>NC_058520.1:273052670-274381837 GCF_904849725.1 Hordeum vulgare subsp. vulgare
CCATATAACTTCTATTCAGAAATAAGCAAACATAACTCATTATGTCGTCTTCCTTGTCCAACAACAACTTCTTAACATATAATATTTTAATGAGTGCTCACAATCATAAAATATGTCCAAGATGATATATTTATATGTGAACCTCTATTTCTTTATTACTTCCTTTTAATTAAAACAATTACCAATAGCTTTGTTTGTCAACTCACAACAAATTTCAATCGACATACTTTTTATATGTGAAGTCGTCACTCCCCATAGGATTACTATGCATGCCTTTTTTTGCTTTTATTCTATACTTCTTGCTATTTCTTTTTCTCAAGTTCATAGCAAGCAAGCATAGCCCTCAACTCAAAAGTACTCTTTATTATTGTTAGAGCATATATCTCCATATGTGGTTTTGGTAATTGATGACAATTCCTATGGACTAATGGTTGCCTTAAGTTATATTTATAGGATTTCTCCATAGGCACTTCTTGAAGTCCATCTGTTGGGTTCAAGGAGTTTATATGATGACCAAGATGGTATTCAAGGTATTATGCAAAGAATGGTCATAGAGACACTAGGTTGATCAAGATCTCAGACACAGAGTAAATCAAGACGATCAACACACAAAGCGTATAAGATGTACCGAGAGGGATCAAGTCCATGGCACTTCTTGAAGTCCATCTGTTGGGTTCAAGGAGTTTATATGATGACCAAGATGGTATTCAAGGTATTATCCAAAGAATGGTCATAGAGACACTAGGTTGATCAAGATCTCAGACAAAGAGTAAATCAAGATGATCAACACACAAAGCGTATAAGATGTACCGAGAGGGATCAAGTGATCCCATGGTATGGTAAGCATTGTCCATTACGTGTTTGTGTACTAACCCATGGTCTTTGTGAGAGTCCTATGTGGGGGTTATGTGTGCTTCCATGGGCTTGCGTCAAAAGGAAGATCTCATACAACCCATGAAGGATGACGTCAAGTGGCGATCGTCATCAAGATTGTGGTGTGCAAGTTCAAGTGGATCAGCACGAATATATCATTGAAACTATTGTTAATGATCATGTGTTGATAAGGACAAGCTCATGTGCTAACAAGGTCAAGATCAAGATAAGCATTCCTGAGCACTACATGCTTGATTCTTGTGGATGTTCACATGGTGGACAAATGAAGATGAATACATAAGCTAGGCTCTCCACATTGTGTATGGGAGAGCTACTTGAAGACTTCATCATGTCTTGCTTTCAACTTGAGCCAAGAAGGAACAACAACATCAAGCTCAAGTGAAAGGGCTAACTCAAAGGTATCAGTTCCTTTGACGTTAGTTGTGCGGAGTGATGATCAGCGAATAAAAGTATACACTCAAGTATGGATCATCAGTAGCCTTTTATGATTCTTGAGTCCTTAGGGATCCCGCACTATTAAGAGGGGATCACAGGTTTTGCGATGAACTTGCTCAAACTACATCTCCACTGTTCTGCTCAATACCACATATTCTCTACTTTGCTCCTATCTCAAAACAGGTCTACTGCCTCAGACTTCCGGCTCCCACCGGACGTCCGAGGACCGTTCAAGGGTCGGACGACCGACAGGCTACGGAAATCCGAAGCTCTGCACCAGAAGAAATTGAGCTCTATAACTCGGATTTCCGGCACGGACGACCGACCAGCTTCGGAAATCCGGAGCCCTGTACCAGAAGAACATGAGCTCTATAACTCGGATTTCCGGCTCCCTCCGGACGTCCGAGGGCCGGACATCCGTCCCCTTTCGGAAATTCGGAACGTCCCACCAGAAGAATATGAGTCGAATAACTCGGATTTCCAGTCTTCTCTGGACGTCCGGTGGCTGTTCCATTCACAGTGTTTTCAGTCATATCTGCAGCCCTCGGACGACCGACCCCTGTCGGACGTCCGACCCCTTACGGACGCCCGGACTTCCGGAAACTGTCGGACGTTCGGACCCTGTGTGACTTAAAGTGTCCCCAACGGCTGTTTTTCTCTCCCCACTATAAATACCCCCCTACCACTTCGTGAGAGGGCAGTCCAACACAGCCTTATCCTCATAAGAACACATTTCTACCTCACACACATTTGCTCACACCAAATCTTAGATCCCAAGAGCATTTGTGAGCCCCTTTGGGAGTTGTTCCAATCAAAAGATAGATCGTCTCCCTCTCCTTCTCTCAACCCAAGCTATTTGAGAGTTGAGCAAGTTTTGAGCATTCCCCGTGATCTTGTTACTCTTGGAGGTAGGAGACTCCTAGGCGGTAGGAGTTCTTCGGAGAGGAATCAATCCGTGTGATTTCCCCCGGAAAAGTTTGTGAGGGTTTGGAAGCCACCTCAAAGGCTTACCACTAGTGGTTGAGAAACGCCTTCCTGGTGTTATCTCAAAGGGAGAATAGGGTGAGCCTTCGTGGCGTTGGTGTGCCTTGGTGGTAACATCCACCTCTCTAACGGTGACTAGCTTCCCTCCAAGGAAGTGAACATCGGGATACATCTTCGTCTCAGTGACCTTGGTTATCGTTAACCCTAACTCCTTACTTGTGGTTTACTTGTGTTATTTGAGCATACATACATTGCATATTGGTTGTGCTCATTATATTGTGTTGGCTATTTCTTGTACAAGATTAATCATTCAAGCATACCCTCTATATCCACACGTTCACACTTGCAGCTTTTGATATATCGTGTGATATAGTGTGATCTAGTATCTTGTGTCGTTCACCTACTTGTCGTGTGATATAGCTCAAGTAAGTTTGTGTAACTTACTTGTGCTTGTTAGTAACTGTATTGTGTCCATCTTGGTAGATCGTGTTGTTGATACACGTTGCAGTGCCTAGTGCATTTAGGATTTGTGCTTGACAAGTACCCTCTTAGTTTATTTCCGCATTAGGTTCAAGCCAAATCCGAAGAAGTTTTTAAATAGCCTATTCACCCCCCCCCCCTCTAGGCGTCATCGAGGTCTTTTTCAATTGGTATTAGAGCTAGGTCTCTCTTTAATTAGGTTTCACGACCTAGAGAGTATCGATGTCGACTATTGGATTAGTGCACAATGGCATCTTTGACTTTCATGGCACAAATTATACCCTATGGAGAATTTGTATGCTTCATCACTTTCGGGCCATGGGCCCAAATACTTTACGAATTGTTCTTGTAGGGATTGCCGACAAAAAGGATGATGCATCTTCATCTACTAATGAGATGTATCTTGATTGTGAGGCTTTTCTTGCCATTCATCGAACCATAAGTCCTGAAGTGTTTAAGTCTATCTCGACTTGCTTGTCAGCTCATGAAGTTTGGACTAAACTTGAAGATATATATGGTGGGTCCAATCTTGATGAAGACGGTATTATGATGAAGGAGTTGGTGCATTAGCTCTTCACTCTTTTCGATCTTAAAGAGTCCACCACTACTTCCATATCCGATTGCTTGCACACCTCAGCATCTTCAATCTCACAAGGTAATGACATGGTAAGTGAAGAGATATATGTTGATGAAAATGTCATAGCCTCTATGGACACGAGCATATCTAGCACCACACATAGTGTAAATTATTGTGCTGATAGGTCATGGATTTCACCTAAAGATCCCTCGACAAATGTCTGTGGTGATATGCCTGCTTCCTCGTGTCCTCTTGATCAAAATATCTTGTTTCTCCCTAGTTGCTCTATGACTAATAATTTAGGGGAAATCAAGAAATATGAAGTACTTTTGACTAATGAAGAATCTGATTCACCAAAAGAATCATCATCAACTCCTCCAGTTCACATGTGCCTCATGGCAAGAGGTAATAATGAGGTATCATCTTCCGTGTGCAATAACGATGATATTTGCGATGAGGATGTTGATGATGACTTGACCGAAAATATCTATGTGATCAGTAAAATTCTTCATGAAGCTAAAAATAACGCTCTTCAAAGATTCCAAGATGTTCTTGCTTACTTTGAAAATCGTAATGATTCACTTAATCATGAACAAGCTAAAAGTAAACAACTTGAACATGAACTTGAGAAGAGTGATCAAGCATGTAGAGACTTAAGATCTTCAAAAGGAGAGATTGAAGTTGCTCATGATAAACTTAAAAAGGATTTTGAGGTCCTTCTCCTTGAATGCAATAATGTCAAGGGAGAGCTCATCAAAACCTCTAAGAACTATGAGGAGCTTCAATCTACTCATGAGAAGTCTCTATTTGCTACTTACTCCTGTCATATTGTTGATGATACTTGTACATCTAACTCTACCTCATTTGAAGTATCAACATTGAAGGAGAATATTGAGCTACGTGCTCAATTTGATTTAATAACTAGCAATTATGGGAAGTTGGAAGAAAACCATGTAATGCTCACAAGCTCTCATGCCGATCTTCTAACATCCTATAATGTGCAAAAGTTAGCTCATGAGGCTATCATCACCAAGGTAACATCAAATAAGCCTCATGTCGACAATGGCACTACTTCTAGTCAAAGTACTATATTTCCATGTGTTAGTCCTCGTAATTCGTCTACTCATAATGTTGCTACCTCGTGTGATGAATTACTTTCCTTGCCTTGTTGCTCTAACAATGAAACTTACACTTCCTCTAGTATTTGCATTAAAACTAACCATGCAGAGGAAATCGAAGAGCTCAAGGCCCAAGTCACTTCTTTGAAGAAAGACTTGGAACAGTGTCATGAAGGGATGTCCACACTCAACAACGTCCTGTGTGAGCAAACATCTCCAAATGACAAAAATAATGTTGGGGTAAACTCAAACAAGAACAAGAGTGGCCTAGAACGAGTTAAGAATTCGGCCAAAATCATTTGCTTCAAGTGCAAAGTTAAAGGGCACCATGTTAGATCTTGCCCTCTGAAGACGAAGTCTCAAAGTCACAAGCAACAAGGGAAGCGGCCACAAACTCAATCACACACTCAGCTACAAGTTGAAGGAAGGCCTCTTCCCAATAAGACCCAAGCCAACACTCCCCAAGGTGAGAAATCAACTGGGAAGAAAACAAAGGGTAGATGCTGCTACTTATGTCGTGAGAAGGGTCACGTCGCTTCATCTTGCACGAGAGGTAACTTATCCAACCCAATCACTATTGATGATATCTATTCCCTTGGGAAGGATAAGGTTGGCAATGTGTTTGCCAAGTTTGTTGGTACTCAAAATGGTGTCAAGAAAAGAACGATTTGGGTTGCCAAGCCTATTGTGATTAACCTCTTAGGACCCAACGTAGTTGGGGACCAACAAGCTCAAACTTGATCAATAGGTGACTATTGGAGGACAATAGAGACTTGGATACATAATGAAGAATTAAGGGGTCTTCATCATTCATATTATCTCAAGCCAAGTCATTTGGATTATCCAGTTTCTATCTTATATCCAATGTGCCTCCTTACGGTAACTTATACTTAAACTGTTTACATTGTTAGGTGCTTGCCCCTTTGCATGTTGTGGTTTTGTACCTTGCATGCATTTGTATATGTTGTGCTTCCAACTTGCTTATCTTGAGTAATCGAGTATGGGTATGTTGGTTTGCATATCATGTACATGTGAGTCTTGTATTGAGCCTTTTTGCATCTTGTTTATATTTTTTTTGTTGGCTCTTGTGAGAGATTAATGGATTATCCCATTGTGGGGGAGTGATGTGCTTTGCACACCTCACAATCCTATAAATGTGTATACATGGGGAATACCACTTAGTTTTGATACTTCAAGATTATCTAGTTTCTATGTGGTATGTCTTACTCATGAGAAATTCAAATTCTATATAGTCCATTAAGTATCTCTTGTTGGTTTTAATTTGCCACTTGTTAATGTTGTTGGTTTATCACATTATGGGGGAGTAATATGCTATATGCATATTAGAAACCTAGAAAATGTGTACATTTGACGTGTTGCCACTTAGTGTTGATATTGTAAATTATCTTGTTCCTAGGTGGCATGTTAGCTCTACAAGTGTCATTTGCTTGCGTTTTATGGGTAAAGATGATCTTGGATATATTTGTGATCTACGAATGAGTATCACTTCGAAAATACTTCTTGTCCTTGACAATTGGTATTCCCATCATGTGATAGGAATTGCTAATCATCTTTACATTGGATTTTGTGCTTCGTTTGTCTTCCTTGCCTCTTATGGATCTATTTTAACATGTCTAGTGTTTTTATAGATATAGATAAAGTGATGATCCCATCGTGTGCGTTTTGTATTTAAATGCAAATTCTATATAATGCACGTCCCTTGGGGGAGCTATCCTATTTTCTTTAGAACACTCTCTTTATTCACCCATCATAAAATCTTTTGATCCCCATCAAGTGTGTGTTGATGGGAGGCAAGTCTTGCTCTTTATGATGCTTTGTTCCATCATGAAAATTTGTCGAGGGCTTGGTTTGTTGGAACCTAGCTCTCTTTTGGAAACTAGATACCTCAGGTTTGTTTTCCTTCAATTGGTTTCTTGTTGCCTTCTATTTGGCATGTGTCAATGGATATCTCATTCCTTGAGGTATCTTTTAATTGATATCCTTCAAGTGATAGTTCACTTGATACCTTGTCTTTTGGTGACTTATCAACTTTATGTTGAGTTGATTCTTGAGAGTCTTGAGCATGCGTATCTAGCTATTATATACAACTTCTTTTGCTTTCTTTCCTTCTTTGACCCAATATATAGGGGAAACTCCACCTTGTAATAAATTGGCTAAAGTGTGCATGAAATTCAAATTCATATCTATATGCACATATGTATGTGGAGTTTGTCCTATGTATTGCTGGTTTTCTAACTCTTTGGTCCCAATGAGTTTGGGCACCATTTTATTTGTTTTGTTGTTCCAGGAACAACTGCAGATGCATTGGATGCTCGGCTCACCTATAAGGAAGATGTTGAGACCATGTGATTATTGGAGCCAAGTTAGGATGATCAAAGAACAACTATCTACTACATCAATCCAATGTTGTCTCGGTAACAAGTATCCACTTCATGCATTCTTTTCCTGCAAAGGACCCAACCTGTCTTTTCTTTTCCAGGTTGCATCATGGCATGAATCTCTTGATTCGTTCTTGTAGTACTTGTTTGCTTTCTCAAAGCATCCGAACGATGATGTCTTACTACTAGTTGGGATGTCTTTGATGTTCGTATGTTGGAAGTTGATATTGTACAATAAGAAAATATTAGGCCATGTGCTATGCTTCCAAGCAAAAGATCTCATTGATATATTTTATGACTTCCTTTTGGATATCTAGTTTGTTCCTTCTTGTAACCATTTCGTGTGTACATCCTTCTTTGTGGATATATATCATCATGATTGTCTTCTACTTAGAATCTTGTACACATGAGAGAAGTTACATCTCTAATTAATATCCTCTTTTCTTTCACGATGATCATTGCATTTCCTTTTTCAGTTTTTGGTGGCTTCATGAAAGGTTTTATTTTGAGTGCGTATCTTATTTTCCTACATCTTGATGCACTCTTTGGCCGTGAAGATTATTTTTCCTCATGCTTGTCTTGATGAGGGTTTTGCCATTTCAATTAGTATCTCTCCTCTTGACAAGGTTCTTACTTTCTGTCTTCACAATGGGTTGTCACAAGCGTTGGTTCTTATTTTGTTTATTAGTAAGCTTGTGAACCCATTTTCTGGTATGTGTGTGTCGGAATGATATGTCTTGCACTTTGTATCTCATTTCATCAAGACTATGTTGATGAGTAATGCTCATCCTTATCTTAGTCTTCTCAAGTGCTTTGCCATGACTCACACACATTACGTTGGTTGAGCCTATTCTTAAGCTGCTTCTTTTACATGTTGCTCAACCATTTGTTTTGTGCAATTGATATGCTTATTGTTTCATCTATCTTCTTGCACTCGTTGTGTGTTTTTATTAATTGTGGGGGAGCAACGACCATATTTTGTGCACCTGTATCAAATACAACAATCTCGTATTTGTGCAAAAATCATGGGGAGCTTCTCTAGTTTTTGATAAAACACTCTGTTGCCTTTATCATTATATATCTTTTATTCATGTGGTTCGAAGGACCATATGATTGTTTGTTCCATCTGGAATCTTTTGATTGTTTGCCTCTATTTTTGTATGTCTTTGTGGCATACGATCCTTTTATTTGCAATCTTTGGGTCCTCAATATAGTTTGTTTTCCTCCAACTACTTATCGTTGTATTTGTGTATTTCTCTGCACTCATTTGCTGAGAAGTACACACTTTTTGGAGGACCACCTACTATATTGGCTTTCTAAACTTTTTGTCCATTTTGGCAATCGATGCCAATGGGGGAGAAGTTTAGAGAGTTTACTTTGGATATGTTTAGAGGGTTTTGCTTTTATTGCGTAAGCATTTACATCTTGCACGCATGCAGTATTACCTTGTATGTGTGCGCTTGGTTATACTTATTTACTTATATAAACTCTCTTGAAGTGGTTGTCTTCAATTACCAAAATGGGTAAGATTGTTAGAGCATATATCTCCATATGTGGTTTTGGTAATTGATGACAATTCCTATGGACTAATGGTTGCCTTAAGTTATATTTATAGGATTTGTCCATAGGCACTTCTTGAAGTCCATCTGTTGGGTTCAAGGAGTTTATATGATGACCAAGATGGTATTCAAGTTATTATCCAAAGAATGGTCATAGAGACACTAGGTTGATCAAGATCTCAGACAAAGAGTAAATCAAGATGATCAACACACAAAGCGTATAAGATGTACCGAGAGGGATCAAGTCCATGGCACTTCTTGAAGTCCATCTGTTGGGTTCAAGGAGTTTATATGATGACCAAGATGGTATTCAAGGTATTATCCAAAGAAAGGTCATAGAGACACTAGGTTGATCAAGATCTCAAACAAAGAGTAAATCAAGATGATCAACACACAAAGCGTATAAGATGTACCGAGAGGGATCAAGTGATCCCATGGTATGGTAAGCATTGTCCATTACGTGTTTGTGTACTAACCCATGGTCTTTGTGAGAGTCCTATGTGGGGGTTATGTGTGCTTCCATGGGCTTGCGTCAAAAGGAAGATCTCATACAACCCATGAAGGATGACGTCAAGTGGCGATCGTCATCAAGATTGTGGTGTGCAAGTTCAAGTGGATCAGCACGAATATATCATTGAAACTATTGTTAATGATCATGTGTTGATAAGGACAAGCTCATGTGCTAACAAGGACAAGATCAAGATAAGCATTCCTGAGCACTACATGTTTGATTCAAGTGGCGATCATCATCAAGATTGTGGTGGACAAATGAAGATGAATACATAATCTAGGCTATCCACATCGTGTACGGGAGAGCTACCTGAAGACTTCATCATGTCTTGCTTTCAACTTGAGCCAAGAAGGAACAACAAAATCAAGCTCAAGTGAAAGGGCTAACTCAAAGGTATCAGTTCCTTTGACATTAGTTGTGCGGAGTGATGATCAGCGAATAAAAGTATAAACTCAAGTATGGATCATCAGTAGCCTTTTATGATTCTTGAGTCCTTAGGGATCCCGCACTATTAAGAGGGGATCACAGGTTTTGCGATGAACTTGCTCAAACTACATCTCCACTGTTCTGCTCAATACCACATATTCTCTACTTTGCTCCTATCTCAAAACAGGTCTACTGCCTCAGACTTCCGGCTCCCACCGGACGTCCGAGGACCGTTCAAGGGTCGGACGACCGACAGGCTACGGAAATCCGAAGCTCTGCACCAGAAGAAATTGAGCTCTATAACTCGGATTTCTGGCTCGGAGGACCGACCAGCTTCGGAAATCCGGAGCCCTGCACCAGAAGAACATGAGCTCTATAACTCGGATTTCCGGCTCCCTCCGGACGTCCGAGGGCCGGACGTCCGTCCCCTTTTGGAAATCCGGAACCTCCCACGAGAAGAAGTTGAGTCGAATAACTCGGATTTCCAGTCTTCTCCGAACGTCCGGTGGCTGTTCAATTCACAGTGTTTTCAGTCATATCTACAGCCCTCGGACGACCGACCCCTGTCGGACGTCCGACCCCTTACGGACGCCCGGACTTCCGGAAACTGTCGGACGTCCGGACCCTGTGTGACTTAAAGTGTCCCCAACGGCTGTTTTTCTCTCCCCACTATAAATACCCCCCTCCCACTTCGTGAGAGGGCAGTCCAACACAGCCTTATCCTAATAAGAACACATTTCTACCTCACACACATTTGCTCACACCAAATCTTAGAACCCAAGAGAATTTGTGAGCCCCTTTGAGAGTTGTTCCAATCAAAAGATAGATCGTCTCCCTCTCCTTCTCTCAACCCAAGCTATTTGAGATTTGAGAAAGTTTTGAGCATTCCCCGTGATCTTGTTACTCTTGGAGGTAGGAGACTCCTAGGCGGTAGGAGTTGTTCGGAGAGGAATCAATCCGTGTGATTTCCCCCGGAAAAGTTTGGGAGGGTTTGAAAGCCACCTCAAAGGCTTATCACTAGTGGTTGAGAAACGCCTTCCTGGTGTTATCTCAAAGGGAGAATAGGGTGAGCCTTCGTGGCGTTGGTGTGCCTTGGTGGTAACATCCACCTCTCTAACGGTGACTAGCTTCCCTCCAAGGAAGTGAACATCGGGATACATCTTCGTCCCAGGGACCTTGGTTATCCTTAACCCTAACTCCTTACTTGTGGTTTACTTGTGTTATTTGAGCATACATACATTGCATATTGGTTGTGCTCATTATATTGTGTTGGCTATTTCTTGTACAAGATTAATCATTCAAGCATACCCTCTATATCCACACGTTCACACTTGCAGCTTTTGATATATCGTGTGATATAGTGTGATCTAGTATCTTGTGTCGTTCACCTACTTGTCGTGTGATATAGCTCAAGTAAGTTTGTGTAACTTATTTGTGCTTGTTAGTAACTGTATTGTGTCCATCTTGGTAGATCGTGTTGTTGATACACGTTGCAGTGCCTAGTGCATTTAGGATTTGTGCTTGACAAGTACCCTCTTAGTTTATTTCCGCATTAGGTTCAAGCCAAATCCGAAGAAGTTTTTAAATAGCCTATTCACCCCCCTCTAGGCGTCATCGAGGTGTTTTTCCATTATACAACTCTCAGACTTGCTTACATAGGGGGAACATAAACGACAACTCAAAACTAGATCACACTAAAAATTTATTCTACTAGACTAAGATATAACTAAAAGGATCGAACGAAGTAAAACAAAAAAGTAAAAAGGTGTGATGGTGATAGGATACTGGGCACCTCCCCCAAGCTTGTCTCAAGCCAAGGGGACTGCCCGTACCCATGTGTTCAGTTGTTTTTCTTCGGAGGTGGTGATGTTGGAGTTGTAGGTGAGGTTGGCAGTTTGTCCGCCGTCTTCCAAGGAATGGGCTCACCATCGTGGAAAGATGAACTAGTCTCCGGAATCCTCAAGCCTACAGCCAAACTCATTTTCCTAAATTTGTATTCATACTCAGAGTTTTTGTTTTGCAGGTCATAGATCTGGGCTTGGAGGTGCTCGATTTTCTTGTAAATCTTGAAGATGTGATCCTAGACGTTCTTGGTGTCTAGCTTGTGCTTATGGGTAAACTCTTCGATCATCAGGTGATTGGCATTAAGTCCTCTTTCCACCACCCCTTAGCACTTGAAGACTTGTTGCTCCACTGCTTCGAGCCTTGCCTCCACGCTTCTGGTCTTCTTTGGTCCCTCAACATCATGGATGTGCAGCACCCCCTCATGCATCTCAATGGTTTGAGGTTGTTGCAGCACCTCCGCAAGATAGGGGTTGATGACCCTCTCAAACAACGTATCCTTTAGAGTACTTGAAGACATCATGTTGATCTAAATTTGTTACAGAAACAGCTCGAAACGAAAACAGGAGGTATTGTCAAGATACGAAGGTCAAAACCTTTGGGAGATTATATAATTAATTTTTCCAACCCAAAGCAGTCTTCCACATGGAAACAGAGTCCGGAGGGTGCACTGGGTGGCCACAAGATTGCTGGGCGTGGCCAAGGGGGCAGGTCGCGCCCCTGTAGCTTGTCACCTCCTCGTGCATGCTTCAGACTACTTTAAATTTTCCTAATTTTTGAAATATTCCAAAACTGGTAAAAAAATGCCATTAAAAACGTTTTGGAGTCGGTTTGCTTACCGTAGCGCACAACTATTCCTTTTCGGGATGTGGGACGTTCTGATAGGTCTCCCTAATGTACTCTTCCGGAGTTATGGTATTGATAATATTAGTTTCAACATTTATGGTAGTACCTGATATATAATGTTTGATTCTTTGCCCATTTACAACCTTCGGATTTGTGCCTTCGACATTGTTGATCTTGATGGCACCGGAACGATATACTTCCTCGATAATGTAAGGACCTTCCCATTTAGGGAGGAGTTTTCAAGCAAAAAGCTTAGGCGGGAGTTTTATAGCAAGACATAATCACCTACATTGAATTCACGCTTTTGTATCCTTCTATCATGCCATCTCTTAACCTTTTCTTTAAACAACTTAGCATTCTCATAGGCCTGGGTTTTGCATTCATGAGGTGAGCTAATGTAAAAACCTCTTTTCACCAACAAGTTTGAAATCATAGTTAAGCTCTTTAATTGCCCAATAAGCTTTATGTTCTAGCTCTAGAGGTAGGTGACAAGCTTTACCACAAACCATTTTATAGGGTTTTGTAAGCGGTCCTATAAGCTCATGGTGCATCATCGAGTTTCTTAGACCGATTCTTTCTAGATCTGTTAATCGTCTTTTGCGAGATCAAATTAATTTCTTTGTTGCTCAATTCTACTTGCCTACTAGACCGAGGATGATAAGGAGATGCGATTCTATGATTAACATCCTATCTAGCAAGCAATTTACGGAAAGCACCATGAGTGTGAACCACCATCAGTCATTAAATATCTCGGGACTCCAAATCTAGGGAAAATTACCTCTTTCAACATTTTAATAGAAGTGTTATGATCAACACTACTAGTTGGAATAGCTTCTACCCACTTAGTAACATAATCAATAGCAACTAGAATATGAGTATACCCCTTGGATTTTGGAAAAGGTCCCATATAATCGAAACCACAAACATCAAATGGTTCAATAACTAGAGAGTAATTCATAGGCATTTCCTGGCGTCTAATAGTATTACCAATTCTTTGACGTTCATCACAGGACAAGACAATCTTACAAGCATCCTTGAAGAGAGTACGCCAATAAAAACCAGATTGTAATACCTTGTGTGCAGTTCTATCTCCAGCGTGATGTCCTCCATAGGCCTCGGAGTGACACTTGTATAGGATCTGTCCATGTTCGTTCTCAAGTACAGAACGTCTAATGATACCATATACTCCTTTATAAAGATGTGTATCGTCCCAAAAGTAATGTCTTAAATCATAGAAGAATGTTTTCTTTTGTTGATATGTAAAACTATGCAGTATAAATTTGGCAACAATGTAGTTAGCATAATCTGCATACCAAGGGGCATTGCATGAAGCATTTATAACAAGTAATTGTTTATTAGGGAAGCTATCATCAATAGGTAGTGGGCCATCAAGAACATTATATAATCTAGACAAGTTGTCTGCTATGGGGTTATCAGCGCCCTTTCTATCAATAATATGCAGGTCAAATTCTTGTAGAAGAATAACCCATCTAATAAGTCTAGATTTAGCATCCTTCTTTTCCATAATGTACTGAATAGCAGCATGATGAGTGTGAATAGTTACTTTAGAATCAATAATATAAGGTCTAAACTTATCACAAGCAAACACAACTGCTAAAAATTCCTTTTGAGTGGTAGCGTAGTTTCGTTGAGCACTGTCTAGAGTTTTACTAGCATAGTGGATACCATTTAATGTCTTGTCAACTCTTTGTCCTAGGACAACACCAACAGCATAATCCTAGCATCACACATAATTTCAAAGGGTAGGTTCCAGTCAGGTGGTTGAACAACAGGTGGAGTGATCAAGGCTCTCTTAGGAATTACAAATGCTTCTACACAATCATCGTCAAAAACAAAGGGAATATCTTTTTGCAAAAGATTAGTGAGAGGCTTAGAAATCTTAGATAAGTCTTTAATAAATATCCTATAAAAACCATCATCATCAGGGAAACTTCTTATACATTTGATATCTGTTGGACACTACATTTTTGAAATAGCATCAACTTTAGCTTTATCAACTTCAATACCTCTTTCAGAGATTTTGTGTCCCAAGACAATGCCTTCATTAACCATAAAGTGGCACTTCTCCCATTTCAAGACAAGATTAGTTTCTTCACATCTGTGCAAAACTCGATCAAGGATGCTCAACCAATCATCAAAAGAAGTCCCGTAAACAGAAAACTCATCCATTAAAACCTCAAGAAACTTTTCACAAAAGTCATAGAATATAGCCATCATACATCTTTGAAAGGTAACATGTGCATTGCATAAACCAAAGATGTGTATGTTTGGACAATATTTCTAGTATTTGATCAATAAAAGGTAGCGGGTGATGATTTTTCTAGTAGCTTTATTTAATTTCCAAAAATTAATTACCATTCTATATCCTGTAACAATTCTTTGTGGGGTCAATTCATTTTTACCATTAGGAACAACGGTAATACCTCCCTTTTTAGGGACACAATGAACGAGACTTACCCATCAACTATGAGCAATATGATAAATTATACCTGCCTCCACAAGCTTTAGTATTTCATTTGTTACCACTTCATTTTAGAATTTAACCGTCGTTAGTGATCAACAATTGGCTTAGCATCAGGCTCCATGTTGATTTTGTGCTGACATAGAGTGGGACTAATGCCCATAAGATCATCAAGAGTATATCCAATAGCGGCATGGTGCTTCCTCAGAGTTTTCAATAATCTCTTTTCTTCATGCTCTAAAAGGTTAGCACTAATAATAACACGATATATCTCCTTTTAATAAAGATAAGCATACTTCAGAGTATCAGGTAGTTGTTTAAGCTCAAACATGGGATCACCCTTGGGTGGAGGGGGATCGCCAAGTATTTCAACACGCAGGTTTGTTTCAGAATAGGCTGCTGATCAAAGAAAATCTTATACGTTTCATTCCTTTCATTAATATGCATATCATTTTCATGGTCTAGAAAATATTATTATAAGGGATCACTAGGAGGCACATCAATAGAAGCGAGACTTATAATTTCATCTTTACTAGGTAAATATTTATCATGGGGTTGTCTACGAAATTTAGAGAAATTGAACTCATGAGATGCATCACCAAAACTTACAATAATCGTTTCTTTTTCACAATCATTCTTAGCATTAACAGTATTCAAGAAGTGTCTACCGAATATAATGGGACAAAAATCATCTTGTGGGGAACCAAGAACAATAAAATCAGTACGATACTTTATTTTCCCACACAAGACTTCAACATCTCTAACAATCCCAATTGGTGAAATAGTATCTCTATTGGCAAGCTTGATGGTAACATCAATTTCCTGCAGTTCGGCTGGGTCAATATCATTCATAATTTCGTGGTATAAGGTAAAGGGAATTTCACTCACACTAGCACCCACATCACATAATCCATGATAACAATGATCTCCTATTTTAATAGAAACAACAGTCACACCAACAATAGGTCTATGTTTGCCCATAGTATGAGGTGTAGCAATTCTAGCGACTTCATCACAGAAGTGAATGACATGTCCATCAATATTATCAACCAAGAGATCTTTAACCATAGCAATACTAGGTTCAACCTTAATTTGTTCAGGAGGTATAGGTGTTCTAGTGCAACTCTTATGTACCACAATTGAATCTCTAGCAGGTTACTTTGTCCTAACAGGAAAGGGTGGTTTCTCAATATGAGTAGTAGGGATAACAGGATCAACATTACAAATAATAGTTTCTTCTTCAACTTTAATAGGTTCAGCTACTTTACTTCAATGGGAGGATGATATTTAAACCACTTCTCCTGGGGGAGATCAACATGTGTAGCAAAAGATTCACAGAATGAAGCTACTACCTCAAAGTCAAGTCCATATTTAGTGCTAAAATCACGAAAAGCATCGGTGTCTATAAAAGATTTAACACAATCAAACTTAAGGCTTATACCTGACTCATTACCTTCGTCGAGTTCCCAATCTTCAGAGTTGCGTTTAATTCTTTCCAATAAGTCCCATTTGAATTCAATATCTTTGTTCCTAAAGGAACCAACACAAGAAGTGTTGAGCATAGATTGATCATTACGAGAGAGCAGAGCATACAAATTCTGAATAATAATTTTCCTCGGGAGCTCATGATTGGGGCATGAATATAACATTGACTTAAGCCTCCCCCAGGCTTGAGCGATTCTTTCTCCTTCACGAGGCCAAAAATTATAAATATAATTCCGATCACGATGAACCACATGCATAGGATAAAACTTCTGATGAAATTCCAATTTCAATCGGTTGTAGTTCCATGATCCAATATCATCACATAGCCTATACCATGTTAACGCCTTTTCCTTCAAAGATAAAGGAAAGGCTTTCTTCTTGACATCATCCTCGCGCAGACGTGCAAGCTTACATAATCCACAAACTTCATCCACATAGATTAGATGCAAATCAGGATGTAGTGTTCCATCTCCTACATAAGGATTAGCTAGCAGTTTTTCTATCATACCCGAAGGAATCTCATAATAAATATTTTCAGTAGGTGTAGCAGGTTGAGGAACATCATTTTGTGCTTACAGACAGGGTGAAGATACCCCGAACAATGCCCTCAAAGGATTATTTTCCATAGTGACAAGTGATAGTAAATTTCAGCGCATTATTTAAACTTCTTCTTACCAAGTTCCACTTACCAAAGGCGCTTCACTCCCCAGCCATGGCGCCACAAAAGAGTCTTCATGACCCAAAATTATAGGGTATCTATCGTAGTCCTTTCGATAAGTAAGAGTGTCAAACCCAACGAGGAACAGAAGGAAATGACAAGCAGTCTTGAGTAAGGTATTATCTGCAAGCACTGAAATTATTGGTAACAGGTAGTTTTGTGATAAGGTAATTCGTAACGGGTAGCAAGTAACGAATGTAACAACGGTGCAGCAAGGTGGCCCAATCCTTTTGTAGCAAAGGATAAGCCTGGACAAATTCTTATATAATAAAAGCTCTCCCGAGGAGAGATGGGAATTTATGCAAGCTAGTTTTCATCATGCTCATATGATTCGCGTTCGTTACTTTGATAATTTGGTATGTGGGTGTACCGGTGCTTGGGTGCTGCCCTTACTTGGACAAACCTTCCACTTAAGATTAACCCCTCTAGCAATCATCCGCAACTACGAAAGAAGAATTAATATAAATCTAACCATAGCACGAAACATATGGATCCAAATCAGCCCTTATGAAGCAACGCATAAACTAGGGTTTAAGCTTCTGTCACTCTAGCAACCCATCATCTACTTAATACTTCCCAATGCCTTCCCCTAGGCCCAAATAATGGTGAAGTGTCATGTAGTCGATGTTCACATGACACCACTAGAGGAGAGACAACATACATCTTATCAAAATACCGAAAGAATACCAAATTCACATGATTACTTATAACAAGATTTATCCGATGTCCACAAGAACAAACGTAACTACGCACAAAGAATATTCATGTTCATAATCAGATGAGTATTAATAATCAATAAGGATCTGAACATATAATCTTCCACCAAATAGACCAAGTAGCATCAACTACTAGTAGTAATCTACACTACTAGCAACCCACAGGTACCAATTTGAGGTTTTGAGACAAAGATCGGATACAACAGATCAACTAGGGTTTGGAGAGCGGATGGTTCTGACGAAGATGTTGATGGAGAGTGTCACCCTCGATGATAGGATCGTTGGTGATGACGATTGCTTCGATTTCCCCCTCCGGAAGGGAAGTTTCCCCGGCGAAATAGCTCCGCCAGAGCTCTAGATTGGTTCTATCGAAGTTCCGCCTCAAGACGGCGGCGCCTCGTCCTGAAATGCCTGATATGATTTTTTTCCAGGTAAAAACCCTTCATATAGCAGAAGACGGGCACCAGAGGCCTGGCTTGTGACCTCCTGGTGGGTCCCCTCCGGTATTTCTTTCGCTCGTTATTTTTTATAAATTCCAAAACTTCTCTCCGTAACTTTTCAAGACTTTTGGAGTTGTGCAGAATAGGTCTCTGAGATTTGCTCCTTTTTGAGTCCAGAATTCCATCTGCCGGCATTCTCCCTCTTTATGTAGATGTTGTACAATAAGAGAGAAAAGGCATAAGTATTGTACCATAATGTGTATTAACAACCCATAATGCAATAAATAATGATATAACATCATGATGCAAAATGGACGTATCACTAATAGGGGTACTCATGGCCGTGCGCTGCACGCAGGCTTTATGTCAACGTCGGATGAGTATCGAGGCAACAGGGGAAGAGGGAGCGCTCAGCGCCTGCCGTGTCACGTGTCGCTCTTGAATCTTCGGCGGAGAGGGCCTGCGCCGCTCCGATTTCCACCACCAGCCAAAGGGCGCCTAGTGCACGCCCGCAAGTTATGCTGCTGGGCCCGAAGAAGCCGAGGGGCGTGAGCTTGCAACCCCGCGACACACTCCAGGGGTCGGGATCGGCTCATCACCCTACTGAAGTGGCAAGATTTCGCAAAGACATCAACCTCATAAGGACCGCACCTGCAACCATCATCAAGAACTTCAAAGCGCCCCGCATGGGCCGCACTGAGAAGTTGCCCCGAAGACTTCGCGGGGAAGGACGACCAAGGCGTCGTGAGGCAATGTCGTGGCCAGGTAAGAGCAAGTACTAAGAAGCGCTCGGGGGCTATCCCACGAGACCCCATCGCGCGTCTGGGGTGAAGGCCTCGGGAGCCACGCACCATGGGAGCTCCCGGCTAAGACACAAGAAACGCGGGAAGGGTAGCGAAGGACCTTATGGAGGGGACAAAGACACAAAAAGCATAACAGGCAACCACTACTCAAAACAAAGGCGTGTTACATAATGTATGACGCCCTTTTCATGGACGAGTGATTCTTGATTCACCAGGAAGGGGATAGAAAAGCCTAGCTGGAAGAGGCGTTGTCCGCATCACGGCCCCAGAGACCCCCGACGCCGGGACTGCCGCTCCCCTTAGAAGGCTCCTCCTGGACGAACCGCCCAGTCAGGGACTCCATGTGCTCATGCACCTTGTCTCAGAGGGGCTCCAAAGTTCCGCGGGCACCAGCTCCATCACGTGGAGGAGGTCGAGCGTGGGGTCGTGGAAGCATCGGTTGGAGAAGATGCGCGTCAGCACGCTGTCCAAGGGGTCGGGCACGCTGGAATCAATTTCTTCGTCCACCTTGGAGACACCTGACTCCAGCGCCACCACTACCTTGAGGAATAAGTCGAGGTAGCCCCCATCGCCATGGGTGCGAGGCAATGGCGGGTGTCCTCGACGAAGCGATGAAGCGCACCGTTCGTGCGGCGGCCGAGCTCTAGGAACTGCTTGGTGCGTTGTGCCTCCATCACCCGCGCGTGTGCCATGCCGTCTGATACGTCTCAAACGTATCTATAATTTTTGATGGTTTCACGCTGTTATCTTGTCAACTTTGGATGTTTTGTTTACCTTTTATATCTTTTTTGGGACTAACTTATTAACTCAGTACCAAGTGCTAGTTCCTGTTTTCTCTGTGTTTTTGACTCTTTTCAGACCTGATTTTGGAACCGAGTCCAAACGGAATAAAATCCCCAAAATGATTTTTTTCCAGAAGGGAAGAAGATCGGGAGGCTTGAGGGCCAAGCAAGTGGGCCCACAGGGGGCCCACAAGCCCTGTTGCCGCGGCAAGGGGGGAGGCCGCGACAACCAAGCTTGTGCCCCCCTGGCGCTCCCCTGCCCTAGGTCTTTGGCCTATAAATTCCCTAAAAATCCAGAAAAAATCAGGGTGTCCACGAAAACACTTTTCCGCCGCCGCAATCTTCCGTTTCCGCGAGATCTCATCTTGAGACCCTTCCCCGTGCCCTACCGGAGGGGACTTTGGAGTTGGAGGGCATCTTCATCAACATCATCGCCCCTCCAATGACTCGTCAGTAGTTCAATTCAGACCTACGGGTCCGTAGTTAGTATCTAGATGGCTTCTTCTCTCTCTTGGATCTTCAATACAAAGTTCTCCATGATCTTCATGGAGATCTATCCGATGTAATAATCTTTGGCGGTGTGTTTGTCGAGATCCGATGAATTGTGGATTTGTGATCAGATTATCTATGATATATATTTGAGTCTTTGCTGATTTCTTATATGCATGATTTGATATCCTTGTAAGTCTCTCTAAGTCTTGGGTTTTCTTTGGCCAACTAGATCTATGATTCTTGCAATGGGAGAAGTGCTTGGTTTTGGGTTCATACCGTGTGGTGACCTTTCCCAGTGACAGAAAGGGAAGCAAGGCACACATCGTGTTGTTGCCATCAAGGGTAACAAGATGGGCTTTGTCGTAGATATGAGATTGTCCATCTACATCATGTCATCTTGCTTAAGGCATTACTCTGTTCTTTGGACTTAATACACTAGATGCATGCTTGATAGCGGTCGACGTGTGGAGAAATAGTAGTAGATGCAGAAAGTATCGGTCTACTTGTTTTGGACGTGATGCCCATAGATATAATCATTGCCATAGATAACGTCACGACTTTGCGCGGTTCTATCAATTGCTCGACAGTAATTCGTTCACACACCGTCTACTTGCTTTCATGAGAGAAGCCACTAGTGAACAATACGGCCCCTGGGTCTATTCACACCTATCGTTTCCACTTTCGCTTTTACTTTGCTTTGTTACTTTGTTGCTTTCAGTTCTCACTTGGCAAACAATCTATAAGGGATTGACAACCCCTTCATAGCATTGGGAGCGAGCGCTTTGTGTTTGTGCATGTACTTGTGATATTCCTTCAGTGGATCGATACCTTGGTTCTCAAAACTGAGGGAAATACTTACCCCCGCTGTGCTACATCACCCTTTCCGCTTCGAGGGAACACCACGCAAGGCTCCAAGGCCATGAGGGAATCCTTTGCATATTTTCCTAGGAAGTCCCTAAAGGCGTAGCCATAGCATAAGGATTCCTGGTGCCGTTGGTGAGGAGAATCAAGACAAGAATAGACTCCCGTCAGCACGCTTGTTTCTGGCGCCGTTGGAAGGTCTTTTGTTGTAGTAGCAGAAGTATTTCTGGCGCCGTTGCCAAGGAAGGAGAGATCTATCCAAGTAGGTCTCACAAACTCATCTCTTGCATTTACTTTTTTGCCAGTTGCCTCTCACTTTCCTCTCCCCCACTTCACATTTGCCGTTTTCATTTGTCTTTTTCCTTTGCCGCTTTCTTTTGCCCTTTGCCGGTTTTCTTGCTTGCTTGTGCGCTTGTTTGTTTGTTGAGGTCATCATGGCTGAAAACACCAAAATTTGCGACTTCTCGAGTACCAATAATAATGATTTTATTAGTACTCCGATTGCTCCGCCACTAGTGCGGAATCGTATGAAATCAATGCAGCTTTGTTGAATCTTGTTATGAAAGAGCAATTCGCTGGCCTTCCTAGTGAAGATGCCGCATCCCATCTCAATACCGTCATTGAGCTTTGCGATATGCGAAAGAAAAGATATGAGGATAATGACGTGATTAAGTTGAAGCTTTTTCCTTTCTCGTTGCGAGATCGCGTAAAAACTTGGTTTTCTTCTTTGCCTAAAAATAGTATCGATTCTTGGGATAAGTGCAAAGATGCTTACACATCCAAGTATTTTCCGTCGGCTAAGATTATCTCCTTACTAACGATATCATGAATTTCAAGCAACTTTACCATGAACACGTTGCACAATCTTGGGAGAGGATGAAGCTGATGTTTAGAAATTGTCCCGCTCATGGCTTGAGTTTGTGGATGATTATACAAATGTTTTACGCTGGTTTGAACTTCGCTTCTCGCAATATCTTGGACTCCGCCTCAGGTGGAACGTTCATGTAAATCACGTTAGGAGACGCTACAAAACTCCTAGACAATATCATGACCAACTACTCTCAGTGGCACACTGAAAGGTCACCTGCTAGCAAAAAGGTACACGCTATAGAAGAAATTAACTCGCTTTGTGCTAAGATGGACGAATTGATGAATTTGGTTGCTAGTAGAAACGATCCTTTTGATCCTAATGACATTCCACTATCTTCCTTGATTGAGTGTAGCAACGCTAGTTTGGACGTTAATTTTGTTGGTAGGAACAATTTTGGCAACAACAATGCTTTTAGAGGAAACTATGTACCTAGGACTTTTCCTAGTAACTCCTCTAACAATTATGGCAATTCCTACAACAACACTTATGCAAATCACAACAGATAACCCTCTGATTTAGAGAGTAATATCAAAGAGTTCATCAACTCTCAAAAGATTTTCAATGCGCCCATAGAGGAAAAACTACTCAAAATTGACGATTTGGCTAAGAGCGTTGATAGGATGTCTTGTGATATTGATGCTTTGAAAGTTAGATGTGCTCCTCCAAAGGTCAACTTGGATGAAACTTTGAAAGCTATGCGTGTCTACATGAATGAGAGCAAAGAAAGAACCGCCCAAATTTGCGCTAGGCATGAATGACTTAAAAGGGTGCGTTCTAGTGATGAAAATCCTGAAGATCTTAAAATGCTTGGTGTGACTCCTCTTGAATCTTTGTTTTCGCATGTCAAACCTATTGATGAAGGGGCTGCATATGAATCCACTTTGGTTGAAAAACGCCCCAATGATTCGGAGTCCACCTATCTTGATGATAAAGGTGTGGAGAGTGGAGTAGAAGAAATCAAAATTTTGGGTAGTAATGAAACTCCCACTTTGGATTTCAAGGAATTCAATTATGATAGTTGCTCCTTGTTTGAATGCATTTCTTTGATGCAATCCATTGCAAACTCTCCACATGCTTATAGCCAAAGCAAAGCCTTTACCGCGCATATCGTAGATGCTATGATGAAATCTCTTGAAGAGAAGCTCGAACTAGAAGTCTCTATACCTAGAAAACTTCATGATGAGTGGGAACCTACTATCAAAATCAAGATAAAAAACTATGAGTGCAATGCTTTGTGTGCTTTGGGCGCTAGTGTTTCCGCGATTCCAAAGTCTTTATGTGATATTCTTGGTTTTCATGAGATTTAAGAGTGTTCTCTTAATTTGCATCTTACGGATTCTACTGTCAAGAAACCCATGGGAAGGATCGGTGATGTTCTTATTGTTGCGAATAAGAACTATGTACCCCTGGATTTCATTGTACTTGACATAGATTGCAATCCTTCATGTCCCATTATTCTTGGTAGACCTTTCCTAAGGACTATTTGTGCTATCATCGATATGAAGGAAGGGAATATTCGATTTCAATTTCCTCTAAAGAAGGGCATGGAGCATTTTCCTAGAAAGAAAATAAGATTGCCTTATGAATCTATGATGAGGGCTACTTATGGTTTGAGCACCAAGGATGACTATACGTGATTCCATCACCTTATGTCTAGCTAAGGGCGTTAAACAATAGCGCTTGTTGGGAGGCGACCCAACGAATCTTTCCTTTTTCTTTCTATTTTGTGTTTTCCACACTTTCATAATTCTGTTATGATTGTGTTTTTTGTGTTTCTTTTTGCGTTTCTGCCAAGCAAAACTGTTATGATTAGTCTTTGGGATGATCGTTTGGTCATGCTGGAAAAGACAGAAACTTTCTGCTAACGAAAAGAATTTTCATTTTATTTCTGTAAGATCTTTTGAGTTGATTCTTTTTGCTTCTGATTGGTACACAAATTCTTCACACATTCCTAATTGTTCAAAAAATTTGAAGTAACAGAAGTATACGAAGTATACAGATTTCTACAGACTGGTCTGCTGTTAACAGATTCTGTTTTTGTTGTGTTGGTTGCTTAATTTGATGAAACTATGGATAGTATTGGGGGGTATTAGCGATGGAAGATTGAAAATACAGTAACCCAACACCAACATAAGTAGAATTCAAGTTTGCTACGGTACCTAAGGAAGTGCTGGTTTTCTTTCTTATACTAATGTTATCACGGGTTTCTGTTTAAGTTTCGTGTTGTGAAGTTCTTATGGACAAAAAGATAAAGAGTGGCAAGAGCTCAAGCTTGGGGATGCCCAAGGCACCCCAAGATGATTCAAGGATGTCGTAAAAGCCTAAGCTTGGGGATGCCCCGGGAAGGCATCCCCTCTTTCGTCTTCAATCCATCGGTAACGTTACTTGGGGCTATATTTTTATTCACCACATGTTATGTGTTTTGCTTAGAGCGTCTTGTATCGTAGGAGTATTTTATTTTTGTTGTGTAAAAATCATCCTTGCTGCACACCTAGAGAGATAGACATGCACTCACCGTGATTTTGTCGAGCTTCACTTATATCCTTTGGTTAGACAATTCAGCTCACATGTGCTTCACTTATATATTTTGAGCTAGTTGATTTTGCTCTGTGTGCTTCACTTATATCTTTTAGAGCACGGCAGTGCGTGGCTTGGTAGTTGATCTATGCTAGGAAAGTAGTCTCAAAAGGGGTAGTTATCCAAAGGGATACAAAAACTTCCACCTTCATGTGCATTGAATAGTTAGAGAAGTTTGATTCATCTGAACTAGTTTTGAGTTGTGGTTATGGTAATATTGAAGTTATGCTAGTAAGGTGTTGTGGATCTAGAAGTACTTGTGTTGAAGTTAGTGATTCCCGTAGCATGCACGTATGGTGAACCGCTATGTGATGAAGTCTGAGCATGATTAGTCTATTGATTGTCATCCTTTGCGTGGCGGTCGGGATCGCGCGATGGTTTATACCTACCAACCCTTCCCCTAGGAGTATGCGTTGAATGCTTTGTTTCGGTTACTGATAAAACTTATGCAACAAGTATATGAGTTCTTCATGACTAATGTTGAGTCCATGGTTTAGATGCACTTTCACCTTCCACCATCACTATCTTCTTTAATGTCGTGCAACTTTCGCCGGTGCACAAAACCCACCATTAGCCTCCCTCAAAACAGCCACCATACCTACCTACTATGGCTTTTTCAAAGTCATTCCGAGATATATTTCCATGCAACTACCACCATGACATGTGCCACCACGTCTACATTGCCATTGCATGATCGTAAGATAGCTAGCATGATGTTTCCATTAATGTCCATGCCATGCTAGATCATTGTCACGGTACACTACCGAAGGCATTCCATATAGAGTCATCGTTGCTCTAAGTTTTGAGTTGTAGGTGTGATGATCATCATTGATGGAGCATTGTCCCATGTGAAGAAATAAAAGAGGCCAAAGATGCCCACCAAAAAAAAGAGGCCAAAGAGCACATCCAAAACAAATGAGAGAAAAAGAGAGAAGGGACAATGCTACCACCTTTCCACACTTGTGCATATTAAGCACCATGATCTTCATGATTGAGAGTCTCTCGTTTTGTCACTGATACGTCCATTTTGCATCATGCTTTCATATTGATACTTATTGCTTTATGGGCTGTTATATTACTTTTTGGTACCATATTTATGCATTTTCTCTCTTATTTTGCAAGGTTTATTTGAAGAGGGAGAATTCAGGCAGCTGGAATTCTGGACTGGAAAAGGAGAAAATCTTAGTCCACTATTCTGCACATCTCCAAATGCTGTGAAAAGTTACGTGGAATTGTTTGAAAAGTTACCAGGGCGCCACAAGCCCTGCCACCGCCACCCCCCTAGTGGCGGAGGGCAAGCTTGTGGGCTCCCTGACGGCCCACTAGCCCCCCTCTTTTTCTATATGAAGGGTTTCGTTCCAGAAAAAAATCATTCGGGAGCTTTTTCGTGGTTTCGCCGCCGCCACGAGGCGGAACTTGAGCAGATCCAATCTAGAGCTCCGGCAGGACGATCCTGCTGGGGAAACTTCCCTCCCGGAGGGGGAAATCGTCGCCATCGTCATCACCAACACTCCTCTCGTCTGAGGGGAGGCATCTTCATCAACATCTTCATCAGCACCATCTCCTCTCTAATCCCAAGTTCATCTCTTGTAATCAATCTCCGTCTCACGACTCTGATTGGTACTTGTAAGGTTACTACTAGTGTTGATTACTCTTTGTAGTTGATGCTAGTTGGATTACTTGGTGGAAGAGTTTATGTTCAGATCATTGATGCTATTCATTACACCTCTGATCATGATTATGATTATGCTTTGTGAGTAGTTACTTTTGTTCCTGAGGACATGGGATAAGTCATGCTGATAATAGTCATGTGATTTTGATATTCGTTCGGTATTTTGATATGTTGTATGTTGTCTTTTCCTCTAGTGGTGTTATGTGAACGTCGACTACATAACACTTCAACATATTTGGGCCTAGATAAAGGCATTGGGGAGTAGTAAGTAGATGATGGGTTGCTAGAGTGAAAGAAGCTTAAACCCCAGTCTATGCGTTGCTTCGTAAGGGGCTGATTTGGATCCACTAGTTTAATGCTATGGTTAGACGTTGTCTTAATTCTTCTTTTGTAGTTGCGGATGCTTGCGAGAGGGGTTAATCAGAAGTGGGATGCTTGTACAAGTAAGGGAAGTACCTAAGCGCCGAGCCACCCACATATCAAACTATCAAAGTAACGAACGCGAATCATATGAACATGATGAAACTAGCATGACATAAATCCCCGTGTGTCCTCGGGAGCATTTTTCCTCCTATAAGACTTGGTTCAGGCTTGTCCCTTGCTACAAAAGGGATTGGGCCACTTACTGCACCATTTCTACTACTTGTTACTTGTTACTTTTTGCTTGCTACGTTTCACCTCGCTACACAATCACTTGTTACCGCTACTTCCAGTGCTTGCAGTTATTACCTTGCTGAAATCAGTTTATCAGAGCCTTCTGCTCCTCGTTGGGTTCAAAAATCTTACTTATCGAAAGGACTACGATTGATCCCCTATACTTGTGGGTCGTCAAGACTCTTTTCTGGCGCCGTTGCCGGGGAGTGAAGCGCCTTTGGTAAGTGGAAATTGGTAAAGAAACATTTTTATTCTGTGCGGAAATCTATTGTCACTTGTCACTATGGAAACTGTTCCTTTGAGGACTTTGTTTGGGGTATCTTCACCACGAACGGAAGCACGAGGAGTTGTTCCTCAACCTAAGGTACCTACTGAAAATATCTTTTATGAAATTCCTTCGGGTATGCTTGAGAAACTGTTGGCTAATCCTTTTACAGGAGATGGATCTTCACATCCGGACTTGCATCTAATCTATGTAGATGAAGTTTGTGGTTTATTTAAGCTTGTAGGTTTGCCCGAGAATGAGGTAAAGAAGAAAGTCTTTCCTTTATCTTTGAAGGATAAGGCGTTGACATGGTATAGGCTAAGTGATGATATTGGATCATGGGACGACAATCGGTTGAAATTGGAATTTCATAAAAAGTTCTATCCTATGCATTTAGTACATCGTGATCGGAACTTTATTTATAATTTTTGGCCTCGTGACAGGGAAAGCATAGCTCAAGCTTGGGGGAGGCTTAAATCAATGCTATATTCATGCCCCAATCATGAGCTCTCGAGAGAAATCATCACTCAAAACTTTTATGCTCGGCTTTCTCATGAAGATCGTACCATGCTTGACACTTCTTGTACCGGTTATTTTATGAAGAAGCATATTGACCATAAGTGGAATTTATTGGAGAGAATCAAACGTAACTCTGAAGATTGGGAGCTGGAGGAAGGTAAGGAGTCAGGTATGAATTTCCAGTTTGATTGCGTTAAATCTTTTGTTGAGACAAACACTTTTAGAGATTTTAGCGCTAAGTATGGACTTGACTCTGAGATAGTAGCTTCTCTATGTGAATCTTTTGCTGCTCATGTTGATCTTCCCAAAGAGAAGTGGTTTAAATATCATCCTCCTGTAGAAAGCAACATAGCCAAAACCAATCTAGTTGAGGAGAAAGTCATTGCTTTTAGTGATCCTGTTGTTCCTTGTGCTTACACTGAGAAACCACGATACCCTGCTAGGATAAATGATTATTCTAAAGCTCCAACTGTGGTACGTAGGGGTTATATTAGACCACTTGCACCCCCTGAGGAGATTAGAGTTGAACCTAGTATTGCTATTATCAAAGATCTCTTAGCCGAAGACGTAGACGGGCATGTTATCAAATTCTGTGAGGACTCTGCTACAATTGCTAAACCTCACGCGAAAGACAAACATGGACCTGTAGTTGTCCTGCCCGTTGTTTCTGTCAAGATAGGAGATCACTGTTACCATGGTTTATGTGATAGGTGAGCTAGTGTTAGTGCAATACCCCATTCTCTATATGATAAAATCAAAGATGAGATTGCAGCTGCTGAGTTAGAACCCATTGATGTCACTATTATGCTAGCTAATAGAGACACTATCTGCCCTCTGCGAATTGTGAGAGACGTAGAAGTCCTATGTGGTAAGACTAAGTATCCTACTGATTTCCTCGTCCTTGGTACTGCACAAGATAGCTTTCGTCCCATTATATTTGGTAGACCCTTTCTCAACACTGTCAATGCTCACATTGATTGCATTAAGCAGACTGTCACAGTTAGTTTCGAGGGTGTGTCTCATGAATTTAACTTCTCCAAGTTTGGAAGACAACCCCATGAAAAAGAGTCGTCTAGAAAGGATGAAATCATTGCTCTTGCCTCTATTGTCGTACCTTATACGGATCCTTTAGAGCAATATCTGCTTGAGCATGAAAATGATATGCATATGGAGGAGAGAGATGAGATGGATAAAATTGTCTTAGAACAATATCCTATTCTCAAGAATAATCTGCCTGTTGAACTGCTGGGGGATCCTCCCCCACCAAAGGGTGATCCTGTGTTCGAGCTTAAACAGTTGCCTGATACTCTTAAGTATGCCTATCTTGATGAGAAGGAGGTATATCCTGTTATTATTAGTGCTCTCCTCTCAGAGCACGAAGAGAAGAAGTTACTAAGAACTCTGAGGAAGCACCGTGCTGCTATTGGATATACTCTTGATGATCTTAAGGGTATTAGTCCCACTCTATGTCAGCACAAGATTAAAACCGATCCTGACTTTAAACCAGTTGCTGATCATCAAAGGAGATTAAATCCTAAGATGAAAGAGGTCGTTAGAAAAGAAATATTAAAGCTTCTGGAAGCAGGAATCATTTATCATGTTGCTCATAGTGATTGGGTAAGTCCAGTACATTGCGTACCTAAGAAGGGAGGTATCACCGTCCTTCCTAATGATAAGGATGAACTAATCCCACAAAGGATTATTACCGGCTATAGGATGGTGATAGACTTCCGGAAACTAAACAAGGCAACTAGGAAAGATCATTGTCCTTTGCCGTTTATCGACCAAATGCTAGAAAGGCTATCAAAACACGCACTTATCCTTTCTAGACGGTTATTCAAGTTTCTCGCAAATACCTGTTGCACAATCTGATCAGGAGAAAACCACTTTCACCTGCCCCTTCGGTACCTTTGCTTATACACGTATGCCTTTTGGCTTTTGTAATGCACCTCCCACCTTTCAAAGATGTATGATGGCTATATTGTCTGACTTTTGTGAAAATATTGTCGAGGTTTTCATGGATGACTTCTCCGTTTACGGGTCTTACTTTGATGATTGCCTCAGCAACCTTGATCGAGTCTTACAGAGATGCGAAGATACCAACCTCGTCTTGAATTGGGAGAAGTGCCACTTTATGGTTAATGAAGGTATCGTCTTAGGACACAAAATTTCCGAGAGAGGCATTGAAGTTGATAAGGCTAAGGTTGATGCAATTGAGAAAATGCCTTGCCCCACTGATATCAGAGGCATACGAAGTTTCCTAGGTCATGATGGTTTCTATAGAAGGTTCATTAAAGACTGCTCTAAGATTTCTAGGCCTCTTACCAACCTCTTCCAGAAGGATTTTCCTTTTGTTTTTGATGAGGATTGTGAGGAAGCTTTCAAAATACTTAAGAAGTCTTTGATAACGGCACCTATTGTTCAACCACCTGACTAGAACTTGCCCTTTGAAATCATGTGCGATGCTAGTGATTATGTTGTTGGTGCTGTTCTAGGACAAAGAGTTGACAAGAAGTTGAATGTCATTCACTACGCTAGTAAAACTCTAGACAGTGCCCAAAGAAACTATGCCACTACGGAGAAGGAATTTTTAGCAGTCGTGTTTGCATGTGAAAAGTTCAGATCTTATATAGTTGACTCCAAAGTCACTATTCACTCTGATCATGCTGCTATTAAGTACCTTATGGAGAAGAAGGACGCTAAGCCTAGGCTGATCAGATGGGTTCTCCTGCTACAGGAATTTGATTTACATGTCGTTTACCGAAAGGGTGTTGATAACCCTGTAGGAGATAACTTGTCTAGGCTAGAGAATGTCCTTGATGACCCACTACCTATTGATGACAGCTTTCCTGATGAGCAATTGAATGTCATCTGCACTTCACATAGTGCACCGTGGTATGCTGATTACGCAAATTATATCGTAGCCAAATACATACCACCCAGCTTCACCTATCAGCAAAAGAAGAAATTCTTCTTTGATTTGAGACACTACTTTTGGGATGATCCTCACCTTTCTAAGCAAGGAGTAGAAGGTGTTATTAGACGTTGTGTGCCTGAACATGAACAGGGATAGATCTTGAAGAAGTGTCATTCCGAAGCCTACGGAGGACACCACGCTGGAGATAGAACTGCCCATAAGGTATTGCAATCAGGTTTCTATTGGCCCACTCTCTTCAAGGATGCCCGTAAGTTTGTCTTGTCTTGTGACGAATGCCAAAGAATAGGGAATATCAGTAAGTGTCAGGAAATGCCTATGAACTATTCACTTGTCATTGAACCATTTGATGTCTGGGCTTTGATTATATGGGACCCTTCCCGAGTTCCAATGGGTACACTCACATCTTAGTTGTTGTGGATTACGTCACTAAGTGGGTAGAATCTATCCCCACTAAACATGTTGATCACCACACCTCTATTAAGATGCTTAAGGAAGTCATTTTCCCAAGATTTGGAGTCCCTAGATATTTGATGACTAATGGCGGTTCACACTTCATTCATGGTGTTTTCCGCAAGATGCTCGCTAAGTATGATGTCAACCATAGAGTTGCATCTCCTTATCATCCTCAGTCTAGTGGGCAAGTGGAGTTGAGTAATAGGGAGATCAAGTTGACCCTACAAAAGACCGTCAATAGATCTCGAAAGAATTGGTCTAGCAAACTTGATGATGCACTATGGGCTTACAGGACTGCTTATAAGAATCCCATGGGCATGTCGCCATATAAAATGGTTTACGGTAAGGCCTGTCATTTACCTCTTGAGCTGGAACACAAAGCCTATTGGGCAATCAAAGAGCTCAACTTCGATTTCAAACTTGCCGGTGAGAAGCGGTTGTTTGATATCAACTCGTTAGATGAATGGAGGGCCCAGGCATATGAGAATGCCAAGTTGTTCAAGGAAAAGGTTAAGAGATGGCACGATAAACGAATACACAAACGAGAGTTCAATGTAGGTGATTATGTCCTGCTATACAATTCTTGTTTGAGATTCTTTGCACGCAAGCTTCTCTCTAAATGGGAAGGTCCCTATGTTATCGAGGAAGTATATCGTTCCGGTGCTATCAAAATCAATAACACGGAAGGAAATTTTCCTAGAGTGGTAAATGGGCAAAGAATCAAGCATTACATCTCTGGTACTCCCATAAATGTTGAGACCAATATCATCAATGTCATAACTCCACAGGAGTACATAAGGGATGTTTACCAGCCTGTTTCAGACCCTTAAAACGAAGAGGTATCTGTTTCGATAAGAAATTGGACTCCGATGCTTTTCCAATAGGAAATTTCCTCCGTTTTGGAATTTTTGGAAAATTAGAAAAATAAAAAGCAGTCCGGAGAGCGCACGAGGAGGCCACAAGCCCTGCCACCGCCCCCTCCCCCTGGTGGCGGAGGGCAAGCTTGTGGGCACCTCATGTGCCTCCCGGACTCCGTTTTCTTGTGGAGCATACCTTCTGGTCCAGAAAAAATCAATATATACTCGCCCGAAGGTTTTGATCTCCGTATCGCGCAGTTTTCCTCTGTTTTCGTTTCGAGCCTGTTTCTGTGGCAGATCTAGATCATCATGACTTCCCCAAACGCTCCTAAGGACAAGATCTTCGAGAAGGTCATCAATCCCTATCTCACGGAAGTGCTGAAACACCCTCAATCTATCAAGATGAGGGAGGGGATGTTGCACATCCGTGATGTTGAGGGGCCTAAGAAGACCGGAAGCTTGGAGACGAGGCTCGAAGCAATGGAGCAACAAGTCTTCAAGTGCCAGGGGATGGTGGAGCGTGGACTCAATGCCAACCACATGATGATCACGGAGTTCACTAGCAATCACAAGATGGATGCCATTGACATTAGGAAACACCTCTTCAGGCTCTATGACAGGGTTCATCAACTTCAGGGCCAGATCTATGACCTGCAAAACCAAAACTGTGAGTATGAGTACAGATTTAAATCAATAAGGTTGGCTGCAGATCTGAGGATTCCGGCGACTCGTTCATCCTGCCATGATGGAGCACCTATGCCTTGGAAGACGGAGGATTAGACTACTCCAACAACTCCACCACCATCACCACCAAAGGAAGACAACTAAGCATTGGTATGGGCAATCCCCTTGGCTTTTGCCAAGCTTGGGGGAGTTGCCCTGGTATCGTATCACCTTTATATATTTTGCTTTTACCTTTGTTTTAGTTCTTTCCTTTTTAGTTTTTATTTTTTCTTTTAGAGGAATAATTCTTTAGTGTTTAGTTTGAGTCTTTTGCTTTTGTCTCTCCCCCGATGTATTCGAGCTTACAAGCTATATAATAAAGAGTACCTTAGTCAAGGGCTTTGCTTTGTGCCATGATCAAAAGTATGAAAAGAACGATAGCATGAAAGATCATGAGACGATCTTATGGAAAGTGATAACTTCACTTATGACACGTATGATGATTGAAACTTGTTGAGAATAAATCAACATAGACCTCAGTCATTCTTGCAATTAATAAGAAGTGATAAGGAAAGAGAGGTTCACATATAAATATATCATCTTAGACACTTTTTACAATTGTGAGCACTCACCAAACTATTACATGCTTAGGAGTAGATGTTGGACAAGGAAGAGAACATAATGAATTGTGTTTGCTTGGTTCCAAACAATGTTATATGATTAGAGATCCCTTAGCATGTGACGATTGCTTCCACCTCATATTAGCCAAAATTCCGCACCAAGTAGAGATACTACTTGTGCATCCATAAACCTTCAACCCAGTTTTGCCATGAGAGTCCACCATACCTACCTATGGATTGAATAAGATCCTTCAAGTAAGTTGTCATCGTGCAAGCAATAAAAATTGCTCTCTAATATGTATGATCTATTAGTGTGTGGAAAATAAGCTTTGTACGAACCTGTGATGAGGAAGACATAAAAGCGACAAACTGCATAATAACTTCTTTATCGCAGGAGGCAATACAAAGTGACGTTCCTCCGCACTAAGAGGACACGCATTCAAACCTCAAAAGCGCATGACAACCTCTGCTTCCCTCTGCGAAGGGCCATCTTGTACCTTTACTATTTGGCCTTGTAAGAGTCATGGTGATCTTCACCAATTCCCTATTTTGCCTTCGTCTTGGCTACCGTCACATGCTTGGGAAAGATCTATATTCATATATCAACTTGGAGTTGAGTACTCATGATTTATTATTGTTGACTTTACCCTTGAGGTAAATCGTTGCGAGGCAAAACTATAAGCCCCGATCTTCCTCTGTGTCCAGCTGAAACTTTGACACCATGAGTACCACGTGAGTTGTAACAATTGTGGAAAACAAAAGAGATGATTGAGTATGTGGAGTTGCCTTACAAGCTCTTATTTGACTCTTTGTGATGTTGTGATAAATTGAATTGCTTCAATGACTTTGGACTGTTGTTATTTACTTCTAGGTAAGGTTTTTGCTTCTTGCTTTGCTTTGTGAAGGAATTGTTACTTTCCCATAAGAATGTTTATGATGTATTGTTGTCCTATGTGTGATCATGATGCCCTCATGTCCGTATTATGTTTTATCGACACCTTCGTCCCTCAATATGTGGATATGTTTATGGAACTTGGTTTTCGCTTGAGGACAAGCGAGGTCTAAGCTTGGGGGAGTTGATACGTCCATTTTGCATCATGCTTTCATATTGATATTTATTGCTTTATGGGCTGTTATATTACTTTGTGGTACCATATTTATGCCTTTTCTCTCTTATTTTGGAAGGTTTATTTGAAGATGGAGAATTCAGGCAGCTGGAGTTCTAGACTAGAAAAGGAGCAAATCTTAGTCCACTATTCTGCACATCTCCAAATGCCCTGAAATGTTTCGTGGAATTTTTTGGGATTATATGAAAAATACTAGGCGAAAAAAGTACCGGGGGCGGTCACTAGGGCGCCACAAGCCCTGCCACCGCCACCCCCCTGGTGGTGGAGGGCAAGCTTGTGGGCTCCCTGACGGCCCACTACCCCCCTCTTTTGCAATATGAAGGGTTTCGTTCCAGAACAAATCATTCGGGAGCTTTTTCATGGTTTCACCGCCGCCACGAGGCCGAACTTGAGCAGATCCAATCTAGAGCTCCGACAAGACGATCCTGCCGGGGAAACTTCCCTCCCGGAGGGGGAAATTTTCGCCATCGTCATCACCAACACTCCTCTCGTCGGAGGGGACGCATCTTCATCAACATCTTCATTAGCACCATCTCCTCTCCAATCCCTAGTTCATCTCTTGTAATCAATCTCCGTCTCACGACTCCGATTGGTACTTGTAAGTTACTAGTAGTGTTGATTACTCTTTGTAGTTGATGCTAGTTGGATTACTTGGTGGAAGAGTTTATGTTCAGATCCTTGATGGTATTCATTACACCTCTGATCATGATTATGATTATGCTTTGTGAGTAGTTACTTTTGTTCCTGAGGACATGGGATAAGTCATGCTGATAATAGTCATGTGAATTTGATATTTGTTCGGTATTTTGATATGTTGTATGTTGTCTTTTCCTCTAGTGGTGTTATGTGAACGTCGACTACATAAAACTTCACCATATTTGGTCCTAGAGGAAGGCATTGGGGAGTAGTAAGTAGATGATGGGTTGCTGGAGTGACAGAAGCTTAAACCCAGTCTATGCGTTGCTTCGTAAGGGGCTGATTTGGATCCACTAGTTTAATGCTATGGTTAGACGTTGTCTTAATTCTTCTTTTGTAGTTGCGGATGCTTGCGAGAGGGGTTAATCATAAGTGGGATGCTTGTCCAAGTAAGGGAAGTACCCAAGCGCCGGTCCACCCACATATCAAACTATCAAAGTAACGAACGTGAAACATATGAACATGATGAAACTAGCATGACCGAAATCCCCGTGTGTCCTCGGGAGCGTTTTTCCTCCTATAAGACTTTGTTCATGCTTGTCCCTTGCTACAAAAGGGATTGGGCCACTTGCTGCACCGTTGCTACTACTTTTTACTTGTTACTTTTTGCTTGCTACGTTTCACCTCGCTACACAATCACTTGTTACCGCTACTTTCAGTGCTTGCAGTTATTACCTTGCAGAAATCCGTTAATCAAAGCCTTCTGCTCCTCGTTGGGTTCGAAACTCTTACTTATCGAAAGGACTACGATTGATCCCCTATACTTGTGGGTCATGAGTCACCACCATATAGCTAGTGGGAAATTTTCATTATATAACTTGGCTTGTATATTCCAATGATAGGTTTCCTCAAAATTGCCTTAGGTCTTCGTGAGCAAGCAAGTTGGATGTACACCCACTAGTTTTCTTTAAGAGCTTTCACATATTCTTAGCTCTAGTGCATCATTTGTATGGCAATCCCTACTCATTCACATTGATATCTATTGATGAGCATCTCCACAACTCATTGATATGCCTAGTTAATGTGACCATCTTCTCCTTGTTTGTCTTGCAACCTCCACCACACTCCACACCACTTATAGTGCGAAAACCATGGCTCATGCTCATGTATTGCGTGAGAGTTGAAAAAGTTTGAGAAAGTCAAGGTGTGAAAACAATTACTTGGCCAATACCCGGGTTGTGCATGATTAAAATTCGTTGTGCAATGATGATAGAGCATAGCCAGACTATATGATTTTGTAGGGATAGCTTGAATTATTACTGTTTCCACGTCAATAGAAAACTATTGTTTTGAATCTAATGGATCTGAACATTCACGTCCCATAAGAGGAGTTACAAAGAACATCTATGTTAGGTAGCATGAAAGCATCAAAAATTCATTCTTTATCACTTCCCTACTCGAGGACGAGCAGGAGTTCAGCTTGGGGATGCTTGATATGTCTCACACGTATCTATAATTATTGATGTTTTGTTTACCTTTTATATCTTTTGGGACTAACTTATTAACTCACTCCCAAGTGTCAGTTCCTGTTTTTTCTGTGTTTTTGACTCTTTTCAGATCTGATTTTCGAACGGAGTACAAACGGAATAAAATCCCCAAAATGATTTTTTCCAGAACGGAAGAAGATCGGGAGGCTTGAGGGCCAAGCAAGTGGGCCACAGGGGGCCCACAAGCCCTGTTGCCGCGGACAGGGGGAGGCCGCGACAACCAAGCTTGTGGCCCCAGTGGCGCTCCCCTCCCGAGGTCTTTGGCCTATAAATTCCCTAAAAATCCAGAAAAAATCAGGGCATCCACGAAAACACTTTTCCGCTGCCGCAAGCTTCCGTTTCCGCGAGATCTCATCTGGAGACCCTTCCCGGTGCCCTGCCGGAGGGGACGTTGGAGTTGGAGGGCTTCTTCATCAACATCATCGCCCCTCCAATGACTCGTGAGTAGTTTACTTCAGACCTACGGGTCCGTAGTTAGTCGCTAGATAGCTTCTTCTCTCTCTTGGATCTTCAATACAATGTTCTCCATGATCTCAATGGAGATCTATCCAATGTAATCCTCTTTGGCGGTGTGTTTGTCGAGATCCGATGAATTGTGGATTTGTGATCATATTATCTATGATATATATTTGAGTCTTTGCTGATTTCTTATATTCATGATTTGATATCCTTGTAAGTCTCTCCGAGTCTTGGGTTTTATTTGGCCAACTAGATCTATGATTCTTGCAATGGGAGAAGTGCTTGGTTTTGGGTTCATACCATGTGGTGACCTTTCCCAGTGATAGAAAGAGCAGCAAGGCACACATCATGGTGTTTCCATCAAGGGTAACAAGATGGGCTTTGTCGTAGATATGACATTGTCCATCTACATCATGTCATCTTGCTTAAGGCGTTACTCTGTTCTTTCGACTTAATACACTAGATGCATGCTGGATAGCGGTCGACGTGTGGAGTAATAGTAGTAAATGAAGAAAGTATCGGTATACTTGTTTTGGACGTGATGCCTATAGATATAATCATTGCCATAGATAACGTCACGACTTTGCGCGGTTCTATCAATTGCTCGACAGTAATTCGTTCACACCACCATCTACTTGCTTTCGTGAGAGAAGCCACTAGTGAACACTACGGCCCCCGGGTCTATTCACACCTATCGTTTCCACTTCCTCTTTTACTTTGCTTTGTTAGTTTGTTGCTTTCAGTTCTCACTTAACAAACAATATATAAGGGATTGACAACCCCTTCATAGAGTTGGGAGCAAGCTCTTTGTGTTTGTGCAGGTACTTGTGATATTCCTTCACTGCATCGATACCTTGGTTCTCAAAACTGAGGGAAATACTTACCACCACTGTGCTACATCACCCTTTCCGCTTCGAGGGAACACCAACGCAAGGCTCCAAGGCCACGGGGCAATCCTTTGCATATTTTCCTAGGAAGTCCCTAAAGGCTTAGCTGTAGCTGAAGGATTCCTGGTGCCGTTGCTGAAGAGAATCAAGACAAGAATAGACTCCCGTTAGCACGCTTGTTTTTTGCGCCGTTGGAAGGTCTTCTGTTGCAGTAGCATCGTCCCAGGACGCCTGCACAGTGTCGGCAGCTTCTTCGACAAGGGGCTAGAGCATGGCCAGCTCCTCCTTAGCGCCCTCCTCGCCCCTGTGGGCAACTTGGAGAGCGGCCTGGGCATCCCGTAGCTGGGCCTTGAGCGTGACTACCTCCCCATGGAATATGTTGCACCAGAGTTGAAGGCGGTTCTCCTGCCAGGCGACCTCATCGCGGTATTCCTCTAGGGCAGCCGCTCGCTCTCCGGGCCACCCTCACTTCCACCTTGTCCAAGGCGTCCTCACGCATCACCGTAAAGGTGGAATCATCTGCAAGCACGCGCTTCTCTAGGGTCTCGAGGCACTCTTGCTCCGCTTCTTGATCATAGGCGGTCCTGGCGGCTTCCCACTCGCGAAGAGCCACGTCTTCCTCTCGCACGACGACCGCTGCCACCCATAGCTTTAGATCCGCCTCACGCTCGGCACCCCGAGGGGCAGGTGTGGCGGATTGGACTGCACGCCCCCAGGGCCCTGTCGTTTCCCCTGATGGGGTTGCGGGTCCACCAGGCCACGCTAGGCCAAGCAACGAGGAAGAGGCCTCCCCAGGAGGTGGCGCACGAGAGGACGCCCCTCGCAGGCCGACACGGCGCCTCTGGGATGTCCGCACCCTGGAAAGTTCAGCGATCAGATTCATCAAGCCGGACAAGGCACGCAAGAAGAAGCAATGGTGACGGTCTACTAACTCGTCGATGGCGGCCCAGAGCCGTCGCAACACGGGCAGCCGTGGCTCCGAAGGCCCCGCACGCGCCTCATCGCTTGAAGCATAACTTTTGGCCGCCATGAAAAGGGAGGAAGGAGGAACAAGGCAACATTCACGCGGGAACGACGGAGCAGCACAAGAGGAAGGCGGAAGGAAGAAGCGGTTTGGTGGAAGCTCCTCCCCCCCGGGGTGGCGGTTTTATAGCCTTGATCGTGGTTCGCAAGGCATCATTGGAAGTGGAGGCAGCATGTGCCCCATCATGTGCCGCGTGCCATGACTGGCCCATGTTTGGTTACGGCATGTGTTGCCTCGTTCCCCCAACTGGCTGCTCCACGCATGCCATGGGCACACGTTCCCGAAGCATTGTGGGAAGAGTCCCACGTTGCGTCGGATGCCACACGTCAAGACTGGCCCGTGTGCGGTTGGGGCCCGTGTCGCTTCGCACCTCCCAACGGGCGGACTTGAGCATAACGCGTCCCCGGGGGCTCCTATCGGCCCCCTGGGACCGGCGGTACCCAGGCCCGTAGCCCGCAACTCAGGCGCGACGCGGCTAGACAAGTCCGGCTCGGCCCATCAGCAAGCCTGGCAAGGAAGACCCTCGCGAGGGCCCTTGCCTCGCGAGGGAAGCGTGTGGTGACCATTTCCTAGGGCCACCCCGGAATCTCTCACGGGATGAGCTTGTCAGGAGTGTCCTGACGAGGGTCTCGTAACCCTGTGCCTCCAAGTGGGTAATGCAGGTCACGTAGGGGGCGCAACGGTGGTGCGAGCAGGCATGGACAGGGAGGATTTCCACTTTCGTTCTAAGGAAGGGGGCCAGCTGGCAGGCCCCCAAAGCATCTCCCAAAGGTTTCATGTTCTTTGCAAGAGGACCAAGGCTGGGGGCTAGGTAGGGCGGAGGTCACCCCCAGACCCTCCAGCGCATCAGAGAGAAAGTATTTTGCATGCGAAGACCACCTATGTTACGGCGGGATGCAGTCTTGTCCCCTTTCAAAATGGCCGTTGTGGCAACCCTTCTCACCGAGTGTGTTTTCGGGGGGAAGAGGACCAAGGCCACATTATAAAAGAGAGGCTCATCCTCTATAGTAAAAAGGCTCATCCAATCCCCATTATATCCTCTAGGGAAAGACCCCCCCTTTGTACTCGTCTTCTACCTCAAGCAATCCAGACAAGGAGGAGTAGGGTTTTACACCGCGAGGTGGCCCGAACCTGGGTAAACTGCTCGTGTGTTCTAGTTCGCTTCCCTTAGCTTGAGCCATCAGAGAGTCACGGTGAAGTTGAGAGGCAAAAAAGGGTAGGAGGGCGAGCGCAACCTAGAGTTTGAACCTTTCTGGGTCTGCAGAGCCCCGATTCCGACACCCACCCCCAAATTTTCATATATACTTTTAAGTTTCTTCAGCAACTCAGCTTGTACGGCTCTACCCTATAAATACGAAGATCTTTTGTGGTCGCTATACATCTTGTGTATTATATTTTGTTTCATATCGTATGAGCCGAAGACAACTCCGACTTGTAAATTGCGTTGGGTTTTCCCCCAAAGAGGAGAGGATATACAACACAGTAGAGATAAGTATTTCCCTTAGTGAGAGCCAAGGTTATCGAACGAATAGGAGAACCATGCAAATTCTTGTTGTGAGGACCTACACACAAAAGAGCAAACACTTGCACCCAACACGGGCAAGAGGGTTGTCAAGCCGCTTGAACTCATTACTTGCAAGGATTAAGTAGTGATAGATAGATAATATAAATATAAAATAAAATAAGAAAATATAAGTGGCACCAATATTTTTATGGTTTTCGTAATATATTTTGTGAATACCTGTGGGCATAGTTTTCCCTAGAGGCTTCTCTCTCAAAGAAAGCATACGGTGGGTAAACAAAATACTATTGGGCAATTGGTGGAAAAGCGTATAGTTCTGAAATATTTATTCATGGCAATGATCATATATATAGGCATCACGATCATATATAGGCATCACATGCATAAGCAAGTAGATTGATTCATGCCAGCATCTACTACTATTACTCCACTCATCGACCCGCTCTCCAGCATGCATCTAGAGTATTAAGTATGAAACGGGGTAAAGCTTGGAGCAAGATGACATGATGTAGACGAAGTAAACTCAAGCAATATGAATAAAACCTATCTTTGTATCCTTAGTGGAAGCAACAAAAATATGTGTTGTGTAACCTTCTTTCACTGAGATTGAGCACCGCAAGATTGAACCCAACACAACGCACCACTCCTGCTGAAGATACATCAATCTAGTTGGCTAAACCAGCCGAACTGATAGGAGAGAAATGTGAAGCTATCATAATAATGCATATAAGAATTCAGATATGACTCAAATAATTTTCATGAATAATCTCATCATAAACGCACAATTCATTGGATCTCAACAAACACACCGCAAAGAAGATTACATCGAATAGATCACAACGTGAATCACGGTCAACTTTGTATTAAAGAACATAGAGAGAGATAACCATATAGGTACTAGATATGTACTCATAGGTCTATGGTAGACTACTCACAAATCACCATGGGAGAAGCAAGGTTGATGTAGAGGCCCTCCGTAATTGATCCCCTGTCCGATAGGTCAAAGAAACATGGCTCCAGATGGGATCACGTTGGAACAAAAACCTTGTGGCGGCGAACAAAGCTATGGACTCATGGGTCTCTAGTGTGTTCCCAATTTTAGAAGATTTACACAGGTAGAGTTAGGCGAGGGGGCACCAGGGGCTGGTTGATACATCCATTTGGCATCATGAATTCTTATTGATATTTATGTTGTTCTTGTACATTATTCCTCATTATGATACAATTATTATATGTTTTCTCTTTGAATTTACATGGTACATCACAAAGGGGGGAATTACCGGGGGAGCACTTGCTGGCCACAAGCCAATAGGGTGCACCCACCCCCCTGGACGCACCCTTTTAGCTTGTGGGGCCCCAGCATGTCCCCTGACCCCCTCCTCTACTATAAGTTGTGTTTTGACCTAGAAAAAAGAAAGGAGAGACTTCGAGACGAAGCGCCGCCTTCTCGAGGCGGAAACCTGGGCAGATGTCCTTTTTCTCTCCGGTAGAGCGATCCTACCGGGGAAACTTCCATCCTGGAGGGGAGATCAAAGCCGTCATCATAACGAATGAGCCCTCCTTCGTGGGAGGACCAATCTTCATAAACATCTTCACCAACACTATCTCATCTCCAACCCTAGTTCATCTCTTGTATTCAATCTTTGTCTCAAAACCTCAGATTGGTACGTTGGGGTTATTAGTAGTGTTGACTACATCTTGTAGTTGATGCTTGTTGGATTACTTGGTGGGAGATATTTTGTTTAGATTCTTGATCATCATTATTACACCTCTGATTTTGAAAATGTTGATGAGGTGTGAGTAGTTAATATTGTTTGTGTCGATATGGGAGAAGTCTTGTTATAAGTAATCATGTGAAGTTGGTATTCGTTTGATATTTTGGTGATATGTATGTTGTTACTTCTCTTAGTACTTTTGTGTGTATGTCGACTACATGACACTTCACCTTGATATGTGCCTATGGGGAGACATTTTGCAGTAATAAGTAGATGATGGGTTGCGAGAGTGACAAAAGCTTAAACCCTAGTTTTTGCATTACTTCATAAGGGGCAGATTTGGATCCACATGTTTCATGATATGGTTAGATTTACCTTAATTCTTCTTTTGTAGTTGCGGATGCTAGCGATAGGGGGTAATCATAAGCGAGTTTCTTGTTCAAGTAAGAATAACACCTTAGCACCGGTCCACCCACATATTAAATTACCAAAGTAACGATCGCGAATGAACTCAACATGATGAACATGACTACACAGAAATTCACATGTGTCCTCGAGAGCGCTTACTTCACATAATAGTACTTTTAGGCATGTCCTTTGCTATAAAATGGACTGGTATATCTTGTTTCACACTTGCTACTATTGTTACTTGTCACTTTTTATGAATTCTCTTGCCACAAAACTATCTATCATTGTTACTCACAACACATGTAGAGAATACCTTGGTGAAACTCTGTATCATTCCCTTCTGCTCCTCATTGGGTTTGACACTCTTACTAATTTAAAGGACTACGACTGATCAACTATACTTGTGGGCCATCAATACTCTTTTCTCGCACCATTATCGGGGAGTGAAGCGCCTTTGGTAATTTGAATTAGGTAAGGAAACATTTTCTGTACGCGCTGAAATTTACTGTTGCTTGTTGCTTTGGATAACCATCTTTCTAGTGGTTTGTTCAGGGTCTCTTCGCCTTAAATAGAAGGGGGATAATTTGCTCCTCATCCTCCTAAACCTACTGAAAATATTTATTATGAGATTCCATCGGGTATGTTAGAGAAACTAATAGCTAATCCTTATGCACGAAATAGTACAACTCATCGTGATTGCCACATGATACATGTAGATTATTTAAGATCGTAGGTTTACCCAAGGAGAAATTCTAGAACAAGGTTTTCCCTTTTGTTGGGGAACGTTGCATGGGAAACAAAAAAATTCCTACGCACACGTAATACCTATCCATGGTGATGATCATCTACGAGAGGGGAGAGTGCATCTAAGTACCTTTGTAGATCGCTAAGCGGAAGCGCATATAACGCGGTTGATGTAGTGGAACATCTTCGTGATCCAAACCGTAGCCCGTCCTGCGATATCATCACGATCCGTCCCGCGATCCCATCACGATCCATCCCGATCTAGTGCTGTACGGACGGCACCTCCGCGTTCAACACACGTACAGCTCGATGACCATATCCGCCTTCTTGATCCAGCAAGAGGGGCGGAGAGGTAGATGAGTTCTCGAGCACGACGGCGTGGTGGTGGTGGTGGTGAAGCTATTCCAGCAGGGCTTCGCCTAAGCACCGCTGAAACTAGACTAGAGGAGAAATAGATCTAGAAAGAGAGCGCAACACGTGGTTGTTTTTCTTTGTCTCAAAAACCCTTAATACCTCTAGTATATATAAGAGGGGGGAGGGGGAGGCAGCCTCAAACCCTCAAGGTTTGGCCGAAATTGGAGGTGGAGGAGTCCTACTCCAATCCTACTAGGAGTAGGATTCCTCCTTTCTACTTGGAAACCCTTTCCACCTTTTCCACCTTTGGTTTTTTTGCCTCTCAAGCCTCATGGGCCTTAGTGGGAGCTTATGTCAGCCCACTAGGGGCTGGTTTGTATCCTCTCAAAGCCCATAAGGCCCTTCGGGGCGTGATACCCCTCCCGATGGTCCGCGGTACCCTCCCGACACTCCCGGTACACTACCAATGAGCCTGAAACTTTTCCGATGATCAAAACAGGACTTCCTATATATCAATCTTTATCTCTGTACCATTCTGGAGCTCCTCGTGATGTTCAGGATATCATCCGGGAATCCGAACAACTTTCGGTTATCAACACCTACAACTCAACTATACCGAAACGTCACCGAACCTTAAGTGTGCAAACACTGCGGGTTCGAGAACTATGCAAACATGACCGAGACACCTCGACGGTCAATAACTAATAGAGGGACCTACATGCCCATATTGTCTCCTACATATTCTACGAAGTACTTTATCGATTGAACCTCTATGTCAAGCATTCAGTTAATCCTGTATGTTGTTCCCTTTGTCCTTCGGTATGTTACTTGCCCGAGATTCGATCGTTGCTATCTCTATACCTAGTTCAATCTCGTTATCGGCAAGTATCTTTACTCGTTCCGTAATACAAGATCTAGTGGCTAACTCCTTAGTCACATTGCTTGCAAAGCTTATTGTGATGTTGTATTACCGAGTGGGCCCCGAGATACCTCTCCGTCATGCGAAGTGACAAATCCCAGTCTCGATTCACGCCAACCCAACAGACACCATCAGAGATACCTATAGATTACCTTTATAGTCACCCAGTTATGTTGCGACATTTGATACACACAAGGTATTCCTTCGGTGTCCGAGAGTTGCATGATCTCATGGTCATAGGAATAGATACATTGACATGGAGAAAATAGTAGCAATAAACTGACACGATCATATGCTATGTTTATAGTTTGGGTCTTGTTCGTCACATCATTCTCCTAATGATGTGATCCTGTTATCAAGTGACGACCTCTATGGCTAGGAAACCTTAACCATCTTTGATCAACGAGCTAGTCAACTAGAGGCTCACTAGGGACAGTGTTTTGTCTATGTATCCACACATGTATTTGAGTTTCCAATCAATACAATTATAGCATGGATAATAAACAATTATCATGAACAAGGAAATATAATAATAACCAATTTATTGTTGCCTCTAGGGCATATTTCCAATAGTCTCCCACTTGCACTAGAGTCCATAATCTAGTTCACATCACTATGTGATTTTGATGAATCTAACACCCATACAGTTTGGGGCTTGATCATGTCTTGCTTGTGAGAGAGGTTTTTAGTCAACAGATCTGAACCTTTCAGATCCGTGTATGCTTTTAAAATCTCTATGTCATCCTATAGATGTTGCTACTACGCGCCATTTGGAACTATTCCAAATAACTGCTCCACTATACGAATTCGGTTTACTACTCGGAGTTATTCGGACTCTTTAATCACCTCCATAATCACCTCTTTAATCACCTCCATAATCGAGAAAAATTCCTTAGTCCACTAGTTACTAAGTATAACTTTGACCGCTATTCAGTGATTCAATCATGGATCACTCTTTGTACCCCTTGACACACTCATGGCAAGGCAGACATCACATGTTGTACACAACATGGCATAATTTAGAGCCTACGGCTAAGGCATAGGGGACGACCTTCGTCCTTTTTCCTTCTTCTTTCGTGGTTGGGCTTTGAGTCTTACTCAAATTCACACCTTACAACACAAGCAAGAACTCCTTCTTTGCTGATCTGTTTTGAACTCCTTCAAAAACTTGTCAAGGCACGCATTTCATTGAAAGTTCTATTAAGCATTTTGATCTATCTCTATAGATTTTGATGCTCGATGTTCAAGTAGCTCTATCCAGGTTTTCCTTTGAAAAACTCCTTTCAAACAACACTTTATTCTTTGCAGAAATTCTACATTACTTCCGATCAACAATATGTCTACCACATATACTTATCAGAAATTCTATAGTGCTTCCACTCACTTCTTTGGAAATACAAGTTTCTCGTAAACCTTGTATAAACCCAAAAGCTTTGATCATCTCACCAAAGCGTATGTTCCAACTCCGAGATGCTTGCACCAGTCCGTAGAAGGATCGCTGGAGCTTTCATACTTGTTAGCATCCTTATGATCGACAAAACCTTCTGGTTGTATCACATACAACCTTTCCTCAAGGAAATCGTCGAGGAAACAATGGTTTGACATCCTATGTGCAACATGTCATAAATAATGCAGCAACTGCTAACATAATTCCCACAGACTTTTAACATCGCTACGAGTGAGAAAGTCTCATCGCAGTCAAGTCCTTGAACTTGTCGGAAACCTATTTGCAACAAGTCGAGCTTTCTTAATGGTGACTTTCACCATCATTGTCCGTCCTCTTTTAATGATCCATCTATACTTAATAGTCTTACGACCATCAAGTAGTTCTTCCAAAGTCCACACTTTGTTTTCATACAAGGACCCTCTCTCAGCTTTCATGGCCTCCTGCCATTTGTCGGAATCCGGGCCCACCATCGCTTCTCCATAGCTCGTAGGTTCATTCTTGTCGAGCAACATGACCTCCAAGACAGGATTACTGCACCATTCTGTAGTAGCGCGTATCCTTGTCAACCTACAAGATTTGGTAGTAACTTGATCTGAAGCTTCATGATCACCATCATTGGCTTCCACTTCAACTGGTGCAGGGGCCACAGGAACAGCTTCCTGCGCCCTTCTACTCTCTAGTTGAAGTGTTGGTTTAATAACTTCATCAAGTTCCTCCATCCTCCCACTCAATTCTATCGAGAGAAACTCTTTCTCGAGAAATGACCAATTTTCTGAAACACACACTTTGCTTCTGGATCTGAGATAGGAGGTATACCCAACTATTTTGGGTATCTTATGATGATGCATTTATCCGCTTTGGATTCGATCTAATCAGGCCGAAGCCTTTGGACATAAAAATCGTAGCCCCAAACATTTAAAAAACGGCAGCTTAGGTTTCTCCAAACCATAGTTCATACGGTGTCATTGCTACGGCAACAAAAATCCTTCCCCGGCAATGGTGCCAGAAATCCTTCTTGCTACTTCTCAAACGACAGTGCCAGAATTTGACACTCTGACGGAGACTTGCTTGCCTTGGTTTTTCCCTTGAAGAGGAAAGGGTGATGTAGCACAGGAGCAGTAAGTATTTCCCTCAGTTGAGAACCAAGGTATCAATCCAGTAGGAGAATCTCGTCAAGTCCAGAGTACCTGCACAAACACAAAAGAGCTTGCACCCAACGCTATAAAGGGGTTGTCAATCCCTTCAAGATTGATTGCAAAGTGAGATCTGAAGGCGAAAAATGCAACGAAGAAAAAGAGTAAAGCTGAAAATATAGTGTGGAGTAGACCCGGGGGCCATAGTGTTCCCTAGAGGCTTCTCTCAAAATAGAAAATATTACGGTGGGTGAAAAAATTACTATCGAGCAATTGATAGAACCGCGCAAAGTCATGACAATATCTAAGGCAATGATAATACATATAGGCATCACGTCCGAGACAAGTAGACCGATACTTTCTGCATCTACTACTATTACTCCACACATCGACCGCTATCCAGCATGCATCTAGTGTATTGAGTTCATGATGAATAGAGTAACGCCTTAAGCAAGATGACATGATGTAGAGGGATAATCTCAAACCAATGATGAAAACCCCATCTTTTTACCCTTGATGGCAACAACAAGATGCGTGCCTCGCTGCCCCTTCTGTCACTGGGAGAGGTCACTGCACGATATGAACCCAAAACCAAGCACTTCTCCCATTGCAAGAATCATAGATCAAGCTGGCCAAACAAAACCCACAACTCGAAGAGAATTACAAGAATATGAAATCATGCATAAGAGAGACCAGAAGAAACTCAAATAAGATTCATAGATAATCTGATCATAAACCCACAATTCATCGGATCTCGACAAACACACCGCAAAAGAAGATTACATTGGATTGATCTCCATGAAGATCATGGAGAACTTTGTATTGAAGATCCAAGAGAGAGAAGAAGCCATCTAGCTACTAGCTATGGACCCGTAGGTCTATGGTGAACTACTCACGCATCATCGGAGAGGTCATGGTGTTGATGAAGAAGCCCTCCGTATCCGAATCCCCCCTCCCGCAGGGCACCCGAACGTGCGCCAGATGGGATCTTGCGGAGACAGAAGCTTGAAGTGGCGGAAAAGTATTTTCGATGATCTCCTGATTTTTTCCGGGATTTTAGGGAATACATAGGCGGAAGACCTAGGGCAGGGGAGCCACGGGGAGCTCACAAGCCTGCTAGGCCCGACCCCCCAGGCCGGGCCTGGTGGGCTTGTGACATCCTCCGAGGTCTCCTGCCTTGGTTCTCAAGTCTCCCGCATGTCTTCTTTTATGGAAAAAATCATTCCGCAGATTTTGTTCTGTTTGGACTCCGTTTAAAATTCTCCTGTGAAAAGGGTCAAAAACACGGAAAAAACAGGAACTGGCACTTGCAGTGAGTTAATAAGTTAGTCCCAAAATAAATATAAAAGGCATACAAAACGTCCAAAGTTTGACAAGATAATAGCATGAAACTATCAAAAATTATAGATACGTTGGAGACGTATCAAGCATCCCCAAGCTTAACTCATGCTCGTCCTCGAGTAGGGAAGTGATAAAGACTGAATTTTTGATGTGGAATGCTTCCTAGCATAGTTGTCCTTTGTAACTTATTTCATGTGACATGAATGTTCAGATCCGTAAGATTCAAATCAATAGTTTGCTATTGACATGAAAACAATAATACTTCAAGCAAACTAGCAAAGTAATCATGAACTTTTAAAATAACAAGGCCAAAGAAAGTTATCCCTACAAAATCATATAGTCTGGCCATGCTCCATCATCCTCACACAACTAATTTAAATCATGCACAACCCCGGTATTGGCCAAGTAATTGTTTTTGCACTCTTACTTTCTCAAACTTTTTATAACTATCACGCAATACATGAGCGTGAGCCATGGATATAGCACTATAGGTGGAATAGAGTGTGGTGGTGGTTGTGAGACAAAAAAGGAGGAAATGGTCACATTGACTCGGCGTATCAAAGGGCTATGGAGATGCCCATTAATAGATATCAATGTGAATGAGTAGGGATTTCCATACAAAGGATGCACTAGAGCTATAAGTATGTGAAAGCTCAAAAGGATAACTAGTGGGTGTGCATCCAACTTGCTTGCTCACGAAGACCTAGGGCAATTTTGAGGAAGCCCATCATTGGAATATAAAAGCCAAGTTATATAATAGAGATTCCCACTAGCATATGGTGGTGACGAAACGAGAGGCTCTCAATCATGAAGAACATGGTGCTATTATGAAGCACAAGTGTGGAAAAAGATAGTAGCATTGTCCCTTCTCTCTTTTTCTCTGTTTTTTTATTTGGGCTCTTGGCCTCTTCTTTTTTTATTTGGGCTCTTTGGCCTATTTTTTTATTTCCTCACATGGGACAATGCTCCAATAATGATGATCATCACATTTCTATTTACTCACAGCTCAAAGCTTAGAACAATGATGACTCTATAGGAAATGCCTCCGACAGTGTACCGGGATGTGCAACGATCTAGCTTGGCGTATGACGTTGAAACATCTCGCTAGCTATCTTACGATCATGCAATGGCAATATGAGAGTGACGGGACAAGTCATGAGACGGAACGGTGGGAGTTGCATGGCAATATATCTCGGAATGGCTATGAAAATGCCATAGTAGGTAGGTATGGTGGCTGTTTTGAGGAAGGCATATGGTGGGTTTGTGCACCGGCGAGAATTGCGCGGTACTAGAGAGGATAGCAATGGTGGAAGGTGAAAGTGCATCTATACCATGGACTCACGTTAGGCATGAAGAACTCACATACTTGTTGCGAAAGTTTTTATTAGTAATCGAAACAAAGTGCTAAATGCATACTCCTAGGGGAAGGGTTGGTAGGTGTTAACCATCGCGCAATCCCGACCTCAACACAAAGGATGACAATCAATAAATCAATTATGCTCCAATTACCTAACATAGTGGTTCACCATACGTGCATGCTACGGGAATCATTGAATTCAACACAAGTATTTCTAGATTCACAACACCCTACTAACATAACTCTGAATATTACCAAATCCATGTCTCAAAACAAATTGAGAGGAAACAAGACTTCTCTTTCTACTCAATGCACATGAAGATGGAGGTTTTTGTATCATCTTTGGGTACCTATCACCTTTGGGACTACTTTCATAGCATAAGCCAACTACCAAGTCACGAACCGCCGTGCTCTAAAAGATCTAAGTGAAGCACATAGAGCAAAATTATCTAGGTCAAAAGATATAAGTGAAGCACGATGAGCATTCTAGCAAAATCACGATGAGTGCATGTCTCTCTCAAAAGGTGAGAAGAAAGGATGACTGTGATACAACAAAAAGAAAATAATCCTAAGATACAAGACGCTCCAAGCAAAACACATATCATGTGGTGAATAAAAATATAGCCCCAAGTAATGTTACCGATGGATTGAAGATGAAAGAGGGGATGCCTTCCCGGGGCATCCCCAAGCTTAGGCTTTTTGGTGTCCTTGAATTTGGCTTGAGATGCCTTGGCAATCCCCAAGCTTGATCTCTTTCCACTCATCTATTTGTCAATGAGAACATGACCCAAAACTTGAAAACTTCACAACACAAAACTTAAACAAAAACTCGTGATAACATTAGCACAAGAAAACAAACTACCACCTCTTTAGTTAGTGTAGCAATCTTGATTTCTATTTATATTGGTGTTAGGATATTGTATCCTCACTTTCCCATGGCTAGTACCCCCCGATACTATCCATATTTTCATCAAAACAAGCAACCAACTCAGCAAAAACAGAATCTGTCAAAAACAGACCACTCTATAGCAACTTGTATACTTCGTATACTTCTAGTACCTCAAAAATTCTGACAAATTACGACTGTCTGTGCAAAAGGCATATCAACCAGCAGCAAAAAGAATCAACTCAAAATCTCTTTCTGAATAAAAATGAAAAATCATCTCGTGAGCGAAGAGTTTCTGTCTTTTTCCAGCAGGGTTAAACAACCATCACCAAGACTAGTCATAAAGGTTTTGCTTGGCTCAAACACAAAAAGAAACACAAAAAACACAACCATAAAAGAATTATGATGGTGCGCACGCAACAAAACGGAAAGAAAAAGATAAATTCATTGGGTTGCCTACCAACAAGCGCTATTGTTTAACGCCCTTAGCTAGGCATAAGGCGATAGAATCACGTATCGTTGTCTTTTGTGCTCAAAACATAATAAGCGTGATCACTTATCATCTTAAGGTTTTCATCTTTCTTGCTAGATGATTCACCACTATTTTTGGGAACAAAAACAGACTTGGTTACCTTATTGTGGGCAAAAATTTGATTGTGGATCTTTTTATCCAAATTCTCAATAAGTTCGATCGTAGCAACTTTATTTTCAATGACATCCAGCCTACGCATCACATGTTCCAGAGTTAAGGTAGTTCCATTAACCATGAGTGGGGGTGAGCCTACCAAATTTATTACAGCTCCGTAAGAATCAACGGTATGGATACCCAAGAACTTTCCACCTACGATGGTGTCAAGAATATACCTATTCCAAGGAGAAATACCCACATAAAAGCTGCGAAACAGGACGGTAGTAGATTGCTTATGAGTAGATCTACTCTGAGCATTGCAAATCCTATACCAAGCGTCCTTGAAGTTTTCTCCCTCAATTTGTTTGAAATTGAGAACTTCGTTCTCGGGAGTATCTTTCGAAGTGGTGGATCTAGCCATGAGGACAGGTAGACTATCCTACACAAACGAACAAAAAGCAAGCGGGAGAAAAGGGCGAACGAAAAAGGCAAATCTTTTTGTAAATTTTTGTTTCTCAGAAGTGGGGGAGAGGAAAACGAGAGGCAAAAAGTAAATGCAAGAGATGAGTTTGTGACACTTACTTGGATGAGTTCTTGACTTGATCCTCCCCGGCAACGGCGACAGAAATTCTTCTGCTACGGCAACAAAAATCCTTCCCATGCAACGGCACTAGAAATTCTTCTGGTACGGCAACAAAAATCCTTCCCCGGCAACAGCGCCAGAAATCCTTCTTGCTAGTTCTCAAACAACAATGCCAGAATTTGACACGTTGACGGAGACTTGCTTGCGTTGGTTTTTCCCTTGAAGAGGAAAGGGTGATGCAGCACAGGAGCAGTAAGTATTTCCCTCAGTTGAGAACCAAGGTATCAATCTAGTAGGAGAATCTCGTCAAGTCTAGAGTACCTGCACAAACACAAAAGAGCTTGCACCCAACGATATAAAGGGGTTGTCAGTCCCTTCAAGATTGATTGCAAAGTGAGATCTTAAGGCGAAAAGTACAACAAAGAAAAAGAGTAAGGCTGAAAATATAGTGTGGAGTAGACCCGGGGGCCATAGTGTTCACTAGAGGCTTCTCTCAAAATAGCAAATATTATGATGGGTGAACTAATTACAGTCGAGCAATTGATAGAACCGCGCAAAGTCATGACGATATCTAAGGCAATGATCATACATATAGGCATCACGTCCGAGACAAGTAGACCGATACTTTCTGCATCTACTACTATTACTCCACACATCGACCGGTATCCATCATGCATCTAGTGTATTGAGTTCATGACGAATAGAGTAACACCTTAAGCAAGATGACATGATGTAGAGGGATAATCTCAAACCAATGATGAAAATCCCATCTTTTTACCCTTGATGGCAACAACACGATGCGTGCCTCGCAGCCCCTTGTGTCACTTGGAGAGGTCACCGCACGTTATGAACCCAAAACCAAGCACTTCTCCCATTGCAAGAATCATAGATCAAGCTGGACAAACAAAACCCACAACTCGAAGAGAATTACAAGGATATGAAATCATGGATAAGAGAGATCAGAAGAAACTCAAATAAGATTCATAGATAATCTGATCATAAATCCACAATTCAACAGATCTCGACAAACACACCGCAAAAGAAGATTGCATCGGATAGATCTCCATGAATATCATGGAGAACTTTGTATTGAAGATCGAAGAGAGAGAAGAAACCATCTAGCTACTATCTATGGACCCATAGGTCTATGGTGAACTACTCACGCATCATCGGAGAGGTCATGGTGTTGATGAAGAAGCCCTCCGTATCCGAATCCCCCCTCCGACAGGGCACCAGAACGTGCCCCAGATGGGATCTTGCGGAGACAGAAGCTTGAGGCGGCGGAAAAGTATTTTCGATGATCTCCTGATTTTTTCTGGGATTTTAGGGAATATATAGGCGGAAGACCTAGGGCAGGGGAGCCACGGGGATCTCACAAGCCTGCTATGCCCGGCCCCCACTAGGTCGGGCCTGGTGGGCTTGTAACCTCCTCCGATGTCTCCTGGCTTGGTTCTCAAGTCTCCCGCTGTCTTCTGTTATGGAAAAAATCATTCCACATATTTTATTCTGTTTGGACTCTGTTTAAAATTCTCCTCTGAAAAGGGTCAAAAACACGGAAAAATAGGAACTGGCACTTGGCACTGAGTTAATAAGTTAGTCCCAAAAAAGATATAAAAGGCATACAAAACGTCCAAAGTTTGACAAGATAATAGCATGAAACCATAAAAAATCATAGATACGTTGGAGACGTATCAGTCGTCTTAATGGAACTATGTGGTGCCATATTAAAGTGAATGTTGTTGTCTCCAATGCATAACCCGAAAACGATAGTGGTAATTCGATAAGAGACATCATAATATGCACCATATCTAATAGGGTGCGACTACAATGTTCGGACACACCATCACACTATGGTGTTCCAGGTGACATTAGGTGTGAAACATTATTCACATTGTCTTAAATGTATACCAAACTCGCAACTCAGATATTTACCTCCACGATCACATCGTAGACATATTATCCTCTTGTCACGATGATCTTCAACTTCACTCCAAAATTGCTTGAACCTTTCAATAATTCAGACTTGTATTTCATCAAGTAAATATACCAGTATCTACTCAAATCATCTATGAAGTAAGAACATAATGATATCCACTGCGTGCCTCAGCACTCATTGGACTGCATACATCAAAATGCATTACTTCCCAAAAGTTACTTTCTTGTTCCATCTCAATGGAAAACGAGGCCTTCAGTCATCTTGCCCATGTGGCATGATTTGCATGTCTGAAGTGATTCCAAATCAAGTGAGTCCAAACGATCCATCTGCATGGAGTTTCTTCATGCGTTTACACCAATAGAGATGGTTCGTATGTCTCAAACGATTCAAAAATGAGTGAGTCCAAAGATCCATCAGCATGGAGCTTCTTCATGCGTTTTGCACCAATATGACTCAAGTGTTAGTGCCACAAGTAAGTAGTACTGTCATTACTACTTTGCATCTTTTGGCATCAATATTATGAACATGTCTATCACTACGATCGAGATTCAATGAACCATTCATATTGGTGCATGACCATTGAAGGTATTATTCATGTAAACAGAATAACTTTTATTCCCTAGCTTAAATGAATAACCGTATTACAATAAACATAACCAATCATGTACATGCTCAACGCAAACACGAAACAACATTTATTTAGGTTCAACACTAATCCCGATGGTAGAGGGAGCGTGCGATGTTGATCACATCAACCTTGGAAACACTTCCAACACATCGTCACCTCGCCTTTAGCTAGTATTTGTTTATTCCGTAGCTTTTATTTTGAGTTACTAACACTTAGCAACCTGAATCGGTATCTAATACCCTGGTTCTACTAGGAGTAGTACTAAATTACACATCAAAATCATGTATATCCAATATACTTTTGTCGACTTTGCCAGCCTTCTCATCTACCAAGTAACTAGGGTAGTTCCGCTTCAGTGACAGTTCCCCTCATAATAGAAGCACTTAGTCTCGGGTTTGGGTTCAACCTTGGGTCTCTTCACTAGAGCAGCAACTGGCTTGTCGTTTCATAAAGTATCCCTTCTTTCCCTTGCCCTTCTTGAAACTAGTGGTTTTACTAACCATCAACAATTGATGCTCCTACTTGATTTCTACCTTCGCGATGTCAAACATCGCAAATAGCTCAAGGATCATAAATTCTATCCCTGCATGTTATAGTTCATCACGACGCTCTGCAGCTTGGTGGCAGTGACTTTGGAGAATTATGCCAATCACTATCTTATCTGCAAGATCAACTCCCACTCGATTCAAGCGATTCTAGCACACAGACAAACTGAGCACATGCTCAACGATTGAGCTTTTCTCCCTTACTTTGTAGGCAAAGAATCATGTCGAAAGTCTCATACTTCTCAACAGGGGCACGAGCCTGAAATCCTAATTTCATCACTTGGAACATATCATATGTCCCGTGACGTTCATAACCTCTTCGGCGCCTTACTTCTAAGACGTTTAAGCATTACTCACTGAACTATCATGTAGTCATCAAAAACGTGTATGTCAGATGTTCGTAACATCTACAGATGACACTCTGGGTTTAGCACACTGAGCGGTGCATTAAGGACATAAGCCTTCTGTGCATCAATGAGGACAATCCTCAGTTTACGGACCCAGTCCGCATAATTGCTACAGTCATCTTCCATCTAAATTTTCTCTAGGAACATATCAAAATAGTAGAGCTACAACGCAAGCTACAACATAATTTGCAAAGACATTTGGACTATGTTCATGAAAATTGAGTTTAGCTAATCATATTACTAATAAGCTTCCACTCAAATAGACATCCCTCTAGTCATTCGAGTGGCGCATGATCCAAATCCACTAACTCAAGTCCGATCATCACGTGAGTTGGGTATAGTTTCAGTGGTGAACATCTCCATGTTGATCATATCAACTATATGATTCATGCTCGACCTTTTGGTCTCTTGTGTTCCGAGGCCATATTTGTACATGCTAGGTTCGTCAAGTTTACCCGGGTGTTCTGCGTGTGCAACTGTTTTGCACACATTGTATGTGAACGTTGAGTCTATCACACCCGATCATCGCGTGGTGTCTCGAAACGAAGAACTGTCGCAACGTTGCACAGTCGGGGAGAACACAATTTCATCTTGAAATTTTAGTGAGGGATCCCCTTATAATGCTACCATCGTCCTAAGCAATATAAGGTGCATAAAAGGATTAACATCACATGCATATAATAAGTGACATGATATAGCCATGCACTTGTGCTTCTTGATCTCCATCACCAAAACACCGGCATGATCTCCATCATCACCGGCGCCGCACCACGATCTCCGTCATCATGATATCCATCAGCGTCCTGCCATCGAGTTTGTCATGCTATCTATGCTATTACTACTAAAGCTACTACCTAGCAATATAGTAAAATCATCTGCAAGCACAAACGTAAGTTTAAAGACAACCCTATAGCTCCTGCCGGTTTCCGTAGCATCGACGCACAAGTCGATATTTAACTATCAAAACATGATCATCTCATACATCCAATATATCATATCATGTCTTTGGCCATATCACATCACATGCATACCCTGCAAAAACAAGTTAGACGTCCTCTAATTTGTTGTTGCAATTTTTACATGGCTGCTATGGGTATCTAGTATGATCGCATCTTACTTACGCAAAGCCACAACAGGGATATGCAAATTGCTATTTAACCTTCTCCAAGGACCGCCTTGGTCAAATCCAATTCAACTAAAGTTGAAGAAACAGACACCCGCCAGTCATCTTTATGCAACAAGTTGCATGTCAGTCGATGAAATCGGTCTCTCCTAAGCGTACGAGTAAAGTTGGTCCGGGCCGCTTCAATCCAACAATACCGCCGAATCAAGAAAATACTTAGGGGGTAGCAAATTGAACATCAACAACCACAAACTCTTTTGTGTTCTACTCGAGATATCATCTACGCATGAACCTAGCTCTGATACCACAATTGGGGAACATCGCATGGGAAACAAAAAATTTCCTACGCACACCCAATACCTATCCATGGTGATGATCATCTACGAGAGGGGAGAGTGCATCTGCGTACCCTTGTAGATCGCTAAGCGGAAGCGTATATAACGCGGTTGATGTAGTGGAACATCTTCGCGATCCAAATCGTAGCCCGTCCCGTGATCTCATCACGATCCGTCCCGCGATCCCATCACGATCCATCCCGATCTATTGCCGAACGGACGACACCTCCGTGTTGAACACACGCACAGCTCGATGACGATCTCCACCTTCTTGATCCAGCAAGAGGGGCGGAGAGGTAGATGAGTTCTCCAGCACGGCGGCGTGGTGGTGGTGGTGGTGAAGCTATTCCAGCTGGGCGTCGCCTAAGCACCGCTAAAACTAGACTAGAGGAGAAACAGATCTAGAGAGAGGGCAGCACGTGGCTGTTTTTCTGTGTCTCAAAAATCCTCAATACCTCTAGTATATATAGGAGGGAGGGAGGGGAGGAGGCAGCCTCAAACCCTCAAGGTTTGGCCGAAATTGGAGGTGGAGGAGTCCTACTCCAATCCTACTAGGAGTAGGATTCCTCCTTTCCACTTGAAACCCTTTCCACTTTTCCACCTTTGGGTTTTTTGCCTCTCAAGCCTCATGGGCCTTAGTGGGAGCTTAAGTCAGCCCACTAGGGGCTGTTTTGTATCCTCCCACAGCCCATAAGGCCCCTCGGGGCATGACACCCCTCCCGATGGTCCGGTGTACCCTCCCAACACTGCCGATAAACTACTGATGAGCCCGAAACTTTTACGGTGACCAAAACAGGCCTTCCTATATATCAATCTCTAGCTCCGGACCATTCTGGAGCTCCTCGTGACATTCGGGACTCTGGACATCTTTTGATTACTAACACCTATAAGTCAACTATACTGAAACGTCATCGAACCTTAAGTGTGCAAACCCTGCGGGTTCGAGAACTATGCACACATGACCGAGACACCTCTACGGTCAATAACCAATAGCGGGACCTGGATGCCCATATTGTCTCCTACATATTCTATGAAGATCTTTATCGGTTGAACCTCTATGTCAAGGATTCAGTTAATCCCGTATGTTGTTCCCTTTGTCCTTTGGTATGTTACTTGTCCGAGATTCGATCCTCGGTATCTCTATACCTAGTTCAATCTCGTTATCGGCATGTCTCTTTACTCGTTCCGTAATACAAGATCTCGTGGCTAACTCCTTAGTAACATTGCTTGCAAGGCTTTTTGTGATGTTGTATTACCGAGTGGGCCCCGAGATACATCTCCGTCATACGGAGTGACAAATCCCAGTCTCGATTCACGCCAACCCAACAAACACCGTCGGAGATACCTGTAGAGCACCTTTATAGTCACCCAGTTACGTTGTGACGTTTGATACACACATGGTATTCCTCCGGTGTCCGGGAGTTGCATGATCTCATGGTCATAGGAACAGATACATTGACATTCAGAAGCCAGTAGCAATAAACCGACACGATCATATGCTACGTTTATAGTTTGGGTCTTGTCCATCACATCATTCTCCTAATAATGTGATCTCGTTATCAAGTGACAACACTTGTCTATGGCTAGAAACCTTAACCATCTTTGATCAACGAGCTAGTGAACTAGAGGCTCACTAGGGACAGTGTTTTGTCTATGTATCCACACATGTATTTGAGTTTCCAATCAATACAACTATAGCATGGATAATAAACGATTATCATGAATAAGGAAATATAATAATAACCAATCTATTATTTCCAACACCTTTATATTCAGAGGGAAAAGCATTGATACGGTATAGGCTATTGAATGATATTGGATCATGGGACTAGAATCGCTTGAAGCTGGAATTTCATTAGAAGTTTCATCATATGCATATAGTACATCATGATTGGAACTATATATATATATATGTGTGTGTGTGTGTCTGTGTGTCTGTGTGTGTGTGTGTGTCACTACAGGAATCCAGTTCTTTGTCGTCAGCCAGTTCTTTGCCGTCTGCTGGCTGACGGCAAAGAACCTCTTTGCCATCAGTTGACAGAAGAGCCCCTCCCCGCGGCGAGCCCCCTGCCGCGCGCCCCCTGCCCCCCTGCCGTTGTCCACTGCCGCCACCGCCGCCGCCGCCCCCTGCCGTCGTCCATCGCGGTGAGTTGAGTTCTTCTTCTTTTTCTTTTTAAAAAAGTTAATTACTATAGTTAGTTTATTAGGTTAGTTTTTTATTATATATAGGGTAATTTAGTTAGTTTATTTGGTTAGATTCTTAGGCTAATTAGGTTAGTTAGTTAGGTTAGAAGAAAAAAATAGGAAAAGTAGAAGGAAAAAAATGAAAAAGAAAAAAGGACAAGAAGAAAATAATTAGAAGAAGAACGAAAAGAAGAAGGAGAAGAAAAAGAAGAAGAAGAAGAGGAGGAGGAGGAGGAGAAAAAAGAAGAAGAAGAAGAAGAAGAAGAAGAAGAAGAAGAAGAAGAAGAAGAAGAAGAAGAAGAAGAAGAAGAAGAAGAGGAGGAGGAGGAGGAGGAAGAGGAGGAGAAAGAAGAAGAAGAAGAAGAAGAAGAAGAGGAAGAAGAAGAAGAAGAAGAATAGGAGGAGAAAAAGAGGAGGGGGAGTAGGAGGAGAAAAAAGAAGAAGAACAAGAATAAGAAGAAGAAGAAGAAGAAGAAGAAGAAGAAGAAGAAGAAGAAGAAGAAAAGAAGAAGAATAAAAAGAGGAGAGAGGAGAAGAAGAAAGAAGAGGAAAAGGGAACCCCGGCACCCCGAAACTGACCCTCGACCCCCGACCCGTGACGGTAGACGCCACTGACCCCCGACCATCGACCCCCGACGCCACAGACCCCCGACCCCTCACGCCACTGACCCCCGACGCCACTAACCCTCGACCCTGACTCCACTGACCCCCGATCCAGACCCTTGGCCCATGACTCCCGACGCTCGACGCCACCAACCCCCGACCCCTGACGCCACTGACACCCGACGTCACTTACGTTGGACCCCCAACGCCACTGACCCCCCACAACCGACGCCACTAACCCCCCGACCCCCGATGCCACCGACACCCGACACCACCGACCCTCGACGGCACTGGCTCCCGACGCCACTAAGCCCCGACCCCCGACACCTCTTCTGCCTTCTTTTGAATGAGAAGGTTCTTTTCGGGCTTCTAGAGGCCCACGAGGTCATAGTTTTGTAAATTATGAGTTAGGTCACATATTTTCCGATTATGTTAATTATAAAAACATCGTATTTGTGGTGATCGTGTGAATTTCAATGTGCAGTTGTTCGACGACCTCCACGTGCGTTGGACAAGCTGCGCCCTTGTGTTTGTTGGTGAGCACAAATGACTTCTCCTCCTACCCCCTTAATTTGCTCTGTCCCGGTCTTCGTGTCGATGAAACTTGCTAGCTATAGGTTTCTTCAATCATGAGTATGTGTGACCAGTATGCGTCTCCCGTTCAAAAGGGCGACATCTATAAATATGCATTTCTTTACATACTTATAACCGCCATTTTTTCGAATTGTCCAACATTATCCATGGACAGCCCAAGTATGTGTAGATTGGGTTTGTTTTCCCGTATGCTGTGCTCCGGATCCGATGCGGAATTTCGTCAGTGCCTACCCTATTGTTCTCCGGGTACACATCCTCTCTGCTTATTGCCGAGACGTGTATCACGAGAACAGCAGGGAGGTGCTCCGAAATTCTGCGTCGCATCTGGAGCAGAGCATGGGAAAACGAACCCAGTCTACACATACTCGGGTAGGATTAGGACCTATATTTACCTATTAGCGTGTAGGTTGCATGGACGTAATTAAACTGACAAACTTGATTAGCGTATGAATATAGATGATGAATTATATATTTATTCTTTGTGCCCCCATAGGTATCTAGGAAACATGAGTGATCGTGCTTGGATGTACACTGGTCACCCTAGTCAGAAAGACATGACCCATGAATGGTTAACAAAAACCAGGGGGTTTGTGAGAGCCGCATTTGCAAATGGCCAGCAAAAAACATGGTGCCCTTGTCCCAACTGCGACAACTAGAAAAAGTAGACAGAGTTTGAAATGGGTAAACACCTACAGAAGTGGGGTTTTACGCCTAATTTTACGGTGTGGACTTTTCATGGTGAGACTCACCAACGTGCCAGAGCTGAGGTGATTCGTCGTCGCACCAACGAGCATGGTACCGGATTGAAGACATGGTGCAAGACTTTGATGATGCTCGGGATTCGGACGATGAGATGGAGGAATCTGCAAAGGCCTTCTATGAAATGTTGGAGTCTTCAAAACGTCCTCTCCACGAGTAGACTGAGCTTTGTGAGTTGGATGCCATCGCGCAAGTAATGGCTCTGAAGGCTCAATTCAACCTAGGCAGAGAATGCTATGACGCGATGATGACGATATTTGGACGCTTTCTACCCAAAGGCCATGTACTGCCTGCAAACCTCTACCAGTCAGAGAAAATCCTTCGTGTACTTAAGATGCCCTATGAGAACATACATGCCTGTGAGAATGGATGTACCTTATTTAGGCTTGAGTATGCGGCCTTGAACGATTGCCCCATTTGCAATTCTTCCAGGTATATTGTGGTAGACAACGGCATGGGTGAGAAGAATCAGACCAACATCCCCATTAGTGTTCTTCGGTATCTGCCAATCGTACCAGGACTTCAACGTCTTTTCATGGTCGAAGAGACGGCCAGACAGATGACATGGCACAAATTGGGAAAAAGAACCGAACTAGATGCGGATGGGAACAAGATGCTGGTACACACTTCAAATGGTTTTACGTGGAGGCACTTCGATGCATTACATATGGATAAATCGGAAGATCCAAGGCAACCAAGAGTTGCCATCAGCACGGATGGGTTCAATGTGTATGGTATGACGGCAGCACAATACAGTTGTTGGCCTGTATTTGTCATTCCAAATTTGCCACCCGGAGAGATTATGAAAAGAAAGAATATTTTCCTGACGTTGATAATTCCAGGGCCCAACTATCCGGGGAAGAATATGAATGTGTACATGCAGCCGCTTAAGGATGAGTTGCAAGAAGCCTGGGATAATGGGATCAAGACCTACGACACCGCTACCAAAACAAATTTCAAAACGCATGTGTGGTACATGTACTCGATGCATGACTATCCGGCGTTTGCGCTATTCGCTGGCTGGTGTGTGCATGGAAGGTTCCCGTGCACCACATGCAAGGCAGCTCTTCAGTTCCGTTGGCTGCAGGCTGGTCGCAAGTATTCTTTCTTCCACATGCATAGACAATTCCTGGATCCTGACCATAAGTTCAGAAAAGACAAGAAGAATTTCATCAAAGGTAGAGTTGTCAAAAACACTACACCAGCTGCGTTGATAGGCCAACAAACCCTTGATCAGTTAAACGCTCTCGAGCCTGATCCTTTGCGTCCAGGATACTTCAAAGGGTATAATACGGAACATGCCTGGACTCACGAGTCATGCTTATGGGATCGGCCTTACTTCAAAGACCTCCTTTGCCCACACAACATTGACGTGATGCACACTGAAAAGAATACTGCGGAGACCATTTTTGGTACATTGTTCGGCATAGAGGGGAAGTCAAAAGATAATCCTAAGGCTAGAATCGACCTCGAGGCTCTATGTGATAGACCGTTGCAAAACTTGCGACAACGGAAAGGAAAGCAAAGCATAGCGAAGCCAAAGGCATGGTTCAATCTTGAAAGGCCAGCCATGAGGGAAATTCTATTGTGGGTGAAAATGGGGTTGATGTTCCCCGATGGGTATGCTGCGAATCTAAAGAGGGGAGCGAGTATTGAGAAACTGAAAATATTTGGGCTCAAGAGTCATGATTGGCACATATGTATTGAGCGGGTAATGTCGGTGATGTTGCGTGGCTTTATCCCTGAGGATGAATGGCTAGTACTGGTAGAGCTGGGCTATTTCTTCCGTTCTCTTTATGCGAAAGAACTATCGCCTGGCGTGCTAGATGAAATGGAAGAGTTGGTGCCGGAGTTGATCTGCAAATTAGAAAAGATCTTTCCACCGGGCTTCTTTAATCGAATGCAACATTTGATTTTGCATCTCCCGGCCGAGGCAAGAATGAGGGGGCGTTCAAAATCGATGGTGCTACTCAACTGAAAGGATGCAGAAGACGCTTCGAGCTAAGTGTAAAAATAAAAGTAGAATTGAAGCATCGATGGCCGAGGCATTCATTACTGAGGAGGCGGCAAACTTCGTGATAGCACACTACGAAGCCAAAAATCATCATTTGCATAACTTGAAGCCTCGGTACAATGATGGCGATCGAAAAAAAGTTCGATCCAACCTCAGCCTATTCAAAGGTAAGCTCGCACCATCCGGTGCTTCGAAAGGGAAATCGTTGTATGTCGACGAATGGCGGACCATTTCATTCTATAACTTCACCAACCTAACATAAGTGCGGTCGTACATCGAGTAAGTTCTCGGTAATTTATAGTTCCGCAATTTCTAATTGCTTTGACCTACTCTTATTCCCGGATATTTTATATAGATGATACGTTGCCGATTTCTAGGATGGAGCGGTCATCGAAAAGGATTCCGTCGAAGAGTATGAGCTTCTCGCAAAGCATGGAGGCGACTATCCCGGTTTCATCTCTTGGTTCAAACAAAGGGTAATTAATTACCATTAAGGGCCCATTTGATTTCTTGGTCTAATTTGCGTCTAATGCATCCATTCTTTCGTATGAAACTTGTAGGCTGATGGAGAGTCTATGGACGCCGAGTTGAGACAAGTCGCTAATGGTTTTGACTATAAGGTCCGTTCATTTGACAAATACAACATCAACGGGTATCACTTTCGTACCTTTGGCAAAGAGCTATCTATGCCCGACCTAAAGTCTACAAATTGTTCTGTCTCTGCTATCGGCGAAGGAGACACCGAGTACTATGGAAGAGTTGAAGCAATTTATGAACTTATATTCTATGGTGAAAATCCATCGACCGTCGTAGTCTTCAAATGTTATTGGTTTGAGACGAGGGAGACTAGAATGACTCATGAACATATAGGACTAGTCGAAATCAACCAAAACACCCACTTAGATGTTCCCGATGTCTATATTACGGCTCAACAGGCGACACAAGTTTTCTATCTACCGTGGGCCTGCCAAACAGATCCAAATCTCAAAGGTTGGGATGTCGTTTATGAAGTGCCACCACATTTTAGACCACCTACCCTCAATGAAGAGGATTACGAACCTCACATTAACCCAGACACGTATGAAGGAGAACTCTTCCAAGAAACACGTATGTCCTAGAAACATTTCAAGAACCACTCTAATTCACCCCAGAACATTGAAGTAGACAGCGACAGTGAATCCGTCTTAACCCCTGAGCCCGAACAGGAAGAGCTGGAAGAAGAAGAGGTTACTGCTGCAGATGACATGTCACTTCTTGACCGATTACATAATGGTGGCCTTCCACATGTTCTTCGTGATAGTGATCATGATGATGCATTTTTTGATGATAGTGATGATCATGATGCATTTATTGACCCCGAAGCATATATAGACGAGCACGATTGTTATTTGTTCATGTCAGGTATTCAACAATTATACTATATATAAATTTTGAGTTCATGTTAGGTATTCAATTTTTATTAGTCATGTTGGTATTTATGACGATGATACACTTAAATTATATACATTTTATTACTCCTGTAGGTATTTATGTTGTACTAATTTCATTTACTCTTTGTCATGAGAGGTGTTGAAAGATGGTGGGAAAGGGTCGAAAGCACTCCGCGGCTCCTTCTTCGTCGGCGGGTGATGGGATAGGTACTTCCATTCCTGCCTCGCCTCTTCGGAGAGTGTTGCTCTCTACTATGCAAGGAGCGCCCCCCGTGAGAAGAGGTCGACCCCCCGCAAAGACGAGAGGCACTAAAGGTACACGTTGTATTCATGTTGGTATTTATGTTCTACTCATGTTGTATGCATATTGGTATTTATATACATTTTATTACTCATCTTGGTATTTATGTTGTACTGAAGGTACACATGGCCGCAGGAGAGGTAGGGCGGTGGCTGCCACGCCTTCTGAGGTGGCGGCTACACGGTCTCCGCCACCACCCCAAGCTGATTCACCTGAGCACAGGACTTCTAGGGTGGATTCGTCTGAGGTGGAGGCTACACGGTCTCCGGTTCACGAGCCTCGGGTCGACGAGCCTCAGGTCGACGAGCCTTCGACCCACGGGACTTGTGTCCCAGAGGCTTCCTTCCAGGCGACTCTGGAGCAAAGCAGGGATGAGGGTACGTCCCAAGAGACCCAGTGGGATGCTGGTAGCGACGAGGAGCTGGGTGAGGGGGCTACCGTCTACCAGCGTGGTAGTTCGGGGCTCCCGCTCGTGCCAGCGACCCCCGAGCAGAGGTTGTCGATTAGGCCAAATGGGGACACGTAAGTTAATTTACTCTTATTTAACCTTTTGCCTTCTCGTTTTCTCAAATATCTAATGTTTTGGCTTTAATTTGTCATACTGTAGGGGTTGGATTGTTCCCAAGGGTGTCCGCAAGCCCAACAACGTCCTTGGTGTTCTTTGCTGTAAAAACTTCCCAGGGTTTGTTACGTTGCCCGGTCGGGAGCGAGAGGTAGGAATGACCTGGGAGCACTACTTGGGTGCCCCGGCCCAGCCGGAGGTGGAGATCGACGGTGTTTTGTGCGACACGAGGGCGGACATGGTGATCCGAAAGTTCTGGGTAATTTCTCCTTCACACAATTATAAATCAACCATAGCTATTTATTGTACTAATCGATGTTGTCTCGTTTGCAGACCTACTACAGGTGTGAGGAGGGACACGAGGAGGACGCGGCAAAGGTTATCGAAACTGAATGGCGCCGCCTACTTCAAAACTTTCGGCACGAGGCTCGGGTGAAGGCTGTTCGAGACTACTATGCCACGCGGCGTATTTGGATTGATGCGAAGTGCTGTGATGCTAAGATGGAGAAGGAGCCTTACATGAAGGTAATTACATATTATTAAGGCTTTGTAGTTAGTTTCCTTGATTTGGTTCTTACGCTCTCAAATTTCTCTTTATTAACTTAGGTGCCCCCGAGATGGTATGTGGATAAGATGGATGGTTGGGAGGCCTTGGTGGATCAGTGGTGCTCCGAAACGTGGGAGGCCAGCCACAACAACGCCAAGGAGAGGCGTGGAAAAATGGTTGGCGTGCCACACCATCAAGGGAGCGTCAACTTAATCCAATTTGGCGAGAACTGGGTATGTGGTTTGCTTCATGCCTCATGCAATTCATTCTTAATGCTATCTTGAGCCCTTTACTAATACAATTTTCCTCTCTCTCTCTCTCTTTTAGGCGCGTCACAATAAGACGGAGGCACCACAGATGTATGACCTGTATGCGATGGCCCATACTGTCTCATACAAGAAGGTCAAGGCATTCTCTGAGTCTGACCTCGAGCATCCAGAAAACTTCACCAACATCTCCTCCCACCAAAATCTCGTGAAGTACAGAGATCACGGGAAGGCGAGCAAAGGGGAGGACTTTTACCCGAGCGAGGGGCCTATTGATCCAGAGCTCAAGATGATAGCTGGCAACGGGAGGCCCCATGGCTCGATCGCCATTGGAGACAGCCTTATACGTTGTCCTAGCACTCTCCGGCAGATAAAGGCACGCCAAACGAGCTCTTGTCCGGAGATAACACGTCGTCCATGGCCAGTCGAACTCGCCATCGAGGTTAGTTTAATGGACTCAACTATCTTTCCGCATTATGTTGTGCATTGGAACCAATATGATTACATTACTAACAATGAGTTGTGTTGCAGGCTGCTATTCAGAAAGAGAGAGAGGCAATGCAGGCGGCTATGGCGGAGAAGGATAAGGAAATTAGGGAGCTAGAGGAGAGGACGACTGCATTGGTGGAGGCGGAGAGGGCACGGAATGATGCGTCTAATAGGGCCATATACGAGCTCTTTGTGGTAAGTTTCTTCTTCATGTTATTTCAAATCTTGCATTTGAATGTCCGTTTCATTAATAAATAAAAAGTTTGACTTGTCGAAACCAAATGTATAGTCTATGTGCGAGAAGAACGGCCAAGTCCCTCCGCCGATGCCAGTCATTGACGTGGCGGGGACGGTGAGTTTCATTTCAGTGCAGTGATCTTAAGAGTGTTCTCATGCTAACTACACATTGCAAACGATGTTTGGTGCAGAATATCTCCCGAAACGCATCGCACGACCCTTCTAAAGTCGAGCCTTCTCCAGGGCAGCCTTCTCCAGGTGAAACAAGCCAGAGCCACCGTGCTTCATCGCTGTGATGACGATAATGGTATGTTATTTCTAGTGATTTAATAAAAAATAGCTAGACTTCCATCTAAATGACATAATTAGCTTAGCTTGCTCCAAGAAAGGCTAAATTGGCTAATTATCCTACGAAATGGCATAATTAGTTTAGTTAGCTCCAAAATGACCTATTTAATAAAAAATGACCTATAGTTAGCTAAGTTCTCTCCTAAATGACATAATAAGACTTACGTAGCTACAAGATGACCTATTCCCCCTAACTTAGGTATTAAATGGCCTATAATTAGCCTAGCTAGATCCAAAATGGCTTAATAAGCAAATTTTGCTCCGGAATGACCTATTTTACCCAAGTTAGCTCCGAAACGATGTGTAGTTAGCTAGGGTTCGACCTAGATGACATAATTAGCTTAGTTAGCTCCTAATGGTCTATTTAATAAAACATGACCTATACTTAGCTAATTATCCCCGAAATGACATAATTAGCTCCAAAAAGGCATTCTAAGCCAATTTAGCCCGAAGAAGGGGACAAGAGGCGAAGAAAGAGAAAAAATGAAAGGAAGGAAGAAGAAGAAGAGGAGAAGATGAAGAAGGAGAGGGAGGAGGATAAGAAGAAGGAGAAGAAGGAGGAGAAGAAGGAGAAGGAACTCCTCCTTCTCCTTCTTCTTCCTCCTTCTTCGTCCTTCTCCTTCTCCTTCTTCTTTTCTTCTTCCTATCCTCTTCCTTCTCCTTCTCCTCCTCCTCCTTCTTTTACTTCTTCTTCTCTTTCTCTTCTTCTACGTAGCTTAGACTCATCCAAGAAAGGCTAAATTGGCTAATTATCCTACGAAATGACATAATTAGCTTAGTTAGCTCCACAATGAACTATTTAATAAAAAAATGACCTACAGTTAGCTAAGTTCTCTCCTAAATGACATAATAAGGCTTACGTAGCTTCAAGATGACCTATTCCCCCTAACTTAGGTATTAAATGGCCTATAATTAGCCTAGCTAGATCCAAAATGGCTTAATAAGCATAGTTTGCTCCGGAATGACCTATTTTACCCAAGTTAGCTCCGAAACGACCTATAGTTAGCTAGGGTTCCACCTAGATGACATAATTAGCTTCGTTAGCTCCTAAATGGTCTATTTAATAAAACATGACCTATACTTAGCTAATTATCCTCGAAATGACATATTTAGCTCCAAAAAGGCATTCTTAGCCAATTTAGCCCGAAGAAGGGGACAAGAGGAGAAGAAAGAGGAAAAATGAAAGGAAGGAAGAAGAAGAAGAGGAGAAGAAGAAGAAGAAGGAGAAGGAGGAGGATAAGAAGAACGAGAAGTAGGAGGAGAAGAAGGAGAAGGAGCTCCTCTTTCTCCTCCTTCTTCCTCCTTCTTCCTCCTTCTCCTTCTCCTTCTTCTTTTCTTCTTCTTCTCCTCTTCCTTCTCTTTCTCCTCCTCCTCCTCCTCCTTCTTTTACTTCTTCTCTTTCTCTTCATCTAAGTAGCTTAGACTCATCCAAGAAAGGCTAAATTGGCTAATTATCCAACGAAATGACATAATTAGCTTAGTTAGCTCCAAACTGACCTATTTAATAAAAAATGACCTATAGTTAGCTAAGTTCTCTCCTAAATGACATAATAAGGCTTACGTAGCTGCAAGATGACCTATTCCCCCTCACTTAGGTACTAAATGGCCTATAATTAGCCTTGCTAGATCCAAAATGGCTTAATAAGGATAGTTTGCTCCGGAATGACCTATTCTACCTAAGTTAGCTCCCAAACGACGTATAGTTAGCTAGGGTTCCACCTAGATGACATAATTAGCTTAGTTAGCTCCTAATTGGTCTATTTAATAAAACATGACCTATACTTAGCTAATTATCCTTGAAATGACATAATTAGCTCCAAAAAGGCATTCTAAGCCAATTTAGCCCGAAGAAGGGGACAAGAGGAGAAGAAAGAGGAAAAATGAAAGGAAGGAAGAAGAAGAAGAGGAGAAGAAGAAGAAGGTGGGGGAGGAGGATAAGAAGAATGTGAAGAAGGAGGAGAAGAAAGAGAAGGAGCTCCTCCTTCTCCTTCGCCTTCTTCTTTTCTTCTTCTTCTCCTCTTCCTTCTCCTGCTCCTCCTCCTCCTCCTCCTCCTCCTCCTTCTTTTACTTCTTCTTCTCTTTCTCTTCTTCTACGTAGCTTAGACTCATCCAAGAAAGGCTAAATTGGCTAATTATCCTACGAAATGACATAATTAGCTTAGTTAGCTCCAAAATGACCTATTTAATAAAAAATGACCTACATTTAGCTAAGTTTTCTCCCAAATGACATAATAAGGCTTACGTAGCTGCAAGATGACCTATTCCCCCTAACTTAGGTATTAAATGGCCTATAATTAGCCTAGCTAGATCCAAAATGGCTTAATAAGCATAGTTTGCTCCGGAATGACCTATTTTACCCAAGTTAGCTCCGAAACGACCTATAGTTAGCTAGGATTCCACCTAGATTACATAATTAGCTTAGTTAGCTCCTAAATGGTCTATTTAATAAAACATGACCTATACTTAGCTAATTATCCTCGAAATGACATAATTAGCTCCAAAAAGGCATTCTTAGCCAATTTAGCCGGAAGAAGGGGACAAGAGGAGAAGAAAGAGGAAAAATGAAAGGAAGGAAGAAGAAGAAGAGGAGAAGAAGAAGAAGGATAAGGAGGAGGATAAGAAGAAGGAGAAGAAGGAGGAGAAGAAGGAGAAGGAGCTCCTCCTTCTCCTTCTTCTTCCTCCTTCTTCCTCCTTCTCCTTCTCCTTCTTCTTTTCTTCTTGTTCGCCTCTTCCTTCTCCTTCTCCTCCTCCTCCTCCTCCTGCTCCTCCTCCTTCTTTTACTTCCTCTTCTCTTTCTCTTCTTCTACATAGCTTAGACTCATCCAAGAAAGGTTAAATTGGCTAATTATCCTACAGAATGACATAATTAGCTTAGTTAGCTCCAAAATGACCTATTTAATAAAAAAATGACCTACAGTTAGCTAAGTTCTCTCCTAAATGACATAATAAGGCTTACATAGCTGCAAGATGACCTATTCCCCCTAACTTAGGTATTAAATGGCCTATAATTAGCCTAGCTAGATCCAAAATGGCTTAATAAGCATAGTTTGCTCCGGAATGACCTATTTTACCCAAGTTAGCTCCAAAACGACCTATAGTTAGCTAGGGTTCCTCCTAAATGACATAATTAGCTTAGTTAGCTCCTAAATGGTCTATTTAATAAAACATGACCTATACTTAGCTAATTATCCTCGAACTGACATAATTAGCTCCAAAAAGGCATTCTTAGCCAATTTAGCCCAAAGAAGGGGACAAGAGGAGAAGAAAGAGGAAAAATGAAAGGAAGGAAGAAGAACAAGAAGAGAAGAAGAAGTAGGAGAAGGACGAGGAGAAGAAGAAGGAGAAGAACGAGGAGAAGAAGGAGAAGGAGCTCCTCCTTCTCCTTCTTATTCCTCCTTCTCCTTCTCCTTCTTCTTTTCTTCTTCTTCTCCTCTTCCTTCTCCTTCTCATCCTCCTCCTCCTCCTCCTCCTCCTTCTTTTACTTCTTCTTCTCTTTCTCTTCTTCTACGTAGCTTAGACTCATCCAAGAAATGCTAAATTGGCTAATTATCCTACGAAATGACATAATTAGCTTAGTTAGCTCCAAAATGACCTATTTAATAAAAAATGACCTACAGTCAGCTAAGTTCTATCCTAAATGACATAATAAAGCTTACGTAGCTGCAAGATGACCTATTCCCCCTAACTTAGGTATTAAATGGCCTATAATTAGCCTAGCTAGATCCAAAATGGCTTAATAAGCATAGTTTGCTCCGGAATGACCTATTTTACCCAAGTTAGCTTCGAAACGACCTATAGTTAGCTTGGGTTCCACCTAAATGACATAATTAGCTTAGTTAGCTCCTAAATGGTCTATACTTAGCTAATTTCTCTCCGAAATAACCTATATATACACTTCTTCATCTAGTATTATTCTTCTAACTTTCTTATTTGTCATTTTGCAGATTACCTTCACTTCACGGGAAACTTGGATTATATTGATGGAATGCTTGAAGATGATTTCTTGTACCATGGCTTGTATTGAAACTATTATAGTATATGGATATCTATGAAACTTTGTATGCATGTGGATGAAACTGGTGTAATATATGGTTTGGTACGGATGCAACTTGCATAATATGTATGCACTATGGATGAGAGTTATTTTAATATGGTTATGAGTACGGAAAGAAATGTATTTATGTCAAATATATATATATATATATATATATATATATCCTGATTATTGTTAAAAATGTTGGATATAATAAAAAAATAAATTAAAAAGGGGCTGGTTCCCCCCTTTGTCGTCTGCCCCCACATGGCAAAGGGGGGATGGCAGACGGCAAAGGGGGGAATCTGCCCCCTCTCTCCCCCCTCTTTGCCGTCTGCCCCCACATGGCAAAGGGGTGTAGGCAGATGGCAAAGGGGGGAATATGCCCCCTCTCTCTCCCCTCTTTGCGGTCTGCCCCCACATGGCAAAGGGGGGTGGGAAGATGACAAAGGGGTGAATCAGCCCCCTCTCTCTCCCCTCTTTGCCATGTGCCCCCACATGGCAAAGGGGGGATGGCAGAAGGCAAAGAGAGGAGGCCTGCCGTTAATACTTAACGGGGCCATTGCAGTATATGTTGTCCGAATTAATTTGTCGTCTGCCCCCTCATGGCAAAGATTCTTTGCCGTCCGCTTTACAAAAGCTGACGGCAAAGAATCTCTTCACCAGATTTTTTTACCGTCTAGTTTGTCGTCTGCTGACTGACAGCAAAGCCTTTGCCGTCCGTGGTTCCCCCCTTTGCCATCCGCCATGGCAGACTGCAAATTTCTGAATTTCAGTAGTGTGTGTGTGTGTGTGTGTGTGTGTGTTTGCGTGTTTGTGTGTGTGTATTTCCTAGCCTTGTGAAGTAGAAAGCATTGCTCAAGCTTGTGGGAGGCTTAAATATATGAGCTCTCAAGAAAAATGATTATACAAAAAAATTATGCTCAACTTTCTGATGATGATCAATCTGGACTCGATTCTTCCTCTACTCCCTCCTACATGAAGAGAACTATTGAGTTCAAATGGGATCTTTTCGAAAGAACTAAATGCAACTCTGAATATGGGGAACTCGACAAAGGTAAAGAGTCACGTATAAAGCTTGACTCAGATATAGTAGCTACTTTTTATGAATCATTTGCCACCCATGTTGATCTCCCTAAGGATAAGTGGTTTAAATTTCATCGACACATTGAAGAATTATTAGAGGAACCTACTGAAGTTAGAGAGGGAACAATTGTTTATAATGATGATACAGTTGTCCCTACTGCTTATATTGAGAAACCACCTTTTCCTATTAGGATTATGGAACATGCTAAAGTTGTAATTGTCGTTAATAAAAGTTATATTATAACACCCGAGACCTGTGAACAAATAAAGGTTGAGTATAATATTGTGATGTTTACAAATCTTCTAGTTGATAATATTGATGGACACGTTATTTACTTCTCGGATGAAGCTGCTAGAATTGCAATACCTATTAGAAACGAGTAGGATGAGTTAGATAAAAATAAACAAGTTGCTGGCATGCTTGTTGTTTCTATTACAATTTGAGATCATTGCTATCATGCCTTGTGTGACATGGATGCTAGTGTTAGTGATATACATGTTACCTTATATATTATGAATGATATAGCACCTGCTGAGATTGAAGATATTGATGTCACTCTGGGTGTATTTGGTTTGTGTCACCAGCTGGAATGTAACGGGTCCGTCCCGTCCCTAGAGGTCGTTCTTCTATTTAGTTCGGTCCAGGAATCGAAACCCACTCGTTCCCTGGAATGGCATATTCCTCCCAGATCTAGAACGCGCTAGTACCTCTGAATCGGTGGAACGACACAGAACGTCTCGCGTCTCTCACATTTTCCCCGACGCTGCCCCCTTTCTCCCACTACCTCGCCGAACCTCTTCCTCCCTCCCTCCCTCTGCCGCGTCGCCGACCACCTTCTGCTGCACCATAGGCCTGATCCCTCCATCCATCTGCTACGCGGGCGGGCCCCTTCTACTGCGCCGCCGCCCCTTGCATCTGTTGCACGGGCGGCCCCCTTCTGCTGTGCCACCACCCCTGCATCTGCTACACCATCTCCGGGAGCACACGCCGCCGTAGTCAGGAGCACGCGCAGCAGCCGTCGGAAGCACGCAACCACCGCAGCCCCTGTCCCTCGTGTCCCCGTCGTCTCAAGGATTCTCTGGCACGGTTGTCCCTTGATACGTCTCAAACGTATCTATAATTTTTTATGGTTTCATGTTGTTATCTTGTCATCTTTGGATGTTTTATGTACCTTTTATATCTTTTTTGGGACTATGGGGACCCCGACTAGCTAGTCGAGTTCGACGTGCTCAGTGACCCCAAGGATCAATGTTCACTGAAAACAGATACTGAATAATAGAGTCTTACATCCAAGTACCGAAATTATTACATCGAACGACCAGAAGGTCGGGTTCAAGAGCAAGGCCTAAAGCCAATTAAACGGATACATCGAGTAGCGGAAACTCGTAAGGGCTGAGCGGTGCCCATGCCATCAAGCCTACACCGACAGGCATTCTGACTTGGAAGCGTCCTAGATCGCAGGTTCGTCTCCGACGGCGTACTCATCGCCAAACTCCGGTCCTTCCATGTCTGGTCAATAACATAACCAGTGGCAAGCCAATGAGTACTTTCAATGTACTCGCAAACAGCCCATGATATGAATATATATGGTAAGGAATAACAGTAACATGTATCCTTAGTGGAATTTAATGTGGTGGCATGATCAGGTATATGCAACAAGTTAAAGAATTACTTTTGAAGAACAGGTTACAGATATTGACATATCTGACAAGGGTTGAACACACCGGGTTCACCCTGTATGCCAAGTCATCGGACTTGTCAGAACCTCAAGGTATTAATGAGGGCTAAACCATCCGGGTTTACCCTATATGTCAAGTCACCGAACTTGATCATATTATTGTGATTATCATAACAATACCTTTTTAACACCACACACACACACTTGGTTTATGCGGAAACACAAGACGTAGTTTAAGCAGCACCACCCAACTGTCCTTGACCGTGGACGCGGCTATTCGAATAGTTTACACTCTGCAGAGGTAGTACGCTGGACCCACGAGAAACGGGAAACTTCCTGTCATCCACGACTCGCGGTATATCACATATACCCGAGGTAAGTACCCGATCATCATCTTTCCCCTGACAATACTAGACAAAGAGGTCCACTCGATTGGTACCAAGCCCACATGTTAAATGTCTTACGAGCACCGACTCTGGACTGTATCAACCATGCAGGGACCAACGGTGTGCGTGGAACTCATAATAATGGCATAGTCGTCCTACCTGGCACGACCCCATCATGAGAGTGACACCGATCACTCCCGCCACTAGTAATGTGGCTCTTTGCTAGCACCGACCAGAGTAATCAACAAAGCCCCGTCCCATAAAGGGGTATCGTGGTCATACTGGTAAGGTTGGGACGGTCGACACATCATAAATCTAATCCCATTTCCGAAACCATACTCACACAAAATCACCGGTGCATCACTTCACCAAAAGTGATCACCAACTCATCATCACCCTCGGGCATTAGTGGCACCCGACGGGGTTTTCATAAACTCTTTATTTAACTCATCATTATGCTTGAGATAATATGCTCTAACTTTACTTGTCAACATGGTAATAACCTGACCCTCACGGGGTAGGGTCAAGCTCGATGCAATGATCTTACTTTACTAGTCAACATGACAGTAGCATGATCCTCGTAGATGGTAGGGTCAGCTCATCATGTTTGTGCTCCGAGGAGCCATGTGAATCTCATTACTATCAATGCAAGTGCTTCAAAGAAGCCTTCGGTACCATCACCACAATGATGAACCGACATCGTGATCACATGCAACGGGAAAATACTTGCTATACTAGCATGCATCATTTTATATACTTAAGTCATGGCAAAAGGGCTGCTGGCCTTGGTTAGCTAGGTATCCGGGGTCTTCGAGGTCTTCCGCTCCGGATCCTCCGTCACTCGATAACTCTACCGTCGAGAAAGGAATAAATAAATACTAGCTCTCACTAAAACAGATCACAAAGTGCTTTTAAAAATGTTGCAAGGCTTGAATAAATTCAGTTTATTATTTTGGAAAATGTTTCCTATAGTTTTATTAGCTAAGATATTTATTTAAAAGCAAACAGAAGCAAACAAGTGCTTTTTAATATCATTTTATTATATCATGATGGTTTCTATTTTTGTTAAATGTCAACTATTGAGAATCAAATTATACTCATTTTTAGAAATTTACTGGTGAAAGAATTATATTTTTCTACTGGCTAAATCTTTTTATAAAAATCATTTAGGTTACTGGATTAAAATAAAAGAAAAAGGCCAGGGAACAGATCCAGCCAGCCCAGGCAGCAGGCCTGGCCACCAGGCACGCGCGGGCCAGGTTCAAACCTAACATGCGGGTCCCTGGGGTCAGCGTCAGCGGCTGTGCGCGCTGGCTGCCCCAAGACACCGACAGGTGGGCTCCACCTGTCGGGTCCTTCTCCTACCTCCAGCCAGAGAGGTGGAGATGGACGCCGGCGAGGCTGCCGTTGTCCTCAGGCCAGTCTAGGAACGGGAATGGGCCCCTCGTGCCTCCTCCTACCTGCTCGTGGTCGGGACGTCACCGGAGGTGGTCTGGGTCGCCGGCGACGAGGTGCCCGTAGTGGAAGGGTTTCAGGTTGGTGTTGAACTAGGGGCTAGGCGTACGGATTCGCTCGGGAAAGTTAGGGGAAATGTTCCTGGTGTCAAGGGGAGTGTAATGGGAGGTCGGGGAGCGCAGGAGCCGACGTGTAGCCGGAGATCGACCGGAGCTCCGAGGCGGAGGGGCCTCGGTCGATCTCGAGCACCGGGGCTCTGCGAGCTCGATTGGGTGGCTAGGGAGTGTCTACTGGTTGTGCTGAAGCTACTTCGAGGGTGCTGGGGCGCCGGGGGGACCTATTTATAGGCCATCGACGGTGACCCGACTCGGGCTCGCCGGTGACTCATCGTGGCGCGCGTGCGAGCACAGTAAGGTGCTGGCCGCGAAACCACGGGTTTGGGACGTGGTTTAGGACCTCCTGGTGCAACGGCCGCAGAGGGAAAGCGAGTGGGGTCGAGCCGCAGCGACTGTGCATGCTCGGCCGCGCCGGGCGCGCACGGGCACGCGTCGCCTGAGCTCTTGCGCGAGGGGGAGAGGGTCCCTGGGGTAGCTTTGCACTGAATGGTTGCCGGGGGAGCGTTTGGACATAACTGGGGAGGTTGGGACCGGCCGGAGCGTCGTCCCCTTGCTGGTTGCTCTCTGCAGCGCGCCGAGAGCGCAATTTTGGCATGCCACGGCATGCTGGCTCACTCTGGGGCACTTGGGACGTGTCCTCCATGTCCTGAGTGTTGCTGGGAGTGTGCCTAGCCGTTGAGGTTTAGTGGGAGCTCGAGTTGGTCAAGGGAGCAAGGAGCACTAGTGTTGCCAGTACTGCCCTGCAGCTCAAATTGGGGTTCTTGTCACTTGTGCTTGGAGTTGGGGAGTGGCTGATTGACTGGGTGCTCAGGGTGTTCTGGTGCTCTAACCCACCAAGTTTGGGGCCTTGACATTGGGTAAAATAGTGGCTAGGAGGGTTTTTACCTTCCTGTCAGTAGGTGTTCGACAGTGACTTGGGGTGCTTCCACTCCACCACTGTAAATGAAACTTAACAGGTTTGGTCTTGGGGTAAAAACATGGGGTTCCACCAAATCTGAGCTCCATTGAACAAGTTTGGCTTTGTAAACTTGAAAATGTCTCAAAATGACCAGTACTGTCCTTTACAAAGGGAGTGTGGCCAAACAGAGTCTCACAAATCCAATCTTTGGTGTGGAGTCCTCATTTGGGGTGTCAAACACTTGTGCAAAGTTTCAGCTCCATTGGAGAAACTTTGCAATGTAGAGTTGTTCCAACTCTACTCTGGACAGAGAGGGTTTTGGGCTCATTAGGTGCACTTCCCTACCTTGAATCAAGGTGAGATTTTAGGTGAGCACCTAATATGGCTTGGGAGGGCTCCTGTAATTTTATGGGGTTTTATTGAGATAATTTCCTTTGGAAACATCTCAAAAAGCTAAAACAGACAGAAATGGTTTTCAGGGTTTTACTCAAATATTATTAATATAAAATAGGGTTGAAAATCTTATATATGGAAAATATATGTCCTTCTGAGCTTCCATGAATTTACTCAGAATTTTCTAAGGCAGGAAGGCAATTTTCCTTGTGGGAATATCATTACTTGCCTTAGAAACAGACATAGATATAAAATAGGAAAATAATATTTTAAATCACCAATTAATGTTTTTAATGAATGAAAAATATATATCATAAATAATGTTTTTCATGAGCTAGTAGTGTATCCCAACATGATGAAGGTGATCTTGATATAAAGGAGAAAGGGTTTTTGAAGAGAGCAAAATAATAAGTTTTCATAGATTTGAGTCATCAAACAAACAAGCACACACTCAAACAAGGGTTCACATTGCACTGACAACATTATTTGAAAAAGTTTTAACAAGCTCTCATTTTTGCAACATAGAATACTTGGGGTGAAAAACAGGGTGTGACAGGGACTAACTTATTAATTCAGTGACAAGTGCCAGTTCGTGTTTTTCTGTGTTTTTGACTCTTTTCAGATCTGGTTTTGACACGGAGTCCAAACGGAATAAAATCCCCGAAATGATTTTTTACCGAACGGAAGAAGATCAGGGGGCCTGTGGGCCAAGCCAGGAGGGTTGCACGGAGCCCACAAGCCCCCACTCCGCCACCAGGGGGGAGGCGGCGATGGCAGGCTTGTGGCCTCCGTGGCGCCCCCCTGACCTAGATCTTGTGCCTATATATTCCCTAAAAATCAGAAAAAAATCGAGGGAGCCTCGAAAATACTTTTCCGCCACCGCAAGCTTCTGTTTCCGCGAGATCTTATCTGGAGGCCCTTCCCGGCGCCCTGCCGGAGGGGACTTTGGAGTTGGAGGGCTTCTTCATCATCATAATCGCCCCTCCAATGACTCGTGAGTAGTTCACTTCAGACCTACGGGTCCGTAGTTAGTAGCTAGTTGGCTTCTTCTCTCTCTTGGATCTTCCATACAAAGTTCTCCATGATCTTCATGGAGATCTATTCGATGTAATCTTTTTTGGCGGTGTGTTTGTCGAGATCCGATGAATCGTGGATTTGTGATAAGATTATCTATGATATATATTTGAGTCTTTGGTTATTTCTTATATGCATGATTTGATATCCTTGTAAGTCTCTCCGAGTCTTGGGTTTTGTTTGGCCAACTAGATCTATGATTCTTGCAATGGGAGAAGTGCTTGGTTTTGGGTTCTTACCATGTGGTGACCTTTCCCAGTGACAGTAGGGGCAGCAAGGCACACATTGAGTAGTTGCCATCAAGGGTAACAAGGTGGGCTCTGTCGTTGATATGAGATTTTCCATCTACATCATGTCATCTTGCTTAAGGCGTTACTCTGTTCTTCTGGACTTAATACACTAGATGCATGTTGGATAGCGGTCGACGTGTGGAGTAATAGTAGTAGATGCAGAAAGTTTCGGTCTACTTGTTTTGGACGTGATGCCTATAGATATAATCATTGCCATAGATATCGTCACGACTTTGCGCGGTTCTATCAATTGCTCGACAGTAATTTGTTCGCCCACCATCTACTTGCTTTCATGAGAGAAGCCACTAGTAAACACTACAGCCCCCGGATCTATTCACATCTATCATTTACACCGCCGCTTTTTCTTTGCTTTGTTACTTTGCTGCTTTCAGTTCTCACCTGGCCGACAATCTATAAGGGATTGACAACCCCTTCATAGCATTGGGAGCAGGTTCTTTGTGTTTGTGCAGGCACTTGCGATACTCCTTCATTGGATCGATACCTTGGTTCTCAAAACTGAGGGAAATACTTACCACCGCTGCGCTACATCACCCTTTCCACTTCAAGGGAATACCAACGCAAGGCTCCAAGGCCACGGGGAAATCCTTTGCATATTTGCCTAGGAAGTACCTAAAGGCGTAGCCGTAGCAGAAGGATTACTGGTGCCGTTGCTGAGGAGAATCAAGACAAGAACAGTCTCCCGTCAACAAGTGTTTCTGGTGCTGTTGGAAGGTCTTTTGTTCCCGTAGCATCCCTCGCATCCCCATCATCTCTACTCTCCCATTTCGTGTAGTGATGGCGATGAAGAGATGCAATAGAGGAGGATGAACAAATCCATTCCATTCCATCCCTCCAACCAAACATCAAAATGTAACCATCCCGTTCCTTTAAATCGCATCTACCAAACACAAGGACGGAACTGACCCATTCGAGTGGAATGGAACCATGACATTCCGTTCCACTTCGTTCCCGAGCCAAACACACCCTAAACTTGCAAACACACACACTATTTCACCACTTGGGATTGTTAGAGATGTTGAAGTCTTGTGTGGAAAAATTAAGTACTCTACTGATTTCTTAGTACTTGGTACCGAACAAGATAGTCCCATTGTATTTGGTGGGCCTTTATTAAATACTATTAATGTTGAAACTAATTGTGTTACTGAGAAGGTTAAAGTATTTTTTGGTGTTGTGTCTCATGATCTTAGTTTCTCTAGTTTTGGTAGACAACCACATGATAAAGAGTTATCTGGATAAGATAAAACTATTGGTCTTTCCTCTATTGTTGTACCTCCTACTGACCCTTTAGAACAATATTTGCTAGACCATGCAAATGATATGCATATTAATGAAAGAAATGAAATATATGCTATATTATTTATACAAGCACCTATTCTTAAACACAACTTTCCTTTTGAGATTTTAGGGGATCCTCCTCCACCTAAGGGAGATCCTGTGTTTGATCTAAAGAAATTACCTGATACTTTGAAATATGCTTATCTTGATGAAAAGAAGATATATCCTCTTATTATAAGTGCTAACCTTTCAGAGCATGAAGAGAAGTGATGACTCAAAACTCTAAAGAATCACAGTGATACTATTGGATATACTCTGGATGATCTTAAGGGCATCAGTCCCACTCTATGTTAGCACAAGATTAATATAGAACCGAATGCTAAACCTATCGTTGATCATCAATGGCGCTTAAATCCTAAGATGACGGAGGTGGTAAGAACTAAAGTACTAATTCTTCTAGAGGCAGGTACAATTTATCCTATTACTTATAGTAGATGGGTAAGTCATGTCCATTGTGTACCTAAGAAAGAAGGTACAACGGTTGTGCCTAATGATAAAAATGGAATTATCCCACAAAGAACCATAACTGGTTATAGAATCGTAATTTATTTCAGCCAAATAAACAAAGCTACTAGAAAAATATGATTACCCTTGCCTTGTACTGATGAAATGCTAGAAACGTTATCTAAGCACGCACATTTTTTGTTTACTTGATGGATATTCAGGTTTTTCTCAAATACATGTGTCAAAGGAGGACCAAGAGGAAAATACTTTCACATGCCCTTTTGGCACTTATGCTTACAAACGTATGCCTTTTAGTTTATGCAATGCACCCGCTATATTTCAAAGATGTATGCCTACTATATTATCTTAATTTGTGAAAATATTGCTGAGGTTTTCATGGATGATTTCTCCGTTTATGGATCTTCTTTTGATGATTGATTGAGCAACCTTGATTGAGTTTTGCAGAGATGTGAAGAAACCAATCTTGTCTAGAACTAGGAGAAGTGCCACTTTATGGTGAATGAAGGTATAGTACTTGGGTATAAAATTTCTAAAAGAGGTATTGAGGTAGACAAGGCTATAGTTGATGCAATAGAGAATACGCCATATCCTAAAGATATCAAAGGTATAAGAAGTTTTCTTGGTCATGTTGGTTTCTATAGTAGTTTCATTAAAGATTTCTCAAAGGTCTCTAGGAAATTAACTAATCTTCTTCAAAAAGAAATTCCTTTTGTTTTCGTTGATGTATGTGAAGAATCCTTTGAAATACTTAAGAAATCCTTGATCTCTGCACCTATTTTTCAACCACCTGATTGGAATTTACCATTTGAAATTATGTGCGATGCGAGTGATTATGTTGTTGGTGTTGTTCTAAGACAAATAATACACAAGAAATTGACTGTTATCCATTCTCCTAGTAAAACACTAGACAGGGCTCAAAGAATTTGTGATACTAGTGAGAAGGAATTGTTAGGAGTTGTCATTGCATGTGATAAGTTTAGACCTTATACTTTTGATTCCAAAGTTATTGTTCACACTAATCATGCTGCTATTAAATACCTTATGAAAAATAAAGATCCTAAGCCTAGAAAAATTAGGTGGGAGCTTTTGCTTCAAGAGTTTGATTTGCATATTGTTGATAGAAAGCGAGATGAAAACCTCGTAGCAGATAATTTGTCTATAATGGAAAATGTTCTTGATGACCCACTGCCTTTCTTGATGAGGAATTAGTTGTTGTAAATGCTTCCCATATGCCTCATTGGTATGCATATTATGCTAATTATGTTGTTGCTAAATATATACCACCTGGCTTTACATGCCAACAGAAGAAAAGATTCTTCTGTGATCTAAGACAATACTTATGGGATGACCAACATCTCTATAAAGAAGGAGTACATGGTGTTATTAGACATTGTGCACCTGCGCATGAACACATACATGTCCTACGGAAGTTTCATTCCGAGGCTTACGGAGGACACCATGTTGGCGATAGTACTGCACATAATGTATTACAATCTAATTATTATTGTCCTACCATTTCGAAGATGCCCGTAAGTACGTCCTTTCTTGTGATGAATGTCAAAGAATTGGTAACATTGGCAGACATCAGGAAATTCCTATGAATTATTCACTTGATATTGAACCATTTAATGTTTGAGGTTTTGATATTGGACCTTTTTCTTCCTCTAATGGGTATACACATATTATAGTTTTTCTTGATTACGTTACTAAGTGGGTAGAAGCTATTCCAACTAGTAGTGTGGATCATAAAACTTCTATTAAAATGCTTAAATATGTTATTTTCCAGAGGTTTGGAGTCCCTATATATTTAATGACTGGCGGTGGTTCACTATTTATTCATGGTGCTTTCCGTAAACTTCAAGCTAAATATGATGTTAACCATAGAATTGCATCACCTTATCATCCTCAATCTAGCGGTCAAGTTGAGTTGACCAATCGAGAAATAAAATTTATATTGCGAAAGACGGTCAATACATCTACAAAGAATTAGTCTAACAAACTTGATGATGCTTTATGGGCTTATAGAACTACTCATAAAAACCATATGGGAATGTTCTCATATAAAATAGTCTACAGAAAAGCATGTCATTTACCTCTTGAGTTAGAACATAAAGCTTACTGAGCAATTAAACAACTTAACTATCATTTCAAACTTGTTGGTGAAAAGAGGTTATTTCGTATTAGCTCCTTAGATGAATGGAGGACACAAGCTTCTGAAAATGCCAAGTTGTTTAAAGAAAAGGACAAAGCATGGCATGACAAAAGAGTCAAAAACGGAAATTTAACGTCCGAGCCCTAGTTCTTTTGTATAATTCTTGTTTCAGATTTTTGTAGGTAAGCTTCTCTTCAAATGGGAAGGACCATATATCATCGAGGAGGTCTATCGCTTCGGTGCTATCAAAATTAACAACTTTGAAGGCAAAAATCTGAGAATGGTAAATGGGCACAGAATTGAACACTATATTTCAGGTACATCCATTAATGTTGAAACTAATATTATTCAAGTGATGACACCGGAAGAACACATAAGAGAGAGCTTACGGGACACTCGAGAAACCTGAAAAGGGGTAGGTATGTGATACGGTAAGTAAACCGACTTCAAAAATTCCAAAAAAATATGTTCTATTGGTTTTGGTATTTTAGAAAAATTACAAAAAATGACTTAGGGGGACCCACGAGGGAGCCACAAGCCAATAGGGCGCGCCCTGTTAGCTTGTGGGCCCACTCCGTTTTCTTCTTGGACATGTATTATGACCTAGAAAAATCATTATATATATTGTCGGCACAAAGGGAACCAGGGTACCCGGTCCACGTGCATCCAACCCACGATGCAACGTTTGGTACGGCCTAAAGAAGATGGCCTTGTTCTGGACAGTCCGAAGGGATCCACCTCACGAGGGGAAAGCCCCGCGAGGCCCCTTGCTGCGTGGCTAGGCCGTGCTAAGGTCGCCATGCGCGAGGCCGCCTCCTCAGGCCCCTCCCATGATTCTGCCTCACGAGACTTGGCATACGGCCCCAGCTATGGGGTATCGTGCCTGCCACATGGGTGACACACTCTCACAAGGGAGAACGGCATAGGCCATTGATGACCCACAAGTATAGGGGATCAATCATAGTCCTTTTGATAAGTAAGAGTGTCGAACCCAACAAGGGAGAAGAAGGAACGCCAAGTAGTTTTCAGCAAGGTATTCTCTGGAAGTGTTGTAACTAACAATCATATATAGTTTTGTAGCAAGATAATTAATAACAAATGACAAATAACAATAGTAGAAAGTGTGCAGCAAGGCAGACCAATCCTTTTTACGGCAAAGTACAGGCAGGAAAGTACTCCTAGATGAGGTAAGCGCTCCTCGGGACACATGGGAATTACTGTCTAGTCATGTTCATCATGTTAGTTGGTTTGCGTTTGTTACTTTGATAATTAGATATGTGGGTGGACCGGTGCTAAGGTGTTGTTCTTACTTGAACAAGCAACCCACTTACGATTACCCCTTCTTGCAAGCATCTGCAACTACAAAAGAAGAATTAAGATAAATATAACCATAGCATGAAACATGTGGATGCAAATCATCCCCTTATGAAGGAACGCTTAAACTGGGGTTTAAGCTTTTGTCACTCTCGCAACCCATCATCTACTTGTTACTCCACAATGCCTTCCCTTAGGCCCATAACATGGTGAAGTGTCATATAGTTGATGTTCACATGACACCACTAAGAGAAGCAACAACATACACATCATAAAAATATCGAACAATACTTCTCCCATGTCCTCGGGAACAATATTAACTACTCACACCTAATCAACATGTTGCAAAATCAGAGTGTAATAATGCAGATCAAGGATCTGAACATAATATCTTCCACCAAGTAATCCAACAAGCATCAACTAGAAGATGTAATCAACACTACTAGTAACCCATAGGTACCACTTTGAGATTTTGAGACAAAGATTGAATACAAGAGATGAACTAGGTTGGAGATGACATAGTGCTTGTGAATATGTTGATGAACATTGGTCATCCTATGAAGGAGGAAGTGTTGGGGATGACGATGGCTTCAATCTCCCCCTCTGGGAGGAAAGTTTCCCCGTAGAATCACACTACCAGAGAGAAAAAGGGCCCCTACCTAGGTTTCCGCCTCGAGACGGCGGTTCTTCATTCCTAAATCATGCCTATAATTATTATTTTAGGTGAAAACACACCATATAGGAGAACAGGGTGGTCGGGGAACCTGCTGGACCACCACGAGGCAACATGGCGCGACCAGGGGGTGGTTGAGTCATATTTGTTCCATAAAAAATCTCCGTGAAATTTCAGGTCATTTGGAGTCGAGTGATTTTTCACCCTTTTCTTGGTTTTCAAGTCCAGAATTCCAGTTTCCGACAGTTTCCCTCTTCATAGTGTACCTTGCATATACATAGAGAAAGGCATAAGAATTGTATCGTAATGAGGATAATGGACAAGAATAACATAAATATCAATAATAATTCATGGTGCATAATGGACGTATGAGCCGCGCCACCTAGTGCGGACAGGGAGGTTTTCCCCTTTGATGATTAAGGTACATAAGGTACTGATACTTCTGTGTCGTATCAACTTTTCCGAACTCTTTTGCCCTTGTTCTGGACTCTAATTTGCATGATTTGAATGGAACTAACCCAGACTGACGCTGTTTTTAGCAGAATTGCCATGGTGTTGTTTTTGTGCAGAAATGAAAGTTCTCGGAACGTCCTGAAAATTTACGGAGATTTTTTCTGGAATAAAAGAAAAATACGTGCGCAAAGTTCCACCGGAGGGGGCGTGCCAGGCCACGGCCACCCCCTATGGCCGCGCCATGAGGGCTTGTGGGGCCCATGAGGCACCACTGCCCCCAATCTCAGCTCTATATCTTCCGTTTCGCGTGGAAAAAATCAGAGAGAAGGTTTCATCGCATTTTGCGATACGGAGGCGCCGCCACATCCTATTCTTCATCTGGAGGGCAGATTTGGAGTTCGTTTCGGGCTCCGGAGAGGGGAAATCATCGCCCTTGTCATCATCAACCTTTCTCCATCGACAATTCCATGATGCTCTTCATCGTTCTTCATTAATCTCATCGTCGGCTTGCTGGACGGTGATGAGTTGGATGAGATCTATCATGTAACCGAGTTAGTTCTTGATGGGGATTGATCCCTAGTATCCACTATGTTCTAGATTGATGTTGCTACTACTTGGCTATGCTTAATGCTTGTCACTAGGGCCCGAGTGCCATGATTTCAGATCTGAACCTATTATGTTGCCGCCAATATATGTGTGTTTTAGATCCTATCTTGCAATTTGTAGTCACCTACTATGTGTTATGACCCGGCAACTCCAGAGTGACAATAGCCGGAACCACTCCCGGAGATGACCATAGTATGAGGAGTTCATGTATTCACCGCGTGTTAATGCGTTGGTCCGGTTCTTTATTAAAAGGAGAACCTTAGTATCCCGTAGTTTCCATTAGGACCCCGCTGCCACAGGAGGGATGGACACTAGATGTCATGCAAGTTCTTTTCCCTAAGCACGTATGACTACATACGGAATACATGCCTACATTAGATTGATGAACGGGATCTAGCCACATATCTCTCCGTGTTATAGCTGTTACGTGATGAATCACATCCGTCACACTCATCCATCACCGATCCACTGCATATGAGTCTTTTACTACTGGTCCTTGCTACGTTACTTTTCCTAGGCTTGTCCCTTGCTACAAGAGGGATTGGGCCACTTTGCTGCTACTGTTGCTACTGCTGTCACTTTACTGTTGTTGTCACTAGTGTTGTTACTTGTTACTTTGCTGCTGCTGCTACTACTGTTCCTTGCTACCCCGCTGTTACTTGTTGCAAGACTTTGTTAGCGCCGTTGCCGAGGCTAGGTAAGCGGTAGTAACATCCCGTCAACCAAGACTTTTTCTGGCACCGTTTGCTATCATACTACCTTGCTACTGATACTTTGCTTGCATACACTAATCTTTTAGGTGTGGTTGAATTGACAACTCAACTGCTAATACTTGAGAATATTCTTTCGCTTACCCTTGAGTCGAATCAATAAATTTGGGTTGAATACTCTACCCTCGAAAACTGCTGCGATCCCATACGCTTGTGGGACATCAAGGCTTTTTCTGGCGCCATTGCCGGGGAGGCACAACTATATTCTCTGAGTCACTTGGGATTGACGTATGTTGATCACTATGAGAATCCAAAAGATCCAAGAACTAAAATCCTACCTTCCACTACAAGGAGAGGTAAGGAACTGCCATCTAGCTCTGCACTTGATTCACCTTCAATTTTGAGTAAGTTTGCGACTTCGCCTCCTGCTAGAAATCTTGATATGTCACCTGTGCTTGATGATGCTACTTATGTTTTCCATGATGCTATGCTTGATACTATGCCTGATGATGCTATGCTAGATACTATGCCTGGTGATGCTATGCTTGATACTATGCCTGATGATGCTATGCTTGATACTATGCCTGATGATGCTATGCTTGATACTATGTCTCATGATGCTATGCTTGATACTATGCCTGATGATGCTATGCTTGATACTATGCCTGATGATGCTATGCCTGATACTGCTTTGCCACTAGGTGCATTCCTTGATGCACAACTTGCTAGAGCTACTGCTAGATGTGATGATACTTCTAAAACTGCTGATACTATTGAAGTAGAACCTGCTACTATGCCTGAATTGCCCGTTATGCCTCATACGCGCTATGTTATGGAGGGAGAGATAGCTGAGGACTTTCTTGCGTGTAAGGATAGCTATGATGTTGAGAAACTTCCATGCAAGTGCAAAGAAAAATCTCTGAACGCTAGGATGAAATACGACCCGAAGTTTTCCACTTCGCCTATCTTTGTGACTGATAAGGATTATGAATTCTCTGTCGACCCTGAGTTAATCACTCTGGTCGAATCTGATCCTTTTCACGGTTATGAATCTGAAACGGTTGTAGCCCATCTTACCGAACTGCACGATATAGCCACCCTATTCACTAGTGAGGAAAAGATCTGCCACTACTATATGCTCAAGTTGTTTCCTTTCTCGCTAAAGGATGATGCTAAGACCTGGTTCACTTCTCTTGCTCCTAGTTGTGTGCATAGCCCCCAGGATATGGTCTAGTACTTCTCTGAGAAATATTTCCCTGCCCATAAGAAGCAAGCTGCCTTGCAAGAAATATACAACTTTGCTCAAGCTGAAGAAGAGAGTCTCCCACAAGCTTGGGGAGGCTCATCCAGCTACTGAATGCTTTGCCTGATCACCCTCTCGAGAAGAATGAGATACTTGATATCTTCTATAATGGACTTACCGATGCTTCTAAAGACCACTTAGATAGTTGTGCCGGTAGTGTTTTTAGGGAACGAATCATAGAACAAGCTGAGCTTCTACTGAACAACATCTTGTGCAATGAGAATACTTGGACCATTCCCGAACCACCTCCTAAGCCAACTCCGAAGAAAAGAGGTATTCTATTCCTCAGTCCTGAAGATATGCAAGAAACCAAGAAATCTATGCGAGAGAAAGGCATTATATCTGAAGATGTCAAAAATCTACCACCTATCGAAGAGATCCATGGTCTCGATAACCCGATACACGTAGTAGAAATAAATTATCTGCGTAGGTTTGATGAAAGTGATATTCCTTTTGATCAACCTGCTAGCTTATGCATGGATAAATTTGATAACTTCGTTGCCAAACAACAAATTTTCAATGATCATGTTAGAAGACAATTGGAAAAGAATGCTCGTATGCTCAGTCATTTAACTGCTTGTGTGGACAGAAATGTCAATGATCTTAAGCTTCTGAGTAAACATGCCTCTATGGTTACTACTTAGGTAGAACAAGTACTTCAAGCTCAGAATGACTTGCTCTAAAAGTTGAATGAAAATTCTGTCAGAGTCGTTACTAGAGGCGGTAGAATGACCCAGGAACCTTTGTATCATGAGGGTCATCCGAAGAGAGTTGAACAAGAGTCTCAAGGAGTTAGCACTGATGCACCTAGTCATCCTAGAAAGAAGAAGAAAGATGATAGGAACATGCACGCTAGCAACCCTGTTGCTGCTACACGTGAGAGTCCAAACAATGCCTCTGTTTCAGATGCTGAAACACAATCTAGTGATGAACATGAGCCTAATGATAATATCAATAGTGATGTTCATGAAGATGCTCAACCTAGCAATGAAAAGGATGTGGAGATTGAACCTGTTGATCTTGATAACCCACAGCCTAAGAGAGATACGATAAGAATGACTTTGCTGCTAGGAAGCATGGTAAAGAAAGGGAACCATGGGTTCAGAAACCCATGCCCTTTCCTCGCAAACCATCCAAGAAAAAGGATGATGAGGATTTTGAGCGCTTCGTTGAAATGATCAGACCTGTCTTTCTGCAGATGCGTTTGACAGATATGCTCAAAATGTATCCGTATGCCAAGTACATGAAAGATATTGTGACTAATAAGAGGAGGATACCTGATCTTGAGATCTCCGCCATGTTTGCTAATTACACTTTCAAGGGTGGAACTCCTAAGAAACTAGGTGATCCCGGTGTGCCCACTATACCTTGCTCCATTAAAGGAAACTACTTTAGAACTGCGTTGTGCGACCTTGGAGCTGGTGTTAGTGTTATGCCTCTCTCTCTTTATCGTAGACTTGAACTAGATAAGTTGACACCCACTGAAATCTCTCTGCAAATGGCCGACAAATAAACTGCTTTCCCTATCGGCATTTGCGAGGATGTGCCTGTTGTGGTTGCTAACACCACTATCTTAACAGACTTTGTTATCTTGGATATTCCCGAGGACGATGCCATGGCTGTCATCCTCGGAAGACCCTTTTTAAACACTGGAGGGGCCGTTATAGATTGCAACAAAGGCAATGCCACTTTCCATGTCAACGGTAATGAGCATGCGGTGCACTTTCTCAAGAAACAATATCGAGTACATTGCATCAATGCTATCGAAAAAACTTCATCAATTCTTATTGGGAGCTTTGAATGCCCTATTCCTCGTGTCAAGATGAAATATGATTTGCTTGTTGGGGAGATACACATCCCCACTGAGGTGACCTAGGGACTATTCAAAAATTCTCCATTGTCTTTTGCGATTCGAGAAAGTTTTGTCGGGGGGATTTGATCAACCCCATTGACGAATTTCTTTCGATGACCATGAGATGGATGAATCAAGGAGTCACAAACCTCTGTTCCAAGCTTTCACTTTAGGTTCCTTAGAAGAAAAATGATAGATTTAGTTTAGGTTTCCCTTTTTCTGTTTTACCGTCCGGTAGAAAATTACCCTAAAAATAAAAGTTCTCCGAACACTGTGAAAATCTAGTATGATTTTTTCTGGAATATTTGAAAAATACTGGGACAAAGAGTCTGTCTGGGGGCCACAAGCCCTAGGGGCGCGGGCACCCCCCTGGCCGCGCCACCCAGGCTTGTGGGGCCCATAGGCACTCCCTCCACTCACTCTTGCTCCCATCTGCTCCTCCTACCTCGAGAAAAATCATTTCGCATCTCAAACCCGTGTTCTTGCTCCTCTTGCTGGGATTTTCGATCTCTTTGCTCAAATCACCGTTCTCCGAACTGTTTTGGGGAAATTACTCCTTGGTAAGTGACTCCTCCAATGGTCCAATTAGTTTTTGCTCTAGTGCCTTATGCTCCGCGTATTTTTGCTGCCTTGGTGACCATGTTCTTGAGCTTTGCATGCTGATTCTAGCTGGTCCCAAGTAGTTTTGATGCATAATATGGTCTCTAGGCACTTGTGGGAGTAGTTGCTACGAGTTTCGTTGAGCCTTATTCACTTTTCCTTAGAATCACTAAAAAAATCAGAAATTTTCAGAGATAGAAAAGGGAAAAGATGAGGAGGTTCTTGAGAGGCTCGTCAAGCCGTGACCCCAAGGATGATGGGAGTGAGAAGAATCCCAAGTATCCGGTCCCTCGTGTCGCGGAAGTTCGAGCATGCGAGTGGCCAAGCGACGTGTTCTTACGCGCCGCTGGAACTTATGAGGACTTTTATCACTTGGTGGAGAACGCAGGCCTTACCGCCTTCATTGAAGATAAGTGTTTGCAATACCTCCTCCTCATTAATATCTTCGTACAAAGCTTTAACTTCTATCCGAGGAAGAATCTTCCTATGGTTGAGTTTAAACTTTATGATGTCCCCCAGCGCATGTCACTCCAGGATGTTTGCAATGTTTGCAAATTACTTTATGTTGGGGATATTCATGAACCTCGTCCACGGGACTTGGAAGCTTTTATCAGTACAATTGTTGTAGGAGAGGAGAGAGGAGTGTCTTGCGCTAGAGCTGCTAGCATTCATTTTCCCGTGCTTCGGTACTTCTCACTATTAGTGGGAAAATGGTTGATTGGCCATGGGAAAGATGGGTCACTTAGTTCCCCAGATCTTGCGGTATTGCGCGGAGCCCTTTATAACGTTAAAACTTATAGCTTGGGCGCTATAGTAGATCAACGGTTGAACCTTAACCGTTCTAAAGGTGTTGTCAATGGAGGTATCTATGCTACCCGTCTTGCCAGACACTTTGAGATACCCATTAGACTAGAGGAGGAAGAAGAGATGCTTCTTCCCGAGAGATATCTAGGTTACGATAGCATGGTTCACCATGACTTTCTTGATAGAGATATAGGTGGAAGGATGATTCATAACCTGGTATTTAGTCAGGGTACTCGTGAGACTATTACTTTGCCTTCTCCTTCTTTGTTCAATCTTCATGCAGGAAGGTACACTATTATTCCCTCCGACATCTACGCATATTGAGGCTTGGCCCGACCACAGGTGCCCTTGCCCGAGGCGCCAGTCCAGTACCAGACGCCAGTTTATCAATGGGAGCCAGAGGATCTCACACAGCAGTGGTATCCACAGTCCACTCCGGAGTACCCAGGAACTGGTTATTTCCCTCCTTGGGAGTAGACCAAGTTAGGCCAAAAGCCTAAGATTGCGGGAGTACGTGTTGTGACCAACTTTACATTCTTGCTTATGCTTTTACTTTGTTAGCCAGTGTTCACACTTTGCCACTGTATCATCCATGCCAGTTTATTTTCTTTTTCTCGTTTTCTTTTCATGTGTCTGTCTAGTTTGAGAAAAACCAAAAAGATTTTATTTTTGTTATTTTGCTTGTTTGGAGCTTTCCCGTGTAGATAGTTTTCTTTTTCTTTGAGTCAATGTAGAAGATATTAGTTACAATGTTTAGTGGCTCTTGCATGCATACCTATTTAGCTTTCAAAGAGCCATATTACTTTGTCTTCTACTTTGTGTTTGCCTGTAGATTCCAGTGTAGTTTAATGCACGAGCACGCTTATTATTGTTCACATCGTTTCATCGTGCAAGTGAAAGGAAATAATGACGATATATGATGAAGTGACTGAGCCTGGAAAAGCTGGTATGGACTCGATCTATTTTGTTTTTGTAAATATGACTAGCTCATCATGCCTGATTCAGATTTGTTGTGAGAGAAACATGCAACTTAGAGATCATAGTTTCTTATGCCATGCTTACTTAGCTAGGAGCTTATAATGGTTTGTCTTGGTTGCCAACATGAATGCTGAGATGACTATGACGTGTATGATAGGATGGTATCCTCCTTTGAATGTTTCAAGTGGCTTGACTTGGCGCATGTTCATGCATGTAGCTGAAACAAAATCAACATAGCCTCTATGATGTTCATGTTCATGGTGATTTATGTGCTACTCATGCTTGCACTCAATGCTAGTTAATCTCAATGCATTTTGATGACTGTTGTCGCTCTCTAGTTGATCGTTTCCCAATCTTTTGCTAGCCTTCACTTGTACTAAGCGGGAATACTGCTTGTGCATCCACCTCCGTAAACCCAAAGTTGTGCCATATGAGTCCACCGTACCTACCTATGTGCGGTATCTACCTGCCGTTCCAAGTAAATTTGCATGTGCCACTCTCTAAATCTTCAAGAAATAATCTGTTTTGCATGCCCGAAACGCTCATGTGGTGACAGGGGGCTATTGGTATCTTCCATGCTAGGCGTGTCATCCTCGATATGTGTTTATTCACTATCATTCACGAGAAAGGGGTCGGTATTGGAATTCCCAGTTCCATGCTCAAATCGAAAAGATAATTGCAAACAAAACTCCCCCAGGATTGATGTTGATTTGAACGGTACCCGAGGATTCGGCTAGCCGTGGGGTGTGATTGATTGGTGGTGGGGGAGTCAAAACTTTACTTTCTGTTTGGGAACCGCCTATAGCATGTGTAGCGTGGAAGATGTTCAGAACTCTTAGTCATTGCTTGACAATGAAAGCATGTCACCCAAAATTATTATCTCTGTTTTCAAAGCTTGAGCTCTGGCACCTCTGCAAATCAATGCTTCCCTCTGCGAAGGGCCTGTCTATTTATGTTCCTGCTGAGTCATCCTCCTCTTACAAAACCACCAATTAGAGAGCACCTCTGTCATTTTTATGCTTTGCTTTTAACTGTGTTGAGTATGACTATGACTGGATCTTCATTGCCATGAATTACAATATTTAGTCAGCCCTTGGTCTTTGAAGGTGCTCCGCATTTATGTTTTGCGGTCTCAGAAAGAGCTAGCGAGATACCATCTATTCGTACTGCTTCATGTTGTTTTGATTGAAGTGTTGACATTTGAGCCTTATTATTATTTGCTCGCTAGTTGATTATGCCATTGATATGAGTTTACCGTGAGACCTAGATGTCATTTGCTTATGTGGTTTGCTTGTGATGTTGCTGAAATTCTGGTTGTGAGTTAGACATAGTTGCAACAACAAGATCAAACAGAGTTCGTCAAAGTTTTTCTTTTGTCCCTCTCAGTTTGTCAACTGAGTTTCTTGAGGACAAGCAAGGCTTTAAGCTTGGGGGAGTTGATACGTCTCTGTCGTATCTACTTTTCCGAACTCTTTTGCCCTTGTTTTGGACTCTAATTTGCATGATTTGAATGGAACTAACCCGGACTGACGTTGTTTTTAGCAGAATTGCCATGGTGTTGTTTTTGTGCAGAAATGGAAGTTCTCGGAAAATCCTAAAAATTTACGGAGATTTTTCTGGAAGAAAAGAAAAATACCTGCGCAAAGATCCACCGGAGGGGGCGTTCTAGTGGTCCACAAGCCCACAGGCCGCGGCCACCCCCTATTGCCGTGCCTCGAGGGATGGTGGGGCCTATGTGGCACCACCACCCCCAATCTCAGCTCTATATCTTCCGTTTCGCCTGGAAAAAAATCAAAGAGAAGGTTTCATCGCGTTTTGCGATATGGAGCCGCCGCCACATCCTGTTCTTCATCTAGAGGGCAGATCTGGAGTCCTTTTCGGGCTCCGGAGAGGGGGAATCGTCGCCATCGTCATCATCAACCTTTCTCCATCGACAATTCCATGATGTTCTTCATCGTTTGTGAGTAATCTCATCGTAGGCTTGCTGGACGGTGATGAGTTGGATGATATCTATCATGTAATCGAGTTACTTCTTGACGGGGATTGATCCCTAGTATCCACTATGTTCTAGATTGATGTTGCTACTACTTGGCTATGCTTAATGCTTGTCACTAGGGCCCGAGTGCCATGATTTCAGATCTGAACCTATTATGTTGTCACCAATATATGTGTGGTTTAGATCCTATCTTGCAAGTTGTAGTCACCTACTATGTGTTATGACCCGGCAACCCCGGAGTGACAATAGCCGGAACCAGTCCCGGAGATGATCATAGTATGAGGAGTTCATGTATTCACCGCGTGTTAATGCGTTTGTCCGGTTCTTTATTAAAACGGGAACCTTAATATCCCGTAGTTTCCATTAGGACCCCGATGCCATGGCAGGGATGGACAATAGATGTCATGCAAGTTCTTTTCCCTAAGCAGGTATGACTACATATGGAATACATGCCTACATTAGATTGATGAACGCGAGCTAGCCACATATCTCTCCGTGTTATAGCTGTTACATGATGAATCACATCTGTCACACTCATCCATCATCGATCCACTGCCTACGAGTCTTTTACTACTGGTCCTCGCTACGTTACTTTGCCTAGGCTTGTCCCTTGCTACAAGAGGGATTGGGCCACTTTGCTGCTGCTGTTGCTACTGCTATCACTTTGCTGCTTCTGTCACTACTGTTGTTACTTGTTACTTTGTTGCTGCTGCTACTACTGTTCCTTGCTACCCCGCTGTTACTTGTTGCAAGACTTTGTTGGCGTCGTTGCCGAGGCTAGGTAAGCGGTACTAACATCCCTTCAACCAAGGCTTTTTCTGGCACCATTGCTATGATACTACCTTGCTACTGATACTTTGCTTGCAGACACTAATCTTTTAGGCGTGGTTGAATTGACAACTCAACTGCTAATACTTGAGAATATTATTTTGCTTCCGCTTGAGTCGAATCAATAAATTTGGGTTGAGCACTCTACCCTTGAAAACTGCTACGATCCCATACGCTTGTGGGACATCAGGTACAACACTCGTCATTCCTCCAAAAGCATGTTACCAAAGCTTGACACTTTGTTGAAACAAGATCATGGCGGATAAGCACAGCATGACGGACATCATCGCCGAGCGAACAAGCACGTCATGAAGACTACTTTAGAAGGCGGAGACCACCTTTTGTCACGATTAGTCTGAGCTCATGTCCCCCTTTGAACTGTCACCCTTTGGCCACCCTTTCCTGCTTGTGTTTTTGGGAAGAGAACCAAGGCACTACAAGAGGGGCCGAGCGGCCTCCATGTAAGGGGATGGAGCCATTTTCTCCCCCACACCTCGTGTTCCTCGAGCAAACATCTCTATTGTAGAGAAATCCTACACACGCACGAGTTGGGTATTACACCGCACGGTGGCCCGAACCTGGGTACCTAGCGTGTCCCCGTAGTCTCTGGCGAGAAAGAGTGAGATTGTCGTCAATCTTGTTGGTTTTGTTGTCGTGTTGCAGGTAGCCGATCCAAGTCCGCCAATGTTCCAACCCTGTTTCTTGGAGTAGTTCTTGGACGCTGATCCAAACCCCCGACATTTAGCCCGTCGGGTAGGGGGCTTGCCATCTCCGTACCTTCGACCATGACTTCGGCATGGACGACGACATCGCTTGCCGAGGGCGCATCGTGTCCGTTGGGCGCGGGCGGCCCACTCCGTCCACCTACTGAGCTTCAGTTGAGTTTTCATACACTTATAGCTCTAGTGCACCCATTGCATGGAAATCCCTACTCATCTCATTGATATCTATTGATGGGTAACTGCATAGCCCTTTGATACGCCTAGTTGATGCGAGACTTCCTTCTCCACATTCACCCCTTCGAAACCTACCATTATATTCTATTCCACCTTTATGATATATACATGCTTCACGCTCATATATTGAGTGAGTAACAAATATGTGAAGCGTGTTAAAGAGTACGATCCAATTGTCTGACTTGACATCATGGTGCTTAACATTTATATTTATGTGGTTAAGATGGAGCCATGTTATGCATATATGATAAAATGAATAGGGGTTGAACATTCTTGAAGGATCGTATATTTCGAGACTTGATGATTATGTTGCTTATGTTTATGAATATTACTATGTTGATGTTTATTAATTCATCCTTTCTCAATGATCAAACCTGCAATGGACTACATGTTTGGTAGCAAGTGACATCAAAAATTCTGTTTTTCTCATTTACCTACTCGAGGACGAGCAGGAATTAAGCTTGGGTATGTTGATACGTATCCAACGTATCTATAATTTTCTATTGTTCCATGCTATAATATTATCATTCTAGGATACTTTTGGGGTATTTCTTTACCAAATACTATTATTTTTTGGCAATAACCAATTAACCCAGTGCCTAGTACTAGTTGTTGTTTTCTTCATGTTTTTGGCTTTTCACGTTTACAGTACCAAACGAAGTCCAATTGCCCCAAAAACTTTTTATGATATTTTCAGGACCAAAAGAAGATATCAAAGCTTCGGTAGGAGACCAGAGGCAACACGAGGGATCCACCACACAAGAGGGCACGCCGAGAGGGGTGGTTGCACCCTGATGTGTGGTGGGCCCCCACACGCCTCCTGATGTCCCTCTTCATTCTATAAATCGTCAAATATCCCAAAACCCATAGGGAGCAACCAAAAACACTTTTTCCGCAGCCGCAAGTCTCTGTTATGCCATGTGCCCATCTAGAGCCCTTTTCAGCTATCTTGCCGGAGGGGGGATTGATCACAAAGGACCTCTAGTTCAACCTTGATGCTCCTATGGCGATGTGTGAGTAGTTTATTGTAGACCTACGGGTTCGTAGTTAGTACCTAGATGGCTATATATATATATATATATATATATATATCATGATCTTCAATACAATGATCATCGCATCTTCGCTTTGATCTACATCATGTCATTGTTCTCCAAGCATTACTCTGTTTTACTTAATACTCTAGATGCATGTTGGATAGCGGTCGATGGGTGGAGTAATAATAATAGGTGAACGCAAGAGTCACTATTTACTTATGGATGTGATGCCTATATATGCATGATCATTACCATGAATATCACATAACTATGTGCATTTGTATCAATTGCCCAACGGTAATTTGTTGTCGTCGCCACTGAACACCAGGAGCTGCCATGTCCTCCTGCAGTTTTGGATCACCATGCCCAGGGTCAAGTTGTTTTGGCATGCCCCTCGTGTGCCTGGTTCTGTCAGCACCACCATTTCGGTCTGTCGCAAAGGCCCTCCAGTGTGTCACTCTTGCTGGACGTCTAGGCCTGCAAGTCCATTGCCTTCAGACCGTGTCACCATGCCCATTGTCAGCAACCCAAGACCCGCACCCCTGGTTCGCCAAGTACCTCCACGCATGGTTATGTTAAGATGCCTACTACATGAGAGATGTCATTAGGGGAAGGATGGCCCCCAGGTCTATTCGCTTATAAGTTTACAAATGCTACAATTACCTTGCCGCCTTTATTTACTTTTTATTTCTTTTTCATTTATCAACTACGATCTACACACTTTACTTGCTTGCAAATAACGACTACAAGGGGATTGACAACCCTCTTGCCCATGTTGGGTGTAACTGTTTGCTTCTTTGTGTGCAATCACTGAAGACGGGGGCTGGTTGTTATTCCTATTGGATCCATAAACCTTGGTTCCCTAATTAGGGAAATATTTACCTATATCTTGTTGCATCACACGTTCCTCGTCACGGAAAACCCAACGCATATCACAAGTATCATGGCCCGACTCCTAACGTTGGAGGGTGTTCCGGTAAAAACACATCGAACGCCCTTTATCATCGTAAGTTCTATCCGTGCTCCATGTATACGAGCGAGACTCTACCCACGCTGCCCCCGGCACGTGAGAGTCCCTTCCATATCTCGTGGAAGCCCTATGCTTCGCACTAGCAGACAATCTGTTGACACACGAACATGTCAGGTGTACCCTCGACACCGGGGGTGCTGCACTGCAACTCACGTCCAAGGACACCCGACCGACCGCGAGATACGCAAGACAGTCGGCGGATGCTTTTGAGGACCCGAAGCCCCACATGACCGGGAGGGACCCCGTAAGGGAGTGTGGCGGCTATGGGCTACCCTAGGTCGATTCGCTCGCCCCTAGAGCCTCTGGATTCGCAGCTCTCAAACTTGAGAACAACGAAGAACGAGAGATAAAATACGATGGAGAGATAAAATGTAGATGAAAAAGTAGTATATTGATGTTTCGATTGTGTGTTGTTTTAATCGTCCACCACCTCCAATGTATATAAGAGGGGGCTGGACTTCCCGTACAAGCAAAGGATTAATCTAGGCTTCCCTTACAAGAAAATTACAGCACAACACTTCCTAGAGTCCTAATTCTTGTCTAATTCGGATTCAACCCAAATCTGGCCCAATCTTCTGTCTTGCTCCTTGTGTGGGCCGTGGAATCTGCATATGACATCCTATGGAGATGGTCCTAAGATCAATTTTGTGCACCTCGATGAGGCCAACAATCCGTATGTTGATCACTTTCCCAGATAAAGCCATCTCGAATACTCCACGAGGTCATCTTTAACTTTGAATCAACCTCGGTCATGTAGCGGACTGGACCGTCTGAGTGTTATAGCATTCTTGCAGGCCGTGTACTGCATCAGATGATAATGGCCTTAAAAGTAGAGTTGACCATTTCGACGTTAGGAACAACTTTCATGTTGAACACATTTCCATCCGAGGCCATCTAGACGACCATACAGGCCAATCTTTGCCTTCTTGTTGATTCACTTGGATTTGGAGCCCTTTAGTGTGTCGAGTGAAAATTTTCACTCGGACGACAATTTTTTCACTCGGACTTCATGTATCTGGACTCCTTGACCGAAGCTCCACTCGCATTTGGAAACCTTCACTCGGTCATCAAGCCTTCATTCGGATAGCTATATTTTCACTCAGATGATAAGCTTTTCACTCGGTCATCAATCCTTCGCTCAGATAGCTACATTTTCACTCGGATGTTAAGCTTTTTCACTCGGATTTTCCGAATGAAAATACAGCCTGAACTCATTTCGCCTTTGCAGGTGCATATGACCTCTGATTGCGATTATTTGTATACAAAAATCGATCAGCTTGACAAGACGAAGACAATCCATGTAGAGCATTCCTTCATCCGAGGTTGTCTTGTAAGTGTAATCGGCCAAAAAGGCACTGAGAACATCCAATCATGACAATCCAGGTGTAATTTGGCCCTCGAAATGATGTTGAATGGCGATGGCCTAAACATCAAGGTTGTTTCACTCGGCAATATGAACTTTCTCATATAAAAAACCTTCTAGTTTGAGTCCATCTTTACTGCATTTTGCATTGTGCCAAAATCAGGTGTCAACAGATGCCCCCTTGTTGTTTGGCAAAGCTTGCATGCCGAAAAATAATTTGTTGTACATTTGTTCTAAGGACGACGTCAACACTCCGTCGGCCATCTATATTTCTCAGGGCGATAATTATGTATCGGCCATATTTATGCTAAGGGCGATAATCATATATCGGCCATTGCCTAATTAGGCTTCTTGGCATACACTCAGGTGGTACTTCTTGAGATATCTATCATTGAGAGCTCGAGGTAATATGAATTCCCAGGAACTATTCTTTCAATCCTATCTACGAAATATGAATTCCCAGGAACTATTCTTTCCATCCTAGAAGGACCCACTACTGAAATTCAGAAATTTGCCGTCTTCCACGGTGGACGGCAAAGAGGGGAACCACGGACAGCAAAGGCTTTGTCGTCGGTCAGCAGACGGCAAACTAGACGGTAAAAAAAATTCGCTGAAGAGGTTCTTTGCCGTCTGCTTTTGTAAAGCGGATGGCAAAGAATCTTTAACATGAGGGGGCAGACGGCAAATTAACTGGGACGGCATATACTGCAACGGCCCCGTTAAGTGTTAACGGCAGTCATCCTCTCTTTGCCATTTGCCATCCCCCCCTTTGCCATGTGGGGGCAGATGGCAAAGAGGGGAGAGAGAGGGGGCTGATTCACCCTTTTGCCGTCTGCCCACCCCCCTTTGCCATGTGGGGGCAGAAGGCAAAGAGGGGAGAGAGAGGGGGCAGATTCCCCCCTTTGTCATCTGCCTACACCCCTTTGCCATGTGGGGGCAGACGGCAAAGAGGGGAGAGAGAGAGGGGGCAGATTCCCCCCTTTGCCGTCTGCCTACACCCCTTTGCCATGTGGGGGCAGACGACAAAGGGGGACCAACCCCATTTTAATTTTTTTTTATTATATCCAACATTTTTAACAATAATCAGGATATATATATATATATATTTGACATAAATAAATTTCTTTCCGTACTCATAACCATATTAAAATAACTCTCATCCATAGTGCATACATATTATGCAAGTTGCATCCGTACCAGACCATATATTACACCAGTTTCATCCACATGCATACAAAGTTTCATATATATCCATATACTACAATAGTTTCAATACAAGCCATGGTACAAGAAATCATCTTCAAGCATTCCATCAATATAATCCAAGCTTCCCGTGAAGTGAAGGTAATCTGCAAAATGACAAATAAGAAAGTTAGAAGAATAATACTACATGAAGAAGTGTATATATAGGTTATTTCGGAGAGAAATTAGCTAAGTATAGACCATTTAGGAGCTAACTAAGCTAATTATGTTATTTAGGTGGAACCCTAGCTAACTACAGGTCATTTCGGAGCTAACTTGGGTAAAATAGGTCATTCAGAGCAAACTATGCTTATTAAGCCATTTTGGATCTAGCTAGGCTAATTATAGGCCATTTAATACCTAAGTTAGGGGGAATAGTTCATCTTGCAGCTACGTAAGCCATATCATGTCATTTAGCAGAGAACTTAGCTAACTGTAGGTCATTTTTTATCAAATAGGTCATTTTGGAGCTAACTAAGCTAATTATGTCATTTCATACGACAATTAGCCAATTTAGCCTTTCTTGGATGATTCTAAGCTACGTAGAAGAAGAGAAAGAGAAGAAGAAGTAAAAGAAGGAGGAGGAGGAGAAGGAGAAGGAAGAGGAGAAGAAGAAGAAAAGAAGAAGGAGAAGGAGAAGGAGGAAGAAGGAGGAAGAAGAAGGAGAAGGAGGAGCTCCTTCTCCTTCTTCTCCTCCATCTTCTCCTTCTCCTTATCCTCCTCCTTCTCCTTCTTCTTCTTGTCTTCTTCTTCTCTTCTTCTTCTTCTTCCTTCCTTTCATTTTTCCTCTTTCTTCTCCTCTTGTCCCCTTCTTCGGGCTAAATTGGCTAAGAATGCCTTTTTGGAGCTAATTATGTCATTTCGAGGATAATTAGCTAAGTATAGGTCATGTTTTATTAAATAGACCATTTAGGAGCTAACTAAGCTAATTATGTCATTTAGGTGGAACCCTAGCTAACTATACATCGTTCCAGAGCTAACTTGGGTAAAATAGGTCATTCCGGAGCAAACTATGCTTATTAAGCCATTTTGGATCTAGCTAGGCTAATTATAGGCCATTTAATACCAAAGTTAGGGGAATAGGTCATCTTGCAGCTACGTAAGCCTTATTATGTCATTTAGGAGAGAACTTAGCTAGCTGTAGGTCATTTTTTAATAAATAGGTCATTTTGGAGCTAACTAAGCTAATTATGTCATTTCGTAGGATAATGTAACGACCAAGATGCGGTCCTTTCCGATCTCGGGGTCGAGGCCCCCGGATAGGAAAGAAGCGCATCTAAGCGTTTCGCAAGCAAGTAACATAGCACAAATAAAAATACAAGTAGACAATTCGGGATTCAACTGTCTTCTTACTAATAACTCAGAGTACAACACAGTTACAATCAAGGTAGTTCCGCTACGGACTACAAAACATGGAAAATGCTATGCTACCCTGCTGCAGGCCCACGATCATGACCACGCCTCAGTCCTCTGGGTAGTTCACGTAGAGGCGGTCTGTCTCCTCGTCGTACTGCCACGCTAGCTGGGTGACGTCGGGATCATCTATCTCTGGGGTACCTGTACCTGCTGGGGGTTTTGGAGGAATCCGTGAGCCACGGGGACTCAACAATCTAAGACCTTCGTGCCAGAACTAGTCATGTTATTAGGTAGGGTAAGGATGAAGTGTCTCAGGCTGCAGCATCCTATGCTTGATTAAGTGGCTAACTTACGCAAAGTAGAAGTATAGGTGGTCTACACTAGCGGTCGGATTTACTTGATCACTAAGTGATCCTGAACACCTACCTACGGCATTCATAACCTCACTGTGTTCTCGATCGAAGAGAGATCTTCGAAGGGACAGTCATGGTTACGCACACAGTGGGCAATTTTATTAGCTTATGTTTAAGTTCTCTAATACCGGATGTTAACAAAATATTCCAAGATGCCACATAACCGCGGGCACGGCTTTCCGAAAGATTAATCCCTGCAGGGGTGCTCCAACTAGTCCATCACAAACGAACATAGGCCGCAAAGGCATCCTCTATCACGAATCTCGTGATCTCGTCGGATTCCTTAGAGGAAAACCTCAACTCTGGGGGAACCCAAAGCTTCACTGGGATTCCTATACGCAAGATATACCGCTAAGGTAAGGCAAGGCTAGCAGGACCTCCTGACGTGTCGACGACCCTGATAAGAGCCGCGTATCTCAGTCTCAGGACACGCCGGATGAGCACAACGTACAGTGGCCTGATAGATATCTCCCGAGTTGCCCCGGGTTGGCCCCGCACACGACTCTAGTTTGGACCAACACTCATGAGGAGCACTGGCCCGGGTTGTTGATTAGAATCCTCGGGGTAGCTATTCCCTATGGAGTTTGTTATTAAGTGGTTAGCAAATTAACACCAATGTTGGGTCCTGCCGGACAAGCCTTAGCACTACGCGATTTATCAAGGGGGTCCCCATGACAACCCCGAATGTGTTAGGAGCGATCATTATGGAATCAAACACCGGTAACCGGTAACTAAGGCGACAATAAGGGAACAAAGCACCAGGCAAAAGGCTAGGCCTCCCATCATTTACCAAGTATATAGGTGCATTAAATAAATAACAGAATTTAATATAATGATATCAAGCTCATGTTATCACATGAGACAAAGCACCTGCAACTAGCAATGCTAACATTAGTAGCTGAGCAAGCCTACTTAGCCACACAAGTTTGCTAGGAAGGAGAGCGGTGTTTGGGCTCATGGCATTTCAAGAGGCAAATTAATTCAGTGGTAGGCAGCGAGCAATATGACATTGAAACGAAACTAACATAACAAGTCTAGAGATGGAATCAAGGTCATATCATCTTGCTTGTGATATCCTCAGCTTGGAATGGTTCTGGTTCGTCTTGCACGTACTCTCCTGACTCCACGTATTCGTTCTCCGATCCTGGTGCTACCCAACATAAGAATAACAGCCAATGAACAGTAGCACCACAATATGCAACAATCACATGATGCATGAGATGAAAATTGAGCATGCACCACTATTTCTATCATTAACACAAGCAAAATAAACTACTGCAAGTTTCTGGACAGAACTGTACACTAAGCTATTTTGACATGCATGAGAATTACATGAACAGATGCGGCTCGTGAAAACGGTGCAAAACCATATAAAAAACATTGCAAATGGAGGTACGAATCAACGGGAATCAACGAAAGAAGATATGAAGCCCTACGTGGAAAAATCAACACCACACTCACAATTGGCACAAATCTGGTATTCCCAGGTTGCCAAGACAAATAACAACCCAACATGAATGGATTGGAGCAAGGAAGAACACCACAATATCAACTAAGCTCACACAATGAGCAAAATGACTATACTACATAATCTGCCATAATCTTCATCTTAGCACATTGTGAGCTACATGCAACATAGCTACAGGCCTCCAAACATGACAAATAATATATGTGGTTGTAGCCCACCAAGAACACTACAAGCACCAGCAAGAATCACAGCAAAAGGAATTAAACTCTAGAAGATACAAGCCACAAACTTTCCCAAAACCATCAGATCTCAGGGACTTGGTGAAAATTCCTGCACCTGAGTTTCTGTCTCTGTTCTGAAGCCTTTTGACAGCAATCAAAACACAACCTACTGGACTCCAAATGATTTGAAATTTGACAGGGAGCTTCACAAACATATGAGGTTTAAAATCCTAGCACTGAACTAAAGCTAGTTCTCAATAGAATGACCAGCACATCCTCATCTATAGGGGAAGAAAATGTTTCCAGAATTCCAGACTTAGTGGGATTTCAGATTTCACTAATCTGGAATTTTTCAGCCACATGCCCACTTTGTCTAGGCATAGTTTGCAGACACATAACACCAAGTGATAAATGACACCACTATGGTGTAGAGCAAAACCCCTACTACTATCACACAAAAGCTCATGCCCCTTGGGCTCCACCTAGTCCATGGAATCAAAGATCACACTTGCAACAAATCTGAATATGTCAACTCCATAAAGTATCCTACTAAGACAACAACTAAAGGTTGAGTTCATGTGCACAATGACAAAGTGACATGGGGGCTTGAACCCCATGTTTGTGTCATGCACATCAACAACACCAATACTTATCACAAGCCAACCCCACACACAACATGCTCTCTCTCATATTAAACATGAGGAGGTGCACAACTTGCAAAGGTGGGAAGGTCCACACACACACATATGTCAAGCACATTATATAGCTAGTCCTACCCATGCTAGTTAGAACATACACTGACTACACTCACATCATGATTCCAACACCTACACATACATACTCACATGGGTGTGTATGCATAAGTGTGTGGAGAGACACACACACATGCACAAAACTACTATCACACAAAACTTAACTCAAGGGCTTGTGCAAATGCACAAGCATGTGTGTAGGGTCACACACACACTTGCACACACACTCACCCTCAAGCACTCACTCACACACACATAAATCTACACATCTACCCTAACACACATGAACACTACATACATGCTGTCAAGCCTACACCATCATTTATTCACATCACTGGCGAAAACAATATGAACAACATGTTGTTCGAGGGGAGAAAAAAAATACCACAAGGTGCAAGCCTACCACATGCAAGTAAGGAAGTGATTGAAACAAAACAGCAAAGGAAAAGACAGAGAAAAAAATAGAAGGTCTTGGGGGGGATCGAACCCCAGATCCCGTGGACACCACCTGCAGCTCATACCACTCCGCTACTATCATTACCTCGACAGAACAGAGAGGACCAAGCCAGATAGGTTACTACGTGCAGCTACTGTGCTACTGGGCAAACAAAATCAACAAAAAAAGGGGGGCTTGTTTCCTCTGGGATTCGAACCCTGGATATCACGAGAACAACCCCACACACTTGCCACTGCGCTATGCCACGACGTCTGACAAAGGGGGAGGCCTGAAACAAGAGAACTACTACGACGCCCAGCTCGGCTCTGCACAGCGAGCCAACAACAGAGAGGTCGTCGTGCTCTCAACTGCTGTTGTTGCTGCACGAAGAGAGGGAACATCCCTGCTACTGTACAGCGGCTACCCACACACCGCGGGCGCGCACCACTATGGCAACACCATCAGACTACACTGGATAACGCCCACCTCACTTATGCTGCTGCAGCTCGGGACAGAGACGGCTACCACCAAGATCGCCGGATCTCTACGAGGGAGAAGGGAGGAAGAGGACCGGCTCACCTCGGGGAAGAAGGAGGAGCCGCTCGGTGGAGGAGGCTGGCCGGAGAGGAGGGAGGCGCGCGGGAGAAGGCTCTGTTGCCGGCTGATGTCGAACGGAGGTAGACGAAGCAGATCACCGGAGCCGACGCCTTGACGTGCTCCTGGCCGGCGTTGTAGACGTCCCTCCACCTCACCGAGGACGAAAATGGGGCGCGAGCACCGTCCCCGTGCACCTGGACATGGCCGCCGTCGCTGCTCGACGGAGTAGACGGGGTAGACGGCGGCGAGGGATTCTCTCTCTCTGCTCCTACCCTACAGAGAACTTACCAGGGAGAGGGAGGAGAAAAGGAGGGAGGTGGCGGCGGCGCAGGGGGGAGGAGAGGGAACCCTAGGGGAGGAGGAAGGTTCCCTCCCTCTTATATTACCTCGGGGGAGGCGCTTGAGCCACAGGATCAAGCCATGGCGAATCGGTGGAGGAGGTGGAGTCGTACAACGTGACGTCGACGGGAGGAGGAAGAGGTACGCCGGGTGGGCTGCGCTGCGCGAGGGGGAGAGGAGGCACTGGGCCTCTCTGAGTGGGAGGAAGCCCACCAGAGAAGAAAATAGAGAAAACAGCCCTGGACATTTTATTATCTAATTAGATAAATTACGGAGAAAGGAAAAGGCCCACAGGACTAACTACTGATTATAAAATCAAAGCAGAAATGCCCCTGGGCCTGAATATACATAAGCTTTTTAAATAAAATACTTCTAGCATTTATGGGGCTACTTTCATAAATCCAAAACAGCATTTATCTAATCTGTTTTGTGATTTATATTCACCCCCAAGACCAAGAATAAAATTCCAAATCATCACATCATCATCTCCACAATAATCTCTAAACACAAGACATTTTAGAGCAACTTTTGGGAAGATGAAATTTTGAACATGAGATAATAGTAAAGGGAGAGGGTTTGAAATTGCAATGAGCTTGAAAATACCTAGCAACCACTCCTACACACCACACACCATCATCACATGGCATCAACACATGAAATTACAAAACCCACTCTAAGACATGAAAGGTATAGATGCAAGCAACACAGGGCATGGTAAGCATGGTATGACATGGATGCATGCATGCAAAAGAAGGAATACAAGGTGACACATGAAATCATACATGCATAGATAGCTCTCATGACAAAGTCAAGGTGGTCCCACATGTAAGGTTACAAAAAGGGAAAGCTTTACACTTGGGGCACTACAAATTCTCCCACACTACAAAGAAGATCTCGCCCTCGAGATCTAAGACTGGTAGAAATCGGGAAATTCGGAACGGAGGTGATCCTCGCGTTCCCACGTAGCCTCTTTATCGGAGTGGTGTGACCAGTGCACTTTGAGAAACTTGATAGTCTTGTTACGGGTCTTGCGCTCAGTCGCCTTGAGAACCGCAACTAGATGCTCACGATAAGAAAGGTCAGGCTGAAGGTCGATATCTTGAAGATGCACAGTGCGCTCAGGGGTCTTGAAACACCTCCGAAGCTGAGAAACATGGAACACATCATGGACATTTGCAAAGGTTGACGGAATCTCGAGCTGGTATGCAAGGTCGCCCCTCTTGCCAGCCAATCTGAATGGACCAATGAAATGAGGCGCAAGCTTGCCTTTGATGCCAAAACGCTGCATACCCTTCATAGGCGACACCTTCAGATAGACAAAATCATCAAGCTCATACGACACGTCACGGTGGTTTCTATCGTAATAGCTCTTCTAACGGGTCTGCGCTGCTCTGAGGTTGTCGCGAATGATCCGACACATCTCCTCAGCTTCTTCTATCATATCATTGCCAAGGATCTGACGCTCGCCTGTCTGGGACCAGTTGAGCGGAGTACGGCACTTCCTTCCATAGAGAATTTCAAACGGAGCCTTGCCAGAACTTGCTTGATAACTATTGTTATACGAAAACTCCGCGAAAGGCAGGCAATCCTCCCACTTCATGCCAAAAGAGATAACACAGGCTCTCAGCATATCCTCAAGAACTTGATTCACTCTCTCCACTTGACCACTAGTCTGAGGATGGAACGCTGTGCTGAAGCGGATCTTCGTGCCCATAGCAGACTGAAAGGAGTCCCAGAACTTGGAAGTGAAGATACTTCCGCGATCTAAAGAGATCATCATAGGTACGCCGTGCAAAGAGACAATCCTGGAGATGTACAACTCTGCCAGCTGAGCTGCTGAAATGGGCTCCTTGACTGGAAGGAAATGCGCTACTTTACTCAATTTGTCGATGACGACGAAGATAGCGTCATTGCCCTTCTTGGACTTCGGAAACCCGGTGACGAAGTCCATCTCAATTTGATCAAACTTCCACTCGGGAATCGGCAAAGGCTGCAAGAGGCCCGCTGGTCTTTGATGTTCTGCTTTCACCCTTCGACATACATCACACTCGTTCACGAATTGTGCAATTTCACGTTTCATACGAGTCCACCAGAAAGTCTTCTTCAAGTCGTGGTACATTTTGGAACTTCCAGGATGAGTAGAGAGCAGAGAGTTACGAGCTTCTTCCATGATCACCTTCCTGAGATCACCTTTCGGGATGACAAGGCGGTCCTTGAAAAACAATGTGTCCCTGGCATCAACAGTGAAACACTTATACTTGGGGAGACTCTTTCCCACGCCAATATTGACCTTTTTCACCATAGCGTCAAGTAGCTGAGCTGCTCTGACCTGATCTTCCAAGGTAGGAGAGATCTGAAGGTTCACAAGAAAACCCTGAGGAACCAGCTGAAGATTGAGCTTCCTGAAAGACTCAGAAAGACCCGGCTACAGAGGTTGCAGAATCAAACTGTTGCAATATGCCTTCCTGCTCAATGCATCTGCCACAACATTTGCCTTGCGTGGCGTGTACTCAACACTCGGATTGAAATCCTGGAGCATTTCCACCCAACGTGTTTGCTGAAGATTCAAGTTAGGCTGAGTGAAGATGTACTTGAGGCTCTTGTGATCAGTGACAACTTCAACCTTACCTTCCAACAAGAGATGTCTCCAAGTCATCAAGGCGTGCACAACAGCTGCTAGCTCGAGATCGTGCACAGGATAGTTCTTCTCCGCAGGCTTCAGCTGCCTGGATGTATAAGCAACCACCTTCCTATCTTGCATCAAGACTGCACCGAGACCCTGGAGAGAAGCATCGCAAAAGACCTGGTACGGCTTGGAATCATCCGGAGGGGCCAATACCGGAGTGGAGATAAGCTTCTCTTTGAGTGTATCGAAAGCCAGTTGACACTCTGGAGACCAAACATACTTGACACCCTTCTGAAGAAGACTAGAGAGCGGCTTGGCGATTTTGGAGAAGTTCTCAACGAATCTTCTGCAATATCCGGCAAGACCGAGAAAGCTTCGAAGTTGCTTCACATTCTGCGGAGGTTCCCATGCAACAATGGCTTGAACCTTGGACGGGTCAACCTTAATGCCCTCGGCAGAGATAATATGCCCAAGGTAAACCACTTCTTTCAGCCAGAACTCGCACCTGGAAAACTTGGCATGCAACTTGTATTCTCTCATCTTATCAAGCACCAACCTGAGATGTTTCTCATGTTCTTCCTCATCCTCAGAAAAGACCAGAATGTCGTCGTGATAGAGCAAGACAAATTCATTCTTGTATGGTGAGAAAATATAGTTCATCAATCGACAAAAAGTCGGAGGAGCATTAGCCAGACCAAAAGACATGACCGTATACTCATACGAGCCAAAACTAGTCCTGAATGACGTCTTCGGAATGTCTTCCTCGCGAATGCGAATCTGATGATAGCTCATTCTGAGATCAAGCTTGGAGAATACTTTAGCACCTTTCAACTGTTCGAACAACTCATTTATGTTCAGAAGTGGATATTTGTTCTTTATTGTCTTCTTGTTCAATGGGCGGTAATTGACACACAGCCGGTCCGACCCATCCTTCTTCTTGACAAATAGCACACCACATCCCCACGGAGACGAGCTTGGTCTGATCAAACCCAAACGCTCCTGCTCATCGAGTTGCCTCTTGAGTTCCTTCAACTCTTCTGGACCCAGCTTGTACGGCCGTTTGCACACTGGCTCTATGTCTGGCTCAAGCTCAATGACAAACTCAACTTCACGGTGCGGAGGCAGGCCTGACAGCTCTTCAGGAAACACATCTTGATATTCACAGACCACAGGAACTTGCTCAATAGGATTGATCTCACCCTTTTCATTCAAGGAGAACAAACGGATTGTATCATCGCGCGCCGCGAATATAATCACATCGTCCGAAGAGTGCGTAAGCTTCACTTCTTTAGCTTCACAATCAATTGATGCCTTGTTCATGGCCAACCAGTCCATACAAAGGATCAAGTCAATGTCGGACTTGCCCAAGACATACGGAGAGGCCAGAAAAGAATAACTGCCTATCTTGACAGAAACATCTGAAACCAGACAATTGGAATTCATCAAATTACCAGGCGACACTATGGACATAGGCTTAACCAAATCTTGACAAACAAACTCATGCTTAGCAAAGAAAGGACGGGACATGAAGCAGTGTGATGCACCCGAATCAAATAACACCTTAGCAGGAATATCATTGACGAGGAGGTTACCCATGCTCACATCAGAGGAGTTGTCTGCTTCAGCTGCATTCACCATGTTGACTCGAGCTGATCTGGGGTTGAATTTAACAAGAGCGTTGCTTGGAGGTTTGCCTGGAGGAGGAGGCGGCAGACGGAGCTGAGAAGTACATTTGTTGGCATAGTGACCCTTCTGCCCACATTTGTGACAAATGACATCTGCTGGCTGCCGGAACTGAATCTGAGGAGGCCCTTGCTTCTGATGCTGGTATCTCTGCTGGAAGCCAGGGTTGGGTGGGTGGGAAGAACCACGTCCACCTGAGTGCTTCGGCTGCTTCGAGTGTCGAGGAGGAGGAGGAGAAACCCAGAACCTCTGTTGCTTCTGAACCACCTGAGTCGAGGAAGAGCTGGAATCTCTAAAGCGCTTCTTGGAGTTCTCTACCCTGAGCAACGCTGCCTCTGCTCTGAGAGCTAAGTTGTAGAACTTGTCAAACTCCTCAGGATCGTGCAAAGCAAGTGCTAACTGCAAATCCTCCTTCAAGCCACCCCTAAACTGATAGATCTTGCTCTTCTGATCCGAGACATCCTGCAACGCGTAACGGGCCAGCTCGTGGAACTCGACATTGTACTTGTACACAGAATTGCTGCCCTGCTTCAAGCGCCTGAACTTCTCACGCATCTCCTCAACAAAGCTGGAAGGGATATAGTGGGACCTGAAGTCACGACAAAACTCGTCCCAAGTCATCAGCCTGCCTCCTCTGGAGTCCTTAAGTTGCTGCCACCAAATAGAAGCCTGCCCTTTCGACTGAAACGTAGGAAACTTGACATAGTCCTCCGGACGCACATTGCTACACTCGAAATGCTTGTTCATATCACGGATCCAATCTTCCGCATCAAACGACTGGTCGCAAGAAGTGAACGTCTTAGGCTGGTTTGACAGGAACTGACTCAGACTGGCGAAGTGATTGCCACCCTGTTGGAAATTGCCCTGCTGATGATTGGCTCTCTCCTGGATCAATAGAAACAGCATCTGAGTGTTTGCATTAGTAGCTGCCATCATTGCCTGCCAGGCCTCTGCAGGAGGAGGCGGTGGCGGAGGAGGAGGTGGAGGCGGCACATCCTCACGCCGTGGGGTCTGACGAGTCGGTGGAGCCATCCTGAAGACGGACAGCATATTAGTCAACAGAATAATTGAAGATATTGCTGAATCAAAAGACAGAATATCTGAATAGAATTTAGCATTGCACTCGAACAACATAGCAAGAGTGCATCCTCAAAGTAGCAGGCGACAAAATTCCGATAAGGACCACTGCAAACAAGTGTGAGCTAGAACTGCTCGGAACAAACATATGACCGAGAATTCCCAATCCCCAATCAAGCGTCTCTAGGAAGATAGTCCTATAAGATACTACTAGATATCCCACCTATGAATTCCCGAAATAACTGGTCATGCAATCAGGTACACGGGTACAAGGAGTATTTCACACAACTCCTAAACTAACCCGTCACCTGTATCACATCCTTCAACACACAACCATCATCTCGGACCTTCATCTACAACAGATCCTCGAGATCACAATGATACAAAGTGTGGTAATACCCCCCGGGCAATCTACACCAGTACTGGGGACATCGGGGCTATCTCACCACTACCCGTATTGAAGCAATAACGAACACCCTTCGATCTTAGATACTCAGAAATCTGAATGATGGCGATGTGCACGATAATCCCTGGAGCTCAACTCCCCTGATACTTAGAGCAGATAGGAGGCACCAGGACATGATTTCGTCACATCGAAATCATGTAGATTTCACAAATACCCGCGTGATCCTATAAAAAAATTGAGCGAGAAAAGGAGTAGAGTTAAAGATTTCCTAAGACGGTAACCTCACCAGAGCAAAGAAGACGAGAAAAAATAATCCTACTCTCCGATATACCTAAGACTCAAAACATTTTCTAGACTCGACCCGGCCAAATACGATCACACAAAGGCTCCTATGGTCGTAAGGCTCTGATACCAACTTGTAACAACCAAGATGCGGTCCTTTCCGATCTGGGGGGTCGAGGCCCCCGGATAGGAAAGAAGCGCATCTAAGCGTTTCGCAAGCAAGTAAGATAGCACAAATAAAAATACAAGTAGACAATTCGGGATTCAACTGTTTCCTTATTAATAACTCAGAGTACAACACAGTTACAATCAAGGTAGTTCCGCTACGGACTACAAAACATGGAAAATGCTATGCTACCCTGCTGCAGGCCCACGATCACGACCACGCCTCAGTCCTCTGGGTAGTTCACGTAGAGGCGGTCTGTCTCCTCGTCGTACTGCCACGCTAGCTGGGTGACGTCGGGATCATCTGTCTCTGGGGTACCTGTACCTGCTGGGTGTTTTGGAGGAATCCGTGAGCCACGGGGACTCAACAATCTAAGACCTTGGTGCCAGAACTAGTCATGTTATTAGGTAGGGTAAGGATGAAGTGGATCAGGCTGCAGCATCCTATGATTGATTAAGTGGCTAACTTACACAAAGTAGAAGTAAAGGTGGTCTACACTAGCGGTCGGATTTACTTGATCACTAAGTGATCCTGAACACCTACCTACGGCATTCATAACTTCACTGTGTTCCCGATCGAAGAGAGATCTTCGAAGGGACAGTCATGGTTACGCACACAGTGGGCAATTTTATTAGCTTATGTTTAAGTTCTCTAATACCGGATGTTAACAAAATATTCCAAGATGCCACATAACCGCGGGCACAGCTTTCTGAAAGATTAAACCCTGCAGGGGTGCTCCAACTAGTCCATCACAAACGAACATAGGCCGCAAAGGCATCCTCTATCACGAATCTCGTGATCTCGTCGGATTCCTATACGCAAGATATACCGCTAAGGTAAGGCAAGGCTAGCAGGACCTCCCGACGTGTCGACGACCCTGATAAGAGCCGCGTATCTCAGTCTCAGGACACGCCGGATGAGCACAACTTACAGTGGCCTGATAGACATCTCCCGAGTTGCCCCGGGTTGGCCCCGCACACGACTCTAGTTTGGACCAACACTCATGAGGAGCACTGGCCCGGGTTGTTGATTAGAATCCTCGGGGTAGCTATTCCCTATGCAGTTTGTTATTAAGTGGTTAGCAAATTAACACCAATGTTGGGTCCTGCCGGACAAGCCTTAGCACTACGCGATTTATCAAGGGGGTCCCCATGACAACCCCGAACGTGTTAGGAGCGATCATTATGGAATCAAACACCGGTAACCCGTAACTAAGGCGGCAATAACGGAACAAAGCACCAGGCAAAAGGCTAGGCCTCCCATCATTTACCAAGTATATAGGTGCATTAAATAAATAACATAATTTAATATAATGATATCAAGCTCATGTTATCACATGAGACAAAGCACCTGCAACTAGCAATGCTAACATTAGTAGTTGAGCAAGCCTACTTAGCCACACAAGTTTGTAGGAAGGAGAGCGGTGTTTGGGCTCATGGCATTTCAAGAGGCAAATTAATTCAGTGGTAGGCAGCAAGCAATATGACATGGAAACGAAACTAACATAACAAGTCTAGAGATGGAATCAAGGTCATATCATCTTGCTTGTGATATCCTCAGCTTGGAATGGTTCTGGTTCGTCCTGCACGTACTCTCCTGACTCCACGTACTCGTTCTCCGATCCTGGTGCTACCCAACATAAGAATAACAGCCAATGAACAGCAGCACCACAATATGCAACAATCACATGATGCATGAGATGAAAATTGAGCATGCACCACCATTTCTATCATTAACACAAGAAAAATAAACTACCGCAAGTTTCTGGACAGAACTGTACACTAAGCTATTTTGACATGCTTGAGAATGACATGAACAGATGCGGCTCATGAAAACGGTGCAAAACCATATAAAGAACATTGCAAACGGAGCTACGGATCAACGGGAATCAACGAAACAAGATATGAAGCCCTACGTGGAAAAATCAACACCACACTCACAATTGGCACAAATCTGGTATTCCCAGGTTGCCAAGACAAATAACAACCCAACATGAATGGATTGGAGCAAGGAAGAACACCACAACATCAACTAAGCTCACACAATGAGTAAAATGACTATACTACATAATCTGCCATAATCTGCATCTTAGCACATTGTGAGCTACATGCAACATAGCTACAGGCCTACAAACATGACAAATAATATATGTGGTTGTAGCCCACCAAGAACAATACAAGCACCAGAAAGAATCACATCAAAAGTAATTAAACTCTAGAAGATACAAGGCCACAAACTTTCCCAAAACCATCAGATCTCAGGGACTTAGTGAAAATTCCTGCACCTGAGTTTCTGTCTCTGTTCTGAAGCCTTTTGACAGCAATCAAAACACAACCTACTGGACTCCAAATGATTTGAAATTTTACAGGGACCTTCACAAACATATCAGGTTTAAACTCTTAGCACTGAACTAAGGCTAGTTCGCAACAGAATGACCAGCACATCCTCATCTATAGGGGAAGAAAATGTTTCCAGAATTCCAGACTTAGTGGAATTTCAGATTTCACTAATCTGGAATTTTTCAGCCACATGCCCACTTTGTCTAGGCATAGTTTGCAGACACATAACACCAAGTGATAAATGACACCACTATGGTGTAGAGCAAAACCCCTACTACTATCACACAAAAGCTCATGCCCCTTGGGCTCCACCTAGTCCATGGAATCAAAGATCACACTTGCAACAAATCTGAATATGTCAACTCCATAAAGTATCCTACTAAGACAACAACTAAAGGTTGAGTTCATGTGCACAATGACAAAGTGACATGGGGGTTTGAACCCCATGTTTGTGTCATGCACATCAACAACACCAATACTTATCACAAGCCAACACCACACACAACATGCTCTCTCTCATATTAAACAAGAGGAGGTTCACAACTTGCAAAGTGGCATGGTAAGCATGGTATGACATGGATGCATGCATGCAAAAGAAGGAATACAAGGTGACACATGAAATCATACATGCATAGATAGCTCTCATGACAAAGTCAAGGTGGTCCCACATGTAAGGTTACAAAAAGGGAAAGCTTTACACTTGGGGCACTACAAATTCTCCCACACTACAAAGAAGATCTCGCCCTCAAGATCTAAGACTGATAGAAATTGGGAAATTCGGAACGGAGGTGATCCTCGCGTTCCCACGTAGCCTCTTTATCGGAATGGTGTGACCACTGCACTTTGATGAGTCTAGGCTACGTAGAAGAAGAGATAGAGAAGAAGAAGTAAAAGAAGGAGGAGGAGGAGGAGGAGAAGGAGAAGGAAGAGGAGAAGAAGAAGAAAAGAAGAAGGAGAAGGACAAGGAGGAAGACGGAGGAAGAAGAAGGAGAAGGAGGAGCTCCTTCTCCTTCTTATCCTCCTGCTTCTCCTTCTTCTTATCCTCCTCCCTCTCCTTCTTCTTCTTCTCCTCTTCTTCTTCTTCATTCCTTTCATTTTTCCTCTTTCTTCTCCTCTTGTCCCCTTCTTCGGGCTAAATTGGCTTAGAATGCCTTTTTGGAGCTAATTATGTCATTTCGAGGATAATTAGCTAAGTATAAGTCATGTTTTATTAAATAGACCATTTATGAGCTAAATAAGCTAATTATGTCATCTAGGTGGAACCCTAGCTAACTATACGTTGTTTCGAAGCTAACTTGGGTAAAATAGGTCATTCCGGAGAAAACTATGCTTATTAAGCCATTTTGGATCTAGCTAGGCTAATTATAGGCCATTTAATACCTAAGTTAGGGGGAATAGGTCATCTTGCAGCTACGTAAGCCTTATTATGTCATTTAGGAGAGAACTTAGCTAAGTATAGGTCATTTTTTATTAAATAGGTCATTTTGGAGCTAACCAAGCTAATTATGTCATTTCGTAGGATAATTAGCCAATTTAGCCTTTCTTGGATGAGTCTAAGCTATGTCGAAGAAGAGAAAGAGAAGAAGAAGTAAAATAAGGAGGAGGAGGAGGAGGATGAGAAGGAGAAGGAAGAGGAGAAGAAGAAGAAAATTAGAAAAGAAGAAGGAGAAGGAGAAGGAGGAAGAAGGAGGAGGAAGAAGGAGAAGGAGGAGCTCCTTCTCCTTCTCCTCCTGCTTCTCCTTCTTCTTATCCTCCTCCTTCTCCTTCTTCTTCTTCTCTTCTTCTTCTTCCTTCCTTTCATTTTTACTCTTTCTTGTCCTCTTGTCCCCTTCTTCGGGCTAAATTGGCTAAGAATGCCTTTTTGGAGCTAATTATGTCATTTCGAGGATAATTATAGGTCATGTTTTATTAAATAGACCATTTAGGAGCTAACTAAGCTAATTATGTCATCTAGGTGCAACCCTAGCTAACTATACGTTGTTTCGGAGCTAACTTGCATAAAAATAGGTCATTCCGGAGCAAACTATGCTTATTAAGCCATTTTGGATCTAGCTAGGCTAATTATAGACCATTTAATACCTAAGTTAGGGGGAATAGGTCATCTTGCAGCTACGTAAGCCTTATTATGTCATTTAGGAGAGAACTTAGCTAACTGTAGGTCATTTTTATTAAATAGGTCATTTTGGAGCTAACTAAGCTAATTATGTCATTTCGTAGGATAATTAGCCAATTTAGCCTTTCTTGGATGATTCTAAGCTACGTAGAAGAAGAGAAAGAGAAGAAGAAGTAAAAGAAGGAGGAGGAGGGGGAGGAGGAGAAGGAGAAGGAGAAGGAAGAGGAGAAGAAGAAGAAAAGAAGAAGGAGAAGGATGAAGCTCCTTCTCCTTCTTCTCCTCCTTCTTCTCCTTCTTCTTATCCTCCTCCCTCTCCTTGTTCTTCTTCTCCTCTTCTTCTTCTTCCTTCCTTTCATTTTTCCTCTTTCTTCTCCTCTTGTCCCCTTCTTCGGGCTAAATTGGCTTAGAATGCATTTTTGGAGCTAATTATGTCATTTCGAGGATAATTAGCTAAGTATAGGTCATGTTTTATTAAATAAACCGTTTAGGAGCTAACTAAGGTAATTATGTCATCTAGGTGGAACCCTAGCTAACTATACGTCGTTTCGGAGCTAACTTGGGTAAAATAGGTCATTCCGGAGAAAACTATGCTTATTAAGCCATTTTGGATCTAGCTAGGCTAATTATAGGCCATTTAATACCTAAGTTAGGGGGAATAGGTCATCTTGCAGATACCTAAGCCTTATTATGTCATTTAGGAGAGAACTTAGCTAACTGTAGGTCATTTTTTATTAAATGGGTCATTTTGGAGCTAACTAAGCTAATTATGTCATTTCGTAGGATAATTAGCCAATTTAGCCTTTCTTGGAGCTGACTAAGCTAATTATGTCATTTAGATGGAAGTCTAGCTACTTTTTATTACAATACTAGAAATAACATACCATTATCGTCATCACAGCGGTGAAGAACGGTGGCTCTAGCTTGTTTCACTTCGAGAAGGCTCGACTGTAGAAGGATCGTGCGATGCGTTTCGGGAGATATTCTGCACCAAACATCGTTTGCAATGTGTAGTTAGCATGGGGACACTCTTAAAATCACTGCACTGAAATGAAACACACCGTTCCCGCCACATTAATGACTGGCATCGGCGGAGGGACTTGGCCGTTCTTCTCGCACATAGACTGTACATTTGGTTTCGACAAGTCAAACTTTTTATTTATTAATGAAACGGACATTCAAATGCAAGATTTGAAATAACATGAAGAAGAAACTTACCACGAAGAGCTCGTATATGGCCCTGTTAGACGCATCATTACGTGCCCTCTCCGCGTCCACCAATGCAGTCGTCCTCTCCTCCAGCTCCCTAATTTCCTTATCCTTCTCCGCCATAGCCGCCTTCATTGCCTCTCTCTCTTTCTGAATAGCAGCCTGCAACACAACTCATTGTTAGCAATGTAATCATATAGGTTCCAACGCACAACATAATGCGTAAAGATAGTTGATTCCATTAAACTAACCTCGATGGCGAGCTCGACTGGTCGTGGACGACGTGTTATCTCGGGACAAGAGCTCGTTTGGCGTGCCTTTATCTACCGGAGAGTGCTAGGACAACGTATAAGGCTGTCTCCAATGGCGATCGAGCCATGGGGTCTCCCGTTGCCAGCTATCATCACCAGCTCTGAATCAATAGGCCCCTCGCTCGGGTTAAAGTCCTCCCCTTTCCTCGCCTTCCCATGATCTCTGTACTTCACGAGCTTGTGGTGGGAGGAGATGTTGGTGAAGTTTTCTGGATGCTCGAGGTCAGACTCAGAGAATGCCTTGACCTTCTTGTACGAGGCAGTATGAGCCATCTCATATAGGTCGTACATCTGTGGCGCCTCCGTCTTATTGTGACGCGCCTAAAAGAGAGAGAGAGGAAAATTGTATTAGTAAAGGGCTCAAGACAGCATTAAGAATGAATTGCATGAGGCATGAAGCAAACCACATACCCAGTTCTTGTCAAATAGGATTAAGTTGACGCTCCCTTGATGGTGTGGCACGCCAACCATTTTGCCACGCCTCTCCTTGGCATTGTTGTGGTTGGCCTCCCACGTTTCGGAGCACCACTGATCCACCAAGGCCTCCCAACAATCCATCTTATCCACACATCATCTCGGGGGCACCTAAGTTAATAAAGAGAAATTTGAGCGCATAAGAACCAAATCAAGGAAACTAACTACAAAGCCTTAATAATATGTAATTACCTTCATGTAATGCTCCTTCTCCATCTTAGCATCACGGCACTTCGCCTTGTCAATCCTAATACGCCGCGTGGCATAGTAGTCTCGAACAGCCTGCACCCGAGCCTCGTGCCGAAGGTTTTGAAGTAGGCGGTGACATTGGTTTCGATAACCTTTGCCGCGTCCTCCTCGTATCCTTCCTCACACCTGTAGTAGGTCTGCAAATGAGACAGCACCGATTAGTACAATAAATAGCTATGGTTGATTTATAATTGTGTGAAGGAGAAATTACCCAGAACTTTCGGATCACCATGTCCGCCCTCGTGTCGCACAAAACACCGTCGATCTCCACCTCCGGCTGGGCCGGGGCACCCAAGTAGTGCTCCCAGGTCATTCCTACCTCTCGCTCCCGATCGGGCAACGTAACAAACCCTGGGAAGTTTTTACGGCAAAGAACACCAAGGACGCTGTTGGGCTTGCGGACACCCTTGCCAACAATCCAACGCCTACAGTATCACAAATTAAATACAAAACATTAGATATTTGAGAAAACACGAAGGCAAAAGGTTAAATAAGAGTAAATTAACTTACTTGTCCCCATTTGGCCTAATCGACCACCTCTGCTCGGGGCACGCTCGCACGAGCGGGAGCCCCAAACTACCACGCTGGTAGACGGTAGCCCCCTCACCCAGCTCCTCGTCGCTACCAGCATCCCACTGGGTCTCTTGGGATGTACCCTCATCCCTGCTTTGCTCCAGAGTCGCCTGGAAGGAAGCCTCTGGGACACGAGTCTCGTGGGTCGAACGCTCGTTGACCTAATGCTCGTCGGCCCGAGGCTCGTGAACCGGAGACCGTGTAGCCTCCACCTCAGACGAATCCACCCTAGAAGTCCTTTGCTCACGTGAATCAGCTTGGGGTGGTGGCGGAGACCGTGTAGCCGCCACCTCAGAAGGCGTGGCAGCCACCGCCCTACCTCTCCTGCGGCCATGTGTACCTTCAGTACAACATAAATACCAACATGAGTAATAAAATGTATATAAATACCAATATGCATACAAGATGAGTACAACATAAATACCAACACGAATACAATGTGTACCTTTAGTGCCTCTCGGCTTCGCGGGGGGTCGACCTCCTCTCACGGGGGGCCCTCCTTGCATAGTAGAGAGCAACACTCTCCGAAGAGGCAAGGCAGGAATGGAAGTACCCATCCCATTACCCGCCGACGAAGAAGGAGCCGCAGAGTGCTTTCGACCCTTTCCCACCATCTTTCAACACCTGTCATGACAAAGAGTAAATGAAATTAGTACAACGTAAGTACCAACAGGACTAATAAAATGTATATAATTTAAGTGTATCATCGTTATAAATACCAACATGACTAATAAAAATTGAATACCTAACAAGAACTCAAAATTTATATATAGTATAACAGTTGAATACCTGACATGAACTAATAACAATCGTGCTCGTCTATATATGCTTCGGGGTCAATAAATGCATCATGATCATCACTATCATCAATAAATGCATCATCATCATCACTATCACGAAGAACATGTGGAAGGCCACCATTATGTAATCAGTCAAGAAGTGACAGGTCATCCACAGCAGAAACCTCTTCTTCTTCCAGCTCTTCCTGTTCGGGCTCAGGGGTTAAGACGGATTCACTGTCGCTGTCTACTTCAATGTTCTCGGGTGAAGTAGAGCGGTTCTTGAAACGTTTCTTTGACATACGTGTTTCTTGGAAGAATTCTCCTTCATATGTGTCTGGGTTAATGTGAGGTTCGTAATCCTCTTCATTGAGGGTAGGTGGTCTAAAATGTGGTGGCACTTCATAAACGACATCCCAACCTTTGAGATTTGGATCAGTTTGGCAGGCCCACGGTAGATAGAAAACTTGTGTCGCCTGTGGAGCCGTAATATAGACATCGGGAACATCTAAGTGGGAGTTTTGGTTGATTTCGACTAGTCCTATATGTTCATGAGTCCTTCTAGTCTCCCTCGGCTCAAACCAATAACATTTGAAGACTACGCGGTCGGTGGGTTTCCACCATAGAATAGAAGTTCATAAATTGCTTCAACTCTTCCATAATACTCGGTGTCTCCTTCGCCGATAGCAGAGACAGAACAATTTGTAGACTTTAGGTCGGGCATAGATAGCTCTTTGCCAAAGGTACAAAAGTGATACCCGTTGATGTTGTATTTGTCAAATGAACGGACCTTATAGTCAAAACCATTAGCGACTTGTCTCAACTCGGCGTCCATAGACTCTGCATCAGCCTACAAGTTTAATACGAAAAAATGGATGCATTAGCCGCAATAACCAAGAAATCAAATGGGACCTTAAAGGTAATTAATTACCCTTTGTTTGAACCAAGAGATGAAACCGGGATAGTCGCCTCCATGCTTTGCGAGAAGCTCATACTCTTCGACAGAATCCTTTTCGATGACCGCTCCATCCGAGAATTCGGCGACGTATCGACTATATCAAATATCCGGGAATAAGAGTAGTTTAAAGTAATTAGAAGTTGCGGAACAATAAATTACCGAGAACTTACTCGATGTACGGCCGCACTTCTGTTAGGTTGGTGAAGATATACAATGAAATGGTCCACCATTCTTCGACATCCAACGATTTCCCTTTCGAAGCACCGGATGGTGCGAGCTTGCCTTTGAATAGGCTGAGGTTGGATCGAACTTTTTTTCGATCGCCATCATTGTACCGAGGCTTCGGGTTATGCAAATGATGATTTTTGGCTTCGTAGTGTGCTGTCACGAAGTTTGCCGCCTCCTCAGTAATGAATGCCTCGGCCATCGATGCTTCAATTCTACGTTTATTTTTACACTTAGCTCGAAGCATCTTCTGCATCCTCTCAATTGAGTAGCACCGTCGATTTTGAACGGGCCCCCCCCATTCTTGCCTCGGTCGGGAGATGCAAAATCAAATGTTGCATTGGATTAAAGATGCCCGGTGGAAAGATCTTTTCTAATTTGCATATCAACTCCGGCGCCAACTCTTCCATTTCATCTAGCACGCCAGGTGATAGTTTTTTCGCACAAAGAGAACGGAAGAAATAGCTCAGCTCTGCCAGTACTAGCCATTCCATGCAACACCACCGGCATTACCCGCTCAATCCATATGTGCCAATCATGACTCTTGAGCCCAAATATTTTTAATTTCTCAAGACTCGCTCCCCTCTTTAGATTCGCAGCATACCCATCGGGGAACATCAACCGCATTTTCACCCACAATAGCATTTCCCTCATAGCTGGCCTTTCAAGATTGAACCATGTCTTTGGCTTCGCTATGCTTTGCTTTCCTTTCCGTTGTCGCAAGTTTGCAACGGTCTATCACCTAGAGCCTCCAGGTCGATTCTAGCCTTAGGATTATCTTTTGACTTCCCCTCTATGCCGAACAATGTACCAAAAATGGCTTCCGCAATATTCTTTTCAGTGTGCATCACGTCAATGTTGTGTGGGCAAAGGAGGTCTTTGAAGTAAGGCAGATCCCATAAGCATGACTTGTGAGTCCAGGCGTGTTCTGTATTATACCCTTTGAAGTATCCTGGACGCAAAGGATCAGGCTCGAGAGCGTTTAACTGATCAAGGGTCTGTTGGCCTGTCAATGCAGCTGGTGCAGTGTTTTTGACAACTCTACCTTTGATGAAATTCTTCTTGTCTTTTCTGAACTTATGGTCAGGATCTAGGGATTGTCTATGCATGTCGAAGCAAGAATACTTGTGACCAGCCTGCAGCCAATGGAACTAAAGAGTTGCCTTGCATGTGGTGCACAGGAACCTTCCATGCACACAGCAGCCAGCGAATAGCGCAAACGCCGGATAATCATGCGTCGAGTACATGTACCACACATGCATTTTGAAATTTGTTTTGGTAGCCGCGTCGTAGGTCTTGATCCCATTATCCCAGGCTTCTTGCAACTCATCCTTAAGTGGCTGCATGTACACATTCATATTCTTCCCCGGATAGTTGGGCCCTGGAATTATCAATGTTAGGAAAATGTTCTTTCTTTTCATAATCTCTCCGGGTGGCAAATTTAGTGGAATGACAAATACAGGCCAACAACTGTATTGTGCTGCTGTCAAACCGTACACATTGAACCCATCCGTGCTGATGGCAACTCTAGGTTGCCTTGGATCTTCCGATTTATCCTTATGTAATGCATCGAAGTGCCTCCACGCAAAACCATCTGAAGTGTGTACCAGCATCTTGTTCCTATCCGCATCTAGTTCGGTTCTTTTGCCCAATTTGTGCAATGTCATCTGACTGGCCGTCTCTTCGACCATGAAAAGACGTTGAAGTCTTGGTACGATTGGCGGATACCGAAGAACACTAATGGGGATTTTGGTCTTATTCTTCTCACCCATGCCGTTGTCTACCACAATATACCTGGAAGAATTGCAAATGGGGCAATAGTTCAAGGCCGCATACTCAAGCCTAAATAAGGCACATCCATTCTCACAGGCATATCTCCATATGTGGTTTTGGTAATTGATGACAATTCCTATGGACTAATGGTTGCCTTGAGTTATATTTATAGGGTTTGTTCATAGGCACTTCCTGAAGTCCATCTGTTGGGTTCAAGGAGTTTATATGATGACCAAGATGGTATTCAAGGTATTATCCAAAGAATGGTCATAGAGACACAAGGTTGATCAAGATCTCAGACAAAGAGTAAATCAAGATGATCAACACACAAAGCGTACAAGGTGTACCAAGATGGATCAAGTGATCCCATGGTATGGTAAGCATTGTCCATTACGTGTTTGTGTACTAACCCATGGTCTTCGTGAGAGTTCTATGTGGGGGTTAGGTGTGTTTCCATGGGCTTGCGTAAAAAGGAAGATCTCATACAACCCATGAAAGATGATGTCAAGTGATGATCGTCATCAATATTGCGGTGTGCAAGTTCAAGTGGATCAGCATGAATATATCATGCTTGAAGCTTGCCGTCCATTGTGGTGGCAATGGACTTGTGAAGATATGCTGAAGAGTGGCTCACCCATAGTGAGTATGGGGGAGCAATCAACTAGTCTTCATCAAGCCAATGCAATCAAGAAAGGTGGTCCATCTTGAGGAAGCCAAGATCATCATCATCTAGCTCAAGAGTTCGAGGTGCAAGGTATAGGTTTGCCCTTGATTGGTTTTCTGTTTTAGGATAGATAGTTGTACTGTCAAGGGGGCTCTCAAATGAGTAGCCTGATCGTATCGTTCGTTGAGAACTCAAACCATTTGCATCCTTGCATCATACTTCTTGGTTCTTTTTTGGTGTTTCTCTTTGTGATATAGATTATGGTCATCTTCATGACAAGCTCTAGTTCATTGAAAACGGAGTCCATATGCATCTTCTGTGATGTTTTCGATGTTGGGAGTTTTTACCGGTCTTATTCGAAGAAGGGTACTCACCATTTTCTTATGGGACTTTTCTCACTCGATTATTATTGATATTTCTATCAAGATTGTGTTATACCATGTCGTTAGCTTTCCAACAAACTTGGTTTCGTTGAATTCGGAGTCCGTATGCGAAAGTTAGAGCCGTTTCAATATCCACGGTAGTACCACTCCTAGTGTGAGCGGTAGTACTGCTCGTGTAGCGGTAGTACCCCCCCCCCCCCCGGAGCGGTAGTAATTTATTACTACCGCGTGGTAGTACCGCTCTGTCAGACTATTTTTTGCCTCCTTTTTGGCCTCAGCATGGTTGGTGAACCTACCGAGCGGTAGTACCGCTCCCATGAGCGGTAGCACCGCTCTGTGCGGGCTGTGAAGCATAACGGTTGGATTTTTTCCCACCTATAAAAGGGGGTCTTCTTCCTATTGAACCTTATCTCTTTAGCTCGTGTTCGTCCCCCATTGTTGACCTACTTCGAGCTTGCTAACTCTCAATCCCTCCAATGATTCTTGCTTGTTCTTGAGGGAAAAGAGAGAGGAGATCTGGATCCACATCTCCACCAATCACTTTCTCCTCTATGTGAGGGGAACCACTTGGATCGTGATCTTGGAGTTCTTTGTGAGCTCCTTGTTCTTCTTCTCATATTTCTACATAGCTTTTGTTGTTGTGGAGGGATTTGAGTGTGAGGGACTTGTCCACTTCGGGTGTTCTTGCCATTGCATTAGTTCTCCACGGTGATTCGTGGAAGTGAAGTTTGAGAAGCTTATTACCTTTGGTACTTAGTACCCTAGATATTGTTCTTCGTGGATGCTTTGGCGTCCTAGAAGCTTGGTGGTGTCTCGGAGCTCAATCATTACGGTGTAAAGCTCCGGGCAAGCGTCAGGGTCTCCAATTAGGTTGTGGAGATTGCACCGAGCAATTTGTACGTGTAGTGGTGACCGCCCCCAAGGTTTGCCATTTGTACGGGTTCGGTGACTGCCCTCAAGGGTCCCTTCGTGGAATCATGACATCTTGCATTGTGCGAGGGCGTGAGGATATTACGATGGCCTTAGTGGCATCTTGGGGAGCATTGTGCCTCCACACCGCTCCAACGAAGATTAGCATCCGCAAGGGTGTGAACTTCGGGATACATCATTGTCTCCACGTGTCTCGGTTATCTCTTACCCGAACCCTTTACTTATGCACTTTACTTTCTGATAGCCATATTGTTTATTGTCATATATCTTGCTATCACTTAGTTGTTTATCTTTCTTAGCATAAGTTTTTGGTACACATAAGTGAGCCTTGTTATTTTAGGTTTTGTGCTTGACAAATTAAACGTTAGTTTTATTCCGCATTTGTTCAAGCCTAAACCGTAATTATTTTAAAGCGCCTATTCACCCCCCCCCCCTCTAGGCGACATCCACGTCCTTTCAATTGTTATCAGAGCTAGGTCTCTCTTTATTAGGTTTAATCACCTAGAGAGTAAGGATGTCGAATAGGGGTTTAGGATTCACTGACACTCTTAGTTTCGATGGCACAAATTTTGATGTTTGGGTAATTCAAATGCTTAATCACTTTTGGGTCTTGGATCCAAATTTAGAGCGAATTGTAGATATGGGTTTTTCTCCTCCAAAGGATTCTCAAAATATATCTTTAGAGGATGAGAAAACTCTTATCTCAATGCTCAAGCTTCTAATGTGCTTTTTGATGCTTTGAGCAATGTAGTTATATTTGAACTCATGCCATTCCGGGATGCTCATAAGTTGTGGACAAAGCTTCAAGATAAATATGGTTTGTCCAAGATTTGTGGGAATGATTGTTCTCCCTCCACCTCCGGTCGTGTGATCTTCTCAACTTCATCTACTTCATCTACATGTGGATTGCCAGAAGGTAATGCTATGGTGAGTAGTGGAGATCATTGCAATGATGATAGTGGGCTTATTATTGATGATCCTTCATCACTATATTATTGCAATGCTTCATCTTTGGGCATTAACACTTCGAGAACTCTAAATGTTTTACATGCTTGTGTTGATAGTCCTTGCATATCATGTAAAAACTGCTTGACTAAATCTCATGATGATATGCTTCCTATATCTTGTTGCCATGATAAAAATGTATATATTTCCTCGAGTTGTTGTGCTAACAATGTAGAGGAAATTCATCACTCCATGGAACAATATGTGGCCTTGAATGATGCTTCAAGGGATCCTACATCATCGTCTATTATTACTCACTTTTGCCTTATGGCTAAGGCTTCAAAGGTATCTCCTACTTTGAATCCCAATGTATCTCATGATGATGATGTTGACGATAATGAGGATGAGAATAATGATGAAGAGAGTGATATTATTGCATCCTTAAAAATTAAGGGTGAAATGATTTATAAATCTCTTTATAAAAATAAACTTGCTTGTTCCAAGTTCTTGGAAATCATGTCTATTGCCACTGAGGACAAGAAATACATTGAGGAGTTGGAAGCTCATCTCGAGGAGCATGAGGCCACCATTGAGACAATGGAAGGTCATGAGCGTGATTACGCTAACGAGATCGCGGAGCTATCTCAAGCTCTTGAAAATGAACAAACCACCAAGGAATCTCTTGAGGAATCCTTTGCTATAGAATTATCTAGATTAAAGGAATCCCATGATAGAGCTCTTGAGGTGGCTAATGATCTTAGAACTAAAATCGATAAGCTTGAAGTTGCACATGCTGAACTCGTTGAGAACTATGAGCACCTCAAAAATGGTTCAAGGTCTATTAAGAGTTCGCTCATTGAATTCACCGAGTCTCATGCTCAACTTGAAGCTTCATATGCTAAAGATCTTGCCAAGTTGCCTTCTCCTCTTATTGTTAATAATGATGATTGTGCTACTAACTCTACTTCTTGTGAAGCATCCATTTTAAAGGAGAATGTTGAGCTAAGGGCTCAACTTGAGTTGCTATCTAGCAATTATGGGAAATTGGAAGAAAGTCATGTAATGCTCACAAGCTCTCATGATGATCTTCTAGTATCCCATAATGTGCTAAAATTAGCTCATGAGGCTATTACTACCAAGGTAACATCGAGTGAGCCTCATGTGGACACTAGTACTACTTCTAGTCAAAAAGCTATATTGCCATGTGCTAGTCCTCGAAATTCATCTACTCATAATGTTGCTACATCTTGTGATGAATTACTTTCCATGCCTTGTTGCTCTAAGAATGAAGCTTATATTTCCTCTAGTACTTGTGTTCATACTAACCATGTACAGGAAATCGAAGAGCTCAAGGCCCAAGTCACTTCTTTGAAGAAAGACTTGGAAAAGAGTCATGAAGGGATGTCCACACTCAACAATGTCTTGTGTGGGCAAAAATCCCCGAATGATAAAAATGGACTTGGATTCAACTCCAACAAGAAGAAGTCCAAAAGCTTCAAGAAGAAGGGCCAAGAACAAGTCAAGAATTCGGCCAAGATTATTTGCTTCAAGTGCAAAATTGAAGGGCACCATGTTAGATCTTGCCCACTAAAGAAGAAGCCCCAAACTCACAAGCAACAAGGGAAGAGGCCACAAGTGCACTCACATACTCAAGTACAAGTTGAAGAAAGGCCCTTTCCCAAGAAGACCCAAGCCAACAATCCTCATGTTGAGAAATAAATAGGAAATAAATTAAAGGGTAGATGTTGCTACTTATGTCGTGAGAAGGGTCACTTCGCTTCTTCTTGCACGAGAGGTAATTTATCCAACTGTGGGGACCCCGACTTACTAGTCGAGAATCGCCGTGCTTAGTGATCCCAGAGATCAATGCTCACCGAACACAGATACCGAATAAAAGAGTCTTACATCCATTCATACCGTTTGATACAATAAATGACCACTTCGGTCGAGTCTTACATATATAGGGCCTTAAAGGCCAAAGCACCAAACTAGACCAATAGCGGAATTATTGGTTGAAAGCTTGAACCCATGCCATCAGCCTTAACCTACAGGCATTCTGACTGGGAATCATCCTAGCTCGCAAGAACGTCTTTGAGTTAATATTCACCATATCATGTCTTTCACACCTGGTCAATGAAATAACAAGTGGCAAGCCAATGAGTACTTTGAATGTACTCGCAAACAGCCCATGATATAATCAACGACAGTGAAGGATAACAATATCATGCATCTCTAGTGTATCTCATCTGGGTGGAATGATCATGAATATGCATCAAGTTAAAGAATTACTCTTGAAGAACATGTTACAGATATCAGCATATCTGCTAAGGGCTGAACCATCCGAGTTCACCCTATATGCCAAGTCACCAAACTTGGTCATAACCTCGATATATCAGTTGAGGGCTGAACCACCCGGGTTCACCCTATATGCCAAGTCACCTAACTTGGTCATATTATTACTTTCATAACAACTCTTTTTCCAACACCGCACACACACTCACGCACACTTGGTTTATGCGGAAACGCTGGACGTAGTTTAAGCAGGATTACCCAACTGTCCTTGACCGTGGACACGGCTATTTGAATAGTTTGACACTCTGCATAGGTAGTACGCTGGACCCACGAGATCCGGGAAACTTCCGTGTCATCCACGACTCGCGGTATATCACATATACCCGAGGTAAGTACTCGATCATAATCTTTCCCCTGACGATACTAGACAAAGAGGTCCACTCGATTGGTACCCAGCCCACATGTTGTACGTCCTACGAGCACCGACTTTGGACAGTATCAACCATGCAGGGACCAATAGTGTGCCTGGAACTCATAAAAATGGCATAGTCGCCCTTCCTGGCATGACCCCATCACGAGAGTGACGACAATCACTCCCGCCACTAGTAATGTGGCTCTTTGCTAGTACCGACCAGAGTAATCAACAAAGCCCCGTCCCATAAAGGGGTAACGTGGTCGTACTGGTAAGGTTGGGACGGTCGACACATCATAAATCTAATCCCATTTCCGAAACCAAACTCACACAAAACACCGGTGCACCACTTCACCAAAAGTGGCCACGCATCTCATCATCACCCTCGGGCATTAGTGGCACCCGACGGGGGTTTTCATAAACTTTGATTTAACTCATCATGATGCTCATGCAATGGTTCTCTAACTCTACTAGTCAACATGACAGTAGCATGATCCTCACATATGGTAGGGTCAAGCTCATCATGCTTGTGCTCCGAGGAGCCATATGTATAACATCACCATCATGCAAGTGCTTCGAAGAAGCCTTCGGTAGCATCACGCCAATGATGAACCGACACTATGATCACATGCAACGGAAAAGTACTTGCTATTCTAGCATGCATCAATTCATATGCTCAAGTCATGGTCAAAGGGCTGCTTGCCTTGCTCACGTAAGTCCTCGGGGTCTTCGAGGTCTTCTGCTCCAACTCCAAGTACTTCGTCTACCGTCCACTATCGTCAGAAACAACCATAGTAAGCCACACATCAAGCAGAAATAAAAGTGCCACAAAAATAGAAGTTTTATTTTTCTTGGACCTCTCTAGTCATAAGAAAAATACCTGAATCATTTCATAGGAGATTTGGATCCTCAAGGATTTTTGAATAGGTGAAAGGAGCAATAGGTGATTATTGAAGGAGCTACAGAAATCATTCTGTTAAAAATGAGTGAAGGCACCCATTTAACAGAGAATGATTTTAGAAATATTTTGGAAGTGGTTTCACTGGATTTGGAGATGGTCTGAATATACTAGGAATTTCTAATGTGGAATAAATAGCAATAGGAAGCTATTCATTTATTGCAACGGAAATAAGTCACACAAAAATGTTGACCAGGGTTCTAAAATGGAGAGTGACTTTAGAAGGCTGTGGGAGTTTGAATCACTCCATTTGGAGTTGATTTGAAGCCTATAGGATTTTTGAAAGATGGGACCATTCATATCCAGATTTGGATTTAGGTGACAATGCTACAGAAATCTTTCTGGAAAAATGTGCAAGGCACATAGGTGGATAGAGCTTGAATTTAGAAACCTGTAGAAATTTGAACCAAGTGATTTGGAGTTTGAATGATTTTATAATAGAATTTACAAGTTAAGCAAAAATAGAAAAAGAAAGAAGAGGAGCTAATTCCCTCGGCTAACTAGCGCATAGAGCGCTATATAGGCCTTCGGCCGGCCCATCAGCTCGATCCGGCCAGGGAGGAGCAACGCAGGAGGCGGATTTCTGCAAGGGCGCCTTCGCTGCCTGGTGGCGCACTCCCGCTGAGGCGTGACCGCCAGGGACAGCCGGCTGGCCCCATCTGGCTGACAGTGGGCCCCATCCGCAGGTCTTCTTCCTCATTGCGCTGGAGCAGGGGAACCGCGAGGAGAGGAAGAGGAGGCCGCGCGGTGCCGCGTCTCCAGCCGTTCCCTGCCCGAGGAGAAGCACCGACGAGCTTACTGCACCTCGCCGCCCCCATCCCCAAATAGGGTGCCCGCAGGGGAGGTCTGTAGGGGAGGCCGACGGTGGTCGCCGCGGGAGGCCGACGGCTCCTGTGCCCTCGGCACCAGCAGCGAGGGGGAGGGGACCGGAGGGGCTTGAGGGGTACGGCTCCACTGGGAGGAGCCCCAGGGAAGCTGGAGGCGAGGGAATCCCTCCCTTGACTGGCCCGGCCTGAGAAAGACCTTCAAGTGGCTTCGGTCACGGCCATGGCAGGAGGAGAGGAGGGCTTAGGAGGGGAATGGGGAGTTCGAGGGGTTCCAGGGAGAGAGGGAGAGCTGCCCCAGCTGCTATTGCTCAAGGGGAGGAGGAGATGATAGAGGGAAAAGGAGGGAGAGAGCTCTGGGCTCTCTGGAGCTCTGAGAGCACGGGGTAGACACGTGTGCCAGAAGGGTTTTGGAGGCATGTTGGCATCGGGGAGATGTTGGACTGGTCCAAGGGGATACCCCGATGCTCTGAGACGTGATGAAACGGTTGAAAACAGGCTGCAGCAAGAGGACATGGCGCAGAGCACCCATACTGCAGGCCAGAGTGGTGGTCACCACGGTCACCTATGTCTACAAGGTCCAAATAGCCAGTCAAACATGTCTAACACGCAGGGCACACCTGCAGCAAGGAGACTCTGGAGTTTGGTAGCTAGTGGAGGTGGTGTGATGAGGTTTGGACTCTGGTTTAGTTTGCAGCAGCAAACTAGAGGCTGGCATAAGTGGTTTTCATAGGAGGGGATGGGAGGTGAAACCATGTCTAGCAGTGTTTTTAATAGAAGGACTACAAGACTACAAAGTTTCAGCTCAAGAAAGCAAGTGTAGCTAGTACTTGCTGTACAAAGCCACAGTTCAGCCAAAAATGAACTTGAAGAGGTGCTGCTCATTTTTCCTACATGAGCAGGCCATCTATTGGTTTGAAATGATGCATTGACACACTAGAGAGGCTCTGGAAAGAATTGGGGGTGATAGCCTAACCAGAAGAATGGAAAGAGAGGTAAAACAGTGCTGCCAAGGGTGAAAATGAGAGAAAGTTACAAAGGGACCTTCTCAAATAATTGACTAGTGGCCATGGGAAAGTTACTGGAGGTAAAATGTAACTATGTGAGGCTTTGGTAGAAAGTTGAGCTCAAGGGTAAAAGTGGAAGGGGCAAAAGAAGCCAATTTAGTGAGTGCACACAAGGTGTTTGATCTATGGTTAGGCTATTAGATGAATTCCAATGGCTATGAAACTTGACAGGACAAAATAATAGATGAACATAGGCTTGCGCACCAAATTTGGGATTTGGTGGAGAAGTTTTCCAATGTAGACTTGAAAAACCCTAGAAAAGGGAAGAAATGGGTTTCTGCTTAGAACCCTATTCAAATGATTTCCCACAAATCCAATATTTGGTTTAGGGGCATTATTTGAGCATTAAGGCATGCACAAAAAGTTTGAGGTCAATTGGAGAAACTTTATAATGTAAAGTTTACCAAAGTCAGAAATCAACACAGAGGGTTTTGAGGGTCTTAGGACAGGTTCTTCTATTCTCCTTGGTGTGTCACTTGGTGTGGATGCCTTATTGGAGTACTCGAACATATCCACGAAATTTTAGCACAATTGGGGACACTTCACAATGTAGAGTTGCTCAAATTTGATTCTGGACAGATTGGGTTTTAGAGTGATTAGGGGAGTCAAATCAACTTGGATTGAAATGAAAATTGGCAAGATCATGAAGAATATCATAGATGACATGCTAGAATTTTACTGGAATTTATTGATAGTATTTCTTATAGAAATATTCCAAAAGCTTGAAATAGGCAGGAATGGTTTTGGAGGGATTTGCCCAATATTTTGAACATGACCATGTGTTGGAACTCATAAATATGGAATAAATATATCCACTCAGTTTCCCTAAATTTTCTTAGATATTTTGAAAGCTATAAAAATAATTTTCCTTCATAGGAGACCATTTATGGCCTCACAGAAAGGCTTTTAAATAAAATAATAAAATAACTTTTAAAATAATAATATGATGGTTTTTGGAAGACATTTTGATAATAGGTTTTAAATAAAATAATTGGTGCAAAAGAAATTCCCCAATTTGAGGACTTGTAGTACAAACCTCATCTCAGGGTTTTGAAGTTTTAATTCAAAGAAATGCTTTTTGGTGAAAATAATATTTGGTGAAAATAGATATTTATCCTAAACACATGGCATGATCATTAGGCAGGAGATCATGGAATGAGAAGGTTATTAGGAGGATGGCAAGAATTAATGGGGAGCAATCACATGCATTCAAGCAAACATCAAACATTAGTCACTCCAACATCACAAGCATTCACAAAAAAAATTAATTGGTTCTAAATTTTGAAATAAGTTAATTAATCAGGAAGGCCAAAAACTGGGGTGTTACACGAACCCAATCATTATTGATGATATCTATTCTCTTGGTAAGGATAAGGTTGGCAATGTGTTTGCCAAGTTTGTTGGTACTCAAAGTGGTGTCAAGAAAAGTACCATTTGGGTTGCCAAGCCTATTGTGACTAACCTCTTAGGTCCCAACGTGGTTGGGGACCAACAATCTCAAACTTGATCAATAGGTGAATCTGGTGGACATTGGAGACTAGGATACATAATAAAGAATTAAGTGGTCTTCATCATTCATATTATCTCAAGCCAAGTCATTTGGATTATCGAGTTTCTATCTTATATCCAATGTGCCTCCTTTCGGTAACTAGTACTTAAACTGTTTACATTGTTAGTTGTTGCCCCTTTACATGTTGTGGTTTTGTACCTTGCATGTGTTTGTACATGTTGTGCTTCCAACTTGCTTATGTTGAGTAATCGAGTATGTGTATGTTGGTTTGCATATCATGTACACGTGAGTCTTGTATTGAGTCTTATTGCATCTTGTTTGTATCCTTGTTGGCTCTTGTGAGAGATTAATGGATTATTCTATTGTGAGGGAGTGATGTGCTTTGCACACCTCACAATCCTATAAATGTGTATACATGGGGAATACCACTTAGTATTGACATTTCAAGATTATCTAGTTTCTATGTGGTATGTCTTACTCATGAGAAATTCAAATTCTATATTGTCCACTAATTATCTCTTGTTGGTTTTAATTTTCCGCTTGTTAAAATTGTTGGGTTATCGCATTATGGGGGAGTAATATGCTATGTGCATATTACAAGCCTAGCAAATGTGTACATTTGAGGTATTGCCACTTAGTGTTGATATTGTAAATTATCTTGTTCCTAGGTGGCATGTTAGCTCTACAAGTGTCATTTTCTTTCGTTTTATGGGTAAAGATGATGTTGGATATATTTTCGATCTACCAATGAGTATTATTTCCAAAATACTTCTTGTCCTTGACAATTGGTATTCCCATCATGTGGTAGGAATTGCTAATCGTCTTTACATTGTATTTTTTGTTTCGTTTGCCTTCCTTGCCTCTTGTGGATCTTTGTTTTAACATGTCTAATGTTTTTATAGATATAGAGAAAGTGATGATCCCATCTTGTGCATTTTGTATTTACATGCAAATTCTATATAATGCACATCTCCTGGGGGAGCTATCCTATTTTCTTTAGAACACTCTCTTTACACGCCCATCATAAAATCTTTTGATCCCCATCAAGTGTGTGTTGCTGAGAGGCAAGTTTTGCTCTTTATGATGCTTTGTTCCATAATAAAAATTTGTCGAGGGTTTGGTTTGTTGGAACCTATCTCTCTTTTGGAAACTAGATACCTCGTGCTTGTTTTCCTTCAATTGGTATCTTGTTTCCTTTTTTTGGCATGTGTCAATGGATATCTCATTCCTTGAGGTATCTTTTAATTGATATCCTTCAAGTGATGGTTTTTCGTTTGGTATCTTATTATCACTTGATACCTTGTCTTTTGGTGTATTATCAACTTGGTGTTGAGTTGATTCTTGAAAGCCTTGAGCATGCATATTTACTATATATAGCTTCTTTTGCTTGCTTTCTTTCTTTGACCCAATATATAGGGGAAACTCCACCTTGTCATAAATTGGCTAAAGTGTGCATGAAATTCAAATTCATATCTATGTGCACATATGTATGTGGAGTTTCTCCTATGTATTGTTGGTTTTCTAACTCTTTGGTCCCAATGAGTTTGGGCACCATTTTGTTCGTTTTGTTGTTCCAGGAACAATTGGAGATGGATTGGATGCTCGGCTCACCTATAAGGAAGGTGTTGAGACCATGTGATTATTGGAGCCAAGTTAGGATGATCAACGAACAACTATCTACTACATCAATCCAATGTTGTCTCGGTAACAAGTATCTACTTCATGCATTCTTTTCTTGCAAAGGCCCAAACCTGTCTTTTCTTTCCAGGTTGCATCATGGCATGAATCTATTGATTCGTTCTTGTAGTACTTGTTTCCTTTCTCAAAGCATCCGAACGATGATGTCTTATTACTAGTTGGGATGTCTTTGATGTTCGTATGTTGGAAGTTCATATTGCACAATAAGAAAATATTAGGCCATGTGCTATGCTTCCAATCAAAGATCTTATTGATATATGTATGACTTCCTTTTGGATATCTAGTTTGTTCCTCCTTGTAACCATTTCGTGTGTACATCCTTCTTTGCGGATATATATCATCATGATTGTCTTCTACTTAGAATCTTTTACACATGAGAGAAGTTACATCTCTAATTGATATCCTCTTTTCTTTCACGTCCACCGTTGCATTTCCCTTTTCAGTTTTTGGTGGCTTCGTGAAAGGATTTTTCTTGGGTGCGTATCTTATTTTCCTACATCTTGATGCACTCTTTTCCCGTGAAGACTATTTTTCCTCATGCTTGTCTTGATGAGGGTTTTGCCATTTCGATTGGTATCCCTCCTCTTGACAAGGTTCTTATTTCCTATCTTCACCATGGGTTGTCACAAGTGTTGCTCTTATTTTGTTTATTAGTGAGCTTGTGAACCCATTTTCTAGTATGTGTGTGTGGGAATGATATATCTTGCACTTTGTGTCTCATTTCATCAAGACTATGTTGATGAGTAATGCTCATCCTTATCTTAGTCTTCTCAAGTGCTTTGCCATGACTCACACACATTATTTTGGTTGAGCCTACTCTTAAGTTGCTTCTTTTACATGTTGCTCAACCATTTGTTTTGTGCAAGTGATATGCTTATTGTCTCATCTATCTTCTTGCACTCGTTGTGTGTTTTTTATTAATTTTAGGGGAGCAACGATCCTATTTTGTGCACTTGTATCAAATACAAAAATCTCGTATTAGTGCACAAATCATGGGCGGCTTCTCTAGTTTTGATAAAACACGTTGTTGCCTTTATCATAATATCTTTTATTCATGTGGTTCGCAGGACCATATGATTGTTTGTCCCATCTAGTATCTTTTGATTGCTTGCCTCTATTTTTGTATGTCTTTGTGGCATACGATCCTTTTATTTGCAATCTTTGGGTCCTCAATATAGTTTGTTTTCCTCCAACTACTTATCATTGTATTTTTGTATTTCTCTGCACTCATTTGCTGAGAAGTACACACTTTTTGGAGGACCACCTACTATATTGGCTTTCTAAACTTTTCGTCCATTTTGGCAATCGATGCCAATGGGGGAGAAGTTTAGAGAGTTTACTTTGGATACGTTTAGAGGCTTTTGCTTTTATTGTGTAAGCATTTACATCTTGCATGCATGCATTATTGCTTTCTATGTGTGCGCTCGGTTATGCTTATTTCCTTATATAAACTCTCTTGAAGTGGTTGTCATCAATTACCAAAATGGGGGAGATTGTTAAAGCATATATCTCCATATGTGGTTTTGGTAATTAATGACAATTCCTATGGACTAATGGTTGCCTTAAGTTATATTTATAGGATTTGTTCATAGGCACTTCTTGAAGTCCATCTGTTGGGTTCAAGGAGTTTATATGATGACCAAGATGGAATTCAAGGTATTATCCAAAGAATGGTCATAGAGACACAAGGTTGATCAAGATCTCAGACAAAGAGTAAATCAAGATGATCAACACACAAAGCGTACAAGATGTACCAAGAGGGATCAAGTGATCCCATGGTATGGTAAGCATTGTCCATTACGTGTTCGTGTACTAACCCATGGTCTTCGTAAGAGTTCTATGTGGGGGTTAGGTGTGTTTCCATGGGATTGCGTCAAAACGAAGATCTCATACAACCCATGAAGGATGACGTCAAGTGGTGATCGTCATCAAGATTGCGGTATGCAAGTTCAAGTGGATCAGCACGAATATATCATGCTTGAAGCTTGCTGTCCATTGTGGTGGCAATGGACTTGTGAAGATATGTTGAAGAGTGGCTCAACCATAGTGAGTATGGGGGAGCAATCAACTAGTCTTCATCAAGCCAATGCAATCAAGAAAGGTGTTCCATCTTGAGGAAGCCAAGATCATCATCATCTAGCTCAAGAGGTCAAGGTGCAAGGTATAGGTTTGCCCTTGATAGGTTTTCTGTTTTAGGATAGATTGTTGTACTGTCAAGGGGGGCTCTTAAATGAGTAGCTTGATCGTATCGTTCGTTGAGAGCTCAAACCATTTGCATCCTTGCATCATACTTCTTGGTTCTTGTTTGGTGTTTCTCTTTGTGAGTTTATAGATTATGGTCATCTTCATGACAGGCTCGAGTTCATCGAAAACGGAGTCCATATGCATCTTCTATGATGTTTTCGATGTTGGGAGTTTTTACCGGTTTTATTCGAAAAGGGTTCTCACCATTTTCTTATGGCACTTTTCTCACTTGCTTCTTATTGATATTTCTTTCAATATTGTGTGAGCCCATGTCGTTAGCTTTCCAACAAACTTGGTTTCGTTGAATTCGGAGTCTGTATACGAAAGTTAGAGAAGTTTCAATATCCACGGTAGTACCGCTCTTGGTGCCAGTGGTAGTACCGCTCCTGTAGGTGTAGTACCGCCCCCGTAGCGGTAGTACCGCCCCTGGAGCGTTAGTAATTTTTTTCTACCGCTCCCTAGCGGTAGTACCGCTCAAGGAGCGGTAGTACCGCTCCATCGGACTGTTTTCTGCATCCTTTTTGGCCTTAACATGGTTGGTGAACCTACCGAGCGGTAGTACCGCTCCCATGAGCGGTAGTACCGCTCTGTGCGGGCTGTGAAGCATAACAGTTGGATTTTTTCCCACCTATAAAAGGGGGTCTTCTTCCCCATTGAACCTTATCTCTTTAGCTCGTGTTCTTCCCCCATTGTTGACCTTCTTCGAGCTTGCTAACTCTCAATCCCTCCAATGGTTCTTGCTTGTTCTTGAGGGAAAAGAGAGAGGAGATCTAGATCCACATCTCCACCAATCACTTTCTCCTCTATGTGAGGGGAACCACTTGGATCTTGATCTTGGAGTTCTTTGTGAGCTCCTTGTTCTTCCTCTCATATTTCTCCATAGCTTTTGTTGTTGTGGAGGGATTTGAGTGTGAGGGACTTGTCCACTTCGTGTGTTCTTGCCATTGCATTAGTTGCATCGGTTTGAGTTCTCCACGGTGATTCGTGGAAGTGAAGTTTTAGAAGCTTATTACCTTTAGTACTTAGTACCCTAGATATTGTTCTTCGTGGATGCTTTGGCGTCCTAGAAGCTTGGTGGTGTCTCGGAGCTCAATCATTGTGGTGTAAAGCTCCGGGCAAGCGTTGGGGTCTCCAATTACGTTGTGGAGATTGCCCCGAGCAATTTGTACGGGTATCGGTGACCACCCCAAGGTTTGCCATTTGTACGGGTTCGGTGACCGCCCTCAAGGGTCCCTTAGTGGAATCATGGCATCATGCATTGTGCGAGCGCGTGAGGAGATTACGGTGGCCTTAGTGGCATCTTGGGGAGCATTGTGCCTCCAGACCGCTCCAACGGAGATTAGCATCCGCAAGGGTGTGAACTTCGGGATACATCATTGTCTCCACGTGCCTCGGTTATCCCTTATCCGAACCCTTTACTTATGCACTTTACTTTGTGATATCCATATTGTTTATTGTCATATATCTTGCTATCACTTAGTTGTTTATCTTGCTTAGCATAAGTTGTTGCTGCACATAGGTGAGCCTAGTTGTTTTACGTTTTGTGCTTTACAAATTAAACGTTAGTTTTATTCCGCATTTGTTCAAGCCCAAACCATAATTATTTTAAAGCGCCTATTCACCCCCCTCTAGGCGACATCCACGTCCTTTCAGAAGGAGATCCACGAGATCAAGCAGATTGCGGATGGTAAGAGATATTTTGTCACGCCCAAGATGCGGTCCTATTCTTATTTTGGCGTGAGGGCCTCGATAGGGATAGAAACGCATCTCGTCGTTTCGCAAGAATGGATATCGTTACAAGTACATGCACTGAGAAGATGAGTATAAGGAGTTGGCTTACACTCGCCACAAGCTACATCAGAGTCACATCAGCACAGTACATACAATCATCATGAAGAAGAGCAGGGTCCGTCTACAAACGAAAACAAACGATAAACGAATGACGTCCATCCTTTCTATCCCAGACTGCCGGCCTAGAACCCATCCTAGATCGATGAAGAAGAAGAAGAAACTCCAAATAAGACAATCATCACGCTCACGTCAAAGTATAGCTTTGCATGTACCTGCAACTAGTGTTGTAGTAATCTGTGAGCCAGAGGGACTCAGCAATCTCATTTCCAAAGGTATCAAGACTAGCAAAGCTTAATGGGTAAGGTATGGTTAAGTGGTGAGGCTGCAGCAAGCGACTAAGCATTTATTTGAGGTGGCTAACTTATAGGACAAAAATGAAAGAGGGGGCTGATCTACGCATAGCGGACATGACTACTAATGATCAAATGAATGATCCTGAACACCTACTTACGTCGGACATAACCCCACCGTGTCCTCGATCGAAGAAGAAGATCATGAAAGAGATAGTCACGGTTACACACTCAGTTGGAATATTTAAACTAAGCTTACTTCAAGTTATCTAGAACTGGATGTTAAACAAAGTTTCCACGTTGCCACATAACCACGGGCACGGCTTTCCAAAAGATTTAACCCTGCAGGGGTGCTCCAACTAGTCCACCACAAATTACCACAAGCCACATAGAAAACTCCAATCACGAAACTCATGATCTCCTCGGATTCCTTAGTGGAAAACCTCAACTCTGAGATAACCCAAAGCATCACCGGATCCCGATGCACAAGAAATTTCGTAAAAGGTAAAACTCATCCAGCAAGGCCGCCCGGTGTGCCGACAAACCCGATAGGATCTGTGTAACTCGTTCTCAGTGCAGGACCGGATGAGCTAGGTGTTGGGTTGGCTGAAACCCTAGGTGACGAGGGCGCGCCGAACATCGCTCGGTTTGGACCAACACTCATGAGGAGCACTGATCCATGGGTTGATTAATGATCCACAGGGCAATCAAACCCTATGTGGTTCATTAGTTAATTAGGCAAATATAATACCAAAGTTGGTCCTTGCCGGACCGGTTTTAATCTAAGACGAATTATCAAGGGGGTCCCCATAACAACCCCGACCGTGTTAGGAGCGCTCAATTATGGAATATAACACCGGTAGCCGAAACTAAGGAGGCAAAGGTGGTACAAAACACCAGGCTAGAAAGGCCGAGCCTTCCACCTTTTACCAAGTATATAGGTGCACTGAATTAAATAGCATAATATGGTGATATAACAAGGTAAGCATGTTATCACATGGAAGCAATGACACCTGCAACTAGCACCACTAACACATTGTTAAACAAGCGGTAACATAGCCAATCAGTGGTTTGCTAGGTTGTAGAGTAGTTGAAGGTTTTCATGGCAATGTTGGGGGGCTTATTAAACAGGTGGTAGGCAGCGAGACATAACGAAAGAAACGAGACAACTAGCATGGAAATCATAGTAATGATATCTAGGGAAATGATCATCTTGCATGTGATCCTGCTTGGAAGAAGAACGAATCCGAAAAGCACGCAAACCGACATAGTCGAACGGATCCTCACATTTCGACACGCTTGCACAACTCTATCGAGACGAAACAAACCGGAAACAAGAATCAACACACAATATTCACCACGGCACATGCACGATATGATGCACGCCCTAATATGATGCATGTACAGTTTCAAATATGCAAGGCAAGGCATGACGATGCACAACAGTCAAACGCTACACACTAAGTGAAGCTCAATATGCAACTCATTGTATATTGACGGAACTCCATATTTAATTATTTAGTTCACTCCCATTTATTTACACGGAAATATTAAATGTTGTTAAACATGGCAAGGGGTGAAGCTCAAATAATCCACCTATCTAGTCATTTTAAATGAGGCCGGAATGACATATAGCATCTCGGAACTGACCCCACATGTTACATTCTAATTTTGTCCAGATTTGTTCTAATCACATTTTATGTTTGTTAAACGGCAAAAAAAGTGGTTCACGTGAATCTAATCGTCGTTCTAGTCCATTTACATATATATGGCTCATCTCCAATGGAGCTACAGTTAAATAACTATGGACTAAATTGTTTAACCTGTTGTCCAGCAAACCAAAGAAAACAGCACGGCTAACAGCTTTAAACATGCATGAGAGTTGGAAAATATTATTCTACGCGAAATCTACAAGTTTTGCATATATGACTTGTCGCGACCGACGCATGGTCTAAAAACTACGAGCGTTTGAAAATATGCCTTTTCTTGAAATTAAAGAAAATCGCAGGTCCTAAAAAAATACTAAACGGGCCAAATCTGGCTAAGGACCGAATCTGGCCATGGGCACAACATAGTTATTTCGTGCCTTGGGTGCATGATAAGAAAAGGGGGCTGGATCTCATCTTGGGCTGGCCTGGTGGAGGGCGAGGAGGTCGAAGGCTGTTGGGCCTGGCTGGCGAGCGGCTAGGCCACAGAGGCGAGGAGGAGGTCGGCCAGCTCAGCTTCGCACTAGGCCGAGGGGGCGTTGGGCCTGGTCCTAGCGAGAGGTGGGCTCGGCCCACGCGAGTGTTTGCCCCGTCACCTCGTCTCCCACATGGAGAACGAGCAACACGGCTGACCGGTGGCGGACGGAGCCTGGCGGGACGCGGCTTCGCGGCAGGGAAACGGCGGCTCGCCGACGGCGGGTATCGCCAGACCCGACCGGGGTGACCCCATTCACGACGGTGGAGGGTCCCGACGGCGCCGGGTCGAGAATCTTAGCGCGGCAGCTCCTGGAGAGGGGCGCCATGGGAGGCTCGGGGCTGTTGCCTCGATGCGAGGGGCGAACGCAGCGGGGATAGGGTGGTACACGGCTGCGGCTGCCGGCAGGAGGCGAGGCTCGGGCGGCTCAGGACAGCATGGATCGGGAGGCGCGGTGCTAGGGAATGTGGATGGAGCTAGGCTCTGGCTGCGGCTGTGGAAGCGGTTGGATCTGCGGGCTCTGTGGTCGCCCGGACATGTCTAGTTTGACCACGGACATGTCCGGTAGGTTGGGATTTTGGCAAAATCTGGCCTTTGGATGGAGATCCAGTGGTCCAGATCTGACCTGATATTGGATTTCGGGGAGAGAGGAGGTAGAGCTAGCAGGTAGGGTTTTCTAGGTAGGTGGCTGTAAAATATGGCTAGGGGGAAACCCTAGTGGAGTGAGAGATCTCCACCATGGGGTGGTTCTTACATAGGGTTGGGCTATAGTGGGGTGGACCTCGTCGGTCCGATCGCGATCCGACGAGCATGAACAGAGGAAGTGGCTAGATGGGTCTAATGGGTTGTGTAGTTGGGCTATGTAGGGGTCAAAGGGAAATGGTGCGGCCCGTGACAGAGTTTTTAAAACACCGAACGTTCGACAATTAAACCGGCTATATTTTCGCTATATAATAAACGGTAAGGGTATCAAACGAGCTCCAATTGCGACGAAAATTGGAGGCGGCGTACCTACATAAAAATAAGACCGCATGCCAAGTTCAACACAATCCGAGAAAATTTTAAACACCCTTTTAAGAACAATGTTTTAAAATGTTGCGGGCGCGTGCGTGTGTGGTTGGTCTCGAAACGGATAACAACACGAATGGAGAGAACCGGCAGCTACGAACGGATGCAAGTTTGAAAACTGGCGGCAACGGAGTGACGATGCGATGCGGATGATGTGAATGATGTGATGATGAATGCGACAACCAAAAATTAACCCGGAGACAATGGAATAAAAGGGGAATCTTATGGAGCATCGGTCTCGAGCTGTTACATATTTACTGTAGTGTATTTTTGGCAGAAAAAGCTTTGCATTGCTTACTCGAGTATGGAATTCTCCAAGCATGTTTGTGGATCTTTCAAAGAGTTCGGTCTATGCCTCAAAGCATTATGCATCCTAGGAAGGGGATGCCGAGCAAAGGTTGTTCTCGGCACAATTCCATGCCCCGGAGCAACCCCTCCTTGTCTCCGATTAGCTGAACAGCCGATGGAGCTACACCGGCTGGCCGATGCGGTAATGAAGGATCTCTGCATCCGGCTATGGCCAATAGAGCCACTGCCAAGCAACTATTTTGGCTTGGTGTAGAAACTGATTGTTGTCACGCCCTAGGTTGACATCGTGAAGTGCTCCGTGTGCATAGAGGGACCTCGGATGGCCTTTGCAAGGACCATGATGCACTGGCCGAAAGTGTAACCCACCAAGATGGCCACCGCACCTCTGCCGCATCGAAAGGAACATAGGGGCGCCGAGCAAAACTTTTCCACCGTTATGCAAGGTGCTCGAGCTATAGAATCCCAGTTCCCCAAGGATGTAATCATTGAATGAAAACACTATATTGTATGAGTGGTTGAATCTCTGTATGGTACAATTCTATATTGCTTTGCATGGGATACCATGTCTTATTTTGTTTTCAATTTTGACTCATGTGCGATCATTTTAACTTGAAAGTTTCTAGTTGTCGGCTTCATCTCCCTCGTAGATGCTACCAGTGGTGTACTCGGCTACTTCACTATTACCCTAAGCCATCGTCTTTGTGCCTGGAGGAAGTAGTGCGGGAGGAAACAAGGCAACCGGACTATGTGGCTTTAACGCTTTCACTTAACCATAGGAGCTCGACTGTAGGGACTAGTGACGAGCCCCCTTGTAGTTTGTCATGTTTGGATGTTCTGAGGTGTAAAAAACCATTATCACTTGGTTTTTATAACTCCAAACCCTCTCCATAACGTGGTGAAACTCCATCGGCTCTTAATTTAGTATTTGTCATCGGATTGCACACCAGTCCTCAGTTATTATGACAATCAGTTTTCGGCTTTCTCCATTAATGTACTTAACCAGACGAGTTACAAGTACAATCGGAGTGGTTCTCCCTTTGCCCTTTTAGCCGAAGAAGCGGAACATAAAGGGGTAAGCACAGGAGTCGGGAAACCCAGCTATGGACCCAAGACATAATTCATAATTGATGCATATAACGCAATATCCAAGACTCCCTACACACATAATACAAAATAGTGTCGGAATGATGCTTAGGGCGACTTAACAGCCAAGCCCCTGGTGAATTATCCATTAGCATCTACTATGTGTATCAAATAGGCTTGTGCTGGTGTGAAGAATGAGTTCAGAAAGTAAGGAGAAAAAGAAGTAAAAAAGCTAATGAACCATAAAGAGTGATCTTTATTTAACTCTTGGTATCTATCCATACAATCCAAATTTCCCAAGCAACTGTTATGAATATTGAAAATAAATTATAGAAGAAGGGTTTATATAGTGTCTCTTGTGGATGGCTTGATGTCCTTCATGATGCCCTATTGCATGTCTGCGCCTTTACTTTTCGGGAAGACTCCTTTATAGGGGGGAATAGTTGGCGAGCGGACCTTTAACAAAGGTGGTCTTGAGAAGTCATTGAGGTGTGGGTAGTTTGACGCAGAGTTGGTCCTTTATGGTACCTGTATTTATCTGAGGACGTGTAATGGCCATAGTTCGGTTTAGCCGAATACCTAGTCCCATGTAGTTGGTCTCCACAACTGCCCATGGTATCTTAAGTGCAAAAATGTGCCATCGAGGCATGTACTTTGCAGGTGGCGAAGGTATGCTATGGGAGCGTATCCCTATTTTGTTTGAGCATGAGAAGTATCCAGGAAAAGTTGTTGAATGCAAGCTTGTTTGTGTTCCTTAACGGTGAGCTGGGACTTTGGAGTGGTATTGTCGGCCTATACTTCGGTTGCCAGAGCCACGGTATGCTCCTCGGTTCGGAGGGATCCCTCAATGTTACCATTGATGGTAATAACACCCTTGGGTTCTGGTATATTCAACTTTTAGTATGCATAATGAGGAACGACATGAAAGACAGCGAACGATGTACAGTCGAGGAGTGCATGGTACCGACTACGAAAAGGGACAATGTTGAAGATCAAGTCTTCGCTGCGTAAGTTGTCAGGCAAACCGAACACTACTTCCAAAGTTATGGTGATCGGTCAGCAGGTCTCGACACCAGGAATTATTCCTTGAAAGGTGGTGTTGCTGGGTTTGATCCTTGATGGATCGATGCCCTTTTTTTTATCACCGTGTCTGCATAAATCCGATTGAGGCTACTACCTTATTCCATAAGGACTCTAGTAAGATGGTACCCATTGATAATGGGGTCGAGTACGAGGGTCGCAGAACCCCCGTGCCAAATACTCGCCAGGTTATTTGTGCTGTCATAAGAGATCGGACATGCCGATCATGGGTTATACTTCAGGGCTACTAGGTCTATGGCGTATACATCCTGAAGCTCTCGTTTCTTCTCCTTTTTTGGTATGTGTGTGGCATAGATCATGTTCACGTTTTCACCTCAAGAGGAAATTGCTTTTGGCCCCTATTGTTAGGCCTATGAGGTTCTTCATCACCCGTGCTATCGGGACTATTGCCTTGGTCCACGGATATATTTGTGCTCGCTGGTTGATTACCCAACAGTTACAACTGGTGTGGGTACGAGTTTATTCGGGGTGCCGTGGATCTGGCAGGGCCTGTTCAGGATTTTGTCAAGTGCGTTGGTCCATCCTGATTCTCCTTAGACGGTTTCTTCTGCAATATGTACGTGGAGTTGCTGAATCCAGCGTTGACACTCGTATCTTCTATTTCATCAGCGTTGTGTCGACGCTTATTCTTGTTACGCCATGCCTTCCCATTTTTGTCTCAAACTTCGGACGTGACGGGGTTTGTGGGGGGATTATTCCGACGGGCTAACTAGCTGTCCTCGCCCGTGCAAAAGAGGGTCATAAGGGACGTAAGGGCTGCCGTTCTTCTTGGCCTATCTTGCCCGAGCGTGCGGGCTAGCCATTTATACCAGATGTTAGTTCGGAAGGAGGCAAGTGCGTAAACGTTCAAACAGTCAACAATTTGATTCTTCTCTGTGAGGAGTCAGTTCCAAAACTATCGGGATGACTCATCGGTTTGTTGGACAATGTGGCTCAAGTCATCGGAGCCTAGCGGCCTGGCATAGGTTCCTTGAAAATTAGTTCGGAAAGCATCGTCGAGCTCTTCCCAACTCCCAGTGTAGTTTGCAGGGAGGATCTTCAGCCAATGCCGCATTGGTCCTTTGATCTTTAATTGTAAATATTTTATATCATGCAGGCCATCAGCTCGGGCCATATGGATGTGGAGAAGAAAATCCTCAATCCATACGTCTCGGTCCATTCTCCCGTTGTATTGCTCTATATTAACGGTTTTGAAACCTTCACAGAACTAGTGCTGCATCACCTCATTGGTAAAGCACATTGGATGTGCGGTGCCTCTGACTCGGGCCACGTCATGCCAAAGGTCGGATGAATTCATGTTCCGAGGTGGCTCCCGAGCTCTATCATGATGATTGAATCAAGCTTGGTATTCGTCCCGTCTAGTGGGAATGCGTCCTATAGACCCCATATATAGCTCTTGGTTGTTCAACTTTATCGTTCAAATTGTGTCACATGTCAGATTGGTCTCCGGGCTAAACCAGCTCATTCCCTCGTTTGCGAGGGTGTTCGGGTTGTTCCCCGATGTCTCCGATCCTCGAGGGGGGCGGTCTGGCTGGTCGCCCTGTGTTCTTCTCGGATGAGTGGGCTTAAAGGCTTCGCCCTCGAATTCTGGCAATAATCGCTAGCATAGGTAACTTTTATTTTTTTTCCCTCTTGTTCCTTGCCATACCCTTCTTTGGCGGCTAGGATTTGGGTCCATGTGTCATTGATGGGGTCTTGTTCAACCTTGATTTTTTGTTGTGTTATCTTGAAGCTTCGAGAGTTGTCTAGTAGTTGTCGCTTGAATCGCTCCAGATCCAACAGGGCTTCGGGGATAATGACATCGTCGTCTCCAAGACTACTCTCTTCTTCGGAAAGAGGGAGGTAGTTGCTATCCTCGGAATCATCGAGGTCCTCGAATTTACCTAGATCCGTGTGTCCCTCCGAATCGTCAAGCCTGTGTTCAGGAGCAGCTAGATCAACGAGGTTCTCTTGGTCATCAGATGCGGCGTTTTCATCAATTCCCATATTGCCATCCTTTCCCTTACATGCCTTAGGCCTTTTGCGATGCCTACGCCCTTGGAGTTCATCGCCATTGCTTTTAACGGGGTGTCATGGTCACTCCTCCATGTGGTGTTATCGTCCTTAGGGGTGTCCACCATGTACACATCATAGGTGGAGGTGGCGGTCGATCGTCCTGTCATGGGAGAAGCTGATGTATCAACATCCATAAATGTATCTTGGACCTCGGATGAAGAGAAGTCCAACATATCGGTTAATCCATGGATAGTGGCTACTAAGTGGGACGTGCGTGGGAAATAAAGTTCCCTGCATCTGGGCTCAAAGCTGAACCAATCATAGACCAGGGTCGGGATGTCCAAACTTTCCATTGTTCGGATCCGGACAAACATCTCGTTTGACGAAGAGGGATTGGTTAGTCTAGTCCTTGGAGCTTTGGCGGAGTTGATCTCTGGTGCCTCAGGACAGGGGGTGTGCTTGGACAAGGATAACCCATCATTGCTAAACGCAATGGTCATATCTATGCTTAACGCCGAATCTGGAGTAGGCACAGTCTCGGACGCGAGGTCGGGGAGGGAGTAACATCCCAAAACCGACACACCGGAAGATTCCGTTAGTTCATTATCACTGTGAGATTTATTTGGTTGCCGCATTCATCATCGCATCATGTGCATCATCCGCATTGCATCGGTACTCTATTGTTGTCATTTTTCAAAAGCTTGCATCCGTTATTAGTTCTCAGTTCTCTCTAGTCACTTTGATGACCGTTTCGAGACCAACCACACATGCACGCGCCCGCGTCATCGTTAAAATATTGTTTTTAAAAGTGTGTATAAAACTTTCTCGTAATGGGTTGAAAGTTGGCATGCGGCATTAATATAGTGTAGGTAGACCGCATGCCAAATTTCATCGCATTCAAAGGTCGTTTGATACCCAAACCGTTAAACCTATAGGGGCACGATAGCCAGGTTAATTATCGGATGTTTCGGTTTGTAAAAACCTATTGCCGGGCTGCCCGTGTTTTCCCTCTCCTCTCATGCCTAGCCCCTCTGCACAATGCACACACCCCTCACGCGCGTGTAGGATCGGAAGTATGTCTAGAGGGGGGATTAGACTACTTGACAAGATAAAAACTTAGCCTTTTCCCCACTTGTAGTGTTGGCTAGTTTTAGCAACTATGACTAGTCAAGTACACCCTACACATGCATATTTAATAGTATTGCAGCCGAAAGTAAAACAACAAGTGTAAAGTAGAGGGTAAGGTAGGGAGATCAAACGCATAGGTTGACACGGCGATTTTTATAATGGTTCCGATAGGTGGCGCTATCGCACGTCCATGTTAGTGGAGACTTTAACCCATGGAGGGTAACGGTTGCGAGAGTCGATGGAGGGCTCCACCCACAAGGGGTCCACGAAGAAGCGGCCTTGTCTATTCCACCATGGCTTCCGTCCACACATGACTAGCATCACTCACACTATATCTTCATGAAGTAGGTGATCCCCTTGCCCTTACAAACATCTTATTTCAACTCCACAACATGAAGTAGGAGGCTCCCAAGCGACGCCTAACCAATCAAGGAGGCACCACCCTCCAAAAGTTAATATATGTGGTAGAATGATGAACTCCATGCTCTTGTGCTTATAATGATAGTCTCCTCAACACTCACTCACTCTCTCTCACATTTGGCAGGGGTAGGAGAGATTGATCTTGTGGAAATAAACTTGAGGAGGCTAGAAATCAAGGTTCAAAAGGTTGGAGTGGAATCTCTTGATCTCAACACATGAGTAGGTGGCTCTATCTTGGAAAAATGGATCTGGCAAGTGTAAGTGTGTTCTAAGTGCTTCCTCTACGAATGAGAGGTAGGTGGAGGGGTATATATAGGCATCTCCAAAAATCCAACCGTTACAACATTATTGCCCTGCTCGGTGACACCGAAATGTTAATCTCGGTGGTACCGAGTTGCACTAAATGTGGCAACTTTGAATTCTCGGTGACACCGATATAGGAATCTCGGTGGTACCGATACGATGACCTAGATTGGTTTCCAAACTCGGTGAGACCGACATCAAACTCAGAAATTCCGAAACTAGAAGTCAGCTCAACAGAATGTCGGTCACCCAATCTCGGTGGCACCGATAGGAATGTTGGTTGTTCTGAGATGGTGGGATTGGCATAGGATGTGTCTAAGTATAAAATCGGTATAGCCAAGTGGGAAATGTTGGTGGCACTGGTTTAGCATATTTGGCTTGGGACAGATATATTTTGTGGGGAAGTGGTTGAGTATTTTTGGTGGCTATCTCTAAGCACTTGAGCAACCAATTCATCATAATAGCTCATCCCCTTTTAATAATACTGGCTTTCCTATGGACTCAAAAGTGATTTCTCACAAAGTGTAAAATGAAGAGTCTTATTGCTTGAAGCTTTAGCCAATCCTATTCCTTCCTTGCATCAAAGGGGCATCTCCACACAATCCTATAGCTAAAGCATCTTTGAACTTTTATGAAATGTACTTGGATAAATTCATTAGTCCAAGGATGCATATGTTGTGATCAATTACAAAAACCACCTTAGGGAACAATTGTTCTTTCAATCTCCCCCTTTTTGGTAATTGATGACAACATATAGATCAAAGCTTCGACAAAAGATATAATCAATGATTAGCATCAACGCTTTGAGAAATATGTGAAGAGAAAAAGCTCCCCCTAAATTTGTGCATTATTTTAAATTTGCTTTTGAATGCAAATGCACAATCATTTAGGATCGTGGTTACTCTTCCATGTCACATACAACTTGGCGGTGCGCATAAATGATAAGAATTAATAGCAATGGACATAGCACCAACAAACAAGCGAATGATCATGATGTAAATAGCTCAAAGATAATAACATGCTAGCATCAAACAATCAAAGCGTATGATCAAACAAACATCTAAACTTTTAATGTCATCCAAAAGACCAAATAAAGTTTTGAAAACCAAACAAGAGCAAATAAAGTCAAAATCTCTCCCTCTCTCGAAGCCCTATGATGTATACACTTCTCTCCCTTTGGCAACAAGTACCAAAAAGTTTGAAGGTCTAATCTAAGCGTCTCTCCGGGCACGATCTCGTCTGGTAGCAAATGTTGGAGTAGACAAGAGAGCACCCATGAAGGCTTCGGCTATTGTCGCAGGAGAAGGAGCTAGAGGTGTAGACACTCGAGGTGCTCGAGCACGAGCTAAAGCTTGAGCTGATGAAGACGGTCTATCTTCTGATACTGGCACAACTGCTGACCTAGTTTGGGTCGTGAACCGTGTGGTAGTACGAAGAGGTGAATCATCAACATCATCTTCGTCATCCGAGCATGGAATCTTCACTGAGTCAACTTCATGCTGAAGCTGCTACACAGTGGTGGTCAACTCCGTAACCTTCACATCGAGGTCATGGAATTTTGGTTCCACGACCCTCTCTAGGTTCTTCTGCTTTAGCAAAATCTCTGAAATATTCTTCTCCATCCCTCGGATGGTGCTGACCAAGAAAGACATATATTCATCTTTGGTTTTGAGCTAGGGTGGTGGAGCTGGAGAATTCCTAGTAGCCTCTCTAGTTGCTGCCTCTGCAGCCTCTCTAGCTGTAGCTAAACTTGGATGGGTGTCATCCATCACAACTTCATTATCCTCAAATTCTGACTTAAGTGGCAAATGAGGACGATCAAGATGATATGCATGCTTGCCAATCTTGGCATTGATGAGAATATGAATGTATGGTGTATATCCGCAAGATCTCTTCTGGTCTACAAAAGTTCTCCTAGCAGTCTTAGCAATCAAATCCATGACTTTGAAGCGAGTGTGGCTGTCTAAATGATGCAGCATATTGATGGAATAGCCTCTAATCATTTTGTCATCACTGATTTGGGCATCGTGGTATGCCTCAAGATAGTGTTGGTAGTGGTTATTCCATCTTGCAAGAAATAGACACAGCCAAGCTTGTGAGACGGCAAATAGTCACTGGTTAGTGGCTTGTACATATTGTCCATGGAATTGTGATTCTTGTGAGGTTCTTAATACACATCCAAGTCCTCTGCTCGTGACTTAGGAGCACCAATGGTAGTAGCCAATTATTCAATTGTGGCTTCATATCTATGACCATCAGTCATCCAGAAAATTGTGTCATCTACATAGAAATGAACTGTTGAGTAGAATTGCATAATCATCTCATCATTTCGTGCAGTCATTTCTCTGCCAACAAACTCTTCAATGTCAACAAGATTGAAGTTTTCTCCCACATGGGGAAAGAAATCTTCATTGGCTTAGATGTATTTCTAGTTGACATATCTCATGTCACTGACTGCTTGACTTTTGTCAAACAGAACTGTGTCGTAGAAGTCTTGTTGTTCCCTTGTGTGAAACCGGGGATCAACAACAGTTCTTCTCCTCGCAAAATAGGGATCAATAGCTATCCACTTCCTCAACCCTGCATTTCTTTCCTTCTTCATGTCTTCAACAATTGGATGAGCCTCATTGTGAAGTGGCAAATGAGGTCTTAGCTTCATGAGAATAGGTGCATTCCCATCTTCTTCCTCTGCAGCAAAGGCTCTCGAAGCAGTGCCTTTCTCTTTAGCAGCTGCATGTATATCCTTTGTAGTCCTCTTGGGAGCTATAGGCTTCTCAGGAGCAGAAGGCTACATAGCATCTGCCATAAGCTTCTTCTTCTTTGGAGGAGGGGTCTTAGCTAGTATTTCTTCTTCCTCTTCATCATCAGCAGCAACAGTTTCTGTTGGGTCTTCATACATGGTGGTTTGTCTACCAATGACATGAATAGTTCTCTTCCTGGCTATTTCACACGTGGCTTCTTAGAAGGGCGTCTCTCAAGGGTAAGAGTCTTCCCTTGCCTTGCAGACTCTGCAGCTCTTAGGTTTGAAGGTTTAGCATACTCCTTCCTCGCAGTTTTCTTGACTATAGACTTCTCTTTCTGCTTCTAGGGAGCACGAATCTCAGGAACAAAATCAGAAACTTCCTCATCAGAATTCAGCTTCTTCCTGGACCCGGTAGCTGCCTTGGGCATGCCATGGGAGCTGGGGGTACCTGGATCAGAAGGGGTCCTCTCAGGACTAGTGTGTGAATCAGACTCAGCATGGGACTCACTGAAGTTATTCTCACTGTCATCGGAACCTAACATATTGCAATCCAAGCAGACAAGCTAACACACAAACTGGCTGACCCTTCGAAAAGATATGTAAGAGCCTGAAAAGATAAACATCACAAAATTACACAAGTTTTCATAATTTGAACTTATAAACTTTGGGTATGATCTAGTGCAGAATGTATTTCGGTAGCACCATGTTGGAGTTTTTGGAGTCACTCAGGCTGACCACTTACAATAACAAAAACCTGGGCAACCTTTTCGGTGTAACGGAAAATGACTACTTGGTTTCACCGAAGAGGTTCTCAGAAACCCTAATAACTAAATCAGTGGAACTAATTTTATCAACTCGATATCAGCGAGATCCATGTTGCGAGAAATTAGATCCAAAATTTCTTCATTCTCTATTCTATGGAAGATTCTTGTGGCATAGAAGGATTTCACACTGTCAATTGTAGATGGAAGTAACCTAATGCGCATGAATCGGATAGAGGAGCGCACAAGGGGTCAGATTCATACCCTAGGTTGGTGATGAGTCCGCTAGGTGACGACGGCGGTGAAGATTCCGTCAGCAGCGGTGATTCCCAACGGTGAAGGAGCTCGGGGACGCAAGGGCGATGACCAAGGGGTCCTGGTGCGGCAGTTTGGGGTTCGGGACTTGAACTTTGAAGATGGAATTTCAAAATGTCGGGTCCACGAATATAAGTACCCCTCACTATCGGTCTCACAGATACTAAAATTTCGGTGCCACCGAGTTCCACTTCTATCTGTTGATAGGGAAACTCGGTGAAGCCCAAATTATGGTATCGGGGGTACCAAGATTAAAACCTAGATCAAATTTGAGAATCGGTGGAACCGAGAATTTGAGGTTGGTTACACCGAGATTCACAAAGAAGTTTTGGAAAGCAGCCCTTGTCGACACGGAACTCCGAGTGCTCCTCACACACAGGGATAGAGAAGTGTTTGTTCAAGTTTTGTGGTGTAGCATGAATAGAACTTGACATGAGAAAACATAGATAGCTAGAGAAGGGTCCTAGACATTCTTGTCCATCTGAGTGGCAAAAGATAAATCAAAGGACAAATAGCAACAATTGGATATCCTTGAATGAGAAAATCATACATACCAACATTCTCACACAATAAGATGTCAAATGAAATCATGATGAACATGCACAAACGTTCTAGCATCTATCAAGCACTTTGGCGATGACACAGTCATCTATATGTGAGTAAATTGACTTAGGAGTCAAGTAAGATTACTTGCTCATACGTCATACTCATCAATTAAGCACAAGTGGGGTTACCACTTTTACATAATGCATTAATGTATTAACATCATTTAGGAGACTCTTGTACTCGAGTCTTAGATTGAAGCTCCCCCCTGGATGAGACATCCCCCTAAGAGGGGTCAACTAACCTTGGGTTTTGACGTAGAAGGCTTCAAGTAGGCGAAGTAGTGGTGGATGGTCATTGTTGATGAAGTTCATCTTGAGTTGGGAGCAATCCTTGTTGTTTCTTACTCTTCTCACGTACATGGGTTAGTCAAAAAGCAAAAGAAATAAATGCAAGGATATCTATGGACATGGAGTCAAGTGCATGGGAGGTGATGCCCAAAGATGCATTAATTACCTTGTCATTTGCTCACCTTTGAGGGAATCTGTGACTCCTTGAAATAATACATATGGTTGAGGTTGATTGCATATAGTCCTTGCCAAAATGAATAAGAGTGAATTTCGTTGGTGGAGTCACCCCTCAAGAACTTTCTAGTTCTTCCTCTTGGGGACCCACATCACCTTGATGGGGATCCTTGGAGTTGTGGTAGCACAAGATGAGGTAGTGCTAGAAGTGTCCTTGGGAACCCACTCAATCTTGGCTTAGGATTCTTCTTGAAATGAGTCAATGTCCTCTTGAAGCTTTTCATTGCCTTTGTGGTCTGGTGGTAGAATGCCATATTGTGAGCTTGTTCCCTTGGGAGGAGTAGTATCATAATTCTCCTCCTGAGGAACAAACTTGGGAATGGTATATGGACCTTCTTCCCAAACATCTCCATTGACGTTTACGTAGCCAACACCTTGCTTCTTCCGATGTCCTCCTTTCTTGCGCACAATTTCCTCAAATTGCTTACTTTCGGCAAGACTCTTGAAGACACCTCTCTCTATAACCCCTTTGAAAAGGACGTGGATGTCGCCTAGAGGGGGGGTGAATAGGCGCTTTAAAATAGTTAAGGTTTAGGCTTGAACAAATGCGGAATAAAACTAACGTTTAATATGTCAAGCACAAAACCTACAAACAACTAGGCTCACCTATGTGCACCAACAACTTATGCTAAGCAATATAAACAACTAAGTGATAGCAAGATATATTACAATAAACAATATGTCTATCACAAAGTAAAGTGCATAAGTAAAGGGTTCGGCTAAGAGATAACCGAGGCACGGGGAGACGATGATGTATCCCGAAGTTCACACCCTTGCGGATGCTAATCTCCGTTAGAGCGGTGTGGAGGCACAATGCTCCCCAAGATGCCACTAAGGCCACCGTAATCTCCTCACGCCCTCGCACAATGCAAGATGCCGTGATTCCACTAAGGGACCCTTGAGGGCGGACACCGAACCCGTACAAATGGCAACCCTTGGGGGCGGTCACCGAACCCGTACAAATGGCAACCCTTGGGGGCGGTCACCGAACCTGTACACGTGGCAATCCTTGGGGGCGGTTACCGGTACCGGTACAAATTTCTCGGGGCAATCTCCACAACTTAATTGGAGACCCCGACACTTCGCGGAGCTTCACACCACAATGATTGAGCTCCGAGACACCACCAAGCTTCTAGGACGTCAAAGCATCCACGAAGAACAATATCAAGGGTACTAAGTACCAAAGCTAGTAAGCTTCTCAACTCCTCACTTCCACGTATCACCGTGGAGAACTCAAACCGATGCAAGTAATGCAATGGCAAGAACACACGAAGTGGTCAAGTCCCTCACACTCAAATCCCTCCACAACAACAAAAGCTATGGAGAAATATGAGAGGAAGAACAAGGAGCTCACAAAGAACTCCAAGATCAAGATCCAAGGGGTTCCCCTCACATAGAGGAGAAAGTGATTGGTGGAGATGTGGATCTAGATCTCCTCTCTCTTTTCCCTCAAGAACAAGCAAGAATCATTGGAGGGATTGAGAGTAATCAAGCTCTAAGAATGTCAACAATGGAGGTAGAACAAGAGCTCAACAGACGGATCAGGCCAAGGGGGAAGAAGACCCCCTTTATATAGTGGGGGAAAGAATCAGACCGTTACCCCCACTCTCTGCCCGAGCTCCAGCGGTACTACCGCTGGCTGCAGCGGTACTACCGCTAGCACTCCAGCGGTACTACCGCTGGCATCTAGCGGTACTACCGCCAGCTAGCGGTACTACCGCTGGCTGCAGCGGTACTACCGCTGGCACTCCAGCGGTACTACCGTTGGGCCCCTGGTAGTGCAAAGGCACTACCACCGCCAAGAAAGTCTTCGCAAAAAGGTCCGTCCACGAACAACCGCTAGGCAGGCGGTACTAAGCTCCTCGAGCGGTACTACCGCTGACCAGGGGCGGTACTACCGCGAGCCAGCGGTACTACCGCTAGGGCCAGCGGTACTACCGCCAACTCTAGCGGTACTACCGCTAGGTCCAGCGGTACTACCGCTAGGTCCAGCGGTACTACCGCTCGCCAGTGAAACAGCCATAACTTTCGCATACGAGCTCCGAATCGAGCAAACCCAAGCTTGTTGGATTCAGGACGACAGGAAATCTTAAGACCATGCAGATATGAAAATACCAATGATATAGAGATGTGAGATCTCTATGAATAAAGAACCGGCAAAAACTCCAACATCCAAAACATCATAGTAGATGCATATGGACTCCGTTTTCGATGAACTCGAGCTTGTCACGAAGATGACCATAAGCTCTAAAACTCACAAAGAGAAACACCAAACAAGAACCAAGAAGTATGATGCAAGGATGCAAATGGTTTGAGCTCTCAACGAACGATACGATCAAACTACTCACTTGAGAGCCCCCCTTGATAGTACAGCAATCTATCCTAACCAGAAAACCTATCAAGGGCAAACCTATACCTTGCACCTCGTCCTCTTGAGCTAGATGATGATGATCTTGGCTTCCTCAAGATGGACCATCTTTCTTGATTGCGTTGGCTTGATGAAGACTAGTTGATTGCTCCCCCATACTCACTATGGGTGAGCCACTCTTTAGCAGATCTTCACAAGTCCATTGCCACCACAATGGACAGCAAGCTTCAAGTATGATATCTTCATGCTGATCCACTTGAACTTGCACATTGCAATCTTGATGACGATCACAACTTGACGTCATACTTCATGGGTTGTATGAGATCTTCTCTTTAATGCAAGCCCATGGAAACACACCTAACCCCCACATTGAAATCTCACGAAGACCATGGGTTAGTACACAAACATGTAATGGACAATGCTTACCATACCATGGGATCACTTGATCCCTCTCGGTACATCTTGTACGCTTTTTGTGTCGATCATCTTGATTTACTCTTTGTCTAAGATCTTGATCAACCATGTGTCTCTATGACCATTCTTTGGATAATACCTTGAATACCATCTTGGTCATCATATAAACTCCTTGAACCCAACAGATGGACTTCAAGAAATGCCTATGGACAAATCCTATAAATATAACTTAAGGCAACCATTAGTCCATAGGAATTGTCATCAATTACCAAAACCACATATGGAGATATATGCTCTAACACTCTTCTTCGAGCTCAATTAGCTAACTATGTCTTTTTGGATCTAAATGGGCTAATTATCCCATTTTAGAGGAAAACAAGCTAAGTATATAATATTAATGAGCTAACCAAGGTTCTTATGCCATTTTGAGGTTATAATGTCTTTTTGGAGCTAAATGGGCTAATTTTGTCATTGTTGGGGAAATCTTAAGACCATGCGGTTATGAATATGCCAAAGATATAGAGATGTGAGATCTCTGTGAATGAAGAACCGGCAAAAACTCCAACATCGAAAACATCATAGTAGATGCGTATGGACTCCGTTTTCGATGAACTCGAGCTTGTCACGAAGATGACCATAAGCTCTAAAACTCACAAAGAGAAACACCAAACAAGAACCAAGAAGTATGATGCAAGGATGCAAATGGTTTGAGCTCTCAAGAAACGATACGATCAAGCTACTCACTTGAGAGCCCCCCTTGATAGAACAGCAATCTATCCTAACCAGAAAACCTATCAAGGGCAAACCTATACCTTGCACCTCGTCCTCTTGAGCTAGATGATGATGATCTTGGCTTCCTCAAGATGGACCACCTTTCTTGATTGTGTTGGCTTGATGAAGACTAGTTGATTGCTCCCTCATACTCACCATGGGTGAGCCACTCTTCAGCATATCTTCACAAGTCCATTGCCACCACAATGGACGGCAAGCTTCAAGCATGCTATCTTCGTGCTGATCCACTTGAACTTGAACATCGCAATCTTAATGACGATCACAACTTGACGTCATACTCCATGGGTTGTATGAGATCTTCCCTTTGATGCAAGCCCATGGAAACACACCTAACCCCCACATAGAACTCTCACGAAGACCATGGGTTAGTACACAAACACGTAATGGACAATGCTTACCATACCATGGGATCACTTGATCCCTCTCGGTACATCTTGTATGCTTTGTGTGTTGATCATCTTGATTTACTCTTTGTCTGAGATCTTGATCAACCATTGATGATGATCACAACTTGACGTCATACTCCATGGGTTGTATGAGATCTTCCCTTTGACGCAAGCCCATGTAAACACACCTAACCCCCACATAGAACTCTCACGAAGACCATGGGTTAGTACACAAACACGTAATGGACAATGCTTACCATACCATGGGATCACTTGATCCCTCTCGGTACATCTTGTACGCTTTGTGTGTTGATCATCTTGATTTACTCTTTGTCTGAGATCTTGATCAACCATGTGTCTCTATGACCATTCTTTGGATAATACCTTGAATACCATCTTGGTCATCATATAAACTCCTTGAACCCAACTGATGGACTTCAAGAAGTGCCTATGGACAAATCCATACCATGGGATCACTTGATCCCTCTCGGTACATCTTGTACGCTTTGTGTGTTGATCATCTTGATTTACTCTTTGTCTGAGATCTTGATCAACCATGTGTCTCTATGACCATTCTTTGGTTAATACCTTGAATACCATCTTGGTCATCATATAAACTCCTTGAACCCAACAGATGGACTTCAAGAAGTGCCTATGGACAAATCATATAAATGTAACTTAAGGCAACCATTAGTCCATAGGAATTGTCATCAAGTACCAAAACCACATATGGAGATATATGCTCCAACACCCTTTCAATAAATCATTAATGGAATCAAGAGAGCTACTATCAACAAAATCATTAGATTTAGCTTTAGCATTGTTGTTAAAAGATGAAGAACCTTTCTTGCCTTTGTTACTTGTGTTCTTAGGTTTAAGTTGTCGAACTAACATAGACCAGAGTAATCGTTTGGCTTGATTAGAGGAACTCTTCTTTCTAAGACGATCATTCATTGCTTTTAGGAACTCATGCTCTTGCTCTAAATTTAGGTTCTCGAAATGTAGCTTCTCATGAGTTCTTGCAAGCTCTCTATGATATTCTACAGTAGTTTCATGAGCTAACTTAAGAGTGTTTAATTCTTTAATTAGTCGTTCAATCTCGTTCTTATCATTATCATCTGATTTATCTTCACTAGCATGAAAATTAGCAAGTTCATTTTCAATATTATCGCCAGTCCTATCAAAGAGCAAGTCATCTTGTTCTAACAAGTCATCCTCATCACCATCAAAGTCAAAATACTCGAGGTGTGATACATTAGAGCCTTTTGCCATGAAGAAGTTTCCAATCTCTTCATTTGGTGAATCAAATAAGTCGTAGGAGTTGGAGGAAACAAGCGAAATGCCAGAAACACCTTCATCTTGACTGTAGGAAGAGTTGGAGAGATAACTTCTCTCGAAGTGGTTGTCAGACTCGGAGCCAGAAACCCGTTCACCAACTTGAGATTGATGTCTTCTTCTTGAACTGTCTTCGGTGTAGTTGTCCTTCTTCTCCTATTATTTGCCTCACCGGGACTGTCTTCGTTCGTAATGATCTTCTCTACTCGTTCTCTCTCTGCAAGGTGACTCATATCTTGAGCTTTGTCTTCTAGGTGACTCTTCTCTTCGTTTGTCGGGAGCAGAGCACTCATTGGAAAAGTGTTCGGGCTTTCCACAGTTGTATCAGTTTCGCTCACGACTAGACGAACGCTTATCCTCATATCTTGAGCTTGAGCTTCTCTCTATGCCTCTACTCTTGTAGAACTTGTTGAACTTTCTGACCATGAGGATGATCTCTTCATTGGTAACAAGGTTGTCACTTGAAGTAGCGGGAGCATCAACTTAAGCTTTGTAAGCACCGTTTGACTTGTTGTGTAACTCATCTTTCTCTTTGAGACACATTTCATGAGCAAACATCATTCCAATGACTGCAGTAGGCTTGAGATCTTTGTAGTTGGGCATCATTTGGATTAATGTGCACACGGTGTCGTATCTTCCATCTAAAGCTCTAAGTATCTTCTTGATGATGAATTTGTCGGTCATCTCTTTGCTTCCTAAGCCGGCAATCTCATTTGTGATGCGAGATAGCCTAGAATACATCTCGGTGATTTCTTCACCATCCTTCATCTTGAAATTGTCAATCTAACCTTGAAGCACATCCAACTTAGATTCTCTTATAGAATCGGTACTTATCAATCAAAGTATCCCAAATTTCCTTTGCATTCTCAAGGTGACTAATTTTGTTGAATTCTTCGGGGCACAAGAAGTTGAGAAGGATGTCACAGGCTTGAGCATTGAATTACACCATCTTCAGTTCTTCCGCTCTAGCATCACGATCCATTTATATTCCATCGCCGAAGAAATAACCTTGCACACCAACACGAACAACGGCCTAAACGGTAGGATTATGAACAAGAATATGCATTATCATTTTATGCTTCCAACTAGCAAAATTAGTGCCATCGAAATATGGACTTCTACGGTGATAATTTCCCTCACTAGACGCCATACTCTCCTAGGTTGTGAAACCAATGCAATGGAGACCAAAGCTCTGATACCAGTTGTAGGATCGAAAGTATCTCTAGAGGGGGCTGATTAGACTACTTGACAAGATAAAACTTAGCCTTTTCCCAATTTTTAGTGTGGGCCACTTTTTGCAACTATGACTAGTCAAGTACACCGTACACATGCATATCTACGAGTATTGCAGCGAAAAGTAAAACATGCAAGTGTAAAGTAGAGGGTATGGTCTAGAGATCAAACACAAAGGTTAACACGGTGATTTTTGGCATGGTTCTGATAGGTGGTGCTATTGTACATCAATGTTAGTGGATACTTCAACCCACGAAGGGTAACGGTTGTGAGGGTCCACGGAGGGCTCCACCCACAAGGGGTCCATGAAGAAGCGGCCTTGTCTATTCCACCATGGCTTCCGTCCACACAACAGTAGCCTCACTCACGGTAGATCTTCATGAATTAGGCGATCTCCTTGCCCTTACAAACATCTTGGTTCAACTCCACAACACGAGATAGGAGGCTCCCAAGCGATTCCTAACCAATCTAGGAGGCACCACCCTCCAAAAGGCAATAGATGTGGTGGAACGATGAACTCCTAGTTGTTCTGCTTCTAAAGATAGTCTCGTCAACACTCAACCACTCTCTCTCAGATTTGCCAGGGCTAGGAGAGATTGATCTTGTGGAAAGCAACTTGGGGAGGCTAGAAAACAAGGTTCAAATGGTCGGAATGGAATATCTTGATCTCAACACATGGGTAGGTGTCTCTCCCTCAGAAAAATGGATCTGGCAAGTGTAAGTGTGTTCTGAGTGCTTCCTCTATGAATGAGAGGTAGGTCGAGGGGTATATATAGGCATCTCGCAAAATCCAACTATTACAACATTATTTCCCAACTCGGTGACACCGAAATGTTAATTTTGGTGGTACCGAGTTGCACTAAATATGGCAACTTTGAATTCTCAATGAGTTCGATATAGGAATCTCTGTGGGACCGATACGATGACCCAGACTGGTTTCCAAACTCGATGAGACCGACTTCAAACTTGGAAATTCTGAAACTAGAAGATAGCTCAACAGAATGTTGGTCACCCAATTTCGGTGGAACCGATAGGAATGTTGGTTGTACTAAGATGGTGGGATTGGCATAGGATCTGTCAAAGTGTAAAATTGGTATAGCCGAGTGGGAAATGTTGGTGGCACCGATTTTGCATCTCTGGCTTGGGATAGATATATTTTGGGGGAAAGTGGCTGAGTATTTTTGGTGGCTATCTCTAAGCACTTGAGCAATCAATTCATCATAATACCTCATTCCCTTTTAATAGTATTGACTTTCCTATGGACTCAAAAGTGATTTCTCACAAAGTGTAAAATGAAGAGTCTTCTTGCTTGAAGCTTTGGCAAATCCTATTCCTTCGTTGCATCTAAGGGGCATCTCCACACAATCCTATAGACAAAGAATCTTTGAACTTTTTTGAAATGTACTTGGATAAATTCATTAGTCCAATGATGCATATGTTGTGATTAAATACCAAAACCACCATAGGGAGCAATTGTGCTTTCAGCGCGCACGATAACTTCCCCGAATACAAAACATACGGTTGTGATCGTTGGGTCCGGATCAACCCCATTATACCCCAAACCATCATTGGGTTTTTCATTGGACTCCCTAACCTAATTTTTGCGACCGTCGGATCTAAACTGGAGGGTCCAAACCTAGTCAAATTTTCCTATATATGGACCACCTAGTCCAAAAAACCACACCAAAACCTGGTTTCTAGGGATCCTTCCCTATCCAGTCGTGCCGCCGCCAGTCCACTTGGTCTTCCCCTTCCTTGGGATCTTCCCGAATCCACCCACCAACGGGCGCCCGAGGAGATCGAATGTTTTCCTCGCGCCTGTGTAGCCACCTCCAGCCGCCCGCACAAACACGTCCAACCACTGCACGGCGCACGACAACCTCAACTCAGAGCAACCGCTACCCACTGACCGAACCGGCAGCCGCTCGGCAACGTAGCGCCACCTGCCCCGTGCACCCTCACGCCTCCTCCTTCATGTACCGCTCGATGCTGGAGCTCGACCATGAGCCCCGGGTCACGGCGGCGGCCCTCTACCTTGCGTGTCTTCTTCTTCCCTCGGTCTATCTTTCCTCCCTCTCATCTCTCTCCCATGTGTTTTGTTCAACGGATATCAGAACATGACACCCGAAGCCATGGCCCTCGTCCTCATGTTGCAACACCACCTCCGGCTAGCTTCCACCACATCGTCAATGTGCAACTCGTTGCATATTGAGCTTCACTTAATGTGTAGTATTTGATTGTTGTGATTATCATGCCCCGTATATTTTAGCCGGACATGCATCATATTTTTTTGCACTTCATGTCATGCATATGTTGTGTTGTTATCGGGTGTTGATTGTTTGTTTTTGGATTCCTAAATCGATTCAGAATGTGAGGATTCGTTCGACTATGCCCGTTCGTCTACTTCATGGATTCGTTCTTCTTCCAAGCGGGATCTCATGCAAGATGACCATTACCCTAGATACCGCTACTATCATTGTTTTGTTAGTTGTCTTGCTTCTATAGTTATGTCTCATTACCTACCACCTGAATGTCAAGCCTCCAGACATTGCCATGAAAAGCCTCTAACTACCACCACATCCCAGCAAACCTTTGTTTGGCTATGTTACCACTTGCTCAGCCCTTCTTATAGCATTGCTAGTTACAGGTGCAAGTTCCTTTCCATGTGAAAATATGGATATTTTAAGATATCACCATATTATTCCTATTTAATTTAATGCACCTATGTAGACGAAGAACGAATAGTCGAACAAGAGGGTGAGACTATGGGGATATTTTCAGATATCACCATATTATTCCTATTTAATCATGTGAAAACAAGATTCGTTCTTCTCACCACCTCCTCCTGAAAGCTTGACTATGGCTCAGTTCCTTCAAGCCCTCCGAGAGGAACGTCAAGCCAATAATACTGCTATTCAGCAGCTCACTCAAGTCTTGGTGAACAACCCACTGCAGAACGGGAATGGCAATGGTCGCTCTACTCTCCCTGAGTTCATGCGAACTACGCCACCCATATTCACGGAGACGACTTAACCATTGGATGTCGATGACTGGATCCGTACTATAGAGGACCTCCTCACGCTGGTCAAATGCACTGATGATCGTGAGAAAGTCCTCTATGCTTCTCACTATCACGGAGGCACAGCCAGAGCTTGGTGGGATGGATTTCAGATCATGCGAGCATGGCAAGTCCTCACCTGGGCTATGTTCAAAGAGGGATTTCGAGCTGCTCACATTCCTCCCGGAATGATGACCATTAAGAAGCGGGAATTCCGTGCCTTAAGGCAAGGCAGTGGATCCATCAAGGAGTATTTGCAGAAGTTCAACCTCCTGTCAAGATATGCACTAGAAGATGTCAACACTGAGGCTGCTAAAGTGGAACGCTTTATGGAAGGACTACAGCAGTCACTCCAGTATCAGCTGGTTGTATGTGAATGTCGGACCTTCAGCGATCTGGTTAATAAGGCCCTTACGTTGGAGGATAAGCGTCGTGCAATGGACGACACCCGTAAGCGCAAGCTGATGGGTAGTGGAGGACCTAGTAACCCGAAGCCACGCCCGTGGTAGTCAGCTCCAGCAAGACCCAATTATCAACAACAGCAGTACAAGTATCCAACATTTCGCCAGAACTACCAACCTCAGCAGCAAGTTAACACCAAACCAACAATCAACCCACCGAACAATAGTGGAGTGAGGACCAACCTTCCAGCACAAGTTACCTGTTTTGGATGTGGACAGACTGGGCACTATTCGAGGCAGTCTCCCAACAAGAAGTCCGATGCACCGTGCCCCAATGCGCCAAACCAAGGCCAAGGAGCTCCAGGCAGGAACCAAGCTCCCCGCAACCAGCAGTATCACAGCAGGGGGCGGATGAATCATATCTCCGGAGAAGAGGCACGGGAAGACCCGGACTGCATTCTGGGTACGTTCCTTGTCAACTCCACCCCGGCAACAATATTGTTTGATTGTGGTGCTTCGCATTCTTTTGTTACGCAAAGATTTGCGGAAAAATGTGGTTTAAAGCCTACTCTCCTTAACGAACAAATGGCAATACAAACCCCGGGAGCAGTATTAAGGACCAACCTAGGGTGTAGGAAAGTCGGGATTGTCATCAATGGGATAAGCTTCTCCGTAGACCTCATTGTCATCAAGTCGCAAGGCCTAGAAGTAATTCTCGGCATGGATTGGTTGGCCAAACATCAGAGCATCTTGGACTGTGCCAACGGGGCTATTACCATGACAAGATACCAAGGGGTCAAAGTCAAGTATGTATCTGAGCCAGTAACCACTCGAGTATCGCAGGTTAAAAACCTGTCAGGAGAAGAGCTCGATCGAGTGCCAATAGTCTATGAGTACCCGGACGTTTTTCCTGATGAGCTACCAGGGATGCCTCTGCATCGAGACATCGAGTTCATCATTGAGCTCGTGCCCGGATCAAGGCCTATCTATAAGAAGCCTTATAGGATGGGATCCGAAGAACTAGCGGAGCTGAAGAAGCAGCTGGATGAGCAACTCGGGAAAGGGTTCATTTGTCCGAGTGCGTCACCTTGGGGATCGCTTAATCTGTTCGTGTCCAAGAAGGATGGAACCATCAGACTCTGCGTCAATTACCGTTCTCTCAATGAGGTCACGATCAAGAACAAGTATCCACTCCCCAAGATTGAAGACATGTTTGACCAGTTAAATGGAGCTAAGGTATTCTCCAAGATCGATCTTCGATCTGGATATTACCAACTGAAGATCCGACCTAAGGACATACCCAAGACTGCATTCGTGACCCGGTACGGTCAATGCGAATGCAATGTCATTTCTTTCGGGTTGACTAATTCCCGAGCTTACTCCATGTACCTCATGAACAAGGTGTTCATGGAATACCTGGACAAGTTTGTCGCCGTATTTATTGATGACATATTAATCTTTTCCAAGTCCAGAGAAGAACATGAGCAACATTTAAGGTTAGTGTTGGAAAAGCTCCGAGAGCACCAACTATATGCCAACTTCAGCAAATGTCAATTCTGGCTAAACGAAGTTGGATTCTTGGGTCATACCATGACAACAAGTGGATTGGCAGTCGATCCCTCCAAGATTACTACGGTAACGAACTGGGAGTCGCCAATTGATGTGAAACAAGTCAGGAGCTTCCTTGGGCTTGCGGAACACTACCACAAGTTTCTGGAAGGATTCTCCCTCATCGCTCGACCCATGACTCAGCTCTTGAAGAAAGGCAAGAAGTTCGAGTAGACGCCGGAGTGTGAAGCAAGCTTCTAGGATTTGAAGAAGAGGTTAACTACCGCCCCGATATTGGCCACTCCAGATATCAGCAAGGAGTGTGTGATATATTGTGATGCCTACAGGACCGGGCTCGGTGGAGTTCTAATGCAAGACGGCAGAGTCGTGGCATATCTGTCACGACAACTGCGTCCACATGAGGAGAATTATGCCACCCATGATCTCGAGTTAGCAGCCGTAGTGCATGCTCTAAAGACATGGCGACATTACCTTCTGGGGAAGCGATGTGAAATATACACCGACCACAAAAGTCTGAAGTATATCTTCATTCAAAGGGAATTGAATATGAGGCAATGAACATGGTTGGAGCTAATCAAAGATTAGGACCTCAGCATTCAATATCACCCCAGTAAGGCCAATGTGGTGGTTGATGCCTTAAGCAGGAAGACCAGCACCTTGAACGTCATGCTCAAGGAAAGGCTACCTGCCTTATATGAAGAAATGGAGAACTTGGGGTTGGAGCTAGTGTAATCAGGATTCCTAGCTAGCCTCGAAGTCAAACCAACGGTGGCTGATGATATCAACACTACAGGAATTAGCTTCTTTGGCGTCTGCCATCACAGACAGCAAAAAGTATATCATGGAAGGCAAAGATAATATCATAGACGGCAAAGAATCTTACTGTCGGCAAAATTTCTGCGTCAGCCTACGACGGCATTGTAGCTTCTTTGCCGTCTGTCTCACCGAAGCGGACGGCAAAGAGCTTTGCCATCAGCTTTTCATAAGAGCAGTCGGCAAAGTGGTCGAGACGGCAGCCGACAGGCGTTGCCTCTGTTAGGGGCTAACGGAGACTTTGCCGTCTGCCTCCCCTCTTCTGTGTTGTCTACCTCCCCCCTCTTCTTTGCCATCTGCCTCCCCCTCCTCCTCCCCCCTCCTCTGTGTCGTCTGCCTCCCCCCTTCTTTGCCATCTGCCTCCCCCTCTTCTGTGCCGTCTGCCTCCCCCTCTTCTTTGCCGCCAGCCTCCACCTCCTCCCCCTCCTTTGTGCCCTCTTCTTTGTCGTCTGCACCCCTAGAAGCAGACGACAAAGATACAATATGGCCAGCTGCTACTGCCCAGGTTGCATAGCTGGGCGCCACGTGGCACCTTTGTTGTCGGCTAGCTGATGGCAAAGGCCTTTGCCATCAGCTGGCAAACGGCAAAGAGCCTATATTGTCACATTTTTGTTTATTTTTTCTATTTCACAGCACATATACATATAATTCATAGCACATATATGATAAATAGGTCACAACACATATATGATATACATATAAAGCTCATCAATGACATTTGTTCATCAACGTACATCCCATATATCAAAAGAACCAACACATACAAAGTTTCATCCATATATACATACATATAGTTGCACATATATTGTTCATCCATATATACATATACATATAGTTCCACATTGTCCATCAACTCAAATAAAAACGGAAACTAAAGCACTCCAATGCCAGCTTCCATGCATGTAGTACATCCAATCTGCAAAAATGGGAATAAGAAAGTCAGAAGAAGAAGAAGAAGAACATATATATGACAAATAAGCTAAATTTAAGAATAAAGAGAAGAAGCAAGAAGAGAACAAGGAGAAGAAAAACAAGAAGGAGGAGGAGGAGGGGAAGGAGAAGGAGAAGGAGGAGGAGAACAAGAAAAAATAAGAAGAGAAGAAGAAGGAGAAGAAGGAGGAGAAGGAGGAGGAGAGAAGAAGAAGAAGGAGAAGGAGGTCCTTCTCCTTCTTCTCCTCCTTCTCCTTCATCTTCTCTTCTTCTCCTCCTCCTTCTTCTTCTTCTCCTTCTCCTTCTCCTTCTCTTCTTCTTCTCTTCTTCTTCTTCTTCTTCCTTCTTTTCATTTCTCCTCTTCTCCTCTTCTTGGAGTTAAATTAGCTAACTATGTCTTTTTGGAGCTAAATAGGCTAATTATGTCATTATAGAGGAAAACAAGCTAAGTATATAATATTAATGAGCTAACCAAGGCTCTTATGCCATTTTGAGCTTATAATGTCTTTTAGGAGCTAAATTGGCTAATTATGTCATTGTTGGGGAAATTAAGGCAAGGATAATATGAAAGAGGAGAAGAAAGAGGAGGAGGAGAAGAACAAGAAGAAATAAAGAAGAAGGAGGAGAAGGAGGAGGAGGAGGAGAAGGACTAGAAGGTCCTTGGCCTTCTCCTCCTCCTTCTCCTCCTCCTCCTCCTTCTCCTTCTTCTCTTCTTCTTCTTCTTCTTTATTTTCATTTTTCCTATTTCTTCTCCTCGTCTCCTCTTCTTGGAGCTAAATTAGCTAACTATGTCTTTTTGGAGCTAAATGGGCTAATTATCCCATTTTAGAGGAAAACAAGCTAAGTATATAATATTAATGAGCTAACCAAGGTTCTTATGCCATTTTGAGGTTATTATGGCATTGTGGAGCTAAATGGGCTAATTATGTCATTGTTGGGGAAATTAAGGCAAGGAGAATATGAAAGAGGAGAAGAAAGAGGAGGAGGAGGAGAAGAAGAAGAAATAAAGAAGAAGGAGGAGAAGGAGGAGGAGGACGTGAAGGACTAGAAGGTCCTTGGCCTTCTCCTCCTTCTCCTCCTCCTCCTCCTCCTCCTTCTCCTTCTTCACCTCCTCCTTCTTCTCCTTCTCCTTCTCTTATCTTTCTCTTCTTCTTTTTGTTCTTCCTTTTCATTTCTCCTCTACTCCTCTTCTTGCAGCTAAATCAGCTAACTATGTCTTTGTGGAGCTAAATGGGCTAATTATCCCATTTTAGAGGAAAATCAGCTAAGTATATAATATTAATGAGCTAACCAAGGTTCTACGCCATTTTGAGCTTATTATGGCATTTTGGAGCTAAATGGGCTAATTATGTCATTGTTGGGGAAATTAAGGCAAGGAGAATATCAAAGAGGAGAAGAAATAGGAGGAGGAGGAGAAGAAGAAGAAATAAAGAAGGAGGAGGAGGAGAAGGACTAGAAGGTCCTTGGCCTTCTCCTCCTTCTCCTCCTCCTCCTCCTTCTTCATCTTCTTCTCTTCTTCTTCTTCTTTCTTTTCATTTTTCTATTTCTTCTCCTCTTCTCCTCTTCTTGGAGCTAAATTAGCTAACTATGTCTTTTTGGAGCTAAATGGGCTAATTATCCCATTTTAGAGGAAAACAAGCTAAGTATATAATATTAATGAGCTAACCAAGGTTCTTATGCCATTTTGAGCTTATTATGGCATTTTGGAGCTAAATGGGCTAATTATGTCATTGTTGGGGAAATTAAGGCAAGTAGAATATGAAAGAGGAGAAGAAAGAGGAGGAGGAGAAGAAGAAGAAGAAATAAAAAAGTAGGAGGAGAAGGAGGAGGAGGAGGAGAAGGACTAGAAGGTCCTTGGCCTCTCCTCCTTCTCCTCCTCTTCCTCCTCCTCCTCCTCCTCCTCCTTCTCCTTCTTCTTTCTTTTCATTTTTCCTATTTCTTATCCTCTTCTCCTCTTCTTGGAGCTAAATTAGCTAACTATGTCTTTTTGGAGCTAAATGGGCTAATTATCCCATTTTAGAGGAAAACAAGCTAAGTATATAATATTAATGAGCTAACCAAGGTTCTTATGCCATTTTGAGCTTATTATGGCATTTTGGAGCTAAATGGGCTAATTATGTCATTGTTGGGGAAATTAAGGCGGGGAGAATATGAAAGAGGAGAAGAAAGAGGAGGAGGAGAAGAAGAAGAAATAAAGAAGAAGGAGGAGAACGAGGAGGAGGAGGAGAAGGACTAAAAGGTCTTTGGCCTTCTTCTCCTTGTCCTCCTCCTCCTCCTCCTCCTTCTTTTCTTCTTCTTCTTCTTCTTTCTTTTCATTTTGTCCTATTTCTTCCCCTCTTCTCCTCTTCTTGGAGCTAAATTAGCTAACTATGTCTTTTTGGAGCTAAATGGGCTAATTATCCCATTTTAGAGGAAAACAAGCTAAGTATATAATATTAATGAGCTAACCAAGGTTCTTATGCCATTTTGAGCTTATTATGGCATTTTGGAGCTAAATGGGCTAATTATGTCATTGTTGGGGAAATTAAGGCAAGGGGAATATGAAAGAGGATAAGAAAGAGGAGGAGGAGGAGAAGAAAAAGAAATAAAGAAGGAGGAGCAGGAGGAGGAGGAGGAGAAGGACTAGAAGGTCCTTGGCCTCTCCTCCTTCTCCTCCTCTTCCTCCTCCTCCTCCTCCTCCTTTTCCTTCTTCTCTTGTTCTTCTTCTTCTTTCTTTTCATTTTTCCTATTTCTTATCCTCTTGTCCTCTTATTGGAGCTAAATTAGCTAACTATGTCTTTTTGGAGCTAAATGGGCTAATTATCCCATTTTAGAGGAAAACAAGCTAAGTATATAATATTAATGAGCTAACCAAGGTTCTTATGCCATTTTGAGTTTATTATGGCATTTTGGAGCTAAATGGGCTAATTATGTCATTGTTGGGGAAATTAAGGCGGGGAGAATATGAATGAGGAGAAGAAAGAGGAGGAGGAGAAGAAGAAGAAATAAAGAAGAAGGAGGACAACGAGGAGGAGGAGGAGAAGGACTAAAAGGTCCTTGGTCTTCTTCTCCTTCTCCTCCTCCTTCTTTTCTTCTTCTTCTTCTTCTTTCTTTTTATTTTTCCTATTTCTTCTCCTCTTCTCCTCTTCTTGGAGCTAAATTAGCTAACTATGTCTTTTTGGAGCTAAATGGGCTAATTATCCCATTTTAGGGGAAAACAAGCTAAGTATATAATATTAATGAGCTAACCAAGGTCCTTATGCCATTTTGAGCTTATTATGGCATTTTGGAGCTAAATGGGCTAATTATGTCATTGTTGGGGAAATTAAGACAAGGGGAATATGAAAGAGGATAAGAAGGAGGAGGAGGAGGAGAAGAAAAAGAAATAAAGAAGAAGGAGGAGGAGGAGGAGGAGGAGAAGGACTAGAAGGTCCTTGGCCTTCTCCTCCTTCTCCTCCTCCTCCTCCTTCTTCTTCTTCTTCTCTTCTTATTCTTCTTCTTTCTTTTCATTTTTCCTATTTCTTCTCCTCTTCTCCTCTTCTTTGAGCTAAATTAGCTGACTATGTCTTTTTGGAGCTAAATGGGCTAATTATGTCATTGTTGGGGAAATTAAGGCAAGGAGAATATGAAAGAGGAGAAGAGAAACTTACCGTAGTGGTCATCAAGGAGGAGAAACACCTGGAGAAGGGTCGTGTGATGCCGTTCTGGAGTTATTCTACAGAATAGATCTTTTGCAATGACTCAATTAGCATGATGCCACTCAATTATTAATACTAGTTTATAATGAAACTCACCGTGCCAATCGAAGAGAAGACGGGCAGCGGCGTAGGGACTTGACCGCTCTTCTCGCATAGACCCTAAAGAGTGGGTCGTATTAGTTAGTAATGAAACAGACATTACACACATGATTTGGCTAATGTGAAAAAAAACTTACCAAAAAAAGCTCGTACATGGCCCGTTGACCCGCCGCATTCCGGGACCTCTCCTCCTCAATCAATCGTGCCGTGGTCTGGTCCCTCTCATCAAGAGCAGCCTGACTTGCCAATCTCTCTTTCTCAGGAGCAGCCTGAAGAGCAGCCTGGCTTGCCAATCTCTCTTTCTCAAAAGCAGCCTGGTTTGTCAATCTCTCTTTCTGAAGACCAGCCTGAAACACCATTCCTCGTTACCACAGTAATGATCTATGGTGACACACATAATGAAATGGCTGAAAGTGTTCTTAGTCCATACAACTAACCTCGATGGCAAGATCGACTGGCCGTGGACGACACGTTATCTCAGGACAGCTGTTCGATTGGCGCGCCTTGATCTCCGGGAGAGTGAGTGGACAACGTATTATCCCATCTCCAATAGCTATCGATCCATGGGGCCTCCCGCCACCAGATATCATCACCAGCTCTGGATCCAAAGGTTCCTCGCTAGGGTTAAAGCCATCCCCTTTCGTAGCCTTCCCCGCGTCCCTGTATGCCACGAGCTTGTGGTGGGATGATATGTTGGTGAAATTATTGGGATCATCGAGGTCAGACTCAGAGAATGCCTTCGCCTTCTTGTACGAGGCAGTATGGGCCATGCCATAAAGGTCGTACAAGTGTGGTATCTCCGTCTTATTGTGATGCGCCTAAAAGAGAGGAACAAAATATTAGCATCAAGAATGAATTGCATGAATCATAAAGCAAATCACATACCCAGTTTCGTCCGAACTGAAGTAAGTTGGCGCTGCCTTGATGGTGTGGCACACCAACCATTTGGCTACGCCGATCCTTCGCATTTTCATGGACGGCTCCCGAGCTGCATGTGCACCACTCATCAACCAACGCCTCGCAACAATCCATCTTATCCGCACACCATCTCGGGGGCACCTGTAAGTTATTAGAAAGAATTTTGAGCGCTACGCCTATGAATGAAATCAAGAAAATTACATAGAAGGACTTAAGAATAGGTAATTACCTTCATGTATTGCTCCTTCTTGAGAAACTTTCTGCGGCAATCCTTCTTCTGCTTCTTAATACCACACGTAGCGTAGTAGTCTCGAATAGCCTGCGGCCGAGCCTCGTGGCGTAATTCTATAGTAACCGCCTACACTAGGCCTCGAGAACCCTGGCCTCCTCCTCCTCATATCCATCCTCACACCTATAGAAGATCTGCAATCAAACGTGAACACACCGATTAGTACAATAATTAGCTATATTGTTAATTTTAGATTGTGTAAAAGGATAATTTACCCAAAAGCTCTTGATCACCATCTCAGCCCTCGTGTGGCACAATACACCATCTATAATCTCCTCCGGCGGGGCCTGCGCAGCCTGGTAGTGCTCCCAGGAAAATCCTAGTGTAGGAACCTGACCCTCACTAGGCAACGTGACAAACCCCGGGAAATTTGTCCGGCAAAGCACACCAAGGACGGAGTTCGGCCTACGGACTCCAAGAGGGTGTAGCCATCCCCTGCAGTATGATAAGGTCAATGCATTAGATATGTCCTTCAGGTTTAATCACCGGCCTCTGCTCGCGGGTAGCCGGCACAACCGGGAGACGTGTACTACCACGCTTGTACACGGTGGCCCCGTCCACCTGCACATCGCCCTCACTATCCGTAAGCTCATCCCCGCCATCCCCGCCCCCTGAGCCACACGGACCCTCGGTCCAATCCAGCAACTCGGTCCGATCCGGCCAGGTCTCCCATCCGGGTCTCTCCACGTCGGGTGAAGCCTCCGGAACCATAGTCTCGTGGGCCGAATGCACCTCAACCCGAGGCTGATCCTGGACCGGAGTCTCATCGGACGAATGCCCGTCAACACCAGGCTCCTGGACGGAGTCCCCGTAGCCTCCTCCGCAAACGGGTCGACCATAGTAGTCCTATGCTCGGGTGAATTAGCTGGTGGTGGTGGCGAGGACGGCTCAACAGTCCTCCTGGATCTTCCGCGGCCACCACCTCTCCCTGTACCCTTTCCCTTCTTCCCTACCCGACCAGCACCTCTCCCAGTGGGCAATGCCGCCGATGAAGAAGAACCCACGGGTGGTGTCGACAGAATGTCTGCCAAGGCTCTACGGAGACATAGGGGTGGAAGCGAAGTACCACCCCTCGTGCGGGGCAGCTGGGAAGAACCCGTCGAGCGCTCTGGACCAGCGCCCACCATCTTTCAACACCTCGTGACCTGCCATGATAAAGATTAAAAGCAATTAGTACAACATAAAAAAATTGAATACCAGACATGAATAATAATATGTACATGAATAATAAAGATTAAATTATATATAATTTAAGTTCTGGATCTTACAAACTAATAATCATCATCAATAAATGCGTCATCATCATCACTATCACGCATGTCTTCATGAATGACGTGCTCGTCGGGTTCAACGGCGTGAAGTTGTGAAAGGCCTTTCTTTAATCGTTGAAGCATTGACAGGTCATCCGCATCAGTAACCTCTACGAGTTCCAGGTCTTCTGGTTCCGGCTCAGGGGTGGAATCGGATTCATTGTCGCTGTCTACTTCCATGTTCTTGGGTGAAGCACGGCGGTTCTTGAAACGTTTCTTGGAAAGACGTGTTTCTTGGAAGCATTCTCCATCATATGTGTCTGGGTTAATGTGAGGTTCATAATCCTGTTCATTTGGGGGAGGTGGTCTGACATGTGGCGGCACTTCATAAACAACATACCAACCTTCCAGATTCTTATCCGTTTGGCATGCCCACGGTAGATAGAAAACTTGGGTCGCCTGTTGAGCCGTAATATAGACATCGGGAACATCTAAATGGGTGTTTGGATTGATTTCGATTAGTCCTATATGTTCATGAGTCCTTCTAGTCTCCTTTGGCTGGAACCAATAACATTTGAAGACTACGACGTTCGGTGGGTTTTCACCATAGAATTGAAGTTCATAAATTGCTTCAACTCTTCCATAATACTCGATAACACCTTCTCCGATAGCAGAGACACCACAATTTGTAGATTTCCGGTTGGGCATAGATAGCTCTTTGCCAAAGGTACGAAAGAGATACCCGTTGATGTTGTATTTCTCAAATGAATGGACCTTATAGTCAAAACCATTAGCGACTTATCTCAATTCGGCGTCCATAGACTCTGAATTAGCCTACAAGTTTAATACGAAACGATTGTTGCATTAGCCGCAAGTTAGACCAAGAAATAAAATGGTCCATTATTGATAATTACCATTTGTTTGAACCAAGAGATGAAACCGGGATAGCCGCCTCCTGTCTTTGACAGAAGCTCATACTCTTCGACGGAATCATTTTCGATCACCGCTCCATCCGAGAATTTGGCGATGTAATGGCTGTTTGAAATATCTGGGAATAAGAGCGGTTCAAATGAATTAGAAGTTACGGGAAAATGTGCCGAGAACTCACTCGATGTACGGCCGCACATCTGTTAGGTTGTTGAAGATATACAACGAAATGTTCTGCCATTCTTCGACATCCAACATTATTGGTTTCGAAGCACCGACTGGTGCGAGCTTCCCTTTAAATAGGCTGAGGTTGGACCCACCTATTTTAGGGTTTGCATCATTGTGCCGAGGCTTCGGATTATGCAAATGATGATTTTTGGCTTCGTAGTGTGTTGTCACAAAGTTTGCCACCTCCTTAGTAATTAATGCCTCAGCCATCGATGCTTCAATTCTACGCTTATTTTTACATTTAGCTCGAAGGGTATTCTGCATCCTCTCAGTTGCATAGCACCAACGATCTGGCACGGGCCCACCCAATCTTGCCTCGGTCGGTAGATGTAAAATCAAATGCTGCATTGGATTAAAGAAGCCCGGTGGAAAGATCTTCTCTAACTTGCACAACAAGTCCGGTGCAAACTCCTCCATGTCTTCTACCACGCTAGGCGACAATTCTTTCGCACAAAGAACACGGAAGAAATAGCTCAACTCCGCCAGTACTAGCCATTCATCCTCAGGAATAAAGCCACGTAACATCACCGACACTACCCGCTCTAGCCATATGTGCCAATCATGACTCTTGATACCAAAGATTTTTAATTTTTCAAGACTCTCTCCCCTCTTTAGATTCGCAGCATACCCATCGGGGAACATCAAGTGCATTTTGACCCACAAGATAATTTCCCTCATAGCTGGCCTTCCAAGATTGAACCAGGCCTTTGGCTTCGACCACTTCTGCTTTCCTTTGCCTTCTCACATGTTTTGTAACGGTCTATGACATAGTGTCTCTTGATCGACTCTAGCCTTAGTATTATCCTTTGTCTTCCCATCTATGTCGAACAATGTACCAAAAATAGCCTCTCCGATATGCTTTTCAATGTGCATCATGTCGATATTGTGTGGAAGAAGGAGGTCTTTGAAGTAAGGCAGATCCCAGAAGCATGGCTTGTGAGTCCAGGCGTGTTTTGAATTATAACCCTTGAAATACCGTGGACGCTCTGGATCAGGCTCGAGGGCGTTTAACTGATCCAGGATATGTTGGCCTGTCAACGCAGGTGGTGCCAAGTTTTTGACAACTTTACCTTTGGTAAAGTTCTTGTCTTTTCTGAACTAATGGTTAGGATCCAGGAACTGTCTATCCAAGTCAAAGCAAGAATACTTCCGACCCTCCTGCAACCAATGAAACTAAAGACATGCCTTGCATTGGGGGCACGGGAACCTTCCATGCACAGACAATCCAGAGAATAGCGCATACGCTCGCAAGTCATGCATAGAGTACATGTACCACACATGCATTTTGAAGTTTTCTTTTCTAGCGGCATCGTATGTCTTGACCCCATTATCCCAAGCTTCTTCCAATTCATCCTTAAGCGGTTGCAGGTACACATTCATATTCTTCCCCGGATAATTGGGCCCTGGAATTATCAACGTCAGAAATATGTTCTTTCATTGCATAATCTGCCCGGGGGGAGATTGAGTGGAATGACAAATACAGGCCAACAACTGTATTGGGTTGCCGTCATGCCGAAGGGATTAAAACCATCCGTGGCGGCGCAGACTCGAGGATTCCTTGGATCTGTTGCTTTATCCTGATGCAATCCATCGAAAATTTTCCACGCTTCCCCATCCGATGTGTGTACCACCATCTTATTCCAATCCGCATCTAGTTCCGTTCTTTTGCCCAATTTGTGCCATGTCATCTGTCTGGCTGTCTCTTCGACCATGAAAAGACGTTGAAGTCTTGGTACGATTGGCATATACCGAAGAACACTAACTGCGATTTTGGTCTGCCTCTTCTCACCCATACCGTTGTCTACCACAAGATACCTGCAAGACTCGCAATTGGGACAATAGTCCAAGTGTGCATACTCCTTCCTAAATAAGACACATCCTTTCTCACATGCATCTATCTTCTCATAGGGCATCTTAAGTACACAAAGTATTTTGTCCGACTGGTACAGGTTTGCAGGCATGACATGGCCTTTGGGTAGGAAGCGTCCAAATAGTGTCATCATCGCGTCGTAGCATTCTCTTCCCAAGTTAAATTGAGCCTTCAGAGCCATTACTTGTGCAATTGCATCAAGCTGACACAGCTCAGTGTGCTCATGGAGAGGACGTTTTGAAGACTCCAACATTTCATAAAAGGCCTTTGCAGATTCCTCCATCTCATCTTCCGAATCCCGAGCATCATCAAAGTCTTGCACCATATCTTCGATCCCGTTACCATGCTCGTCCGTGCGACGACGGACCACCTCAGCTCTTGTGCATTGTATAGACTCGCCATGAAATGTCCACACCGTATAATTAGGCTTAAAACCCCTCCTCTGCAGGTGTTTAATCATTATAGCCTCTGTCGTCTTTTTATAGTTGTCGCATCCAGGACAGGGGCAATAGTTTCTGTCATGGCCATTTGCGAATGCGGCTTTCACAAATTCCTTTGTTTTTACAAACCATTCTTTCGTCATCTCTTTCTAACTAGGGTGACCGGTATACATCCACGCACGATCACTCGTCTTGCCTAGCTACTAAAGACAAAAGAAATATATTTATATATAATTTAGCATTTATATTCATCGGTTAATTAGGTTCGCCATTTTTATTACGTCCAGGCAACCTACACGCTAATAGGTAAAGATAGGTCCTAATCCCACCCGAGTATGTGTAGATTGCGTTCGTTTTCCCATGCTCTGCTCTAGTTCCAACGCAAAATTTCGGCAGCACCTCCCCGCTGTTCTCCTGATACACGTCTCCGCAATAAACAGAGAGGATGTGCATCCGGAGAACAATAGGGAGGCACTGACGAAATTCCGCATCAGATCCAGAGCACAGGATACGTGAAAACGAACCCAATGTACACATACTCGGGCTGTCCATGGATAATGTTGGACAATTCGAAAGGATGGCGGTTATAAATATACAAATACCTGCATATTTATAGATGTCGCTCTTTCGAACGGGAGACGCATACTGGTCACGCATACTAACAAATTAATTTAATTACCTAAATCTAGAAAGTTTCATTCGGAAACCGAGCTACAGTAAATGAAGGGGCGGGGAGGAGATGAAATTTGTACTGACCCACGAATGTAGGGGCGGAGCTGGTACAACGCACGGGGAGGTCTTCGCACAGTAGACCTCACAGCGACGAGACAACTATCACATGTAAATCCACCCGATCAACACAAATATTCTAATTATGTCATTTTAGAGGAAAACAAGTTAAGAATATAATATTCATGAGCTAACCTAGGTTTTTATGCCATTTTGTAGCTAAATGGGCTAATTATCTCATTGTTGGGGAAAATAAGGTAAGGAGAATAAGATAGAGGAGAAGAAAGAGGAGGAGGAGGAGAAGAAGAAGAAGAAATCAATAAGAAGGAGAAGGAGGAGGAGGAGAAGAAGGAGGAGAAGAAGGAGGAGGAGAAGGTATTCTTCTTCTCTTCTTCTTCTTCTCTTCTTCTTTTCTTCTTCTTTTCTTGTTCTCCTTCTTATTTTTGCCTTCTCCTTCCTCCTCTTCTTGTTCTTCTTCTTCTTATTCTTCTTCTCCTCTTCCTCTTCTCCCCTTCTCCTCCTCCTCCTCTTCTTCTTCTTCCTATTCTTTCTATTAAGCTAACTAACTAACTAACCTAACTAACCAAGCTAACTAAACCTATCGCTAAACCTAGATAGCACTAAACAGCAAAAAAATAACAAAAACGGAATCTACCACTAAGTAACTAAAAAAGAATCTAGCTACCACTAAATACCAAACAATAAAAAATCAAGTTCTTCTTCTTTTTTCTCTTCTTCTCCTTCTTATTTTTTATTATTATCTTCTTCTCTTGTGCTTTACTTCTTCTCCTTCTTTTTTTCTTCTCTTCTTCTTCTTCTTCTTCTTAACCTTCTTATTTTTTTCTTCTCCTCTTCTTCTTCTTCTTCTTCTTCTTCTTCTTTTTCTTCTTCTCCTCCTCCTCCTACTCCTCTTCTTCTTCTCCTCTTCTCGTCCTCCTTCTCCTCCTCTTCTCCTCTTCTCCTCCTCCACCTAACTAACCAAGTTAACTAACTAACCTAACTAATTTAACAAGCTACCACTAATTAAAAAAACAAATTCTACCACTAAACTACCTACTAATTAACAAAAATAATGCGGGTGCGGGGGTGGGGATGTGGGGGCTCACTGGGAGGGGCGGCTGTGGCGGGGCGGGGGCTGTTGGGGGTAGCAGGGCGGCGCCGGGGGCGCCAGGGGCGGCGGCGCGAGGGTGGTGGGGCAGCGGCAGCGGGGCCGAGGTGGGGCAGCGGCAGGACGGTGGTGGTGGCGCGACGGTGGTGGCGGGGGCGACATGGGTGACGGTGGGGCGACAGGGGCGGCGGCGGGGGCGACAGGGGCGGCGGCGCGACGGGGGCGAGGGCGCGACGGTGGTGGCGGCGGCCGGTGGGCGTCGGGGATTGGGAGAGAGAGAGAGGGGCGTGCGGGGTGAGCCGTTACAGAGAGAGGGGCGGGTGGGGTGGGGGGGAAGGAGCCGTTAACGGAGTTAGCTCTTTGCCGTCTGCCGGCGGACGGCAAAGATTCTAGACTCTTTGCCGTGTGCCTCCGGACTCTTTGCCGTCCGCTAGCAGACGGCAATGAAGGGACTCCAGTTTGACCTAACCACCCCGCGGTCAGGTGGGCCCATCTACATCTTTGCCGTCCGCTGTGAGACTCTTTGCCGTCTGCTACTGACGGCAAAGATGTCCCTGATGGCAAAAACACTCTATGCCATCACCTAGTGATTTGCTTTGTTGAAGCTGACGGCAAAGACACTCTTTGCCATCAGCTAGCAGACGGCAAAGACTAGGCAGATGGCAAAAAACTGTTTTCAAGTAGTGCAAGGAGGCCCAGAAGGGGCAAAGAGCATTGAACGCATCAAAAAGAAGATTCAAGAAGGCAAGGCCCCACAATTTTCAGTGGATGAACAAGGAGTAGTGTGGTTTGGGAAACGTTTGTGCGTACCAAACAAGGCAGAACTCAAGGATTTGATCCTGCAAGAAGCACATGATACACCCTACTCTATTCACCCCGGTGGTACCAAGATGTATCAAGATCTCCGAGAAAAATTCTGGTGGCATGGCATGAAGAGGGAAATAGCGTCTGATGTTGCCAAGTGCGATGTGTGTCCGGGGGTCAAGGCTGAGCATCAGCGACCTGCTGGACTGCTACAACCTCTCCAAGTGCCAGAATGGAAGTGGGACAAAGTAGGCATGGATTTCGTTACCGGCTTACCAAGGTCTAACAGAGGCCATGACTCTATATTGATCATTGTCGACCACCTAACCAAGGTATCTCATTTCATTCCGGTCAGCACCACGTATGGGGGCGACCAGTTGGCTAGTCTCTATATTGAGCTCCTTGTGAGCCTTCACGGAGTTCCCAAGGAGATTGTATCTGACCGAGGCACGCAGTTCACCTCAAGATTCTAGAAGAAGTTCCAAGAAGCCCTCGGAACCAAACTCTCTTTCAGCACCGATTTCCACCCGCAAACGGGCGGACAAATGGAGAGAGTAAACCAGATACTCCGGCTTGTGTCTTGGCACATGGAGCCAAATGGGAAGACCGTCTACCGTTCGCTGAGTTCTCATACAACAACAGCTACCAGTCTAGTCTCCATATGGCCCCACTTGAAGTGTTGTACGGACGAAAGTGCCGCACCCCGCTCAACTAGTCTGAAACCGGTGAAGGATTGATTTTCGGGCCGAAAGTTTTGCAAGAGGCAAAAGAGAAGGTGCAGCTTGTCCGAGAAAACCTAAAAGCAGCCAAGTCGCGACATAAGAGCTATGCGGACTCTCACCGCAGAGAATTGGAGTTTAACCTTGAAGACCAGGTGTACCTCCGTGTCACACCTCTCAAGGGAACCAAGTGTTTCCATGTTAAAGGGAAACTTGCTCCAAGGTTCATTGGACCTTTTAAGATCACGGCAAAGCGTGGAGAAGTTGCTTACCAGTTGGAGCTACCTCCGGAATTTTCGGGTGTGCATAACGTCTTCCACGTGTCACAACTTCGGAAGTGTCTTCAAGTGCCAAACCATCCCGATCTTTACAAGGACATTGACCATCAGGCCATGGACCTTCAGCTAGACCTCACCTACCGTGAGAAGCCGATCTACATCCTGGATGAAGTAGAGCGTTGCAACAGAAGCCGCACCATCAAGTATTTCAAGGTTCAGTTGAGCAACCACACCGAAGCAGAAGAAACATGGGAGTGTGAAGACTATCTCCGACGTGAGTTTCCGTACCTTTTTAGCACCTAGCTTAGGAATCTCAGGGATGAGATTCTTGTAAGGGGGATAGGTCTGTCACACCCTGTTTTCACTACCACTTTTTCAGTAATTCAAAAATCTGAGTTTATTAGAACTTTTTCAAACTAATGTTGTGAGTGCCATGATTCTCATTGTTTGCTTGTATGCTTGATCATGTGATGATAAAAACCACATTTCTCAAGATGAAATTATTTTCAAAACCATTTTCTTATTTCTGGTTAATGTAAAAACCTTGCTTTTAGTTGCACTACATGCCCTTGATGGCAAGGAGTGTTCTCACCCAAAGTTGGTGATCTGATTCTAGCACCATTTTAGTGCACCAAAACCACAAAATAATATTTTTCTAATGTATTTGCATGTCCATTTCTGAGGCCCGAAATGGTATTCCTATATGGAAAAATACTTTTCTGGCTTATAAATATCTGATTAAATTTGGAGATGATCAGAAGGACATATATTTTCCATACATAAGATTTTTAACCCCTATTTATATTAATATTATTTGAGTGAAACCCTGAAAACCATTTATGTCTGTCTTGACCTTTTGAAATATTTCCAAAGGAAATATTCTCAATAAAATCATAGAAAATTCCAGTGGTATCCCTAAGCCATGTTTGGTATCCACATAAAGTTCCACCTTGATCCAAGGTGATTAAGGACACCAAATAACAGCAAAACCCCTTCTGTCCAGATTGGAGTTAGAGCAACTCTACATAGCAAAATTTGTCCAATGGAGTTGAGCTTTGCAAAAGTGCCTAATACCTCAAATGAGGGTCCCACACCGAAAATGGGATTTGTGGGACTTAATTTTCCCACACTCTGTTTGGAAGGAACACATCTGGTCAAATGGTGAAGTTTTCAAGTTTACAAAACTAGACTTTTCCAATGGAGCTCAAACTTGGTGAAACCCCATGTTTTAGCACCAAACCCAATCCAGTTAAGTTGCAGAACTAGTGGTGGGGTGCTACCATCCCAAACAACTATCGAGCACCTTCTGACAGGTGGGTAAAAGCCCCTCTAACCTTAGCTAAACCCCAACCCCTTTTCCCCAAACTCTCAGATTAGGTGGCCAATATCAATGCCCAGCCCTAGTCAACTGGCCCCTCTCTGGTTCAAAGTAGAAATGATAAAATCCCCATTCTAAGCTTCAACTCAAGGCTGATAGCACCTGTTTCTCTTGTCTCCCTTGACCAGCCGAAGCTCCCACGGGACTTCAATGGCTAACCACATCCCAGCCAGTGCCCGGGACATGCTAGACACGTCCAAAGCACCCCAGAGCGCACCAGCATGTCGTAGCATGTCGTGGCATGTCAAACCTGTTTTTTGGAAGTACTACCTGAAGGCCGCAAGGCTATTCAGAACAAATGGATCTTTAAGAAGAAGAAGGACGCTGACGGTAATGTGACCGTTTATAAAGCTCGACTTGTGGCAAAGGGTTTTTCACAAGTTCAAGGAATGGACTACGATGAGACATTCTCACCCGTAGTGATGCTTAAGTCCGTCAGAATCATGTTAGCAACAGCTGCCTTTTTCGATTATGAAATCTGGCAGATGGATGTCAAAACGGCGTTCCTTAACGGTTTCCTTAAGGAAGAGTTGTATATGATGCAACCCGAAGGTTTTGTCGATCCTAAAAATGCTAACAAAGTGTGCAAGCTCCAGCGATCCATTTATGGACTGGTGCAAGCATCTCAGAGTTGGAATAAACGCTTTGATGAGGTGATCAAAGCATTTGGGTTTATACATGTAGTTGGAGAATCCTGTATTTACAAGAAAGTGAGTGGGAGCTCTGTGGCGTTTCTAATATTATATGTGGATGACATATTGCTGATTGGAAACAATGTGGAGCTTTTGGAGAGCATAAAAGGTTAATTGAATAAAAGTTTCTCTATGAAGGACCTAGGAGAAGCTGCTTACATTCTGGGCATTAAGGTCTATAGGGATAGATCGAAACGCGTGATAGGACTTTCACAAAGCACATACCTTGATAAAGTTTTGAAAAAGTTCAAAATGGATCAGTCCAAGAAAGGGTTCTTGCCAGTATTGCAAGGTATAAAATTGAGTAAGACTTAGTGCCCAGCAACTGAGGAAGATAGAAAGACAATGAGTTCCATCCCCTATGCTTCAGCCATAGGTTATATCATGTATGCAACGATGTGCACTAGACCGGACGTTACCTTGGCCATAAGTATGGCAGGTAGGTTCCAGAGTAATCTAGAAGTGGATCACTGGATGGCGGTCAAGAATATCATGAAGTACCTGAAAAGGACTAAGGAGATGTTTCTCTTATATGGAGGTGACGAAGAGCTCGCCGTAAAAGGTTACGTCGATGCAAGGTTTGACAAAGATCCGGACGACTCTAAGTCGCAGACCGGATACGTATTTATTCTTAATGGGGGTGTGGTAAGCTGGTGCAGTTCCAAGCAAAGTTTCGTAGCTGATTCTACATGTGAAGCGGAGTACATGGCTGCCTCGGAGGCAGCTAAGGAGGGTGTCTGGATGAAGCAGTTCATGACGGATCTTGGAGTGGTGCCGAGTGCACTGAATCCAATAACCCTGTTTTGTGACAACACGGGTGCCATTGCCTTAGAAAAGGAACCACGGTTTCACAAGAAGACCAGACACATCAAACGACGCTTCAATCTCATCCACGACTACGTCGAGGAGGAGGACGTGAATATCTGCAAAGTGCACACGGATCTGAATGTGGCAGACCCGCTAACTAAACCTCTTCCACGGGAAAAGCATGATCAACACCAGAACTGTATGGGTGTTAGATTTATTACAATGTAATTCACATGACGATGTGAGGGCTAGATTCTTGACTCTAGTGCAAGTGGGAGACTGTTGGAATTATGCCCTAGAGGCAATGATAAATAAGTTATTATTATAATTCTTGTATCTAGATAATCGTTTATTATCCATGCTATAATTGTGTTGAATGAAGACCTACATGTGTGGATACATAGACAAAACAATGTCCCTAGAAAGCCTCTAGTTTGCTAGCCAGTTGATCAAGGATAGTCAAGGTCGTCTCACTATGTACAAGGTGTTGTTGCTTGATAACTGGATCACATCATTTGGGTGAATCATGTCATGGATGATACGTCTCCATCGTATCTGCTTTTCCAAACTCTTTTGCCCTTGTTTTGGACTCTAATTTGCATGATTTGAATGGAACTAACCCGGACTGACGCTGTTTTCAGCAGAATTTCCATGGTGTTGTTTTTGTGCAGAAATGAAAGTTCTCAGAACGTCCTGAAAATTTGCGGAGAATATTTCTGGAAAATATGAAAAATACCTGCGGAAAGATCCACTGGAGGGGACGGGCCAGTGGGCCACAAGCCCTGTAGCCGCGGCTACCAGGCTTGTGGGGCCCACGTGGCTCTGCCACCTCAATTCCAGCGCTATTTATTCCCTTTCGTCCTGGAAAAAATCAGGAGAGAAGAGTTCATCGCATTTCACGATCTAGAGGCGCCGCCACATCCCATTCTTGCCCAGGAGGGCAGATCTGGAGTCCGTTTTGGGCTCCGGATCAAGGAGATCGTCTCCATCGTCATCATCAACCTTCTTCCCTCTCCAATTCCATGAAGCTCTTCATCGTTCGTGAGTAATCTATTCATAGGCTCGCTGGGCGGTGATGAGTAGGATGGGATCTATCATGTAATCGAGTTAGTTTTGATGGGGATTGATCCCTAGTATCCACTATGTTCTGAGATTGATGTTGCTACTACTTTTCCATGCTTAATGCTTGTCACTAGGGCCCAAGTGCCATGAATTCAGATCTGAAATTATTATGTTGTCACCAATATATGTCTGTTTTAGATCCGATCTTGCAAGTTGTAGTTACCTACTATGTGTTATGATCCGGCAACCCCGGAGTGACAATAACCGGAACCACTCCCGGTGATGACCATAGTTTGAGGAGTTCATGTGTTCACCAAGTGCTAATGCGTTGGTCAGGTTCTTTATTAAAAGGAGAACCTTAATATCCCGTAGTATCCATTAAGACCCCGCTGCCACGGGAGGGATGGACAATAGATGTCATGCAAGTTCTTTTCCCTAAGCATGTATCACTACACACGGAATGCATGCCTACATCACATTGACGAACGAGAGCTAGCCACATATCTCTCCCTGTTATAACGGTTGCATGATGAATGTCATCCAACAAATCACCGATCCATTGCCTACGAGTTTGTCCCAGTGCTACTGTTACTTGCTTTGTCCAGCTGCTGCTGCCACTACTGTTGCTACTACTGTTACTTGTTGTTTCTGCTACTGTTACTTGCTTTGTCGTGCTGCTCCTGCCACTACTGTTGCTACTACTGTTACTTGTTGTTGCTGTTACTTGCTACTGTTGCTACTTGCTACTGATGTCACTACTGTTGTTCCTTGCCACTGTTGTTACTCGTTACACTGCTGCTACCTGCTACAATACTTTTCTGGCGCCATTGATACTTCAGTTAGGAATAATCTGCCATCAACATATTCTTTCCTAGCACCGTTGCTATCATACTACCTTTGCTGCTTATATCCTGCTTGCAGATACTAATCTTTCAGGTGTGGTCGAGCCGACAACTCAACTGCTAATACTGGAGACTATCCTTTCACTCCCATCGTGTCGAACCAACAGATTTGGGTTGAATACTCTACCATCGAAAACTGCCGCGATCCCACACGTTGGTGGGCCATTGCAAGACAATTCCTAATTGTTGAGCAACTGGAAGCAGCTCTTTTCTGGCGCCGTTGCCGGGGAGGATAGCTATATTCTTTGAGTCACTTGGGATTTATATGTGCTGATCACTATGAAGAATCTGAAAGATCCAAGAACCAAAGTCTTGCCCTCAACTACGAGAGGAGGTAAGGAACTGCCATCTAGCTCTGCACTTGATTCACCTTCAGTTATGAGTAAGTTTGCGACACCACCTCGTACTAGAAATCTTGATATGTCGCTTGTGCTAGATGATGCTAGAGATGCTACTGCTATTGATGATGCTTATGATGCTACTATACTTGATGACGCTATGCCTGATACTGCTAGAGATGCTATGCTTGATACTGCCTTGCCTGATGATGCTAGAGATGCTATTTTGCCTGATGATGCTATGCTTGATACTGCTAGAGATACTACTTTGCTTGATACGCCACTAGGGGTATTCCTTGATTCTCATATTGCTAGAGTTACTGCCAATGCTCATGATGCTTCTGAAACTGCCGATACTATTGAGATAGAACATGCTTTTGCTCCTGCTAGATCTAGCTCTCCTATATATGAATTGCCTGCTATACCTGAGTGTTATGTTATGGAGGGAGACATAGCTAAGGATTTTCTTGCGTGTAAGGATGCCTATGACGCTGAGAAATTACTTCTCAAGTGGAAGGAAAAATCTCTGAAAGCTAGGATGAAATACGACCCGAAGTTTGCCACTTCACCTCTCTTTATCACCAATGAGGATTATGAATTCTCTGTCGGCCCTAAGATAATCTCTCTAGTCGAATCTGATCCTTTCCATCGTTATGAGTCTGAGACGGTCGTAGCCCATCTTACCAAACTACACGATATAGCCACCCTTTTCACTAGTGAAAAGAAGATCCGCTACTACTATATCCTTAAGTTGTTTCCTTTCTCTCTAAAGGATGACGCTAAAGCCTGGTTCACTTCTCTTGCTCCTGGATGTGTGAGTAGTCCCCAGGATATGGTCAATTACTTATGTGAGAAATATTTCCCTGCCCATAAGAAGCAAGCTGCCTTGCAAGAAATATACAACTTTGCTCAACTCAAAGAAGAGAGTCTCCCACAAGCTTTGGGGAGGCTCATCCAGCTACAAAATGCTTTGCCTGATCACCCTCTTAAGAAGAACGAGATACTTGATATCTTCTATAACGGACTTACCGATGCTTCTAGAGACCACCTAGATAGTTGTGTCAGTTGTGTTTTTAGGGAACGAACTATAGAACAAGCTGAGATTCTACTGAATAACATCTTGATCAACAATAATGCTTGGACTATTCCCGAACCACCTCCTAAGCCAACTCCTAAGAAAATAGGTATTCTATTCCTCAGTCCCGAAGATATGCAAGAAGCCAAGAAATCTATGCAAGAGAAAGGCATTAGATCTGAAGAAGTCAAAAATCTACCGCCTATCGAAGAGATCCATGGTCTCGATAACCCGATACAAGTAGTAGAGGTGAATTCTCTGCGTAGATTCAATGAGAGTGATATTCCTTTTGACAAACTTGCTAGCCTATGCTTTGATGAATTTGACAACTTTGTTGCCAAACAACAGAGTTTCAATGATTATGTTAGCGGACAATTGGAACAAAGTACTCGTATGCTTAGTCATTTAAGTGCTTGTGTAGACAGAAATGTCAATGATCTAAAGCTTCTGAGTAAACATGCCTCTATGATTACTACTCAGGTAGAACAAGTACTTAAAGCTCAGAATGACTTGCTCAATGAATTAAATGACAACTCTGTCAGAGTCATTACTAGAGGAGGAAAAATGACTCGGGAACCTTTGTATCCTGAAGGCCATCCTAAGAGAATTGATCAAGATTCTCAAGGAATTAATGCTGATACACCCAGTCATCCTAAGAATAAGAAGAAGGATGATAGAAACCTACATGTGAGTTCACCAAATACTGTCACACCTGAAGAACCAAATGATATTTCTGCGTCTGATGCAGAAACACAATCTGATGATGAACATGAACCTGGAGAAAATATGGACAGCGATGTTCATAATAATGCTCAACCTAGCAATGATAAGGATGTGGATATTGAACCTATGGTTAATCCTGATAACCCACAACCTAAGAGATACGATAAGAATGACTTCACTGCTAGGAAGCATGGTAAAGAAAGGGACCATGGGTTCAGAGACCCATGCCCTTTCCTCCTAACCCATCCAAGAAAAAGGATGATGAGGATTTTGAGAGCTTTATTGAAATGTTGAGACCCGTCTTTCTGCAGATGCGGTTAATTGATATGCTCAAAATGTCTCCATATGGCAAGTACATGAAAGATATCGTGACCAATAAACGGAAGATACCAGATCTTGAGATCTCCACCATGCTTGCCAATTACACTTTCAAAGGTGGAACTCCTAAGAAACTTGGTGATCCCGGAGTGCCCACTATACCTTGCTCCATTAAAGGAAACTAGGTAAGAACTGCCTTATGTGACCTTGGAGCCGGTGTTAGTGTTATGCATCTCTCTCTTTATCGTAGACTTGGACTGGATAAGTTGACACCCACTGAAATCTCTCTGCAAATGCCGACAAATCAACTGCTTTCCCTATCAGCATTTGCGAGGATGTGCCTGTTGTGGTTGCTAACGTTACTATCTTGATGGACTTTGTTATCCTGGATATTCCTGAGGATGATGCCTTGGCGATCATTCTTGGAAGACCATTCTTAAACACCACAAGGGCTGTTAAAGATTGCAGCAAAGGCAATGTCTCCTTCCATGTCAACGGTAATGAGCATACAGTGCACTTCCCGAAGAAACGATATCAAGTACATTGCATCAATGCTATCGAAAAAACTTCATCGATTCTTATTGGGAGCTTTGAATGCCCTATTCCTCGTGTTAAGATGAAGTATGATTTGCTTCTTGGGGAGATTCATGTCCCCATTGAGGTGACTTAGTGGCTATTCGATAATTATCTGTTTCCTTTTGCGATTCGAAAAAGTTTTGTCGAGGGGATTTGATCAACACCATTGACGGATTTCTTTCGATGACCATGAAATGGATGAATCAAGGAGTCACATACCTCTGTTTTAAGCTTTTACTTTCTGTTGCTTAGAAGAAAAATGATAGATTTAGTTTACTTTTTCGTGTTTTCTGATTTAGCGTCCCGGAGAAAAGTACCCCGAAAATAAAAGTTCTCCGATCGTCCTGAAAATCAAATATGATTTTTTCTGGATTTTTTTGAAAAATACTAGGACTGAGAGCTGGCCTGGGGGCCACACCAGTGGGCCACAAGCCCTGTAGCTGTGGTCTCCCCCCTAGCCGCAGCTACCAAGCTTGTGGGGCCCACAGGGACCCCCTCCACTCATTCCAGCTCCCATCCTCTTCTTCTACCTCTAGAAAAAATCGTTTCTCAGCTCAAACCCGTGTTCTTGCTCATTTGGCTGTGATTTTTTCGATCTCCTTGCTCAAAGCACCATTCTCCAAACTATTTTGGGGAAATTACTACTTGGTAAGTGACTCCTCCATTTGTCCAATTAGTTTCTACTCTAGTGCTTTATCCTTCGCGTATTCTTGCTACCTTGGTGACCCTGTTCTTGAGCTTGAAATGTTGATTTTAGCTAGTCCCAAGTAGTTTTAGCGCGTGATATGATCTCTAGGCACTAGTAGGAGTAGTTGCTACGAGTTGGGTTAATCCTTAGTCACTTTTCTTTCGAAGTCTCTAAAAATTTCAGAAGTTTTCAGAGTTAGAAAAGGGAAAAGATGAGGAGGTTCTTGAGAGGCTCTTCAAGCCGTAACCCCAAGGAGGATGAGGAGAACCACCCCAAGTACGTGGTTCCTCGAGTCACAGAAGTTCGAGCGTGCAAGTGGCCAAGTGATGATTTTTTACGCACCGCTGGGCTTTATGAAGACTTTATTACTTGGTGGAGAACGCAGGTCTTACCGCGTTCGTTGAAGATAAGTGCCCACAATACCTCCTCCTCACCAATATTTTCGTTCAAAGCTTCAACTTTTATCCGAGGAAGAATCCCCCTATGGTTGAGTTCATGTTATACGATATCCCCTAGCGCATGACACTACATGATTTTTGCAATGTGTGCAAATTACCTTATGTTGGGGATATTCATGATCCTCGTCCACGGGACTTCGAGGCTTTCATAGATACTATTGCTGTTGGAGAGGAGAGAGGAGTGTCTCGCGCTAGAATTGCTAGCATACATTTTCCTATGCTTCGGTACTTCTCCTTATTTGTGGGAAAATGTTTGGTTGGTCGTGGGGAGGCTGGATCACTTAGCTCTCCACACCTTGCGGTTTTGTGCGAAGGCCTTTATAACAATAAGACTTATAGCCTAGGTGCTATAGTAGCTCAGCGGTTGAACACAAACCGTTCCAAAGGTGTCGTCTATGGAGGTATCTATGCTACTCGTCTTGCTAGACACTTCGAGATACCTATTAGACTTCACGAGGAAGAAGAAATGCTTCTTCCTGAGAAATATCTGGATTATGACACCATGGTTCACCATGATTTTCTGGATAGAGATGCTAGTAGACGGATGATTTATAACCTGGTATTTAGTCAGGGTACTCGAGAGACTATTACTTTGCCTGCTCCTTCTTTGTTCAACCTTTATGCAGGCAGGTACATTATTATTCTCTCGGACATCTACGTGTATTGGGGCCTAGCCGAACCACAGGTGCCCGCGCCTGAGCCACAAGTCGAGTACCACGCACCAGTTTATCAGTGGGAGTCGGAGGAGCTCACACAGTAGTGGCACCCTCAGTCCACTCCGGAGGTTCCAGACGGTTACTACTCACCTTGGGAGTAGACCAAGCTAGGCACAAAGCCTAAGCTTGGGGGAGTACGTGTTTGCACCAACTTTACATTCATGCTTATGCTTTCACTTTGTTAGTCGGTGTTTACACTTTGCCAATGTATTGTCTATGCTAGTTTATTTTCATTTTCTTGTTTTCTTGTTTTGTGTCCTTTTGAGAAAACCCAAAAGTATTTTCCTTTCTTCTTTTGCTTGTTGGGAGCTTTCCCGTGTAAATAGTTTTCTTTTTCTTTGAGTCGAGGTAGAAGACCATGGTTACAATGTTTAGTGGCTCTCTCAAGCATACCTATTCATTTGTTAAAGAGCCATATTACTTTGTCTTCTACTTTGTGTTTTCCTGCAGATTCAGCTTAGTCCAATGCACGAGAACTCTTATTATTGTTCGCATCGTTCGATTGTGCAAGTGAAAGGCAAGTGAAAGGCAATGAACTCTTATGATATATAATGAAGTGACTGAGACTGGAAAAGCTGGTATGAACTCTATCTATTTTGTTTTTGTAAATATGACTAGTTTGTTGTCCGAGATTCAGCTTTGTTGAGAGAGAACCATGTTTGCAATCACAACTTAGAGATCATAGTTTCTGATGTCATGCGTAATTAGTTAGGAGCTTATAATGATTTGTCTTGAATGCCAACATAGATTTTGAGATGACTATGATGTAGTATGAGAGGATGGTATTCTCCTTTGAATGATTCAAGTGGCTTGACTTGGCGCATGTTCATGCATGTAGTTGAAACAAAATCAACATAGCCTCTATGATGTTCGTGTTCATGGTAATTTATATCCTGCTCATGCTTGCACTCAATGTTAGTCAAACTCATTGCATCTTGATGACTATTGTCGCTCTCTAGTTGGTCGCTTCCCAGTCTTTTGCTAGCCTTCACTTGTACTAAGCGGAATACTGCTTGTGCATTCACTTACATAAACCCAAAAGTTTTTCCATGAGAGTCCACCATACCTACCTATTTGCGGTATCTACCTGCCGTTCCAAGTAAATTTGCATGTGCCATTCTCTAACCTTCAAGAAATAATCTGTTTTGGTTGCCCGAACCGCTCATGTGGTGACAGGGGGCTATTGGTATCTTCCATGTTAGGCGTGTTATCATCGACATGTGTTTATTCACTGTCATTCACGAGAAAGGGGCTGGTAATTGGAATGCCCAGTTCCACGCTTAAATCGAAAACATAACTGTAAAACAAGACTCCCCCCGGATTGATGTTAGTATGGACGGTACTCGAGGATTCGGCTAGCCATGGAGTGTGATTGATTGGTGGTGGGGGAGTCAAAACTTTACTTTTCTGTTTGGGAACCGCCTATAGCATGAGTAGCATGGAAGATATTGAGAACTCTTGGTCACTGCATTGACAATGAAAGCAGGCCACCCCAAAATTATTATCTCTGTTTTCAAAGCTTGAGCTCTGGCACCTCTGCAAATCAATGCTTCCCTCTGCGAAGGGCATGTCCATTTATTTTCCTGTTGAGTCGTCCTCTTCTTATTTAAGCACCAATTAGAGACCACCTCTGTCATTTTTATACTTGCTTTTGATTGATATTGAGTATGACTATGACTGGATCTTCGTTGCTATGAATTACAATGTTTAGTCAGCCCTTGATCTTTGAAAGTGTTGTGCATTTATGTTTTGCGGTCTCAGAAAGAGCTAGCGAGATACCACCTATTCATATTGCTTCATGCTTGTTTTGATTGAATTGTTGGTATCTGAAACTCATTATTATTTGCTCGCTAGTTGATTATGCCATTGATATTAGTTTACCGTGAGACCTTCGTGTCACTTGCTTATGTGGTTAACTTGTGATCTTGCTGAAATTCTGGTTATGAGTTAGACATAGTTGCAACAACAAGATCAAACAGAGTTTGTTAAAGTTTTTCTTTCTCTTTCAGTTTGTCAACTGAGTTGCTTGAGGACAAGCAAGGTTTTAAGCTTGGGGGAGTTGATACGTCTCCATCGTATCTACTTTTCCAAACTCTTTTGCCCTTGTTTTGGACTCTAATTTGCATGATTTGAATGGAACTAACCCGGACTGACGCTGTTTTCAGCAGAATTTCCATGGTGTTGTTTTTGTGCAGAAATGGAAGTTCTCGGAACGTCCTGAAAATTTACGAAGAATATTACTGGAAAATATGAAAAATACCTGCGCAAAGATCCACCGGAGGGGACGGGCCAGTGGGCCACAAGCCCTGTAGCCGCGGCATCCCCACCCCTAGCCGCGGCTACCAGGCTTGTGGGGCCCACATGGCTCTGTCGCCCCAATTCCAGAGCTATTTATTCCCATTCGTCCCAGAAAAAATCAGGAGAGAAGTGTTCATCGCATTTCACGATCCAAAGGCACCGCCACATCCCGTTCTTGCCCTGGAGGGCAGATCTGGAGTCCGTTTTGGGCTCCGGATCAAGGAGATCGTCGCCATCGTCATCATCAACCTTCTTCCCTCTCCAATTCCATGAAGCTCTTCATTGTTCGTGAGTAATCTATTCGTAGGCTCTTTGGGCAGTGATGAGTAGGATGAGATCTATCATGTAATCGAGTTAGTTTTGACGGGGATTGATCCCTAGTATCCACTATGTTCTGAGATTGATGTTGCTACTACTTTGCCATGCTTAATGCTTGTCACTAGGGCCCGAGTGCCATGAATTCAGATCTGAAATTATTATGTTGTCACCAATATATGTGTGTTTTAGATCCGATCTTGCAAGTTGTAGTTACCTACTATGTGCTATGATCCGGCAACCCCGGAGTGACAATAGGCGGAACCACTCCAGGTGATGACCATAGTTTGAGGAGTTCATGTGTTCACCAAGTGCTAATGCGTTGGTCCGGTTCTTTATTAAAAGGAGAACCTTAATATCCCGTAGTATCCATTTGGACCCCGCTGCCACGGGAGGGATGGACAAGAGATGTCATGCAAGTTCTTTTCCCTAAGCACGTATGACTACACACGGAATGCATGCCTACATCACATTGATGAACGGGATCTAGCCACATATCTCTCCGTATTATAATGGTTGCATGATGAATGTCATCCAACAAATCATCGATCCATTGCCTACGAGTTTGTCCCACTTCTACTTTTACTTGCTTTGTCCTGCTGTTGCTGCCACTACTGTTGCTACAACTGTTACTTGTTGTTGCTTCTACTGTTACTTGCTGCTACTGTTACTTGCTTTGTCGTGCTGCTGCTGCCACTATTGTTGCTACTACTGTTACTTGATGTTGCTGTTACTTGCTACTGTTGCTACTTGCTACTGATGTCACTACTGTTGTACCTCGACACTGTTGTTACTCGTTACACTGCTGCTACCTGCTACAATACTTTTCTGGCGCCATTGATACTTCAGTTAGGAATAATCTGCCGTCACCAGATTCTTTCCTAGCACCATTGCTATCATACTACCTTTGCTGCTTATATCCTGCTTGCAGATACTAATCTTTCAGGTGTGGTTGAGCCGACAACTCAACTGCTAATATTGGAGAATATCCTTTCACTCCCATCGTGTCGAACCAGCAAATTTGGGTTGAATACTCTACCCTCGAAAATTGTCGCGATCCCACACGCGGGTGGGCCATTGCAAGAGAATTGCTAATTGTTGAGCAACTAGAAGCAATGGACTAGACCCAAACTAATGAACGTAGCATGTTGATCATGTCATTTTGTTGCTACTGTTTTCTGTGTGTCAAGTATTTATTCCTATGACCATGAGATCATATAACTCACTGGCACCGGAGGAATGCCTTGTGTGTATCCAATGTCACTACGTAACTGGGTGACTATAAAGATGCTCTAAGGTATCTCCGAAGGTGTCCGTTGAGTTAGTATGGATCAAGACTGGGATTTGTCACTCCGTGTGACGGAGAGGTGTCTCGGGGCCCACTCGGTAATACAACATCACACACAAGCCTTGCAAGCAATGTGACTTAGTGTAAGTCACGGGATCTTGTATTATGGAACGAGTAAAGAGACTTGCCGGTAAACAAGATTGAAATAGGTATGCGGATACTGACGATCGAATCTCGGGCAAGTAACATACCGAAGGACAAAGGGAATGACATACGGGATTATATGAATCCTTGGCACTGAGGTTCAATCGATAAGATCTTCGTAGAATATGTATGATCCAATATGGGCATCCAGGTCCCGTTGTTGGATATTGACCGAGGAGTCCCTCGGGTCATGTCTACATAGTTCTCAAACCCGCAGGGTCTGCACGCTTAAGGTTAGGCGATGTTGTATGCGTATTTGAGTTATATGGTTGGTTACCGAATGTTGTTCGGAGTCTCGGAGGAGATCACGGACGTCACAAGGGTTTCGGGAATGGTCCGGAAACAAAGATTGATATATAGGATGACCTCATTTGATTACCGGAAAGTTTTCGGCATTACCGGGAATGTACCGGGAATGACGAATGAGTTCCGGATGTTCACCGGGGGGGCCAGCGCACCCGGGGGAAGCCCATAGGCCTTAGGGGTGCCGCACCAGCCCTTAGTGGGCGGGTGGGACATCCTAAGAGGCCCTATTTGCAGGAGAAGAAAAATCAAAGGAAAAAAAGGGGAAGTGGGGAAGTGGAGAAGGACTCCACCTTCCAATCCTAGTTGGACTAGGATTGGAGGAAGACTCCTCCTCCCCCCCTTCGTCCGACCCCTTGAGGCTCCCTTGAGCCTCAAGGCAGGTCCCTCCCCCTCCCTCCTATATATACTGAGGTATTAGGGCTATCTGAGACAACTTTGCCACGGCAGCCCGACCACATACCTCCACGTTTTTTCCTCTAGATCGTATTTCTACGGAGCTCGGGTGGAGCCCTGCTGAGATAGATCACCACCAACCTCCGGAGCACCGTCACGCTGCCGGAGAACTCATCTACCTCTCTGTCTCTCTTGCTGGATCAAGAAGGCCGAGATCATCGTCGAGCTGTACGTGTGCTGAACACGGAGGTGACGTCCGTTTGGCACTAGATCGGCACGGATCGTGGCACGGATCGCGGTCGGTTCGCGGGGCGGATCGAGGGACGTGAGGACGTTCCACTACATCAACCGCGTTTCTTAACGCTTCCTGCTGTGCGATCTACAAGGGTACGTGGATCGGAAATCCCCTCTCGTAGATGGATATCACCATGATAGGTCTTCGTGCGCGTAGGAAAAAATTTGTTTCCCATGCGACGTTCCCCAACATCCCCACCATGCACGGCCAGGTGTCTAGTGGGCCCCTCGAGGGTCCCCTCACTGATTCCTTCAACTCACTTCGTCACCTACCTTGAGAAGAAAATTATTGTATCTCTCTCTCTCGAGTCCTTGCTCTCAAACCCGTGGATTTTGATCTCTTTGCTCGAAACTCCATTTCTGAAACTGTTTTCAGGAATTTCTCCTTGGTATGTAACTTCCCACTTCTTTAATTATTTTTTGCTTAGGTGGTTTTATCTTATAAGTAATTAGATACTCTAGGTGCTGCTGTATATGAGCTTGCATGTTGAATTCTTGAATTTCCAAGTAGTTTGAATGCTTATTTTAGGCTCTAGGCATCCCTATGAGTAGTTGCTATCATTCTTGTGAATTTTTGTTAACTTTAGTTTGTGACCCAAAAAATTCAGAAATTTATTCTTGGAAAAATGAACCTCTTCAGGAGGAGTTCATCCAAAAAGAACGCCAAGGGTGTTATTGGTGAATCATCTGTTGCTGGAGTCACAACCCCGCAACTGATGGAGGTCCGGCCGTGCGAATGGCCACACACTCCGTTCATGGAACAAGCCGGATTCCACCATGAGTTTGCGCAATTCATGGAAAATGCTGGGTTGACCAACTTCATTGCAGACGAATGTGACTAATACATACCCTCACTAACTCCTTTGTTCAAAATTTCTATTTTCTAAATAGGCATGATCCACCTTTAGTGCGATTTAAACTATATGCTGAAACCCGCAAGTGCAGCTTACTAAATTTTGCGAAATATGTTTAATTCCCTATCACGGTGAGTTAAGAGAACCTAAACCGGCTGAGTTTGATGATTTCCTGCTCACCCTAATAGTCGGTGAGACGAGAGGCGTGTCAAAATCCACAACCCCGAGCCTGCAGTTTCCTTCAGTGCACTACTTTGCTTTATTTATCATGAAGTGTTTAACTACTAGGAAGAAGGCTAGTATCCTTAGCGCTCCTGACCTTCCAATTGCATGCCGAGTAATCCATGATTATCACACCATTAATTTGGAAGATATTATTGCTCGACGTTTACACAATAACAGATCTAACGGTAAAATCCACGGTGGTATCTATGCCACTTGCTTAGCGAAACGCTTTAACATCCCTTTTCATCATGATGACTATCTTTTACCACGAGCTTATCTAGATCGCCAATCTATGGTTGATCACCAATTTATTGACACTGATGATTCTTTGGATAATCTTCCATATAACTTAGTTTTTAGTGAGGTTATCCAAGTTATTGTCCCGTTACCTGCACGTGCTTTGTTTGATTCTATTGCGAGGAACATATACAAGATCATGCCTGAGGACATTATTGCCTACCGGAACGCCTAGGTAGTGGCCGAACAAGAACCCTAGGAGTGGGACTCTCTGGTGATGCCGCTCAAACACTTCGAAATGAGGCAGGACGGCTACTACTGATGGTGATTACCAAGCTAGGCCAAAAGCCTAAGCTTGGGGGAGTACGTGTTCCACCGACTTTACATTCCTGCTTACATATTCTAGTTGTCGGTGTTCACACTCTTGCGGTGTATTATCCATGTTAGATTTATTTTCTTGCCTTCTTCTTGTGTGTTTGAAAAACTTGGAGAAAATCCTAAAATATTTCTCACTTCTTTTTGGTTTTTCTTTCTAGCGTAATTTAGTTGTAGTATTAAAAAAACTAAAAATATTTCTCTTTTCTTCTTTTACTTGTTGGGAGTTCCCCCATGTAAATAGTTTTTCTCAATTTAGTTGTCCTATCTTTAATTTGCTTTCTTGTAGAAAAACTATAAACTCCAAAAAGTATTTTTAGTGTGTTTCTCTGAATTCCTTTTCCCTTCTTTAAGTTGTACCCAAGGGGAAGACCATGATGAAAATATTGAGTGGCTCTCGTATGCATTGTTATTGGTCTAATAAAGAGCCCATATTACTTTGTATTCTCCTTTTGAATAAAATGTTGCAGATTCCATCTTGGTCTACGACACTCTTGCACTATAATTATTGTCATATCGTTCGGTCGTGCAAGTGAAAGGCAATAATGACGAAGTTTGACGAAGTGATTGTGCCAGAGAGAAGCAGGTATGAACTCACCTTGTTTTTTTTCTAAATATGTTTAAACCAGTATCCATGATTCAGCATATTATGACCAAACATATGTTTTCAATGACAATTAGAGATTATAGTCATCCATGACATTCTTAAGTAGCTAGGAGTGGATAATGATTTATCTTGGATGTTAACATGCATTAAAATGGTTGTAATGCAGTATGATGATATGGTATCCTCCTCTGAATGTTCGAGTGGCTTGACTTAGAACACGTTCACGCATGTAGTTGAATCAAAACCAACATAGCCTCCACGATATTTATGTTCATGGTGTCTATATCCCACTCATGCTAATATGCAATGATAATTATTCATAAAGCATGTTCATGACCGTCTTCGCTCTCTAGCTGGTCGCTTCCCAACCTATTTTCTAGCCTTCACCTATACTAACAGGGACTACTGCTTGTGCATCAACATCCTTGAAACAAAGTTATTCCACATGAGTCCACTATATCTACCTATATGCGGTATTACCATGTGGTTCCAAGAAAATTTGCATGTGCCGCCTCTAATACTTCAATTGAACTTCTATTTTGTGTGCTTGGACCGCTCATGGAGTGACATGAGGCGGTAAGTATCTTCCATGCTAAGCGGGCTATTCTCATGATGATTGTTTATTCACTCGTCCTTGCACGAGAGGGGCTGGTAAAAAGGACTCCCAATCCCGAAATCATAAATTGCAAATAATTAAACAGAACTCCACCTGGATTGTTGTTGGTATGGACGACACCCATCGATTCCGCTAGCCGTGGAGTGTGTTTGTTGGTCGAGGGGGAGTAAACCTTTACTTTTACCACTTGGGAACCGTCGCTAATTTGTTTAGCATGGAAGATCCGATAAATCTTGGTCGTAATGTTGACAGGAAGCCTGTAACTCCCAAAATATTTTATCTCTTATTTTCGCTATGAGGTCTAGCACCACTGCAAATCCCTGTTTCCCTCTGTGAAGGAACTTTCTATTTACTTTCATGTTAATTTATTTTTACTCTGAGTCATGACCTTCTTAAATAAGCACCAGACCTGACAGCACTGATGTCACCCTCATGCTTTGTGTCTAGTTAGTCATAGTTTGTAGCATGATTGGATCTATTTTACCATGAATTACAATGTCTAGTCGTTGCTTGAACTTTGGAGGTGCGCTACATTTATGTTTTGCGGTCTGAGAAAGGGCTAGCGAGATACCATTGTTGTTATATTATATCATCATTGTTTTGACCAAGTATTGGCGTTTAAGTGATCTTATTATTGCTTGCTAGTTGATTATGCCATTCATATGACCTAATATAGTTTCTAAGGGTTATTGTTGATATGACTAGTGATGACTTACGTTGAAAACCTGGGTGCCCTCTAAGCATGTATATGTAAACAAGAAAAAAAGAGTTTGTAAAAGTTTTTCTTTATCACTTTCACTTTGTCAACCGAATTGCTTGAGGACAAGCAATGGGTTAAGCTTGGGGAGTTGATATATCTCCATTGTATCTACTTTTTCTAACGCTTTTGTTCTTATTTTGGACTCTAATTTGCATGATTTGAATGACACTAACCCAGACTCACGTTGTTTTCAGCAGAACTACCATGGTGTTGTTTTTGTGCAGAAATAAAAGTTCTCGGAATGGAACAAAAAGAATTGGAGATTTTTCTGGATAAATGGAAAATACTAGAACCAAGACCCACCAAAGGGGAGGCACCAGGGCGCGCCAGGCCCCCTCGCGTATCTTGGTGTCTAGTGGGTCCCACGGGGCTCTGCTAACCCTAATTCCAGCGCTATAAAATACTATTTTCGTAGAAACAATCAGAGAGGAAGTTTCATCGTGTTTCATGATACGGAGTCACCGCCACCTCCTGTTCTTGATCGGGAGGCCTAATCTCGAGTCTGTTTGGGGCTCCAGAGACGGGAATCTTCAGTCTTCGTCATTAGCAACCCTCCTTCATTGCCAATTCCATGATGCTCTCCACCAGGAGTGAGTAATCCCTCTGTAGGCTTACTGGTCGGTGAAGAGCTGGATGATATTCATCATGTAATCAAGTTAGTTTTTTAGGGCTTGATCCCTAGTATCCACTATGTTCGGAGATTGATGTTGTTATTACTTTGGTATGCTTAAGGCTTGTCACTAGGGCCCGAGTGCAATGATTTCGATCTGAACCGTTTATGTTTTCACCAGTATATGTATGTTCCTGATCTGATCTTGCAAGTTATATGCACCTACTACGTCTTAGGATCCCCATACCCCAAAGTGACAATAATTGCGATTCTTTCGAGTGATTACCGTAGTATGAGGAGTTCATGTATTCACTATGTGTTAATGCTTTGTTCCGGTTCTCTATTAAAAGGAGGCCTTAGTATCCCTTAGTTTCCTTATGGACGCCGCTGCCACAAGAGGGTAGGACAAAAGATGTCATGCAAGTTCTTTTTCATAAGCACGTATGACTATTTACGGAATACATGCCTACATTATATCGCTGAACTCGAGCTAGTTCTGTGTCACCCTATGTTGTGACCGTTATATGATCAATATTATCCAGCAATATCACCGATCTAGTGCCTACGAGTTTTCCATATATTGTGCTCGGTAAGTTACTACTGTTGCTGCTGCTGTTACAACTGCTACAAAACTGCTATCAGTGTTACCGTTACTAAGGCTACTGTTACCACTGCTATCAAAACTATCATATTACTGTGCTACTGATCACTGTGTCGCAGACACAAAATCTCTAAGTGTGGTTGAAATGACAACTCAGCTGCTAATACGTGCAAATATTCTTTGGCTCCCCTTGTGTCGAATCCATAAATTTGGGTTGAATACTCCACCCTTGAAAAGTATTGTGATCCCATATACTTGTGGGTTATGAGGAATGTTGTCTAACATGGTCATCATATTCTTTTCTTTTTAGCATGGACATATGGAATTGTAGATGATTCAAACCAATTGTCTATAGTTTGACATGAAAACTTCAATACTCAAGCATATCAATAAGCAGCCAAGTCTTTCAGAATATCAACGCTAAAGAACGCTATCCCCAGCCTATCATGCTCCATCATTGATCCATTCATGCAACACGCCCAAATATTAGCTACATCCAATGCTCAAGTATGATAATAGTGTTCCTCAATTGGTGCTTTATAAGAGAATATGGAGACTCAAATTCGAAATAAAAAATGCATAAAGTAAATAGATAGGCCCTTAGCCCAGGGAAGCAAAGATTTGTAGCGGTGCGACAGCTTAAAGTGAAAAAAATTAGAGATAAAATATTTTGGGTGGCATGCTTTTCCCGTCAACGAAAACGACTAAGAGTTCAAAACATCTTCCATGCTAAACAAATCAAAGGTGGTTCCCAAACTGAAAATAAAGTTTATTCCTTTCTTTACAATTCTTTCACACTCCACGGCTAGTCGCATCCGCGTGTACCGTCCATACCAACACTTTCCAAGGAATTTATTAATTGAAGAAACAAAATAAATTTTCTTTGCATTTCGAGACTAGGCATCCCTTTTATTGCCATACTCTCGTGAAATTACAAGTGAATAAACAGTCATCTTGAGAATAACCTGTTTAACATGGAAGATACCGGCTGATACGTCTTCTATGTATCTATAATTTTTTATTGTTCCATGCTATTATATTATCAACTTGGGATGTCTTATATGCATTTATATGCCATTTTATATCATTTTCGGGACTAACCTATTAACTCAGTGCCTAGTGCCAGTTTTAGTTTTTTCCGTGTTTTTAACATTTTTCAGAAAAGAATATTAAACGGATTCCAAACGGAATAAAACATGTAGGATGATTTTTTCCATAACGAAAGATACGCAGAAGACTTGAGAACCAAGGCAGGAGGTCTCGTAGGAGGTCACGAACCCCTAGGCGCGCCCGCCTAGCAGGCTCGTGGGCCCCCTTTGCCTCCTTTGCCCTACCTCTTTCGCCTATAAATTCCCAAAAAACCCAAAACCAATGGGGAGAGCCACAAAAATACTTTTCCATCGCCGCAAGCTTCTGTCTCTGCGAGATCCCATCTGGGGACCGTTCTGGTGCCCTGCCGGAGGGGGATTCAGACACGGAGGGCTTGTTCATCAACACCATTGCCTCTCCGATGATGCGTGAGTAGTTAGATGGCTTCTTCTCTCTCTTGGATCTTCAATACAAAGTTCTCCATGATCTTCATGGAGATCTATCCGATGTAACTTTCTTTTGCGGTGTGTTTGTCGAGATCCGATGAAGTGTGGATTTATATCAGATTATCTATGAATATTATTTGAGTCTCCTCTGATTTCTTATATGCATGATTACGTATCCTTGTAATTCTCTTCGAGTTATGGGTTTCGTTTGGCCAACTTGATCTATAATTCTTGCAATGGGAGAAGTGCTTGGTTTTGGGTTCATACCGTGTCGTGTCCTCACCTAGTGACAGAAGGGGTAGCAAGGCACGCATCGTGTTGTTGCCATCAAGGGTAAAAAGGTGGGGTTTATATCATATTTCATGAATTTATCCCTCTACATCATGTCATCTTGCTTAAGGCGTTACTCTGTTTGTTATGAACTTAATACACTAGATGCATGCTGGATAGCGGTCGATGTGTGGAGTAATAGTAGTAGATGCAAAAAGTGTCGGTCTACTTGTCTCGGACGTGATGCCTATATGTATGATCATTGCCTTAGATATCGTCATGACTTTCCGCGATTCTATCAATTGCTCGACAGTAATTCGTTCACCCACTGTAATACTTGCTATCATGAGAGAAGCCTCTAGTGAACAGTATGGCCCCCAGGTCTATTTTACACACTATATTCAGATCTACATACAAAAACACCAAAAATACCTTGCTGCACTTTTATTTATATTTACCTTTTATCACTATCAGATCTCACGTTGCAAGTAATCGTAAAGGGATTGACAACCCCTTTATCGCGTTGGGTGCAAGTTTGTTTGTTTTTGCGCAGGTTCATTGGTGCCTCATCTTGATACTGCTACTGGATTGATACCTTGGTTCTCAAACTAAGGTAAATACTTATCTCTACTTTGCTGCATCACCCTTTCCTCTTCAAGGGAAAAACCAACGCAAGCTCAAGAAGTAGCAAGAAGAATTTCTGGCGCCGTTGCCGGGGAGTATTCAAGTGAAGCATATCTACCAAGTACCTATCGCAAACTCGTCTCTTGCATTTACATTATTTGCTTTTTTCCTCTCGTTTCCTCTCCCCCACTTCTAAAAAACAAAATTTACAAAAATATTTGCCTTTTTCGTTCGCCCTTTCTTTTGCTTGCTTTCTGTTTGCTTGTGTGCTTGTGTGCTTGCTAAGTCACCATGTCTGAAAACAATAAATTGTGTGACTTCCCCAATACTAATAACAATGTTTTTATTAGTACTCCGATTGCTCCTGCCACTAGTGCGGATTCATATGAAATTAATGCTGCCTTGTTGAATCTTGTTATGAAAGAGCAATTTTCCGGCCTTCCCAGTAAAGATGTCGCATCCCATCTTAATACCTTTATTGAGTTATGCAATATGCAATATGAAATAAATATGTGGATAAAGATATGATTAAATTGAAGCTATTTCCATTCTCATTACGAGATCGAGCAAAAACTTGGTTTTCATCTTTACCCAAAAATAGTATTGATTCATGGAACAAATGTAAAGATGCCTTTATTTCCAAGTATTTTCCACGTGCTAAGATTATCTCTCTCCATAATGATATCATGAATTTTAAGCAACTTGATCATGAACATGTTGCACAATCTTGGGAGAGAATGAAATTGATGATTAGAAATTGTCCCGCTCATGGCATGAGTCTTTGGATGATTATACAAATTTTCTATGCTGGTTTGAATTTTGCTTCTAGAAATATCTTTGATTCCGCCTCTCGTGGAACCTTTATGGAAATCACACTAGGAGAAGCTACAAAACTCCTAGATAATATCATGACAAATTATTCTCAATGGCACACTGAAAGGTCACCTACTAATAAAAAAGTTCATGCTATAGAAGAAATTAACTCTTTGAGTGCTAAGATGGATGAGTTAATGAAGTTGTTTGCTAGTAAAAGTGCTCCTGTAGATCCAAATTATATGCCTTTATCTTCCTTGATTGAGAATTGCAATGAAAATTTGGATGTTAATTTTGTTGGTAGGAATAATTTTGGTAACAACATTGCTTATAGAGGTAACTTTAATCCTAGGACTTTTCCTAGTAATCCCTCTAATAATTTTGGCAATTCCTACAACAATGCTCATGGAAATTATAATAAAATACCCTCTGATCTTGAGAGTAATATTAAGGAGTTTATTAATTCGCAAAAGATTTTCAATGCTTCCATAGAAGAAAAACTGCTTAAAATTGATGACTTGGCTAGGACTATTGATAGAATGTCTCTTGATATTGATGCTTTGAAATTGAGATGTGTTCCTCCCAAGATTAATATGGATGAAACTTTGAAAGCTATGCGTGTTTCCATGAATGAGAGTAAAGAAAGAACCGCCCAAATTCGTGCTAGACATGAATGGCTTAAAAAGGCGTGTTCTCGTGATGAGAATCCCGAAGATCTTAAAGCGCTTGGAGTGACTCCTATTGAATCCTTGTTTTCTAATGTCAATCCTAATGATGATGGGGCTGGATGTGGATCCACTTTGGTTGATGATGGGGTTATAGTCCTAGGGTAGGATCATAGGCCTGCCCTATGGGTCCTACCCAAGGACTACCCTTCATAAGGGATAAGGCCCTTAGTCAGTTCCGACTGAATTAAGGACTTCCCATCATCCAGTCGGTGACGATTCCTCCATCATCCAGTCGGAGATGAGCATTCGGAGCGTATCAAACTTACCGACTGGATTCCACTCTGTACATCGTAACCCCCCTAGAGGGCAACGGTCATACGTTTCCATGTACCTTTATTAGCATTTAAGACATACGTTACCTGTAACGTAGGCATTTATTCGCCACTACTCCACCCCTGTGCACCAAACCGTTGTAAAGGGCAGCGCACTCTATATAAGCCGCCCTTCCCCACTGGTGCAGGGGTTAGCAATTCATTGTAATCCATATTCCACTCGACACCAAGCTCCCAAGAGCACTGAGACGTAGGGCTTTTACCTCCAGCGTAGAGGGGCCTGAACTCATACAACCTCGCTGTAGCTAAGGCTCTGCCCATCCTTTCGTACCCTATACATCTATTGTCAGACTTATACCCACGACAGTTGGCGCCCACCGTGGGCCAGGCGTCTAAGTGACTTCCGGCGAGTTTGCGACTACATCTTTTCATCATGTCATCCGGTGGAGATTTGAGCATGGGTCACGAGATCTTCTTCGGCGCTCTCTCCTTCATCGTCGACGATTCGGCATGGCTTCGGGATGCCCCTCTCGACGTCGAGGCGCTCCCCAGTCGCGGGGCTACGCACTTCCGTGCCGGCGCCCGCATTATCCTTCTTCTCCAGCAGTCGGCTCCGGTGTCGACCTACGCCGCCGTCGCGCGCTGCAGCAAGAGGTCCCGCCGTCCGCGGCTCCAGCGTTGGGTGCAACACGCCCAGGCGCGCCAGAACGCGTCCTCACAAGTGGCGGTCCTAGAGTCGGTTGAAGTTGCGCCACCGTCACAGCGCTCGGACTCAGTTCCGACTGAGTTTCCTTCCGAGTATTGGGTCGCGGGCCTGTAGACGAAGTGCACATGGCCAACTCCCATGAATGTCCTCGCCAAACCGGCCGGAACGAGCACGAGGTCGGCGAAACATCCGGCGCTCGCCGTCAACCCCGCTGTTCTGCCAGTCGGCACACTCGTCGGAGCAACGTGGAGGTGTTCCGCACACCCGTCCTCAACCTGGCTGCCGCCGCCAAAATAGCCGATTCCCTCCAGCCGACTGATTCAGAGGCTGGCGGAGGGATTGAGCAGATCTTTGCCCTACTGCACACGGCGCAGCAGCTAAATTCGGAGGTCTCCCAGTCGCACAACAGGATCCACAATAGTTCTGTTCACGCGAACACGCAACGGTCAGTTCACAGCCCCGGTTCTCATCAGCGACACACGGGAGGCAGCCGTTCCATGAATCCCGAAGATCGTCGCCGTTCATGCACCCCTCCGCGGGGTGGGCCCTACAGGCCCCGACATCATGATGATCGGCGTTCGGTCGGTGACACTTATGATCCAAGGCCCGACGCAAGAGGATATATCGCCCAGAGGAGGGTCGATAGGGTCGGGCCCACCGCGATGGTCACGATATAGACCGTCCGAGTGGAAGCAGGACCATCGTCTCTGGTCCCGAGTGTTTCAGTCGATCCATCCGTTCGGCTGACATCCCTCCCAACTTCCGATTGGCGACGGGGATAAGCAAGTTTACAAGAGAATCCAAGCCAGAAACGTGCTTGGACGACTACCGAGTGGCAGTCGAGATCGGAGGTGGGGACGACCACGTCGCCATGAAACACCTCCCCCTAATGCTCGACGGCTCGGCACAAGCGTGGCTGAACCAGTTGGCTCCTTCAAGCATCTACAGCTGGGCAGATCTGGCCCGAGTCTTCATCAGGACTTTCGAAGGGACGTGCAAACGCCCTGCTGATCTCGTGGAGCTCCAGCACTGTGTCCAGAAGCAGAATGAGCCCGTGCGCGGTTTCATGCAGCGTTGGACGACCCTCTACCACACGGTGGAGAACGTCACAGAGTACCAAGCAGTCTGCGCCTTCAAGGCAGGCGTGCGTTACAGAGATCTGTACCTGAAGTTCGGTCGAACATGCGACATCTCCATGAGTAAGATGATGGAGATAGCGGCACGCTATGCAAATGGCGAAGAAGAGGACCGCATTCGTAGCGGCAAGCACAAAGAAATCGCCGATGGAGATGGGAACAACACTCGGAAGCAGTAGCAGAAAGCTCCATCCACTCCGCAGGCAGAGGCCGCAGCCGTTACCAATGCCAAGTTCAAGGGCAAGGGGAAGGCTCAGTTCACCCCCAAGAAGAAGAAGTTCGGAAACCACATCCTGGACCAGGCATGTCCAATTCACACGAAGATGGATGAAGAGGGCAACGCCATATTTCCGAGGCATACCACTCGGCAATGTCGCCTCCTGATCCAGGGGTTAGGCGAAGGGCAGCCGAGTGAAAAGGACAATGAACAGGATGAGGAGGACAAGGAGGATCCGTTCCCCCAAGTCGATGCAACACTGATGATTTTTGCTAACGTTGAAAGCAAGAGTCGACTGAAGCTGGTGAACAGGGAGATGAACATGGCCACACCGACCAACCCCACGTTCCTCAAGTGGTCTCAGACTGCGATCACCTTTGACTAGTCGGATCATCGAGCACATGTACCCACCCCAGGGAGGCAGGCTCTGGTCGTCGACCCGGTGGTGGAAGGAGTCCGACTGCGCAAAGTCCTCATGGATGGCGGCAGCGGCTTGAACATCATGTACGCTGACACTCTCAAGGGGATGGGCATTCCGATGTCCAAACTTAGCGAGAGAAGCATGCAGTTCCATGGAGTCGTCCCTAGACGAAAGGCCAAGTCACTCGACCAGATCGCGTTGGACGTCGTCTTCGGCTCCGACAAGAACTTCCACAAGGAAAAACTAACGTCCGAGGTGGTGGACTTCCAGAGTGCGTACCACGCGATTCTGGGCCGCCCGGCAGATGCGCGTTTCATGGCCCGTCCTTGTTACGTGTACCTGAAGCTGAAGATGCCAGGCCCAAAAGGTGTGATCACTATCACAGGCAATCGGCAGCGGGCCGAGGAGTGTCTGCAGCAGGGATCGAGGATCGCCGATCAGCAGATGGATGTCCTCGAGCTTGACGAGTACAAGAAGACAGTCGACCCCGCTAACTTGATGCGTTCGAAGAAGCCAGCTTTGGAGTCCGCGTTCCAGTCAGTGGGAGAGACGAAGAAGGTCAGCATCCACCCGACGGACGACACCGCTGCCCCGACGAACATCTCCACCACCCTCGATCCTAAATAGGAAGCCGAGCTCATCCAATTCCTCCGTGAGAACTGGGACATCTTCGCATGGAAGCCCGCTGACATGCCAGGTGTACCCAGGGAGTTGGCTGAGCACCGACTGCATGTGGATCCTGCTGCTCGGCCTGTCCGAGAACACCTGCGTCGGTCTGCCGCGCACAAGAGGAAGGCAATCGGAGAAGAGGTGGCTCAGCTTTTGGCAGCCAACTTCATTCGCGAGGTACACCACTCCGAGTGGCTCGCCAATGTTGTCATGGTGCCCAAGAAGGACAAGTCTCTCCGAATGTGCATCGACTTCAAGCATCTCAATAAGGTCTGCCCGAAAGACCATTTCCCGCTCCCCCGCATCGATCAAATTGTAGATTCGACTGCGGGTTGCGAGCGTTTGTCATTCCTTGATGCCTACTCGGGCTATCATCAGATCCGTCTGTATGGCCCCGATGAACTAAAAACAGCCTTCATCACCCCATTCAGGTGCTTCTGCTACATCACTATGCCATTTGGTTTGAAGAATGCAGGAGCAACCTTTATGCGCATGATCCAAAAATGCCTCCTTGACCAGATCGGTCAGAATGTGGAGGCGTATATGGATGATATCATAGTCAAGTCACGCAAAGGTTCCGACCTGCTGACTGACTTGGCAGAAACATAGTTATATGCACCTACTACGTCTTAGGATACCCATACCCCAAAGTGACAATAATTGCGATTCTTTCGAGTGATTACCGTAGTATGAGGAGTTCATGTATTCACTATGTGTTAATGCTTTGTTCCGGTTCTCTATTAAAAGGAGGCCTTAGTATCCCTTAGTTTCCTTATGGACGCCGCTGCCACAAGAGGGTAGGACAAAAGATGTCATGCAAGTTCTTTTTCATAAGCACGTATGACTATTTACGGAATACATGCCTACATTATATCGCTGAACTCGAGCTAGTTCTGTGTCACCCTATGTTGTGACCGTTATATGATCAATATTATCCAGCAATATGACCGATCCAGTGCCTACGAGTTTTCCATATATTGTGCTCGGTAAGTTACTACTGTTGCTGCTGCTATTACAACTGCTACAAAACTGCTATCAGTGTTACCGTTACTAAGGCTACTGTTACCACTGCTATCAAAACTATCATATTACTGTGCTACTGATCACTGTGTCGCAGACACAAAATATCTAAGTGTGGTTGAAATGACAACTCAGCTGCTAATACGTGCAAATATTCTTTGGCTCCCCTTGTGTCGAATCCATAAATTTGGGTTGAATACTCCACCCTTGAAAAGTATTGTGATCCCATATACTTGTGGGTTATGAGGAATGTTGTCTAACATGGTCATCATATTCTTTTCTTTTTAGCATGGACATATGGAATTGTAGATGATTCAAACCAATTGTCTATAGTTTGACATGAAAACTTCAATACTCAAGCATATCAATAAGCAGCCAAGTCTTTCAGAATATCAACGCTAAAGAACGCTATCCCCAGCCTATCATGCTCCATCATTGATCCATTCATGCAACACGCCCAAATATTAGCTACATCCAATGCTCAAGTATGATAATAGTGTTCCTCAATTGGTGCTTTATAAGAGAATATGGAGACTCAAATTCGAAATAAAAAATGCATAAAGTAAATAGATAGGCCCTTAGCCCAGGGAAGCAAAGATTTGTAGCGGTGCGACAGCTTAAAGTGAAAAAAATTAGAGATAAAATATTTGGGGTGGCATGCTTTTCCCGTCAACGAAAACGACTAAGAGTTCAAAACATCTTCCATGCTAAACAAATCAAAGGTGGTTCCCAAACTGAAAATAAAGTTTATTCCTTTCTTTACAATTCTTTCACACTCCACGGCTAGTCGCATCCGCGTGTACCGTCCATACCAACACTTTCCAAGGAATTTATTAATTGAAGAAACAAAATAAATTTTCTTTGCATTTCGAGACTAGGCATCCCTTTTATTGCCATACTCTCGTGAAATTACAAGTGAATAAACAGTCATCTTGAGAATAACCTGTTTAACATGGAAGATACCGGCTGATACGTCTTCTACGTATCTATAATTTTTTATTGTTCCATGCTATTATATTATCAACTTGGGATGTCTTATATGCATTTATATGCCATTTTATATCATTTTCGGGACTAACCTATTAACTCAGTGCCTAGTGCCAGTTTTAGTTTTTTCCGTGTTTTTAACATTTTTCAGAAAAGAATATTAAACGGATTCCAAACGGAATAAAACATGTAGGATGATTTTTTCCATAACGAAAGATACGCAGAAGACTTGAGAACCAAGGCAGGAGGTCTCGTAGGAGGTCACGAACCCCTAGGCGCGCCCGCCTAGCAGGCTCGTGGGCCCCCTTTGCCTCCTTTGCCCTACCTCTTTCGCCTATAAATTCCCAAAAAACCCAAAACCAATGGGGAGAGCCACAAAAATACTTTTCCATCGCCGCAAGCTTCTGTCTCTGCGAGATCCCATCTGGGGACCGTTCTGGTGCCCTGCCGGAGGGGGATTCAGACACGGAGGGCTTGTTCATCAACACCATTGCCTCTCCGATGATGCGTGAGTAGTTAGATGGCTTCTTCTCTCTCTTGGATCTTCAATACAAAGTTCTCCATGATCTTCATGGAGATCTATCCGATGTAACTTTCTTTTGCGGTGTGTTTGTCGAGATCCGATGAAGTGTGGATTTATATCAGATTATCTATGAATATTATTTGAGTCTCCTCTGATTTCTTATATGCATGATTACGTATCCTTGTAATTCTCTTCGAGTTATGGGTTTCGTTTGGCCAACTTGATCTATAATTCTTGCAATGGGAGAAGTGCTTGGTTTTGGGTTCATACCGTGTCGTGTCCTCACCTAGTGACAGAAGGGGTAGCAAGGCACGCATCGTGTTGTTGCCATCAAGGGTAAAAAGGTGGGGTTTATATCATATTTCATGAATTTATCCCTCTACATCATGTCATCTTGCTTAAGGCGTTACTCTGTTTGTTATGAACTTAATACACTAGATGCATGCTGGATAGCGGTCGATGTGTGGAGTAATAGTAGTAGATGCAAAAAGTGTCGGTCTACTTGTCTCGTACGTGATGCCTATATGTATGATCATTGCCTTAGATATCGTCATGACCTTGCGCGATTCTATCAATTGCTCGACAGTAATTCGTTCACCCACTGTAATACTTGCTATCAAGAGAGAAGCCTCTAGTGAACAGTATGGCCCCCAGGTCTATTTTACACACTATATTCAGATCTACATACAAAAACACCAAAAATACCTTGCTGCACTTTTATTTATATTTACCTTTTATCACTATCAGATCTCACGTTGCAAGTAATCGTAAAGGGATTGACAACCCCTTTATCGCGTTGGGTGCAAGTTTGTTTGTTTTTGCGCAGGTTCATTGGTGCCTCATCTTGATACTGCTACTGGATTGATACCTTGGTTCTCAAACTAAGGTAAATACTTATCTCTACTTTGCTGCATCACCCTTTCCTCTTCAAGGGAAAAACCAACGCAAGCTCAAGAAGTAGCAAGAAGAATTTCTGGCGCCGTTGCCGGGGAGTATTCAAGTGAAGCATATCTACCAAGTACCTATCGCAAACTCATCTCTTGCATTTACATTCTTTGCTCTTTTCCTCTCGTTTCCTCTCCCCCACTTCTAAAAAACAAAATTTACAAAAATATTTGCCTTTTTCGTTCGCCCTTTCTTTTGCTTGCTTTCTGTTTGCTTGTGTGCTTGCTAAGTCACCATGTCTGAAAACAATAAATTGTGTGACTTCCCCAATACTAATAACAATGTTTTTATTAGTACTCCGATTGCTCCTGCCACTAGTGCGGATTCATATGAAATTAATGCTGCCTTGTTGAATCTTGTTATGAAAGAGCAATTTTCCGGCCTTCCCAGTAAAGATGTCGCATCCCATCTTAATACCTTTATTGAGTTATGCAATATGCAATATGAAATAAATATGTGGATAAAGATATGATTAAATTGAAGCTATTTCCATTCTCATTACGAGATCGAGCAAAAACTTGGTTTTCATCTTTACCCAAAAATAGTATTGATTCATGGAACAAATGTAAAGATGCCTTTATTTCCAAGTATTTTCCACGTGCTAAGATTATCTCTCTCCATAATGATATCATGAATTTTAAGCAACTTGATCATGAACATGTTGCACAATCTTGGGAGAGAATGAAATTGATGATTAGAAATTGTCCCGCTCATGGCATGAGTCTTTGGATGATTATACAAATTTTCTATGCTGGTTTGAATTTTGCTTCTAGAAATATCTTTGATTCCGCCTCTCGTGGAACCTTTATGGAAATCACACTAGGAGAAGCTACAAAACACCTAGATAATATCATGACAAATTATTCTCAATGGCACACTGAAAGGTCACCTACTAATAAAAAAGTTCATGCTATAGAAGAAATTAACTCTTTGAGTGCTAAGATGGATGAGTTAATGAAGTTGTTTGCTAGTAAAAGTGCTCCTGTAGATCCAAATTATATGCCTTTATCTTCCTTGATTGAGAATTGCAATGAAAATTTGGATGTTAATTTTGTTGGTAGGAATAATTTTGGTAACAACAATGCTTATAGAGGTAACTTTAATCCTAGGACTTTTCCTAGTAATCCCTCTAATAATTTTGGCAATTCCTACAACAATGCTCATGGAAATTATAATAAAATACCCTCTGATCTTGAGAGTAATATTAAGGAGTTTATTAATTCGCAAAAGATTTTCAATGCTTCCATAGAAGAAAAACTGCTTAAAATTGATGACTTGGCTAGGACTATTGATAGAATGTCTCTTGATATTGATGCTTTGAAATTGAGATGTGTTCCTCCCAAGATTAATATGGATGAAACTTTGAAAGCTATGCGTGTTTCCATGAATGAGAGTAAAGAAAGAACCGACCAAATTCGTGCTAGACATGAATGGCTTAAAAAGGCGTGTTCTCGTGATGAGAATCCCGAAAATCTTAAAGCGCTTGGAGTGACTCCTATTGAATCCTTGTTTTCTAATGTCAATCCTAATGATGATGGGGCTCGATGTGGATCCACTTTGGTTGATGATGGGGTTATAGTCCTAGGGTAGGATCATAGGCCTGCCCTATGGGTCCTACCCAAGGACTACCCTTCATAAGGGATAAGGCCCTTAGTCAGTTCCGACTGAATTAAGGACTTCCCATCATCCAGTCGGTGACGATTCCTCCATCATCTAGTCGGAGATGAGCATTCGGAGCGTATCAAACTTACCGACTGGATTCCACTCTGTACATCGTAACCCCCCTAGAGGGCAACGGTCATACGTTTCCATGTACCTTTATTAGCATTTAAGACATACGTTACCTGTAACGTAGGCATTTATTCGCCACTACTCCACCCCTGTGCACCAAACCGTTGTAAAGGGCAGCGCACTCTATATAAGCCGCCCTTCCCCACTGGTGCAGGGGTTAGCAATTCATTGTAATCCATATTCCACTCGACACCAAGCTCCCAAGAGCACTGAGACATAGGGCTTTTACCTCCACCGTAGAGGGGCCTGAACTCATACAACCTCGCCGTAGCTAAGGCTCTGCCCATCCTTTCGTACCCTATACATCTATTGTCAGACTTATACCCACGACAGTTGGCGCCCACCGTGGGGCTGGCGTCTAAGCGACTTCCGGCGAGTTTGCGACTACATCTTTTCATCATGTCATCCGGTGGAGATATGAGCATGGGTCACGAGATCCTCTTCGGCGCTCTCTCCTTCATCGTCGACGATTCGGCATGGCTTCGGGATGCCCCTCTCGACGTCGAGGCGCTCCCCAGTCGCGGGGCTACGCACTTCCGTGCTGGCGCCCGCAGTATCCTTCTTCTCCAGCAGTCGGCTCCGGTGTCGACCTACGCCGCCGTCGCGCTCTGCAGCAAGAGGTCCCGCCGTCCGCGGCTCCAGCGTTGGGTGCAACACGCCCAGGCGCGCCAGAACGCGTCCTCACAAGTGGCGGTCCTAGAGTCGGTTGTAGTTGCGCCGCCGTCCCAGCGCTCGGACTCAGTTCCGACTGAGTTTCCTTCCGAGTATTGGGTCGCGGGCCTGTAGCCGAAGTGCACATGGCCAAGTCCCATGAAAGTTCTCGCCAAATCGGTCGGAACGAGCACGAGGTCGGCGAAACATCCGGCGCTCGCCGTCAACCCCGCTGTTCTGCCAGTCGGCACACTCGTCGGAGCAACGTGGAGGTGTTCCGCACACCCGTCCTCAACCTGGCTGCCGCCGCCAAAATAGCCGATTCCCTCCAGCCGACTGATTCAGAGGCTGGCGGAGGGATTGAGCAGATCTTTGCCCTGCTGCACACGGCGCAGCAGCTAAATTCGGAGGTCTCCCAGTCGCACAACAGGATCCACAATAGTTCTGTTCACGCGAACACGCAACGGTCAGTTCACAGCCCCGGTTCTCATCAGCGACACACGGGAGGCAGCCGTTCCATGAATCCCGAAGATCGTCGCCGTTCATGCACCCCTCCGCGGGGTGGGCCCTATGGGCCCCGACATCATGATGATCGGCGTTCAGTCGGTGACACTTATGATCCAAGGCCCGACGCAAGAGGATATATCGCCCAGAGGAGGGTCGATAGGGCCGGGCCCACCGCGATGGTCACGATATAGACCGTCCGAGTGGAAGCAGGACCATCGTCTCTGGTCCTGAGTGTTTCACTCGATCCATCCGTTCGGCTGACATCCCTCCCAACTTCCGATTGGCGACGGGGATAAGCAAGTTTACAAGAGAATCCAAGCCAGAAATGTGGTTGGACGACTACCGAGTGGCAGTCGAGATCGGAGGTGGGGACGACCACGTCGCCATGAAACACCTCCCCCTAATGCTCGACGGCTCGGCACAAGCGTGGCTAAACCAGTTGGCTCCTTCAAGCATCTACAGCTGGGCAGATCTGGCCCGAGTCTTCATCAGGACTTTCGAAGGGACGTGCAAACGCCCTGCTGGTCTCGTGGACCTCCAGCACTGTGTCCAGAAGCAGAAGGAGCCCGTGCGCGGTTTCATTCAGCGTTGGACGACCCTCTACCACACGGTGGAGAACGTCACAGAGCACCAAGCAGTCTGCGCCTTCAAGGCAGGCGTGCGTTACAGAGATCTGTACCTGAAGTTCGGTCGAACAGGCGACATCTCCAGGAGTAAGATGATGGAGATAGCGGCACGCTATGCAAATGGCGAAGAAGAGGACCGCATTCGTAGCGGAAAGCACAAAGAAGTCGCCGATGGAGATGGGAACAACACTCGGAAGCAGTAGCAGAAAGCTCCATCCACTCCACAGGCAGAGGCCGCAGCCGTTACCAATGCCAAGTTCAAGGGCAAGGGGAAGGCTCAGTTCACCCCCAAGAAGAAGAAGTTCGGAAACCACATCCTGGACCAGCCATGTCCAATTCACACGAAGATGGATGAAGAGGGCAACGCCATATTTCCGAGGCATACCACTCGGCAATGTCGCCTCCTGATCCAGGGGTTAGGCGAAGGGCAGCCGAGTGAAAAGGACAATGAACACGATGAGGAGGACAAGGAGGATCCGTTCCCCCAAGTCCATGCAACACTGATGATTTTTGCTGATGTTGAAAGCAAGAGTCGACTAAAGCTGGTGAACAGGGAGATGAACATGGCCACACCGACCAACCCCACGTTCCTCAAGTGGTCTCAGACTGCGATCACCTTTGACCAGTCGGATCATCGAGCACATGTACCCACCCCAGGGAGGCAGGCTCTGGTCGTCGACCCGGTGGTGGAAGGAGTCCGACTGCGCAAAGTCCTCATGGATGGCGGCAGCGGCTTGAACATCATGTACGCTGACACTCTCAAGGGGATGGGCATTCCGATGTCCAAACTTAGCGAGAGAAGCATGCAGTTCCATGGAGTCGTCCCTAGACAAAAGGCCAAGTCACTCGACCAGATCGCGTTGGACGTCGTCTTCGGCTCCGACAAGAACTTCCACAAGGAAAAACTAACGTCCGAGGTGGTGGACTTCCAGAGTGCGTACCACGCGATTCTGGGCCGCCCGGCAGATGCGCGTTTCATGGCCCGTCCTTGTTACGTGTACCTGAAGCTGAAGATGCCAGGCCCAAAAGGTGTGATCACTATCACAGGCAATCGGCAGCGGGCCGAGGAGTGTCTGCAGCAGGGATCGAGGATCGCCGATCAGCAGATGGATGTCCTCGAGCTTGACGAGTACAAGAAGACAGTCGACCCCGCTGACTTGATGCGTTCGAAGAAGCCAGCTTCGGAGTCCGCGTTCCAGTCGGTGGGAGAGACGAAGAAGGTCAGCATCCACCCGACGGACGACACCGCTGCCCCGACGAACATCTCCACCACCCTCGATCCTAAATAGGAAGCCGAGCTCATCCAATTCCTCCGTGAGAACTGGGACATCTTCGCATGGAAGCCCGCTGACATGCCAGGTGTACCCAGGGAGTTGGCTGAGCACCGACTGCATGTGGATCCTGCTGCTCGGCCTGTCCGAGAACACCTGCGTCGGTCTGCCGCGCACAAGAGGAAGGCAATCGGAGAAGAGGTGGCTCAGCTTTTGGCAGCCAACTTCATTCGCGAGGTACACCACTCCGAGTGGCTCGCCAATGTTGTCATGGTGCCCAAGAAGGACAAGTCTCTCCGAATGTGCATCGACTTCAAGCATCTCAATAAGGTCTGCCCGAAAGACCATTTCCCGCTCCCCCGCATCGATCAAATTGTAGATTCGACTGCGGGTTGCGAGCGTTTGTCATTCCTTGATGCCTACTCGGGCTATCATCAGATCCGTCTGTATGGCCCCGATGAACTAAAAACAGCCTTCATCACCCCATTCAGGTGCTTCTGCTACATCACTATGCCATTTGGTTTGAAGAATGCAGGAGCAACCTTTATGCGCATGATCCAAAAATGCCTCCTTGACCAGATCGGTCAGAATGTGGAGGCGTATATGGATGATATCATAGTCAAGTCACGCAAAGGTTCCGACCTGCTGACTGACTTGGCAGAAACATTCGCCAACCTTCGTAGGTACGATATCAAGCTCAACCCAGCCAAGTGTTCATTCGGTGTTCCCAGCGGAAAGTTACTCGGTTTCTTCGTTTCCGAACGAGGGATCGATGTCAACCCCGAAAACATTGGGACCATCATCCGAATGGAGCGGCCGGTCAGAATACACGATGTTCAAAGGCTCACAGGTTGCCTAGCGGCTTTGAGCAGGTTTATCAGTCGACTCGGCGAGAAGGCACTTCCTCTGTACTGACTCATGAAGAAATCAGATACTTTCGAGTGGACAGACGAAGCCCAAATCGCATTCGACGACCTCAAAGTCCTACTTTCCACCCAGCCGGTTCTTACTGCTCCGCTCAGTAAAGAACCCCTTCTTCTGTACATCGCGGCTACAAATCAAGTCGTCAACACTATTCTCATAGTCGAACGGGAAGAAGAAGGCAAAGCATACAAGGTTCAGCGGCCAGTGTATTATGTCTCCGAAGTCCTGACTCCTTCCAAGCAGAGGTATCCCCACTATCAAAAACTTATCTACGGGATTTACATGACTGCAAAGAAGGTGGCTCATTATTTCCAAGACCGCTCAGTGTGTGTCGTTTCTGATGCTCCGTTGTCGGAAATCCTACACAATCGGGACGCATCGGGCCGAGTGGCGAAGTGGGCAATGGAGATGTTATACTGGGACATCAAGTTCGAGGCCAAGAAAGCTATAAAGTCTCAAGCTCTGGCTGACTTCATAGCAGAATGGGTAGAACAACAACAACCGACCCACATCTACTCGGCTCATTGGACAATGTTCTTCGATGGGTCCAAGATGTTGAATGGCTCCGGCGTTGGCATTGTGATCATATCGCCAAAGGGTGACAAACTCATGTATGTGTTGCAGATACACTTTGATTCCTCCAACAACGAGGCAGAGTATGAAGCTCTCCTTTATGGATTGTGCTTGGCCATCGCACTCGGCGTCCGTCGCCTGATGGTCTATGGCGATTCGGATTTGGTGGTTAATCAAGTGATGAAGGAGTGGGACGTCAGGAACCCCACCATGACCACATACTGCAATGCAGTGAGGAAGCTCGAGAAAATTTTTGAAGGTCTGGAACTCCACCATGTTCCGCGACTGAAAAACCAAGCAGCTGATGAATTGGCGAAACTCGGATCCACTCGGGGACCAGTCCCGAGTGACGTCTGCCTCGAGCACCTTCACCTTCCCTCAGTTAAAGAAAATCCTTTCACAGAGGAACCAGTACAACCAAAGAGCTCGACAGATCCGACTGAAGTCGAAGTCCCTGCTGTGGTTGATTTGATCATGGAGATTCTTGCTATCATCCCCGATTGAACTGTGCCATTCATTGCATACATCCTGAGGCAAGAATTACCACAAGACGAAGTCCAAGCGAGACAGATCATCCGCAGGTCAAAGTCGTTCACTGTCATAGATGGCCAGTTGTACAAGGAAAGCGTTTCAGGCATCCTTCAACGATGCATCTCCCCTGAGGAGGGACAGTTAATCCTGGAAGAAATTCACTCGGGAACTTGCGGTCATCAGGCCTCCTCAAGGGCAATCGTCGCCAAAGCATTCAGAGCTGGCTTCTTCTGGCTGCAGGCGAATGAAATGGCGAAGGATATGGTCGACCGATGCGAAGGCTGTCAGTTCTGGTCTAGCAAGTCCCACAAGCCAACATCTCCGTTGAAGACAATCCCTCTTGTTTGGCCGTTTGCAGTGTGGGGATTAGATACAGTCGGTCCATTCAGGACAGGCCAAGGGGGATTCACACATCTGTTGGTGGCAGTCGACAAGTTCACGAAGTGGGTTGAAGCCAAGCCCATCAAGAAGCTCGACGCCCTTACGGCCATCAAGTTTGTCAGGGACATCATCTCCAGATTCGGAGTACCTCACAGCATAATCACTGACAATGGAACAAACTTTCACTCGGACAGATTCAAAGGTTTCTGTACAGGCCAAGGTATCCGAGTGGATTTTGCATCTGTGGCGCATCCCCAAACAAATGGGCAAGCAAAGCGGGCGAATGGACTTATTCTGCAAGGTTTGAAGCCTCGACTCCTGCGAGAAGTGGGACATGCCGCCGGCGCATGGGTCACCGAGCTTCCTTCGGTGCTTTGGGGTCTTCGCACAACCCCAAATAGATCTACAGGGCGATCCCTGTTCTTCCTCGTTTACAGAGTAGAGGCAGTCCTTCCGAGTGACTTGCTTCACAACGCTCCACGAGTTGAACTCTTCTCCGAAGCTGAAGCAGAGCAAGCAAGCAAGGCAAGACGGAGTAGATCTTCTAGAGGAGGAGCGCGAGATGGCACTGCCTCGCTCAACCATTTATCAACAAGATCTGCGGCGCTTTCACGCGCGACACGTCAGGAGTCGTACATTCCAAGCAGGCGACCTGGTGCTCCGAGTGGATCAGCAGAGACCTCACAAGTTGGCTCCCGCCTGGGAAGGACCCTTCATCATCTCCAAGGTGCTGAACAATGGAGCATATCGACGCTACAACCTCGACAGGGAAACGGACGAGCCGCGAGCATGGAACAGAGATCTCCTGAAGCGCTTCTACACGTGACCGTCAACTGAAGCAATGTAAAGAACAAGTATCGTTGAAGTAATACAAAGCACATTGAGTTTTTTGCAGATTCAAAATTCTTCCGCGTTCACAGACTCCGGTCTCAAAAAAAAAAATTTAGCCGCGATCCAGAATCGCCCAAGTACTAACTTTCTCTGAGTGTGCACTAAACATCACACTCGAGGACTTAGCTGCGATCCAGTATCGCCTAAGTACAAACTTTCTCCGAGTGTGCACTAAACGTCACACTCGGGGACTTAGCTGCGATCCAGTATTGCCTAAGTACAAACTTTCTCCGAGTGTGCACTAAACGTCGCACTCGGGGACTTAGCTACGATCCAGAATCACCTAAGTACTAACTTTCTCCGAGTGTGCACTAAAACGTCGCACTCGGGGACTTAGCTGCGATCCAGAATCGCCTAAGTACAAACTTTCTCCGAGTGTGTACTAAAACGTCGCACTCGAGGACTTAGCTGCTATCCAGGATCGCCTAAGTAATAACTTTCTCCGAGTGTGCACTAAACGTCGCACTCAGGGACTTAGCTGCGATCCAGAATCGCCTAAGTACTAACTTTCTCCGAGTGTGCACTAAAACGTCGCACTCGGGGACTTAGTTGTGATCCAGGATCGCCTAAGTAATAACTTTCTCCGACTGTGCACTAAACGTCGCACTCGGGGACTTAGCTGCGATCCAGAATCGCCTAAGTACTAACTTTTTCCGAGTGTGCACTAAACGTCGCACTTGGGGACTTAGCTGCGATCCAGAATCGCCTAAGTACTAAGTTTCTCCGAGTGTGCAATAAACGTCGCACTCGAGGACTTAGCCACGATCCAGAATCGCCTAACTACTAACTTTCACCGAGTGTGCACTAAACGTCGCACTAGGGGACTTGCCTGCGACCAAGAATCGCCTAAGTAGAAAGCTTCCTTCGAGTGTATCTTACAGATCCACTCGGAGGCTTAGCAGACCCTCATTGAGGCTCATGTAGATGTCAAGACAACTGACAATTACATGAGTAGCAGGACCTCATTGAGGCTCATGTAGATGTCAAGACAACTGACAATTACATGAGTAGCAACTCGCTCCGAGTACGACCTTACAGTCGCGCTCGAAGACTTAGCTGCGATCACGAATCGCCTAAGTACACAATTGCCTTCGAGTGTATCCTAGAGATCGACTCCGAGACTCAGCAGACCTTCATTCAGGCTCATGCACATGTCAAGAAAAATGACAACTACATGCTCCGCATGTTTGCCAATGGCTTCACCAAGAAACGCCAAACAAAAACCATGAGCCAAAATCGTGTCAACAATTTTTTGGGAAAGGAAGAGCAAAATATTCGATTCAAATTCAAAGTTCGTTTAAAGATAGTCGGTTCGGTGTAGATCAAGCTTATCCACACCGAACCACGAATGTGACGGCCAACAGCAGTGGCCAAAGTTTGATACAACTACCACTCGACATACCGAGGTAAAGTTTTTTCAAGCGTCGTCAGGACTGGCACTGGGACTGGCAGGCTCCACGAAAGTGTCGAGGTCGATCCCGTCTGCGATGCGAGTGGCGCTCTCAAGGAAGGTCTCCATGAAATCTTCGAATCAAAGATTCTTCGTGTTGGTGACCTGCAGCGCCTTCAGCTTCTCTTCGCGAGCCTCCTTGCTGTGCACTCAGACCAGCGACAGCGCCACGTCCGCACCACAGCGAGCAGCAGACTTCTTCCACGCCTGCACTCGGTTCGGGATGTCCTCCAGCCGAGTCATCAACCCTTCCATCTCCCGCCGGGACTCATCTTCGGGCCACAGCTCCTTGTCGATTCGGCCGACGACCTCTCTCAGGCGACCAATGAAAGGTCCCACTTTGCCCAGGCGAATGTTCGCTCGGAGCAAGTCTCGATTGGCATCGTCGCCGAGTGGAACGTTCGGAATAACCGACCGCTCAACGTCACCTGCTTCAGCCTCAGCATCCATACAAAAATCTGCAAAGACAAGATGAGCAGAAAGTAAGCGCAGAATGAAATACACAGTCAAGAAGCACTCGGAATAAACTTACCACCGAGCAGCTTAATCATCTTCCTAACCCAGTCGCTGACCTACTTTTCTTGCGATATACACCGATTGTTCAACAACCTCATCTGACCCATCAGCACAGTTCTTTGTTTCCCCATTTTCTCCATTTCGGCCACCAATGCCTTGTTTACCTCATGAGACTCCTCCAAGGACTTCTCTCGTTCAGCGAGAGCGCCCTTCACACCAGCCAAGTCATGCACTGCTGCCTCCAGTTCTGCAGCAAGCTGAATCTTTTCAGCCTTCAGAGTGTTGTACGCTGATCCCATCTCGCAAGTCTTCTCTAAATTAGCGCGAAGAGAAGATCAGACAAATTCAACAAGGAAAACAATAAAAACTCGAAGTTCTTCAGACCCCTGCCGATGCAAGCAGTCGACAGCGGTCTCGGGGACTACACCCAGTGGGTTCACTAAGAGTGACCCCACTGGCATGAAGCTCAGACAGGTCCGCCCTATTGAGATACATAACAAAAAACAAGCCTATGAGGCTACTACTACCCGACCTGAGTAAAATTACTCTCGGGGACTAATCCAGTAGGTGCACTCGGAGTGCCCCCACCGGTAACATTCAAACAGATTAGTTTTGATCTGATCAAGTTAAACAAAATGTATATAAAGACAACTGCCGGTGCAAGCACTCGACAGAAGTCTCGGGGACTACACCCACTGGGTTCACTAAGAGTGAACCCACTACAAAGTAATCATACTGTATCCGAGTATATTGCTTAAACACCCAGTGGGTTACAAGGGGAAAGTAAATACTTACAAGCCCACTTACTCGGATATCATCCTGGAGTTCCAAGCTTCGCTTGTACACAGACGCGATGGAGTCGTACACTCTCTTGGCATCACCCGCCATCAACTCCGCCTGCACAATGGCCCCCTTGGCAGCTCCCACCTGATCTTCCGGGAGGCGCTAGGCGTCGTACTGGACAGTCGACGGGCCTAGCACCACAAGAGACTCCTTGGGCATCCCAAGTCCTACTCCAGTCGGTTCAGCAGCGATGAGCGCCGTTTCCGTCGATGGCATCGTCTCGGTTGGCGGCGCGTCCATGGCGCGAGTAGTAACAGATGGAACAGCCTCAAGGACAGGCACCGCAGCTTGCTCGGACCTCTTCTGGTCGTCCTCCTCCACATGAATCATCTCTGAAGGAAGCCCGACCGAACGACGTGAGACCACAGGAAAAAGGGCAAGACCAAAGACATTATTCGTGAAACAATAATGTAAGCTCTCGGAGTCGCCACGACGTACCTTGCTGGGATGTGGCAACGTTGTCTGTATCCATGGGATCGTCTTCCTGGCGTGGCAGAGAAGTGGCGGAGGTGGCAGCTCTGTCGAGTAAAATTCACTCGACCTATAAGCATGAGTTCAATCAAATACTGGAAGAAGATAGGAGAACAATACACTTACGCTGAGGCGACGGGAACGGCGATCCTCATCCGCGGCAAAGCCTTCCGAGGCTTGGATCCACTCGGTTTGGCCACCTTAGAGGGCTGGCCCGCGGGCTCAACAGAAGAGTCCCTGGTCCTCTTTGTGCTCCGAGAACTCGGAACCACGGGAGTAGCTGGCAAGGCACTCGGAACCACAGGAGGAGCTGGCGGGGCACTCGAGGCCGCTGGGGGAGCCGACGGAGCCACGGGTTCGTGACGGCTTTAGTTCGAGGCTCTGGTGGTGGGGGTGGCGAGTTCTGTTCCTCATCTTCCCCCTCTTCTTCTTCGGACTCTTCCTCCGTCTCCCCACTGTCGGACACGTACTCGACGCTCTCCACGCTGCCCTCCTGGCTGCCTTCCTCTTCCTCAGCCGGATTCCCGTTCGAGACAGGAGAAAATCAGTTGGTCCATGCGTGCACGAGATATAGTCGACAACATCAGACGTCAGACAGTGATACAAGAAAAAGCGATAAATCTAAGACAATTGTGTGCACTCGACAAGTTATACTCACCTCATTCGGAGGAGGGTTGTCCGCATGGAAGGTCTTCACTCGTTGGGCTCCTCTGGGGTTATCGCAGGCGCCTGCGATGTTGCGGACCCAGGCCTTCACAACCTCCCCGGTCATGCACTCGGGGTGAGTCCGAGTGGAGTCCTCAGGCCCCGTGTAGTGCCACATGGCGTGGTGTCGAGCTTGCAAAGGCTCGATACGCCGACCCGGAAAAATCTCCAGCAAATCTATGCCAGTGACTCCCTTTCAGACGACCTCTACCAGCGCATCGACCAGAGGCTAGATCTGGATCTTTTCCATCTTCGTAAGCGCAAGCTGCCTAGGCGGAGCCGGTCGGTCTAGGCTAAAGGGTGGCAGTCCAGTTGCAGCATTCGGGCAAGCAACGTCCTGGCAGTAGAACCAAGTCGACTGCCAGTTCCTAACGGATTCAGACAACTGAAGAGTGGGATAGCTACTTTTACTTTTCTTCTGGAAGCCTAAGCCTCCGTAGAGCTGGAGGAGATGAGTTTTGTCATCCGACTGGCTAAGTCTTTTGATGGTTTGGGATCTAGCGGAGAAGATGTGCTTAAAGAGCCCCCAATGGGGAGGACAACTGATAAAGCACTCGCATAGCACGACGAAGGCAGAGAGATGAGCTATTGCGTTGGGAGGAAAATGGTGGAGCTGCGCCCCGAAGTGGTTCATTATACCTCTGAAGAAGGGATGAGGAGGCAGAGAGAAGCCTCGGTACACGTGACTGAGCAGCAAGACGCGCTCCCCCTCCTGGGGCGCCGGCTCCGTCTCGCCCTCTGCCGGCAGCGTCCACGTCTTGTTCTCGATCATGCCTTGCTCCACCAGCTCCAGCATGTCCGCTACCGTCACCGTGGAGGGGAGGAAATCCCCCTGGATCCAACCCACCGGCAGTGCTCGCTGCCGCCGCTGAGCAGGAGCCGCCGCCTTCTTCTTCTTCAGCGCCTCGAGCTTGCTCGTCTGCCCCTTCGTCATGGTGGAGGCTGTAGATCCGCGGGGGAGGAGGGGAAGGAAGGAGCTTGGGATGCACAGGAAGTCACGGGAGAAGCGGGGCGAGTGTGAGTTATCAGGCGAGTGCAACGAAAAACCCTCGCTGGAGAGGTTTAAATAAGGTTCCGACTGGGTCACTAGCAGGTGGCCCCGAAATATTATCCCCCGACCGGTTGCTGCGATATTAGTGGAGGAGATGAAGGCGCGGAAATCGAGGCGGCAGATACTACTCGATGACGATGTCGTCATCCCCGCTGAGCGCGCGGCAACCGAAATTTGAGGATCCCAGAAAATCCGCCGCTGTCAGTTGACTGGTCACGTCAAAAGATTCCACGGAAGCACTCGGTCCCTGACGGTTCGTTTCATGGATACATCCACTCGGATCACTAGTCAAGAGGATAAAATGGATCGAGGCAAACAACGCCAAAGTCGCGTCCATACCAGTCGGATCCGTACTCCAAGCATCGCTTCATCGTTCCAACCCCGATCCATTCGGGGACTAATGATGGGGTTATAGTCCTAGGGTAGGATCATAGGCCTGCCCTATGGGTCCTACCCAAGGACTACCCTTCATAAGGGATAAGGCCCTTAGTCAGTTCCGACTGAATTAAGGACTTCCCATCATCCAGTCGGTGACGATTCCTCCATCATCCAGTCGAAGATGAGCATTCAGAGCGTATCAAATTTACCGACTGGATTCCACTCTGTACATCGTAACCCCCCTGGAGGGCAACGGTCATACGTTTCCATGTACCTTTATTAGCATTTAAGACATATGTTACCTGTAACGTAGGCATTTATTCGCGACTACTCCACCCCTGTGCACCAAACCGTTGTAAAGGGCAGCGCACTCTATATAAGCCGCCCTTCCCCACTGGTGCAGGGGTTAGCAATTCATTGTAATCCATATTCCACTCGACACCAAGCTCCCAAGAGCACTGAGACGTAGGGCTTTTACCTCCACCGTAGAGGGGCCTGAACTCATACAACCTCGCCGTAGCTAAGGCTCTGCCCATCCTTTCGTACCCTATACATCTACTGTCAGACTTATACCCACGACAGTTGAGAAACGCCCCAATGATTAAGAGGATATTTCTCTTGATGCTAAAAATACTAAAAGTGGAGTAGAGGATATCGAAACTTTGAATAGTGATGAAGTTACTACTTTGGATTTCAAGGAATTTAATTGTGATAGTTGCTCTTTGATTGAATGTATTTCCTTGATGCAATCCATGCTAAACTCTCCACATGCTTATAGCCAAAATAAGGCTTTTACCAATCACATCGTTGATGCTATGATAAAGTCTCTAGAAGAGAAACTTGAGTTGGAAATATCTATTTCTAGAAAACTTCATGATGAGTGGGAACCTACTATACATATAAAAATTAAAAATTATGAATGCCATGCTTTGCGTGATTTGGGTGCTAGTGTTTCCACAATTCCAAAATCTTTATGTGATGTTCTAGGTTTCAATGAGATTGATGAGTGCTCTCTTAATTTGCATCTTGCGGATTCTACTATTAAGAAACCTATGCGAAGGATCAATGATGTTCTTATTGTGCAAATAGGAACTATGTGCCCGTAGATTTCATTGTGCTTGATATTGATTGCAATCCGACATGTCCCATTATTCTTGGTAGACCTTTCCTTAGGACTATTGGTGTTGTTATTGATATGAAGGAAGGGAATATGAAATTTCAATTTCCATAAAAGAAGGGCATGGAACACTTTCCTAGAAATAAGATAAGATTTCCTTATGAATCCATTATGAGAGCTACTTATGGTTTGAGCACTAAAGATGATGATACTTGATTCTATTGTCTTATGCCTAGCTAAGGGCGTTAAACGATAGCGCTTGTTGGGAGGCAACCCAATGAATAGATTTATTTTTGCTTTTCACTTTCTGTTTTGTTGAGTCCACACCATCATGATTCTGTGATGATTGTGTTTTTTATGTTTTAGTTAGTGTTTGTGCCAAGTCGAATCTTTATGATTAGTTTTGGTGATAGTTGTTTAATCATGCTGAAAAAAGACAGAAACTTTGTGCTCACGAAATTATTTTTAATTCCTATCCAGAAATAGCTTTTGAGTTGATTCTATTTTCTGCTGATTTATATGCAAATTTCCCTAATTTTCATAAGTTTTCAGAATTTTTGGGATAGCAGAGGTATACGAAATATACAAATCGCTACATATTGTTCTGTTTTTGACAGATTCTATTATTGTTGTGTTGATTACTTATTTTGATGAAACTATGGTTACCAGCCATTGAGAAGTGAGAATACAGTAATATAACATCGATCTAAATGGAAATCAAGTTTACTACAGTACCTAAAAAGTTGGTGGTTTGTTTTCTTATGCTAATGATATCACGAGTTTCTGTTTAAGTTTTGTGTTGTGAAGTTTTCAAGTTTTGGGTGATGTTCTTATGGACAATGGAATAAAGAGTGGAAATGCCTAAGCTTGGGGATGCTCAAGTCATCCCAAGCCAAATTCAAGGACAGCAAAAAGCCTAAGCTTGGGGATGCCCCGGGAAGGCATCCCCTCTTTCGTCTTCAATCTATCTGTAACGTTACTTGGAGCTATATTTTTATTTACCACATGATATGTGTTTTGCTTGGAGTGTCGTGTATTATAGGAGTCTTTGTTTTTTTATCACAATCATCCTTGCTGCACACCTTTTTGAGAGGGACATGCACTCATCGTGAATTTGTTAGAATACTCAATGAGCTTCACTTATATATTTTGAGCTAGGCAATTTAGCTCCCATGAGCTTCGCTTATATATTTTGAGCTAGATAATTTTGCTCCCATGAGCTTCACTTATATCTTTTGAGCGATATAATTTTTCTCTAGTGCTTCACTTAAATCTTTTTAGGTCACGGCGGTGTCATATTTTGTAGAATTAAAAACTCTCGATCTTCACTTATATCAGTTTGAGAGTGCTCTCTCTATGTAACTTGGTAATTGGCGTGTGTTATGAATTTAGTCCTAAATATGATAGGCATCCAAAGAGGATATAATAAAAATTTCATATTCAAGTGCATTGATTAGTAAGAGAAGTTTGATTCCTCACAATTAGTTTTGAGATATGGATATGGTAATATTAGAGTCATGTTAGTAGGGTGTTGTGAATCTAGAAATACTTGTGTTGAGGTTAGTGATTTCCGTAGCATGCACATATGGTGAACCGCTATCTTACGAAGTCGGAGCATAATTGATTTATTGATTGGCATCCTTTGTGTGGCGGTCGGTAACGCACGATGGTTAACACCTACCAACTCTTCCCCTAGGAGTATGCGTTTAGCACTTTGTTTTGATTACTAATAAAACTTCCGCAATAAGTATATGAGTTCTTTATGACTAATGTGAGTCCATGGTGTAGATGCACTCTCACCTTCCACCATTGCTAGCCTCTCTAGTGTCGCGCAACTTCCGCCGGTACACAAACCCACCATATACCTTCCTCAAAACAGCCACCATACCTACCTATTATGGCATTTTCATAGCCATTCCGAGATATATTGCCATGCAACTTCCACCGCTCTGTCTCATGACATGTTCCGTCATTTTCATTTTGCCATTGCATGATCGTAAGATAGCTAGCAATATGTTTCATCGTCATACTCTAAGCTAGATCGTTGCACATCCCGGTACACTGTCGGAGGCATTTCATATAGAGTCATTATTGTTCTAAGTATTGAGTTCTAAGTAAATAAAAGTGTGATGATCATCATTATTAGGGCATTGCCCCATGTGAGGAAATAAAAAAAAGAGGCCAAAGATGCCCACCAAAAAAATATAAAAAAAGAGACAAAAAAATGAAATGAAAAAAAAGAGCCCAAAGAGCCCAAACAAAAAAATGATGAGAGAAAAAGAGAGAAGGGACAATGCTACTATCTTTTTCCACAATTGTGCTTCAAAATAGCACCATGTTCTTCATGATAGAGAGTCTCTTGTTTTGTCACTTTCATATACTAGTGGGAATTTTCATTATATAACTTGGCTTGTATATTCCAATGATGGGGTCTCCAAATTGCCCTAGGTCTTCGTGAGCAAGCAAGTTGGGTGCACACCCACTAGTTTTCTTTTTGAGCTTTCATACACTTATAGCTCTAGTGCATCTGTTGCATGGCAATCCCTACTCATTCACATTGATATCTATTGATGGGCATCTCCATAACTCATTGATACGCCGAGTCGATGTGACCTTCTCCTCCTTTTTATCTCACAACCTCCACCATACTCTATTCCACCTATAATGTTGTATCCATGGCTCACGCTCATGTATTGCGTGAGAGTTGAAAAAGTTTGAGAAAATAAGACTGCGAAAACAATTACTTGGCCAATACCGGGGTTGTGCATGATTTAAATTCGTTGTGTGGGGATGATGGAGCATAGCCAGACTATATGATTTCGTAGGGATAACTTTCTTTGACCTTGTTATTTCAAAAGTTCATGATTACTTTGCTAGTATGCTTGAAGTATTATTGTTTTCATGTCAATATTAAACTATTGTCTTGAATCTTATGGATCTGAACATTCATGCCACAATAAAGAAGTTACAAAGAACAAATATGTTAGGTAGCATTCCACATCAAAAATTCGGTCTTTATCACTTCCCTACTCGAGGACCAGCAGGAGTTAAGCTTGGGGATGCTTGATACATCTCCAACGTATCTATAATTTTTGATTGTTCCATGCTATTATATTATCAACTTGGGATGTCTTATATGCATTTATATGCCATTTTATATCATTTTTGGGACTAACCTATTAACTCAGTGCCTAGTGCCAGTTTCTGTTTTTTCCGTGTTTTTGACCTTCTTCAGAAAAGAATATTAAACGGAGTCCAAACGGAATAAAACCTGTGGGATGATTTTTTTCATAACAGGAGATACGCAGAAGACTTGAGAACCAAGGCAGGAGGTCTCGTGGGAGGTCACGAGCCCCCTAGGCGCACCCCAGGGGGGCGCGCCTAGCAGGCTCGTGGGCCCCCGTTGCCTCCTTTGCGCTACCTCTTTCGCCTATAAATTCCCAAAAATCCCGAAACCAATGGAGAGAGCCACGAAAATACTTTTCCGCCGCCGCAAGCTTCTGTCTCCGCGAGATCCCATCTGGGGACCGTTCTGATGCCCTGCCGGAGGGGGATTTGGACACGGAGGGCTTCTTCATCAACACCATTGCCTCTCCGATGATGCGTGAGTAGTTCACCACAGACCTTCGGGTCCATAGCTAGTAGCTAGATGGCTTCTTCTCTCTCTTGTATCTTCAATACAAAGTTCTCCATGATCTTCATGGAGATCTATCCGATGTAACTTTCTTTTGTGGTGTGTTTGTCAAGATCCGATGAATTGTGGATTTATGATCAGATTATCTATGAATATTATTTGAGTCTCCTCTGATTTCTTATGTGCATGATTTCGTATCCTTGTAATTCTCTTCGAGTTATGGGTTTTGTTTGGCCAACTTGATCTATAATTCTTGCAATGGGAGAAGTGCTTGGTTTTGGGTTCATACCGTGCGGTGTCCTCACCTAGTGACAGAAGGGGTAGCAAGCCACGCATCATGTTGTTGCTATCAAGGGTAAAAAGATGGGGTTTATATCATATTGCATGAATTTATCCCTCTACATCATGTCATCTTGCTTAAGGCGTTACTCTGTTTGTTATGAACTTAATACACTAGATGCATGTTGGATAGCGGTCGATGTGTGGAGTAATAGTAGTAGATGCAGAAACTATCGGTCTACTTGTCTCGGCCGTGATGCCTATATGTATGATCATTGCCTTAGATATCGTCATGACTTTGCGTGATTCTATCAATTGCTCGACACTAATTCGTTCACCCACCGTAATACTTGTTATCATGAGAGAAGCCTCTAGTGAACACTATGGCCCCGGGTCTATTTTACACTCTTGACAAAATCCTCTATGACATCAATGCACGAGGTCCCCTCACTTGCTCAAAAGCTTCACATTTGATTAACTTTTGAGGGCATTCTTCCTTCGTTTCTATCAGATAACCCTCAAAAGTTGATGAAGCCTTCATGGAACCTGAGTGGATTCAAGCAATGCAAGAAGAACTTCATAAATTCAAGCTCAACAATGTGTAGGAACTCGTCAACCGGCCTGATCCTCGCAAGCACAATGACATCGGTACCAAGTGGATCTACCGAAACAAGCAAGATGAAGTTGTCAGGTAGTGAGGAATAAGGCACGACTTGTACCCCAAGGCTAGACACAGGTTGAAGGAATTGACTTTGATGAAACTTTTGCACCTATTGCTAGACTTGAAGCTATTCGTATATTGCTTGATTATGCTAACCATCACAATATTACATTGTATCAAATGGATGTGAAAAGTGCATTCCTCAATGGTAAGCTTGAGGAGGAAGTATATGTTGCTCGGCCCCGAGGTTTTGAAGACCCAAAGCATCCTAACAAAGTATACAGACTCAACAAGGCTCTCTATGGCCTAAAGCAATCCCCTCGGGCTTGGTATGACACATTGAAGGAATTCCTCATGAGGAAAGGCTTCAAACCTGGTTCACTCGACCCTACTCTTTTCACAAAATCCTATGATAATGAACTATTTGTGCAGCAAATATATGTGGATGATATCATCTTTGGTTGTACTAACAAACGTTAGTGTGACGAATTTGCCTACATGATGGGTGAAGAATATCAAATGTCCATGATGGGGGAGCTGAAATTCTTCCTAGGGCTTCAAATTCGTCAACAACGCAACGACATATTCATTCTCAAGAGAAATACCTCAAGGATGTCCTGAAGAAATATGACATGAATAAATGCTAAGGCGACAAAATTCCCATGCCTACCAACAGCCACCTCTGCACTCACGAAAATGGTAAAGATTTTAATCAGCACGTATATCGCTCTATGATTGGCTCTTCACTGTACCTATGTGGATCTAGGATAGATATTATGCTTAGTGTTTACATGTGTGCACGTTTCCAAGCAACACCGAAGGAATCACCCCATAAGGCTGTGAAGCATATTCATCGATATCTAGCTCACACACCAACGCTTGGATTATGCTACCCCAAGGGCTCAAATATTCACCAAGTTGGATATTCTAACTTTGACTATGTGGTCACCATGTAGATCGCAAGTCAACGTCAGGCACCTACCATTTCCTCGGACGATCCTTAGTCTATTGGTCCTCAAAGAAGAAAAATTGAGTGTCACTTTCCACTGTTGTAGTTGTGTAAATCGCTGCTGGTTCGTCGTGTGCTCAACTGTTGTGGATGAAGCAAACCCTCAAGGACTACGGCATCAACATGAAGAATGTGCCACTCTACTAAGACAATGAGAGTGCAATCAAGATTGCATACAACCCAGTACAATGCTCGAAGACCAAGCACATCCAGGTTCATCATCATTTTCTTCGTGATCATGTACTCAAGGGCAATATCGCCATCGACCACGTGAAGACTGAAGAACAACTGGCAGATATCTTCACTAAGACCTTGGATGAAAAGAGATTTCGCAAGTTGTGGTGTGAGCTTAATATCTTAGAATCTTCGAATGTTCACTGAAAGGACACACATCCTAACACTGATGCAAAATTGATGACTTAGATGTGCAACACACGAAGTAATGTTTTTCTTCAATCAATGAAGAATAACACTCTAAGTGTGAAGAAATTAATGAAGAATTTGATTGTCACGACCCTACGACAATTGTACGCGGTGCCTGAAATCATCATTCTTATACGGTGGGTCACGCCACCATCCCAATTTGAAATTCTTCAAGGTTGAGATTTTTCTGAATTCTTCAAATCTTCAAATTCTTCCGATTTTGAAATTCCTCAAGTTTGTCAATTCCTCAAAATTTCAAATTCTTCAAACCTTTAAAAATATGTTCTCGTTGACTATATACTTATTTGTGAGCTATCAAAGTCCTCAACGGCATTCACTTGTAGCTAAGTCTTCATGTTGTGTTTTTCTTCTAAGTGAATGTGATTGGACCCGTTTCCCCTCTATACTAAGCTCAACCAAGTCTGTTCTAAAATGTTTCATATGCTTATATTTGAAACTAGTTCAAAGTCTTCACTTATCCCTTGTGAGCCGAAGAATTTGCGAACGAAGTCCTCAAAGTTTATTTCAAAATTTTCCAGCCGTTACCATTCAAACCACACACACTACCCACGATTGGATAAGCACGATCTACGCGACCTCCACTAACTCCGCCGATTAACACATGAGTGCCACCTTTAGAGCGGAGAGGAAGGACCAAGGTCAATCTAGTCCAAAAACTTCGGGACAGACCATTTTCACATGGGCTATAAATACCCCCACTCTCACCCCTTAGTCACTTTCTTCCTCTCGTTTCCACTTCTCACCGCTCGTATCCCACACCTAGCATCGTCGCTAGAAATCATCGTCGCGAGTGAGGAAGATCTTCACTGCCTCGACCTCGTCGTCATCATACTCAAACTGGCCACGGATCTCCTTCCTCCGCCACTGCCATAGTTGTCTTCGGCCGCCAAGTTAGGGCGCTGAATATCAGAACAGACGAGCTTCTACTTCACCTCCTCATGTTCGTCGTGTTCTTCTTGTTCTTCAGCAAGTGTAATGAAAATTTAATTTTACTACCCTCGTAGATCTTTGTGTTTCTATAAAATCTTCAAAAAGTGTTATTCCTCAGCAAATTCATCAAATGAACACTTCTATGTCTAGAACACTTGATAAATTTTCCTAAGTTACTCAACTCCTCAAGAGATTCCTGAATTGTGTGAATTTTTGGATCTCCAAAACTCTGGAACCCACGACAAGAACACTTAGCGGAATTCCTCAAAATAATATTGGTCAATTTCCTTAACTTGAGTCATTTTGGAAAATCTTCTGAGAACACATATGACATCTTCAAATTCTTTGCACCTATACTCTCTTCACAGGTACAAAATGTTTGTTGACGAATCACTAGGTTCTCATCAACTTAACTCATTTGCAGCATTTCTTGAAGAATAATTGCATACCTCATTAAATTCCTCAGAAGTTCATATCCCTCAAGTGAAGAAAATGGCCGATGAGAAGAAACAGAAGGGTGGAAAGAAGGTTGATACCAACATTGCCTTTGAGATACCTGACGACATCTATGATGAATATTGCACCCCTGATGAAGCAATTTATGGAAAATAGACAAAATAAAAGCGCAAAACGCGCTTGTAGAAAATTGAGAGGAGATGGGCCGTAGAATGGAAGGAGTACAGGTATATGACTCCTAAATACATGAAGCCTCCATACAAAAGGCCTCCTCTTGGCAATCAACAAGTTGCGGATCCCACAAGCCTTGCCACTGGTGAAGACTATCCGGGAGAATGGGCAAAGCAACAGGCCAAATTGCAGAAAGTTGCAAAACATGCCATGAAGAGATTCAATGAGGAATCAGATGCCGCAACAGCAACTGCCTCCTCCAATGCTGCTGAGACTTCTGGTACTGAAACTTTTTTGAAGAGGGGCATGTTGAAGAAATCAGGTATCAAGCCAAGTCCTCAACTTCAAAGACCTTAGAGAAAATTCCTCAGTCACCTCCTAAGGTGGCAGCAAAGTCCTCAGCTACTACCACACAGTCCTCACCGCTACTGAAACTGACTACAAATGAGCATCCAATGGGGACCTCAATTCCCTCAGGGCCCTCTGCTTCTCACTCTACACATACGTCTTCAAGTGCAAACTTGAAGACAAAGATGACTGATGGGCGAGCAAAAAGGCCCATCGCTACCAAGATAGTCCTCAATGTTCCTTCTGGATCAGAAGAAGAAGAAGTTGATGATGAAGTACTTGATGCAATCATCAAAAACAAGCAGGAAAGGGTTGCACACGCCAAAGGCACCACCATTCCCCTCATGATGGATCCAAAGGTGGTTTTAGACTTCATTGATCTCTTGTATGAAGATCCTCAAACACCTATTGACGACTCAAAGCTTCCACCTAGACCTAGTCATATGCTCACGGCCTTCATCAATGAAGATAAATGGAAGGCTTAGAAGGCCAAACAAGCCAGAAAAGCACAAACTCGGAAAGAAAATTTTCTAAAGAAAAACATTCTCACTATGACCCTTGACCAGCTCGTCACCACACAAACTGAGATCAAAAACCTCAGTGAAGAATACTGTCGCTTTCATGCGGACTGGAATAGCGCAAAGGTTAGACTCGTCAGCGTGGCGACTAAAGCCATCACTTACCATAACAAGAGGGTTGTGGCCTCAACGCAACCTCAAATTCCTCGGGCCAGCTACATTATTGAACTGTCTGATGACTCCGATAGGGATGAACAAATTCCTCCAACTAACGAACCTGCAAGGGTAGCTGAAGAAATTGCTACTGCCAGTCCAACTGCATCAGTCATGCCTGAAGAATCTCACCGGCACCAAAGTCTTCAAAAGTGAAGAAATTGAAATTTCCTTTTGCATCAAAAGTGAAGAAAACGAAGCCTGCTGGAAAGCAAGCAACTAAGAAGAGAAAGGCTTCAATGAGGTCAGAGTCCTCACAAGCAAAACGATTGATGACTTTCGCAAGTTCCTCAACCACTCCTATTGATGCCAATCCTATCAGCACGGTATCCTCCTACGAAGTGGTGCCATTTGGTGTCGAACACGTCATCCCAAAAGGGGATGAAGAAATGGAAGACACTCAATCTTCTGCTTCCATACAACAGCTCGATGAAGAAATTGAATCTAAACCAAATCCTTCAATTCCTCAAGTCTCATCTCCTCGGCCACAGCAGAAAACAAATGTGGGAGATAAAGAAAAATATGAAAAAAGTGAACATTGGAAGCACAACACGAGTAATCAATGACGATACTGGGAAGAGGCTCATCCCAACTCACCACTCGCAACTCCACTTCCTCAAGTACCTTAGTCCCGTGCAGTCACTGAAGAATCTCATACATGGTCTGATGACAAAAACAATCCGATGAAATCCATCTGGAGAATCAATTAGGTGCATCAGGTGAAGACACTGTCAATCAAACAACTACTGAGGAAACCACTTTACAAGAAATTGATGAATCTGCATAGCATATTCCTCACACCGACAAAAGTGTGGCTGGAGAAAATCCTCCTCTTCAAAGTGAGGACACTGCCTCTGAAGCTCATGTTTATAATCCTTAGTCTGAAGTGCTTGTGGCTGATATTCCTCAGACTGAAGATCTTTGAAGACTTGTGGGCCGTTTCAAGCCAAATTTTCAACCCAAGACTCTCCAGCCTTACATAGGAACAAAAAGGCAAAAATTTGACAAGGCGAGATTTTTCGATGAACATCATTATTTCATCGGTCCATTTGAATCTCCAAGGATAAGGCGCATGACATTCTGGACCACTACTCAACTGAACTACTATCGTGGTGTGCTCTTCAACAAGAACAAAGTTCTTCAACATAAGCATATTCCTCATGCAGATATGGAGAACATTCCTTGCTTTGATCCAGTCCTTTGCATTCTATTTGAAGCTAGACTACTGCCATTCTACATGGACATCTACGACTAGAATGAGTAAATCATTCTTCAATTCTATGCTACCTTGCATATCTCAGGTGATGCATCAGATGTCAACACTTGGAATCTGGACTGGATGACTGAATACACTCATTACAAACATGTCGGTGTTCTGGGATTGGGGGTACCCAGACCTACCTCATGTGGCCCATGGCGGACCCGCCTAACCAGAGCAAACCAACGGGTCCTGCACAACTCCAGGAAAGGCCCTCGTAAGGGGCCAGGCCTCATGAGGAGGAGCAGCGTCAAGACCCTCAGGGGGCCTCCTTAGGACCCCTTCGGAACGGCGGATATTCTGAGGCAAGGTTGAGCCTCAGGAGTCAAGGGGGACGCCAGGGAAGGACAGGCGAGGAGCACATGGCAGGACGAGACACTTCCCCTTTGGAGCAAAAGAGGCAGGAGCGTACAGGTTTTCCAAAGGCATCTTCCAAAGGTTTCCCTTCTGGTGCAACAAAGCCGCAGCCCCCCGCTAGTAGGGCAAACGTCATCCATGGGCCCGTCTCTGCGGCGCGGGCAGTTACTTTGCAGGCGAAGACCACCTTTGAGCAGGAGAGCATGTTCCCCTTCAAAATTAGCCGTTGTGGGATCCCTTCCCGCCGAAGCTATGAGGGAAGAGGACCTGGGCCTCCGCTATAAATAGAGAAGGTAGGGTACTTGAGAGGGAGAGTTCATTCGGACGGCAGAACAACACACTTAGTCGCTCAGCCTCCGGAGGCCCAAGAACATTGTACTAACTCATCCACCACCTCCATGAGACGCAATCCACCAAACGCAGCAGTGGGGTTTTACGCTTCGCAACGGACCAAACCCGGGTAAACTGTTGTGTTCTGTGTTCCCCTCGCCATCGAGTGAGTCCTTCATCGTTTCCATCGAGTAGTGGGTTAGGCGAGGTGAAGCAGAGGAGATCTTCGTACACGCCGCAGTGTTCGAATCCTTAGGGTTTTGCGGAGCCTGCAATCTGACATTTGGCGTGCCAGGTAGGGGCGTGTCGAGGTTTCCTCCAACCTCCGTCCTCACTAAGCTCCATGACTCCGACGGCTGACACTTGTTGGGTACGCGCAGAACGCCACGCCACACGCATCGCCCAGACCGCGCCCGTCGGCGACGCCGGCGCGCGCCGGTCGCCGTCACCCATGGTGAACGCTGCCACCAGCACTGAAGCTCAGGAACAACAGGGCTCCTCCCAGCCGACGACAGACCAGGTCGACGGTCGCACCGCCACGTCGTCGTTTGCCAAGCCTTCGGGGTCTGCATCACGCGCTCGGCCATACATGCCCCACGGTCGTCACGCGCTTGCCATGGCCACAGATCTACTTCGTTACCGGCCCGTTCTAGACCACCACGACGACTGGCTCCATCAAATGGAGGATCTCATCACCGCCGCCGGTGACTCAGCGGCGCTCTCCTGGTTGCTCCGGCCCCAGCCATCACTGGCGAACAACGAGGAGCAAGACGCAACGCCCCCACCTCCGCGGCGTGTCGCGGACCCCGAGCCCGGGCAGGAATCATGACCCCACGCTTGGCCTCGTGAACCTAGGGCGGGCCCAGGGATGAAGCAAGCTGTCAGATGATCCCCCGGCCCCGCGCCAATGTGTGCGCGCCCCCGGTGTTGTAGATCTCGCGCCCGGAGCGCGCGCCGCTCGAGGCAGACCCTGTGGAGCAACAAGAGCCGGTAGCTCCCGTGCGTACCATGCCCGTTGGACAGGTGGGGTGCTTCTCCATCGCCCCCAAGCTCTACCCCGTCACATGGCCCTGCAATTTCAAGCCCGACCTGCCTCCACATACCGATGGCACCCAGGACCCGGCTGAGTTCATGCAACTCTACACGCTGAGCATCTGGGCGGCAGGAGGAGGCGACAAGATCATGGCATGCTGGTTCCCGAGGGCGCTCAAGAGCGGCGCAGTCTCGTGGCTCCTCAACCTCCCGAAGGCGTCCATCACCTCCTAGGACGACATGCGCGAGCGCTTCATGCCAACTTCCAGGGCACCCGCGACCGCGCTCCCATATTGAAAGAACTGCGGCGCATCAAGCAGTAGTAGGGAGAGACCCTGCACAAGTTCATACAACGTTTCACTGTCATGCGCCTCAAGATCCCCAAGGCGTCAGACGAGGCCGTCATCTCGGCCTTCTCCGACGGAGTCACCGACCTCAAGATGAAGGAAGAGATCGCCATGAATGATGAAATGAGCACCGCACTTGAGATGTTCAACCTGGCAAACAAATGCACTAAGGCAGAAGAAGGATGCCTGTCGCTCCTCGAGCCCGAGGCGGCGGACCCAGAAGAGAAGAAAGCCAAAGCCAAGGAGGTGAATCGCAAGGCCCCGGCGGTGCTTGCCGACGAACCCAAGGCGAAGCATACCCGAGGGGGAGAGCGCCCATCTGGAGGGGTGGCGACATGCATCTTCCATGGCATCAGCGGCCATGATACCTCTGAATGTCAAGAACTCCGTTTGGTTCGTGCCGAGCACTTCAACAAGCCTCCCGGACAGTAGGACAGAAGCCCTGCGCGCGGAGGAAGCTGTAGTGGGGGCGCTGGGATGACCGTGAGCCACATTAGGGGTGGCGTCACCAGCCTCAGGAGAACCCCTGGCATGGCTAGCCTTAGGAGGACCGCTGGAGAGATAATCCTCAGGAGTGGCAGCGGCGCGGCCAACCTCCCGAGGTTGGCCCTCGGGAGGCCGGGCTGCCCCCGTTGCCTCCGCAGCCTAGGAGGAGGGATGTGATAACCCACAAGTATAGCGGATAATTGTAGCCTTTCTCGATAAGTAAGAGTGTCGAACCCAACGAGGAGCTAAAGGTAGGATAAATATTCCCTCAAGTTCTATCGACCACCGATACAACTCTACGCGCACTTTACGTTCGCTTTACCTAGAACAAGCATGAAACTAGAAGTACTTTCTAGGAGTGATAGGATAGGCTTGCAAGAAAGTAAAGAACACGTAACTAAAAACTAGGGGCTGTTTTGATGAAGAAACAATTACGTTAGTCTAACGAGTGTGGAAAAGTGGTGGTAGGAGTTGCGGAATTGTCCCTAAGCAATTGACTACGTTACTAGACCGATAGCAAGTTTTATGTAGGAGAGGCCACTGCTAGCATGTCATCCCTTACTTGGAATTCTATGCACTTATGATTGGAACTATTAGCAAGCATCCGCAACTACTAACGTTCATTAAGGTAAAACCCAACCATAGCAATAAGATATATTGGTCCCCCTTCAATCCCGTATGCGTCAATTTCTATGCTAGGTTGAAGCTTCTGTCACCCTTTCCCTCCAATACATAGTCCTATCAACATACTACTAACCCTATGGTGTGATCCACGCACGCGCTCATATGATGGGCACCAAAGGACAGCAACATAACCACAAGCAAATTAAACCAATCATAGCAATTCATCAATCACCGATAGGACAACGAAAATCTACTCACACATCATAGGATGGCAACACATCATTGGATAAAAATATGAAGCATAAAGCACCATGTTCAAGTAGAGGTACAGCAGGTTGCGGAGAGTGACCGCTGAATATAGATGGGGGAAGTTGATGGAGGTGTTGGTGAAGATGACGGAGGTGTTGGTGTAGATCGCCGTCACACGATGATGTCCCGGGCGGCGTTCCGGCGCCGCCGGGAGAGAGGGGGAGAGAGAGCCCCTTATTCTTCTTCTTCCTTGACCTCCTCCCTAGATGGGAGAAGGGTTTCCCCTCTAGTCCATGGTCTCCATGGCGGCGGAAGGGCGAGAGCCCCTCCGAGATTGGATCTTTCTCTCTGTGTCCTTTTGTTTCTGTGCTCCCAGATTTTGCCTTTCACTGTTTCTTCAATTCCCAGAGATCCGTAACTCCGATTGGGCTGAAATTTTAACACGATATTCTTCCAGATATTATCTTTCTTGCGGGGAAAGAAGGGACCCAACCGCCTTAGGGATTTGTCACAAGCCTGCCAGCAGCGGCCTAGGGGTGGGGCCGCGCCTCCTGGGCTTGTGACCTCCTCAGGCATCGTTTCGCGTAGATTCTTCTTCCCAAAAATCATAAATATTTCAAAAAAATCCCTGTAGGTTTTTTATTGCGTTTGGACTTCGTTTGGTATGGATAATATGCGAAACAAAAAACATGCAACAAACAGGAACTAGCACTGGGCACTAGATCAATATGTTAGTCCCAAAAATAGTATAAAAAGTTGCCAAAAGTATATGAAAGTTATAGAATATTGGCATGAAACAATCAAAAATTATAAATACGACGGAGACGTATCAGGATGAAGACAGGCAGGACGACGGGGCCGGGGGCTTCCAGGAGGCCAGGGTGGTGGCTTCCATCCTGCGCGGTGCCCAGACCCGAGCCTCCAACCGCGCCTTCAAGTAGTTTGCCCGGGAAGTGAATGCCGCCCTCCCGAGGCCTGAAGCGATGCGTCCACTCAACTGGTCCCAGACCACCAGTGCTTTCGACCCAAGCGACCAGCTTAGGTGCTTGTTCATGGCCGACAGGCTCCCGATGATGTGCACCCAAACTATCAGGAACGTCCGCGTTACCAAGACCCTCATTGATAGTGGAGCTGGGCTCAACGTCCTCTCAGTCGAGACCTTCGAGAAACTCCAGCTACCCTATGAGCAGCTCATGCTGACCAAGCCCTTCTCAGGGGTAACAGAGGGATCCACCGTACCCATTGGGCAAGTGCATCTGCCCGTCACCTTCGGCGAGCGCCAGAACTACCACACTGAAGTCATCGTCTTCGACGTCGCGCACATCCACCTGCCATACAACGCCATCCTCGGGTACCCAATGTTCGCCCAGTTCATGGCAGTCGCTCACCATGGATACAATGTCCTCAAGATGCCGGGGTGCGCCAGCGTCATCACAATTCCCTGTCACGAGAAGGATGGCGTCTGTGCACTGGAGCGAGCGTACCGCGCGGCGGCGGCGGAGCGCTTGGACGATGAAGACGATGAGCTGCCTTGCGAGGACCTGCGCAAGAAGAAGAAGGAGCTCATCCCCACAGAGTGCCTCGGGGCTTCGGGCTCCGTGCCCGGGGAAGGGGCCCTGCCCCCCATCGCATAGGGATGCGTGCTTGGTGCCCCTATGGGGTCAGGGCTAGGGGCTCCCACCAGGGAGGCCCTCAGCCTGATCTGTGAGGCGGAGGCAGCGTTCGAGCACACCCCGAGGGAGCGCTCCGGAGCATGTCCGACCAACTCTCGTGAGTCCATCATCAAAGCAATCAGAGAACTTCGTGAGGCCCAGGTCATGCGACGCGGTGACTGCCCAGCACCACCAATCGCAGTCGCTATCGTTGGCATGGTCGACCGACCCCGCATATGCATCAATGCGTCTGCAACCAACATCTGGCCTACGCTGACTGGCTACCTATGGGAGAACCCGGGCGCCAATGCCTTCATGCCTTTTGGGCTGGGGAACTCGGCTGCCACTTACCAGAGGCTCTAACAGACCATGCTCGTACCCCGCCTGCAGGGGCGCCGCGAGGAGGAGGAGGAGATGCTCGGGCCAAGTGAAGGCCCCGAGTCTCGGGTGGCGGCGGACCCGTGAGGGTCGCGACCGTGGAGACAGTATATCAAGCGACGACGGAGCCTCCGGCACTTCAGCGCCTCGGCCGCCAGGTGACATTTTGCTGACCGCTGCTAGGTAACTTTTTGGTTCACCCCCTCTGAGGGCAACCCCGGGGACATACGGCCTCCCCAGCTCCGGACTTTCCTCACCTACTAATTTCATTTATGCATCTCTTGGTTGTTCAATTTCGTCTGTTTGGCATCCTAACGTTCTGCCTTGGTTATATTATCGGGCAGTCGGCCCCCTGCTAGGGGGCTCCCGTCAAATTTCTCCATGTAGATACACAGCCTCGCTCCCAAAGAAGAAGAAGTCAGCAGGGTTTGCCAATGACCCAAACCAATTCAACTCAGTCCACCAATGACTCGGGGGTAGGGACACTCATGAGGCCATAGCGTCCTCGCGACCTCCCATATACACCCCCACCGTGACACTCTCACGTAATAACGAGCCGAGGGTGTATACGCCCAGGGCCCCCCGAGGACGCGGAGGGGTCCATCCCACGCCTAGTGGTAGCCTTATGCTCCGCGCTGGGGAGAAGACAGGCCCCAAGGCCTCGGGGGTAGGGACACTCGCGAGGCCAAAGCGTCCTCGCGACCTCCCAGATACACCCCCACTGTGACACTCTCACGTAATAACGAGCCGAGGCTGTATACGCCCTGGGCCCCCCGAGGACGCGGAGGGGTCCATCCTACGCCTAGTAAAAAACCTATGACCCGCGCTGCGTACACACATGGGCAACCAATATAGTCCGCCAATGATTACGCCCCCAGCCAGCACCAATATAGTCCGTCAATGACTACGCCCTCAGCTGGCATCAACATAGCCCGCCAGTGGCTACACCCTCAGCCATCAAGGAGATCAGCACAGTCCATCCACGACTTCGCCCACACCCAGCATGTGGGCAAACAGCTGAAGGTACGAAGCCGCTCGCACGTCAAGGGGGACCCCTGAGCATCGCGACTCAGGGGCCTAACTGTGCCTGTAGCCCCTTCCTCCTTCAGGTCGTCCTTGGATGGCTCAATCGCGGGAAGGTACGCGTGGGGCGGGCCCTGCTGACGCAGAGCCTGGCGCGCTCGACAAATCGCTTTGGATCCCTTAGGAAGAACACTGGAGTCGCTCGTACGTCACGGGGGACTCCTGAGCATCGCGACTCAGGAGCCTGAACTGTGCCCGTAACCCCTTTCCCTTTTGATCTGTCCTCTTCTGGTCGGTTCAACCGTGGGGAGGTACGCGCGGGGCGGGCCTTGCAGACGTAGAGTGTTGAAGGAGTTCGAGAGTCTTATATCATCGGTTTCTTAGGAGGAGCATCGAAGATGCTCGCACGTCAAGGGGGGCTCCTGAGCATCGCTACTCAGGAGCTTCAACTGTGCCTGTAGCCCCTTTCCCTTTTGAGCCGTCCTCTTCTGGTCGGTTCAACCGTGCAGAGGTACACGCAGGGCGGGCCCTGCAGACGGAGAGTGTTGGAGGAGTTCGAGAGTCTTATATCATCCGTTTCTTAGGATCAGCAACGGAGACGCTCGCATGTCAAGGGGGACCCCTGAGCATCGTGACTCAGGGGCCTAACTGCGCTCGTAGCCCCTCCCTCCTTTGGGCCGTCCTTTGTTTCCGGTCGGTTCAAATGCGGGGAGGCACACGCGGGGCGGGCCCTACCGACGCGGGGTGTTCCGAGTTTTGGAATCTTGGTCACGTTCTCCTCATGAGGGCAGCTCGCACGTCAAGGGGCACTCCTGAGCATCGCGACTCAGGAGCCTAACTGCACTCGTAGCCCTTCCCCGTTTGGGCCGTCCTTGGTTTCCGGTCGGTTCAATCGGGAAGGTACGCACGAGGCGGGCCCTGCCGACGCAGAGTAACACAGCAAACATGACAGGAACAAGGCGGGGAAAACATTCAAGCATTCAATTATTACAGACCATGACCGAGTTCATAAAAACACAAATAAGTTTAACGCCTCCACGAGGCACGATGTGCATTGCAGGAAGATAACAGGTACAAGGGATCAGGACGAGGAGCCGCCGGTCACCCCCTCCGCAGGGGCTGGTCATCGAAGTCGGAGACATCGTCTTCCCTGTCATCGCCTCCAGCGGTACCTGGAGACGAAGGGGGCCTTCACTGCATCTGCAGTGTGGTTGCGGGCCTCGGACGGGACCGGCACGATCACAGAGCTCAAATCGAACCCGGGGTCGCAAAGATGAAGGTGACTGAACACGGGAGTCGCATCTGCGAAGAAGAGGTCGCGGCACTCGCTATCCATGATCTTTTCCATCTGCGTGACGACAGCCTCCAGCGCCACGATAAGCCCCTTCGCGAGCACGGTGAAGCCTTCCTCCGGGGTGGCCAGAGGCTCGTCAAACCCGTCCCGACAGAGGGAGCGGAGCGCCTTGCGAAGCCCAAGCTCGACGTCAGGGAATCAATCCAGCTCGAAGACCTTCCTTTCCTCGGCCGCGATGAGAGCTTTTTCCAGGGCCTCAAGGAGAGCCTCCCTCGTGGTGACATCCTTCTCCCGCTCAACCAAGTGCTCTTGTTCCGTGTCCAGGTGGCTCGCCTTCCGGGACAACTCTCCCTCCCAGGCGGCGAGCTTGTCCTCGCGGGCCTTGAGTTCCTCCTCCTGCGAGCGACGTTGCTCGACCAGGTTGGCATGTACCCCTTGGAGGGCGCTCAGGCGGGTTTCCACCTCTTCGCAACGCTCGAAAGCCGCCTTGGCCTCCTTCAGCGCCCCCTCACACGCGGCGCAGGTGGCCATGGCCTCTTCCTCGACCTTCCTCATCTCAAGAATGACACCATTCAAGGCGGTGAAGGTCGCGTCCATTATGCCCCGGGGGAGCACCGGGGTCTTCTGGACCCCCCCCCTGAGGAGCCTCCAACACTAGCACAGGTGGCGCTACTGGAGGAGCAGCGCCACAAAGAACAAGGGACCCCGAAGGCTGCTCAACGGTTGCGGGCGTCAGCACATCCGGAGCCTGGGGATCCTCGTGGGCCTGTTCCCCGGGCAGCGGCATCCTCACGGTCGCCTAAGGATGCTTCGAAGTCGGGGGGCTTGATGACCAAGGCCAGGGGACCGCCCCACGAGCCTCCTCTTCCTCACCCGCGGACGAAGACGTGTCGACAGGGGCAGGCGTGGCGTCGAGAGACGACATTAGGTTGGCGACCGTCTTTTTCTTCTTCACCCTGGCGAGACAACATCCCTGGACGTCAAGCAAAGGGAGTAAATCAGCCAAGCACGGACAATAGATGCACAGGGCGCGCCCAAGTAGGTGACTTACTCTTCGACGTCGCGCCACCTCTTCCTCCTGTGTGCCCCGGCGCTGACAGAGGAAATAGGCCCCCCACGGAAGGAGGCGAGCTCGGCACCTTGGACCCCCTGCCAGTAGAGGCGGGTGCCCAGGGGACGGCCCGACCCCGAGCTTCCGGGAAGCATGCACGCATGCACACCACGTAGCACGCGGAGTCTACACAGGCCCTCTAGAAGCCTTGGCCAGGCAAGAGGGGTTACCATGGAGGTATCACCAGTGGTGCCATCATCTTCGAGCTCGCGCAGGAGGACAGACTGCAACGGGAGGGGCACGCTCCCCGCGCGGTCGTCGACGGTCTTCTCCGAGCCCCCCTCCTCGGAGGTGTCGCTGGGTGACACCTCCATCAGACCGGAGCCTTCAGCCGGGAGAAGCCCCTACTCGTTGAAGATGGGCATTGCGGCGACCAGTTCGGTCTTGTCGTCACGATGATATAGCGGACCTAGGGCCTCGGGAAAGTCGCCAGGGTCGCCTCCGAGTAGAATCGCCAAGACCCTGCTCAGATCCTCCGCGGGAAGGTCCCGGGACCAAAGCCGGACTTCGTCGTCACCAGCATGGTACTCCCACAAGGGCCTGGAATGTGCCTGGAGAGGCGCCAAGCGCTGCGCCAGAACTCCTTCACTATCATTCCCCGGGTCAGCCTCTTGGAGCTGATGTCACGGGAAAAGCGCTCCAGCACGGGCATAGCACGAGGGTCGAAGAGATTCGCCGAGCTCCATGTGGAGGTCTTCTCCCCCAACCCCATCGGCTATTCAAGCCAGGGGTTGGCATCCTTGAGACACACGAGAACCCAGCGGTGCCTGAAGTTCTCCACCTTCTTCCCGGCCTTCAGGAGCACGTTGCCGCTCTGCGCCACCATGAAGGAAACGCACGTCGACAACTGAGCGCCGTCATGCAGGCACAGGTTGAAGAAGTGGCGGAGGAGGGCAACCGAAGGTTGCGCGCCAACGAAAGCCTTGCAGTAGAAGGCGAAGACGGACAAAAGCAAGATGGAGTTAGGTTGGAGATGAAGGGCTTGGATCCCATAGTGGTCCAAGACGGCGGAGAAGAATCAAGAGAAAGGCGGCACCATCCTAGCATAAACACTTTGAAGGAAGAAGGGGTACACCACCCCAAGCGTGGGACGCTCTGCTACGGCGCCGGTCCAAATCAGGGTTCGCCCGTGCTCGCTCAACTTGACCGCGGTCCATGGAAGCACTAGGACGAGATCTGCGTCCTTGCCAAGGGCGCAGTCCAGGAGCAGAGAAGCCGGGGCCGGACCATGCCCTCTGGTTTCTGCTTGCCGGCGGGCGCCATTGCTGGACTGGCAAGCAACTATGCGGCGCTGGATCTGGGAGGCACCGGTTGGAGGCGGAGACTTAAGAAGGAAGGCGAGTGCAGAAGAAGGAAAGCAATAAGGCACCGAAGCTACAAGCAGGGCACCTAATAAAGGGGGCAGAGATAAGGGACGAGGAGGACCAAAAACCGGCCGTGTGACGCGCGTCGGCCTGGCCCACACGCATTTTTGAGGGCCCACGGTGTCTCATGTTGCCCGTCAAGGCTCCACCCTGAAGTCAACCCAAGAACGTCGTGGGCCCGGGGGCTACTGTCGGCGTTCTGGGATTGAGGGTACCCAGACCTGCCTGCCTGTGGCCTAGGGTAGGCCCGCCTCACCAGAGCAAACCAACGGGCCCTGCACCGCTCAAGGAAAGGCCCTCGTGAGGGGCCAAGCCTCACGAGGAGGAGGAGCGTCAAGACCCGTAGGGGGCCTCCACATGACCCCTTCGGAACGGTGGATATTCCGAGGCATGGCCGAGCCTCAGGGGTCAAGGGTGACGCCAGGGAAGGACAGGCGAGCAGCAGATGGCAGGACGGGACAGTTCCCCCTTTGGTGCAATAGAGGTGGGAGCTTACAGGTTTTCCAAAGGCGTCTTCCAAAGGTTTCCCTTCTGGTGCAACAAAGCCGCAGCCCCCCACCAGTAGGGCAAACGTCATCCACGGTCCTGTCTCTGCACAGCGGGCAGTTACTTTGCAGGAGAAGACCACCTTTGGGTAGGGGAGCCTGTTCCCCTTCAAAATTGGTCGTTGAGGGATCCCTTCCCACCGAAGATCTGAGGGAAGAGGACCCGGGCCTCCGCTATAAATAGAGAAGGTAGGGTACTTGAGAGGGAGAGTTAATTCGGATGGCAGAACAACACACTTAGTCGCTCAGCCTCCGGAGGCCCAAGAACACTGTACTAACTCATCCACCACCTCCGTGAGAGGCAATCCACCAAAAGCAAGAGTAGGGTTTTACGCTTCACAGCGGCCCGAACCTAGGCAAACTGTTGTGTTATGTGTTCCCCTCGCCATTGAGTGAGTCCTTCATCGTTTCCATCGACTAGTGGGTCAGGCGAGGCGAAGCAGGGGAGATCTTCATACACGCCCCAGTGTTCGAATCCTTAGGGTTTTGCGGAGCCCAAAATCTGACAAAAGCTCCTGCCACAGAATTACTTCATGCAGTCCCACTTCCAATTCCCTCCAAAGGAGCCAGATGCATGTATGATGAAACTGAACTACCTAACATCATGCAAGTGCTGATGAAGCCTTTCGCTCCTGGCAAACCACCAAGGACCACATTCCTCAGTACAATAAAGGGACATAACTCTGAAGAAGAAGATGTTGTGGGAATCATGAAGAATTTGCTCTTCAATATTATCCATGGGATCCCAATAAATCTTCACGATTTCTTCATGAGGACTTTGACCAACCATGCTCTGTCACCTTTTAATGTGATGCCTTATGCGTCGTGGATTATGAAATTCATCAGGGCCAGATCTTCAATTCCTTACAAGGCAGATTTTCAGAATCACCTCATCTACTTGCCTCCACTATAAGTCGTCAACAAATCCTTCGAGCTGATTGAAGGAAAAGGCAAATCTGTGATTGATGAAGGATCTCGGCCCCTTGATGGCCAATTTTGCAAAGTTGCATCCTATTCCACAAATGATGACATTGCATCTCAAGACTCAGCTACAAGAGGTAGGGCCCCTCACGTGTGTACACCGTGTGTGATGACTGACTATGAGATCTTGCTTAGTCTTCATCAAAACGTTGATCACAACCACAAATGGGTAAATCATCAAAAGGTATATCACATGTATATAAATGCAACGCAAAATGATGTGAAGAAAAACCACTATTATCTTCATGAGATCTTTGACCGCACATGGCCCATTATGTCTCACCTCAAGAAAGAAGAGGAACTTGCTAAAATGGAGTTCCGGGAATATTTTGATTGGTCCTTGCCGCCCAAGAAGAAATTCAAGAAAGTTCTAGTTCCTCACTTGGTGTCTAGTTCATATTATTCATCGTGCACAACTGATGAAGCTGAAGATCTTGACGACAGAGCTACGACGAACGACCCCAATAACGTTGGTGCTCCTCCTCCACCAACAAGTTGTATTCTTCACAGGCGTTAGTCCTCATTTTGTACCTTTTCGTCACTTGATGACAAAGGGGGGAAATCTGATGACTTAGTCTTCAAGCGGTTCTGCTTTATGGGCATTTTGAACTATATTTGTTTAAGTTGCAACTCTCGTTCTTTTGAAGTGTTTGGTTATATGAGTTATAAACTTATGCCTGGTGGTGGTATGACACTTTTGAACCGTTTTTCGTCGCATGCTTATTCATCACGTTGATTAATGCACGCATGCTAAAATTTGTTAGACTCCACTTTCCATCATGCATGTCAATTTCCTCATGATATATGTCAAATGCTTGCATTGATTACAAGATATAGGGGGAGATCTCCATGGTATAAATCCTCAATGTGCATTTGCACTCCAAAGCAAATTCCTCAGATATGCACATCTTCAGGGGATTTTATCTATATCTTGCAATCAAATTCCTCAAACATCGGACTTACACTTCATATTATTATCCCTATTGAAAACTTAACCAACTTCTCATCAATCACCAAAAAGTGGGAGACTGTAAGTGTATCCAGTGCCCCTTAGTGATTTTGGTGTATTGAAGACTTATAGGTTAAGAGACTAATGTGTTTGTGAATGTACACATGCTCTATAAGTCGCTGAGGAGTTTGAGTTATTCGAAGAATATCGACCCCTAAAAATGTATGTCTTCGACTGAAGACTTTGGTATTTCCTCGAAGACTTTCAAAGTGAAGAAATTGATGTATCCGTGAAGAAATTGATGCGAGGACTTTGAAGCGTGAAGACTTTTGTTTCCATAGTTTCATTTTCTATATTCTGTGTCACACTCCACTTTCCATCATGCATTTCAATTTCCTCATGATATATGTCAAATGCTTGCATGGATTACAACATATAGGGGGAGATCTCCATGGTATAAATCCTCAATGTGCATTTGCACTCGAAAGCAAATTCCTCGGATATGCACATCTTCAAGGGAGTTTCTTTGTATCTTGCAATCAAATTCCTCAAACACTGTACTTACACTTCATATTATTATCCCTGTTGAAAACTTAACCTATTTGTCATCAATCACCAAAAAGGGGGAGATTTTAAGTGCATCTAGTGCCCCTTTGTGATTTTGGTGTATTCAAGACTTATAGGTTAAGAGACTAATGTGTTTTCGAGCGTACACATGCTCTATAAGTCGCTGAGGAGTTTGAGTTATTCGAAGAATATCGACCCCTAAGAATGTATGTCTTCGACTGAATACTTTCGTATTTCCTCGAAGACTTTGAAAGTGAGGAAATTGGTATGTCCGTGAAGAAATTGATGCGAAGACTTTGAAGCATGAATACTTTTGTTTCCGTAGTTTCATTTCTTGTATTCTGTGTCATAGGACCACCGTACTTTTAAAGGGGGTCGAGGTAAGACTGAGGAAAAGTTTCCAAGTGATGATCATCTCAAATCCTACACATACAAATACTTCGAGTGAAGCCTTTACAATATTTTACTGTTTAGTCAAATTCTTCAGTGACAGAGACGAAGATCTTCTGATCTTTGAGGAATTTGCACTAACATAGGAGTTAGGTTTTTGCGAGTGTGAATTACCTAATAGTGAGGAACATGAGCGACATAAGGATTTTCACAGTTGAAACATTCCAACCGTTGCTGTGTCGCGCGACAGATGTCCCCAACCTTATCCACATAACGGTCATATCATTGGGGAATTTATGTCAAATCATGTCGGGATTGCTCCCAGAATATAAATAGTCGCCCCCCATAACCACTAGTGGGTTGGCTGCTATCGTCGGAATGACCCTGACAATAGTACCTAGGGGTACGAACAAAGGGCTGATGTCTAACTAGGCGCAGTGGATACACTCGGATGTACGAGTTCAGACCCCACTCAAAAGTGGTAACAACCTTACGTCTCGAGCCCTGAGGCTGATGTTTGTTTATGGAGTATGAAAGAATACAAGGTGTTGAACCCTTGAGCTGGAGCCCGGGAGTAGCTTATATAGTACATGCCATGACCGGTTGAGCTTCTTTACAAGGTAATAAATGCTAATAAATAGGGACGTTACTAGAAATGGTAGCTATAACTCTCGGCGTTATTCGTAACGTGGGTCTTCAATGCACTTCATGTGATGGATTAAGTCCTTAGACATTGCAGCCTCCTCGGTGCCTTCACCTTCCCGTGACTCCACGCAGGCCGAGTGATGCTATGATGTACCAAGTGAGGTTGAGGCTACACTGATGGCTTTAAGGACATGGATGTCTGTAAGGGGTCCTAGGTGGGTAGGCCTGCCCCTAATGTACAACCCCATCAGCTGCTCCGCGAGAGAAACTAACACTTGTGATTTGAGAGCTACCCATTCCTAGAAAACTTTGAGAGAAATCCATTAGTGAGGAAAAAACCCAAACACCCAACCCAAAACCGAAAACCCCCAAAGTGATTGAGCATCACTGAATAGAATGTTCCTCTGTGGAACTGACGCTTATTACCTTTGAGGATTGTCCATCCTCGAGACGGTTAGGCGTCATGGTCTAGAGCATCCAGTAGTAAATTGTGGATCGCCAGGTGACCTCGTTTGTGAGGGTTTGGAAGTCTGCCCTGAAGATTTACCATGAGTGTTGGGCGAGGATTGTGTGTCCTTAGCTCAAGGAGAATACGGTAAGGACTATGTGTCATGGGACTGTGTGTCCTCTGGTTTAAATACCAAGCCACTCCAAACCAGACGTACGAGTGTCAAAGCAGTTGGAACTAGGTTATCAAACCATTGTCTTCATCGAGCACCTAGTTCTAATTCCTCAACCCTTTAATTTGTTTAGTTGTATGTTGATGACTTTGATCGTTATTGTTTGAAGAATTTGACCGAAGACTTTCACAATTTCCTCACCCCAAATTCTTTACTTTACTTATTCTTCACCTGCATATCCTGAACACGTTACTTGTGCAAACCGAATGCTTAGTTTCACTGTGATGACTATGTTATGCCTAAGTACTTACTCCGCTTCGCGCACTTCGTGACTGAGGAATTTCTTCACAAGGAATTTCCTGATTGACGAATTCATAAAGTCGCCTATTCACCCCCCTCTAGTTGATATAACACACTTTTAAACACAAGTAGGATGTAATTTCGTAGCATAATTATTGACTTCATGTGCATGCATAGGGAATCAGAAACCTTAACACAATATTATTACTAAAGCATAATTACTCATCAACATAACTCACATATCACTATATTCATATCGCAAAATTATTTCAAAGAATCAAGTCTAACATCCAACGATCTTCATGAAAGTTTTTACCATACCTCCCCTGGATATATATGACTTTGGGACCAATTTCATTTGAAGCAAATTGCCATTGCAAATAACAAGCTCTCAAACAAATATAAGTGAATAACGAGAGCATAAGTTTCTTTAAAATTTTCAACTCTCAAAATAATATAAGTGAAGCAAGAGAGGATTTCTTCAAAATTTCTAATAACTCTGAAAATAATCTAAGTGAAACATGAGAGCAAATTTCTTGAAAATAACAGCACCACCGTGCTCAAAAAGATATAAGTGAAGCACTACAACAATTCCATGGCTCTAAAAAATTTAAGTGAAGCATATTGAGTGATTCTAACAAATCATAGCATAACTTGGCTCTCTCAAATAGGTGTGTCCAGCAAGGTTTATTGTGACAAACTAACAAGAAAATCAAGCAAAGACTCGTATCATACAAGATCCTCCAAGCAAAACTCATGATATGTGACGAATAAAAATATAGCTCCAAGTATAATTACCGATGGTTGTTAGAAGAAAGAGGGGATGCATTCTGGGCATCCCAAAGCTTAGTTACTTGGTACCTTTTGGACCTTGGGGTGCCATGGGGCATCCCCGGGATTAGGCTTTTATCACTCCTCATTCCTTCATCCATTGTGATCTCACCCAAAACTTGAAAACATCAATCACGCAAACTCAACAAAAACTTCGTGAGACCCATTAGTAAAAGAAAACCAATCTTTACTGTAAGTAATGTTAAAAACCTATCCAAATTTATTTTTTTGCATTATACCTACTGTATACTAACTTTAACATGGCTTATACCCCCCCCATACAATCCATAGATTCATCAAAATAAAGTGCACAACACAATGAAAAAATAATGTGTCAAAAACAGAACAGTGTGTAAAGACTCAAATTTTACTCATACTTCTGTAACTCAAACAATTCTGAAAATTTAGGACAACATACGCAATTTTTGTATCAATCTTGTGTAAAAACTTCATACACTATTTACTCTTTGGTGATTTTTGAAAAATCTGCTACTTGACACAAAAGTTTTTGTTTTCCAACAAGATCAAAGCAACTATCACCCAACATGATCCTAAAGGCTTTACTTGGCACAAACACTAATTGAAACATGAAAACACAATCATAACAGTAGCATAATTGTGGAAACACTCAATAAAAGAAATAAAAAGTGAAAATAAATTTTATTCATTGGGTTGCCTCCCAACAAGCGCTATCATTTTATGCCCCTAGCTAGGCATAAAGCATAGATTCAAGTGTTCTCATCTTTAGTAAAATTTAATATTCCCTTCTTTCATATCAACCACGCCCCTATAGTATGTAAAAACGGTCTACCAAGAATTATTGGACAAGATGGACTTCAATCAATATCAAGAACAATAAAATGTGTGGGCACATAATTTCTATTTGTAAGAATAAGAACATCATTAATTATTACCATAGGATTTTTAATAGTAGAATCCGTCAAGTGCAAATTGAGAGAACATTCTTCAGTATTGGTAAGACCAAGAACATCACAAAGAGATTTTGGAATTGTGGAAACACTAGCACCCAAATAACATAAAGCATATCACTCAAAAAATTTAATCTTGATCTTAATGGTGGGTTCCCATTCATCATATAATTTTCTAGGAATTGAAATCTCTAGTTCTAATTTTTCTTCCATAGATTTTATTACCACTTTCGAAATATGTTTAGTGAAAGCTTTGTTTTGTTCATAGGAATTGGGTGAATTTATCATAGATTGCAACATATAAATACGCTCAATCAAAGAGAAACTATCAAAATTAAAGTCTTTGTAATCCGAAATAGTGGGTACATCACTAGCTAAAGTTTTGACCTCTTCAATCCCACCTTTATCAACTTTTTCAACAAGATTTTCACCCTCCAAATTATGCGAACACCTTCTAGATAAAGTTGACTCTTCTTCAGTTCCCTCATCAATAATTTTAACATTACTAAATAATAAATCAATAAAAGAAACACCAAACATTTTAATATCTTCATCATTTTTATGAAAGCAATAGGGAAACGCTCTTTCTAAAAATTCTCTTTTACCTCTAAGCATAGCGGTTATTTTCTTAATTTAATATATGGAAATATATAAAGCCTTAATTGATTTATTAATATCAACCTTAGGAAAAAAATTATTTTTGATATTTTCTACATCATGCGAAATTATATCAATGCTTCTAGACATATCATCAATCTTATTCAACTTTATTCTATCGTAGTATTGAAAGCTTTTTGCGCACTAATAAGTTCCTTAATATTATTCTCAAGATCAGAGAACATCTTAGCATTAGAATTACCATAGGAATTAGCATAATTATTTGAAGAACTTCCAGGGTACGCCTAGGATTAAAATTGCCCCTATAAGCATTGTTATTAAAGTTGTTCCACGAGACAAAATTCACATCTACGGGATCATTGTTTTGCTCAATCAAAGTAAACAAGGGAACATGATTAGGATCAATAGGAGCATGTTTCCTAGCAACCAATTTCATAAGAGCATCAATTTTATCACTCAAAGTATCAATTTCTTTAATAGAATTAACTTTTTTACTAGTAGGAGCTCTCTTAGTATGCCATTATGAATAATTAGCCATAATATTATCAAGAAATTTAGTAGCATCACCCAAAGTAAATTCCATAAAAGTACCACCCGTGGTAGAATCTAAAAGATTTCTAGAAACAAAAGTATATCCCGCATAAAAAAATTGTATGATCATCCACAAATTCAAACCATGAGTTGGGCAATTTCTTACCATCAATTTCATCCTTTCCCAAGATTGGACAACATGCTCATGCTCAAGTTGTTTAAAATTCATAATCTGATCTCTAAGATAAATAAGTTTTGCAGGAGGAAAATAATTTGTGATAAAAGCATCTTTGCACTTGTTCCAAGAATCGATACTATTGCGTGGCAAAGAAGAAAACCAAATTTTAGCACAATCATGCAAAGAGAACGAAAATAATTTGAACTTATCAATATCATTGTCCACATATTTTTTTGCATATCACACAATTCTAGCAAGTGTTTAGATGGTATGCAGCATCCTTATTAGGATTACTGGAAAATTACTCCTTCATAACAAGATTCAACAATGCGACATTAATATCATAAGAATCTGCACTAGTGGCGGGAGGAGCAATCACAGTGCTAATAAAATCATTATTATTGGTATTGGGAAAATCACACAACTTAGTGTTTCCTTGAGTCATCATGACTACGCAAACAAGAACACAAGAAAACAAGAGATCCGGCAAGAAAACGGCAAACGGAAAGAAGGCAAAATAAAAAAACATTTTTTTGTGAAGTGAGGGAGAGGAAAATGAGAGGCAAATGGCAAATAATGTAATTGCAAGGACTACTATTCACTCACTGATGAGTGATCAAAGGAAAAGGCTATTTCACTTAAAAAAGGAAGCCTATTTGCCCGATTTATGAGACTTGGTGTATGATCCTTCACGCGCCTACCCAAAGTCCCTGTTTTTCACGCATTTGACTATGAAATTAGAAGAGAGTTTATGTGTGGAAACCTGATAGATCTTGACTTGATCTTCTCGAGCAACTGTACTAGAAATCTTGACTCCTCGCTGATTGCGTTGGTTTCCCTCCAAGCTTAAAGGGTGATGTAGCATAGCGACGACAAGTATTTCCCTCAGTTATGAAACCAAGGTATCAATCCAGTAGCAAGATCCACAAGACTATGTAAGCAATACCTGCATACAAACAACAAATCCTCGCAACCCAACGCGTGTAGGGGTTGTCAATCCCTCGTGGGTAAAATAAAACGGTAAGAAGATAGATTGATATATGCAAGTAAAGTAATGGTAAATAAAATGCACCAAGGTTTTTTTGGGCGTTTTGATAATATAGATCTAAAAATAAAAGAGCAAATAAATTGGGAACGCGAATAGAAAAATAGATCTTGCAAATAGATGGTGTAAAATAGACCCGGGGGTCGTAGGTTTCACTGGTGTCTTCTCTCAAGAAAATAGCAAACGGTGGGTAGACAAATTACTGTTGGGAAATTGATAGAAGAGCGAATAATTATGACGATATCCAAGACAATGATCATGTAGATAGGCATCACGTCCAAGACAAGTAGACCGAGTCCAGTCTGCATCTACTACTACTACTCCACACATCAACTGCTATCTAGCATGCATCTAGTGTATTAAGTTCATGGAGAAACGAAGTAATGCTTTAAGAACACTAACATGATTTAGACAAGATCTATTCATGTAGGAATAGACCCCATCATTTTATACTTAATAGCAACGATACATGCGTGTCATGTCTCTTTCTGTCACTGAGATTGAGCACCGCAAGATCAAACCCATCACAAAGCACCTCTTCCCATTGCAAGATAAAAAGATCAAGTTGGCAAAGAAACCCAAATATCGGAGAAGAAATATGAGGCTATAATAAAAAAAGTATGCATATAATTCCATAGATCTGATCATAAACTCACAGTTCAACGGATCCCAATAAACACACCACAAAATAAAGAGTTACATCAAATAGATCTCCAAGGGACCATTGTATTGAGAAGCAAAACGAGAGAGAAAGCCATCTAGGTATTGCCTACGGACCTGTATATCTGATATGAACTACTCACGCATCATCCGATCAGCACCAATGAGGATGATGAACCCATCCGTGTCGGTGTTCCCCTCCAACAGGGTGCAGAAACGGGCTCTAGATTGGATATCGTGGCTTTTGGAACTTGCGGCGGCAACAACGATTTTCCGTCGACTCCTCTAGGGTTTTTAGAATATTTGGGTATTTATAGAGATCAGAGGCGATGGAGGAGGTGTCTGAGGCCCCCACTAGGCCACTACCCACCAGGGTGTGTCAAGGGCCCAAGGTGCACCTTGGTGCCTTATGGGCTGCTTGGGCCTCCTGTGGTTGGCTTCCTTGGTCCTCAAGTTTCCTTCTGGTCCAAAAAAATATGCAAAAGTTTCATGGCATTTGGACTTCATCTGATATTGATTTTTTGTGAAGGAAAAAACAAGCAAAAAACAACAACTGTCACTAGGCATTATGTCAACCGGTTAGTCCCAAAAAATAATATAAAGTTTCTATAAAATGACTGTAAAACATCCAAGAATATGATAATATAACAACATGGAACAATCAAAAAATATAGATACGTTGGAAACGTATCGGACGCGTCCAACGATCGCAAGCACGTGTCTCCACCTCCCCTCAGAGAAACCGTTGCCCGCTGACCGAACCTGCGGCCGCTCGGTGAGCTAGCTCCACCTCCCCCGCGCAAACTGGTGCCTCCTCCTTCATGTCCCATTTGGTGTTGGAGCTCGACCACGAGCCCGAGGTCAAGTTGGCGCCCCTCTGCCTTGCGCCTCTTATTCTTCACTCGGTTTCTCTCTACTCCCTCTCATCTCTCTCTCTCTCCAATGCATTTTGTTCATAAGAGATCAGAACATGGCGCCCGAAGCCATGGTAGTCGTCCTCATGATGCAACACCACCTTTGGCCAACTTCCTCCAGATCCGGTGGGATCCATTCGTTGTCGGAGCTACCTCCTCCGCCTCAGCCATAGAGCTCTGCCCACCCTACCGCTGTCATGGACAGTAGGCCCATGATGTTGCAGCGCCACCTCTCCAGCCTCCACAAACCTTGCACTTTGTTTCGTCCACCGCAAATCCGACCTCACCTCAAGTCGCGCGTCCTAGACCTCCTCGGTGAGTCTCGCCGCCGCGGTTATCTGCTCCTCTAATGGTGAGATCCACGTGCACTTGCGGAAACCTAGCCTCGGCCTTTGCTTTAGTTCAATTGGGCAGCGCCACTATCTAGACACAAACACATCAATAGTGCAGTGGTTGGAGCAAGTGTTTTCTGTCCAAGAGGTCTTGGGTTCGAGTCCCGAGCGACCGGTCCATTGTTTTGCACACACTCAACCGATTGGGCCAGATTTGTTGCTGGGCTTGCCGAGTGCACTACTTTCGGTCCTTCCATGTTTTTTAGCCGGCGAATTAGGCTATTTTTAGAGAAAATAACAGTTTTGCACAAAAAACCCTCATGTACATGCATTTAATATCTCACAAACCGTCCGTCAGATTAAAACAATTTATATATGGAAAAGGCTTAGAATTTCATGTAGTTTCACAATATGCAATTTTCAACCATGTTTAAAATGTTCAAACTGGATGTTTGATTAAATTTGCATAAATGCCATGTTAAAACGGTTTATGTCATAACTAAATAAGAGTAGCTCTGATTAAAATGATCCACATATGTAACTCGGCAGATTTGTTGCTGGGCTTGCCGAGTGCACTACTTTCGGTCCATTGTTTTGCACACACTCAACCGATTGGACCAGATTTGTTGCTGGGCTTGCCGAGTGCACTACTTTCGGTCCTTCCATGTTTTTTTTAGCCGGCGAATTAGGCTATTTTTAGAGAAAATAACAGTTTTGCACAAAAAACCCTCATGTACATGCATTTAATATCTCACAAACCGTTCGTCAGATTAAAACAATTTATATATGGAAAAGGCTTAGAATTTCATGTAGTTTCACAATATGCAATTTTCAACCATGTTTAAAATGTTTAAACTGGATGTTTGATTAAATTTGCATAAATGCCATGTTAAAACGGTTTATGTCATAACTAAATAAGAGTAGCTCTGATTAAAATGATCCACATATGTAACTCGGTAGAATTGTTGCTGGGCTTGCCGAGTGCACTACTTTCGGTCCTTCCATGTTTTTTTTAGCCGGCGAATTAGGCTCTCGACTAGAGTGACGTGTAGAATCACATGGTGCAATTTATTTTCCTGATTAAATAAATATAAAGTATGTTTAGTTCAGATATGAACCAATTTTGAAATTAACATAGGGGGTTGTTCTGGAAATTCTATATGTTTGTTCCGACCTCATTTCAAATGCCTAGATATATAGTTTATTTATGCTTCACCTCTTTCCATGTTTAACAACATTTAGTATTGTTGTGTACCTAAACGGGAGTGAACTAAGTAATTCAAATATGGAGTTTTGTCAATATGCAACTTGTTGCATATTGAGCTTCACTTAATGTGTAGTATTTGATTGTTGTGATTGTCATGCCTCGCATATTTAAACCGGACATGCATCAAATTTGTATGCACATCATGGCATGCATATGTTGTGGCGTTATCGTGTGTTGATTGGTTGTTTTCGGATTATTTCTTCTTGATAGAGTTCTGAAACCGATTTAGAGTGTGAGGATTTGTTCGACTATGCCCGTTCGTCTACTTCATGGATTCGTTCTTCTTCCAAGTGGGATCTCACGCAAGATGACCATTTACCTGGATACCACTACTATCATTACTTTGTTAGTTGTCTCGCTTCTATCGTTATGTCTCATTACCTACCACCTGAATGTCAAGCCTCCAAACATTGCCATGAAAAGCCTTTAACCCCTGCACATCCCAAAAAACCTTTGTTTGGCTATGTTACCGCTTGATCAACCCTTCTTATAGCATTGCTAGTTGCGTGTGCAAGTTGCTTTCCATGTGACAACATGGATATTTTAAGATATCACCACATTATTGCTATTTAGTTTAATGCACCTATATGCTTGGTAAAAGGTGGAAGGCTTGGCCTTCTAGTTCGGTGTTTTGTTCCACCTTTGCCGCCATAGTTACTTGTGTACCCTGTGTTATGTTCCATATTGAGCGCTCCTAACATGCTTGGGGTTGTTATGGGACCCCCTTGATAATTTGTCTTAGTTTAAAACTCTTTCGGCATGGCCCAACTTTGTTCTACATTTGCCTAATAATTAATAAACCTACATAGGGAGTAACTAATCCGTGGATAATTAATCAACCCCCGGTCCCGTGCTCCTCATGAGTGTTGCTCTAGGTGAGAGCAGCTTATTAACACTACCCGGGACAACTCTATGTTTTGGCGTGGTAACCATAGCTCATCTGTCATGTCCCAAGAACAAGATATGCGGCTCCTATCGAGTTCGTCAACACATCGGGCATCCTTGCTGGATTTGCTTTAAATTTTACAGAATATCTTGAGCAACGGGATTCCGAGGATACTATGTGTTATCTCGAGGTTGAGGTCTTCCAACGGGATTCCGAGTAGACTACGGGTTTTCCATGGTTGAGGTTTTCCATGCAGCTTGTGGCTTGTTTGTGATGGATGAGTTGGAGCACCCTGCAGGGTTAAATCTTTTGGAAAGTCATGCCCACGGTTATGTGGAAACTTGGAAACTTTATTTAACACTCGGTCATAGAAACTTGAAGTAAACTCAATTGAAAATATGCCAACTGTGTGCATAACCGTGACTGTCTCTTCTCGTGAGTTCTTTATCCGAGAGAGGACATGGTGGAGTTATGTTTGACTCATAAGTAGTTGTTCAAGACCATTTATTGATCATTATTAGTTCATGACCTTTTATGCATAGATCACTGCCTCTTATTCTTGTACTCGTAAGTTAGCCACTCAAATAGATGTTTAGTGCTTGCCGCAGCCTCACTACTTACACTACTGGAATTTATAATTTTGCCGTCTGCCATGGCTGAAGGCAAAGGGGGGAACCACGGACGGCAAAGGCTTTGCCGCCCATCAGCAGATGACAAAGTAGACGGCAAAAAAAATCCGGTGAAGAGGTTCTTTGCCATCTGCTTTTGTAAAGCGGACGGCGAAGAATCTTTGACATGAGGGGTCAGACGGCAAATTAAATGGGACGGCAGATCCACCAACGGTCCCGTTAAGTGTTAACTGCATGCCTCCTCTCTTTGCCGTCTGCCCTCCCCCTTTGCCATGAGGGGGCGGACAACAAAGAGGGGAACCAGCCCCTCTCTCTCCCCTCTTTGCCGTCAACCCTCCCCCCCTTTGCCATGAGGGGGCTGACGGCAAAGGGGGGAACCAGCCCCTCTCTTCCCCCTCTTTGTCGTTTTCCCTCCCCCCCCCTTGCCATGAGGGGGCTCACGGAAAAGGGGGGAACCAGCCCCTCTCTCTCCCCTCTTTGCCGTATGCCCTCCCCCCTTTGCCATGTGGGGGCAGACGGCAAAGGGGGGAACGAGCCCCTTTTTATTTTATTTCTTATTATATCCGGCAATTTTCACAATAATTAGGATATATATATATATATATATATATATTTGACAAAAATAAATTTGTTTCCGTACTCATAAGCATATTAAAATAACTTTCATCCATAGTACATACATATTATGCAAGTTGCATCCGTACCAAACCATATATTACACCAATTTCATCCACATGCATACAAAGTTTCACATATATCCATATACTACAATACTTTCAATACAAGCTTCCGTGAAGCCATGGTATAATAAATCATATTCAAGCATTCCATCAATATAATCCAAGATTCCCGTGAAGTGAATGTAATCTACAAAATGACAAATAAGAAAGTTAGAAGAATAATACTAGATGAAGAAGTATATATAGGTTATTTCAGAGAGAACTTAGCTAAGTATAGGCCATTTAATAGCTAAGTTAGGTGGAATAGGTCATCTTGGAGCTACATAGCCTTATTATGTCATTTAGGAGAGAACTTAGCTAAGTATAGGTCATTCTAGAGCTAACTTGGATAAAATATGTCATTTTGTAGCCAACTATGATTATTAATCCATTTTGACCTTATTATGTCATTTTTTGAGCTAAATTAGTCATTTTAATGAGCTAACCAAGGTTCTTATTATGTTTTTACCTAACTATGCTAATTATGTCATTTTGGAGGATAATTAGCTAAGTATGTCTTTGTTGGGGAAAATAACCAACGTAGAAGATGAAAGAGAAGAAGCAAGAAGAGAAGAAGAAGGAGAAGAAAATTAAGAAGAAGAAGGAGGAGGAGGAGGAAAAGGAGGAGGAGAAGTAGAAGGAATAGGAGAAGAAGAAGAAAAGAAGAAGGACAAGAAGAAGGAGAAGAAGGAGGAGAAGAAGGATAAGGAGCTTCTCTCCTCCTTCTCCTTCTTCTTCCTCCTTCTCCTTCTTCTTCTCTTCTTCTTCTTATCTTCTTCTTCTTCTTCCTTCTTTTCTTTTTTCCTATTTCTTCTCCTCTTGTCCCCTTCTTCGGGCTAAATTAGCTAATTATGCCTTTTTGGAGCTAATTATGTCATTTTGAGGATAATTAGGTAAGTATAGGTCATGTTTGATTAAATAGACCATTTTGGATCTAAGTAAGCTAATTATGTCATTTAGGTGGAAGCCTAGCTAACTATAGGTCGTTTCGGAGCTCACTTGGGTTAATATGTCATTTAGGAGCTAACTATGCTCATTAAGTCATATTGGAGCTAAATTGGCTAATTATATCATTTAGGTGGAATCCAAGCTAAGTATATAATATTCATGAGCTAACCAAGGTTCTTATGCCATTTTGAGCTTATTATTTCATTTTTTTAGCTAAATTGGTCATTTTAATGAGCTAACCAAAGTTCTTATGATGTTTTCACCTAACTAAGATAATTATGTCATTTTGTAGGATAATTAGCCAATTTAGTCTTTGTTGGATGAGTCTAAGCTACGTAGAAGAAGAGAAAGAGGAGAAGCAAGAAGAGAAGAAGAAGTAAAAGAAGAAGGAGGAGGAGTAGGAGAAGGAGAAGGAAGAGGAGAAGAAGAAGAAAAGAAGAAGGACAAGAAGAAGGAGGAGGAGGAGAAGAAGGAGAAGGAGCTTCTCTCCTCCTTCTCCTTCTTCTTCCTCCTTCTCCTTCTCCTTCTCCTTCTTCTTCTCTTCTTCTTCTTCTTCCTTCTTTTCATTTTTCCTCTTTCTTCTCCTCTTGTCCCCTTCTTCGGGCTAAATTAGCTAAGAATGCCTTTTTGGAGCCAATTATGTCATTTCGAGGATAATTAGCTAAGTATAGGTCATGTTTTATTAAATAGACTATTTTGGAGCTAAGTAGGCTAATTATGTCATTTAGGTGGAAGCCTAGCTAACTACAGGTCATTTCGGAGCTAACTTGGGTAAAATAGGTCATTCCGGAGCAAACTATGCTTATTAAGCCATTTTGGATCTAGCTAAGCTAATTATAGGCCATTTAATACCTAAGTTAGGGGAATAGGTCATCTTGGAGCTACGTAAGCCTTATTATGTCATTTAGGAGAGAACTTAGCTAACTATAGGTCATTTTTTATTAAATAGGTCATTTTGGAGCTAACTAAGCTAATTATGTCATTTAGGTGGAAGCCTAGCGAACTATAGGTCGTTTCGGAGCTCACTTGGGTTAAATATGTCATTTAGGAGGTAACTATGCTTATTAAGCCATATTGGAGCTAAATTGGCTAATTATATCATTTAGGTGGAAGCCAAACTAAGTATATATATTCATGAGCTAACCAACATTCTTATGCCATTTTGAGCTTATTATTTCATTTTTTTAGCTAAATTGGTCATTTTAATGAGCTAACCAAGCTAATTATGTCATTTTGTAGGATAGTTAGCCAATTTAGTCTTTCTTGGATGAGTCTAAGCTACGTAGAAGAAGAGAAAGAGAAGAAGCAAGAAGAGAAGAAGAAGTAAAAGAAGGAGGAGGAGGAGGAGGAGAAGGAGAAGGAAGAGGATAAGAAGAAGAAAAGAAGAAGAAGAAGGCGAAGAAGGAGAAGGAGGAGCTCCTTCTCCTCCTTCTTCTCCTTCTTCTTGTCCTTCTTCTTCTTCTTCCTTCTTTTCATTTTTCCTCTTTCTTCTCCTCTTGTCCCCTTCTTCGGGCTAAATTAGCTAAGAATGCCTTTTTGGAGCTAATTATGTCATTTTGAGGATAATTAGCTAAGTATAGGTCATGTTTTATTAAATAGACCATTTTGGAGCTAACTAAGCTAATTATGTCATTTAGGTCGAAGCCTAGCTAACTGTAGGTCATTTCGGAGCTAACTTGGGTAAAATGTGTCATTCCCGAGCAAACTATGCTTATTAAGCCATTTTGGATCTAGCTAAGCTAATTATAGGCCATTTAATACCTACGTTAGGGGGAATAGGTCATCTTGGAGCTAAGTTGGCCTTATTATGTCATTTAGGAGAGAACTTAGCTAACTATAGGTCATTTTTTGTTAAATAGGTCATTTTGGAGCTAACTAAGCTAATTATGTCATTTAGGAGGAAGCCTAGCTAACTATGTGTTGTTTCGGAGCTAACTTGGGTTAAATATGTCATTATGGTGGATAATTAGCTAAGAATGCCTTTTTGGAGCTAATTATGTCATTTCGAGGATAATTAGCTAAGTATAGGTCATGTTTTATTAAATAGACCATTTTTGAGCTAACTAAGCTAATTATGTCATTTAGGTAGAAGCCTAGCTAACTATAGGTCATTTCGGAGCTAACTTGGGTAAAATGTGTCATTCCAGAGCAAACTATGCTTATTAAGCCATTTTGGATCTAGCTAAGCTAATTATAGGCCATTTAATACCTAAGTTGGGGGGGATAGGTCATCTTGGAGCTAAGTTAGCCTTATTATGTCATTTAGGAGAGAACTTAGCTAAGTATAGGTCATTTTTTATTAAATAGGTCATTTTGGAGCTAACTAAGCTAATTATGTCATTTAGGTGGAAGCGTGGCTAATTATATGTCGTTTCGGAGCTAACTTGGGTTAAATATGTCATTTTGGAGGATAATTAGCTAAGTATATGTCATTTTTGAGCTAATTATGTCATTTTGAGGATAATTAGCTAAGTATATATCGTTTTTATTAAATAGATCATTTTGGAGCCAACTAAGCTAATTATGTCATTTAGGTGGAAGCCTAGCTAACTATAGGTCATTTCGGAGCTAACTTGGGTAAAATAGGTCATTCCGGAGCAAACTATGCTTATTAAGCCATTTTGGATCTAGCTAAGCTAATTATAGGCCATTTAATACCTAAGTTAGGGGTAATAGGTCATCTTGGAGCTAAGTTAGCCTTATTATGTCATTTAGGAGAGAACTTAGCTAAGTATATGTCATTTTTTATTAAATAGGTCATTTTGGAGCTAACTAAGCTAATTATGTCATTTAGGTGGAAGCCTAGCTAACTATATGTCGTTTCGGAGCTGACTTGGGTTAAATATGTCATTTTGGAGGATAATTAGCTAAGTATATGTCATTTTGGAGCTAATTATGTCATTTCGAGGATAATTAGCTAAGTATATGTCATCTTTATTAAATAGACCATTTTGCAGCTAACTAAGCTAATTATGTCATTTAGGTGGAAGCCTAGCTAACTATAGGTCATTTCGGAGCTAACTTGGGTAAAATAGGTCATTCCAGAGCAAACTATGCTTATTAAGCCATTTTGGATCTAGCTAAGCTAATTATAGGCCATTTAATACCTAAGTTAGGGGAAATAGGTCATTTTGGAGCTAAGTTAGCCTTATTATGTCATTTAGGAGAGAACTTAGCTAAGTATATGTCATTTTTTATTAAATAGGTCATTTTGGAGCTAACTAAGCTAATTATGTCATTTAGGTGGAAGCCTAGCTAACTATATGTCGTTTCGGAGCTAACTTGGGTTAAATATGTCATTTTGGAGGATAATTAGCTAAGTATATGTCATTTTGGAGCTAATTATGTCATTTCGAGGATAATTAGCTAAGTATATGTCATTTTTATTAAATAGACCAGTTTGGAGCTAAGTATATGTATTTTTTATTAAAACACTAGAAATAACATACCATTATCGTCATCACGGGGGTGAAGCACAGTGGCCTTGGCTTGTTTCACCTGGAGAAGGCTCCACTATAGAAGGGTTGTGCAATGCGTTTCGGGAGATATTCTGCACCAAACATCGTTTGCAATGTGTCGTTAGCATGAGGACACTCTTAAGATCACTGCACTGAAATGAAACTCACCGTCCCCGCCATGTTAATGAGTGGCATCGCCGGAGGAACTTGGCCGGTTTTCTCGCACATAGATTGTACATTTGGTTTCGACAAGTCAAACTTTTTAGTTATTAATGAAACGGACATTAAAATGCAAGATTTGAAATAATATGAAGAAGAAACTTACCACGAAGAGCTCGTATATGGCCCTGTTAGACGGATCATTCCATGCCCTCTCCGCCTCCACCAATGCAGTCCTCCTCTCCTCTAGCTCCCTCATCTCCTTATCCTTCTCCGCCATAACCACCTGCATTGTCTCTTTCTCTTTCAGAATAGCAGCCTGCAACACAACTCATTGTTAGCATTGTAATCATATTGGTTCCAACGCACAACATAATGCGGAAAGATAGTTGAGTCCATTAAACTAATCTTGATGGCGAGCTCGACTGGGCGTGGACGAGGTGTTATCTCCGGACAGGAGCTCGTTTGGCGTGCCTTTATCTGCCGGAGAGTGCTAGGACAACATATAAGGCCGTCTCCAATGGCGATCGAGCCATGGGGCCTCCCGTTGCCAGCTATCATCACCAGCTCTGGATCAATAGGCCCCTCACTCGGGTTAAAGTCCTCCCCTTTCCTTGCCTTCTCGTGATCTCTGTACTTCACGAGCTTGTGGTGGGAGGAGATGTTGGTGAAGTTTTCTGGATGCTCGAGGTCAGACTCAGAAAATGCCTTGACCTTCTTGTACGAGGCAGTATGGGTCATCGCATACAGGTCGTACATCTGTGGCACCTCCGTCTTATTGTGACGCGCCTAAAAGAGAGAGAGAGGAAAATGGTATTAGTAAAGGGCTCAAGATAGCATTAAGAATGAATTGCATGAGGCATGAAGCAAACCACATACCGAGTTCTCACCAAATTGGATTAAGTTGACGCTCCCTTGATGGTGTGGCACACCAACCATTTTGCCACGCCTCTCCTTGGCGTTGTTGTGGCTGGCCTCCCACGTTTCGGAGCACCACTGATCCACCAAGGCCTCCCAACAATCCATCTTATCCACATACCATCTCGGGGGCACCTAAGTTAATAAAGAGAAATTTGAGCGCGTAAGAACCAAATCAAGGAAACTAACTACAAAGACTTAATAATATGTAATTACCTTCATGTAATGCTCCTTCTCCATCTTAGAATCACGGCACTTCGCCTTGTCCTTCCTAATACGCCGCGTGGCATAGTAGTCTCGAACAGCCTGCACCCGAGCCTCGTGCCGAAAGTTTGGAAGTAGCCGGCGACATTCGGTTTCGATAACCTTTGTCGCGTCCTCCTCGTATCCCTCCTCACACGTGTAGTAGGTCTACAAACGAGACAACACCGATTAGTACAATAACTAGCTATGGTTGATTTATAATTGTGTGAAGGAGAAATTACCCAGAACTGTCGGATCACCATGTCGGCCCTCATGTGGCACAAACCACCGTCGATCTCCACCTCTGGCGGGGCCGGGGCACCCAAGTAGTGCTCCCAGGTCATTCCTACCTCTCGCTCCCGACCGGGCAACGTAACAAACCCTGGGAAGTTTTGACGGCAAAGCACACCAAGGATGATGTTGGGCTTGCGGACACCATTGGCAACAATCCAACCCCTACGGTATGACAAATTAAAGCCAAAACATTAGATATATTAGAAAACATGAAGGCAAAAGGTTAAATAAGAGTAAATTAACTTACTTGTCCTCATTTGGCTTAATCAACCACCTCTGCTCGCGGGTCGCTTGCACGAGCGGGAGCCCCGAACTACCACGCTCGTAGACGGTAGCCCCCTCACCCAGCTCCTCGTCGCTATCAGCATGGCCACTTGGCTTAGCCCAGGTATCCCACTGGGTCTCTGGGGACGTACCCTCATCCCTGCTTTGCTCCGGAGTCGCCTGGAACGAAGCCTCTGGGACACGAGTCTCGTGGGTCGAAGGCTCGTTGACCTGAGGCTCGTCGACCCGAGGATCGTGAACCGGAGACCGTGTAGCCTCCACCTCAAACGAATCCACCCTAGAAGTCATGTGCTCAGGTGAATCAGCTTGGGGTGGTGGCGGAGACCGTGTAGCCTCCACCTCAAAAGGCGTGGCAGCCACCGCCCTACCTCTCCTGTGGCCACGTGTACCTTTAGTACAACATAAATACCAACATGAGTAATAAAATGTATATAAATACCAATATGCATACAACATGAGTACAACATAAATACCAACTTGAATACAACGTGTACCTTTAGTACCTCTCGGCTTCGCGGGGGGTCGACCTCCTCTCACGGGGGGCGCTCCTTGCAGAGTAGAGAGCAATGCTCTCCGAAGAGGCAAGGCAGGAATGGAAGTACCCATCCCACCACCCGCCGACGAAGAAGGAGCCGCGGAGTGCTTTCGACCCTTTCCCACCATCTTTCAACACATGTCATGACAAAGAGTAAATGAAATTAGTACAACATAAATACCAACATGAGTAATAAAATGTATATAATTTAAGTGTATCATTGTCATAAATACCAACATGACTAATAAAAATTGAATACCTAACAGGAACTCAAAATTTGTATATAGTAATAGTTGAATACCTGACATGAACTAATAACAATCGTGCTCGTCTATATATGCTTCGGGGTCAATAAATGCATCATGATCATCACTATCATCAATAAATGCATCATCGTCATCACTATCAGGAAGAACATGTGGAAGGCCACCATTATGTAATCGGTCAAGAAGTGACAGGTCATCCGCAGCAATAACCTCTTCTTCTTCCAGCTCTTCCTGTTCAGGCTGAGGGGTTAAGACGGATTCACTGTCACTGTCTAATTCAATGTTCTGGGGTGAAGTAGAGCGGTTCTTGAAACGTTTCTTGGACATACGTATTTCTTGGAAGAATTCTCCTTCATATGTGTCTGGGTTAATGTGAGGTTCGTAATCCTCTTCATTGAGGGTAGGTGGTCTAAAATGTGGTGGCACTTCGTAAACGACATCCCAACCTTTGAGATTTGGATCAGTTTGGCAGGCCCACGGTAGATAGAAAACTTGTGTCGCATGTTGAGCCGTAATATAGACATCGGGAACATCTAAGTGGGTGTTTGGTTGATTTCGACTAGTCCTACATGTTCATGAGTCCTTCTAGTCTCCCTTGGCTCAAACCAATAACATTTAAAGACTACGACGGTCGGTGGGTTTTCACCATAGAATAGAAGTTCATAAATTGCTTCAACTCTTCGATAATACTCGGTGCCTCCTTCACCGATAGCACAGATAGAACAATTTGTAGTCTTTAGGTCGGGCATAGATAGCTCTTTGCCAAAGGTACGAAAGTGATACCCGTTGATGTTGTATTTGTCAAATGAACGGACCTTATAATCAAATACATTAGCGACTTGTCTCAACTCGGCGTCCATAGACTCTGCATCATCCTACAGGTTTAATACGAAAGAATGGATGCATTAGCCGCAAATTAGACGAAGAAATCAAATTGTCCCTTAATGGTAATTAATTACCCTTTGTTTGAACCAAGAGATGAAACCGGGATAGTCGCCTCCATGCTTTGCGAGAAGCTCATACTCTTCGACGGAATCCTTTTCGATGACCGCTCCTTCCGAGAATTTGGCGACCTATCGACTATATCAAATATCCGGAAATAAGAGTAGTTCAAAGCAATTAGAAGTTGCGGAACAATAATTTACCGAGAACTTACTCGATGTACGGCCGCACTTCTGTTAGGTTGGTGAAGATATACAATGAAATGGTCCGCCATTCTTCGACATCCAACGATTTCCCTTTCGAAGCACCGGATGGTGCGAGCTTACCTTTGAATAGGCTGAGGTTGGATCGAACTTTTTTTGGATCACCATCATTGTACTGAGGCTTCGGGTTATGCAAATGATGATTGATACGTCTCCCTCGTATCTACTTTTCCGAACTCTTTTGCCCTTGTTTTGCACTCTAACTTCCATGATTTGAATGGAACTAACCCGGACTGACGCTGTTTTCACCAGAATTGCCATGGTGTTGTTTTTGTGCAGAAATGAAAGTTCTCGGAACGTCCTGAAAATTTACGGAGATTTTTTCTAGAATAAAAGAAAAATACTTGCGCAAAGATCCACCGGAGGGGGCGTGCCAGTGGACCACAAGCCCACAGGCCGCGGCCACACCCTATGGCCGCGCCATGCAGGCTTGTGGGGCCCACGTGGCATCACCGCCCCCAATCTCAGCTCTATATCTTCCGTTTCGCCTGGAAAAAAATCAGAGAGAAGGTTTCATCGCGTTTTGCGATACGGAGGCGCCGCCACATCCTGTTCTTCATGTGGAGGACAGATCTGGAGTCCATTTCGGGCTCCGGAGAGGGGAAATCGTCGCCATCGTCATCATCAACCTTCCTCCATCGACAATTCCATGATGCTCGTCATCGTTCGTGAGTAATCTCATTGTAGGCTTGCTGGACGGTGATGAGTTGGATGAGATCTATCATGTAATCGAGTTAGTTTTTGACGGGGATTGATCCCTAGTATCCACTATGTCCTAGATTGATGTTGCTACTACTTGGCTATGCTTAATGCTTGTCACTAGGGCCCGAGTGCCATGATTTCAGATCTGAACCTATTATGTTGTCTCCAATATATGTGTGTTTTGGATCCTATCTTGCAAGTTGTAGTCACCTACTATGTGTTATAACCCGGCAACCCCGGAGTGACAATAGCCGGAACCACTCCCAGAGATGACCATAGTATGAGGAGTTCATGTATTCACCGCGTGTTAATGCGTTGGTCTGGTTCTTTATTAAAAGGAGAACCTTAATATCCCGTATTTTCTATTAGGACCCCGCTGCTACGGGAGGGATGGACAGTAGATGTCATGCAAGTTCTTTTCCCTAAGCACGTATGACTACATACGAAATACATGCCTACATTAGATTGACGAATAGGAGCTAGCCACATATCTCTCCGTGTTGTAGTTGTTACATGATGAATCACATCTGTCACACTCATCCATCACCGATCCACTGCCTACGAGTCTTTTACTACTGGTCCTTGCTATGTTACTTTGTCTAGGCTTGTCCCTTGCTACAAAAGGGATTGGGCCACTTTGTTGCAACTGTTGCTGCTGTTGTCACTACTGTTGTTACTTGTTACTTTGCTGCTGCTGCTACTACTGTTTCTTACTACTCCACTGTTACTTGTTGCTAGACTTTGTTGGCACCGACATCCCGTCAACAAGGCTTTTACTGGCGCCATTGATACAACAATTAGGAATAGTCTGCCGTCAACAGATCTATTTCTGACACCGTTGCTATCATACTACTTTGCTACTGATACTTTGCTTGCAGACACTAATCTTTCAGGTGTGGTTGAATCTGACACATACAGCTTCTAATACTTCAGAATATTCTTTCGCTTCTCGTCGTGCGAACCAACAAATTTGGGTTGAATACTCTACCCTCGAAAACTGCTGCAATCCCATATGCTTGTGGGACATCAAGGCTTTTTCTGGCACCGTTGCCGGGGAAGCACAGCTATATTCTCTGAGTATCCTACCTTCCACTACGAGGAGAGGTAAGGAACTGCCATCTAGCTCTGCACTTGATTCACCTTCAGTTCTGAGTAAGTTTGCGACATCACCTCCTGCTAGAAATCTTGAAATGTCGCATGTTCTTGATGATGCTACTTATGATGTCCATGATGCTTATGATGATGCTATGCTTGATACTATGCCTGATGATGCTATGCTTGATACTATGCCTGATGATGCCATGCTAGATACTATGCCTGATGATGCTATGCTTGATACTATGCCTGATGATGCTATGCTTGATACTATGCCTCATATGCCTGATACTGCTTTGCCACTAGGTGCATTCCTTGGTGCACATATTGCTAGAGTTGCTGCTAGATGTGATGATACTTCTGAAACTGCTGATACTATTGAAGTAGAACCTGCTACTATGCCTCAATTGTCTGGTATGCCTGATACGCGCTATGTTATGGAGGGAGAGATAGCTGAGGACTTTCTTACGTGTAAGGATAGCTATGATGTTGAGAAACTTCTGCGCAAGTGGAAAGAAAAATCTCTGAACGCTAGGATGAAATACGACCCGAAGTTTGCCACTTCACCTATCTTTGTGACCGATAAGGATTATGAATTCTCTGTCGACCCTGAGTTAATCACTCTGGTCGAATCTGATCCTTTTCACGGTTATGAGTCTGAAACGGTTGTAGCCCATCTTACCAAACTGCACGATATAGCCACCCTATTCACTAGTGAGGAAAATGTCTACCACTACTACATGCTGAAGATGTTTCCTTTCTCGCTAAAGAATGATGCTAAGACATGGTTCACTTCTCTTGCTCCTGGATGTGTGCGTAGCCCCCAGGATATGGTCTACTACTTCTCTGAAAAATATTTCCCTGTCCATAAGAAGCAAACTGCCTTGCAGGAAATATACAACTTTGCTCAAGCTGAAGAAGAGAGTCTCCCACAAGCTTGGGGGAGGCTCATCCAGCTACTGAATGCTTTGCCTGATCACCCTCTTGAGAAGAACGAGATACTTGATATCTTCTATAATGGACTTACCGATGCTTCTAAAGACCACCTAGACAGTTGTGCCGGTGGTGTTTTTAGGGAACGAACCGTAGAACAAGCTGAGATTCTACTGAATAACATCTTGTGCAATGAGAATGCTTGGACTATTCCCGAACCACCTCCTAAGCCAACTCCGAAGAAAAGAGGTATTCTATTCCTCAGTCCTGAAGATATGCAAGAAGCCAAGAAATCTATGTGAGAGAAAGGCATAAAATCTGAAGATGTCAAAAATCTACCACCTATCGAAGAGATCCATGGTCTCGATAACCCGATACAGGTAGTAGAAGTAAATTCTCTGCGTAGGTTTGATGAGAGTGATATTCCTTTTGATAAACCTGCTAGCTTATGCATGGATGAATTTGATAACTTTGTTGCCAAACAACAGAGTTTCAATGATTATGTTAGCAGACAATTGGAAAAGAATGCTCATATGCTTAGTTATTTAAGTGCTTGTGTGGACAGAAATGTCAATGATCTTAAGCTTCTGAGTAAGCATGCCTCTATGGTTACTACTCAGGTAGAACAAGTACTTAAAGCTCAAAATGACTTGCTCAATGAGTTGAATGACAATTCCGTCAGAGTCGTCACTAGAGGCGGTAGAATGACCCGGGAACCTTTGTATCCTGAGGGTCATCCGAAGAGAGTAGAACAAGAGTCTCATGGAGTTAGCACTGATGCACCTAGTCATCCTAGAAAGAAGAAGAAATATGATAGGAACCTGCATGCTAGCAACACTGTAGCTGCTACACGTGAGAGTCCAAACGATGCCTCTGTCTCTGATGCTGAAACACAATCTGGTGATGAACATGAGCCTAATGATAATATCAATAGTGATGTTCATGAAGATGCTCAGCCTAGCAATGATAAGGATGTGGAGATTGAACCTAGTGTTGATCTTGATAACCCACGGCCTAAGAATCACAGATATGATAAGAACGACTTCACTGCTAGGAAGCATGGTAAAGAAAGGGAACCGTGGGTTCAGAAACCTATGCCCTTTCCTCCCAAACCATCCAAGAAAAAGGATGATGAGGATTTTGAGCGATTCGTTGAGATGATCAGACCTGTCTTTCTGCAGATGCGTTTGACGGATATGCTCAAGATGTCTCCGTATGCTAAGTACATGAAAGATATTGTGACTAATAAGAGGAGGATACCTGAGGTTCAGATTTCCACCATGCTTGCTAACTACACTTTCAAGGGTGGAACTCCGAAAAAACTAGGTGATCCCGGTGTGCCCACTATACCTTGCTCCATTAAAGGCAACTATGTTAGAACTACGTTATGCGACCTTGGAGCCGGTGTTAGTGTTATGCCTCTCTCTCTCTTTATCGTAGGCTTGACCTGGATAAGTTGACACCCACTGAAATCTCTTTGCAAATGTCTGACAAATCAAATGCTTTCCCTATCGGCATTTGCGAGGATGTGCCTGTTGTGGTTGCTAACACCACTATCTTAACAGACTTTGTTATCTTGGATATTCCCGAGGACGATGCCATGGTTGTCATCCTCGGAAGAACCTTTTTAAACACTGCATGGGCTATCATAGATTGCAACAAAGGCAATGTCACTTTCCATGTCAACGGTAATGAGCATACGGTGCACTTTCCGAAGAAACAATATCGAGTACATTGCATCAATGCTATCGAAAAGACTTCATCGATTCTTATCGGGAGCTTTGAATGCCATATTCCTCGTGTCAAGATGAAGTATGATTTGCTTGTTGGGGAAATACACATCCCCATTGAGGTTACCTAGTGATTGTTCGAAAATTCTCCGTCTTCTTTTGCGATTCGAAAAGGTTTGTCGAGGAGACTTGATCAACCCCATTGACGGTTTTCTTTCGATGACCATGAGATGGATGAATCAAGGAGTCACAAACCTCTGTTCCATGCTTTCACCTTCGGTTGCTTAAAAGAAAAATGATAGATTTAGTTTCGTTTTCCCTGTTTTCTGTTTTAGCGTCCAGTGGAAAAATACCCCGAAAATAAAAGTTCTCTGAACGCTGTGAAAATCTAGTATGATTTTTTCTCGAATAATTGAATTTTTTTGAGACAAAGAGCTTGTCTGGGGGCCACACCAGTGGTCCACAAGCCCTACGGGCGCGGACACCCCCCAGGCCGCGCCACCCAGGCTTGTGGGGCCCACAGGCACCCCCTCCACTCATTCTTGCTCTTATCTCCTTCTCCTACCTCCAGAAAAAATCGTTTCGCAGCTCAAACCCGTGTTCTTGCTCCTCTTGCTAGGATTTTTGATCTCTTTGCTCAAATCACCGTTCTCCGAACTGTTTTGGGGAAATTACTCCTTGGTAAGTGACTCCTCCATTGGTCCAATTAGTTTTTGCTCTAGTGCCTTATACTCCGCGTATTTTTGCTGCCTTGGTGACCATGTTCTTGAGTTTTGCATGCTGATTCTAGCTGGTCCCAAGTAGTTTTGATGCGTAATATGGCCTCTAGGCACTTGTGGCAGTAGTTGCTACGAGTTTTGTTGAGCCTTATTCACTTTTCCTTAGAATCACTAAAAATTTCAGAAATTTTCAGAGATAGAAAAGGGAAAAGATGAGGAGGTTCTTAAGAGGCTCGTCAAGCCGTGACCCCAAGGATGATGGGAGTGAGAAGAAGCCCAAGTATTTGGTCCCTCGAGTCGCAGAAGTTCGAGCGTGCGAATGGCCAAGCGACGTGTTCTTACGCGCCGCTGGAATTTATGAGGACTTTTATCACTTGGTGGAGAACGCAGGCCTTACCGCCTTCGTTGAAGGTAAGTGTCCGCAATACCTCCTCCTCACTAATATCTTCGTACAAAGCTTTAACTTCTATCCGAGGAGGAGTCCTCCTATGGTTGAGTTCAAACTTTATGATATCCCCCAGCGCATGTCACTCCAGGATTTTTGCAATCTTTGCAAATTACCTTACGTTGGGGGTATTCATGAACCTCGTCCACGGGACTTGGAAGCTTTCATCGATACAATTGTTGTAGGAGAGGAGAGAGGAGTGTCTTGCGCTAGAGCTGCTAGCATACATTTTCTTGTGCTTCGGTACTTCTCACTATTCATGGGAAAATGTTTGATTGGCCGTTGGAAAGCTGGGTCACTTAGTTCCAGAGATCTTGCGGTCTTGCGCGAAGCCCTTTATAACGATAAAACTTATAGCTTGGGCGCTATAGTAGCTCAACGGTTGAACCTTAACCGTTCTAAAGGTGTTGTCTATGGAGGTATCTACACTACCCATCTTGCCATACACTTTGAGATACCTATTAGACTGGAGGAGGAAGAAGAGGTTCTTCTTCCCGAGAGATATCTAGATTACGATAGCATGGTTCGCCATGACTTTCTTGATAGAGATATAAATAGAAGGATGATTTATAACCTGGTATTTAGTCAGGGTACTCGTGAGACTATTAATTTTCCTGCTCCTTCTTTGTTCAATCTTCATGCAGGCAGGTATACTATTATGCCTCGGACATCTACTCGTATTGGGGCTTAGCCCAACCACAGGTGCCCATGCCCGAGCCACCAGTCGAGTACCAGACGCCAGTTTATCAGTGGGAGCCAGAGGACCTCACACAGAGTGGCATCCTCAGTCCACTCCGGAGTACCCCGGAGCTGGTTGTTTCCCTCCTTGGGAGTAGACCAACTTAGGCCAAAAGCCTAAGCTTGGGGGAGTACGTGTTCTCACCGACTTTATATTTTTGCTTATGCTTTCACTTTGTTAGCCGGTGTTCACAGTTTGCGACTGTATCATCCATGTTAGTTTATTTTCTTTCTCTCATTTTCTTTTCGTGTGTCTGTCTAGTTTGAGAAAAAACCAAAAAGATTTTCTTTTTCTTCTTTTGCTTGTTGGGAGCTTCCCCGTGTAGATAGTTTTCTTTTTCTTTGGGTCAAGGTAGAAGATATTGGTTACAATGTTTAGTGGCTCTTGCATGCATACCTGTTTAGCTTTCAAAGAGCCATATTACTTTGTCTTCTCCTTTGTGTTTGCCTGCAGATTCCAGCTTTAGTCCAATGCACGAGCACTCTTATTATTGTTCACATTTTTCGGTCGTGCAAGTGAAAGGCAATAATGACGATATATGATAAAGTGACTCAGCCTGGAAAAGCTGGTATGAACTCGATCTATTTTGTTTTTGTAAATATGACTAGCTCATCATGCCTAATTCAGCTTTGTTGTGAGGGAAACATGTTTGCAATGACAACTTAGAGATCATAGTTGCTTACGCAATGCTTATTTAGCTAGGAGCTTATAATGGTTTGTCTTGGATGCCCACATGAATGTTGAGATGACTATGATGTAGTATGATAGGATGGTATCCTCCTTTGAATGTTTCAAGTGGCTTGACTTGGCGCATGTTCACGCATGTAGTTGAAACAAAATCAACATACCCTCTCTGATGTTCATGTTCATGGTGATTTATGTCCTACTCATGCTTGCACTCAATGTTAGTTAATCTCAATGCATTTTGATGACTGTTGTCGCTCTCTAGTTGGTCGCTTCCCAGTCTTTTGCTAGCCATTACTTGTACTAACCGGGAATACTGCTTGTGCATCCACTTCCATAAACCCAAAGTTGTGCCATATGAGTCCACCATACCTACCTATGTACGGTATCTACCTGCCGTTCCAAGTAAATTTGCATGTGCCACTCTCTAAATCTTCAAGAAATAATCTGTTTTGCATGCCCGAACCGCTCATGTGGTGACAGGGGGCTATTGGTATCTTCCATGCTAGGCGTGTTATCCTCGATATGTGTTTATTCACTATCATTCACGAAAAAGGGGCCGGTAATTGGAATTCCCAGTTCCATGTTCAAATCGAAAAGATAATTGCAAACAAAACTCCCCCAGGATTGATGTTGGTATGGATGGTACCCGGGGATTCGGCTAGCCGTGGAATGTGATTGATTGGTGGTGGGGGAGTCAACACTTTACTTTTCTGTTTGGGAACCGCCTATAGCATGTGTAGCGTGGAAGATATTGAGAACTCCTAGTCATTTCCTTGACAATGAAAGCTTGCCACCCAGAATTATTATCTCTGTTTTAAAAGCTTGAGCTCTGGCACCTCTGTAAATCAATGCTTCCCTCTACGAAGGGCATGTCTATTTATTTTCCTGTTGAGTCATCCTCCTCTTACTAAAGCACCAATTAGAGAGCACCTCTGTCATTTTTATGCTTTCCTTTTAACTGTGTTGAGTATGACTATGACTGGATCTTCATTGCCTTGAATTACAATGCTTAGTCAGCCCTTGGTCTTTTAAGGTGCTCTGCATTTATGTTTTGCGGTCTGAGAAAGAGCTAGAGAGATACCATCTATTTGTACTGCTTCATGTTGTTTTGATTGAAGTGTTGAGTTTGATACTTATTATTATTTGCTCGCTAGTTGATTATGCCATTGATATGAGTTTACTGTGAGACCTAGATGTCATTTGCTTTTGTGGTTTGCTTGCGATCTTGCTGAAATTCTGGTTATGAGTTAGACATAGTTGCAACAACAAGATCAAACAGACTGCGTCAAAGTTTTTCTTTCGTCTCTCTCAGTTTGTCAATTGAGTTGCTTGAGGACAAGCAAGGCTTTAAGCTTGGGGGAGCTGATACGTCTCCGTCGTATCTACTTTTCCGAACTCTTTTGCCCTTGTTTTGGACTCTAACTTGCATGATTTGAATGGAACTAACCCGAACTGACGTTGTTTTCAGCATAATTGCCATGGTGTAGTTTTTGTGCAGAAATGAAAGTTCTCGGAACGTCCTGAAAATTTACGAAGATTTTTTCTGGAATAAAAGAAAAATACCTGCGCAAAGATCCACCGGAGGGGGCGTGCCAGTGGGCCACAAGCCCACAGGCCGCGGCCACCCCCTATGGCCGCACCATGCAGGCTTGTGGGGTCCACGTGGCACCACCGCCCCCAATCTCAGCTCTATATCTTCCGTTTCACCTGAAAAAAATCAGAGAGAAGGTTTCATCGCGTTTTGCAATACGGAGGCGCCGCCACATCATGTTCTTTGTCTGGGGGACAAATCTGGAGTCCGTTTCGGGCTCCGGAGAGGGGAAATCGTCGCCATCGTCATCATCAACCTTCCTCCATCGACAATTCCATGATGCTCTTCATCGTTCATGAGTTATCTCATCGTAGGCTTGCTGAACGGTGATGAGTTGGATGAGATCTATCATGTAATCGAGTTAGTTTTTGACGGGGATTGATCCCTAGTATCCACTATGTTCTAGATTGATGTTGCTACTACTTGGCTATGCTTAATGCTTGTCACTAGGGCCCGAGTGCCATGATTTCAGATCTGAACCTATTATGTTGTCGCCAATATATGTGTGTTTTAGATCCTATCTTGCAAGTTGTAGTCACCTACTATGTGTTATGACCCGGCAACCCCAGAGTGACAATAGCCGGAACCACTCCCGTAGATGACCATAGTATGAGGAGTTCATGTATTCACCGCTTGTTAATGCCTTGGTCCGGTTCTTTATTAAAAGGAGAACCTTAATATGCCGTAGTTTCCATTAGGACCCCGCTGCCACGGGAGGGATTGACAATAGATGTCATGCAAGTTCTTTTCCCTAAGCACGTATGACTACATACGAAATACATGCCTACATTAGATTGACGAACGGGAGCTAGCCACATATCTCTCAGTGTTGTAGCTGTTACATGATGAATCACATCCATCACACTCATCCATCACCGATCCACTGCCAACGAGTCTTTTACTACTGGTCCTCGCTATGTTACTTTTTCTAGGCTTGTCCCTTGCTACAAAAGGGATTGGGCCACTTTGCTGCTACTGTTGTTGCTGTTGTCACTACTGTTGTTACTTTGCTGCTGCTGCTACTACTGTTCCTTACTACTCCGATGTTACTTGTTGCAAGACTTTGTTGGCACCGACATCCCGTCAACAAGGCTTTTACTCGCGCCATTGGTACAACAGTTAGGAATAGTCTGCCGTCAACAGATCTGTTTCTCACACCGTTGCTATCATACTACTTTGCTATTGATACTTTGCTTGTAGACACTAATCTTTCAGGTGTGGTTGAACCTGGCACATTCAGCTACTAATACTTTAGAATATTCTTTCGCTTCCCGTCGTGCGAACCAACAAATTTGGGTTGAATACTCTACCCTCGAAAACTGTTGCGATCCCATACGCTTGTGGGACATCAATGATTTTTGGCTTCGTAGTGTGCTATCACGAAGTTTGCCGCCTCCACAGTAATGAATGCCTCGGCCATCGATGCTTCAATTCTACGTTTATTTTTACACTTAGCTCGAAGCGTCTTCTGCATCCTCTCAGTTGAGTAGCACCATCTATTTTGAACGGGCCCCCCATTCTTGCCTCGGTTGGGAAATGCAAAATCAAATGTTCCATTGGATTAAAGAAGCCCGGTGGAAAGATCTTTTCTAATTTGCACATCAACTCCGCCGCCAACTCTTCCATTTCATCTAGCACGCCAGGTGATAGTTCTTTCGCACAAAGAGAATGGAAGAAATAGCTCAGCTCTGCCAGTACTAGCCATTCATCCTCAGGGATAAAGCCACGCAACATCACCGGCGTTTTGCTTTCCGTTGTCGCAAGTTTTGCAACGGCCTATCACATAGAGCCTCCAAGTGGATTCTAGCCTTAGGATTATCTTTTGACTTCCCCTCTATGCCGAACAATGTACCAAAAATGGCCTCAGCAATATTCTTTTCAGTGTGCATCACGTCGATGTTGTGTGGGCAAAGGAGGTCTTTGAAGTAAGGCAGATCCCATAAGCATGACTTGTGAGTCCAGGCGTGTTCCATATTATACCCTTTGAAGTATCCTGGACGCAAAGGATCAGGCTCGAGAGTGTTTACCTGATCAAGGGTCTGTTGGCCTGTCAACGCAGCTGGTGCAGTCTTTTTGAAAACTCTACCTTTGATGAAATTCTTCTTGTCTTTTATGAACTTATGGTCACGATCCAGGAATTGTCTATGCATGTCGAAGCAAGAAAACTTGCGACCAGCCTGCAGCCAACGGAACTGAAGAGCTGCCTTGCATGTGGTGCACGGGAACATTTCGTGCACACACCAGCCAGCGAATAGCGCAAACGCCGGATAATCATGCGTCGAGTACATGTACCACACATGCATTTTGAAATTTGTTTTGGTAGCCGCGTCTTAGGTCTTGATCCCATTTCCCAGGCTTCTTGCAACTCATCCTTAAGCGGCTGCATGTACACATTCATATTCTTCCCCGGATAGTTGGGCCCTGGAATTATCAACGTCGGGAAAATGTTCTTTCTTTTCATAATCTCTCCGGGTGGCAAATTGAGTGGAATGACAAATACAGGCCAACAACAGTATTGTGCTGCCGTCAGACCATACACATTGAACCCATCCGTGCTGATGGCAACTCTAGGTTGCCTTGGATCTTCCGATTTATCCTTATGTAATGCATCGAAGTGCCTCCACGCAAAACCATCTGAAGTGTGTACCAGCATCTTGTTCCCATTCGCATCTAGTTCGGTTTTTTTGCCCAATTTGTGCCATGTCATCTGTGTGGCCGTCTCTTCGACCATGAAAAGACGTTGAAGTCTTGGTACGATTGGCAGATACCGAAGAACACTAATGTAGCGACCCGGCTCAAAACGAGTCAAGCCTCTGTGTATCTGTGCCATCCCTCGATCAGTATGCTGGCACACACAGTACATCAATGTATATATCAAAGTGCAATCACATGTAAATGGCGTAAAACTGATATATACCTTAATTATTTCAGCGGAAGCAGTCAAGGGAGTGGAGTCCCAATAAACACCAACGGCAAGTTGAGTGTAGACTGTAACCCTGAATCGTACTCTTACTCGTCGAGAAGGATATCTGCAACATAAGACGTTGCAGCCGTGTAGGTCAGCATATTGAATATGCCGGCAAGTCACATAAGAGAGGGGTGAAAAGTAATCATCTATACTATATGCATATATGGCAGGTGGGGCTATAAGTTTTTAGCGTAAAGCAAGTTTTCTCCTACATCAAGAGGGGGCTAAAAGCAAAATGTTACTACATTGTTGGTTGTTAACGAGATGGTTCCGCCAACCAGTTCCCGTACCCGAGTTGTCAATATTTACCCTCATCAGATATATTTAATGGTGTTGAGAAATCCAGATAACTTCAGTTCCTTTGGCTCAAGTTGTCCATGACCGTGGACACGGCTAATCGATTAGGTTTGAGTACTCTGCAGAGTTTTGCACACGTTCCCCACAAGATTTGATCTCCTCCGAGTATGTCCTCGCACTTCAGGGTGTTTGAAGACCGGATGATCAAAACATGGTCTTTCAATGGTTCCACTGAATCCCTGTCGGTGCCCATCCATTCCTACCGTTCTTCTACATCTGTTAGCACCGCCTGTCCAGAGTCGCCGCGTTGTCCAACCAAGCCAGAGCCCATAATGACTTGTGGCTGTGCAGGTAAGCCTTGGGTCTTGAAAATATCCGTCCGTCTCTTTGAGCCTGGGTGAAGCTTTCCGCAGGATGTCATGGCCGTCCCCAGCATCCCGGGTCATCCACTGGGTTCTCCAAGGAGCCGATCAACCGTCCTTCACCCAGAGTTGCATTGCGTCCGAGGTCTTGAAAATCTTGTCTTAACCAGTCTTGATTATTTAATCAACCTCGCATCACTCGTGTTAAGCACTCAACCGAAGTCCCGTCTACTCAAGCATAGCAATATGAACTTTGTCGTCCTGGGGCCAAGTATCGGGGTTGTTGTGTGCCTACCACATGATACTACAATCTATACTAAAATTTCCAAGTACCTAAGCAGCATGCAATTGGGCATAGGATGGTAGAACTACGATGCATAAAACATAGGTGATAGTATGATCAAAGTGACTTGCCTGGTGATGTTGACGAAGAAGAATTTCTCGAGAAATAACTTGATAGACTACTCATCACTCTCCGATGAAATCTATATAACAAACATATCATTCACATAAGCACTCATACTAGCAATCATTCTAGCAATCAAAACAAAAGAGAGAGCGAATGAGAATCCGAAGGAAACTTCAAATAAGACTAGAGAATCTTCAACTACATCAAACACTAAATAGTTTTTGTCTAACAGAAAATAATAACAAGGAACTAAGATATAAGTTTAACTAAGATCAAATAAGGTATTTTTCACAAAACTATTTGAAAGTATTCTCAAACGGGATTTGAAACAGTGTGGAAACCAATTGCAAGTTACTAAGGAACTAGAATTGATTTCATGATAACAAATAAAAATAAAATCAAAACTTGTTGCAAAACTACTGTTAACTAACATAAACAAAATAATAATGTTTCTGAAATAATAAAGAAAATATTTTAAAACAAAGATAGAAAATGAATTAGCCGCAATCCTAAAAGAGGTGAAACAGAAATTGTTTCACAAGAAACAGTGAGCTAAAATACTCAAACGAATCCAAAAAATTTACCACTGATAACTAAGATCACTAGTGGTCAGTAGCAAAAGGAATCAAATTAAAAGCTATTTTTAAACTCCTGGAATAGGCAAAACAAGGTTTAAACTAAATCTGATCTAACTCAAATTTGAAAAATTCAAACATAGACAAATTATATGTTTTTAACAACTACAAGACATTTGTGAGCTACTGGAAAAAGAATCAACTCTATTGGACTTATGAATCAAACGTTATGGGCTAAACAAGATTGGAACTTTTCTGTTTTTGAACTAAATCTGAACAAATAAAACAAATAGGGAATCCATGTGGCGGCTTCTGATTGGCTGATGGGTGTGCGTGGCATAGGCTAAACAGCGAATGGCCAAAGTATAAGAAAAAGTTCTCTCTAAAAGTTAAGTTAATAAAAACCAACGGTTTTTGTTTAAAAACCGAAAGGTTATCCTACTCTAATCTACACCGTTGAGAATAGATCTAAGGGTAAAACTAAAAAAACAAAACAAGTAAAAAAAAGAAAGAGGGGGCCTTACCGTGGTGAGCAGTACTGGCTGGGAGTAACTCCCTCACTGGCAATGGCTGGGGCCTTCTCCGGCGAGGGGGGGGCAACTCCGGCGGGGGTGGGGGTCGCCGCGAGGGGGTGGGGTGGCTGTTGGAAATATGCCCTAGAGGCAATAATAAAATGGTTATTATCATATTTCCTTGTTCATGATAATCGTCTATTGTTCATGCTATAATTGTATTAACAGGAAACAGTAATACATGTGTGAATAAATAGATCACAATGTGTCCCTACCAAGCCTCTAGTTGGCTAGCTCGTTAGTCAATAGATGATCATGGTTTCCTGATCATGGGCATTAGATGTCATTGATAACGGGATCACATCATTGGGAGAATGATGTGATGGACAAGACCCAATCCTAAGCATAGCACTAGATCGTATTGTTCGTATGCTAAAGCTTTTCTAATGTCAAGTATCTTTTCCTTCGACCATGAGATTGTGCAACTCCCGGATACCGTAGGAGTGCTTTGGGTGTATCAAACGTCACAACGTAACTGGGTTACTATAAAGGTGCACTACGGGTACCTCCGAAAGTGTCTGTTGGGTTGGTACGAATCGTGATCGGGATTTGTCACTCCGTGTGACGGAGAGGTATCTCTGGGCCCACTCGGTAGAACATCATCATGAGCTCAATGTGACTAAGGAGTTAGTCACACGATGACGTGCTACGGAACGAGTAAAGAGACTTACTGGTAACGAGATTGAACAAGGTATAGGTATACCGACGATCGAATCTCGAGCAAGTTCTATACCGACAGACAAAGGGCATCGTGTACGGGATTGATTGAATCCTTGACATCGTGGTTCATCCGATGAGATCATCGTGGATCAAGTGGGAGCCACCATGGGTATCCAGACCCCGCTGATGGTTATTGGCTAGAGAGGTGTCTCGGTCATGTCTGCCTGTCTCTCGAACCCGTAGGGTCTACACACTTAAGGTTCGATGACGCTAGGGTTATAGGGAATTGTTATACGAGGTTACCGAAAGTTGTTCGGAGTCCCGGATGAGATCCCGGACGTCACGAGGAGCTCCGGATGGTCCGGAGGTAAAGATTGATATATAGGACGGATGGTTTCGGATACCGGAAGTGTTTCGGGCATCACCGGTAACGTACCGGGACCACCGGGACCACCGGAGGTGGCCCCGGGGGACCACCGAAGGGGGGCAACGACCCCGGGAGATAAGGTGGGCCAAGTGGGGGTGGGAACCAGCCCCTAGGTGGGCTGGTGTGCCTCCCCACTCATACCATAGCGCAAGGGAGAGAAAAGGGGGGGCAAACCCTAGGCCAGGTGGGCCTAAGGCCCACCAGATGGTGCGCCACCCCCTCCTCCCCCCTCTGGCCGCCGCACCTCCCATCTGGGGGGCTGCCGCACCCCCTAGGGTGGGAACCCTAGGGGTGGCACCCCCTCTCCCCTCCCCCTATATATATCGGGCACTTTTGGTCATTGAGACGCACGGTTTTTCCCTCTCTCTCGGCGCAGCCCTGCTCTTCTTCCTCCTCCTCTCCGCCGGTGCTTGGCGAAGCCCTGCCGGGAGACCTCGTCTCTCCATCGACATCACGCCGTCGTGTTGCTGGAGTTCTTCCCCCAACCTCTCCCTCCTCCTTGCTGGATCAAGGTGCGGGAGACGTCACCGGGGTACACGTGTGTTGAACGCGGAGGTGCCGTTGTTCGGCACTAGATCGGAATCGCTGCGAGTACGACTCCATTAACCGCGTTCTAGCAACGCTTCTGCTTAGCGATCTTCAAAGGTATGAAGATGCTCTTACCCCTCTCTCGTTGTTGGTCTCTCCATAGGAAGATCTGAATATGCGTAGGAAAATTTTGAATTTATGCTACGTTACCCAACAGTGTAGACCACTCACTTTACCTCACAAACCCCGGGGTTTTTGTTAACCATTCATGGGTCATGTATTTCTGACTAGGGTGACCAGTGTACATCCAAGCACGATCACTCATGTTGCCTAGCTACCTATGGGCGCACAAGAAATCAATATGTAATTCATCATCTATATTCATACGCTAATCAAGTTTGTCAGTTTTATTACGTCCATGCAACCTACACGCTAATAGGTAAAGATTGGTCCTAATCCCACCCGGGTATGTGTAGATTGGGTTCGTTTTCCCATGCTCTGCTCCAGATGCGACGCAGAATTTCGGCAGCACCTCCCCGCGGTTCTCTTGATACACGTCTCGGCAATAAGCAGAGAGGATGTGTACCCAAAGAACAACAGGGAGGCACTAATGAAATTCTGCATCGGATCCAGAGCACAACATACGGGAAAACGAACCCAATCTACACATACTCGGGCTGTCCATGGATAAAGTTGGACAATTCGAAAGGATCGCGGTTATAAATATGCAAAGAAATGCATATTTATAGATGTCGCCCTTTCGAACGGGAGACGCATACTGGTCACGCATACTCATGATTGAAGAAACCTATAGCTAGCCAGTATCATCGGCACGAAGACCGGGAATGGGCAAATTAAGGGGGTACGAGGAGAAGTCATTTGTGCTCACCAACAAACGCAGGGGCGGAGCTCGTCCAACGCACGTGGAGGTCGTCGAACAACTGCACATTGAAATTCACACGATCAACACAAATATGATGTTTTTATAATTAATCGGAAAATATGTGACCTAACTCATAATTTACAAAACTATGACCCCGTGGGCCTCTAGAAGGCCGAAAAGCACCTTCTCGTTCAACAGTAAGTAGAAGAGGTGTCGGGGTCGGGGCTTAGTGGCTTCGAGGGTCGGTGGTGTCGGGTGTCGGTGGTTGGGAGTCGGGTTAAATGCGTCGATGGTCGGGGGTCAGTGTCGTCGGGGGTCGAGGGTCACTAGCGTCGGGGGTTGGGGTCTTTTCGATGAACAAGAGGCCAAAGAGGTGCCGGGGGTCCGGGGTTGGGGGTTAGTGGTGTCGGGGGTCGGGGTAGGGGGTCATTGTCGGGGGTCGAGGGTCAATGGCGTCGGGGTCGGGGTCGGGGGTTAGTGGCGTCGGGAGTCGAGGGTTAGTGGTGTCGGGCATCGGGGGTTGGGGTCAAGGGTCAGCGGCGTCGGGCAACGGGGGTCGGGGGTTAGTAGAGTCGGAGTCGGGAGTCGGGGTCGGGGGTCGGGGGTCAGTGGTGTCGGGCGTCGGGGGTCGGGAGTCGGGTGTCAGTGGCGTCGGGAGTCGGGGGTTGGTGGCATCGGGCATCGGGTGTTGGTGGCATCGGACGTCGAGGGTCGTGGGCGGGGGGTCGGGATCCTCTTCTTTCTTCTTCTCCTCTCTCTCCTCTTTTTGTTCTTCTTCTTCTTCTTCTTCTTTATCATCTTATTACTATTATTATTATTCTTTTTTCTCCTCCTCCTCCTCCTCGTCGTCTAACAGTAACCTAATTAACACTAAATTAATAGTAACCTAATTAACCTAAACTAACAATAACCTAATTAACACTAAACTAATAGTAACCTAATTAACCTAAGCTAACATTAACCTAATTCACACTGACATTAACCTAAACTAACAGATGCAATGAAATGAAAAAAAGAAAAAAATGAAAGAAAATGAACTCACCAAAATGAGGGAGGAGGTGTGGTGTGGTGGGGGAGGAGGGCCGCGGGGAGGGGGTCGCTGCGGGGAGGTGAGGCCGCGGGGAGGGGGTCGCCGCGGGGAGGGGGCGCCGGTGGTGCTGGAGCGAGGTGGGGCGGCGACGGGGGCAGGTGAGGTGAGGGGGGAGAGAGACAATGTGGGGGGAGAGAGACAGTGAGCGCGAGGGGGAGTAGACGACCGTTATAGGGTCGACCCCTTTGTCGTCCACCCCCTGACGGCGAAGGTCCCCATGGCGGACGGCAAAGGCCCCCGGATGGCAAAGTTTGCCTTCCGTCGGACACGACAGGCATGGGACCCACCCGTCCTCTTTGTCGTGTGCCGTGGGTCTCTTTGTCGTCCGCTGGCAGACGGCAAAGGGCCGACACATGGCAAATAGTATGTTTGCCATCAGTCAGCCCTTTGTCGTCTCCCCTGTGTCAACTGACGGCAAAGAGGTTCTTTGCCATCAGCCAGCAGATGGCAAAGAACTCGCTGACAGCAAAGAACTGGATTCCGGTAGTGTTAACCATGATTTACCCATTAGGCTTTGCTAGTCTTGATACCTTTGGAAATGATATCGTTGAGTCCATGTGGCTCATAGTTTACCACAACAACAGTTGTAGGTACAGGTAAAGCGATACTTCGACCTGAGCCCGATGTTTGTTCTATTTGGAGTTTCTTCTTCTTCATCATCGATCATAGGATGGGTTCCAGGCCGGCGGCGTGGGATAGCAACGATGGACGTCGTTTTATTCGTTTGATTTCGTCTGTAGTCGGACCCTGCTCTTCTCAATGGTGCTTGAATGTATGTTTGTATTCAGATTATCATGATTAGCTTGTGGCAAGTGTAAGCCAACTCCATATACTCATCCCTTCTTTACATGTACTTGTAACGATATCCATTCTTGCGAAAGGATGAGATGCGCTTCTATCCCTGTTGAGGCCCTCCTGCCAAAATAAGGATACGATCGCATCTTGGGCATTACAGAGGGGACCCAAAGTCAAGGCTTCGGGATTTCTGGGATCTTCGGCCGAAGACGAGATCCCAGGGAGGGCTAGATCACGTTGGGCAATGGTGATGTGATCTAAGTTACCGAATTTGATTCCCTGGCCCGAGCGAACCCGTCGATCTGGCCGTGGTGATGAGTTGCTTTGACATGCGAAACAACAACGCCGAACGTAGAGAGCTGGTCGGGGACAAAGATATCTCTGGTACTGATGCCTTCGTTAATGACCAAGCGAGCCATTGATCCTTGTGATGATCCTTTAGTGGAACTCTCATTGAAAGTTCCAATGTCGGTGTCAAAACCAACAGATCTCGGGTAGGGAGTCTGAACTATGGATCTTGGATCGATTTGTAACATGAGACAAAGAAGATGGTGTTTACCCAGGTTCGGGCCCTCTTGATGTACCTAAAACCCTACGTCCCGCTCTTGTTTATATTGATGGTGGAGTATCGAGTAGAGAGTTGATCTACCTCGAGATCGTATGTTGTGGTCTGAACCCTAGAAGTAATGAGCTTAATCTGTCCTATGAACTAAAATCCTCTGGTTTATATAGATACCATGGATGCTAGGGTTACACAACGTCGGTTTCAATCAGGAAGGAAACATGCCGATCAGCAAGTAGCCATGGAGTGCACGCCAAGTCTTAGGAAGAGTCTGTATTGAATACACCATCACCTTCATCTATTCGGAGTCCAATAATAACAATAGGACGATCCAGGAGTCCGGCCCATAGGTAAGCGGACCAAGGACCCCTTATTCCCGGATTCCTTGAGTCCTCCTCCTTGTCCTCGTTAATTGTTTCGAGATCACACACTCACACATGCCCGCGGCATCTCTAAAAAAATGTTTTGATAAGTGGCAATAAAATGTTCTCAGAATGGGGTGAAATTTGGTGTGCAGTCTTATTATATTGCAGGTAGACCGCTTGCCAAGTTCCGTCGCATTCGAAGGTCGTTTGATACCCTCAATGGATAAACTATGGCAACAATATAGCCGGTCAAATTGTCAGACATTTTTCATAAATAAAAACTTGTTGCCAGGCAACCCGTATTCTCTCTCATCTCAACCGAAGCCTCTCTGCACACTTACACACCCATGCACAACCTATCCCGAAACCTTCCCGTGGACCCGAACCGGGCGATCGCGACTAGTAGGTCCAGATCAACCCTCGACATCCCCAAACATCTTCACCTTCCTATTTTAACTCCCCTAACATATTTATCCCGACTGTCTGATCACAATTAGGCGTGTGCCATCTGTCCAAACATCCCCATGCCTACTATAAATAACAGACGAACCCCTAGAGCACATGATGTCTCATTCCTTCCTTTCCCAATGTTGAAGCCGCCATGACCCCACCGTCTCTCCTTTGTTTATGTTTGAAAACCAACCTCCTCGCTTCCCTCCGATTTCCATTCCTCCACGCCGAAGCCCGCCCTCGTGCCGAGGCAAGCAACTACTCCTTCCTTTTCGGTTTATAGGGCTCATCTTTAAAATTTCACATTTTCATTATACTAGGCTCATTTTGAGTATAGTTGAGTTAAAGTGCTTTGAGTCTCACGCCATATTTAATTCATAGAGATAAGGAAAAGCAAATTAGTGGACATGCATGCATCTTTTCCTATATGCATCATGCAAGTTCAATGAAAGGAAGGATGATACATTTATTGCCTTGGAAATTGAATATGTGAGAAACATTTCATTGGCTAGTTAGAACTAGTGTCATTCACTCACAATTCACCTTGGTTGATGAGATTTCAGATTTCAGCATTATAAACCGGAAAGGAGGAAGTACAACCATATTCTTCCTCGCGCCCATGCACGAGCGCACGAGCTCGAGCTCCCTGTGCGCCTCCCACACTCAAACTCGCCCACGAGCTCACTTCCCATCTAAGGCCATGCCTCCTCTTCCCTCCTCTGCTCGATCCCGAATGGATCATGAGCATCGAGCCCGCCTCTGTCTTACCAGCCACATCGCCAACGAACCTAGCAGATGAGCTCTATCGCACCCCCTTCCCCCTTCGCTGCCTCGTTCTCTTTCTCACCTAGTTTTTTTCTTTCCCTCTTGTACAGGAGCAGCCATGGCCGCCGTCCAAGGAGCTCTACCTACGCCTAGGTCTGGCTCGCCTCCGTCGCCCCTTCTCGTTCCTGGTCCGGATCGACCTCTCCTCGCCCGAATCCGCCGCCGCCCACCGTTCTTGCACCTTCATCGGTCTCCCTAATGGCAGCGTAACCATGAACGTTGTCCAACTCATATGTGAGCACAACGAACCAGCCTCATCGGGCCTGCCTCCCCTCTTCGTCAATCGGGTAAAGGCATAGGGTGAGCCCCCCCAGCCTTTTACATGCTGGGCTTGGCTCAATTTGTCTCTATTGCTATACGCCGATCTGCGCACTTCATAAGCTATCATGTGCATGCCTCTGTTTTGGGCCCTCTTCTAGATTCGAGCTACGATCAATTTTTTTGCGCACGACGGTTTTAGCTATTTTTCCAGGACACTTTATAATTAGAGAAAAAGCCATCATATTAACATGCTAATAACTACATATATGTAAAATGAGTAGAACTTCATGTAGTTTCACTATATCCAACTTTCAAAAATGATAAAAAAATTAAAATTGTTATTTGCATTAATTTGCATAAAATGTCGTGCTAAAACAGTGTGTTTCATATGTAAATAACTATAGCTACGAACTAAATAAACTATATATGTAAATTGATTAGAAAAACATGTAGAATAACATAGTGCAATTTATTTTTGTGATTACTAAATATAAAATTGTGTTTTGGGAAGAACGGTACGAGATTCAAAATTTGTATGGGAGGGCGCTTTGGAAATGCTATATATTGTTTCTCGCCTCATTTAAATTGTCTAGATAGATAGCCTATTTATACTTTCCCTCTTGTCATGATAAATAACATTAAAACTTGTTGAGAACCTATATGAGAGTGAACTAAATAATTTAAATGTGGAGTTTCATCAATATGCAACCCGTTGCATATTGAGCTTCACTTAATATGTAACATTTGTAGTACTGCTTTATCATGTCATGCATAATTAAATGTACATGCATCATATTTTGATTGCACATCATGTCATAAATATGTTGTGGTGTTTACCGTGTCATTTATTTATTTTTGGATTTGCTTCGTCTCGCTAGTTCCCAGAACCATTTCGGAGTGTGAGAATTTGTTTGACTACGCTCGTTCATCTACTTTACGGATTCGTTCTTCTCCAAAGGCGGGATTCGAGGAAAGATGATGATCACCTTAGATATCACCATTATATTTTCTATGTTAGATGTCTCGTGGCTATCGCTATGTTTCGTTACCTACCACTTATTTGTCAAGCCTCTTAAATGACATGATAAGCCTCTAACCATCCACTGTCCTAGCAAGCTTGTTTGGCTATGTTATCGCTTGCTCAGCCCCTCTTATAACGTCGCTAGTTGCACGTGCAGTTTGTTCCATGTTAGGACACGAATGTCAAGGGATATCACAATATCTTGCTTATTAAATTAATGCATCCATACACTTGGTAAAGGGTGGAAAGCTTGAATTTTTGCTTGGTGTTTTGTTCAAATCTTATCGCCCTAGTTTCCGTCATACCAGTGTTATGTTCCTTGATGAGCGCGTCTAACATGTTTGGGGTTTTATGCCCCCTAGGTAAAAAAATTAAATAAAAATCTTAAGGCCCAACTTTGTTACTAAAATTTTCTGAACATAATAATATTATAACCAATTAATGCATAGGGGGTTAGACAACCTACAAATTCTTAATTCCACATAAGTAGGTGGGTCAGTGCCGATGGTGTTGGTAGGGTCGTGTTTGACTTCCCTCGGGGAAACTCATGTCTCAGTTGGTGTGCACCGTGCTCATCCGATCGTGCCCTGAGAACGAGATATTCACGGCTCCTATGAAGTTTGTCGACACGCCGGGAGGTCTTGCTGAACTTATTTTACCTTAGTCGAATGTCTTGTGCCCCGGGATTTCGAGGATACACCAGGAGGTCTTTCAACGCAGCTTGTGATAATTTATGATGGACGAGTTGGAGAACCTGTGCAGGTTAAATCTTACAGAAAGTCGTGCCCGCGCTTATGTAGCGACTTGCAAATTTATAATATCCGCTTGTAGAGAATTTCAAACTAAACTTGATTAAAATCAACCAACCGCGTACATAACCGTGACTGTCTCTTCTTATGAGGTTTCAACCAAGAAGTGAACACAGTGGTGTTATGATTAACTCGTAAGTAGGTGTCCAAGATCGCCTCTTGATCATTACTAGTTCATGCCCGATTATGTATAGATCACTCCTCTTATTCTTGTACTCATAAGTTAGCCACATACAAAGGCTTAGTGCTTGTCGCAACCTTACCACTTAACCATTCCTCACCCATTAAGCTTTGCTAGTTTTGGTATCCTTGGTAATGAGATTGCTGAGTTCCTTAAAGGCTCATAGATTACTACAAAAACAGCTGCAGATACAGGTAATGTGATGCTTGACGTGAGAGCGATGCTTGTTCTATTAGGAGTTTTTCTTCTTCGACGATCATAGAATGGGTTCCAGGTTGGTAGCATGGGATTAGCAGGGTGAACGTCATCTTCTTTCGTTTGTTTCCATGCGTAGTTGGATCCCGCTCTTCTGAATGATGATTGATATGTATTGATGTATCGATATTCATGTTGTAGATTGTGGCGACTGTAAGCCTATATATTATATTCACTTCTCTTCCTTCCATGTATTCGTGATGATATCCACCTTGCTAAAGCGTATCCGATATGCACTTCTATCGTTGTTGAGACTTCCAAGTTTTCATGAGGATAGGACCGCATATTGGGCGTTACATTTCAATGCCAAGTTTTTTTGGGCGACGCTTTCGAATGGCGAGACATGTTTTCAACCGTATTCGGGAGGGAGTGATGGAGTATGATGATTACTTCAAATGCAAGCCAAATTCCCTTGGAAAGGTTGGCTTCTCCTCTTATCACAAATGTATTACACTTGCTCGGATACTTTCATACATAATTTCCGATGATCTTATGGATGAGTATGTCCACATGAGTGAGTCTACTTGTCGCGAGGCATTGTACACATTCTATAAAGTTATGCTTGAACTATTTGGTCCGGAGTACTTGAGAGAACCAAATGATGTCGATAGTGTTGGTTTATTAGCGATCAATTGAGAGGCTTTCGAGAGATTCTTGGAAGCATAAATTATATGCATTGGACGTGAAAGAAGTGTCCATTTTTCTTGCTAGGAGCAATATAAGGGAGACGTTAAGACTTGCACGACCATAGTTGAAGTCGTGACATAACAAGATCTTGTTGGAAATATGCCCTAGAGGCAATAATAAAGTTGTTATTATTATATTTCTAGTTCATAACAATTTTCTATTATTCATGCTATAATTGTATTAACCAGAAACTGTAATACAAGTGAGAATATACATATCACAATATGTCCCTAGTGAGACTCTAGTTGGCTAGCTCATTGATCAATAGATGATCATGGTTTACTGATCATGGACATTGGATGTCAATTATAACGGGATCACATCATTGGGGAATCATGTGATGGACAAGACCCAATCCTAAGCATAGCACTAGATCATGTTGTTCGTGTGCTAAAGCTTTTCTAATGTCAAGTATCATTTCCTTAGACCATGAGATTGTGCAACTCCCGGATACCGTAGGAATGCTTTGGGTGTATCAAACGTCACAACGTAACTGGGTGATTATAAATGTGCACTACAGGTATCTCAAAAAGTGTCTATTGGGTTGTGGGAATTGAGACTCAGATTTGTCATTCCGTGTGACAAAGAGGTATCTCTGGGCCCACTCGGTAATCCATCATCATATTGAGCTCAGTGTGACTAAGAAGTTAGCCACGGGATGATGTGTTACGGAACAAGTAAAGAGACTTGCCGGTAACATGACTGAACAAGGTATAGGGATACAGACGATCGAATCTCGGGCAAGTATCATACCGGTATACAAAGGGAATTGCATACGAGATTGATTGAATCCTCGACATCGTGGTTCATCCTATGAGATCATCGAGGAACATGTGGGAACCAACATGGATAACCAGACCCCGCTCTTGGTTATTGACCGGAGAGATGTCTCGGTCATGTCTACATGCTTCCCGAACCCGTAGGGTCTACACACTTAAGGTTCGATGACGCTGGGGTTATAGGGAAATAGTGTACGTGGTTACCGAAGGTTGTTCGGAGTCGCGGATGAGATCCCGGACGTCACGAGGAGTTCCGGAATGGTCTGGAGGTAAATATAGATATATAGGAATTGAGGATTTGGTCACGGGAAGTGTTTCGGGCGACACCGGTAATGTACCGGGACCACTGGAAGGGTTCCGAGGGTCCACCGGCAAGGGCCACCAGCCCCAAGTTGCTACATGGGCTAAGAGTGGGTGGGAACTGCTATGGCAACAAAAGTCCTTCCCCGGCAACGCCAGGAATTCTTCTTGCTACTTCTCTTGTTTGCATCGGTTTTCCCTTGAAGAGGAAAGGGTGATGCAGCACAGGAGTAGTAAGTATTTCCGTCAGTTTGAGAACGAAGGTATCGATCCAGTAGGAGGGTCTCGTCAAGTCCAGAGTACCTGCACAAACACAAACGAGCTTGCACCCAACGCTTCAAAGGGGTTGTCAATCCCTTCAAGATTGTTTGCAAAGTGAGATCTAAAGGCGGAAAGTGCAACGAATTAAAAAGTGTAAGGATGGAAATATGGTGTGGAGTAGACCCGGGGGCCATAGTCTTCACTAGAGGCTTCTCTCAAAATAGCAAATATCACGGTGGGTGAACAAATTACTGTCGAGCAATTGATAGAACCGCGCAAAGTCATGACGATATCTAAGGCAATGATCATACATATAGGCATCACGTCCGAGACAAGTAGACCGATACTTTCTGCATCTACTACTATTACTCCACACATCGATCGTTATCCAGCATGCATCTAATGTATTGAGTTCATGACGAACAGAGTAACGCTTTAAGCAAGATGACATGATGTAGAGGGATAATCTCAAACCAATGAAGAAAACCCCATCTTTTTACCCTTGATGGCAACAACGCGATGCGTGCCTCGCTACCCCTTCTGTCACTGTGTGAGGTCACAGCATGGTATGAACCCAAAACCAAGCACTTCTCCCATTGCAAGAATCATAGATCTAGTTGGCCAAACAAAACCCACAACTCGAAGAGAATTACGAGGATATGAAATCATGCATAAGAGAGATCAGAAGAAACTCAAATAACATTCATAGATAATCTAATCATAAATCCACAATTCATCGGATCTCGACAAACACACCGCAAAAGAAGATTACATCGGATAGATCTCCATGAAGATCATGGAGAACTTTGTATTGAAGATCCAAGAGAGAGAAGAAGCCATCTAGTTACTAGCTATGGGCCCGTAGGTCTATGGTGAACTACTCACGCATCATCGGAGAGGTCATGGTGTTGATGAAGAAGCCCTCCGTATCCGAATCCCCCCTCCGGCAGGGCACCAAAACGTGCCCCAGATGGGATCTTACGGAGACATAACCTTGCGGCGGCGGAAAAGTACTTTCGATGATCTCCTAATTTTTTGTGGAATTTTTGGGGATATATAGGCGCAAAACCTAGGGAAAAGGAGGTCCAGGGGGCCCACAAACCTGAGGGCCGCGTCCTCCTCCCCTGCCAGCGGGGTGGGGGCTTATGGGGCCCCTGGGGACCCCCTGCCTTGGCTCTCAAGTCTCCTGATCTTCTTCTGTTACGGAAAAAATCTTTTCGGGGATTTTATTCTGTTTGGACTCCGTTTCAAAATCTCGTGTCAAAGGGGTCAAAAACATGGAAAAACAGGAACTGACACTTGGCACTGAGTTAATATGTTAGTCCCAAAAAATATATAAAAGGCATGCAAAACATCCAAAGTTTGACAAGATAATAGCATGAAACCATCAAAAACTATAGATACGTTGGAGACATATCAAGCATCCCCAAGCTTAACTCCTGTTCGTCCTCGAGTAGGGAAGTGATAAAGAATGAATTTTTGATGTGGAATGCTACCTAGCATAGTTGTCCTTTGCAACTTCTTTCACGTGACATGAATGTTCAGATCCGTAAGATTCGAAGCAATAGTTTGCTATTGACATGAAAACAATAATACTTCAAGCAAACTAGCAAAGTAATCATTAACTTTCAAAATAACAAGGCCAAGGAAAGTTATCCCTACAAAATCATATAGTCTGGCTATGCTCCATCATCCTCACACAACTAATGTAAGTCATGCACAACCCCGGTATTGGCCAAGTACTTGTTTTTGCACTCTTACTTTTTCAAACTTTTTATAACTATCACGCAATACATGAGCGTGAGCCATGGATATAGCACTATAGGTGGAATAGAGTGTGGTGGTGGTTGTGAGACAAAAAAAGGAGGAGATGGTCACATTGACTCGGCGTATCAAAGGGCTATGGAGATGCCCATTAATAGATATCAATGTGAATGAGTAGGGATTGCCATACAAGAGATGCACTAGAGTATAAGTATGTGAAAGCTCAAAAGGAGAACTAGTGGGTGTGCATCCAACTTGCTTGATCACGAAGACCTAGGGCAATTTTGAGGAAGCCCGTCATTGGAATATACAAGCCAAGTTTTATAATGAAGATTCCCACTAGAATATGGTAGTGACAAAGCAAGAAGGTCTCAATCATGAAGAACATGGTGCTATTATGAAGCACAAGTATGGAAAAAGATAGTAGCATTGTCCCTTCTCTCTTTTTCTCTCTTTTCTTTTTTTTCATTTGGGCTCTTAGGCCTCTTTTTTTCTTTCTTTTTTTATTTTTGGGCACTTTGGCCTCTCTTTTTTCCTCACATGGGACAATGCTCTAATAATGATGATCATCACACTTTTATTTACTCACACCTCAAAGCTCAAAATGATGATGACTCTATAGGAAATGCCTCCGGCAGTGTACCGGGATGTGCAACGATCTAGCATGGTGTATGACGTTGAAACATCTTGCTAGCTATCTGACGATCATGCAATGGCAATATGAGAGTGACAGCACAAGTCATGAGACGGGACGGTGGGAGTTGCATGGCAATATATCTCGGAATGGCTATGAAAATGTCATAGTAGGTAGGTATGGTGGTTGTTTTGAGGAACGCATATGGTGGGTTTGTGTACCGGCGAGAATTGCGCGGCACTAGAGAGGCTAGCACTTGTGGAAGGTGAAAGTGCATCTATACCATGGACTCACATTAGTCATGAAGAACTCACATACTTGTTGCGAAAGTTTTTATTAGTAATCGAAACAAAGTGCTAAACGCATAATCCTAGGCGAAGGGTTGGTAGGTGTTAACCATCGCGCAATCACGACCTCAAACAAAGGATGACAATCAATAGATCAATCATGCTCCGACTTCCTAACATAGCGGTTCACCATACGTGCATGCTACGTGAATCACTAACTTCAACACAAGTATTTCTAGATTCACAACACCCTACTAACATAGCTCTTAATATTACCAAATCCACGTCTCAAAACTAATTGAGAGGAATCAAGACTTCTCTTTCTACTCAATGCACATGAAGATGGAGGTTTTTGCATCCTCTTTGGATAACTATCACCTTTGGGACTACTTTCATAGCATAAGCCAACTACCAAGTCACGCACCGCCGTGCTCTAAGAGATATAAGTGAAGCACATAGAGCAAAATTATCTAGCTCAAAAGATATAAGTGAAGCACTATGAGCATTCTAGCAAAATCATGATGAGTGCATGTCTCTCTCTCAAAAAGGTGTGCGACAAGGATGATTGTGACACAACAAAAATAAAAAATAAAAAATAAGTTACAAACGCTCCAAGCAAAACACATATCATGTGGTGAATAAAAATATAGCTCCAAGTAATGTTACCGATGGATTGAAGATGAAAGAGGGGATGCCTTCCCGGGGCATCCCCAAGCTTAGACTTTTTGGTGTCCTTGAATTTGGCTTGGGATGCCTTGGGCATCCCCAAGCTTGAGCTCTTTCCACTCCTTATCTCTTTGTCCATGAGAACATCACCCAAAACTTGAAAACTTCACAACACAAAACTTAAACAGAAACTCGTGATATCATTAGCACAAGAAAACAAACTACCACCTCTTTTGGTACTATAGAAAACTCGAATTCTATCTATATTGGTGTTGGGCTACTGTATTCTCACTTTTCCATGGCTAGTACCCCCCCGATACTAACCATAGTTTCATCAAAACAAGCAACCAACTCAACAAAAACATAATCTGTCAAAAACAGACCAGTTTGTAGCAATCTGTATACTTCGTATACTTCTAGTACCTCAAAAAATCTGAAAAATGACGACTGCCTGGGCAAAAAGCGTATCAACGAGAAGCAAAAAGAATCAACTCAAAATCTCTTTCGGAATAAAAATGAAAAATCATCTCGTGAGCGAATAGTTTATGTCTTTTTCCAGCAGGATCAAACAACCATTACCAAGACTAGTCATAAAGGTTTTGCTTGGCTCAAACACAAAAAGAAACACAAAAAAACACAATCACAACAGAATTATGATGGTGTGGACGCAACAAAACAGAAAGAAAAAGATAAATTCATTGGGTTGCCTCCCAACAAGCGCTATTGTTTAACGCCCTTAGCTAGGCATAAAAGCGATAGAATCACGTATCGTCGTCTTTGGTGCTCAAACCATAAGTGGCCCTCATCATGGATTCATAAGGCAATCTTATTTTCTTTCTAGGAAAGTGTTCCATGCCCTTCCTTACAGGAAATTGAAATCTAATATTCCCTTCCTTCATATCGATGATAGCACCGATAGTCCTTAGGAAAGGTCTACCAAGAATAATAGGGCATGTAGGATTGCAATCAATGTCAAGCACAATGAAATCCACGGGTACATAGTACCTATTTGCAATAATAAGAACATCATTGATCCTTCCCATGGGTTTCTTGACAGTAGAATCAGCAAGATGCAAATTAAGAGAACACTCTTCAATCTCATTAAAACCCAGAACATCACATAAAGACTTTGGAATCGCGGAAACACTAGCACCCAAATCACACATAGCATTGCATTCATAGTTCTTGATTTTGATTTTGATAGTAGGTTACCACTCATCATGAAGCTTTCTAGGGATAGAGACTTCCAATTCAAGTTTCTCTTCAAGAGATTTTATCATAGCTTCGACGATATGATCGGTAAAGGCCTTGTTTTGGCTATAAGCATGTGGAGAGTTTAACATGGATTGCATCAAATAAATGCATTCAACCAAGGAGCAACTATCATAATTGAATTCCTTGAAATCCATAGTAGTAATTTCATTACTACTCAAAGTTTTAACATCTTCTACTCCACTTTTAATGCTTTGAGCATCAAGATAGATGGACTCCAAATCATTGGGGCACTTTTCAACCAAAGTGGATTCATATCCAGCCCCATAATCATTAGATTTGACACAAGAAAACAAAGATTCAATGGGAGTCACACCAAGCACTTTAAGATCTTCGTGATTCTTATCACGAGAACACGCCTTTTTAAGCCATTCATATCTAGCACGAATTTGGGCGGTTCTTTCTTGGCTCGCAATCATGGAAACACGCATAGCTTTCAAAGTTTCATCCATGTTGATCTAGGCAGGAGCACATCTAACTTTCAAAGCATCAACATCACTAGACATTATATCAACGCTCTTAGCCAAATCGTCAATTTTGAGTAGCTTTTCCTCTATGGACGCATTGAAAATATTTTGAGAGTTGATGAACTCTTTGATATTACTCTCTAGATCAGAGGGTAATCTGTTGTAATTTCCATAAGTATTGTTGTAGGAGTTGCCAAAATTATTAGAGGAGTTACTAGGAAAAGGCCTAGGAACATAGTTTCCTCTAAAAGCACTGTTGTTGCCAAAGTTATTCCTACCAACAAAATTAACGTCCAAGCTAGCGTTGCTACTCCCAATCAAAGAAGACAAGGGCATATCATTAGGATCCAAAGGAGCACTTCTACTAGCAACCAAATTCATTAACTCGTCCATCTTAGCACTCAACGAGTTAATTTCTTCTATAGCGTGTACCTTCTTACTAGTAGGTGACATTTCAATGTTCCACTGAGAGTAGTTCGTCATGATATTGTCTAAGAGCTTTGTGGCTTCCCCTAACGTGATTTCCATGAACGTTCCACCTGAGGCGGAGTCCAAGATATTTCTAGAAGCGAAATTCAAGCCAGCGTAAAAGATTTGAATAATCATCCAAAGACTCAAGCCATGAGTGGGACAATTTCTAATCATTAATTTCATTCTCTCCCAAGATTGTGCAACATGTTCATGATCAAGTTGCTGGAAATTCATGATATCATTACGGAGATAGATGATATTGGCCAGCGGAAAATACTTGGATATATAAGCATCTTTGCACTTATCCCAAGAATCGATACTATTTTTGCGCAAAGAAGAAAACCAAGTTTTTGCACGATCTCACAACGAGAAAGGAAAAAGCTTCAATTTAATCACGTCATTATCCACATCTTTTTTCTTTTGTATATCGCAAATCTCAATGAAGGTATTGAGATGGGATGCGGCATCTTCACTAGGAAGGCCGGAGAATTGCTCTTTCATAACAAGATTCAGCAAAGCAGCATTGATTTCGTATGACTCCGCACTAGTGGCGGGAGCAATCGGAGTACTAATAAAATCATTATTATTAGTATTCGAGAAGTCACAAAGTTTGGTGTTTTCATTCATGGTGACTTCAGCAAAAGCAAGCACTCAAGCGAACAAAGAGCAAGCGAGAAAAAGGGCAAACGAAAAGGCAAATTGGTGAAGTGGGGGAGAGGAAAACGAGAGACAACTCGCAAACAAAGTAAATGCAAGAGATGAGTTTGCGACACTTACTTGGATGAGTTATTCACTTGATCTTCTTCCATGGCAACGGCGCCAGAAATTCTTCTCCTAAGGCAACAAAAGTCCTTCCCCGGCAACGCCAGGAATTCTTCTTGCTACTTCTCTTGTTTGCGTCGGTTTTCCCTTGAAGAGGAAAGGGTGATGCAGCACAGGAGCAGTAAGTATTTCCTTCAGTTTGAGAACCAAGGTATCGATCCAGTAGGAGGGTCTCGCCAAGTCCAGAGTACCTACACAAACACAAACGATCTTGCACCCAACGCTTCAAAGGGGTTGTCAATCCCTTGAAGATTATTTGCAAAGTGAGATCTGAAGGCGGAAAGTGCAACGAAGTAAAAAGTGTAAGGCTGGAAATATGGTGTGGAGTAGACCCGGGGGCCATAGTCTTCACTAGAGGCTTCTCTCAAAATAGCAAATATCGCGGTGGGTGAACAAATTACTGTCGAGCAATTGATAGAACCGCGCAAAGTCATGACGATATCTAAGGCAATGATCATACATATAGGCATCATGTCCGAGACAAGTAGACCGACACTTTCTGCATCTACTACTATTACTCCACACATCGACCACAATCCAGCATGCATCTAGTGTATTGAGTTCATGACGAACAGAGTAACGCTTTAAGCAAGATGGCATGATGTAGAGGGATAATCTCAAACCAATGATGAAAACCCCATCTTTTTACCCTTGATGGCAACAACATGATGCGTGCCTCGCTACCCCTTCTGTCACTGGGTGAGGTCACCACACAGTACGAACCCAAAACCAAGCACTTCTACCATTGCAAGAATCATAGATCTAGTTGACCAAACAAAACCCACAACTCGAAGAGAATTACAAGGATATGAAATCATGCATAAGAGAGATCAGAAGAAACTCAAATAACATTCATCGATAATCTGATCATAAATCCACAATTCATCGGATCTCGAAAAACACACCGAAAAGAAGATTACATCGGATAGATCTCCATGAAGATCATGGAGAACTTTGTATTGAAGATCCAAGAGAGAGAAGAAGCCATCTAGTTACTAGCTATGGGCCCGTAGGTCTATGGTGAACTACTCACGCATCATCGAAGAGGTCATGTTGTTGATGAAGAAGCCCTTCATATCCGAATCCCCCCTCCGGCAGGGCACGAGAACGTGCCCCAGATGGGATCTTGCGGAGACAGAAGCTTGCGGCGGCGGAAAAGCACTTTCGATGATCTCTTGATTTTTTGTGGATTTTTTGGGGATATGTAGGCGCAAAACCTAGGACAAAGGAGGTCCAGGGGGGCCACAAGCCTGAGGGTCGCGGCCTCCCCCCTGGCCGTGGGTGGGGGCTTGTGGGGCCCCTGGGGACCCCGTGCCTTGGCTCTCAAGTCTCCTGATCTTCTTCTGTTACAGAAAAAAATCTTTTCGGGGATTTTATGCCGTTTGGACTCTGTTTCAAAATCTCCTCTGAAAGGGGTCAAAAACATGGAAAAAACAGGAACTGGCACTTGGCACTGAGTTAATATGTTAGTCCCAAAAAATATATAAAAGGCATGCAAAACATCCAAAGTTTGACAAGATAATAGCATGAAACCATCAAAAATTATAGATACGTTGGAGACGTATCAGGAACCAACCCATATGTGGGCTGGTGCACCTCCAGAACTAGCCCAAGGCGCACAAGGGGTGGAGAGAGGGGATCCCTAGGCGTGGGAGGCCACCTTGGGCCTCAAAGGCCCACCATAGGGCCCTTCACCCTTGGTTGTCGCCCTCCTAGGCCTCTAGGGCTGCCGCACCCTTTAGGATGGGAAACCCTAAAGGGTGGGCACCTCCTCCCTCTCCTCCTATATATATTGAGGACTTTTGGGCAGATTTGAGACACAATTGCCTCTCTCCCAGCGCAGCCCTACACCTCCTCCTCCTCATCCTCCGTAGTGCTTAGCGAAGCCAGGTCAGAGTTACCACGCAGCTGCACCATCACCACGCCGTCGTGCTGCCAGAGCTCTCCCTCAACCTATCCTCCCTCCTTGCCGGATCAAGGCGTTGGAGACCTCATCGGGCTGCACGTGTGTTGAACGCGGAGGCACTGACGTTCGGTGCATAGATCGGAATCCACCGCGATCTGAGTCGCTGCAAGTACGACTCCATCAACCACGTTCTAGCAATGCTTCCGCTTAGTGATCTTCAAAGGTATGAAGATTCTATACTCCTTTGCTCCTTGCTGGTTTCTCCATAGATAGATCCTTGCATGGTGTAGGAAAATTTTGAAATTACTACGTTCCCCGAAAGTGGCATCCGGGCCAAGGTTCTATAGATTCTATGCACGAGTAGAACACAAAAGTTGTGGGCGCTGATTTTCTCAATTGCTTGCCGTTACTAGTCTTATCTTAATTCGGCCGCATCGTGGGATGAATCGGCCCGGACCGACTTTACACGTACTCTTACGTGAGACTGGTTCCATCGACTGACATGCACTTGTTGCATAAGGTGGCTAGCGGGTGTCTGTCTCTCCCACTTTAGTCGGATCGGATTCGATGAAGAGGGTCCTTATGAAGGGTAAATAGCATTGGCATATCAACGTTGTGGCTGTCATGTAGGTAAGAAGCTTCCTTGCTAGAAACCCTAACGATCCACGTAAAACTTGCAACAACAATTAGAGGACGTCTAACTTGTTTTTGCAGGGTATGTTGTGTGATGTGATGTGACCAAAAGGATGTGATGTTACATATGTGATGTATGAGAATGATCATGTTCTTCTAATAGGATTCACGATTTGCATGTCGATGAGTGACAACCAGCAGGAGCCATAGGAGTTGTCTTAATTTATTGTATGAGATGCAACGCCATGTTGATTACTTTACTTCATCGCTAATGGTTAGCTATAGTAGTAGAAGTAATAGTTGGCGTGACGACTTCACAGAGACACAATGATGGAGATCATGATGATGGAGATCATGGTGTCATGCTGGTGACAATGATGATCATGGTGCCCCGAAGATGGAGATCAAAGGAGCAAGATGATATTGGCCATATCATGTCACTATATGATTGCATGTGATGTTTATCATGTTTTTCATCTTATTGCTTAGAACGATGGTAGCAAACATAAGATGATCCCTCATTAAAATTTCGAGATATGTATTCCCCTGAGTGTGCACCGTTCCAAATGATCGTTGTCTCGAAGCACCACGTGATGATCGGGTGTGATAGACTCTAAAGTTCGCATACAACGGGTGTAAGCCTGTTTACACACGCAAAACACTTAGGTTGACTCGACGATCTTAGCATGTACAGACATGGCCTCGAATACGGGAGACCGAAAGGTCGAACATGAGTCGTATGGTTGATATGATCATCCTGGAGATGCTCACCTTTGATGACTAGTCCGTCTCACGTGATGATCGGACACGGGCTAGTTGACGTGGATCATGTAACACTTGGATGACTAGAGAGATGTCGATCTAAGTGGGAGTTCTGGATAACCGACAAGTATAGGGGATCGCAACAGTTTTCGAGGATAGAGTATTCAACCCAAATTTATTGATTCGACACAAGGGGGGCCAAAGAATACTCTTGAGTATTAGCAGTTGAGTTGTCAATTCAACCACTACTGAAAGACTTAGTATGTGCAACAAAGTTTTAGTAGCAAAGTAGTATGATAGTAACGGTAGCGGCGGTAACAGTAGCAATAGTAATTTGTATAGCAAGTGTGACAACAGTAGCTGTAAAGTAACTTAGCAAGGACCAGTATAGGAAAAGCTCGTAGTCATTGGATCGGTGATGGCTAATTATGTCGGATGGCATTCATCATGTAAATGTTATAACATAGGGTGATATGCAACAAGCTCCAGTTCGTCAATGTAATGTAGGCATGTATTCCATATTTAATCATACGTGCTTATGGAAAAGAACTTGCATGACATCTTTTGTCCATCCCTCCTGTGGCAGCGGGGTCCTAATGGAAGCTAAGGGATATTAAGGTCTCCTTTTAATAGATAACCGGAACAAAGCATTAGCACATAGTGAATACATGAACTCCTCACACTATGGTCATCTCCGGGAGTGGTTCCGGCTATTGTCACTCCGGGGTTGCCGGGTCATAACACATAGTAGGTGACTACAACTTGCAAGATAGGATAAAGAACACACATATATTGATGAAAACATAATAGGTTCAGATCTGAAATCATGGCACTCGGGCCCTAATTACAAGCATTAAGCACAGCAAAGTAGTAGCAACATCAATCTTAGAACATAGTGGATACTAGGGATCAAACCCCATCAAAACTAACTCGATTACATGATAGATCTCATCCAACCCATCACCGTCCAGCAAGCCTACGATGAGATTACTCACGAACGATGGAGAGCATCATGGAATTGGCGATGGAGGATGGTTGATGATGACGACGGCGTCGATTTTCCCTCTCCGGAGCCCAGAACGGACTCCAGATCTGCCCTCCCGAGGAAGAACAAACGGTGGCGGCGGCTCCATATCGCGAAACGCGATGAACTCTTCTCTCATGGTTTTTTTGGGCGAGGGAGACTATATAGAGTTGGAGTTGGAGGTTGCGGAGCCACGTGGGCCCCACGAGCCTGCCAGGCGCGCCTCATGGGCTCGTGGGCCCCTGGCTCCATGTCTTTGGGTAATTCTTGCGCTAGTATTTTTATATATTCCACAAAAAATCCTCATAAGTTTCCAGGTCATTCCGAGAACTTTTATTTCTGCACAAAAACAACACCATGGCAATTCTGCTGAAAACAGCGTTAGTCCGGGTTAGTTCCATTCAAATCATGCAAATTAGAGTCCAAAACAAGGGCAAAAGAGTTTGGAATAAGTAGATACGATGGAGACGTATCAACTCCCCCAAGCTTAAAGCATTGCTTGTCCTCAAGCAATTCAGTTGACAAACTCAAAGAGACAAAAGAAAAACTTTTACGAACTCTGTTTGATCTTGTTGTTTTAATTATGTCTAACTCATATTTAGATTTTCATAAAGATCATAAGCTAACCACATAAGCAATAACATTTAGGTCTCATGGTGTACTCATATCAATGGCATAATCAACTAGCGAGCAATAATAATAAGTTTCAAACGTCAACACTTCAATCAAGACAATCATGATACAATATGAACAGATGGTATCTCGCTAGCCCTTTCTGAGACCGCAAAACATAAATGCATAGCACCTTCAAAGACCAAGGGCTGACTGAACATTGTAATTCATGGCAAAGAAGATCCAGTCACAGTCATACTCAATATCAATTAATAGCAAAGCATACAAATGACGGAGGTGCTCTCTAATTGGTGCCTTTTATAAGAAGAGGGTGACTCAAGAGTAATGTAAATAGATAGGCCCTTCGCAGAGGGAAGCATTGATTTGCACAGGTGCCAGAGCTCAAGCTTTTAAAACAGAGATAAATAATTTTGGCTGGCATGCTTTCATTGTCAACGCGATGACCAAGAGTTTTCACCATCTTCCATGCTACACATATTATAGGCGGTTCCCAAACTGAATAGTAAAGTTTTGACTCCCCCACCACCGATCGATCACACTCCACGATTAGCCAAATCCTCGGGTGCCGTCCATACCAACAACAATCCACGGGGAGTTTTGCTTGCAATTATATTTTTGATTTGATTTGAGCATGGAACTGGGCATTTCGATAACCGGTCCCTTTCTCGTGAGTGATAGTGAATAAACACGTATCGAGGATAACACGCCTAGCATGGAAGATACTGACCGCCCTTTGTCACCACATGAGCGGTTCGGGTATACAAAACAGATTATTATTTGAAGATTTAGAGAGTGGCACATGCAAATTTACTTGGAACGGCACGTAGATACTGCATATAGGTAGGTATGGTGGACTCATATGGAACAACTTTGGGTTTATGGAAGTGAATGCACAAGCATTATTCCCGCTTAGTACAAGTGAAGGCTAGCAAAAGACTGGGAAGCGACCAACTAGAGAGCGACAACAGTCATCAATATGCATTGAGATTAACCAATGTTGAGTGCAAGCATGAGTAGGATATAAATCACCATAAACATGAATACCGTAGAGGCTATGCTGATTTTGTTTCAACTACATGCGTGAACATGTGCCAAGTCAAGCCACTTGAATCATTCAAAGGAGGATACCATCCTATCATACTACATCATAATCATTTTGAAATTCATGTTGGCATCCAAGACAAACCATTATAAGCTCCTAGCTAATTAAGCATGGCATCAGAGACTATGATCTCTAAGTTGTCATTGCAAACATGTTTCTCTCATAACAATGCTGAATTAGGAACGATGAGCTAGTCATATTTACAAAAACAAAATAGGTCGAGTTCATACCAGCTTTTCCAGGCTCAGTCACTTCATCATATATCGTCGTTATTGCCTTTCACTTGCACGACCGAATTATGTGAATAATAATAAGAGTGTTCATGCATTGGACTAAGTTGGAATCTGCAAGCAAACTCAAAGGAGAAGACAAAGTAATACGGGCTCTCTGATAGATAAACAATAATGCATATGAGAGCCCACTTTTCAAGAATTCGTCCGATTAACAAGTTAACTTCGAGTTAATCGCTACTCTTAGGGTGACCGAATCGAATAACACCTATTCATCGTGTTAACTTGCCATGCCGATTAATTTGCCAGTTAGACCGAGTAATGAGTTGTCATACCAATTAATTAGTTGCCAGACCGATTAATCACTACTAGCCTATTAACTGGTGGACAAACAAATCCCAAAATTTTGGCACATAATGCCTCCCACCCCCTCGTTCTACTAAATACATAGGGTTTGGCCCTCCTCGCGCTTCCTCATGCTCCTTTCCTCCCCTCCTAACCTGGCTGGAGGCTAGTCGTGTTCTCAGCGGTGCCAGTCTCCACACTACACCTGCAAGATCTAGTTGCTCCACCATTCTGGTCGCTTGCCTCGACCCCACCCCCCTTGTACACTCCCCATCCTCTCCCATGGGATGCTCCCCAATCTCTTCCTCAATGGCGTCACCAGCAGGCAAGGTACTACCATCTTCCCCCACACCTTAGTGGAGAATCCAACATTCATATATTAGTAGATTATGAATTGCAATTTTGTAGATGGATGGATGAAACTGTTGGTTTTGGTTGTTATCTATAGTATATTATGTGATATATGTTAGCAAGTATATGGATAAGTTTAAACGTTTAATTGCTCATTTTGAATTTTGAGATTTTATATATTTAGATGTATAACGATTATTAATTTTACCTCTTATCTTTTTTATATGCCTACAATAGAATATTTTGGTATATAACATAGCTAGGTGCATGGAATTATGGTATGATACATAATTTTTTTAGATATAAGTTGGCAAGTTTCTGTTTGATCTACCGATTAATGGTTGACCGATTAATCCAGTTAATAGGCCGATTCACCGATTAATCGCCACTCCCAAACCGACCGAGCAGCTACCTGTTACCGATTTCTTGAACAATGTGAGAGCCACTAATCATTTTAATCATGGTCTTCTACCATGACCCAAAGAAAAAGAAAAATATTTACACGGGAAAGCTCCCAATAAGCAAAAGAAGAACGGGAAATCTTTTTGGGTTTTCTATTTAATTACCACTAAGCATGTTGGAAAGTAAACTTACAACTATTTTTTTCTCATTTTTAAACAAACACACGAGAAGATTGCAAGAAAAAGAAATAAACTAGCATGGATGATACAATGGAAAAGTGTGAACACCGACTATCAAAGTGAATGTGTGAGCATGAATATAAAGTCGGTGAGAAACACGTACTCCCCCAAGCTTAGGCTTTTGGCCTAAGTTGGTCTAGTTCCACGGCTGGGCCGGGCGATATCCAAAATCATAATGGGGGTTGTACTAGGATGCGGCAGCTACCGCTTGAACATCTGCCTCACGGAGGTGAGCAGCCTTCACCTCCCTCTCAGGCTCCTCTGCCTCTCCTCTGGTTATGTAATATCTCCGTTTTCCCTGAAAGTCAAAGAAGGCAGGAGCAGGAAGGGTAATATGGAAAACACATTGTCGGTCAAATATTAACCGGTATATGAGGGATTCATTATCCCTCTCAAGGAACTGATAATGTATCATAGCGGCGTGATCAAGGGAAGTTGTATGGAGCGGGGGATCTCCTATGCGGATGGGTATTCCAAGAAAATTTGCTATGCGAGTGGCATAGATCCCACCAAAGAAATCCCCTTCATTAGCATTATTATTTAGCCTCCTCGCAATTATAGCTCCCATGTTGAAACTTCTATCACCCGTTACTGCGCTCTTAAGAATACTAAGGTCAGGTGCGTAGAGGTGACTATGGTCATGCTTGCCGTTAATGCATCTACCTATGAAGAGGGCAAAATAATGTAAGGCAGGAAAATGAATGCTCCCCATGGTAGCCTGCGTAATATCTCTAGTTTCTCGAACAGTTATACTAGAAATAAAATCTCTAACCGAAGACTTAGGAGGGTCATTGGGACTACCCCAATCAGGTATCTTGCATATTCTATTAAAATCCTCTAAATCCATAGTATACGATTTGTCATAAAGATCAAACAGTATGGATCTGTCACGGCCAACAAAAAATTTGAATCTACGAACAAAAGAGGCAGTGAGTGTAGTATATTGTTCACATTTATTGGAGATGAATTCTTCGAGCCCGGCGTTGCGAACAAATGTATCAAACTCATCCTTGAAACCTGCATCAATCATGAATTCATCGGAGGACCATTCACATGGTTGCACCGGTGCGTTCCTCGGCTGATAAGGATCGGGCTCCCGAATCGCGAGACGGGGACCCCTTTTCCTTGAGGAACCACCATGATAATTCTTCCTGGACATCTTCCTTTTTCTGAAATAATTCTGAAATTTGTAGTGACTCAAAATAAAAGTGAACAAAGCTTAACAAAACTCATAGCAACTACTCCTACAAGTGCCTAGAGGCCATATCATGCATCAAAACTACTCGGGACCAACTAAAATTAACATGCAAAGCTCAAGAACAGGGTCACCAAGGCAGCAATAATATGCAATGAATAAAGCACTAGAACAAAAACTAATTGGATCAATGGAGGTGTCCCATACCAAGGAACAATTCCCCAAAACAGTTTGGTGAATGGGGCTTTGCACAAGGAGATCGAAAAATGCAGCAAAATGAGCAAGAACACGGGTTTGAGCTGTGGAATGATTTTTTCTGGAGGTAAACGAAGGAGATGGGTGCTGGAATAAGTGGAGGGGGCCACGTGGGACCCACGAGCCTTCCAGGCGCGCCGAGGGGGTGGGCGCGCCTCCTGGGCTCGTGGCCCACTCGTGCATCCCCGTGACTAGTTATCTATCTCAGAAATTCTTAAATATTCCAGAAAAATCATACTTGAATTTCAGGGCATTTGGAGAATTTTTATTTTCAGGTCATTTTTTTATTGAACGGATAATGTTATATTTATTATTTTTCTACTAAATAACAGAAGGTTGTGACTTCTAGATTCATCCATCTCATGGTCATCAAAAGAAATCCGTCAATGAGGTTGATCAAGTCTCCTTAACAAACTTTTTTTTTGAATCACATAAAACCGGAGAATTTTCGAATAATCACTAGGTTACCTCAACGGGGATGTGCATATCCCCAATAACAAGTATATCATATTTCATCTTGACAGTAGGTATAGGGAATTCAAAGCTTTCAATAATAATTGTTGAAGATTTTTCAATAGCATTAATGCAATGAACTCGATATTGTTTCTTCGGAAAGTGCACCGTGTGCTCATTACCATTAACATGGAAAGTGACATTGCCTTTGTTGCAATCAATAACAGCCCCTGCAGTGTTTAAAAAGGGTCTTCCAAGGATGACCGCCATGGCATCATCCTCGGGAATATCAAGAATAACAAAGTTCGTTAAGATAGTAACGTTCGCAACCACAACAGTCACATCCTCGCAAATGTCGATAGGTAAAGCAGTTGATTTGTCGGCCATTTGCAAAGAAATTTCAGTAGGTGTCAACTTATCCAATTCAAGCCTACGATATAAAGAGAGAGGCATAACACTAACACCAGCTCCAAGATCACATAAAGTAGTTCTAACATAATTTCTTTTAATGGAACAAGGTATAGTGGGTACTCCGGGATCACCTAGTTTCTTAGGAGTCCCACCCTTAAAAGTGTAATTAGCAAGCATGGTGGAAATCTCAATATCAGGTATCTTTCTTTTATTAGTCACAATATCTTTCATGTACTTAGCATAAGGAGACATTTTAAGCATATCAGTCAAACGCATTTGCAAAAAGATAGGTCTAATCATTTCAACAAAGCGCTCAAAATCCTCATCATCCTTTTTCTTGGATGTTTGGGAGGAAAGGGCATGGGTTTCTGAACCCATGGTTCTCTATCTTTACCATGCTTCCTAGCAATAAAATCATTCTTATCATATCTCTTGTTCTTAGGTTGTGGGTTTATCAAGATCAACATCGGGTTCAATCTCCACATCATTATCATTACTAGGTTGAGCATCAACATGAACATCATTATCAATATTATCACTAGGCTCATGTTCATCACCAGATTGTGTCTCGGCATCAGAAATAGAAACATCATTTGGATTCTCGGGTGTAACAGCAACAGGTTTACTAGCATGCAAGTCCCTATCATCTTTATTTTTCTTCCTATTACCAGGATGACTAGGTGCATTAGTATTAACTCCTTGAGAGTCTTTTTCAATTCTCTTAGGATGGCCCTCGGGATACAAAGGTTCCTGAGTTATTCTACCACCTCTAGTGACAAGTCTAACAGAATTGTCATTCAATTCATTAAGCAAGTCATTTTGAGCCTTAAGTACTTGTTCTACTTGAGTAGTGACCATAGAAGCATGTTTACCAATAAGCTTAAGATCATTAACATTTCTATCCACACAAGCACTTATATGATTAATCATACGAGTATTTTGTTTCAGTTGTCTACTAACATAATCATTAAAACTTGTTTGCTTGGCAACAAAGTTATCAAATTCATCTAAGCATAAGCTAGCAGGTTTATCATAAGGAATATCACTCTCATTGAATCTACGAAGAGAATTGACCTCTACTACGTGTGTCGGGTTATCAAGACCATGTATTTCTTCAATAGGTGGTATATTCATAACATCTTCAGATTTAGTACCTTTCTCTTGCATAGATTTCTTGGCTTCTTGCATATCTTCAGGACTGAGGAATAGAATACATCTTTTCTTCGGAGTTGGCTTCGGAGGTGGTTCGGGAATAATCCAAGCATTATCGTTGCTCAAGATATTATTCAATAGAATTTCAGCTTGTTCCACAGTTCGTTCCCTGAAAACACAACCAACACAACTATCTAGGTGGTCCCTAGAAGCATCTGTTAGTCTATTATAAAAGATATCAAGTATTCCATTTTTCTTAAGAGGGTGATCAGGCAAAGCATTAAGTAACTGGAGAAGCCTCCCCAAGCTTGTGGGATACTCTCTTCTTCAATTTGCACAAAGTTATATATATCCTGCAAAGGCAGCTTGTTTCTTATGGGCAGGAAAATATTTCTCAGAGAAGTAGTATATCATATCCTAGGGACTACGCACACAACCAGGAGCAAGAGAAGTAAACCAAGTTATAGCATCACCCTTTAGTGATAAAGGAAACAACTTAAGGATATAGTAATAGCGATTTTTTTCCTCATTAGTGAATAGGGTGGCTATATCATTCAGTTTAGTAAGATGTGCTACAACAGTTTTAGATTCATAACCATGAAAAGGATCAGATTCAACCAAAGTGATTAACTCAGGATCGACAGAGAATTCATAATCCTTGTCGGTAAGAAAGATGGGTGAAGTAGCAAACTTAGGATCATATTTCATTCTACATTCAGAGATTTTACTTTCCACTTGCGTAATAAATTCTCAAGATCATAGCTATCCTTACAAGCAAGAAAGTCTTCACCTACCTCTCCCTCCATAACATAACCCTTAGGTATATTAGGCAATTCATATCTAGGAGAGCTAGGTCTAACAGGTGTAACAGCAGGTTCCATTTCAATAATTTCATCAGTTTCATAAGTATCATCAGATTCAGCAGTAACTCTAGCAATTTGTGCATCAAGAAATTCACCTAGTGGCATATCATTATCAAGCAAAGCATCATCATAAGCATCATGGATAACAGAAGTATCATCATCAAGCACAGGCGACATATCAAAATTAGTAATAGGTGGTGGTGTCGCAAATTTACTCATAACAGAAGGTGAACCAAGTGCAGAGCTAGATGGCAGTTCCTTACCTGTCCTCGTAGTTGAGGGCAAGACTTTAGTTTTTGGATCTCTCGGATTCCTCATAGTGATCAACAGATATAAATCCCAAGTGACTCGGAGAATAGAGCTATCTTCCCCGGCAACGGCGCCAGAAAAAGGTCTTGATAACCCACAAGTATAGGGGATCGCAACAGTTTTCGAGGGTAGAGTATTCAACCCAAATTTATTGATTCGACACAAGGGGAGCCAAAGAATACTCTTGAGTATTAGCAGTTGAGTTGTCAATTCAACCACACCTGAAAGACTTAGTATCTGCAGCAAAATTTTAGTAGCAAAGTAGTATGATAGTAACGGTAGCGGCGGTAACAGTAGCAGTAGTAATTTGTATAGCAAGTGTGATAGCAGTAGCGGTAAAGTAACTTGTATAGGAAAAGCTCGTAGGCATTGGATCGGTGATGGATAATTATGTCGGATGGCATTCATCATGTAACAGCTATAACATAGGGTGATATGCAACTAGCTCTAGTTCGTCAATGTAATGTAGGCATGTATTCTGTATTTACTCATACGTGCTTATGGAAAAGAACTTGCATGACATCTTTTGTCCATCCCTCCCGTGGCAGCGGGGTCCTAATGGAAACTAAGGGATATTAAGGTCTCCTTTTAATAGAGAACTGGAACAAAGCGTTAGCACATAGTGAATACATGAACTCCTCATACTATGGTCATCTCGGGGAGTGGTTCCGGCTACTGTCACTCCGGGGTTGCCGGGTCATAACACATAGTAGGTGACTACAACTTGCAAGATAGGATCAAGAACACACATATATTGATGAAAACATAATAGGTTCAGATCTGAAATCATGGCACTCGGGCCCTAGTGACAAGAATTAAGCATAGCAAAGTAGTAGCAACATCAATCTTAGAACATAGTGGATACTAGGGATCAAACCCCATCAAAACTAACTCGATTACATGATAGATCTCATCCAACCCATCACCGTCTAGCAAGCCTACGATGAGATTACTCACGAACTATGGAGAGCATCATGGAATTGGCGATGGAGGATGGTTGATGATGACGACGGCGTCGATTTCCCCTCTCCGGAGCCCAGAACGGACTCCAGATCTGCCCTCCCGAGGAAGAACAAGCGGTGGCGACGGCTCCGTATCGTGAAACGCGATGAACTCTTCTCTCATGGTTTTTTTGGGTGAGAGAGGCTATATAGAGTTGGAGTTGGAGGTTACGGAGCCACGTGGGCCCCACGAGCCTGCCAGGCGCACCCTAGTGGGGCGCCTCCTCGGCTTGTGGTCCCCTGGCTCCGTGTCTTCGGGTAATTCTTGCGCCAGTATTTTTTATATATTCCACAAAAAATCCTCGTAAGTTTCCAAGTCATTCCGAGAACTCTTATTTCTGCACAAAAACAACACCATGGCAATTGTGCTGAAAACAGCGTCAGTCCGGGTTAGTTCCATTCAAATCATGCAAATTAGAGTCCAAAACAAGGGCAAAAGAGTTTGGAAAAGTAGATACGATGGAGACGTATGACGAGTTCATTAGTAATTTGATTAGGTGAACTTAATTATCATGAATTTAGTCTAAAATTGTCTTTACAAATATTGTAGACCAATGGCCAACTCAAATGTCCCATTCAACTTCAACGCGTTCCTAGAGAAAACCAAGTTGAAAGACGATGGGAGCAACTATGCGGACTCGGCACATAAATTAAAGCTCCTCCTCATGGCTTCCAAGAAGGCATATGTCCTTAATGCACTGCTAGGTGATCCTCCCGTTCCCGCGGTAGACCAGGACGCTAGGAATGCCTCGCAGTCGCGGAGTGATGACTACTCTCTCATTCAGTGCGGCAAACTTTACAGTTTAGAACCAGGGCTCCAAAGGCGTTTTGAGCAACACGGAGCATCTGAGATGTTCGAGGAGCTGAAACTTGTTTTTCAAGCTCATGCCCGGGTCGAGAGATATGAAGTCTCCGACAAGTTCTTTAGCTGTAAGATGGAGGAGAATAGTTCTGTTAGTGAGCACATACTCAGAATGTTTGGGTTGCACAACCTCTTGACTCTGCTGGGACTTGAACTTCCGGATGATGCGTTCATTGACAGAATCCTCCAGTCGCTTCCACCTAGCTATAAAGGCTTTGTGATGAATTACAACATGCAAGGGATGGAAAAGACTATTCCAGACTTGTATTCAATGCTGAAATCTACGGAGGTAGAAATCAAGAAAGAGCATCAAGTGTTGATGGTCAATAAGACCATCAGTTTCAAGAAGGGCAAGGGTAAGAAAAGCTTCAAGAAATACGGCAAAGCAGTTGCCGCGTCCGGTAAGCCAGTTGCCGGGAAGAAGCCAAAGAAAGGACCTAAGCCTGAGACTGAGTGCTATTACTGCAAGGGAACTAGTCAGTGGAAGCGGAATTGCCCCAAGTACTTAGCGGACAAGAAGGCCAGCAACGTCAAAGGTATATGTGATATACTTGTTATTGATGTGTACCTTACCAGCGCTCGTAGTAGCTTCTGGGTATTTGATACCGGTGTTGTTGCTCACATGTGCAACTCTAAGCAGGAACTACGGAACAAGCGTAGGCTGGCTAAGGACAAGGTGACAATGCGCCTCGAGAATGGTTCCAAGATCGATGTGATCGTCGTCGGCACGCTACCTCTACATCTACCTTCGGGATTAGTTTTGAACCTTAATAATTGTTATTTAGTACCAGCCTTGAGCATGAACATTGTAGTAAAGCGGTCATATCAACGTAAAGCACATGAATAAACTCCATACAGATGGACTGTTGGAGTCACTTGATTTTGAATCATTTGACACATGCGAACCATGCCTCATGTGCAAGATGACCAAGACTCCATTCTCTCGAACAATGGAGCGAGCAACCAACTAATTGGAAATAATACATACCGATGTATGCGGTCCGATGAGCGTTGAGGCTCGCGGAGATTGTCGTTATGTTCTCACCCTCACTGATGATTTAAGTAGATATGGGTATGTCTACTTAATGAAACACAAGTCTCAAACCTTTGAAAGGTTCAAGGAATTTCAGAGTGAGGTGGAGAATCAACGTGACAAGAAAATAAAGTTTATAAGATATGATCGTGGAGGAGAATATTCGAGTCACAAGTTTGGCACACACCTAATGAAATGTGGAATTGTTTCACAACTCACGTCGCCTGGCACACCGCAGCGTAACGGTGTGTGTGAACGTCGTAATCGCACTTTATTGGATATGGTGCGATCTATGATGTCTCTTACCGATTTACCGCTATCATTTTGGGGATATGCATTGGAAACCGCCGCATTCACTTTAAATAGGGCACCGTCTAAATCCGTTGAGACGACACTGTATGAATTATGGTTTGGCAAGAAACCTAAGTTGTCGTTTCTGAAAGTTTGGGGCTGCGATGCTTATGTGAAGAAATTTCAACCAGAGAAGCTCGAACCCAAAGCGGAAAAGTGCGACTTCATAGGATACCCTAAGGAAACTATTGGGTACACCTTCTATCTTATATCTGAAGGCAAAATCTTTGTAGAGTTTCTCTCGAAAGGAAGAGCGTCTTCATAGGATACCCTAAGAAAGAGTTTCTCTCGAAAGAAGTAAGTGGGAGGAAAATAGAACCTGATGAGGTAAATGTACCTCCTATCGAACTGGAAGGTAGCGCAACGTAAGAAAATGTTTCTGACGCGCTTGCACCGGCTAGAGATGAAGTTAATGATGATCATGACACTTCGGATCAAGTTACTATTCAGCCTCGAAGGTCGGCAAGGGTACATTCCACACCAGAGTGGTACGATGATGACCCACAAGTATAGGGGATCAATCGTAGTCCTTTCGATAAGTAAGAGTGTCGAACCCAACGAGGAGCAGAAGGCTTTGATAAACAGTTTTCGGCAAGGTAATAACTGCAAGCACTGAAAGTAGCGGTAACAAGTGATGATGTAGTGAGGTGAAACGTAGCAAGTGAAAAGTAAACAAGTAACAAGTAGTAGCAACGGTGCAGCAAAGTGGTCCAATCCCTTTTGTAGCAAGGGACAAGCTTGAACAAAGTCTTATAGGACGAAAAACGCTCCCGAGGACACACGGGAATTTCTGTCATGCTAGTTTCATCATGTTCATGTGATTCGGGTTCGTTACTTTGATAGTTTGATATGTGGGTGGACCGGCGCTTGGGTACTGCCCTTACTTGGACAAGCATCCCACTTATGATTAACCCCTCTCGCAAGCATTTGCAACTACGAAAGAAGAATTAAGACAACGTCTAAGCATAGCATTAAACTAGTGGATCCAAATCAGCCCCTTACGAAGCAACGCATAGGCTGGGGTTTAAGCTTCTGTCACTCTAGCAACCCATCATCTACTTACTACTCCCCCATGCCTTCCTCTAGGCCCAAAGATGGTGAAGTGTTATGTAGTCGACATTCACATAACACCACTAGAGGAAAAGACAACATACAACATATCAAAATACCGAACGAATACCAAATTCACATGACTATTATCAGCATGACTTATCCCATGTCCTCAGAAACAAAAGTAACTACTCACAAAGCATAATCATAATCATGATCAGAGGTGTAATGAGTAGCATCAAGGATCTGAACATAAACTCTTCCACCAAGTAATCCAACTAGCATCAACTACAAAGAGTAATCAACACTACTAGCAACCTTACAAGTATCAACCGGAGTCGCGAGACGGAGATTGGTTACAAGAGATGAACTAGGGTTTGGAGAGGAGATGGTGCTGATGGAGATGACTCCCCTCCGACGGGAGGAGTGTTGGTGATGACGATGGCGATGATTTCCCCCTCCGGGAGGGAAGTTTCCCCGGGACGATCGTCCTGCCGGAGCCCTGGATTGGTTCTGCTCAAGTTACGCCTCGTGGCGGCTGAGAATCCACGGAAAAGCTCCACCCTGATTTTTTTCCGGACGAAACCCTTCATATAGCAAAAGAGGGGGGCTAGTGGGCCACCAGGGTGCCCACAAGCCCTGTAGCCGCCGCCAGGGGGGTAAGTGGCGGCTACCAGGCTTGTGGGCCCCTGGTAGCTCCCCTCTGGCACTTCTTTTGCCCAGTATTTTTTATATATTCCCAAAACATTCCACGTTGAATTTCAGGGCATTTGGAGTTGCGCAGAATAGAGGACTCAGACTTGCTCCTTTTTCAGTCCAGAATTCCAGCTGCCGGTATTCTCCGTCTTCAAATAAACCTTACAAAATAAGAGAGAAAAGGCATAAGTATGGTACCACAAAGTAATATAACCGTCCAAAAAGCGATAAATATCAACATGAAAGCATGATGCAAAATGGACGTATCAACTCCCCCAAGCTTAGACCTCGCTTGTCCTCAAGCGAAAACCAAGATCCATAAACATGTCCACATGATTAGGGATGAAGGTGTCGATAAAACATAATAAGGACATGAGGGCATCATGATCACACATAGAACAGCAATACATCATAAAGATTCTTATGGGAAAGTAACTATTCCTTCACAAAGCAAAGTATGAAGCAAAAACCTTACCGAGAAGTAGCCAACAACAGTCCATAGTCATTGAAGCAGTTGCAATTTATCATAACATCAGAAAGAGTCAAATAAGAGCTTGTACAGCAAACCCACATACTCAATCATCTCTTTTGTTTTCCACAATTGTTACAACTCACGTGGTACTCATGGTATCAAAGTTTCAGCTGGACACAGAGAAAGATAGGGGCTTATAGTTTTGCCTCCAAACCATTTACCTCAAGGGTAAAGTCAACAATAATAAAGCATAAGTACTCATCTCCAAGTTGATATATGAATATAGATCTTTCCCTAGCTTGTGACGGTACCCAAGACAAAGGCAAAAATAAGGAATTGGTGAAGATCACCATGACTCTTTCAAGGGAAAAAAGTAAAAGTACAAGATAGGCCCTTCGCAGAGGGAATCAGAGGTTGTCATGCACTTTTGAGGTTTGGATGTGTGTCCTCTTAGTGCGGAGGAACGTCACTTTATATTGCCTCCTGTGATAAAGAACTTTATTATGCATTTTGTCGCTTTTATGTCTTCCTCATCACAGGTTCGTACAAGCTTATTTTCCACACACTAATAGATCATACATATTAGAGAGCAATTTTTATTGCTTGCACCGATGACAACTTAATTGAGGGATCTTATTCAATCCATAGGTAGGTATGGTGGACTCTCATGGCAAAACTGGGTTGAAGGTTTATGGATGCACAAGTAGTATCTCTACTTGGTGTGGGATTTTTGGCTAATATGAGGTGGAAGCAACCGTCACATGCTAAGGGATCTCTAAACATATAACATTGTTTGGAATCAAGCAAACACAATTCATTATGTTGTCTTCCTTGTCCAACATCTACTTCTAAGCATGTAATAGTTTGGTGAGTGCTCACAATTATAAAAAGTGTCTAAGATGATATATTTATATGTGAACCTCTCTTTCCTTATTACTTCTTATTAATTGCAACAATGACTGGGGTCTATGTTGGTCTATTCTCAACAAGTTTCAATCATCATACTTGTTATATGTGAAGCTATCACTTTCCAAAAGATCATCTCATGATCTTTCATGCTATCATTCTTGTAATAGGAAAGAACTAAAACAAAGGTAAAAGCAAAAGCCAAGGGGATTGCCCATGCCAATGCTTAGTTGTCTTCCTTTGGTGGTGATGGTGGTGGTGTTGTTGAAGCAGTCTTGAGCTTGTCTAATTTCCACTTGAGCATAAAGTTATGCTCCCTCAGATCGTCATTTTCCTCCTCAAGCTTCAACACTCTATGGCAAAGTTCCTGCTTACTCTCCTACAAGAAACGAGAAGGGATAAACAAGGTCTTAGGCTTCTTCCTTCGGTCAGGGAGGCTTGACTTCTTGAACTCCACATGAGTGCGTCCAGGTTGAGGTAGAGGAGCCTCCTCTTCGTCGGAACTCGTTTGTTCCTTCCCCTTGGGATCATAGTCCTCTTCCTCATCAGTGGTCCAGCCATATGGTTCCAAGTCCCCATAGACCTTGGGGTTAGCAAGGTAATCAGCTACATAGATCTCCCCCTCTGAATCCTGAGAAGACATCTTGACCTAGATCTGCGGAAGAAAACAGGCTCGAAAAGAAAACAGAGGAAAACTGCGCGATACGAAGATCAAAACCCTTGGGCGTATATATAATGATTTTTTCTGGACCATAAGGAGTGCGCCGCAAGAAAACGGAGTCCAGGGGGCACACGAGGTGCCCATAAGCCCTGTAGCCGCCGCCAGGGGGGCAAGTGGCGGCTACCAAGCTTGTGGCCGCCTCGTGCGCTCTCTAGACTGGTTTTTATTTTTCTAATTTTCCATAATTTCCAAAATGGAGAAAATTTCCTATTGGAAAAGTTTCAGAGTCCAATTACTTACCGAAACACATACCTCTTCGTTTTCAGGGTCTGAAACAGGCTGATAAACATCCCTTATGTACTCCTCTAGAGTTATGATATTGATGATATTGGTCTCAACATTTATGAGAGTACCAGAGATATAATGCTTGATTCTTTGCCCATTTACCACTCTAGGAAAATTACCTTCCATGTTATTGATTTTGATGGCACCAGAACGATATACTTCCTCGACAACGTAAGGACCTTCCCATTTAGAGAGAAGCTTGCCTGCGAAGAATCTTAAGCGAGAATTGTATAGCATGACATAATCACCTACATTGAACTCTCGTTTTTGTATTCTTTTATCGTGCCATCTCTTAAACTTTTCCTTGAACAACTTGGCATTCTCATATACCTGGGCCCTCCATTCATCTAATGAGCTGATATCAAACAACCGCTTCTAACCGGCAAGTTTGAAATCAAAGTTGAGCTCTTTGATTGCCCAATAAGCTTTGTGTTCCAGCTCAAGAGGTAAATGACAGGCCTTACCGTAAACCGTTTTATACGGCGACATGCCCATGGGATTCTTATAAGCAGTCTTATAAGCCCATAGTGCATCGTCAAGTTTGCTACACCAATTCTTCCGAGATCTATTGACAGTCTTTTGTAAGATCAATTTGATCTCCCTATTACTCAACTCCACTTGACCACTAGACCGAGGATGATAAGGAGATGCAACTCTATGGTTGACATCATACTTAGCAAGCATCTTGCAGAAAACACCATGGATGAAGTGTGAACCGCCATCATTCATAAAATACCTAGGACTCCAAATCTTGGGAAAATGACTTCTTTAAGCATCTTAATAGAGGTGTGATGATCATCATTTCTAGTGGGGATAGCTTCTACCCACTTAGTGACATAATCAACAGCTACTAAGATGTGAGTATACCCATTGGGACTCGAGAAGGGTCCCATATAATCAAAGCCCCAGACATCAAATGGTTCAATGACAAGTGAATAGTTCATAGGCATTTCCTGACGCTTACAGATGTTCCCTATTCTTTGGCATTCGTCACAAGACAAGACAAACTTATGAGCATCCTTGAAGAGAGTGGGCCAATAGAAACCTGATTGCAATACCTTATGAGCAGTTCTATCTCCAGCATGGTGTCCTCCGTAGGCTTCGGAATGACACTTCTGCAAGATCTATCCCTGTTCATGTTCAGGCGCACAACGTCTAATAACACCATCTACTCCTTCCTTATAAAGGTGAGGATCATCCCAAAATTAGTGTCTCAAGTCAAAGAAGAATTTCTTCTTTTGCTGGTAGGTGAAATTGGGTGGTATGTATTTGGCTACGATATAGTTTGCGTAATCAGCATACCATGGTGCACTATGTGAAGTGCGGATGACAATTAATTGCTCATCAGGAAAGCTGTCATCAATAGGTCGTGGGTCATCAAGGACATTCTCTAGCCTGGACAAGTTATCTGCTACAGGGTTATCAGCACCCTTTCGGTCAACAACGTGCAAATCAAATTCCTGTAGCAGGAGAACCCATCTGATTAGCCTAGGCTTAGCGTCCTTCTTCTCCATAAGGTACTTAATAGCAGCATGATCAGAGTGAATAGTGACTTTGGAGTCAACTATATAAGATCTGAACTTTTCACATGCAAACACGACTGCTAAAAACTCCTTTTCCGTAGTGGCATAGTTTCTTTGGGCACTGTCTAGAGTTTTACTAGCGTGGTGAATAACATTCAACTTCTTGTCAACTCTTTGTCCTAGAACAACACCAACAGCATAATCACTAGCATCGCACATGATTTCAAAGGGCAAGTTCCAATCAGGTGGTTGAACAATAGATGAGGTTATCAAGGCCTTCTTAAGTATTTCGAAAGCTTCCTCACAATCCTCATCAAAAACAAAAGGAACATCCTTCTGCAAGAGGTTGGTAAGAGGCCTAGAAATCTTAGAGAAGTCTTTAATGAACCTTCTATAGAAACCATCATGACCTAGGAAACTTCGTATACCTCTGATATCTGTGGGGCAAGGCATTTTCTCAATTGCATCAACCTTAGCCTTGTCAACTTCAATGCCTTTCTCAGAGATTTTGTGTCCTAAGACGATGCCTTCATTAACCATGAAGTGGCACTTCTCCCAGTTCAAGACAAGGTTGGTATCTTTGCATCTCTGCAAGACTCGATCAAGGTTGCTGAGGCAATCGTCAAAGGAAGAACCGTAAACAGAGAAATCATCCATGAAAACCTCAACAATCTTTTCACAAAAGTCACAGAATATAGCCATCATACACATTTGAAAGGTGGCAGGTGCATTGCATAAGCCAAAAGGCATACGTCTATAAGCAAAGGTACCGAAGGGGCAGGTGAAAGTGGTTTTCTCCTGATCAGATTGTGCAACAGGTATTTGCGAGAAACCTGAATAACCGTCTAGAAAGCAGAAGTGTGTGTGTTTAGATAGCCTTTCTAGCATTTGGTCGATAAACGACAAAGGATAATGGTCTTTCCTGGTTGCCTTGTTCAGTTTCCAGAAGTTTATCACCATCCTATAGCCAGTAATAATCCTCTATGGGATTAGTTCATTCTTATCATTAGGAACGACGGTGATACCTCCCTTCTTAGGTACGCAATGTACTAGACTTACCCAATCACTATGAGCAACAAGATAAATGATTCCTGCTTCCAGAAGCATTAATATTTCTTTTCTCACGACCTCTTTCATCTTAGGATTTAATCTCCTTTGATGATCAGCAACTGGTTTAGAATCAGGATCAGTTTTCATCTTGTGATGACATAGAGTGGGACTAATACCCTTAAGATCATCAAGAGTATATCCAATAGCCGCACGGTGCTTCCTCAAAGTTTTTAATAACTTCTTCTCTTTGTGATCCGAGAGGTGAGAACTAATAATAACAGGATATATCTCCTTCTCATCAAGGTAGGCATACTTAAGAGTATGTGGTAACTGTTTTAGCTTGAACACATGATCACCCTTTGGTGGGGGAGGATCCCCAAGCAGTTCAAGAGGCAGATTATTCTTGAGAATAGGATATTGTTGTAAGAAAATTTTATCTATCTCATTTCTTTCGTCCATATGCATATCATTTTCATGCTCAAGCAGATATTGCTCTAAAGGATCCGTAGGAGGCATGACAATAGAGGCAAGAGCAATGATTTCGTCCCTACGAGATGACTCTTTTTCATGGGGTTGTCTTCCAAACTTGGAGAAGTTAAGTTCATGAGACACACCCTCGAAACTAACAGTGACAGTCTGTTTAATGCAATCAATATGAGCATTGACAGTGTTGAGAAAGGGTCTACCAAATATGATGGGACAAAAGCTATCTTGTGCAGTAGCAAGGACGAGGAAATCAATAGGGTACTTCGTCTTACCACACAAGACTTCTACATCTCGAACAATTCCCACAAGGCAGATAGTGTCTCTATTAGCTAGCATAATAGTGACATCAATGGGTTCTAACTCAGCAGGTGCGATCTCATCTTTGATTTCATCGTATAGGGACCGGGGTATTGCACTAACACTAGCACCCATATCACATAAACCATAATAACAATGATATCCTATCTTGACAGAAACAACGGGCAGGCCAACTACAGGTCCGTATTTGTCTTTCGCGTGAGGTTTAGCGATTCTAGCGGAGTCCTCACAGAATTTGATAACATGCCCGTCTATGTCTTCGGCTAAGAGATCTTTGATAATAGCAACACTAGGTTCAACTCTAATTTCCTCAAGGGGTGCAAGTGGTCTAATGTAACCCCTACGTATCATAGTTGGAGCTTTAGAATAATCCTTTTTCCTAGCAGGGTAAGGTGGTTTCTCAGTGTAGGCACAAGGAGCAATAGGATCACTAAAGGCAATGACTTTCTCTTCAACTAGATTGGGTTTAACTATGTTGACTTCTACGGGAGGATGATACTTAAACCACTTCTCTTTGGGAAGATCAACATGAGCAGCAAAAGATTCACATAGAGAAGCTACTATCTCAGAGTCAAGTCCATACTTAGCGCTAAAATCTCTAGAAGTGTTTGTTTCAACAAAAGATTTAACGCAATCAAACTGGAAATTCATACCTGACTCCTTACCGTCTTCAAGCTCCCAATCTTCAGAGTTACGTTTGATTCTTTCCAATAAATTCCACTTGTGGTCAATATCCTTCTTCATAAAATAACCGGTACAAGAAGTGTCAAGCATGGTACGATCTTCATGAGAAAGCCGAGCATAAAAGTTTTGAGAGATAATTTCTCTCGAGAGCTCATGATTGGGGAATGAATATAGCATTGATTTAAGCCTCCCCCAAGCTTGAGCTATGCTTTCCCTGTCACGAGGCCAAAAGTTATAAATATAATTCCGATCACGATGTACTAAATGCATAGGATAAAACTTTTGATGAAATTCCAATTTCAACCGATTGTAGTCCCATGATCCAGTATCATCACATAGCCTATACCATGTCAATGCCTTATCCTTAAAAGATAAAGGAAAGCCTTTCTTATTTACCTCATCCTCGGGCAAACCTGCAAGCTTACGTAAACCACAAACTTCATCTACATAGATTAGATGCAAGTCTGGATGTGATGATCCATCTCTTGTAAAAGGATTAGCCAGCAGTTTCTCAAGCATACCCGAAGGAATTTCATAAAAGATATTTTCAGTAGGTACCTAAGGTTGAGGAGAAACTCCTCGTGCTTCCGTTCGTGGTGAAGATACCCCGAACAAATTCCTCAAAGGAACAGTTTCCATAGCGACAAGTGACAATAAATTTCAGCACAGTATATAAATGTTTCCTTACCAAATTCCACTTACCAAAGGCGCTTCACTCCCCGGCAACGGCGCCAGAAAAGAGTCTTGATGACCCACAAGTATAGGGGATCAATCGTAGTCCTTTCGATAAGTAAGAGTGTCGAACCCAACGAGGAGAAGAAGGCTATGATAAACAGTTTTCAGCAAGGTAATAATTGCAAGCACTGAAAGTAGAGGTAACAAGTGATGGTGTAGTGAGGTGAAACGTAGCAAGTGAAAAGTAACAAGTAACAAGTAGTAGAAACGGTGCAGCAAAGTGGCCCAATCCCTTTTGTAGCAAGGGACAAGCCTGAACAAAGTCTTATAGGAGGAACAACGCTCCCGAGGACACACGGGAATTTCTGTCATGCTAGTTTCATCATGTTCATGTGATTCGCGTTTGTTACTTTGATAGTTTGATATGTGGGCGAACCGGCGCTTGGGTACTACCCTTACTTGGACAAGCATCCCACTTATGATTAACCCCTCTCGCAAGCATCCGCAACTACGAAAGAAGAATTAAGACAACGTCTAACCATAGCATTAAACTAGTGGATCCAAATCAGCCCCTTACGAAGCAACGCATAGACTGGGGTTTAAGCTTTTGTCACTCTAGCAACCCATCATCTACTTACTACTCCCCAATGCCTTCCTCTAGGCCCGAAGATGGTGAAGTGTTATGTAGTCGACGTTCACATAACACCACTAGAGGAAAAGACAACATACAGCATATCAAAATACCGAACGAATACCAAATTCACATGACTATTATCAGCATGACTTATCACATGTCCTCAGGAACAAAAGTAACTACTCACAAAGCATAATCATAATCATGATCAGAGGTGTAATGAGTAGCATCAAGGATCTGAACATAAACTCTTCCACCAAGTAATCCAACTAGCATCAACTACAAAGAGTAATCAACACTACTAGCAACCTTACAAGTATCAACCGGAGTCGCGAGACGGAGATTGGTTACAAGAGATGAACTAGGGTTTGGAGAGGAGATGGTGCTGATGAAGATGTTTATGGAGATGACTCCCCTCCGACGAGAGGAGTGTTGGTGATGACGATGGCGACGATTTCCCCCTCCGGGAGGGAAGTTTCCCCGGCAGGATCGTACTGCCGGAGCCCTAGATTGGTTCTGCTCAAGTTCCGCCTCGTGGCGGCGGAGAATCCACGAAAAAGCTCCACCCTGATTTTTTTCGGACGAAACCCTTCATATAGCAAAAGAGGGGGGTAGTGGGCCGCCAGGGTGCCCACAAGCCCTGTAGCCGCCGCCAGGGGGGTAGGTGGCGGCTACCAGGCTTGTGGGCCCTTGGTAGCTCCCCTCTGGCACTTCTTTCGTCCAGTATTTTTATATATTCCCAAAAAATTCCACGTTGATTTTCAGGGCATTTGGAGTTGCGCAGAATAGAGGACTCAGACTTGCTCCTTTTTCAGTCCAGAATTCCAGCTGTCGGTATTCTCCCTCTTCAAATAAACCTTGCAAAATAAGAGAGAAAAGGCATAAGTATGGTACCACAAAGTAATGTAACAGTCCAAAAAGCGATAAATATCAACATGAAATCATGATGCAAAATGGACGTATCATACGACAACCCTGTCATGGAAATCATGTTGTTGGACAATAGTGAACCTTCGAACTATGAAGAAGCGATGGCAGGCCCGAATTCCAACAAATGGCTTGAGGCCATGAAATCCGAGATAGAATCCATGTATGTGAAAAAACTATGGACTTTGGTGGACTTGCCCGATGATCGGCGAGCCATAGAAAATAAATGGATCTTTAAGAAGAAGACTCACGCGGATGGTAATGTGACCATCTATAAAGCTCGACTTGTGACTAAGGGTTATCGACAAGTTCAAGGGATTGACTACGATGAGACCTTCTCACCCGTAGCATGCAGAAGTCAGTCCGAATCATGTTAGCAATTGACATATTTTATGATTATGAAATCTGGCAAATGGACGTCAAAACGACATTCCTAAACGACTTTCTGAAGGAAAAATTGTATATGATACAGCCGGAAGGTTTTGTCGATCCTAGCAATACTAAAAAGGTATGCAAGCTCCAACGCTCCATCTATGGGCTAGTGCAAGCATCTCCGAGTTGGAACATTCGCTTTGATGAGGTGATCAAAGCGTTTGGGTTTGTACAGACTTATGGAGAAACCTGTATTTACAAGAAAGTGAGTGGGAGCTGTGTAGCATTTCTCATATTATATGTGGATGGCATATTGTTGATGGGAAAGGATATAGAACTATTGGAAAGCATCAAGGCCTGTTTGAATAATAGTTTTTCAATGAAGGACCTTGGAGAAGCTGCTTACATATTAGGCATCAAGATATATAGAGATAGACCGAGATACCTCATAGGTCTTTCACAAAGCACATACCTTGACAAGATATTGAAGAAGTTCATTATAGATAAGGCTAAGAAGGGGTTCTTGGCTGTATTACAAGGTCTGAGGTTGAGTACGACTCAACGCTCGACCACGGTGGAAGATAGAGAAAAGATGAGTATCGTCCCCTATGCTTCAGCCATAGAGTCTATCATGTATGCCATGTTGTGTACCAGACCTGATGTGAACGTTGCCATAAGTTTGGTAGGGAGGTACCAAAGTGATCCAGGAGTGGATCACTGGACATCGGTCAAGACTATCCTAAAGTACCTGAAAAGGACTGAAGATATGTTTCTCGTATATGGAGGTGACGAAGAGCTCGTCGTAAAGGGTTACGTCGACACTAGCTTCGACACAGATCGAGATGACTCCAAGTCACAAACCGGATACATGTATATTTTGAATAATGGGGCAGTTAGCTGGCGCAGTTGCAAGCAAAGCGTCGTGGCGGCATCTACATGTGAAGCGGAGTACACAACTGCTTCGGAAGAAACACATGAAGGAGTCTGGATGAAGGAGTTCATCACCGACCTAGGAGTGATTCCAAGTGCATCGGGCCCGATGACTCTGTTCTGTGACAACACTGGAGCTATTGCCATTGCAAAGGAGCCCGGGTTTCACAAGAAGACCAAGCACATCAAGCGCCGCTTCAACTCCATTCGTGGATACATCCAGGATGGAGATATAGATAGTTGTAAAGTACATACGGATCTGAATGTCGCATACCCGTTGACTAAACCTCTTCCACGGGCAAAGCATGATCAGCACCAGATCTCTATGGGTGTTCGATTCATCACAATGTAACTAGATTACTGACTCTAGTGCAAGTGGGAGACTGTTGGAAATATGCCCTAGAGGCAATAATAAAGTTGTTATTAATATATTTCTAGTTCATGATAATTGTCTATTAATCATGCTATAATTGCATTAACCGGAAACCGTAATACATGTGTGAATATATAGATCACAATGTGTCCCTAGTGAGTCTCTAGTTGGCTAGCTCGTTGATTAATAGATGATCATGGTTTCCTGATCATGGACATTGGATGTCATTGATAACGGGATCACATCATTGGGGAATGATGTGATGGACAAGACCCAATCCTAAGCATAGCACTGTATCGTGTTGTTCGTCTGCTAAAGCGTTTCTAATGTCAAGTATCATTTCCTTAGACCATGAAATTGTGCAACTCCCGGATACCGTAGGAATGCTTTGGGTGTATCAAACGTCCCAACGTAACTGGGTGATTATAAAGGTGCACTATATGTATCTCCGAAAGTGTCTGTTGGGTTCTATGAATCGAGATTCGGATTTGTCACTCCGTGTGACGAAGAGGTATCTCTGGGCCCACTCGGTAATCCATCATCATATTGAGCTGAGTGTGACTAAGGAGTTAGCTGTTGGTTGTGTGCTGCCTGCTCTAGACCCAGTGGCTATGCTGGGATGCAACAAGGGCTCCTTGTCTGTTGCTGCCTCCAGCGCTGCACAAGCCACCCCAACATTAGAAGAACCTGTTGTTGGTCTTCATGTTGATGTTGCTACCCTCATTGTTGTCCCTGCTACTCCCATTGTTATCCTTGCTGAGCCCCTGGAGGCATTTATCACTGGGATTACGCGCACACTGCCATCTACCATCCTGGCTGCGCCTTTCTCCGATGTTTTGACACCTTTGACAAGCAAGAATAAATACCTTGCCTCACAGTCTGAGCCGAGGCGTAGCTCAAGGTTGGCATCCAAGCCGGCGGTGCTGTCAAGAGAGAAGGCTGCGCAGGAACTGCTGGCGTGTCGTCTCGGCCTGCTCGAGCCTGGAGAACCTTACGACGAGGCGGCTGCAAAGCGTTACGAGGCCCTGTTTGATGGTCCTCTCTCTCCCATGGCGACTAGGGCGATCCATGGCCTGGTCAAGGCGGTGAACAAGATGAAAAGGCGAAGAAGCTGCCAACTGTTGGGCCACTTGTGGCAGCTGTTGCAAACTGACTGTTCCGGTGCTGGTTGTAATTCCGTGGGTGTCCTTGTGTGTGCAATGCTGCTATGTCTGAGCAGCCTGTGTCCCTTGTGCTGCATCCATTTGTGGCGGCGTTGGAAGGCAATTGTTCCTGTCTGGCCAATGCATTTACTCTTGTTAAAAATATTGGTCATGCTTTGTCCTGGAGGGATGTGTACTGTTGTTTTGGTTATTCCCAGTTAATCCCATGGCTCAACACAATGTGAACGTACTTTGTTGGAATGTGCGCGGACTCAATGCTCCTGCTCGTCGCACCACTGTTCGCAAGATCGTGGATGATTCTGCCTGCAGCATTATTTGCCTCCAGGAATCAAAGCTAGCTATTGTTGACGATAATCTCATTTCGGAGGTGCTCGGGCCAAAATTTGTTGATCGGTACGCCTACCTCCCTACTATTGGCACACGTGGGGGGATTATAATCGCCGCGTCCTCGTCTTCTTTCGAGCTTTCGCTCCCCACACTTACTGCCAACACTTTGACAGTCAACATAAAAATGAAAGAGGAGGGGATTCAATGGTTCCTCACCGGGGTTTATGGCCCCCAAGGAGATGATGAAAAAACTGCTTTCATTGACGGGCTAAAAGGAATGGCTTCCTTATAGCGAGACTTGTGGCTTATTTTGGGCGACTTCAACCTGATTTACAAGGCTTCTGACAAAAACAACTCCAACTTAAATCGTCGCCTCATGGGTGGTTTCAAGGCGGCGCTTGATGCCCTCGAGATCAAGGAAATAAACCTCCCGGGCAGGAGATACATGTGGTCTAATGAGCAGCAAAACCCCATCATGACAAAAATTGACCGCTGCTTTTGCTCCACCGCTTGGGATGTTCTTTTTCCTGCCTCACACCTTCGAGCCCTACCGGTCGTGGCGTCCGACCACTGCCCTCTCCTCCTTCGCGGTGCAGTTGACCATCCCAAGTCACGTGCCTTCAAATTTGAATCCTTTTGGCCGTCAATGCCGGGCTTCAAGGATGTTGTCACCTCTGCTTGGTGGAAGAATATTCACACAACAGACGCATTGCGTAGGCTACATATAAAACTCTCGCACTGCGAAGGCCCTCAAAAAGTGGCACCGACAAAACTATGGAAACATTGATATGCAAATGGCTGTGGCGTTGAATATTATTGGTCGTCTTGATGTTGCCATGGAGACACGACCGCTCACTGCCGAGGAGTTTGCCTTGCGAGTGGAACTCAAAAGTCTTTTTGACGGGTTGGCAGTCATACTCAAGATGCAACGTCGTCAGCGCTCAAGGCTGATTGGGATTCGGGTTGGAGATGCGAACACAAGTCTCTTCCACATCCGCGCCAATGGTCGTCGAAGAAAAAATTCATTGAGGTGCTCCAGACCGATGACGGTGTCGCCGTGTCTTCGGAGGACAAGGAACGTGTGATTCTAGACCACTTCCAAAACCATCTGGGCACAAATTCCCCTCGTAGTGCGTGCCTTAATTTTGAGGCTCTTGGATACGCTCCTTCTGATATGTCGGCTCTCGAGGGGAATTTCAGTGAGGAACAGATGAAGGCCGCAATTTTTTCCATGCCAACGGAGAAGGCTCCGGGGCCTGACGGTTTCATTGGGATGTTCTTTCGTGTATGTTGGGACGTCATCAAGGGTGACATCCGTGCCGCCATTGATCATGTTGCCAATATGGGCGGCTCCTGCTTGGGTTTGCTTAACTCAGCGAACATCGTCTTGCTCCCAAAGAAAGATGGGGCTGTGAGGGTCGACCACTTTCGCCCCATTAGCTTGGTCCATAGTTTTGCAAAGATTTTTGCAAAGCTTCTGGCCATGCGAACGGCGCCTTTTCTACAAGATCTAGTCTCTGTGAGCCAGAGTGCTTTCATCAAGCGACGTTGTATCCATGAAAATTTCCTTCACGTCAGAAACATTCTTCATGGTCTTCATCGGAAAAAAATCCCGGGCATGTTCATTAAGCTTGACATTTCTAAGGCTTTTGACTCGGTGAGCTGGCCTTTTCTGTTGGAGGTGCTCACTGCTTTGGGCTTTGCACTCTCTTCGCCACAACAAATTCTAAAGTGCTCCTGAATGGGAGGCCGGGCAAGTCTTTTCGTCACAGACGTGGCCTCCGCCAAGGGAACCCCCTCTCCCCCATGCTCTTCATCCTTGCCATTGACCCCTTGCACAGGCTTTTCATGTGTGCGTCTGAGATAGGTCTCCTCAAGCCTATCAAACTCAAGAACGGGCTCTATAGGATGTCCTTGTATGCGGATGATGCTGCCATTTTTGCAAACCCAGACATCGATGAGATGCGCGCTATTGTCAGGATCTTGAGGGTATTCGGGGCTGCTAGCGGCCTCCTTGTCAACATGGCAAAAAACTGAAATTTTCCCGATTCGATGCAACAACAATGACCTTGAGGAATGCCTTCTCCAGTTCCCTGCAAAGTTGGGGACCTTTCCTTGCACATACCTAGGCCTCCCATTGCACTTTCGAAAGCTCAGAAAAGTTGAGTTGCAACCCTTGATTGACAAGATTGGTGCAAAGCTCCAACCATGGATGGGAAGAAATTTCGCTCGTGCGGGACGCCTAGTTCTTGCAAAATCTGTCCTCACTGCGGTTGGCATTTTTCACATGTCTGTCATTTAACTTCCGAAGTGGGCCCGAAATTTTTTTGACAAAATAAGGCGGGTCTTTATTTGGAAAGGCGACAATGGTGAACATGCATGTGGTGGGCACTCCTTAGTTAACTGGGACATGGTATGTAGGCCGAAGAAGTTTGGAGGGCTAGGTTTGCTTGATTTAGACAAATTTGGACGTGCCCTCCGTCTCCGTTGGCCTTGGATCCAATGGACCGCCCCAAATAGGCCTTGGGTAGGGTCTGATCTACCTTGTAATGAAAAAGACATGGCTCTTTTTAGGGCAGCAACTACCATCACTCTCGAAAATGGATCCAAAGCAAGCTTTTGGTTTGACAGATGGTTGGACGGGAGTGCCCCAAAAGACATTGCGCCATCAATTTTTTTGCTTGCGAAGCGCAAGCGACGGTTGGTTATGAACGAACTTCGGGGCAACCGATGGATCCGATCACTGAGGAATATTACCACCACCTTACAGATTAGAGAATACATCACTCTTTGGTCCTTGCTGCAGAACATCCAGCTTGACCCTGTTGTTGATGATACCATTTTGTGGACTGCTTCCTCTTCGGGTTCGTACTCGGCCTCCTCCGCTTATCAGCTCCAATTTGCTGGTGCCACAATCCCTTTCTTGGCAACGAATGTTTGGGGCACAAAGGCTGAGCCAAAATGCAAGTTGTTCATGTGGCTCCTCCTGCACCGTAAGGCCCTTACTGCAGATCGTTTGGCCATCCGAGGTTGGGCTCATGACGAGGTTTGCAAGCTGTGCCTCACTGGATATGAAACAAATGAGCACCTCGCACGGGAGTGCTTTTTTCCTGTGGGGTATGGGGCATTGTCACCACTTGGTTATCTATCCCCCATGGAGCGGCACCTATTTTCTCCACCTTAGAGGAGTGGTGTAATGCCAATACACAAGGGTGTGACGCGGCTGCTCGCATGAGGTTCGGTCATGCGACTACCTACGTACTCTGGAATGTTTGGAAGGAGCGAAACATGCGAATATTCAATGATGCCTTGCGTTCGGTGCTCGATGTTGCCTATCTAGTCATGGAAGACTTGAACCAAGTGCGTTGGGCATTTGGGCTCACTTCGTAGTTTCATTTTTTGTTGGATTTATAATGTAAATCTTGGGCTAGTTTGTAAGCTTGTATGTAACTATTGTACATTCTTCTTCTTCTTCTTCTTTCTTTTCATTTTTCCTATTTCTTCTCCTCTTTTTGGAGCTCAATTAGCTAACTATGTCTTTTTGGAGCTAAATGGGCTAATTATCCCATTTTAGAGGAAAACAAGCTAAGTATATAATATTAATGAGCTAACCAAGGTTCTTATGCCATTTTGAGCTTATAATGTCTTTTTGGAGCTAAATGGGCTAATTATGTCATTATTGGGGAAATTAAGGCAAGGAGAATATGAAAGCGGAGAAGATAGAGGAGTAGGAGGAGAAGAATAAGAAATAAAGAAGAAGTAGGAGACGGAGGAGGAGGAGAAGGACTAGAAGGTCCTTGGCCTCCTCCTCCTTCTCCTCCTCCTCCTTCTCCTTCTTCTCTTCTTCTTCTTCTTCTTCTTTCTTTTCATTTTTCCTATTTCTTCTCCTCTTCTCCTCTTCTTGGATCTCAATTAGCTAACTATGTCTTTTTGGAGCTATATGGGCTAATTATCCCATTTTAGAGGAAAACAAGCTAAGTATATAATATTAATGAGTTAACCAAGGTTCTTATGTCATTTTGAGCTTATAATGTCTTTTTGGAGCTAAATGGGCTAATTATGTCATTGTTGGGGAAATTAAGGCAAGGAGAATATGAAAGAGGAGAAGAAATAGGAGGAGGAGGAGAAGAAGAAGAAATCAAGAAGAAGGAGGAGAAGGAGGAGAAGGACTAGAAGGTCCTTGGCCTTCTCCTCCTTCTCCTCCTCCTCCTCCTCCTCCTCCTTCTCCTTCTCCTCTTCTTCTTCTTCTTCTTCTTCTTCTTCTTTTCATTTTTCCTATTTATTCTCCTCTTCTCCTCTTCTTGGAGCTCAATTAGCTAATTATGTCTTTTTGGAGCTATATGGGATAATTATCCCATTTTAGGGGAAAACAAGCTAAGTATATAATATTAATGAGTTAACCAAGGTTCTTATGCCATTTTGAGCTTATAATGTCTTTTTGGAGCTAAATGGGCTAATTATGTCATTGTTGGGGAAATTAAGGCAAGGAGAATATGAAAGAGGAGAAGAAATAGGAAGAGGAGGAGAAGAAGAAGAAATCAAGAAGAAGGAGGAGAAGGACTAGAAGGTCCTTGGCCTTCTCCTCCTTCTCCTCCTCCTCCTCCTCCTCCTCCTCCTCCTCCTTCTCCTCTTCTTCTTCTTCTTCTTCTTCTTTACATTTTTCCTATTTCTTCTCCTCTTCTCCTCTTCTTGGAGCTCAATTAGCTAATTATGTCTTTTTGGAGCTATATGGGATAATTATCCCATTTTAGGGGAAAACAAGCTAAGTATATAATATTAATGAGCTAACCAAGGTTCTTATGCCATATTGAGGTTATAATGTCTTTTTGGAGCTAAATGGGCTAATTATTTCATTGTTGGGGAAATTAAGGCAAGGAGAATATGAAAGTGGAGAAGAAATAGGAGGAGGAGGAGAAGAAGAAGAAATCAATAAGAAGGAGGAGAAGGAGGAGGAGAAGGAGGAGAAGGACTAGAAGGTCCTTGGCCTTCTCCTCCTTCTACTCCTCCTCCTACTCCTCCTTCTCCTTCTCTTCTTCTTCTTCTTCTTCTTTCTTTTCATTTTTCCTATTTATTCTCATCTTCTCCTCTTTGAAAGGACGTGGATGTCGCCTAGAGGGGGGGTGAATAGGCGCTTTAAAATAATTAAGGTTTAGGCTTGAACAAATGCGGAATAAAACTAACGTTTAATATGTCAAGCACAAAACCTACAAACAACTAGGCTCACCTATGTGCACCAACAACTTATGCTAAGCAAGATAAACAACTAAGTGATAGCAAGATATATTACAATAAACAATATGTCTATCACAAAGTAAAGTGCATAAGTAAAGGGTTCGGGTAAGAGATAACCGAGGCACGGGGAGACGATTATGTATCCCGAAGTTCACACCCTTGCGGATGCTAATCTCCGTTAGAGCGGTGTGGAGGCACAATGCTCCCCAAGATGCCACTAAGGCCACCGTAATCTCCTCACGCCCTCGCACCATGCAAGATGTCGTGATTCCACTAAGGGACCCTTGAGGGCGGTCACCGAACCCGTACAAATGGAAAACCTTGGGGGCGGTCACCGAACCCGTACACGTGGCAACCCTTGGGGGCGGTTACCGGTACCCGTACAAATTGCTCGGGGCTATCTCCACAACCTAATTGGAGGCCCCGACGCTTGCCTGGAGCTTCACACCACAATGATTGAGCTCCGAGACACCACCAAGCTTCTAGGATGCCAAAGCATCCACGAAGAACAATATCTAGGGTACTAAGTACCAAAGGTAGTAAGCTTCTCAACTTCTCACTTCCACGTATCACCGTGGAGAACTCAAACCGATGCAACTAATGCAATGGCAAGAACACACGAAGTGGTCAAGTCCCTCACACTCAAATCCCTCCACAACAACAAAAGCTATGGAGAAATATGAGAGGAAGAACAAGGAGCTCACAAAGAACTCCAAGATCAAGATCCAAGGGGTTCCCCTCACATAGAGGAGAAAGTGATTGGTGGAGATGTGGATCTAGATCTCCTCTCTCTTCTCCCTCAAGAACAAGCAAGAATCATTGGAGGGATTGAGAGTAAGCACGCTCTAAGAATGTCAACAATGGAGGTAGAACAAGAGCTCAACGGATAGATAAAGCCAAGGGGGAAGAAGACCCCCTTTATATAGTGGGGGAAGGAATCAGACCGTTACCCCCACTCTCTGCCCGAGCTCCAGCGGTACTACCGCTGGCTGCAGCGGTACTACCGCTGGCACTCCAGCGGTACTACCGCTGACCAGGGGCGGTACTACCGCCAGCTAGCGGTACTACCGCCGGCTGCAGCGGTACTACCGCCAGCTAGCGGTACTACCGCCGGCTGCAGCGGTACTACCATTGGTACTCCAGCGGTACTACCGCTGGCCCCAACGGTACTACCGCTGGGCCCCTGGTAGTGCAAAGGCACTACCACCGCCAAGAAAGTCTTCGCAAAAAGGTCCGTCCACGAACAACCGCTAGGCAGGCGGTACTAAGCTCCTGGAGCGGTACTACCGCTGACCAGGGGCGGTACTACCGCCAGCCAGCGGTACTACTGCTAGGGCCAGCGGTACTACCGCTAGGGCCAGCAGTACTACCGCCAACTCTAGCGGTACTACCGCTAGGTCCAGCGGTACTACCGCTCGCCACTGAAACAGCCATAACTTTCGCATACGAGCTCCGAATCGAGCAAACCCAAGCTTGTTGGATTCAGGACGACAGGAAATCTTAAGACCATGCAGATATGAAAATGCCAATGATATAGAGATGTGAGATCTCTATGAATAAAGAACCGGCAAAAACTCCAACATCGAAAACATCATAGTAGATGCATATGGACTCCGTTTTCGATGAACTCGAGCTTGTCACGAAGATGACCATAAGCTCTAAAACTCACAAAGAGAAACACCAAACAAGAACCAAGAAGTATGATGCAAGGATGCAAATGGTTTGAGCTCTCAACGAACGATACGATCAAGCTACTCACTTGAGGGCCCCCCTTGATAGTACAGCAATCTATCCTAACCAGAAAACCTATCAAGGGCAAACCTATACCTTGCACCTCGTCCTCTTGAGCTAGATGATGATGATCTTGGCTTCCTCAAGATGGACCACCTTTCTTGATTGCGTTGGCTTGATGAAGACTAGTTGATTGCTCCCCCATACTCACTATGGGTGAGCCACTCTTTAGCATATCTTCACAAGTCCATTGCCACCACAATGGACAGCAAGCTTCAAGTATGATATCTTCATGCTGATCCACTTGAACTTGCACATCGCAATCTTGATGACGATCACAACTTGACGTCATACTTCATGGGTTGTATGAGATCTTCTCTTTGATGCAAGCCCATGGAAACACACCTAACCCCCACATTGAACTCTCACGAAGACCATGGGTTAGTACACAAACACGTAATGGACAATGCTTACCATACCATGGGATCACTTGATCCCTCTCGGTACATCTTGTACGCTTTGTGTGTCGATCATCTTGATTTACTCTTTGTCAAAGATCTTGATCAACCATGTGTCTCTATGACCATTCTTTGGATAATACCTTGAATACCATCTTGGTCATCATATAAACTCCTTGAACCCAACAGATGGACTTCAAGAAGTGCCTATGGACAAATCCTATAAATATAACTTAAGGCAACCATTAGTCCATAGGAATTGTCATCAATTACCAAAACCACATATGGAGACATATGCTCTAACACTCTTCTTCGAGCTCAATTAGCTAACTATGTCTTTTTGGAGCTAAATGGGCTAATTATCCCATTTTAGAGGAAAACAAGCTAAGTATATAATATTAATGAGCTAACCAAGGTTCTTATGCCATTTTGAGGTTATAATGTCTTTTTGGAGCTAAATGGGCTAATTATGTCATTGTTGGGGAAATTAAGGCAAAGAGAATATGAAAGAGGAGAAGAAAGAGGAGGAGCAGCAGAAGAAGAAGAAATAAAGAAGGAGGAGGAGGAGGAGAACGCCTAGAAGGTCCTTGGCCTTCTCCTCCTTCTCCTCCTCCTCCTCCTCCTCCTTCTCCTTCTTCTCTTCTTCTTCTTCTTCTTCTTCTTCTTTCTTTTCATTTTTCCTATTTCTTCTCCTCTTCTCCTATTCTTGGAGCTCAATTAGCTAACTATGTCTTTTTGGAGCTATATGGGCTAATTATCCCATTTTAGAGGAAAACAAGTTAAGTATATAATATTAATGAGCTAACCAAGGTTCTTATGCCATTTTGAGGTTATAATGTCTTTTTGAAGCTAAATGGGCTAATTATGTCATTGTTGGGGAAATTAAGGCAAGGAGAATATGAAAGAGGAGAATAAAGAGGAGGAGGAGAAGAATAAGAAGAAATAAAGAAGAAGGAGGAGAAGGAGGAGGAGGAGGAGAAGGACTGGAAGGTCCTTGGCCTTCTCCTCCTTCTCCTCCTCCTCCTCCTCCTTCTCCTTCTTATTTTCTTCTTCTTCTTCTTCTTTGTTTTCATTTTTCCTATTTCTTCTCCTGCTCTTGGAGCTCAATTAGCTAACTATGTCTTTTTTGAGCTATATGGGCTAATTATCCCATTTTAGAGGAAAACAAGCTAAGTATATAATATTAATGAGCTAACCAAGGTTCTTATTCCATTTTGAGCTTATAATGTCTTTTTGGAGCTAAATGGGCTAATTATGTCATTGTTGGGGAAATTAAGGCAAGGAGAATATGAAAGAGGAGAATAAAGAGGAGGAGGACAAGAAGAAGAAGAAATAAAGAAGAAGGGGGAGAAGGAGGAGGAGGAGGAGAAGGACTAGAAGGTCCTTGGCCTTCTCCTCCTTCTTCTCCTCCTCCTCCTTCTCCTTCTTCTCTTCTTCTTCTTCTTTCTTTTCATTTTTCCTATTTATTCTCCTCTTCTCCTCTTCTTGGAGCTCAACTAGCTAATTTTGTCTTTTTGGAGCTATATGGGCTAATTATCCCATTTTAGAGGAAAACAAGCTAAGTATATAATATTAATGAGGTAACCAAGGTTCTTATGCCATTTTCAGCTTATAATGTCTTTTTGGAGCTAAATGAGGTAATTATGTCATTGTTGGGGAAATTAAGGCAAGGAGAATATGAAAGAGGAGAAGAAAGAGGAGGAGGATAAGAAGAAGAAGAAATAAAGAAGAAGGAGGAGAAGGAGGAGGAGGAGAAGGACTAGAAGGTCCTTGGCCTTCTCCTCCTCCTCCTCCTCCTTCTCCTTCTTCTCTTCTTCTTCTTCTTCTTTATTTTCATTTTTCCTATTTCTTCTCCTCTTCTCCTCTTCTTGGAGCTCAATAAGCTAACTATGTCTTTTTGGAGCTATATGGGCTAATTATCCCATTTTAGAGGAAAACAAGCTAAGTATATATGGCATGGCCCATACTGCCTCGTACACGAAGGCGAAGGCATTCTCTGAGTCTGACCTGGATGATCCAAATAACTTCACCAGCATATCTTCCCACCACAAGCTCGTGACATACATGGACACGGGGAAGGCTACGAAAGGGGATGGCTTTAACCCGAGCCAAGAACCTTTGGATCCAGAGCTGGTGATGATATCTGGTGGTGGGAGGCCCCATGGCTCAATAGCCATTGGAGATGGGATAATACATTGTGCACTCACTCTCCCGGAGATCAAGGCGCGCCGGTCGAGCAGCTGTCCTGAGATAACGCGTCGTCCACGGCCAATCGATCTTGCCATCGAGGTTAGTTCTACGGACTCAGAAAACTTTCATCCATTTCATTATGTGTGTCACCATAGATCATTACTGCGGTAACGAGGAATGGTGTTTCAGGCTGCACTTCAGAAAGAGAGAGTGGCAAACCAAGCTGCTCTTGAGAAAGAGAGATTGGCAAGCAGGTTGCTCTTCAGGCTGCTCTTGATGAGAGTAACCAGACCACAACACGATTGCTTGAGGAGGAGAGGGCCCGGAATGAGGCGGGTCAACGGGCCCTGTACGAGCTTTTTGTGGTAAGTTTTTTTTCACATTAGCCAAATCATGTGTGTAATGTCTGTTTCATTACTAACTAATACGACCCACTCTTCACAGTGTGTGCGAGAAGAGCGGTCAAGTCCCTCCGCCGATGCTTGTCGTCTCTTCGATTGGCACGGTGAGTTTCATTATAAACTAGTATTAATAATTGAGTGCCATCATGCTAACTGAGACATTGCAAAATATCTTTTCTGCAGAATAACTCCCGAGCGGCATCACACGACCCTTCTCCAGGGCAACCGTCTCCAAACGAAGCCGCCGCGAGCAACCGTGGTGTTTCTCCTCCTTGATGACCATTACGGTAAGTTTCTCTTCTCCTCTTTCATATTCTCCTTGCCTTAATTTCCCCAAGAATTACATAATTAGCCCATTTGGCTCCAAAATGCCATAATAACCTCAAAATGGCATAAGAACCTTGGTTATCTCATGAATATTATATTATTAGCTTGTTTTCCTCTAAAAGGGCATAATTAGCCCATATAGCTCCAAAAAGACATAGTTAGCTAACTGAGCTCCAACAAGAGGAGAAGAGGAGAAGAAATAGGAAAATTGAAAAGAAAGAAGAAGAAGAAGAAGAAGAAGAGAAGAAGGAGAAGGAGGAGGAGGAGAAGGCCAAGGACCTTCTAGTCCTTCTCCTCCTTGTTCTTGATTTCTTCTTCTTCTCCTCCTCCTCCCCTTTCTTCTCCTATTTCATATTCTCCTTGCCTTAATTTCCCCAACAATGACCTAATTAGCCCATTTAGCTGCAAAAAGACATTATAAGCTCAAAATGGCATAAGAACCTTGGTTAGCTCACTAATATTATATACTTAGCTTGTTTTCCTCTAAAATGGGATAATTAGCCCATATAGCTCCAAAAAGACATAGTTAGCTAATTGAGCTCCAAGAAGAGGAGAAGAGGAGAAGAAATAGGAAAAATGAAAAGAAAGAAGAAGAAGAAGAAGAAGAGAAGAAGGAGAAGGAGGAGGAGGAGGAGAAGGCCAAGGACCTTCTAGTCCTTCTCCTCCTCCTCCTTCTCCTCCTTCTTCTTTATTTCTTCGCCTTCTTGTACGAGGCAGTATGGGTCATGCCATAAAGGTCGTACAAGTGTGGCATCTCTGTCTTATTGTGATGCGCCTAAAAGAGAGGAACAAAATATTAGCATGAAGAATGAATTGCATGAATCATGAAGCAAATAACATACCCAGTTTCGTCCGAACTGAAGTAAGTTGGCGCTGCATTGATGGTGTGACTCACCAACCATTTGGCTACGCCGATCCTTCACATTATCGTGGACGGCTCGCCAGTTGCCTGTGCACCACTCGTCAACCAACGCCTCCCAACAATCCATCTTATCCGCACATCATCTTGGGGGCACCTGCAAGTTATTAGAAAGAATTTTGAGCGCTACGCCTATGAATGAAATCAAGAAAACTACATGGAAGGACTTAAGAATAGGTAATTACCTTCATGTATTGCTCCTTCTTCAGAAACTTTCCGCGGCAATCCTTCTTCTGCTTCTTAATACCACGCGTGGCATAGTAGTCTCGAATAGCCTGCGGCCGAGCCTCGTGGCGTAAGTTCTGTAGTAACCGCCTACACCCGGCCTCGAGAACCTTGGCCGCCCCCTCCTCATATCCATTCTCACACCTATAGAAGGTCTGCAATCAAACGTGAAAACACCGATTAGTACAATAATTAGCTATATTGTTAATTTTAGATTGTGTAAAAGGATAATTTACCCAAAAGCTCTTGATCACCATCTCGGCCCTCGTGTGGCACAAGACACCATCTATAATCTCCTCCGGCGGGGCCTGCGCAGCCTGGTAGTGCTCCCAGGAAAATCCTAGTGTAGGAACCTGACCCTCACCAGGCAACGTGACAAACCCTGGGAAATTTGTCCGGCAAAGCACACCAAGGACGGAGTTCGGCTTCTGGACTACACGAGGGTGTGCCCATCCCCTGCAGTATGATAAGGTCAACACATTAGATATTTGAACAAACTTGAAGGCAAAATCTAAAAAAAAGAGTAAATGTACTTACATATCTCCTTCAGGTTTGGATTGATTTCGACTAGTCCTATATGTTCATGAGTCCTTCTAGTCTCCTTCGGCTGGAACCAATAACATTTGAAGACTACGAAGTTCGGTGGGTTTACACCATAGAATTGAAGTTCATAAATTGCTTCAACTCTTCCATAATACTCGATAACACCTTCGCCGATAGCAGAGACACCACAATTTGTAGATTTCCGATCGGGCATAGATATTTCTTTGCCAAAGGTACAAAAGAGATACCCGTTGATGTTGTATTTCTCAAATGAACGGACCTTATAGTCAAAACCATTAGCGACTTGTCTCAATTGGGCGTCCATAGACTCTGAATTAGCCTACAAGTTTAATACGAAACGATTGTTGCATTAGCCGCAAGTTAGACCAAGAAATGAAATGGTCCATTATTGATAATTACCGTTTGTTTGAACCAAGAGATGAAACCGGGATAGCCGCCTCCTGTCTTTGACAGAAGCTCATACTCTTCGACAAAATCATTTTTGATCACCGCTCCATCCGAGAATTTGGCGACGTAACGGCTGTTTGAAATATCCGGGAATAAGAGCAATTCAAAGGAATTAGAAGTTATGGGAAAATGTGCCGAGAACTCACTCGATGTACGGCCGCACTTCTGTTAGGTTGTTGAAGATATACAACGCAATGTTCCGCCATTCTTCGACATCCAATGTTATTGGTTTCGAAGCACTGGCTGGTGCGAGCTTCCCTTTGAATAGGTTGAGGTTGGACCCACCTATTTTAGGGTTTGCATCATTGTGCCGAGGCTTCGGATTATGCAAATGATGATTTTTGGCTTCGTAGTGTGGTGTCACAAAGTTTGCCACCTCCTCAGTAATGAATGCCTCAGCCATCGATGCTTCAATTCTACGCTTATTTTTACATTTAGCTCGAAGGGTCTTCTGCATCCTCTCAGTTGCATAGCACCAACGATTTTGCACGGGCCCACCCAATCTTGCCTCGGTCGGTAGATGTAAAATCAAATGCTGCATTGGATTAAAGAAGCCCGGTGGAAAGATCTTCTCTAACTTGCACAACAACTCCGGTGCAAACTCCTCCATGTCTTCTACCACACCAGGCGACAATTCTTTCGCACAAAGAACACGGAAGAAATAGCTTAGCTCCGCCAGTACTAGCCATTCATCCTCATGAATAAAGCCACGTAACATCACCGGCATTGCCCGCTCTAGCCATATGTGCCAATCATGACTCTTGAGACCAAAGATTTTTAATTTTTCAAGACTCGCTCCCGTCTTTAGATTCGCTGCATATACATTGGGGAACATCAAGTGCATTTTGACCCACAAGATAATTTTCCTCATAGTTGACCTTCCAAGATTGAACCAGGCCTTTGGCTTCGACCACTTCTGCTTTCCTTTGCCTTCTCGCATGTTTTGTAACGGTCTATGACATAGTGTCTCTTGATCGACTCTAGCCTTAGTATTATCCTTTGTCTTCACATCTATGTCGAACAATGTACCAAAAATAGCCTCTCCGATATGCTTTTCAGTGTGCATCATGTCGATATTGTGTGGAAGAAGGAGGTCTTTGAAGTAAGGCAGATCCCAAAAGCATGGCTTGTGAGTCCAGGCGTGTTTTGAATTATACCCCTTGAAATACCCTGGACGCTCTGGATCAGGCTCGAGGGTGTTTAACTGATCTAGGATCTGTTGGCCTGTCAACGCAGGTGCTGCCAAGTTTTTGACAACTTTACCTTTGGTAAAGTTCTTCTTGTCTTTTCTGAACTGATGGTCAAGATCCAGGAACTGTCTATGCAAGTCAAAGCAAGAATACTTCCGACCCTCCTGCAACCAATGAAACTGAAGAGCTGCCTTGCATTGGGGGCACGGGAACCTTCCATGCACACACCATCCAGAGAATAGTGCATACGCCGGCAAGTCATGCATAGAGTACAGGTACCACACATGCATTTTGAAGTTTTGTTTTCTAGCGGCATCGTATGTCTTGACCCCATTATCCCAAGCTTCTTCCAATTCATCCTTAAGCGGTTGCAGGTACACATTCATATTCTTCCCCGGATAATTGGGCCCTGGAATTATCAACGTCAGAAATATGTTCTTTCTTTACATAATCTGTCCGGGGGGGGAGATTGAATGGAATGAAAAATACAGGCCAACAACTATATTTGGTTGCCGTCATGCCGAAGGGATTAAAACCATCTGTGGCGATGCAGAGTCGAGGATTCCTTGGATCTGCCGCTTTATCCTGATGCAATCCATCGAAATGTTTCCACGCTTCCACATCTGATGTGTGTACCACCATCTTATTCCCATCCGCATCTAGTTCGGTTCTTTTGCCCAATTTGTGCCATGTCATCTGTCTGGGTGTCTCTTCGACCATGAAAAGACGTTGAAGTCTTGATACGATTGGCATATACCAAAGAACACTAACTGTGATTTTGGTCTGCCTCTTCTCACCCATACCGTTGTCTACCACAAGATACCTGCAAGACTCGCAATTGGGACAATAGTCCAAGTGTGCATACTCCTTCCTAAATAAGACACATCCTTTCTCACATGCATCTATCTTCTCATAGGGCATCTTAAGTACACGAAGTATTTTGTCTGACTGGTACATGTTTGCAGGCATGACATGGCCTTTGGGTAGGAAGCGTCCAAATAGTGTCATCATCGCGTCGTAGCATTCTCTTCCCAAGTTGAACTGAGCCTTCAGAGCCATTACTTGTGCAATTGCATCCAACTGACACAGCTCAGTGTGCTCATGGAGAGGACGTTTTGAAGACTCCAACATTTCATAAAAGGCCTTTGCAGATTCCTCCATCTCATCTTTCGAATCTCGAGCATCATCAAAGTCTTGCACCATGTCTTCGATCCCGATACCATGCTCGTCGGTGCGACGACGGACCACCTCGGCTCTTGTGCGTTGTATAGACTCACCATAAAATGTCCACACCGTATAATTAGGCTTAAAACCCCTCCTCTGCAGGTGTTTAATCATTACAGCCTCTGTCGTCTTTTTATAGTTGTCGCATCCAGGACAGGGGCAATAGTTTCTTTCCTGGCCATTTGCGAATGCGGTTTTCACAAATTCCTTTGTTTTTACAAACCATTCTTTCGTCATCTCTTCCTGACTAGGGTGACCGGTATACATCCACGCACGATCACTCATCTTGCCTAGCTACTAAAGACAGAAGAAATATATTTATATATAATTTAGCATTTATATTCATCGGTTAATCAGGTTCGCCATTTTTATTACGTCCAGGCAACCTACACGCTAATAGGTAAAGATAGGTACTAATCCCACCCGAGTATGTGTAGATTGGGTTCGTTTTCCCATGCTCTGCTCTGGATCCAACGCAAAATTTTGGCAACACCTCCCCGATGTTCTCCTGATACACGTCTCCGCAATAAACAGAGAGGATGTGCATCCGGAGAACAACAGGGAGGCACTGACGAAATTCCGCATCGGATCCAGAGCACGACATATGGGAAAACGAACCCAATCTACACATACTCGAGCTGTCCATGGATAATGTTGGACAATTCGAAAGGATGGCGGTTATAAATATGCAAATACATGCATATTTATAGATGTCGCCCTTTCGAACGGGAGACGCATACTGGTCACGCATACTGGTCACGCATACTGGTCACGCATACTGGTCACGCATACTCATAAATTAATTTAATTACCTAAATCTATAAAGTTTCATCTGGAAACCGAGCCACAGTAAATGAAGGGGCGAGGAGGAGATGAAACTTGTATTGACCCACGAATGCAGGGCGGAGCTCGTACAACGCACGGGGAGGTCTTCGCACAGCAGACCTCACAGCGACGAGACAACTATCACATGTAAATCCACCCGATCAACACAAATATTCTAATTATGTCATTTTTTAGGAAAACAAGCTAAGAATATGATATTCATGAGCTAACCAAGGCTTTTAGCTTATTATGTCATTTTGGAGGATAATTAGCTAAAGAAGCTAAAAAATAAGAAGGTGGAGAGAGGAAGGAGAAGAAGGAGAAGAAGGAGGGCTCCTTCTCCTCCTCCTCCTTCTCCTTCTTCTTCTCTTATTCTTCTTTTCATTTTTCCTCTTTCTTCTCCTCTTCTCCTCTTCTTCTTCTTCTTCTTCTTCCTCTTATTTCTATTTCTATTTTTCTTTATCCTCTTCTTCTACTTATTCTTTTTTTCTCTTCTTCTCCTTCTTATTTTTTCTTCTTCTTCTCTTCTTCCCGTCTTCTCTTCTTATCTTCTTCCCTTCTTCTTTCTCTTCTTTCTATTAAGCTAACTAACTAGTGACAGATGGTCTTTATATGAAAAGCTAAGAATATAGGGCTCATAAACCGGTACACCGACTACTACAACAACTACTACAACAACTACAATAAAAACAACGACTACAATAACAAGAACAACTACTACAACAACAATAAAAAATCAACTTTGTAGTTATAATCTAATTCCAAAAAACTAAATACCAAATAGTTAATTTTCCCGTGCGGGGGGGGGGGGGTGGGTGGGTGGGTGGGGGTGTGGGGGCTCACCGGGAGGGGCGGCTGTGGCGTCGTGGGTGGCGGGGCCGGGGGTGTTGGGGGTGGCGGGGCGGCCCGGGGGCGGTGGGGCAGCGGCGCCAGGGGGCTGTGGGGCACCGGGGCGGCGACGAGGGTGGTGGGGCGGTGGCGGCGGGGCTGTGAGGCATCAGGGCGGCGCCGGGGGTGCCAGGGGCGGCGGCGCGACGGTGGGCGTCGGGGAGAGGAGTGGGAGAGAGAGAGAGGGGCGGCGTGTGGAGCCGTTACACAGTGGCCGACGTAAGTGAGTGAGAGAGAGAGGGGCGGGGTGGGGGCAAAGAGCCGTTACGGAGTTAGCTCTTTGCCGTGTGCCTCCGGACTCTTTGCCGTCCGCTAGCAGACGGCAAAGAAGGGACTCCAGTTTGACCTAACGTCCCCGCGGTCAGGTGGGCCCCACCTATATATTTGCCGTCTGCTGTGCGACTCTTTGCCGTCTGCGGCTGACGACAAAGATGTGACTGATGGCAAAGACCTATGCCATCAGCCAGTTCTTTGTCGTCTACTTTGTGGCAGCTGACGGCAAAGACACTCTTTGCCATCAGCCAGCAGACGACAAATATATGGCAGACGGCAAAAAACTGAATTCCAGTAGTGATTGGCACCAGATGCGCTCCATGACGAAATGGCCATAGATTATATTTATACGGGAGAATCTCTGAACCGAGCAACGTTGATTGTCGACATTAACTTTGCTACGAAAATTGCCTCAATCATAGATCTTGACCCTGAGCCTAAAACACTCGCTGATTGCAAGAAAAGGTCGGATTGGAATGATTGGCAGAAGGCAATTACTGCCGAATTATTATCTCTCAACAAAAGGAAGGTGTTTGGACCAGTTTGTCGAGCCCCTCCCCACATTCGCCCGGTTGGCCATAGGTGGGTTTTTGTTCGAAATAGAGATGAAAATAATAAGGTTGTAAGGTACAAAGCAAGGCTTGTTGTTCAAAGGTTCACTCAACGACCCAGTGTCGATTTTGAGGAGACATATTCCCCGGTCATGGATGGAGTTACCTTTAGATACTTGATCTCAATGGCAGTAAACATGGGCTTGAAAATGAAATTGATGTATGTTGTCACTGCTTACCTATATGGTAACTTGGATTTGAACATATACATGAAGGTTCGTGAAGGTATCCCTGTTCCGAACCATGATAGAGCAAACAGGAGTCTATACAGTGTTCAACTTCACAAGGCATTGTATGGACTTAGACAGTCGGGTAGAATGTGGTATAATCGCCTAAGCGATTTCCTTCATCAGAAGGGCTACACGAGCAATACAGATTGCCCATGTGTTTTTATACGGCGATCCCAAGATGGATTTTGTATAATCTCGGTGTACATAGACGATTTAAACATAATCGCTACACCTGAGGATATTGAGGAAGAGAGTTCCTACCTGATGTCGGAATTCGAAATGAAGGACTTGGGTAAAACCAAGTTCTGTCTAGGTCTACAACTTGAACATTCCCCTGATGAGATTCTAGTGCACCAGTCTGCCTATGCCCAGAAGGTGTTGGAAATATTTGGATTTGACAAGGCATATCCTTCTAAGACCCCGGTGGTCGGGAGATCTTTGTAGCCAGACAAGGACCCGTTCAGGACCAAGGAAGAGGGGAGGAAACTCTGGGACCAGAGGTTCCTTACCTGAGTGCCCTTGGGGCACTCATGTACCTCGCGAATTGTACACGACCAGACATTGCTTTCGCAGTAAATTTGCTAGCTAGGTACAGTGCTGAACCTATCAAGAGACATTGAAAAGGTGTCAAGGACGTCTTCCGCTACCTGCAAGGGACTAAAGATCTCGACCTTTTTTATAGAAGGAATCAAGACCTGACCCTTATAGGCTATGCCGATGCTGGGTACCTGTCGGACCCGCATGATTACAAATCACAGACTGGATATGTTTTCCTTTGTGGTGGAACTACGTTATCGTGGAGATCAACCAAGCAAACACTTGTGTCGACCTCCACAAACCACTCGGAAATAATGGCACTGTTCGAAGCGTTAAAGGAATGTGTATCGCTTCGGCGGATGATCAACCACATTCAACACACATGTGGGCTGAACACCGTACAAACCCCTACCATTATCTATGAGGATAATGCTGCTTGTGTTGCACAAGTTCAGATGGGTTATGTGAAGAGTAACCTCACAAAACATATTAGTCCCAAGATCTTCTATGCACATGAATTGCAACAGATGAACGAGGTGGGAGTCTTGCATACTAAGTCGTGTGACAATCTTACGGATATATTCACTAAATCATTGCCGGCATCAACTTTTAAGAGGTGTGTGCGTGGAATCGGTATGATGAGACTTAGAGAGATGCAAGGTTCAGTGGGAGAAACTTCACAAATTCGTCGCTAAAATCTCGATCCCGATGATTGAGTACTCAACCAGGTGGTTGAGTGGATTGTATTGAGTGAGTTTTCCTGATGTTTCTCACCTAAGGTTTTTAACGAGACAATTCGTGCAATACAACAACATATACTATGTGCTCTTTCTCCATATTTTTTTACTGAGTTTTTCAGAGTTTTGAGGCATGGATATACGGATAATTACCCAAGGCGAGTGTTGGGAAACCGGTCCGGCCCGAGAGGCCTCGCACGGTTGAGGCTCGCTCGCTAGCCTGAGAGGCACGCAGCCAGCCCCTCTCGTTTCCTAAATTTACGTTAGATGGGTACTTATCCCTTCACTCCATACCCCTATATAAACACAGAAGAGGCCATCATTGTAACAACGACTTGATGATTAATAAAGCTTTGTTTCTTTCTCTACTTGCTGATGTTCTTTCACTCCGTGTTCGACTATTTCGACTACTTCGTCTACGACGCCCGTTCTCGCTCCGCAACTTTGGACCGGACTCGTCGGCAGAGTTGCGAAACAACAACGATGAAAAAGGGACAACACCATGTTTTAGTACCGGCGTTGAAGTTGGCCTACCCTCTCACATGGCAATCTTTTTCGTCGCCTAGAATGTCTAACGGCACAATTCGGATATTTTAGCTCTGCTGCCAGCATTCCACCAACCTCACCCCACCCAACCCCACCAACCCCAGTACCTTTGCGCTCTCGTTTTCACCTCCACCTACCCTCGCTTCCCAGTCGCGTACGTGGGCAGTCCACACGAAACGCCCACCCTGATCACCCGCATCTGCATTGGGAGCGTGAAGGAAGAAAAAAAAGGAGGACATGACGCTGCTGTGTGTGCCGCTGGTGGGGCGGACGGTCGAGGAGATGAAGATCGACGCGGCGGCTGCAGCAGCCGCAGGGGGCGACCTTGTCGAGATCCGACTGGACTACATCGAGGGGTTCCGCCCGCGGGAGGACCTTCCACGTCTGCTCCACAGCTGCCCGCTCCCCGTCCTTGTCACCTACCGGTTCGATCTCCTCTTCGCTTGCTTCTCAATCCCTGGTTTGGTTGTTCTGAGATTTCGTGTCCGTGTTGCAATATTCGGAACGGGCGCGCAGATGCTTGCGAAGAATCAAATTCGGAACGGGTGCGCAGATGCTGCTCACCGGCCTGGAGTGTTCCCTTGCTTGTTTTTGTGCGTCCTAACTTTTGTGTTGTTTTAGTTTTCGGTGGATTTTTTTTAACACCCCACCATGTATTATTAGTTAGCAAATATTCACACAACGCAAATTGCTAATTGAGCTCCAGCTCCATGGATCCCTTAGTTAGGAAAAAAAAAATCAAAAATCAATTTTTTAGGTTTTAAAAAATTCTGAAAACAGACACATACATATGGATTTATACTACTCACAGTGTCAAAAAAAGTCTTATATTTTGATAAGGAGGGAGTAATTGTCTATAAAAGTTTCACGACGAAATACTTTTTTGAACGAGCGAACACAAAAATGACAAAATCACATATTTCTAGCACATGCCTATAAAAGTACATGATATCTTTTGGTACAGCTCACATCAAAACATATTTGATGAATTTCACACACATAATCTAGATCTCTAAGTACTTGTGTATTTATTTTCAGTTTATTTTGAAACTTTAAAAGTTGAATTTTTATTTTTTGAAAATTTCGGGCTCAACCTCGCACCAAGTACCATACGTGATGAGGAACAATATATGATAAAAAAAAAAAAGAAAATCACGTGCCTTTGGCTACTTCTAGATACTTCCACTTTAGTGTAGTATATTTTTTTTCTTTTCTTTACCATGCCTACTGTTTCTAGAGTTCTCTAGTTATAAGTAGCAGTAAGTAGAATGGTGAATCCTAAATAATGTTTTCCAGAGTGTTCCAGCTATAAGTAGAAGTATGTGTAGGCTTCTCAAAACCCTATAAATAGAGGTCATCACCTCTAGTTTGTGACCAGACTATGTACCCCCACTACCTATAATAGAATTTGGTGTTCTTATCTAAGAACTTGGTGTTTCATATTGGCCTACATTCGCGTCTAGAGCGATATCTAGTGCAACACGTTGAAGTAATGTTTTACACATTGTAGCAGCAAGGTGGAGTTGCTTCTCCACAACTTTGTGCTGCTTCAGGTGGTACCGGAGCCCCGTTGGTTCATAGAAGTTCTTGTTGTTCTCATTGAGAGCAAGCTGCAGCAAGCAATGGAAATTTGAGGATGGGTGCTGCAGAACAACAAATCAAAGAGCTGCATGAAGATCTTAATCGGAGATTTGACCAGCTGGTTGAGATGATAAGAAAGGGTGTTCCCTCTGCTGCCAATGAAGAAGATTCATCTAAAGAAGATGTTCAACGACAAAGAAGGAGAAATAATCTTGGAGCAAGACCACCACGAGAACGTGCAGCTCAGCGTACTTTAAGAAGGCCTATTTATGTTGAAGCTTCTGAAGGTGAAGAATATGATGATGCCCTTGAAGAACCTGATCCCTATGTGTATCGAAGAGTACCCAACCCTACATATGCAAGGGATGCATACAAAGGTGGAAGCTGAGATCCCAGCCTTTCATGGAAATGTTCATATTGAAGGGTGCCTTGATTGGTTATATGAAGTGGAGATTTTCTTTGATGTCATGGAGATTTTCTTTGATGTCATGGAGATTCCGGAAGATCGTAGAGTTCCTTTGGTTGTGTACAAGCTGAAAGGAGGAGCCGATGCATGGTGGCATTGCGATCAAGAAGAATGTAGGCCGAGAGGAGAACCTCGCGTGAGAACTTGGCGGCAAATGAAAAGTCTTTTGGAAGGGAGATTTTACCCATTGATTATGACCAGATCCTATTTATCCAATTCCAAAATTGTGCCCAAGGAAATAGGCCCGTTTCAGATTACATGGAGGAGTTTCTAAGGGTACAAGTGAGGTGCAACCTTGCCGAAACTAAAGATCAACAAGTTGCAAGATACATCAATTGTCTCAATGATGCTATTCAAGATCGATTGATGATGCAACAAATCTGGTCCATTGATCAAGCACAAGCTCTAGCCTTGAAGGCCGAGAGGTTTGTGAAGACGAGAAAGACAATTAAAGTTTCATATCCTCCATATCCCCATACCGAAGGCTCGTCTAGGAATCAGCCTAACAGAGTGGAAGAAAAGACCGCTCCAAAGGCAAAACAACCTATCGAGAAGCAAACTAGAGGCAAGCGTAAGTCAAATGAAGGCCCATAATGCTATAAATGTGGTGAAGAGGGACACATATCGAGCGGTTGCCCACTAAGGAAATTTGTACGAATCTGAAGATGTAGAGGGACAAGAGGTTTTGCACTCTGTTGCCCACTACTTGTGATTCAACATCTCCTATGTATGTTCCACACCACAAGCTAACGCACACAACAAAAGAAAATATTTTAGAGCAAATGCACGGTGAATGACAAGGTATGCAAATTAGTGATTGATAGTTGCGGCTGCAAGAATCTTATCTCCCAGAAGTTGGTGAACCATTTAAAGCTTGAGACTCATGATCATCCAAACCCCTACACTATTGGGCGAATCAAGAAAGGGGTGAATATGAGGATCACCAAGCAACGCAACTGCCACTTTCTTTGGCAAGCATTTTCGCTCAAATGTCTTGTGTGACGTAGTTGATATGGACGCCAACCATGTTATTCTTGGGAGACCTTGGCAATTTGATGTGGATACTACACACAAGGGCAAAGAAAATTGTTACTCTTTCATTTGGAACAAGAGAAGGATCATAATTCTACCAAATAAAACAGATGGTAATATCTCTAAGGAGGAGGGGAAAAGTATGTTAACCATCTCCCATGCCTCTATTGAGTTTATTCTAATGAGTTTATGTAAGACTTGAAGGCGGCAGATTTATGTGTTGCACTTGTTGTAAAAGGAGAAGAGCACCTAACTGTTGAAATTCCAGCAAAGGTATATTGAAGGCCAGCCACTGATGCGCGGATTTCAACATAGGATTGACTTAATTCCGGGAGCAAGTCTTCCTAGTTTTCCACGCTATCGAATGAGCCCAAAAGAGCATGATATATTGAAGGAGAAACTGGAGGAATTGCTGCAAAAGGGGCATTCGAGAAAGTATTAGCCCATGTGTTGTACCAGCCCTGTTCACGCCAAAGAAAGATGGATCTTGGCGCATGTGTACGTGCAATAGAACCATTAACAAGATCACTGTAAGGTATAGATTGTTCGCACGATATGTTGGATCAGCTTAGTAGAGCAAGAGTGTTCACAAAGCTAGATTTAAGAAGTGGATATCATCAAATTCCTACGAGACACGGGGATGGATGGAAAACCGCCTTCAAGACAAAGGAATGGTTGAATGGCTAGCCATGCTATTTGGACTCTCAAATGCACCAAGTACCTTTATGGGCTTGATGAAATCCTTCAAGACGACAAGCCACATCTCCAAACTGCCATTAAGGCCGAAATAATAACTACACTAGGCTAAGCTAACGGGAAAAAGGGCCCCTCCCGTGCTCATCACCGACGAGAGCCGTTGTCGTTTCATCCCAGGCTAACCAATGAACTCTCTTGCGCTGTTGCTTGTTAACCCACAAGAAATTCCGAATGAGACGAGCTATCACATAGACAAACCTGCACATAATTTAGAAACTCCCATTGTGTAAATCGGCAATGCTTGAAGGACAAATTTTATTGAATTTTCCATCTGCTTCAAAAAATTATTCTTATTAATAGACTAAAATTGCCTTATTTTCCTTTTGAACAAAGATATGAAGGACTGGAGTATCACCAAACCAAAGAACTAGCCATGGACAGGGGTGCGTGGAAGCTTGCCATCCATGTGCCAGATCCATGAGTTGGTTATGAGATCTTATGGGTTTTAGCTCTAGCCTACCCCAAATTGTTTAGGACTAAAGGCTTTGTTGTTGTTGTTGTTGAACAAAGAAAATCGCAGGCTCTCATACGCCCCTTCGGAACTGTACCAAACATGATCAAGCACTTGGAAGGACTCAATTGTTGACTCATGCCAAATTCATACACTTCCAAAATCTGATTGATGGCTAAAGCTTGATCAACAGAAGCTCTGAAAAACCAAAGGCAATCGTATGCAAAAACTAAATGTGAAATCCCTGACACTTGTCTGCAGATTTTAATATTCCTGGAGCAATCCCTTGAGAGAGCGTCAACCACCAACAAAAATAAGTACGGTACTAAAAGGTCACCTTGTCTAATACCGCAACTTGGAGAGAAAGACTCCCAACGCTGCCCAATAAATGAATAAAATATTTCCATTAGACAAGCCATAATCTAATTAATCCATACTGCTGAGAAACCTAGAGCAGCCAACATACGCTTTGAGAAACACAATTCACACATTCATAAGCTTTTCCCATGTCCAGCTTATACGCCAAAAAATCTTCACGCTCATCCTTTGTAGAATCCATAGAATGCATACCCAAAATCAATAACTACGTTATCAATGACTAAGCCTCCTAGAATGTTTGAGTGGGAGAGACCATACCATCCAACAAAGGCCGCAACTGATTCACAAGACATTTACAAATAATTTTGTAAATCACATTACATAGACTGATGCGGCGATTTTTTCTTAATTCCACATGATTATCCACTTTTAGAATCAACACACTAGTATTATCATTTACCCTTACCCTATCAGGTATGCATCCAGTACAAAAAATAGCTTAACTGCTCGGATAATATTTGTTAGAGTACTTTTTATATAGTCATGTAGCCTTTTGTATTTACCCCATTGTATAAGGGGTTTTCTGCATATCTGTATATGTATTGGCCTATGGCCTCATGGGAATAGAAGTTGCATATCTCCTAACATGGTATCAAAGCCTTAGGTTTTTTTTCACATGCCGCAACTCGTGCTCAATCCAATCTCGTGCCGCCCGCCATCTTCCTCTTAGCACGACGTTGTTGCAATCCACCTCATCCACCCATGACCATATGTCTTCGTTCGTGCTGCACCACCCCCCGTCATGCGCCCGCTGCTCGATCTGTCGTTCCACACCATCCGTTGCTTGATTCACCTGCCCGCCCGCTTGATCTGCTTGCTAGAAGTGTGAAATTGATCGCGCGACCACGGGTGTGCCGTTGAATCCACCCGCCCACCTGACCTTAGACGCCCAGGTGGCTGCTTCTGCGCGCGTATGCTCGCGTGCCCACCTTCCGTTGGCCTCTTGTCCGCTGATGCACACAACTATATGCGAGTGGTCGCCACCTTCGCAACTGCACATGCTAGATTCTTTTGGTCATCCGTCCCTCCAACATCCAGTCCACGCGGTCCCTGCAACCCAACGGTCAACTTCGTTGCTTGATGTGCTTCCGCACGTACGCTAGTGCTTCGTGCTTCTCTGGACGGGCTTGCTGTCTTTCGGTATTAAGAAAAGAAGAGAAAAGGAAAGGGCACAATGTCTATCTTGTCGGGCACGATTTTCCTTTCTCACTGCCCGCTGATTTTGGACGGTGTTACGCTACGCCGATCTTGTCCCGCTGATTTTGGACGGTGTACCCTACGCCGATCTTGTCTTGCACATGCACAGTCTCTCGGTGCTTGGTGCTCGTCCGCCTGTGATGTTCTCTTCGACGTCTTTCGCTGGTTGTGTTGTTCGCTCTTCTACGACTACTCCCGCAATTTCTACGCATGGTGGTTGTCAGTACACCAACTCCTCCAACTTTCCAACGTCTTCTATTTACGTCGATATGCAAACTAACCGATTCTTTCTGAAAGTTCATTGTGTAACTGTTGTACAACAGCGTCATAGTCGTATACAATGCTTGATATAGATGCTACATAGTGGGTTCTCATCCTTCAGAGACTACGTGTAATAGCCCTCGGGATAGGTAGGCCCACCCCCCTTTCTCGAAAGGTGGCCCCTACTTACTTATAGGCTGACTTGGCCCAGGAAACAAGGTTCTATTAGGCTTGCAGGGCTTACAAAAGAATGAGCTAGATCACAGGTATTTGGATACGAGGTAGTAGCGGGGTCTAGTCGGCCGAAGAAGATGTAAAGACATATAGTCCACCTAAACTTCAATTTCAACAGCGAGTGATATAGGTACCGTTGTGTTTTACCTAAGCACGCTAGTCGAAGGAAGAAGTAGTCGCCTGATAGAACCTAGATTAGTTCTCTAAACTGTTTTTGCGAGATGCCTACGGTTAAAAACAACCGACATGTCAAGATCTAAATTCGAATTGGTTCCTGGTCCGGGTCAGAGACAACTGTGTTCGTGCCGGCGGTCCAACAAAGAGGCACCGGTGATTGTTGCTCGGCGCATACTTATCTTTTGACTCTCACTGTTGTGTTGGTGCATATGACTTCATCACTTCTTTGCGCACACGCGCCTTCCCTTGGCGCTTAGGGCTTGTCTGCATGCGCCCTCATCTCCTCCTTTAGACTGTGCAGATGATACTGGTCGTGCTACACTTCCTCGTCTAGCGGCTTCTATAGGTGGTGATGGCCACTCCTTTTTGGGTGTTGCTGCGTCGACTACTTCAGTTGTACTTCACCGAGTTGGAGATTGCACGACTTCGCGATCTGCTAATTACCTCCAGCTCTTCATTGTCGGGTGCATTTATGTTGACCTCCTCAGTTGAGCCCCTGACTGAGCAGGAAATTACACGACTTCGATGCCTGCTAGCTAGCTGCGTCCACGGGTTCTTCACCGACGGGTTCTGTTGGTTTTGCTATTTAGGTTTTTGGCATTCTGAGACCACCTTCTACACTCAGGTACACCCACATGGATTCTTGATATTGGAGCATCTTTCACATGACTCATGATTCATCCACTTTGTCTTCTATCCACATGGATTCTTGATACTGGAGCATCTTTTCACATGACTCATGATTTCATCCACTTTGTCTTCTATTCAAGATCTCGATTCTCCTGTTCATGTTGTTACTGTTGATGGTACCTCACTTCGTCTTTTCATATTTCTAATGTTGCTCATGTTCCTGGACTTTACCACACAACTCATCTCTGGTGGTCAGGTTGTCGACTCGGGTCGTCGGGTCATTCTCGACTTTGACTCGTGTTCTGTTCTGGACCGTCACACTGCTACTTTCCAGGGTGTTGCCCCTTTTGTCGTGACTCTCAGAGTCTTTGGGAGCTTGATTGGCTTCACTTTCCCCCCGCTGCCAGCGCAAATAGTTTCTTCGCCTCTGTCGCCTTCTCTACCAGCTCTTTTCAGCAGTGGCATCATCGCCTTGGTCATTTGTGTGTCTGTCGTCTGTCATCTTTAGTTCGGCGTGGTCTTCTTGGATCCGTCTCCGGTGGTGTGTCTTCAGATTTTCAGGGTTGTTGGCTTGGTAAACATGTCCAATTACCTTATCCTCATAGTGACTGTGTCTCAGCGTCCTTTCGACCTTGTTCACTCTGATGTATGGGTCCAACTCCCTTTGCCTCGAAGGGAGGCCATCGGTACTATATTATCTTCATAGATGATTTCTCTCGACACACGTGGATATATTTTATGTCTTCTCGAGTGGTTTGCCGTCATGGTTCACACTCAGTTTTTTACGCCTATTCGTGTGTTCCGTGCCGACTCTGCTGAAGAGTATATCTTGAAGATGTTGCGTGGAGTTGTTGCTGAGCAGGGTACTCTTGCTCGGTTCTCTTGTCCTGGTGCTCATGCTCAGAATGGCGTGGATGAGCGCAAGCATCGTCACCTTCTTGAGACGGCTCGTGCGTTGATGATCGCCGCCTCTCTTCTGCCTTACTTTTGGGCTGGGGCTGTCTCCACCTCCACCTATCCCATCAATCTTTAGCCGTCCACTGCTCTACAAGGTGGTGTTCCTTTCGAGCGTCTCTTTAATTTCTCCTGATTACTCGACGCTTCATTTGTTTGGTTGTGTTTGTTATGTTCTTCTTGTCCCTCGTGAACACATCAAACTATCCGCTTAGTCTCTTGAGTGTGTCTTCTTAGGCTACAGTGATGAGCATAAGGGCTATCGTTGTTGAGATCCTCCGCCTCTCTTCTACCTCACTTTTGGGCTGAGGCTGTCTCCACCTCCACCTATCCCATCAAACTTTAGCCGTCCACTGCTCTACAGGGTGGTGTTCCTTTCGAGTGTCTCTTTGATTTCTCCTAATTACTCGACGCTTCATTTGTTTGGTTGTGTTTGTTATGTTCTTCTTGTCCCTCGTGAACGCACCAAACTATCCGCTCAGTCTGTTGAGTGTGTCTTCTTAGGCTATAGTGATGAGCATAAGGGCTATCGTTGTTGAGATCCTGTCGGTTGTCGGATGTGTATTTCTTGGGATGTGACTTTTGATGAGTCTCGTCCCTTCTACCCGCATCTTCCTCGACCTTTTCAATGGAGGATTTCTCTTTCCTTACTTTTCCTAACACATCTATTACTGCCATTGAACCCTTCTCCATCCATCCTGCTACCCTTGCTTCTCCGACTATTGTAGGTCCGACGTCGTCATCCTGCTACCCTTGGTTTTCCACGCACTGACGCTGCTGTTCTTGAGCCAACTTATCGTGAAGCAGAGGAGCTTGTTGCTCTAGAGCGTGCTGGCACGTGAGATCTTGTTTCTCTTCCTCCTAGTGTCCGTCCCATCACTTCTAAGTGGGTCTACAAGGTTATGACTCGCTCCGATGGTTCTCTTGAGCGTTACAAAGCTCGTCTTGTGGCTCGTGGCTTTCAACAGGAGCATGGTCATGACGATGGGACTTGCCCCTGTTCGTCCCATCAGGAACAAGGTTATGATCATTGTTCGCACACTTCTTACTTCGGCCTCTGTTCGCCATTGGTCTATATATCTGAGCTTGATGTTAAGAATGCCTTAATGATGAGTTGCATGATGAGTTTTATGTGCAACCACCACATGGGTATTCTGTTCGTGATGGCATAGTCTGTCGTCTTTGTTGTTCTCTCTATGGCCTTAAGCAAGCTCCTCGCGCCTGGTTTTGAGCTTTTTTGCCTCTGTGGTGACTGCTTTTGGTTTTCAGCAAGTGCTCATGATCCAGCACTGTTTGTCCACCTTTCACCTCACTGCAGGACTTTGGTGTTTCTGTCACTACAGCTACTCTGCTATTGTCTGACAATATAGGTGCTATTAGTATTGCACACATCCCGTAAAGCATGAGATCACCAAGCAATTGGTGCTTTCTATGTGCGAGCTGGTGTGCAAGATCAGGTTATTGCTCTTCAGTATGTGTGTTCCGAGTTACAGTTGGCGGATTTCTTTACGAAGGCCCAAACTAGAACGCAACATGGTTTCTATCTCTCCAAACTCAGCGTTGTTTATCCACCATGAGTTGAAACGCGCGCCGGGGGAGGGTGTGTGTGTTAGAGTACTTATATAGCCATGTAGCCTTTTGTATTTACCCCATTGTATAACGGGCTTTTTGCATATCCTACACCTGTACATGTATATATACTGGCCTATGGCCTCATGAGAATACAAGTTGCATATTTCCTAACAATATCATCCCTCGGAATTTCCCAATTCTGCTGAAAAAATCTCACCGAAAAACCACCAGGCCTGGAGCTTTGGGAAGACCAATCAAATGAGCATCACTAATCTCCTGGTTGGTAAACAGTTAGTATAGAACCACTATTCATCTCAGTGCTAAGTGCTAACTTTAGGCTGCACAAGAGATATTTTAGGCAATGGGTTCACATTACTGTCATGAGCATAAAGCTGTTGAAAGAAAATATGAAAACGTGCATTTCATCCAACTTATCTATGAAGGAACCATCTTGTTTATTGAACACAACAATTTTATTTTTCTTGGCCCTCCAAGAAGTTTCATGTGAAACTAGTTGGTATTATGATCACCACACTTAAGTCACTCAATTCTGGATCTTTGTCTTCCACATCGTCTCTTCTTTCAAGAGGAGTTCATCCATCCCACATTGTGCTTCATTATCATTCCTTCTGTGCAAGACATCTGTTATGTCCGGCATTACTTATAGCCGGAGGAGGCCCAATGGGCCCGTTTAGTTAGGGGCTTAGCCCAAGTTATTTTATTTTTATTAGCAGTAAGGTTATATAGACAGTTGTAAGACACCCTTTTGAATTAAGCAATAAGACATATTCTATTGCCCGGCTCCCAGAGGAGCCGAAATCCCTAACCCCAGCCGTCGCCTCTTCCTCGCTGCCGCCTCTCCACCGCGCGAGATGGCGCCCTCGCGCCAGCTTCCACACCCTCGCCCTCGCCAGCCTCCCTTCTATCCCTACAGCCTTCGGCCAAGACCCGGTAGGATCCTAGCTCCTACCAGTTTGGTATCAGGAAGCTTCGGTTCGATCATGTCTTCGCCGCCGCCCTCCCCATTCCTCCCGCTGCCGACCTCCACCACCGTCCCGCTCGCCACCACGACCGGTGCCCCGCACGTGCCGGTCACCGCCGCCGCACCGCATCCCGCTGTCCTCACCCAGGAGGAGCTCACGGGAGCGATCCGCGACCTCGCCACCGCGGTGCATGGGATCCGCCTCTACCTGGACGATCCCTACGGGCCACAGCCGGCCGCGTCACCACCCGACGCCAACGGGCCGTCGCTGCTTCCGTGGCAGTCGCTGCAGCCCGCCAGGCAGCTACTGCCGCCGCCAGCCACCACCTCCGGGTCGGCCCCACCTCGGCGTCGGTGGTCCTTCTTCACCAACTCCGGTTCCCGCTCTCGCCGTCGCCCCTATCGGCCTGGGTGACCGGGACGCAGTCGGTTTACACAACGGCCTCGGCGCCGTCGTACGTCCAGTCGCCATCGGCGCCACCCCCGCAGTACGGGGGACCCTCCAGCTTCGTCGGCCCTCCAACCGGCCCCGACGGGTACCCGGGGCTGACCGCCGCACTTCTCTGCGCCGACGAGCCCTACAACCACGGCGCCCATACCCACACACCGCCGCGGTTCGCCAAACTGGACTTCGCCACCTATGACGGCACCGAGGACCCCTGAACTGGCTCAACCAATGTGAGCAGTTATTCCGGGAGCAACGGACGCTCGCGTCAGAACGCACCTGGCTCGCTTCATATCACCTCCGAGGCGCCACACAGACGTGGTATTACGCTCTCGAGCAGGACGAGGGCGGCATGCCTGCATGAGAGCGTTTCCGCGAGCTCTGCCTCCTTCGCTTCGGGCCTCCGATCCAAGGGAGCCGGCTAGCGGAGCTTGGCCGCCTACCCTTCACCTCCACGGTGCAGGACTTCGCTGACCGCTTCCAGGCCCTGGCGTGCCACGCGCCCGGCGTGACGGCTCGCCAGCGGGCAGAGCTCTTCGTGGGCGGGCTGCCGGACCATATCCGCGTGGACGTGGAGCTGTGGGGACCTCAGGACCTCCAAACGGCCATGTATTACGCCCGTGCCTTCGAGCGTCGTGCGCAGGCCCTGCAGCAGGCGTCGCCGGCTCGGGGCGCCCTCCGGCTTGGCATGCCGGCCCTGACACCACTAGAGCCGGGGCGCCTGACTCCGGCCCCTACGGCGGCCCTCGCTTCGGCCGCGACCCGGCCCTTCCGCCGGCTCAACCCGGCCGAGCAGCTCGAGCGCCGTCGCCAGGGGCTTTGCTATAACTGCGACGAGTGCCTGGGTCTGCCCGTCGCCGTCGCCACGTCTGCCCGCGCCTGTTCTACTTGGAGGCATCCGACTACGTCGAGGAGGACACCACCACCAACGGGCTCGGCGACCTAGCCGCCCCAGTTGCGGCGGAGGCCCCACTGGCGCCTGCTTCCGCGACAGCTCTCGTGGTCTCCCTGTTGGGGAACGTCGCATGGGAAACAATTTTTTTCCTACGCGCACGAAGACCTATCATGGTGATGTCCATCTACGAGAGGGGATTTCCGATTTACGTACCCTTGTAGATCGCAAAGCAGGAAGCGTTAAGAAACGCGGTTGATGTAGTGGAACGTCCTCACGTCCCTCGATCCGCCCCGCGAACCGTCCCACAACCGTCCCGTGATCCGTCCCGTGACACTAAATAACATTTATTTAAGTTCATAACTAATCCTGATGGTAACTGAAGTGAAACTGTGCCGATGGCGATTGCATCAACCTTGGAACCATTTCCCACACACATCGTCACTTCATCCTTCGCCAGCCTTCGCTTATGCCGGAGTTCCTATTTCGAGTTGCAAATATGAGCAACAGAACCAGTATCGAATACCCAGGCACTACTACGAGAGCTGGTTAAGTACACATCAATAACATGTATATCGAATATACCTGATTTTTTCTTGGCCGCCTTCTTATCAGCCAGATACTTGGGGCAGTTACGGTTCCAGTGACCCAGACCCTTGCAATAATAACACTCCGTTTCAGGCTTAGGTCCAGCTTTGGGTTTCTTCGTCGGATTGGCAACAGGCTTGCCGCTCTTCTTTGAATTACCCTTCTTTCCTTTGCCGTTTCTCTTGAAACTAGTGGTCTTATTCACCATCAACACTTGATGCTCTTTACGGAGTTCTGACTCTGCGACTTTCAGCATCGCGAATAACTCGTCGGGTGACTTGTTCATCCCTTGCATGTTATAGTTCAACACAAAGCTCGTGTAGCTTTGTGGCAGTGATTGAAGAATTCTGTCAGTGATAGCCTCTTGCGGGAGTGAAACTGTGCAGACGGCGATTGCATCAATCTTGGAACCATTTCCCACGCGCATCATCTCTTCATCCTTCGTCAGCCTTCGCTTATTCCACAGTTCCTGTTTCGAATTGCAAATATGAGCAACAGAACCGGTATCGAATACCCAAGCACTACTACGAGAGCTGGTTAAGTACACATCAATAACATGTATATCGAATATACCTGATTTTTCTTTGGCCGCCTTCTTATCAGCCAGATACTTGGGGCAGTTGCGCTTCCAGTGACCCATACCCTTGCAATAATAGCACTTTGTTTCAGGCTTAGGTCCAGCTTTGGGTTTCTTCGTCGGATTGGCAACAGGCTTGCCGCTCTTCTTTGAATTACCCTTCTTTTCTTTGTCGTTTCTCTTGAAACTAGTGGTCTTATTCACCATCAACACTTGATGCTCTTTACGGAGTTCTGACTCTGCGACTTTCAGCATCGCGAATAACTCGCCGGGTGACTTGGTCATCCCTTGCATGTTATACTTCAACACAAAGCCCTTATAGCTTGGTGGCAGTGATTGAAGAATTCTGTCAGTGATAGCCTCTTGCGGGAGTTCAATCCCCAGCTCAGCTAGACGGTTTGAGTACCCAGACATTTTGAGCACATGTTCACTGACAGACGAATTCTCCTCCATCTTGCAAGCATAGAATTTATCGGAGGTCTCATACCTCTCGATCCGGGCGTTCTTCTGAAAGTAAACTTCAACTCCTGGAACATCTTATATGCTCCATGATGCTCAAAGCGACGTTGAAGTCCCGGTTCTAAGCCATATAAGATTGCACATTGAACTACCGAGTAGTCCTCCTTGCGTGCTAACCAAGCGTTCTTAGCATCTTGGTCAGCCGCGACGGGTGGTTCATCTCCTAGCGCAGCATTAAGGACATAATCCTTCTTCCCAGCTTGCAGGACTACTTAAGATTACGAGCCCAGTCTACAAAGTTGCTTCCATCATCTTTCAATTTAGCTTTCTCTAGGAACGTATTAAAATTCAGGGTGACTGCCGCGTGAGCCATTGATCTACAACACAAATATTTTCAAAGTGGACTTAGACTATGTTCAAGATAATTAGAGTTTAACTAATCAAATTGCTTGCTAAACTCCCACTCAAAAAGTACATCTCTCTAGTCATTTGAGTGGTTCATGATCCAATTCCACTAGCTCAAGTCCGATCATCACGTGAGTTGAGAATAGTTTCAGTGGTAAGCATCCCTATGCTAATCATATCAACTATGTGATTCATGATCACCCTTTCGGTCTCATGTGTTCCGAGGCCATGTCTGCACATGCTAGGCTCGTCAAGCTTAACCCGAGTGTTCCGCGTGTGCAACTGTTTTGCACCCGTTATATGTGAACGTTCAGTCTATCACACCCGATCATCACGTGGTGTCTCGAAACGATGAACTGTAGCAACGGTGCACAGTCGGGGAGAACACAATTTCGTCTTGAAATTTTAGTGAGAGATCACCTCATAATGCTACCGTCGTTCTAAGCAAAATAAGGTGCATAAAAGGATTAACATCACATGCAATTCATAAGTGACATGATATGGCCATCATCATGTGCTTCTTGATCTCCATCACCAAAGCACCGGCATGATCTTCTTGTCACCGGCGCCACACCATGATCTCCATCAACGTGTCGCCATCGGGGTTGTCGTGCTACTCATGCTATTACTACTAAAGCTACATCCTAGCAATATAGTAAACGCATTTGCAAGCACAAACATTAGTTTAAAGACAACCCTATGGCTCCTGCCGGTTGCCGTATCATCGACGTGCAAGTCGATATTAACTATTACAACATGATCATCTCATACATCCAATATATCACATCACATCGTCGGCCATATCACATCACAAGCATACCCTGCAAAAACAAGTTAGACGTCCTCTAATTGTTGTTGCATGTTTTACGTGGTTGCCATGGGTATCTAGTAAGATCACATCTTACTTACGCAAACACCACAACGGGGATGTATGAATTGCTATTTGACCTTTCTCCAAGGACCTCCTCGGTCAAATCCGATTCAACTAAAGTTGGAGAAACCGACACTCGCCAGTCATTTTTGAGCAACGGGGTTGCTCGTAGCGATGAAACCAGTCTCTCGTAAGCGTACGAGTAATGTCGGTCCACCGCTTCGATCCAACAATACCGTGGAATCAAGAAAAGACTAAGGAGGACAGCAAATCGCACATCACCGCCCACAAAAACTTTTGTGTTCTACTCGAGAAGACATCTACGCATGAACCTAGGTCATGATGCCACTGTTGGGGAACGTCGCATGGGAAACAAAATTTTCCTACGCGCACGAAGACCTATCATGGTGATGTCCATCTACGAGAGGGGATTTCCGATCTACGTACCCTTGTAGATCGCACAGCAGGAAGCGTTAAGAAACGCGGTAGATGTAGTGGAACGTCCTCACTTCCCGCGAACCTTCCCGCGATCCGTCCCATGATCCGCTCCGATCTAGTGCCGAACGGACGGCACCTCCGCGTTCAGCACACGTATAGCTCGACGATGATCTCGGCCTTCTTGATCCAACAAGAGAGACGGAGAGGTAGATGAGTTCTCTGGCAGCGTGACGGCGCTCTGGAGGTTGGTGGTGATCTGTCTCAGCGGGGCTCTGCCCGAGCTCCGTAGAAATACGATCTAGAGGAAAAACCGTGGAGGTATGTGGTCGGGCTGCCGTGGCAAAGTTGTCTCAAATCAGCCCTAGTACCTCAGTATATATAGGAGGGAGGGGGAGGGACCTGCCTTGAGGCTCAAGGGAGCCTCAAGGGGTCGGCCGAAGGGGGGGAGGAGGAGCCCTCCTCCAATCCTAGTCCAACGGATTGGAAGGTGGAGTCCTTCTCCACTTTCCCACTTTCCCCCCTTTTTTTCTTTTTCCTTTGATTTTTCTTCTCCTGCGCATAGGGCCTCTTGGGCTGTCCCACCAGCCCACTGGGCTGGTGCGGCACCCCTAAGGCCTATGGGCTTCCCCCGGGTGGGCTGCCCCCCAGGCTAACATCCGGAACCCATTCGTCACTCCCGGTACATTCCCGGTAATGTTCGAAAACTTTCCGGTAATCAAATGAGGTCATCCTATATATCAATCTTTCCGGACCATTCCGGAAACCCTCGTGACGTCCGTGAGCTCATCCGGAACTCCGAACAAAATTCGGTAACCAACCGTATAACTCAAATACGCATAAAACATCGCCGAACGTTAAGTGTGCAGACCCTGCGGGTTCGAGAACTATGTAGACATGACCCGAGGGACTCCTCGGTCAATATCCAACAGCGGGACCTGGATGCCCATATTGGATCCTACATATTCTACAAAGATCTTATCGATTGAACCTCAGTGCCAAGGATTCATATAATCCCGTATGCCATTCCCTTTGTCCTTCGGTATGTTACTTGCCCGAGATTCGATCGTCAGTATCCGCATACCTATTTCAATCTCGTTTACCGGCAAGTCTCTTTACTCGTTCCGTAATACAAGATCCCGTGACTTACACTAAGTCGCATTGCTTGCAAGGCTTGCGTGTGCTGTTGTATTACCGAGTGGGCCCCGAGATACCTCTCCGTCACACGGAGTGACAAATCCCAGTCTTGATCCATACTAACTCAACGGACACCTTCAGAGATACCTGTAGAGCATCTTTATAGTCACCAGTTACGTTGTGACGTTTGATACACACAAGGCATTCCTCCGGTGTCAGTGAGTTATATGATCTCATGGTCATAGGATTAAATACTTGACACGCAGAAAACAGTAGCAACAAAATGACACGATCAACATGCTACGTTCATTAGTTTGGGCCTAGTCCATCACATGATTCACCCAAATGATGTGATCCAGTTATCAAGCAACAACACCTTGTACATAGTCAGAAGACCTTGACTATCCTTGATCAACTGGCTAGCCAACTAGAGGCTTGCTAGGGACAGTGTTTTGTCTATGTATCCACACATGTATCTAAGTCTTCATTCAACACAATTATAGCATGGATTATAGCATGGATAATAAACGATTATCTTGATACAGGAATTATAATAATAACTTATTTATCATTGCCTCTAGGGCATAATTCCAACACTCCCTCCATGCTCTCGCGGGCATCCGAGACGAGCGGACTATGCTCTTGCCGGTGACGATCAACGGTGAGCGCCTGGTGGCCCTCCTGGATACGGGCTCCACACATAGCTTCCTGCCCGAGTCGACCATGCGCCGCTTAGCGCTCTAGCCGACGGGCGGGGGGCACCTTCGGGTCACCGTGGCTAACGCCGACCGCCTCCAGTGCCATGGGATTGCACGGGACGTGCCCATCACCATCGGCGACGAGGACTTCACCATCACGTGCGTCGGCATTGACTTGGGGTGCTTCGACTTCCTCCTCGGTGTCGACTTCTTGCGGACCCTTGGTCCCATCCTCTGAGAGTTCTACGCCATGACAATGACCTTCTGGCGCCAGGGTCACCGCATCCGGTGGGCGTGCGTGGGTGGCGCCTCCCCAGCGATGCCGCAGCTCCAACCGGCAGCGACTGCTACAGGGCCCGGGCACCTACTGTTGGATCATCTCTTGCAGCAGCACCGCGACCTCTTCGACGAGCCCACGGGCCTCCAACCAGCCCGGGTGTATGACCACCGCATTCATCTCCTACCGGGCACGGCGCCGGTTGCGATGCGCCCCTACCGCTACCCTGAGTTGCAGAAGGATGAGCTGGAGCGGCAGTGTGCGCTAATGCTCGCCTTGGGCATCATCCGGATTTTCACGTCGCCATTTTCAGCGCCGGTCCTCCTCGTCCGCAAGTCGGACGGCACGTGGCGCTTCTGCATCGACTACCGCGCCCTGAACGCCCTGACGCTCAAGGACCAATTTCCTATCTCGGCCGTCGATGAGCTCTTGGACGAGCTACATGGGGCGCGCTTATTCACCAAGCTCGACTACCGTTCGGGCTACCACCAGGTGCGGATGCACCCAGACGATGTCGCGAAGATGGCATTTCGGACTCATCACAGCCACTTTGAGTACTTGATGATGCCTTTTGGCCTCTCCAACGCTCCGGCGACCTTTCAGGCCTTGATGAACAACGTTCTTCGCCCCAACTTGCGTCGGTTTGTGCTCGTTTTCTTTTGATGACATTCTTATCTACAACGCCTCTTGGGCGGAGCACCTTCAGCATGTCACCATCATCTTCAACGAGCTTCGAGCACATCATCTTCATCTTAAGCGCTCGAAGTGCTCGTTCGGCACGCCTTCCGTCGCCTACCTCGGCCATGTCATCTTGGTTGAGGGGTGTTGCTATGGACGCTGACAAGGTGGCGGCTGTCGCGGCCTGGCCGACGCTGCACTCACCGCGGGCTCTTCGTGGCTTCCTGGGCCTCGCGGGGTACTACCGGAAATTTGTTCGGGAGTTCGGCCTCATCGCGTCCCCGCTCACGCGCCTGTTGCCACACGACGCCTTCGCCTGGGATGCGGAGGCAACGGAGGCGTTCGAGGCTCTCAAGCAGGCCCTCACGACGGGTCCCGTCCTCCAGATGCCCGACTTCGACCGGCCGTTCATGGTGGACTGCGCCGCCTCCGGTGTGGGGTTCAGCGCCGTCCTTCATCAGGGCGAGGGATCGCTGACGTTCTTCAGCAGGCCCTTCGCCGCGCGCCATCATAAGCTCGCGGCTTATGAGAGGGAGCTCATTGGCTTGGTGCAGGCCGTGCGCCACTGGCGGCCTTATCTTTGGGGACGACCGTTCCAGATTCGCACGGATCACTACAGCCTCAAGTTCTTATTGGACCAGAGGTTGTCTACCGTGCCGCAGCTCCAGCTGGCAGCGACTGCTACAGGGCTCGAGCACCCACTGTTGGATCATCTCTTGCAGCAGCACCGCGACGTCTTTGACGAGCCCACGGGCCTCCCGCCAGCCCGGGTGTATGAACACCGCATTCATCTCCTACCGGGCACGGCACCGGTTGCGGTGCGCCCCTACCGCCTACAGCTTCCGGCCGGTGACGTATTTCATGTGGGATTGCTGAAGCCCTTCCACGGAGCTCCGCCAGCGGCCCCTCCGGTGCTACCTCCGACCTCCGACGGACGACTTCTTCCAGGTGAGTGTGGCATTTATTGATCCAGTGGCAAGGCCTTCCGGAGGAGGATGCCACTTGGGAGCAGCTCGAGGAGTTCCGCCGACATTTTCCAGACTTCGAGCTCGAGGACGAGCTGTTTGCGCAGGCGGGGAGAGATGTTATGACCGACACTACTTATAGCTGGAGGAGGCCCAATGGGCCCGTTTAGTTAGGGGCTTAGCCCAAGTTATCTTATTTTTATTAGCAGTAAGGTTTAATAAATAGTTGTAAGACACCCTTTTGAATTAAGCAATAAGACATATTCTATTGCCCGGCTCCCAGAGGAGCCGGAATCCCTAACCCTAGCCGCCACCTCTTCCTCGCCGCCGCCTCTCCACCGCGCGAGACGGCGCCCTCGCGCCGGCTGCCGCACCCTCGCCCTCGCCAGCCTCCCTCCTATCCCTACAGCCTCCGGCCAAGATCCGGTAGGATCCTAGCTCCTACCAACATCTAGCCCATTCGTAAGGAGGGGGGGGGGGGGGTTGTTAGAGTACTTATATAGCCATGTAGTCTTTCGTATTTACCCCATTGTATAAGGGGCTTTTTGCATATCCTACACCTGTACATGTATATATACTGGCCTATGGTCTCATGGGAATACAAGTTGCATATTTCCTAACAATATCATCCCTCGTAATCGCCCAATTCTGCTGAAAAAATCTCGCCGAAAAACCACCAGGCCCAGCTTTGAGAAGACCAATCTGAAAAATGAGCATCACCAATCTCCTGGTTGGTAAACAGTTAGCATAGAACCGCCATTCATCTCAGTGCTAACTTTTAGGCTGCACAAGTTACTGTCATGAGCATAAAGCCGTTGAAAGAAAATATTTATGAAAACGTGCATTTCATCCAACTTAATTGTGAAGGAACCATCTTGTTTATTCAACATAGCAATTTTATTTTTCTTGGCTCTCCAAGAAGCTTTCCTGTGAAACTAGTTGGTATTACGATCACCACACTTAAGTCACTCAATTCTGGATCTTTGTCTTCCACATCGTCTCCTCTTTCAACAGGAGTTCATCCATCTCACATTGGACTTTCTTCCTGTCAATATGTGCTTCATTATCATTCCTTCTGTACGAGACATCCACTCTCTTCCTAGCCCATTCGTAAAGGAGGGGGGGGGGGGTTGTTAGAGTACTTATATAGCCATGTAGCCTATTTACCCCATTGTATAAAGGGCTTTTTTTGCATATCCTACACCTGTACATGTATATATACTAGCCTATGGTCTCATGGGAATACAAGTTGCATATTTCCTAGCAATATCATCCTTCGGAACCGCCCAATTCTGCTGAAAAAATCTCGCCGAAAAACCACCAGGCCTGGAGCTTTGAGAAGCCCAATCTGAAAATGAGCATCACTAATCTCCTGGTTGGTAAACAGTTAGCATAGAATCGCCATTCATCTTAGTGCTTACTTTAGGCTGCACAAGAGATATTTTAGGCAATGGGTCCACATTACTGTCATGAGCATAAAGCCGTTGAAAGAAAATATTTATGAAAACGTGCATTTCATCCAACTTATCTGTGAAGGAACCATCTTGTTTATTCAACATAGCAATTTTATTTTTCTTGGCCCTCCAAGAAGCTTTCCTGTGAAACTAGTTGGTATTACGATCACCACACTTAAGTCACTCAATTCTGGATCTTTTTCTTCCACATCGTCTCCTCTTTCAAGAGGAGTTCATCCATCTCACATTGGACTTTCTTCCTGTCAATATGTGCTTCATTATCATTCCTTCTGTGCAAGATATCCATTCTCTTCCTAGCCCATTCGTAAGGGAGGGTGGGGGGCGGGGGTTGTTGGAGCACTTATATAGCCATGTAGCCTTTTGTATTTACCCCATTGTATAAGGGGCTTTTTGCATATCCTACACCTGTACATGTATATATACTGGCCTATGTAGCCTTTTGTATTTACCCCATTGTATAAGGGGCTTTTTGCATATCCTACACCTGTACATGTATATATACTGGCCTATGTAGCCTTTTGTATTTACCCCATTGTATAAGGGGCTTTTTGCATATCCTACACCTGTACATGTATATATACTGGCCTATGGCCTCATGGGAATACAAATTGCATATTTCCTAACAATATCATCCCTCGGAATCGCCCAATTCTGCTGAAAAAATCTCGCCGAAAAACCACCAGGCCTGGAGCTTTGTGAAGACCAATCTGAAAATGAGCATCACTAATCTCCTGGTTGGTAAACAGTTAGCATAGAACCGCCATTCATGTCAGTGCTTACTTTAGGCTGGACAAGAGATATTTTAGGCGATGGGTCCACATTACTGTCATGAGCATAAAGCCGTTGAAAGAAAATATTTATGAAAACGTGCATTTCATCCAACTTATCTGGGAAGGAACCATCTTGTTTATTCAACATAGCAATTTTATTTTTCTTGGCCCTCCAAGAAGCTTTCCTGTGAAACTACATATTACGATCACGTCACTCAGTTCTGGATCTTTGTCTCCACGTCGTCTCCTCTTTCAAGAGGAGTTCATCCATTTCACATTGGACTTTCTTCCTGTCAATATGTGCTTCATTATCATTCCTTCTGTGCAAGACATCCACTCTCTTCCTAGCCCATTCGTAAGGGGGGTGGGGGGTGGGGGGGGGGGGGTTGTTAGAGTACTTATATAGCCATGTAGCCTTTTGTATTTACCCCACTGTATAAGGGCCTTTTTGCATATCCTACACCTGTACATGTATATATATACTGGCCTATGGTCTCATGGGAATACAAGTTGCATATTTCCTAACAAATATCATTCCTCGGAATCGCCCAATTCTGCTGAAAAAATCTCGCCGAAAAACCACCAGGCCTGGAGCTTTGAGAAGCCCAATCTGAAAATGAGCATCACTAATCTCCTGGTTGGTAAACAGTTAGCATGTAATCGCCATTCATCTCAGTGCTTACTTTAGGCTGCACAAGAGATATTTTAGGCAATGGGTCCACATTACTGTCATGAGCATAAAGCCGTTGAAAGAAAATATTTATGAAAACGTGCATTTCATCCAACTTATCTGTGAAGGAACCATCTTGTTTATTCAACATAGCAATTTTATTTTTCTTGGCCCTCCAAGAAGCTTTCCTGTGAAACTAGTTGGTATTACGATCACCACACTTAAGTCACTCAATTCTGGATCTTTTTCTTCCACATCGTCTCCTCTTTCAAGAGGAGTTCATCCATCTCACATTGGACTTTCTTCCTGTCAATATGTGCTTCATTATCATTCCTTCTGTGCAAGATATCCATTCTCTTCCTAGCCCATTCGTAAGGGAGGGTGGGGGGCGGGGGTTGTTGGAGCACTTATATAGCCATGTAGCCTTTTGTATTTACCCCATTGTATAAGGGGCTTTTTGCATATCCTACACCTGTACATGTATATATACTGGCCTATGTAGCCTTTTGTATTTACCCCATTGTATAAGGGGCTTTTTGCATATCCTACACCTGTACATGTATATATACTGGCCTATGTAGCCTTTTGTATTTACCCCATTGTATAAGGGGCTTTTTGCATATCCTACACCTGTACATGTATATATACTGGCCTATGGCCTCATGGGAATACAAATTGCATATTTCCTAACAATATCATCCCTCGGAATCGCCCAATTCTGCTGAAAAAATCTCGCCGAAAAACCACCAGGCCTGGAGCTTTGTGAAGACCAATCTGAAAATGAGCATCACTAATCTCCTGGTTGGTAAACAGTTAGCATAGAACCGCCATTCATGTCAGTGCTTACTTTAGGCTGGACAAGAGATATTTTAGGCGATGGGTCCACATTACTGTCATGAGCATAAAGCCGTTGAAAGAAAATATTTATGAAAACGTGCATTTCATCCAACTTATCTGGGAAGGAACCATCTTGTTTATTCAACATAGCAATTTTATTTTTCTTGGCCCTCCAAGAAGCTTTCCTGTGAAACTACATATTACGATCACGTCACTCAGTTCTGGATCTTTGTCTCCACGTCGTCTCCTCTTTCAAGAGGAGTTCATCCATTTCACATTGGACTTTCTTCCTGTCAATATGTGCTTCATTATCATTCCTTCTGTGCAAGACATCCACTCTCTTCCTAGCCCATTCGTAAGGGGGGTGGGGGGTGGGGGGGGGGGGGTTGTTAGAGTACTTATATAGCCATGTAGCCTTTTGTATTTACCCCACTGTATAAGGGCCTTTTTGCATATCCTACACCTGTACATGTATATATATACTGGCCTATGGTCTCATGGGAATACAAGTTGCATATTTCCTAACAAATATCATTCCTCGGAATCGCCCAATTCTGCTGAAAAAATCTCGCCGAAAAACCACCAGGCCTGGAGCTTTGAGAAGACCAATCTGAAAATGAGCATCACTAATCTCCTGGTTGGTAAACAGTTAGCATGTAACCGCCATTCATCTCAGTGCTTACTTTAGGCTGCACAAGAGATATTTTAGGCAATGGGTCCACATTACTGTCATGAGCATAAAGCCGTTGAAAGAAAATATTTATGAAAACGTGCATTTCATCCAACTTATCTGTGAAGGAACCATCTTGTTTATTCAACATAGCAATTTTATTTTTCTTGGCCCTCCAAGAAGCTTTCCTGTGAAACTAGTTGGTATTACGATCACCACACTTAAGTCACTCAATTCTGGATCTTTTTCTTCCACATCGTCTCCTCTTTCAAGAGGAGTTCATCCATCTCACATTGGACTTTCTTCCTGTCAATATGTGCTTCATTATCATTCCTTCTGTGCAAGATATCCATTCTCTTCCTAGCCCATTCGTAAGGGAGGGTGGGGGGCGGGGGTTGTTGGAGCACTTATATAGCCATGTAGCCTTTTGTATTTACCCCATTGTATAAGGGGCTTTTTGCATATCCTACACCTGTACATGTATATATACTGGCCTATGTAGCCTTTTGTATTTACCCCATTGTATAAGGGGCTTTTTGCATATCCTACACCTGTACATGTATATATACTGGCCTATGTAGCCTTTTGTATTTACCCCATTGTATAAGGGGCTTTTTGCATATCCTACACCTGTACATGTATATACACCTGTACATGTATATATACTGGCCTATGGCCTCATGGGAATACAAATTGCATATTTCCTAACAATATCATCCCTCGGAATCGCCCAATTCTGCTGAAAAAATCTCGCCGAAAAACCACCAGGCCTGGAGCTTTGTGAAGACCAATCTGAAAATGAGCATCACTAATCTCCTGGTTGGTAAACAGTTAGCATAGAACCGCCATTCATGTCAGTGCTTACTTTAGGCTGGACAAGAGATATTTTAGGCGATGGGTCCACATTACTGTCATGAGCATAAAGCCGTTGAAAGAAAATATTTATGAAAACGTGCATTTCATCCAACTTATCTGGGAAGGAACCATCTTGTTTATTCAACATAGCAATTTTATTTTTCTTGGCCCTCCAAGAAGCTTTCCTGTGAAACTACATATTACGATCACGTCACTCAGTTCTGGATCTTTGTCTCCACGTCGTCTCCTCTTTCAAGAGGAGTTCATCCATTTCACATTGGACTTTCTTCCTGTCAATATGTGCTTCATTATCATTCCTTCTGTGCAAGACATCCACTCTCTTCCTAGCCCATTCGTAAGGGGGGTGGGGGGTGGGGGGGGGGGGGTTGTTAGAGTACTTATATAGCCATGTAGCCTTTTGTATTTACCCCACTGTATAAGGGCCTTTTTGCATATCCTACACCTGTACATGTATATATATACTGGCCTATGGTCTCATGGGAATACAAGTTGCATATTTCCTAACAAATATCATTCCTCGGAATCGCCCAATTCTGCTGAAAAAATCTCGCCGAAAAACCACCAGGCCTGGAGCTTTGAGAAGACCAATCTGAAAATGAGCATCACTAATCTCCTGGTTGGTAAACAGTTAGCATGTAACCGCCATTCATCTCAGTGCTTACTTTAGGCTGCACAAGAGATATTTTAGGCAATGGGTCCACATTACTGTCATGAGCATAAAGCCGTTGAAAGAAAATATTTATGAAAACGTGCATTTCATCCAACTTATCTGTGAAGGAACCATCTTGTTTATTCAACATAGCAATTTTATTTTTCTTGTCCCTCCAAGAAGCTTTCCTGTGAAACTAGTTGGTATTACGATCACCACACTTAAGTCACTCAGTTCTGGATCTTTGTCTCCACATCGTCTCCTCTTTCCAGAGGAGTTCATCCATCTCACATTGGGCTTTATTCCTGTCAATATGTGCTTCATTATCATTCCTTCTGTACAAGATATCCACTCTCTTCCTAGCCCATTCGAGTTTCCTCGCTTTCCCAAAAAGATTACCTCAAACTCTGCTCAACATATGCCTCGTATGAGGCTGACCATAAATCTGAATTAAAAGAGGTGGAACTAGAAGCCTTATAGCATCCTAGGATGGGGTTGATGCTAACTAAGGGAAAAGAAAAGCTATGCAAATTGCTTGGACGTGATGGACAATAATGGGGCAAAGGAAATGCACATATAATGATTAACAGAGAGTGGATTTCAAAACTACTACACTCACTAGTACTGTTAAGTGGGAAGCTCCAAGGAGACAAATAGAAGACAATTGGATGACGTGGCTGTATGGGAGCACCAGGAAAATAAAAAGTGGGGATCACTTGTTTAGTCATTAAGGACATGTTATTTTTTTGTTCGTAGCAAAGAATGGTATTTTGCTATGAATTAATAATATTCCACTTACTCCCAAATATTAGCTTGTTCTTTACGCTGTTTGCCCAACAGATCAAATGGAATGGTGGGACGCATATACCCTTGGAAGATATGTCTTCTATACATATGTAATTTGCACTCTTGAGCTTAACTGTTGCAAATATTAACTTGAGTGTATTTAATATTGGTTGACCCCAGTTAGCCGCTAACATGTAATTTTGGGCTGGTTTTGGTGCTTCCTGCCTTGCCAGTTGTTGTGCCACCACTGCATAATAAGAGCAGTTCATTTTGTGTACATCCTAGAGCGTCTACATAAAACATGATTCCTGTACAGCATACATAGGCCAATAAACTGTTGAGTTTAAACTGATGGGAAAGGCTGGCAATGCACTTCAACAAAAGCTTGAACTTGGTAAATTTAAGGGAGACGACTGTATGCAGCTTGATCGCGATGACCACAGGAAATACACATGAGATTTTGCTTAGCGCATTTGCTGCTTATCTGTATTTCTCCGCTATTTATTCAGAGTACAGAGAAGTGGCGCTAGTCCCCCGGCTAATGTGGCCTTGACCCGCTCCTTGCTTTGTGCCATCCCATGACCAGCTCGTCGAGGCCGCTAACTACTCTAACAGAAAACAAATATACCGGCTAGGCCGTTACATAGCCTACCGGGCGTTATTTCTGAAAAAACGAACATAGTCTACCGGGCGTTATTTCTGAAAAAAACGAACGCTATTGAGTTACTATGTGAAAATGCTGCCATGGCAGCGATCCGGAGAATGGGGTTAACCAACAATGACTATAGTAAAGGAAATAATCACAATACAATCTCCTAAATACAAAGTGCAGCAGATGCCTGCCAAGCTTTAGGAAAAAGGTCTAAGTAAAGCTGTTCCATTGTCATTTAAGCCATCACCTCCAGCCCATTACCGAGTCAACTATTGGACTGTATTGCCGTGGTTTGTTGTTGCAAAATATGACTAATTTCCACTGTACAACTAAGCACCATGATGCCTTACATAAATGCTGTGCATGTCCGTCTGTTTTTTGCAGGCCTAACTGGGAAGGAGGTCGCTATGAGGGTGACGATGCCACTAGATTTGAAACACTCAGTTTAGCTATGGAACTAGGTGTAGACTATGTTGACATCGAGTTAAAGGTTTGTTTACACATTGGGAATTTCCTGATGCTCACCATTTTGTGAATACTGGATACTGTAGTATGGACAAATTCTGCGGATACCATGTCATGTTAGTTCGCACAAGACATTTCATGATTAAACTTGTCCCTAATGTAGATTAGTACAAAAACAAGTATTACATATAGAAAGAAACTCTGTTTTCTTCTCTTTCTACCACATGATACATGGGTTTTGCTACTAGATTTGTTAGCTGGTGTGTTATATAATCTCATGGCCAACATATTTTGGTATGTTGCAGGTTGCTGACAAATTTGTCGATTTTCTTTCTGGTACTAAGCCAGATAAGTGTAAACTTATTGTTTCTTCACATAATTATGAAAGTACCCCATCCTGCGAGGAGCTTGCAAATCTTGTAGCCAGAATACAAGAAGTTGGAGCTGACATAGTTAAAGTTGCAACAACTGCTACAGACATTGTTGATGTGTCAAGGATGTTTCAAGTGATGGTGCACTGCCAAGTAAGTGACAGTTTCTAGAATCCAATAAAGATTTCACTATTTCCTCCCAGAAACCTGCGTCTGTCTTGTACATTCAGCCCTGATGTCTTGTGATTGAACTTGGACTCTTCAATATTGAAGGTGTGCTCCGTAGAACTTGAAAGTTAACTATGGCCCATTGCTGTTACTTTTTTTTTGAATTTCTGCAGTTGTACTTCAGTTAAGCTAGATGAACAGCACCAACCTGTATGTACTGTGCAATAATTAGTTGGTCCATTTCCCTGTATGTTCAAATAATAGTTTATTCAATATAGAATAGAAAATTGAAAAAAGACAAGCTAGCTGTCTTAATTTGTGAAATTTCCCCTGTCCTTGCTTTATTAACTAGCCACCTTTGTGTCCATCCGGTTGGTATGCTGAACACAGTATTTTGGCAAATATGGTCACTATTTTTTGTAAAGACAATACTTCTAGTAATAATGCATTATCAAAATATTTTGGTATGTTTGTCATAAATACCATATTTATCTAAGTTGACATGGGCATTGAATTACAATAGTCAATAATCATACTTCCTCCGTCATGGTTTAGAAGGCGTGCATGAAAATTCTCTGGAACCTAGGTGGTTATTGATTGGCTGTGAGATGAGTTGAAAATTAGCATTCACACTACGCATCCATATAGAACTAGTACAACGGAGTACTAATTAGCTGCTAGAAGTAAATGCAACGCGCCTTAAACCATGTCTATTGTGAAAATGCACGTAAATTTAACCATGCCTTATAAACCGTGATGGAGGGAGTATATTTACATGTCACTACTCTCTAACTCATTGGTATGTTTATTTAGTAATAGTAAGTCAATAAGCGTCTGGGCATGAGGTGCTGCTAAGTGCAGCAACCTAGCATCAACCCAGCACCAGCAGTCTAGCACTCTACGGTGTTAATGCCATCAAATTAGTTCTACAGTTTTTTTCCAAATTCAAGTGATAACGACAGTAGTTACTGCTATTTCCCCAACTACCGTTACTTATAATCAGCAAATTGGCAGTTTTCATCTTGAAAGAATTAATATCCTACAGAGAACAAGAGTTAAGGTACTCAACAGCTGTTTCATATAATCCTTTATCTCTGCTAATTCGGATTTGCACCCAGCGGCGTATGCTCTCGGGCTAAAGATATAATTGCCAAATTTTTAAAATTACTGATGATAATGTCTACTTTCTGCACGTACAAATTTTGTGAAAAATGTTTCTATGGTCTGGGTGAAGAAAATAAATCTGGGGAAGCTTGGTGTTTAGTGAAGAAAATAAAAATGTTTCTATGCACGTACAAATTTTTAATCTGCTATTTTTTTGATCTTATTATTCATTTATCTTGGCTTTAAAGCTTGGTGTTTATTGATCAGAAGCCAAACATCAGTTTGGCTAATTGCCGTTGCTAATCTGATGTGCACTTGCATGCTAAGGAGTTAAGCTATATGGTTTATTAATTCATGCCTGCCTATACATTGCCATTTCACTGATTAACAGAAATGACAGGTGCCTATGATTGGATTGGTGATGAGTGAGAGAGGTTTGATGTCAAGGGTGTTATCCCCAAAATTTGGTGGATATCTTACCTTTGGAATACTTGATGCTACAAAGACATCAGCACCTGGGCAACCAACACTTGAAGAATTATTGGACATTTACAATATAAGGTGTATAGGACCTGATACAAAAGTTCTTGGTCTTATAGCCAACCCAGTAAAGCAAAGCAAGAGCCCAATTTTGCACAATAAATGTCTACAGTCTGTTGGATACAATGCTGTTTATCTTCCACTTCTGGCAGACGATCTTGCTAGATTTCTTGACACATATTCATCTTCAGATTTTTCAGGATTTAGGTAAAATTCGAATTCAGCAAAGTAGAAAAAGAATACATTAATAATCTGTAGGATTGCTTAGAATGAAATGATTATTTTGCTATGATCCTGATAAGCACGTGGCTGTGCATATTGGAAATAATCCCTCAAAGATTGAGAAATTCATCAGAGGTTCCGCCACATTAGATCTCATAATTGTTCACCCGTGTATTTGTATAACTGTATCTCTAGCTATGCATATCCCCATTTTTGCCCTTTTAATGTGTTTTTTCATCTTCTTTACCTTTTCAAGTTAAACATTCTTAGCATGCTTAATAGACTGATCTGCATGGTTTTGGCAAAGTAGCTGACACAAGAATTTTTAACACAAGGGATGAACCAGAGGACGAGCTATTATGGTTCTTAGATCGAAGGGTTATGCCGTGCGGGCATGCGGGGGGGGGGGGGGGGGGGGGGATACCCTTGAGCTGATTAGTCGCCGGCCAACAGGTTCCGCCCCATCTGCTATGAAAGGGGGGGGGGGATACCCTTGAGCTGATTAGTCGCCGGCCAACAGGTTCCGCCCCATCTGCTATGAAGAGAGGTAGCGGGGTAGAGATTAGGAACCAGATCTTAGTTCAAGCCTTACACGTGACTCGACTTGGAACACAACTAGGATTCAGACTCTTACCTGCATATACTCAATCAAACTATTCAAGTACGAACTGACTCTTCCATTAGGGACCAATCCTAACTAGAAGACAATTCAAAAGGTAACTTGCCTTGCTCTGCTGCAGCCTGATCATTAGCGATCATCTTCAACTTTACCTTCCCACCGAACAAGCTCATGCTTGACATCATAACGTAGGCTTGCACCAAGGATCTTGGCTGGCTGCATGACCACCTTGCCGTCTTCCAGATGAGGGAGTGAGGTCTTAGCCAGAGGTCACCATGAAATTTCTTCAGAAGACTAACATGAAAGACATCATGTAGGTTTGCACGTGGAGGGAATATGATGAAAGACATCATGTAGGTTTGCACCTGGATGGAATATGATGAAAGACATCATGTAGATTTGCACCTGGAGGGAATATGCTACCAACCCCATATGCGCTCCAATACCTTGAAGGTCCATAGTATGTGGAAGCGAGCTTCCCACACATATGTCCTGCCAAGGATTCTACTGTTTTGTGACGTAGGTACTACCAAGCCCATTCTCCCATCTCAAACAACAGTTCCCGGTAATTATCATCATATAACTCTTTGGCATATTGCTGGGCTTGCAGGATGTGTTCCCGGTCCCATAGAGCTAAGTCCCCACTGAATCAATGTTGGTTGCACAAGGTGTTTAATCCAACAAGAGTATTTGTTGGCGTAAAACCTGGAAAACAGCCGGTAGGTGGTGAAGGTGCTCTAACCAGGATGAACAACAACAACAACAAAGCTTTTAGTCCCAAACAAGTTGGGGGTAGGCTAGAGGTAAAACCCATCAGATCTCGCGACCAACTCATGGTTCTGGCACATGGATAGCAAGCTTCCACACACCCCTGTCCGTGACTAGTTCTTTGGTGATACTCCAGTCCTCCAGATCTCTCTTTACGGACTCCTCCCATATTGAGTTTTGTCTACCCCGGGCTCTTTTAACATTATCAACACGCTTTAGCCCCTCCGCTATGCACTAGAGCTTCTGGAGGCCTGCGCTGAATATGGCCAAACAATCTTAGACGATGTTGGACAAGCTTCTCTTCAATCGGTGCTACCCCAAGTCTATCTCGTATATCGTCATTTCGGACATGGCCCCTCCTTATGTGGCCACACATCCATCTCAACATGCGCATCTCCACCACACCTAACTGTTGCACATGTTGCCTTTTAGTCAGCCAACACTCGGCGCCATACAACATTGCGGGTCGAACCGCCGTCCTATAGAACTTCCTTTTAGCTTTTGTGGCACTCTCTTGTCACGGAGAATGCTAGAAGCTTGGGCCACTTCATCCATCCGACTTTGATTCGATGGTTCACATCTTCATCGGTATTCACATTCTTCTGCAGCATTGACCCGAAATCTCGAAAGGTGTCCTTCTGAGGCACCACTTGCCCATCAAGGCTAATCTCCTCCTCCTCGTGCCTAGTAGTAACTCTAGTAGTACTGAAACCCCACCTCATGTACTCGGTTTTAGTTCTACCAAGTCTAAAACCTTTTGATTTTAAGGTTTGTCTCCACAACTCTAACTTCCTATTAACCCTCGTCCGACTATCATCGAGTAGCACCACATCATCCGCAAAGAGCATACACCCATGGGATATCCTCCTTGTATATCCCTTGTGACCTCATCCATCACCAAGGCAAAAAGATAAGGGCTTAAAGCAGACCCCTGGTGCAGTCCTGTTTTAATCAGGAAGTAGTACTGAAACCCCACCTCATGTACTCGGTTTTAGTTCTACTAACCTTTCGATTCCAAGGTTTGTCTCCACAGCTCTAACTTCCTATTAACCCTCGTCCGACTATCATCGAGTAGCACCACATCATCCGCAAAGAGCATACACCACGGGATATCTCCTTGTATATCCCTTGTGACCTCATCCATCACCAAGGCAAAAAGATAAGGGCTTAAAGCTGACCCTTGGTGTTGTCCCGTTTTAATCAGGAAGTCATCAGTGTCGCCATCACTTGTTCGAACACTTGTCACAACATTATTGTACATGTCCTTTATGATGGTAATGTACTTTGTTGGGACTTTGTGTTTCTTCAAGGCCCACCACATGACATTATGTGGTATCTTATCACAGGCTTTCTCCAAGTTAATGCACCATATGTAAGTCCTTTTGCTCCCTGTATCTCTCCGTAAGTTGTCACACCAAGAGGTTGTCAGACTATCAACATATCATCCATAAGAGCTGTGTCGTCGCCGTGGAGCGAGCGGATAGCCGCTAGCCGGGGAGCAGCTATCCTTGTCCAAGTAATTCGTCGTCCCATATGTACGTCCAAGCTTGCGCATCCACTCAATGCCGGGGATGAGGGTGAAACCGGCTAAAGGAATTGCGAAGCAATCAGCCTCGGAGGAGCAGTTGTCGATGCACAAGGGTACCATGTGACATAGGCCGGCACTATTGACCTTTTTGACTGTTGGCCATGAGAGAGGTACTAGGGTAGAGGAGACAACAGCAGATTTGGAACCAGAACTTTATTTATTGCCTGCTTTAAATAGAGGGGAACCTATGTGACTTACTTGGCACCCAACTAGGATTCAGACTCTTACCTAACATATACTCAGTTAACCTATTCAAATACGAACTTACTCTTTCAATTAGGGATCAATCCTAACTAGGAGCGAAAGCGCGCTTCGCTTCGCTGCTCCGCTTGTTTGTTGGTTGCCCTGGAATTCCTTCAAGTATTTTTGCTTATTTGTAGTTCGTTGTTCACCTAGGTTTCCAGATCCTCCAGCAAATAAAGTAAGAACACTAATGTAGAATAATTCATGGAGCTAAATTTTGTTTAAATTCATAAAAGAACTGTGTAGACACACTATTCATTCATTGGATGAATCTAGCCTGGAAGATGGACTCTTGCAAAAGTTACATACATGTATGGTAAAAAAATGTTATGGAGCATCTACTGTCAATATTGTTAGAAAAGCAACTTATGTTTATTGAAGGCCCAAGGGGCATATATATATATTACACAAGACTTGAGGTGCAAGGAAAGTAAACATAGACTAATAAGGACCCCTAGACTAATACTAATAGACTAATGAGGACTCCTAGACACTAATGCTTCCTAACACCCCCCTCAAATGCAAAGCGTATGCAATAGCATTGCATTTGAAGAAGTGTAATACTAAAAAAAATGATAATCCAAATCCGCGTCTTGAGAGTGTCGTCGTAGCATGAAGAGTCTTCAAAACTTGTCGAGTCGCTGAAGGAGATAACGAAGAGATGGCACATCAGAGGTAGACACCGCATCACTTGAAGATACAAGATAAGTATAAAGAGAAGAGGGGTTGCCAAAAGAAGATGGCACATCAAGAGGATAAAGCATTACGCAAAAAATCATAGTCCGCGACAACCGTCGGCGAAAGAAGCTCGGCGGATAAGGCACGATGGACGTAGATCGACAATGCAAAAGAAGTCCAGACAATCCTATAGAAAACAACAAGGGCAAGTAGGCCACAAAAGTTGCATAGAAAGGATCAGGACCGGAGAAAGGCTGACGGACTAAGGTATTGTGGACTCGCATGGCATGAGAAAACACAAAATATCAACGGATTTGGTGGACGCAACGGAAATATAGAAAACTAGAAAGCACACACTAGATGAAGATGCGATGGCAGCGGAAAAAAAAACTAGAGGTGAAGGCAGCGGAAGAAACATGAAGATTTTATTTTTGTACGAGATCAAGAAGCGGACCAAGACAGGTAGCTGAATCAATCAGGCATACGGACTGTGGAAACCAGATCCATGGTGTGTCTAGTAGCACCACGTGGCTGATAGTAGCACTACCAGCAATGCACAACAGGAAACGCAATAGATAGTAGCACCACGTAGCAGCATCCCTATCCAGCAGCCAAGCGCATCGATCTGGATGGGAGACCCTGCTGCAGAGTGGTTGACTTGTAGCAGCCACCCGGGGCTGTGAGGCGACGTTGCAGGGGCCATAGTGGGCGATCTGGGAGTAGCGTCGTTGATGCAACTTCGATGCAGGCGTTGGCCATGTCCATCCAGATCGATGGAGCAGCAGCCTTCGTGCGCAGCAGCGCTGGCCCGAGCGGAGAGCAGGGAGGTGTACTGCGCGTGGCTTGGCGGCCACCCGTGGGAGTCGCAGGTCTCGAGCAGCTCGCACGAGGCCGGGCGGGGCTGTGCGACGGAGTGCTTGAGGACCTGCGAGACGAGGAGCCCCGCGGTGAAGCAGATGCCCTGCAGCTCGCGGCGGAACATGAAGTGGGAGACGAGGCAGCGCGAGACGGCGAGGCAGGGAGGAGCCGACGCGGCCCGGGTGAGGGAGCACGACGGGGAGGACTGCGACGGGAGAGCAGCCAGATCCGACCACGCAAGAAAAGCAGCGGCGACGCGCGAGATTGGATCGGGAGGGCGAGTTGCGGCGCCCGAAAAAAATAACCTAAGCTCTAATACCATGTTAGGAAAGCAACTTATGTTTATTGAAGGCCCAAGGGGCATATATATATTACACAAGACTTGAGGTGCAAGGAAAGTAAACATAGACTAATAAGGACTCCTAGACTAATACTAATAGACTAATGAGGACTCCTAGACTAATACTAATACTTCCTAACATATATCATATAATTTAACTTCTCTTATTCTTTTAGTTAGTAACTAGGATACAACAAAAGTTGCACAAATGGGTGCTAAATACTGAAGTTTTTGTTATCTACAATTAATAAAAAATAATTGAACTAGCACAATATAGAACACGAAGACCGGATGAAGAACACAACATCAAGGAACAGAACTAAGGAAGGAAATCAATGGAAGGTAATTGTTTTACTTCATCAGTAAACATGAGTCGGATCATCCCAAAAAATCAGAATCTAAACCATTAAGCATAAGAAGAACGCTAGGATATTTCTCTTAGACTGTTTGTGGAGGGTGTGTAGCTCTAGGACAGACCCTGCTTCTATGCTATTATACGTGAAAAAGAACTGATTTTCTAAAGATGTAAATTAAATACTCCAACATAACAAAAGGATCACTTGTGATATAGGAACTCCAGGATAACAGCCTTGCTAGTCATGCTAAGAATTCAAGAGTAACTCTGTCCATGTGTGCCTTAGCTTACTAACCTACCAAGGTATTTGAGATTTACAATCCACCAAGCAAGGTAACAATGTATTGCTAGGTCCTGGCTATACCTTTTGAATTTACAAGAAAACATGACACACAGAAAGTTCATAGATAAAAATGCATGGATTGATAGATAACTCCAAATTTTCAGCAACCCATTGCTTAAAAAAGCATTGCTATTACAACATATGGGGTAAAATTCAATTATATGAAAATGAGGCAGCATGATGTCATCTAATAATCTGAACACCACAATTGTTGGCATGCTCTTAAATCAAAATTTACCATTGTTCTTTCCATGGAGTAGTTTTAAAACAAACCTGAGATTCACAACTTCTTCGCCGTAGCAGAAAAAAAATCATGTGAAAGGGGGAAAACCAGAAGAGATGTTTATAAATACACTCACAACCAATCTCTGAAACATCATAACAGGGAAACAGATTTAATGAAAACAAAGACATAAGATTAATATGATCAAAGAAGACATCATGCACAGGTCCAGGTAATCTTACTAACCATTGTTTAGGGAAACAATTTATAAGTCAATATTCAAAGAATCAAGAGAGACCGTAACTAAGGGACAACTATACCTGTCATAGCATGGTGGCAGGAGCAGAGGTAGTAGTCAACGATGCCATAGTATCCACGCCCCACCGAGGTCATGTCTGTTAAGCTCCATGCACTAGCCAACACAACCAAAAGTCCGAACTAATGAAAGGGCTAGGCAATCCACATATACAGTTCAACAGCCCCTCTCATGTGTGATGTTGGAAGTCAACACATGAATATACTTAGAGGTATGGCTAAAGAGGCAACTGATGAATTGACACAAAGGGGGGCAACAACAATTTTTGGATAAACTGCGAAAGCCAGGACTTGAACTCAAGACCTTGGGCTCTGATACCATGTTAAGCTTCATGCACTGGCCAACACAACTAAAAGTCCAAACTGATGGAAGGCTAGGCAATCCACATAGACACTTCAACAATGACGATCACCGCCGTCCCACCAGTATCGCCACCGAAAGTGGAGGCGCTTATGGGTTGTCGAAGGTGAGGTAAGAGCATGAGTAAGACTGAGGCGGAGCTCGCTGGAGGTCAGAGAAGCGGCAGGAGATGACGATGAGGACTGCCGAATCGCCTCATCAGCGAACAAGCTGCAGCTAGGGTTTGCCATGAGGGTGCGTGAGCGGGAGAGGGCGGGATATGATAGAGGAGAGCGATGTGAGGCTGAACTTGCCCACCGACAGCCGGGGGCACCCCAAAGGGAGAGCAACCACAACTCGCAAGCTCACGCTGGCCCGTGGAGTCCACCTCATAAAAGAATGCCGTGTGCGCTCTATTCCTAGGGAGCTTAGAAAATTTAGTCACTAGAACACAACTCGAAGGGCAACATGCCCCTGCTTTGCTGCAACCTAACCTGCCCAGGTTGGGCTTTGCACCCCCACATAACATGAGCACTACCTCAGAAAACTAGAACTCTTGTATTCCTATAAAATTAACTTCTAGAAAGTCATTTTCAGCCCTATTCATTGGCACATTTCACAAGAGCAATTTTATTTTACACTGTTTGACTTTGTGTAATGCAGTTGCTCTCTTCCTTTCAAAGTGGATGCAGTGCATTGTTGCCATGAACATGATGCTGTTGCTAAGGTAGCTGTATCCACTATACTTCTTTTGTGTCTACTTCATGAATTGGCTTCCACTTTCTCTTTGTTTGACCTGTCATTTTGTTATGTTAATCTGCAGTCAATAGGTGCCATAAACACTATAATTAGGAAATCAGACGGCAAACTAGTGGGCTACAATACAGACTACATTGGAGCAATTTCTGCTATTGAGGATGGCATAGGAGGTTTTAGCAATCTTAATTGATTCCCTTTTAACAGTTATTTGGGAGTCATGCACAAATATCACATGATTTATGTTCCACAGGTCTGGGGTCAAAGGATGCTGCTATATCACCATTGTCTGGCAGGCTTATTGTTGTTGTAGGTGCTGGTGGTGCTGCTAAGGCAATTGCCTATGGGGCAAAGAAGAAGGGTGCAAGAGTTGTAGTAGCAAATCGTACCTATGGTAAGATTTTGTATTTATTTGATTTGAAATCCATATGTTCTTGATATTTTGGGCCCACGTGTTTGGAAAATGAAGGATCCTGACATGTTATCGTTGTCACCAATCCCTCGGTCATGTTGACTAGGCTTCCTGACAAGCATCAAACTCTATCGCACGGAGCAATTGGTGGCAGCCATGTTTTAATTCTCAACGACCAAATCCAATGCCATGTTGCGTTATGTTTAGAGTATGCCAACCTTTAGTGCAACGGATCGTTGTTATCGTGATTTCGCCCTTTCTCCTGATATTTTTACCTCATATAAGCTTCATGTGAAAATTTCATTGTTAGATAGTTAGCTTCTAGTTGCACCTAACCCTCCTCCTAATAACATGTTGTTTGGATTGTATGGTGGTTGTACCAATCACGTGTGCCTCATGCCAATACGCGGGTAGAAGGGACGAGATTCATGAAAGGTCACATCCCAGGAAATATGCATCCATCGATCGACAGGATCCCGACACCGATAGCCGTTATGCTCATCACTATATTCGAGAAAGACAAACTCAACAGACTGAGCGGTTAGTTTGGTGCGTTCACAAGGGGCAAGCAAAACATAACAAACGCAACCAAACAAACGGAGTGCCGAATAATCAGGAGAACGACCAGAAAGACGCTCGAGAGGAATACCACCCTCTAGAGCAGCAGATGGTTGAATGTTGATGAGATAGGTGGAAGTGGTAACAACCTCAACCCAAAAATGAGGTGGAAGAGAAACGGCTATCATCATTGCACGCGCCGTCTGAAGAAGGTGATGATGCTTGTGCTCAGCCACACCATTCTGAGCATGAGCGCTAGGGCAAGAGAACTGAGTAAGTACCCTGGTCAGCAAGAAATCAGCACAATGCATGGGAGATATACTTGCTAGCTGTTTCTGCGTGAAAAACACAAATAGGAATGGAAAATTGGGTATGAACCATGGCAGCAAATTTTCTGTATATAGATAAGACCTCACTACGAGAAGCCATGAAATAGATCCAACTGTACCGAGAAAAATCGCCTATAAAGATAATATAGTAGCGATGACCCCCCTTCTAAGCAAAGGGAGCCGGACCTCAAACATCAGAGTGAACGAGATCAAAAGGACACTCAACACTGACTCACTGTGAGGGTAGGGTAGCTGAATATGATTACCAAGCCTACAACCCAAACAATCCAACGAAGCATTACCGGAGACAGACCCCAGAACACCGCGAAGAACCAAAGACGAGAGACAAGAACCACATAAATGGCCAAGACGATGATGCCACTGCTGAAAAGAGTTGGTAGATGCAGCAATAGGGGTTGTGAGACTGGCGGCGGTGGTAGCGGAGGGAAGAAGCCAGTCAAGCTCCCAAAGACCATCAAAGTGTCGAGGGCCAGCACCAGGCAGAGCGCCCGTGCGACGATCCTGAATAGAACACGGTAGAGTCAACAATTTGACCACCGGATATGAGCTACATGGTAAGTCTAGGAACATGAGCGACATACGGAACATGAAATGAAGAAGTGCTAAGAGTGCCTCGACTAGCTACCGGGAGGGGAGTGCCATCAGCTGTAGGAACACGAACATGAAACTCGACATGTGGAATGGAGGTCAAAGTGGAAGAATCACAAGTCATATGAAAAGGCGCTCCAGCATCAAGAATCCATGGAGATATACTTGAATGAGTAGAAAGTAGTTTCTCAGTGCCAGAATAGTCAGTCACGGAACCTGCAGAACCTGTCAGTGAAGAATCCCAAGCAGCAAGCAGGCATCGCAGCTGCGCAATCTCATGCCCAGATAGGGACACGACGGAAGAGGACTTAGAGCCGCATGTGGAAGCCACCAGGGAAATCGACGTAGTGTGGTCACCGCTGTGCACGGAAGCCGCGAGAGGAGTTGACGCAGAGCGGTCACCGCCGCTCGTGGAAGCCGCGAGAGGAGTCGGAGAAGAGTGGTCACCGCCATGCCCGGAAGCCGCGAGAGGAGTCGGTGTAGAGCGGTCACCGCCATGCGCGGAACCCGTGAGAGGAATTAGCGTAGAGCGTTCACCGCCGCACGTGGAAGCCGCAAGAGGAGTAGACGAATAGTGACCAACACAGTGATGGCACATGTGGGGATAGGATCAACATAGGGAAGGCTGACGAAAACATCATACTTTTTTAAGGGCAACAACAGAATGATTAGGCAACAACCAAATGAATTAGGCCTCAAGCCAATAGTCGAGGCCCAAAGGCAACAACCTAGGCCCTAAATGAAGCTGACCAATTGCAGCAGCTCGATTCAATCCAGGAGACGAACAACCAAGGCCAGAAAAACATGATCCAGGCCAGAAGGATTGGACCCGCGACGACGCTATCTGGAGTGCGAGAGGCACGAGCAACAACCAGAAGTCTGAGGCGCATTGACCAAGGCCCGATATGGAGGTGGCCGATGACGGGAATCGACGCCTGGGGATGGTCGTGCGCTGGAGACTTAGGCGGCTGGACGGGGATTGAGCGTTGACCTCCGATAGCTGCTGCCTCTGCTTGATCTTGAGAGTTGGACTGACGGGCCGCTTGATCTGGGGCGGATGAATTGGCCTATAGCAGAGGAGGAGGCTGCAGCGATGGGGCAGCCTGCAACGGAGTTTGAACAACGGCATCGACGGGGTGGCTTGCAGCGGACTTGGAATAACGACATTGACGGGATGTCCTAGCAGCCGTAACCAAGCGCACTGATTCGATTGGGAGCTGGGTACCACTTGACTTGGAACCCTGCAAGTGGAGATATGTAGGCAGTGGTGAGAGATTGGATTGGAAGGAGCATGAGTTGCGCGTGCGGAAAAAAATACAACAACAACAACAAAACCTTTAGTCCTAAACAAGTTGGGTAGGCTAGAGGTCAAACCCATAAGATCTCGCGACCAACTCATAGTTCTGGCACATGGATAGCAGGCTTCCACGCACGCCTGTCCATGGCTAGTTCTCTGGTGATACTCCAGTCCTTCAAATCTCTTTTTACGAACTCCTCCCATGTCAGATCCGGTCTATCGCGACCTCTTCTGACATTATCAGCATGTTTTAGCCGTCCGCTATGCACTGGAGCTTCTGGAGGTCTGCGTCGAATATACCCAAACCATCTCAGACGATGTTGGACAAGCTTCTCATCAATCGACGCTACCCCAACTCTATCTTGTATATCATCATTCCAGACTCTGTCCTTCCTTGTGTGGCCACACATCCAGCTCAACATGTGCATCTCTGTCCATGGCTAGTTCACTGGTGATACTCTAGTCCTTCAAATCTCTCTTTACGAACTCCTCCCATGTCAGATCCGTTCTACCACGACCTCTTCTGACATTATCAGCATGCTTTAGCCGTCCGCTATGCGCTGGAGCTTCTGGAGGTCTGCGCCCAATATGCCCAAACCATCTCAGACGATGTTGGACAAGCTTCTCATCAATCGACGCTACTCCAACTCTATCTCATATGTCATCATTCCGGACTCAGTCCTTGTGTGGCCACGCATCCATCTCAACATGCGCATCTCCGCCACACTCTGCGCATGTCGCCTTTTAGTCGGCCAACACTCAGCGCCATACAACATTGCGGGTCGAACCGCCGTCCTATAGAACTTGCTCTTTAGCTTTCGTGGTATTCTCTTGTCACAGGGAATGCCAGAAGCTTGGCACCACTTCATCCATCCGACTTTAATTCGATGGTTCACATCTTCATGTATTCGGTTTTAGTTCTACTAAGTCTAAAACCTTCCGTTGTTATGAAAGCAACTTGTATTACTAAGAGGCCAAAATCAGCATATATATGATGTACATGAGGATGCCAAAAGGCCAAAGGCCATAATCAATATAACTCGAACAATCCTCACTAATTTGGAACTGGGTCTTGGAACAGCTAAAAAGCACGGACACGACGACACGGGATACGACATTTTCCAAAAATAGCCCATCGGGGAACGGCAAGTATATATAAAGATAAATAAAAATATGTCATGAGTTAAAGACAAAAAAGTAATGAGAAAGAGATCGCCCCATTCAGCAGTAACTCTCTGAACATAAGCCCATTGTCAAGAGCTAAAAAAAGATGATCCACTAGTAGTTGGGCCGACCCAGCAAATGCAATTTCAAGAGCCATTGGATTCTCCAGATTAATCTGCACCATCAAAACTCAAGTTCTATCTCTCTCTGCCCTAACGCTTTGACCAAGCCACCACTCTCTTGCCACTGTCCCTCCTCCCTGCTGCGATGGATCTCTCAACTTCCCCGCAACAACTCTCCCCACCGCTCCTCCTCCCAGCGTGCTCATCTTGCCGCTGAGCAGTAGCAGCAGCAACAACGGCCAACGCTACAGCGAGGATGCAACAGCGGCCAGCGCTACGGGGGGGGGGGGGGGGGGGGGTGCAGCAGCATCAACGGCGGCGGTGCAGCAGCAACGACGGCGGCGACTCAACAGCTGTGTGATGGCGGGAGGGTGCTCGAGATCCAGTGCTTCCTCAAGTCGGACGAGGGTGCTACTCCGACCGGTAGATTAGTCGTCTACTTTTATTCTTTGCGAGTTCCCCACGTGTCCCAGACGTGTCCTACCTTTTCTTTCTTTCTTTTAATTCGTAATTCGGGAAATACGGCGTGATACGCGTATCCCCGCGTGTCCCGGTGTCTGGCCATATCAGCACGGGGATTTGGCAACACCCGTCGTGTCCATGCTTTCGTGTGGAACAGTCAAGCAATGCTTGTAGCAATTTAGCTCCGGGGCTCCATGGAGCCTGATATTTTGGGAAATATGAAAAATATATGTAGAAGTTTCAAAAATCCCAATGTTTTCCATGTATATATATTGGTTACACAAAAGGATGAATTTAGCGCCTTGCGAAGCGATAGTGGCGTGGCATCCCTCGCCCTTAGCCACCAGTCCTGGAGCGAGGCATCGTGTTCTGGCGACGGGGCCGGCAGGCGCAACCAAGATAGGGTCTCGTGCCAGGCCAGCCTCGCGAAAGGGCATGTGAGCAGCAAATGCCGGATGGTTTCCGGCTCTTGGTCGCATAGAAGGCATCGAGGGTGATGATGAAGGCCGTGGCGAGCGAGCCGCTCTGCTGTCCAGCAGCGGTCCTGGTTAGGGAGCCAGTAAAAGAACTTCACTTTCGGCGGCGCCCAACCCTTCCAAGTAAGCTTCCAGGAGCGGCATGTCATCGATCCGTGGAAGGTGGCCCGGTAGCAGGACCTCGCCGAGTAAACGCCATTGGCCGTCCAGTTCCAGACGAGCTTTTCCGGCTCGGTGGACAATGTTGTGTGCGTCACAAGCTGCCATGTCCGCAGGGGGGGGGGGGGGGTTACATCCTCCTAAGAGGCTAGTACAGCAGCGTTACATGAGGATTAGTGAACATCCCAGGATGTGGGCAAGACTACCCTGAGCCCTTTGGCCCCGGCTCTTGCCCAACATCTAGTCTCATCCTTGATCCTGTCGATGAGCTCATCGAGCGATGGTGTTACATGGTCAAAAACACACGCGTTTCTATGCTTCCAGATCATCCAGGGCACCAGTAGCGCGGCCGACATCAGCGCCTTGCGAAGCGATAGTGGCGTGGCATCCCTCGCCCTTAGCCACCAGTCCTGGAGCGAGGCGTCGTGTTCTGGCGACGGGGCCGGCAGGCGCAACCAAGATAGGGTCTCGTGCCAGTCCTGCCTCGCGAACGGGCATGTGAGCAACAGATGCCGGATGGTTTCCGGCTCTTGGTCGCATAGAAGGCATCGAGGGTGATGATGAAGGCCGCGGCGAGCGAGCCGCTCTACTGTCCAGCAGCGGTCCTGGTTAGCGAGCCAGTGAAAGAACTTCACTTTCGGCGGCGCCCAACCCTTCCAAGTAAGCTTCCAGGAGTGGCATGTCATCGATCCGTGGAAGGTGGCCCGGTAGCAGGACCTCGCCGAGTAAACGCCATTGGCCGTCCAGTTCCAGACGAGCTTTTCCGGCTCGGTGGACAATGTTGTGTGCGTCACAAGCTGCCATGTCCGTAGGTACTGCCCAATCTCTTGCAGGCCTACAACTTCGCGGATGTCACGTGCCCAAGCGTTGCCGTCGATGCCCTCCGCCACCGTTCGCGCTTTTCTTCTGTTTCTGGGGATGCATAGGTAGAGCAGGGGTGCGAGCTCGCGAATGGACTGGCCGTGGAGCCAGCGGTCTTCCCAGAATAGGGCTGTCAAACCGTCCCCGACCACCATGGATGTAGAGGCGTAGAAGAGGCCGCGCTCCTCAGGTGTGAACTGCAGGTCGAGGCCCTGCCAGGCACGGTCGGTGTTCGTCCTCGATAGCCAAAGTCATCGGAGTCTGAGGGTTAGCCCCGTGCGCTCAAGGTCTCGGACGCCCAGCCCGCCATATTCGATCGGTCGACAGACCGTGCGCCATATCGGTGGTCCGGGCACTCCATTGAGCAAGACACGGGTGCTGGCTGAAGATAAGAGAATGGCCAGCCATTCCCTAAATCTGTCCCCAAACCCATATTGGCGCAGAACCTCAAAGAGGAAAGGCCATGATATGGAGTCGAAGGCCCGCGTGAGGTCGAGCTTGAGCATGATGCGCGGCGCGCCCAGGTGGTGAAGCAGCCTTAGGGATTGCCGGACGAGGACGAAGTTGTCGTGAAGCGTGCGTCCGGCGATGAAGGCGTTCTGGTTGCGCCTCACCAGGCTGTCGAGCTTTGGAGCGATGCGCAACGACAGGACCTTCGCGAAGATCTTGGCCACGATGTGGATCAGGCATATCGGCCGGTAGTCGTCGAGCTTGTGGGCGTCCGCGCGCTTTGGCAGCAGGGTTAGCAGGGCTTGGTTGAGCTTGTTGAATCCTCGCCCGCACAACGTATAGAGCAGCTCGAAGGTGTCGATGATGTCCTGCCTGATAATGCTCTAGCAGGCACGCAGGAATTCGGCGGTGAACCCATCCGGACCTGGCGCCTTGTGCGCGGGCATGCGTCTGACCGCTGCCCATATCTCCTCGGGGCTGAATGGCGCCTCCAGGCCGTCCAGTTTGCTGGGCGTGATGAGCCGCTCGAGGTCGAGCGTGTGAGCCCGGTCAGCGGCTGTGCCCAACAGCCTGTCAAAGTGCGCAAATGCCGCATGAGCCATCTCCTCGTGATCATAGAGCACTTGCCCGTCCACGAGCAGGCTGTGCACTCGGTTCTTCTGTCGGCGATACGAGCATTGCCTGTGGAAGAAGCTCGTATTCGCGTCACCGTCCGCGAGGAAGGATATGCGAGCGCGCTGCCGGGCAATTGTGCGCTCAAGCGAAGCCATGCCAAGGTACGCCATCTTTAGCTGTTTGCGCAGCCAGTCTTCCGGTGGGGTGAGCTGGCGGCACTCAAGCGCTTGGTCGAAGCGGGAGATCAGCTTGCGAGAGATGGCCAGTTTGTCCCGGATGTTGCCCGTGGACTTGGCGCTCCAGGACTTGGCGCTCCAGCTAGTGAGGGCATGGGCCGTGGCTTGCAGGCGCCTAACCAGCCGCCGAAAGGGATCATGATCGTTCACCGAGCTCCAGGCCGTGGTGACTGTGTCGTGGAAGCCATCGAGGCGCAACCAATAATCCTCGAAGCGGAAGCGCTTGTGGGCCGCGGGCATTGGAGAGCAATCCAACAACGGCGGGCAATGATCGGACACGACAGACGCAAGGCAGCGTAGATGACATTCACCATGGTAGTCCTCCCACTCCACGGTGCATAGAACCCGGTCGAGGTGCACAAGCGTCGGCGGCGATTGCTCATTCGACCATGTAAACCGGCGCCCGTTAAGGTAAATCTCCTTTAGAGCGAGGTCGTTGATGGTGCGCCGGAACCTTCCCATCATGCGGCGGTTCAGGCTACCAGAATTTTTGTCCGCGTCGCGATAGATGAGGTTGAAATCGCCGCAGAGCATCCAGGGGCCCGGGCAGGCGGCACGAATGTCCCTCAGCTCCTGCAAGAACAAGAGTTTATCCGGGTCGCTTTGGGGGCCATAAACCGTGGTTGGGCGAGGAGGATGCCTCGCGTTTTGGGTGAACATGGGGTCAGAGATGGTGACAACCCTGCTCTTCCAGGCGAGGAGGATGCGTCCTCGTGTGCAGCCAGCCGGGAGGTAAGTGGAGCCATCAAATTCAGACCCAAGGATGTCCAACACAATCACGAGCAGATCAACGCCATTTTCGTTTCCTGGAGGCATACAATGGACGCACGGGTAGTACAAAGCAGCGAGCGGATAGCACAACGCCTAGCGCGCGAGTTTAGGCCCCTGACGTTCCATACAACAATTTGAGGTCCGTGATTCATGAGCATGGGGTCGGCTGTGGTGCTCCGTCCGGTCTAGCTCGCGCAAACCACGGCATCGCCTGCTGGAAGAGCCAGGCCTGTAGGAACCGTTCGGTCGACCAGAGCAGCGATGGCCTGCAGTACCGGCATCCTGATCGGCGCTGCGAACATGTCGTCATAGGCCTTCATCTCGGCAGGAGAGATCTGCTGGTTGGTGCCCACGATCCCGAGAGTCGCAGGATCTGCACTACAGCCCTCCGGTCAGCCATGGGTGGGACAGCGGCCGGCGCAGCGGCGGCAGCGGAGCGTCCCCGCATGGTGCTGAAGTTGAGGGGGGGGGTCGCTTCCCAGGTGATGGCAAAGCCGCGTTGAGTTGCTTCGTGGCCGCGGTCAGGAACTCGCCCAACGTCCACGACTGACTCATGGGGGCACGGTTGCGCCGTCTCTGCAAGGTGACTGGCGGCGAGGCGAATCACCCTGGGGCGGGCGCGCGAGTGGGTACGGCGCTGGTGCCACAAGCATCGCGACTCGCGGGCCGTTGCAGGATCGTGGGAGGGGCGGGGCCGTTGCAGTCGGGAGGCCCTGTAGCTGGCACGGGCGAGGCAGGCCCATCCGGTGACGGCCCAGGCTCAGCAGGCCTAGCTGCAAACGTGGCTTTGGGCGCCGGACCAGCTGCAATCGTGGTATTAGGCGGAGGCCCAGCAAGCGCAGCTGGTGCGACGGGAAAGGAGGCTTCACTTCCCGCCCTCTCCTCAGCGGCGCGTACGTGGGGCCGCGGCGACTGGTCAAGGGGGGTGTATGGCAGAGCAGGGGCGACAAGGGTGAGCAAAGCGACGCTTTGCCCCGACTGGGCGGCAGACGGGGCTGGCTCGGCAGTCCCCACAGGCAGCGAGGCGGGGCCCTGGATCAGGAGGCAGCGATCCCGACAAGGCATGGGATCGGCCGTCGCAGGAGTGGTCCCGATCGGATCCTCCTCGGTCGTCTGGAGGGCGCCTGAATTCGAATCGGCGGGTGCTTCTAGACCACCATCGGCCAACGACGGCCCGCTAGCTGTCCTGACGCCATCAGCCGCCTCGTCACCGCCCGAAGATTTGGCAGCTCTGTGCGTCGGGGCCACAGGCAAAGCCGCTTTGGGCAGGCCTTTTCTGCCCCCCCCTTCTTTCCTTTTCTGACGCGGTGACGAGATCCTGCGGGGCCCTGCTGACCTGGCCATGTCAGCATGCCCTTCCTCGTTGGACGCGTGATCTGCGGCGGCGCCGCCGGGGATGGCCAAGATGCCGCCGTGCCAGCCCCATCGGAGTGGCCAGAGTGGCTGTGTGCGTGCAGCGCCGGCGCGTCAATGGCCATGCCGTCGGCTCGGCCGCTTGGCGCCTCTTCCGTACACCGGCGTCTGCGGCGGCGGCGGCGCGCGCGCCCTGGATCGGGGCCCTGACCATGGCCTTGGTCGCTCCTCCCACCTGTGTCATTGACATCGCCGTCTTTACCTCCAGTGGCCTGAGGGCCAGCCGGAGCGGCCCGGATCAGCTCGGCCTTGGTAAGAGCGATGGAGATGGGGAATGTAAAGGTCCTCATGGTCGGCGCCTCCGAGGGCACGTGAGAGGGCAGCTGCTCGACGATCTCCAAGACCGCGGCGCGCCTGATGTCGGCGGGGTCATGCGCCCGGCCGGAGAGGCGGAAGACAGCCAGGTTGTCGCGGGAACGCGTACGGGGGTGCAGCCTCTCAATCCAGCAACTTCCACCCAACACGTGTTCGGCGGTGGAGAGGTGCCATGCATGGGCGGGGATGCCGCGGAGCTCCAACTCCACGCGGTACTCGAGCCCACTGGCACCGGCGTGAGCAAGCTTGCACCAGGGCTGAAGCGAGAGCGTGAAGCGCGTCGAGCTGATGAAGTGCTCGCCTCTGAGCCGCCGCATGGTCTCCAGGGAGGAGAAGATGATAAGGAAATCTTCAGGGTGGTGCAAATGGACGGTGAAGTCGCCCTCCGAGGGCTCCAGGGAACAGAGAAGAAGCTCGGCCACCTCGTCTGCGGCCACCAGCGGCCGTTGCCCGTGACGGAGGCCACCATCGCGCGGGCAAGCACCAGCTCCGCCTCATCCATCTCCACAGTCTGCGCCATGAAGACACGCGCGGGACCATCCTGGGGCGGCGGCCGGGCCAGAGCCAGCGCGGACGCCGGGGCAGGGGCGGGAGGTGGAGGCGGGGGAATCGCACGGGGACGCGCGGCGGGGCGAGAGGCCCTGGCGGGGGCACCGCGAGGGGGCCGAGGTTGCGCGTCCGCGGCGCCACGGGGGGAGCCGGCGGCGCAATGGCGGGCCGCCGGCCACCGCCATCGCGGGACGCATGGCCGGCACCGTATGTCGTTCGGGCAGTCCCGCACACAGTGCCGTGCCGGTGATCAAGGCACCGGAAGCAGAGGCCCGCGAGCTCCTCTGGAGACAGGCTGCGACTGCGCGAGGATGAAGGCCTCCTGATGCGGGCGGCGGCGGCGCTCTCGACGGCGGGGCTGCTGGAAGCCGTCGGCGTCGAGAACCGATCCGCCCGAGACGCGGTGCACCTCCGAGCGGGGACGAAGGCGTTCCTTGGCAGGCTGGCGGGCAGCAGGCGCAACGCGCCCAGGGGCGGCGGTGGCCGGCGATGCTGCTGTGGCCGGCGAGGTGCGAGCGACGTCTTTGTACGAGCGCGCCGAAGACTCACTCTCCGAGCTGGTCCAGCGCTCCCCGTAGGAGACGCGCTCGCCGGAGAGGGTCGTTCGGCGGTCGACAGGGTCAGCCGCGACCGGGGGAAGCCGTCGGCGTCGAGAACCGATCCGCCCGAGACGCGGTGCACCTCCGAGCGGGGACCAAGGCGTTCCTTGGCAGGCTGGCGGGCAGCAGGCGCGACGCGCCTAGGGGCGGCGGTGGCCGGCGATGCTGTTGTGGCCGGCGAGGTGCGAGCGACGTCTTTGTACGAGCGCGCCGAAGACTCGCTCTCCGAGCTGGTCCAGCGCTCCCCGTAGGAGACGCGCTCGCCGGAGAGGGTCGTTCGGCGGTCGACAGGGTCAGCCGCGACCGGGGCCATGGCGCAGGGGCTGGGAGAAAGAGGGAGGAGGCGCGGGGAGGGCCTGCCGGCGGGGGACGGCGGCAGCGGGCACGGCGAGGGCGCTATGCTAGGAGGTGGGGGCGGAGCGGAGCCATCCTGGCAGGATATAGATGAAAATTTCTACGTACATGCTGCACATCTATAGCTAAATACCCATGTGTTTGCAACAGGGACAGTTTTATTCCGGTGGTTCAACGTAGTAAAATTTTGATTGTGTTGAGAGTGAGATTTTTGCACAAACGAAAGCTTCCTCGTTTTCTTCTCAAGACTGACATATCAAAAGCATTTGACTCGGTGTCTTGGCCTTTCCTACTTGAGGTATTGAAACACTTGGGTTTTGGCCAAATATGGCGAGATATCATCAGTGGTTTATTGGGCTCCTCCACTACTCGGATTATACTCAATGGGATACCCGGTGAGGTGATCTCACACCAGCGAGGATTATGGCAAGGAGGCCCGCTTTCTCCTATGCTATTTATCTTGGTCATGGATGTTTTTGGCACATTGTATCCAATGCAGAAAGTGATGGTTTGCTGCAGTCACTTTCCTCCAGATCTCTCCAACACCAAATTTCATTATACGCTGATGACGTGGTGATCTTCCTTCATCCGGAGTCAATTGACATTGGGATCACTATGGATATACTTAATCTTTTTGGGGATGCATCCGGCCTCAAAACAAACGTCCATAAGAGTAGCGCTTTCCCTATTCAATGTGGGGAAGAGGAAATAGAGGTGATATACCATCATCTTCCATGTGAGGTTTCAGATTTTCCTTGACGTGCCACTATCCCTGAAGAGGCTCACAAAGGCTCAGGTTCAGCCCATCATCGACAGGATAGCTGACCAACTTCCAGGATGGAAAGCCAATCTTATGGGTAGGGTGGGTCGAGGGATTCAAGTCTAGTTTGTAATGACTGCCGTGCTAATCTATTTGGTGATGGCAATAGACCTGCCGCGATGGGTCATAAAAGCAATTGACAAAATCAGAAGAGGGTTCCTTTGGCAAGGAAGAAAAGAGGCGAAAGGAGGTCACTGCCTTGTCCCTTGGGGAAAGTGGTGCGGCCTCGTGAGCTTGGAGGCCTGGGAATTTCAGATTTAAAGAGCCTAGGATGGACGCTTCGAATGCAATGTATGGCTATAAAAAACTGAACCACACCGGCCTTGGAGGCATGTTTCCGATTCAGGTACAAGAACAAGTTAAAGCTTTCTTTTCAATGGCTTTAGTCACTGAAGTGGGGGATAGAACTCAGACTATTTTGGGAGGATAGATGGCTCCATGGGCAGCGCATTTTGGACACCACCCCCCGCCTGTATGCCATCGTATCTAAAAGAATTGTCAAAAAGTGCACGGTCACAGAAGCTACTAACGAACCTCTGGATTTCCGACGCACGAGGAGCTATTCATCAATTGGAGGCCTGGGAATTTCAGATTTAGAGAGCCTAGGATGGGCGCTTCGAGTGCGATGGCTATGGCTACAAAAAACTGAACCACACCGGCCTTGGAGGCATGTTTCCAATTCAGGTACAAGAACAAGTTAAAGCTTTCTTTTCAATGGCTTTAGTCCCTGAAGTGGGGGATGGAACTCACACTCTATTTTGGGAGGATAGATGGCTCTATGGGCAGCACATTTTGGACATCGCCCCCCGCCTGTATGCCATCGTATCTAAAAGAATTGTCAAAAAGTGTACGGTCACAGAAGCTACTAACGAACACCTCTGGACTTCCGACGCACGAGGAGCTTCATCAATTGAGAACTTGTCGAGTACCTCCACCTCTGGGATCTTCTCATGGACTTCTCACTGCAGCCTGAAGTGGATGATGTGCACATATGGCGTCTTTCCCCCAATGGCCATTATTCAGAAAAATCTGCATATGAACATCTTTTTCAGGGAGCAATTCAAATCAGACCATGGGAATGTATTTCGAAGACTTGCCCCCCCTGGAAAATGCAAATTTTTCCTGTGGTTAGTGGCGCATGGCGCATGACAGGTGTTGGACTGCTGATCGACCCGCGCACCGTGGACTTGCTCATCCTAAACTTTGTGTTTTACCGTGGACTTCCTCATCATAAACTTTGTGTTTTATGTGATCAGGATCAAGAAACGATCAATCATCTACTAGTGTTCTGCCCCTTTGCAAGGCAAATTTGGTACTCTATCCTATGTCAAGTTGGATTGGAGCACCTTACTCCCTAACCAGCTGAAACACCATTTCATGATTGGTGGGACAGAGCGTGGCAAACAACTCCTGATAGCTAAAGAAGGGATTCAATTCCATGGGGAGATTGCAGGCGCACAGCCCCCCCCCCCCCCCCCCAGCGGGCGGGCCTTGAAGCTTAGTTGTTTAGTCGTGGTCCTGTTCGGTCGTTTTTTTCATCATTGATATACAGGCGAGAATGTAAGCCAAGAACTGTTTGAGGATTGGAAAAATATTAATGGGGGTTATTGCGTGGTTTGAAAAAATCGATGGGAGGTGGCATGTATCGACTTGAGGGGTGGAAGCGATGGAAGTGAAACCAACAAATGACCCTTTAGTAGTAGAGATGTTTAGTTTTGTTTTCAGAACTGTTTGAGGATTGGAAAAATATTAGTGGGGCTTATTGCGTGGTTTGAAAAAATCGATGGGAGGTGGCATGTATCGACTTGAGGGGTGGAAGCGATGGAAGTGAAACCAACAAATGACCCTTTAATAGTAGAGATGTTTAATTTTGTTTTCAGAACTGTTTGAGGATTAAAGCCCTTATTTTCTCCTCAAAAAGGGTTCACTGTAGCCCGAGCTCATTTCCACTCAATCATTAAGAAAGTAAGCATCACTTTACACCGTATTGGGCAGTGGAACTACTTTGTGCTGATACCATACCATCTTAAAGTTAGTATGATTTTCTTACATGATTGCTTTTTTGTTTCATCTCTTGTTGCTTACATGATTGCTTTTTTGTTTCATCTCTTGTTGTTTACATGATTGCTTTTTTGTTTCATCTCTTGTTGGTCCATACTTGATGTAAGCCAAATGGTCATTTAGATGAATGATGTCCGTATCATAATACATCATGTAATTTGAAAATATTCTCCATTTCCCCAGAAAAGGCAGTTACTCTTGCCAATGCAGTTGGTGGTCAGGCCCTGAGGTTAGATGACCTGGAAAATTTCAGGCCTGAAGAAGGGACGATCCTCGCTAATGCAACATCATTGGGGATGTACCCAAATGTTGATGGCACGCCTGTTCCGAAGGTCTCTCTCTCTCTCTCTCTCTCTCACACACACACACACACACACACACACACACACACACACACACACGAGCAAGCAATCAAACTTGTTAAATTCTAGCGGCAACAAATTTGGGGATCCTTTTCCTTTTAATCTGTCATTCCATCTTTAGCATGCCCCCTCGGTGTATTTAATGAATTCGCCTTTTGAATCTGCAGAAAGCTTTAAGTTTCTATGATGTTGTGTTTGATGCGGTATATGCTCCAAAAGTTACACGGCTTTTACGAGAAGCAGAAGAACATGGAGTGAAAGTTGTTAGCGGTGTAGAGATGTTTGTTAGACAAGCCATCGGCCAGTTTGAGCATTTCACTGGTGGTGTAGAAGGTATCTTATATCAATTTCAGGATAACCCTTTACCAAATGATGTGGCTGCACCTGCAGCTTGATTATCATAAGTTACTATTTCTGACAATCTCTTTTTCTGCAGCTCCTGAAAGACTGATGCGCGAGATAGCAGCACAGTATACCTAGCAGGTTCCTTTGTCCATCTTTTGGCATCTTCATCGTACAAGTCATTGTGCTAACACACGCATAATACAACAATGCTTGAAGCTAAGGACTTGATTTATGTTAACCAGATTCGATTATCTCATTGATTCTTATAACGATAAACTTTCATGCCATATCAAAACCAGAAGTCCAACATGCATACCTACAATAGTCAAAGCCTCAAATTCCACTCGAAAAGTAAAAAAGAACAGAATATCTCGAATTATTGTCATGCTTCATTTAGCTTTGTTACTTTCTTGTTATATGTTATATGTACACATGTTTATCACGAATTTGTACAACCAAGGTTGCTCAAACCCCAAAGGAATGAATGCAAGTAGTTTCTTTTGTTATTGCTGGGAATAGTGTTTGACTTTTCGTAGTGCGTAAGAGCATCTCCAACCGTTGAGCCCCAGGAGGCGTTTTTTTGGGCCAGTTGGGGTTGTCCCGGCGTAATTTTTGCTCTAGGGCTGATTTTTTTCCAGTCGTTGCGCTCCCAGCCACCAGACGGAGGGTGGAGGCACGCATCTACCCGAGCAAGAAACAGAGAGGCACTCCATGGCCACTGTGCCACGTGTTGGAAAATAAGCCACGGCGGGCATGGCAGTGCGTGCGCGCGCGCTAGGCGTGTCGGGTGCGATCCATGGCTGCGTCGAGCATGTGTCTGGGCATTGTTCGGGGAATGTGCGACTCGTGTACAGGCATTGTATGGGTACTAGCAAAAGGCCGTGCGTTGCAACGGAAGAAAAACAATTATAATCTTCAATGATGCTGATCATATTATGTCTTTAAAAAAATACGACATTTCTTGAAATGCTTGGAACATTTTTTGCATTAGCAAACATCTTTTTTCAATTGCAGTCAAAAAATAATACACTATATTTTTTTCAAAATCATGAAATTTTATTATTTTCACCAACATTGTACCCCATATAAAGAAAGGTATTAATTAAGGATGTAAACATTATTTTGGAAATAATTAACATGAAAGATAAGATTACATTTGAAATCTACATATTTTTTTAAATTATTTCATATATAATTTCTGAAATTTGAAGTTAGAGTTTAGAAGATATGAATATATGAATGTATTTGAATCTGCAAAAAATAGAAACGTTAAAAAGAAAATAGTTGGGCCAAAGTTCTTGAAACGCTTCATATAAAAAAGGTACTGTATTATCTAAGGATGCAAACACAATTTCAGAAATAATTATCATAAAAAATAATATTATATTTGAGTCTATATATTTATAAAGCTACTTCATATATAACTTTTGAAATTTAGAGTTAGAATTTAAAAGATATAAATATTTAAAAATATATTTGAATCTGCAAAAATAGGAACATTAAAAAAATTGTATGGGTATTGTACGGGGAATGTGCGACTCGTGTACAGGCATTGTATGGGTACTAGCAAAAGGCCGTGCGTTGCAACGGAAGAAAAACAATTATAATCTTCAATGATGCTGATCATATTATGTCTTTAAAAAAATACGACATTTCTTGAAATGCTTGAACATTTTTTGCATTAGCAAACATTTTTTTTCAATTGCAGTCAAAAAATAATACACTATATTTTTTTCAAAATCATGAAATTTTATTATTTTCACCAACATTGTACCCCATATAAAGAAAGGTATTAATTAAGGATGTAAACATTATTTTGGAAATAATTAACATGAAAGATAAGATTACATTTGAAATCTACATATTTTTTTAAATTATTTCATATATAATTTCTGAAATTTGAAGTTAGAGTTTAGAAGATATGAATATATGAATGTATTTGAATCTGCAAAAAATAGAAACGTTAAAAAGAAAATAGTTGGGCCAAAGTTCTTGAAACGCTTCATATAAAAAAGGTACTGTATTATCTAAGGATGCAAACACAATTTCAGAAATAATTATCATAAAAAATAATATTATATTTGAGTCTATATATTTTTAAAGCTACTTCATATATAACTTTTGAAATTTAGAGTTAGAATTTAAAAGATATAAATATTTAAAAATATATTTGAATCTGCAAAAATAGGAACATTAAAAAAATTGAACAGAAGTTGCAACAGTGCAGCTCTAGAAAAAAGAAACGAAGAAACTTGGTGGTGGTGGTGCTCGAACTTGGGTGTCCGGCGGGGAAGTTGAAAGCTCTAGAAAGCTCTAGCCACTCCGGCTACTGTCAATCTGGTGTATTTGAAGGGTCCGATCGGTAGATGAACCAAACACGTTGGGCCGCGAATTTAAAACAACCAGTGACGGACGACAGAAACGGTACGCGCTTTATTAATAGGTAAGATGTGCCTGGCCTTGTCTAGGCAGGCCATGGATGTCAGCCTCGTTGTCATCGTAGCGGAGGTCGGTCTCGCCAAGCTTGCGCTGCGCGCCTCGGCCTGCGCCCGTGAGCTGCGCGAGGCGCTTCCTCCTCTCGCAGACGACGATGGTGCTCCCTTTGCCCTTGGCCACGAGCTTTGTCTAGGACGAGCTCTACGTCGACCACGCGCCCTTCGTGCGGTTCCTGTGCAGCTGGTGGGAGAGAAAAGAGTGGAGAGAGAGAGAGAGAGGAGACAAACATGAGAGAGGGAATGGGCGACTTACAGTTGATGGGAGAGAAAAGAGAGGAGATAGACATGAGACCCAGGCCCGACCCTGGCCCTAGCCCTACCATCGGACCTACTTTTGAAGCCCAAGCTCGACCCATCTGTTGAAAAGCTCGTCGGACCTAGGGTCATGGGTCGGGCCTCTTTCTTTAAAATCTCAATGTGCCAAGCCCAAGCCCAGCCCGGCCCTGTTGGCGGGCTCAAGACTCGGGCCCAAGCACGTCAGGCCTAGGCTCTGGATTTTCGGGCCGGGCCTGGGCGGGTCGGCTGGCTCGAGCTGGAGATGGCTAGGTATAGTGGTGGGCCATTTGCATGCAAAAAATAGCGCCGGCTCTAATTTTTCCCAAATCCGGTGAAAAGTGAGGCGTTGGAGGCACGACTGAGACGTTTTCTTACCGCCGGGGTCGAAAAAGTGCTCCTAAGGGGCTTCGTGGGACGGGTGGAGATGCTTTAATGTGTCAAGTTTGGGCTGGTTGTTACTTACTTCTACTAAGCAGAATGTAGCCCTTACCAGATTGTTTGGTTGCCACAGCAATTTAAGGTCCGGTTCTTTTGACCCGATTATGGAGAATCAGGCTTTGCAAAATCAGAAGCTGAAAAGACCTCGATTTGATTGTTCAGAATCATGAAAATCGAACCATAATCGATAGTGCAACTTATAAGCATCGTTTCGGGTTGATTCTGACGATCTTCGGGCTCCCTCAAAAGAAAATGTTTGGGTTGTGAGACATTACCCTTGTTTCAACATGAAATTACGGGCAAAATGCCCTCCCACGGGCCAACCGACCGAGCCCAATAAGCGCATCGTGCCACGGGGACCCCTCGCTCCCATTCCTCGCCGCCATCGCTAGGGTTCTAGTCCCCACCACCCCTCCTCCCTTGAGCAAACCTATCGGAGCCAACGTCTGCCGCCTTGACGCGCCCATCCAGTCGGCCAAAGCAGTCCCCATCGCCGACTCCTTCGACCCCCATCTCGTCGGCCCCCGAAGTCCTCCGCCCCGTCGGCTCTGACTGCCCTCCCCACCGTCCGTTGACGTCCTTCGCCGGCCTCGACGAGCCCTTTCATTTTTCTGGATATAGATGATTTGTTAGTTCTTCTTTATAGATGGAACCATGGATGTAGGTGATTTGCTTGATTAATGAATGGATGATGTTAGTGTATTCATAGATGGATGGATGAATGAATGGTGCAACTATGTTAAATGTTTTGGTTCTCTGAATGCTCAATAGGTAGACGAATGGTGCAATTAGTCAATCTATTTGTACTGAAACTTCTTCTGTATTAAAGAAAACGTAGAAATCTTCTTTATTGTAATATTTATCTATCTAAGATAAATCGTATTCATGCTCATATTTGACGATAAATTGTTCGAAACATCTAAGTGTTACCAATCCAGCATCCAATTTTTGTTCAGGGTCGTTACACACATTTCAGCATACAACTTGTTTCATAATCTCATACTACAATCTCAAAAAAGAACTGGATGATTGATTCTGGCTGATTCTAGGGAAGTTTCCCAGAAGCTGATTTTGGAGAATCAAAAGCTAAAAAAACTGGGCCCTTACCAAATTTTAGGGTTAGGATGCAAAGATTGTTGTTCTTTTATTTTCATAGAAGTGTGTTATTTACAGTAGTTATGGTAATAATGATGGGGTGTAAGAGTATCTAGAGCCAGACATTGCAAATATGATCCCCTAACCGTCTGTGGACGCGTTCGGTCAATGACCGGGTGTGTTTTCTATTTATCCATCCACGCAGTCACATTTCTTATTTTTTTTCTCATATGTCCGTTCACTTGCACGTGATTGATGGAGAAGAAGAGAGAGAAAGAAAATAATGAATAAAGAAACAAAAAGATGGTTCGGGATGAAGTTGCGTCCTATGTGACGGACTGATCGGGCCTGCTCGCGAGCCCTCGTATCCTCCCCATATTTGAGATGGATATAAAGGTTCGCGAACAACCCGGTCGTATAGGAATGATATGAGGGGTCCGGTCGGGTTACTTTTTTCTTTTCTTTTCTGTTTGGTCACTCACGCGCGTCCGTGGACGTATGAGAGGTTATTTGAGGCGTCCGGCTATAGATGCTATAAGAGCATGGTTAATAGTATAGCCAACTGCTGGCTATAAGCATCTTATAGCCCATCTTATAGCTAGCTTGTACACTAGTTAGCTATAAAAGTGTACTACTTTTATCATATATATCTCAGCTTTCATTCTCACAAAGCACCTAGGAGTACGTGCTAGAGCTAGCTCTTCACAAAGAGCCTGCTTTCCTTCTCTCTCCTCTTCTCTCATCCAACTCAGCAAAAATATAGTATTCTAATCCTTACAGCCTGTTGAGTGTACCTTATTGTACTTGCTCTAAGGTATGCATATAATTTTGAAAGTGTTATTATGTGCTCGGACACACATGCTCTCTTTATCACCCCCGTCCTTTCGCATCTGGATCTGCAGATGGCCACGTTAACATCCAGTAGCTAGGGTCGTATCTGTCCCAATTTCAGAATGCATTGCCCACCCTGTCCCTCATCTATCAAGACAGAGGCCGTTGTTCACTATCCGTCCGAGAAGTAGTTTCTTCTGTTTCTCTTGCTGGGAATAGTATTCGACTATTTATAGTGCGTAATTGTGACAAGTTCGGATTGGTTGTTGATAGAACCGTCGGATCTACTAGGCTAGATAAGTCCAGTAGTGATGAGAGGAGATGGAGATTACTACCTTGTCTTGCACTTGAGGTACTCCCGTCGGCGTCCATGGTGGGATGGTGACGGCGGCGGTGACAGAGAGATGGAGTGGAGGAGGTGGTGCTCCCCGTGAGCACCACATTAACCCTAGACCGGAAGGGTTGTCGGTGGGGTTTGTGGCGGCGGTGAACTTTGTCAATCATGCCTCGGCCCCCACCTCTGTTAATATAGCGCGGGTCACAGGGGCCCACCAACCATAACGGGTTGGGCGCCCCTCATCAGGGCGCGTGGATCAAGGGTCTGGTGGGCCAGTGGGCCCACACGAGAGAGATCAACCTAACATTCTCCCCCTTGATCTCAACTTTTACTTTTGACTTTACACTTTCTAGTTTATTTGTTCCATCACATATTGGTACATAGAGCATGTCTCATCGTCACCGCTTAATTGCCGATAGAACCATATAGTTACAACATACGTTTTGTTCAGAAACAAATTTTGTTCCTTTTGGGCCTCTCATGATCCAGGAATCATAGGCTTTCCCTTAAACCCTTGCCAGCTAAGTGTTACTTGAACACATTGGGTGGTAAGCCTTTCGTTAGCGGATCTGCAAGCATATCATTTGTCCTTATATGCTTGAGACTTATAGTGTGATCCTGGATTTTATCTTTCACAATATAATACTTTATATCTATTGTCTTGGTAGCATTACTCGACTTGTTGTTGTGAGCATAGAATTCTGCGGGCTGGTTGTCACAGTACATCTTTAGTGGTTTGTGAATACAATTTACCACTTTCAAGTTGGGTATAAATTTCTATAACAATATCACCTGCCCGGTGGCTTCAAAACATGCTATAAACTCTACTTGCATCATGGACGATGCAACTACGGATTGTTTGGAGCTTTTCCTTGAAATATCCCCTCCAGTGAGAGTGAACACGTATCCTGACATGGATTTTCTATCATCTCTGTCCCCCGCAAAATCTGCGTCTGAATACCCTTTTATCTCTAGTGAATCATATCTTTTGTATGTTAACATGATGTCCTTTGTGCCTTGCGCATAACGCAATGCTTTCTTTACCATCTTCCAATGCTCTAGGCCTGGATTCTCTTGATATCTACCGAGTACCCCGATGATAAAAGCTAAGTCGGGGCTAGTGCACACTTGTGCATACTGTAAACTTCCAACATCCGAAGTATATGACACTGCTTTCATTTGATCGAGCTCGTACTGGTTCTTGGGACATCGGAATTTCCAAAAACTGTCGCCCTTGACTATACGAGCAGGTGTGGCCTTACTCGCATGCATATTATACTTTTTGAGAACCTTCTCTAAATATGCTTTCTGTGATAGTCCTAAGACTCCATTTTTCCTATGTCGGTGAATTTCAATGCCCAAAACATATGAAGCATCACTAAGATCTTTCATATCAAAGTTCGAGGATAAAAACTTCTTTGTTTCTTGTAGTAGATTAACACCATTGCTAGCAAAAGATATCATCCACATATAAGATTAGCAAAAAGTATTTCCCATTTTTGAACTTTGCATAAACACAGTTGTCCTCAACATTTTTTTTAATCCAAATCTTTTAGTTGTATCATTGAACTTGAAATACCACTGTCTAGAGGCTTGCCTTAGTCCATAAATGGATTTCTTCAGGCGGCATCCCATATCTTCCTTGCCTTCCATGATAAAACCCTTGGGTGGTTTCATGTAGACATTTTCTTCTAAATCTCTGTTTAGAAATGTCGTCTTTACGTCCTTTACATCCATTTGATATAACTCTAAATCAAAATGTGCAAATAATGTCATTATAATTCTGAAGGAATCCTTACATGATACTGGGGAAAAGGTCTCATTGTAGCTTATCTCTTCTCTTTGTGTAAATCCTTTTGCCACGAGTCGTGCTTTATACTTTTCTATATTTCCATTAGAGTCATACTTAGTTTTGTAGACCCATTTACAACCTATGTTTTGGCTCCTTTAGGAATAATTTCTAAGTCTCAAACATCGTTGAAACTCATCGAGTTCATCTTGTCTTCCATTGCATCCAGCCACTTCGATGAGTGAGGGCTTCTCATGGCTTCTTCATATGAAGCATGATCACCTTCCATATGAACCAATTCTGTTTTATAAACTTTATAATCAGCAGGAATAGCTGATCTTCTTGTTCTGTTAGACTTTCGAAGTGCCTCATTCTCTGGCACATCTTCTAAAATTGGCTGTTGCACCTCCCTTTCATGTTCAACAACAGGTTCAGCCGGATCCTGAAGGACATGTTCCGGGTCTTCTTCCATAGTTGTCATGGTTGGAGTTACAAGAGATAGTGAGAAAAATGGCTCTTGAATCATCGGATTAGGTGCATGCACCCTCTTCTCCTCAAGATTAATTTTCCGAGCTACCATGCCCCCATCATTTTGTCCTAAGAAGATTGTATGTCTTGTTTCTACAAACTTTGTGTATCTTTCTGGACAATATAAACGAAAACCCTTTGATCTATCAGAATAGCCAATGAAGTGGCAACTTACTGTTTTGGGATCTAACTTTGCAATGTTTGGATTAAACATTTTTGGCCTCAGTTGGGCATCCCCACATCTTGAAGTGTTGCAGGGATGTCACTTTTCCTGTCCACAGCTCGTACGGTGTTTTGGGCACCGACTTGCTTGGTACTCTATTGAGAATGTGAATGGCGGTTTTAAGTGCCTCCATCCATAATTCAAATGGCAAGTTGGAGTAACTCATCATGCTGCGTACCATATCCATAAGTGTACGGTTACGCCTTTCAGCTACTCCATTTTGCCGAGGTTCGTCCGAAATTGAGTACTGGGCTACTATGCCAGTCTCCTGCAAAAACTTTGCAAAAGGTCCAGGGACTTTGGCCATATGGAGTGTGCCGATCGTAGTACTCCCCCCACGGTCAGATCCCACTATCTTTATTCTTTCGTCAAGCTGATTTTCAACTTCAGCTTTGAATATTTTAAGTTTATCCAATGCTTCATTTCTCTCTTTGATTGGATAAATATAACCAAATCAAGAGTAGTCATCTGTGAATGTTATGAACGAGTCATAGCCATCCACACTTTTCACAGGAAATGGTCCACAAATGTCAGTGTAAATTATTTCCAGTGTCTCTGTGCTTCGGTTTGCACCCTTTTTGATTTGTTTTACATACTTTCCTTTATCGCAATCAATGCATTGTTCTAAACCTGAGAACTCTAGTGGAGGAAGAATCTTACTTTTAATTAGTCTTTCTTTTCTCCCCTTCGAAATATGGCCCAAGCGACAGTGTCATAATTTCGATGAGTCATGAGATCTCTTTCTTTTCTTTTGTTCTTTGTTCGACGAGGAAACTTGCTCATTAACATTACACACATAATGCACTTTTTCACGAAGTGATAATAAATAAAGCTCATTGTGAAGTAAAGCATCACCCACATAAGCATTATTAAACCATATGGCACATTTGCCATGTCCAAAATAACATTCATAATTGTCTTTATCCAAACATGAAACACTAATTAAATTTCTGTGACATGAAGGAACAAATAAGACGTCTCTATGCGAAAGCTTGAATCCTTCCGCTAACTCCAAGGAGATGTCGCGAGAGCTTCAACTTCTTCTTGGGCACCATTTGCGACTTCAATGTTTCTTTCTCTTCTTTGCATAGTTCTAGTCGAATGGAATCCCTGTAATGAATTGGCAACATGAACAATTGCACCCGAGTCAATCCACCAAGTAGATTTTGAAAACTGTGTATACATGAATTCATTTACAAAAGAAACAATGTCCTTACCTTTCTTTGCCATTATGGACTTTAACCAGTCGGGTCAAACTTTCTTGTAATGCCCAGTCTGTTCAAGTGGAGACAAGTGCCTTTGTCCACTGGAAAGGGCTTCTGCTGATGGTGATTCGTCATGGAAGATTTTCCATGTGTCTTTGAAGGGGAACCATTGCTATTGTGATTGAAGTTCTTTTTTTTTTTCCTTCACATAGTTTAGGGAGCCATTATGAGAGATTTTAAGTCTCTCCTCTTCTTGAACGCACATGGCTATGGTTTTTTCTATGCCCCATTTTCAGGTGACATATTGTAGTTGACAATAAAGGTGTCGAACTCTTTCGGCAGTGAAGCCATGACCAAGTGGACGAGGAGCGCATGTTTGAGCTCCAAATCCGCATCCATGGGCTTTAGCTTGGCTGCCATGTTGGTCATCTCGAAGATGTGCTCTCTTATTCCATGACCACCGCCAGTGTAGTTCTCTGTCACCAGTTGCTTTTATCAACTGGGTGCCATATGTATTTGAAGAACCAATGAACTGGCTCTTTATCTTTGTAAGCAACACTCTTGCGGAAGTGCACTCTGCAGTTGAGCACAAGATGGTGTTCTCAATTGTATTCTTTATAAATGCCATGCATTTCTTGTTGGCGGAGAGCCACTTTTGATTTTTTTTAGGGTAAACGACATCTCCACTGGAGCATGATCCTCTTCTTTTACTCCCATGCATCATCAACATTGGCGTCTCTGACTGGCTCTGTAGGTCTGACTGGGTGTGGGGCGTCCACAACCCAGTCCACCTCAGCACAGACAAATGACAGGTCTACTTTCTTCCTCCACTCAGTGTAGTTGTCACCTCTGAGTGTTGAAAAATCTTTTAGGCAACTCATCAAGTGATAGCCTCCTGAAAATCACAATTTAAGTGAGATCATTGTAACAATAGCATGCGTTAATCTAACGTTGGTCAAAAAACATACAATTGTTTATGCAATTAAATCTATATTACCGTTGGGTAAAAAATAGAAATAAATGCACCTTTTATAGCAAAATAAAATATGATCATGTTATTAAAGACGTTGATCATAAAAATAACAGAATCATATTTTCGTAAATAACCACTTTAATGTGCTATTTAAATAGATGCTCTTTAAACTTTTATTTACTTTGCAGCGGAAAAACGTGAATATAAAAATTCATGTACTTTTTCTACTTTACAAAAACTTTTCTGTGGCGAAATAAAAAAAATCATGAACTTTTATTGTTTTCTTTATAAAATTCATGAGCATTTCTTTTTCTGAAAATGTTTTTATTTTTATTTTCGGAAACTATTATTTTTCTTTGCATAAACATTTCTGTTTACTTTTCTATTTTCTATTTGAATTTTCATTGGAAAATTTGAATAGAAAACTATTTTCAGAAACTGAAAATTTGAATTGTTTGTGGGGAGGGAAAACTTTTCTTTTGTGGACTGTTTGTGGGGAGGGAAAACTTTTCTTTGCCCGATTATAGGGTTTGTGGGGAGGGAAAACTTCTCTTTTCTGGATTGTTTCTAGCGAAACCATCTAGGTCCTAGGGGCCTCTGATACCATTGATAGAACCCTCGGATCTACTAGGCTAGATAAGTTCGGTAGTGATGAGAGGAGATGGGGATTACTACCTTGTCCTGCACTTGAGGTACTCCTGCTGGCGTCCATGGTGGGATGGTGACAGTGGCGATGACAGGGAGATGGAGTGGAGGAGGTGGTACTTCCCGTGAGCACCGCGCTAACCCTAGATCGGAAGGATTGTCGGTGGAGTTTGTGGCGGTGGTGAACTTCATCAATCATGCTCCGGCCCCCACCTCTATTAATATAACACGAATCACAGGGGTCTACCAACCATAACGGGTTGAACGCCCCCGATCAGAACGAGTGGATCAAGGGTCCGGTGGATCGGTGGGCCCACACGAAAGAGATCAACCTAACAGTTGTTACTTACTTTTACTAACAGATTGTAGCCTTTACCAGATTGTTTGGTTGCCAGAGCAATTTGAGCCCTTATTAGATTTTAAGGTTAGGATGCAAAGATTGCTGTTCTTTTATTTTCACAAAAGAGTTATGCTATTTACAACAATTTAATAATGATGGGGTGTACGTTAGGCAAATAATTTCGAAAGTGCTATTATGTCTTTTTTGAGCTTCGAAAGTGCTATTATGTGCTCCGGCACACATGGTCTCTTTATCACCCCCGTCCTGTCACATGTGGATCTGCACAAATTTCCTATTTGCCACATTTTGCGACAAATAATCAATCTTTCGCGCACAGAGATTGCGATCAAGAGTTGAGTTGGACCGGTCCAGTTCGCTTAGCCACAAATTTTTATAACCTTCTAGAAGCCGTGAAACATTTTCTTTCGTTTTTACCGGATTTTTTCTTTTTTTCCTTTTTATGTTTTTGTTTCTTATTTTTTTTTGCTTTCTCTTTCATATTTTTCCAAGGTTATTTCATATTTTTAAATATAAGTCCTTGTTCGAAAATTGTTCAAAAAAGTTCAAAATATCATTTTTTTGTTAAATTTTTAAACTATGTTCGTGTTTGAAAATTGTGCTTAAATTCTGAAAAATGTTCTTGCTTTTGAAAAATGTTGCAAACATCAAAGTATTGTCGTTTAAATTCCAAAACTGTTTTGCTTTTAAAAATATCCAAAACATTGTTCATAAATGAGAAAAAATGTGAATTTTCAAAAATTGTTCTTTAAATTCTAAAACTGTGTTGCTTTTTAAAAATTTGTTCTAAATTTCAAGTAGTTGCCGTTTTGCAAAAAGAATCATAACTTCAAAAAATGTTTGGTCTTTAAAACAAATGTTCGGTATTTTAAGAAAATGTTTGATATTAGTTCGTATTTTCAAAAAATGTTTGAAATATCAAAATTTTGTTCAATTTGTAAAATAAGTTCGTGTTTGAAAATTGTTCTAACATATCAAAAAATGTTCTTGCTTTTAAAAAATGTTCCAAATTTTAAAATATTGTTGTTTTTCAAACATTGTTCATAAATTCAAAAAGTGTTTTGGATATCAAATATTGTTCTTCAAATTCGAAAAATGCTTTTGCTTAAAAATGTTTGAAATTTCAAATAGTTGTCGTTTTTCAAAAACATTCGTAACTTGAAAAAATGATTGGGATTTTTCAAAAAATGTTCTTATTTTTAAAAAAATCTTTTGTTTTTCAAAAACTGTTCTCGCATCACCAAAAATGTTCATATTTGCAAAAAAGAAAGAATAAACGAAGCAGAAAAGGAAAAAGAAAAAAGAAGAAAAGAAAAAATAATAAATTATCAGATTTTTTTAGATAAAAAAATTGGGCCGGCAAAGTGGCGCGACCCCGATGTGGCGCGCGCCTGTTGGACACAGCATCACATAGGAGGTCCCCGGGAGCAACTAGTTAGTGAGCGCTGTTTCGGGAGCCTCCCAACAAGCACTCTCATGCGCTGCCACTTGGCGTTTTCTCAGCCGCCACCATGTGTCGTGCTCTCAGCATTTTCTTCGGATTTTTTTATTTTCCGCACTCGTTTTCTATTTTTTAGTTTTTTTTCTCATTTTCTGGTGTTTCGGTTTTCATCGGCCTTCCTTAGATTTTTGATCGCGAAAATGTGTTTTCTATTTTTTCTTCACGAGAGGCACGATTTTGCTTTCGCGAGAGACACCTTTTGCCTTCGCGAGAGGCGCGAGTCCTCTCAAAAATGAAACAAAAATGTGTTTTCTGTTTTTTTACGGGAGGTATGGTTTTGCTTCTGCCTCTCGGAAAAAGGAAGAAAACATGATTCCTATTTTTTTTATGATAGGCACGATTTTGCTTACACGAGAGACACGGTTTTGTCTTTGCGAGAGGTAGAACCACGTTTTTTTCTTTCCATGTGATGTATGGTTTTGCATCCGCGCGAGAGACATGATTTTGCCTTCATGAGAGGCATGGTCGTTCCTCTTAGAAAGGAAAAATAAATAAATAAATGTATTTTCTGTTTTTTCCTATCGTGAGAGGCACGGTTTTTCTCATCCGAATTTTTTCGTGAAAAAAAGTTTGTCAAAATCTATGAACATGGGATCTAGTTTTGAAGATTTCGAAGCAAGAAACTCAACGGTGAAAACGAATGGTTTAGGCAATAAAATATTTTGAAAATATGAATTAAAAAAACTCACAGGTTGCGACAAATGGCACGCATGCAATGTGCCACTTGTCGCAACGTGGAAAGGTAGGAGTGATGTTTGAAACGTTTACTCTAATTTTGAAGGTCCCGTCCACATGGTGAGTGCAACTAGTTAGCGAGCGATCCTTTGGGAGCCTTCCATTGAGCACTCCCACGCTTCGCCGCCACGTGTCGTGCTCTGAGCGCTTTCTTTGGATTTCGTTTATTTTATTTTTTCACGCGCGTTTTTGCCTTTTTAAATTGGTTTTTTTGAAGAAAAAAAATTGTATTTCTATTTTTCATCGGTCTTTCTTAGAATTTTTTCCGCAAAAAAACACATTTTTTTCAAGAGGCACGATTTTGCTTCCATAAAAGACACGGTTTTGCCTTCACGAGAGGAACAATCGTGCCTCTAGGAAATAAAAAACGTATTTTCTGTTTATTTTGCGAGAGGTACGGTTTTGCTTTCGCGAGAGACACGGTTTTGCCTTCGCGAGTGGCACGGGTGTTCCTTTTGAAAAGAAAAAACGCGTTTTTCTGTCTTTTTTTGCAAGAGGCACAATTTTGCCTTAATGAGAGGTGCGACCGTGCCTCTCGGAAAGGAAAAAACGTGTTTTTCTGTGAGAGGCATGGTTTTGCTTTCACGAGAGGCACGGTTTTGCCTTTTTGAGAGACACGACCGTGCATCTCGGAAAGGAAAGAAAACGCGAAAAAATGCATTTTCTGTTTTTTTTATCGCGAGAGGCAAGGTTTTTTTTTCATTTTTTACGAAAAAGTTTATCAAAATCTATCAACATGTGATCTATTTTTGAAGGTCTTGACGTGAGAAACCCAATGATAAAATCAGTTCGAGATTTAGATACATGGTATAGAAGATAAAATATTCTAAAAATAAGAATTTACGAAAAAAAGAAAACTTTCACGTTATGATAAGTAACATACGTGAACCTAAAAAGATGAGAATAATTTTTAAAAGATATACTCTCAATTAATGATTTTGTAGTTCTCAACAACCTTCAGTCAACCATCGTATTAAATGCATCCGATGTCCTCTTGGATCATTGTTGCCATATCTACCATCCATTCTCGTCTGCCGCCTCCACGGCGTCAATGGCAGCTGGTGCTTCTGCCGCTCCCTATTGCTCTTGCCAGAGAAGAAGTCCACTCCGAAGTCCGAAGGTAGATGCACACCAAAAAGAAAAACCAACCCTCCGGGCAAACAACAAGAAGATACTATGGCATAAAGCTAAGGAACCGTTTTGCGTCTACACATCGGCGGAAGCGTTTCATCTGTCACTATGCCTCGCTCCGTCAGATCCCCCACCTCCTTCAGACCCTCCGCTTGCGCTCAGTTTTTTCCCTTTCTTCTTTGCTTCTTCTTCCTCTCGTCTCCATCACATCATTCTCGTTTTTGTCGAATCTATGGTGGATGAAAAAGCTACGTCCGGCTAGACGGGAGCTGCAACCGGGAGACGAAGGAGCTGCAAACAGCAAGGCGGCGGGGGTGGGTGATCCATGGACGACAGGTGAGGTTGCTGCATGAGGACCTGCAGGGATGGTGTCGCGAATGCTACAATCACGTACCACAAAAGCTACAAGCGTTCAAAAAAAGCTACAACCGTTGATCCAAAAAGCTATAACTACATCCGTTAGAGTTGCAACCAAAGTTCGTCGGAGTTGTAGCTCTGGTCATCGAGTGATTTTTTCTACAACCGTGTCAAAATTTTGCTACAACCGTTGACGAAAATTTTGCTACAAGCGTTGGCATGACCGAGCTGCAACCACGATGAAAAAATGCGGCAACCATTATACAAATTTACTACATCCGTCATTCTGTTTTATTGCAATCGTATTGTTTTCTTGACATGGCTGAGCTGCAACCATGATGGAAAAATGCTCAATCATTATAAAAATTTGCTACATCCATCGCTCTGTTTTGTTGCAAATGTATTGTATTTTTGCTACCACTGGCAACTTTCTTTTGCTTCACGGGAGGCGAGATGTTGGTGGTGGTTGCTGCGAACCACGACGTCGGCGGCGAGCGCGGTGAGCAGGCTGACGATGGGGACGATGACGACGAGCACACGGGAGCCCGTGGGGCTCCCCGCAAACGGCAGCGCGTGCGAGATGTAGGGGAGGCGGGGGATCGAGATGTGGTTGAGATGCGTGAGGAGGACGAAGGAGCAGGGGGAGATCCAACGATGTAGGAGCATTCAATCGTAGGGCTGCGCTGCGACCGATCGAGTTTTCGGGCACGCGCGCCGGTGCCCAGTACTGCCCTAAATCTAATGGCCAGTTCTAGGCGCCGGTCCACCGATGCAACGGTTTGGCCGGTCGCACATGGCGCGTCAGATTGCGTCCTTACCCAACGTCGGATCAGGCATTACATAGTTTTTTTCCTCAACAAATATCACATATAATCCACAATTCCGTACAGGGAAGAAAGGTAAAAGAAACATCGGTTCCTGCTGGACAACCTTGAAGCATCACCAGCTTGCCGCCGGTGTCCTCGCCGCTGGTCACCATCCTCGCATCACCCATTCTTGCTGGTTCTAATAGGACTTCGTCGCAGCACCTAGTCATCGTCCTAAAGAAGCGTTGTCGTCCCTCGACGCTTTCTTTGTTTGCAACAACTAGGCATCTCCGTCGTAGCTCGCCGATGCAGAACCGTCATGCCGTCGGCCGCAGGTCTCGACGTCGTCGCTTGTACCATCATCGGGATGTCGTGTCGTTTGAAGGTTTTTTCCATGTCCCTTGAAGCTTTTTTTTCACACTGGTTATAGCTATTTCCACCGTCTGAAGCTTTTTCCATGGCCATTAAAGCGTTTTTCATGGTTGAAGCTTCCTTCTTCATTGGTTGAAGCTTTTACCCGTGCCTCTCAAAGATTTTTTCATGGTTGAAGCTTTTATCCATGCCTATTGAAGCTTTTCCCCATGGTTGAAGCTTTCTCCTTCGTCGGTTGAAGCTTTGTTTCAAACTGATTGAAGCTTTTTCCGTAATTTTCACGTCAGTTGATGAAAATTTTCCACGATTGAAGCTTTTGTCAGGTCGGTTGAGGTTTTTTTCCATGTCGGTTGAAGGTTTTACCAGCATAGCCTCGCTGCTAATTCCAGCATTGCACGCCGACGGTTCCAGCTTCTGCTCTTGCCGATTGCAAAATGCACTGCTACTGGTTCCAGCATATCCGCCTCCATCGCATGTCTTATGCTTGGCTCGCATCAGTGGCGACGCCGGTTGCACCAAAGCCCCCAGCATCGCTGTTATGCGCCGCACCGTCACATTTGGAGAGAATAATTCTTGCCTTGTATTGATTTGGTACAAGGTACACTTATATACAAGAGGTCCACACCCCCCTAGAATGTAGGCACGCAGGCCATGATGTGGTTAGATCCTAGATTATATGAGAGTACAACTATAGATGTACAAGTACTCTAACACCCCCCTCAGCCGAAACTCCATTTGCAAGGACGTTGAGGCTGGATTGGAATTCATGAAAAACCAGTGATGGCACGCCCTTCGTGAAGACATCTGCGTACTTGGAGGAAGACAGAACATGGAAGACGCGAACCTCGCCAAGTGCCACACGATCTCTGACGAAATGAAGATCAATCTCCCCGTGCTTGGTGTGTTGGTGCTACACTTGGTTGCAGGCAAGGTAAGACACAGTGATGTTGTCGCAATAAACAATAGTGGCACAACATGGTGGGTGCTTGAGCTCGTGGAGAAGTTGGCAGAGCCAGCATGGTTTTGCAACGCAGTTAGCAACACTGCGATATTTAGCTTCAGCACTCGATCTGAAGACGGTGGGTTGCCTCTTGGAGGACCATGAAACGAGGTTGGAGCCGAGGAACACGCAAAAGCCAGACGTGGAGCGACGGGTGTCCGGGCATCCATCCCAATCCTCATCGGTGTAGTCAATCAGATCGGAGATGGAGGCTTTGTAGGGCTGGATTCCGTAGTGAGAGGTGCCGTGTAGATAGCAGAGGATGCGTTTAACGAGATGCATGTGAATGTCGCGGGGTTCATGCATGAACAAGCACACTTGTTGGACCACATAGGCAATGTCGGGTCGTGTGAGAGTGAGGCATTGTAAGGCACCAGCTAAACTGCGATAGGTGGTTGGGTTGGACAGGACACGACCCGTGGAGGAAGATAGCTTGGAGCTTGTATCAATGGGGGTGGAGATCGGTTTGCAATTGAGCATTTTGGCTCTCTCTAGAATCTCTAGGGTATACTGTTGTTGGCACAAAATAAGACCCGAAGAGTTGGGCGTGACATTGATCCCAAGAACGTGGTAAAGGTTACCAAAGTCCGACATAGAGAATTCAGACTTGAGGGACACAATGACAGAGTGAAGTGTGTGGGGAGTTGGCCATAAGGATAATGTCATCGACATACACTAACACATAAGCGGTGGTGGATGGGTGATGAAGGATGAATAATGATGAGTCACTTTGGGAGGAATGAAACCCGAGAGAGAGAAGAAAATGTTTGAAGCGAAGAAACCATGTGCGGGGTGCTTGTTTGAGTCCATAGAGAGACTAACTAAGGAGGCAGACATGATCCAGATGGGAGGAGTCGATGAACCCGGCCGGCTGGGAGCAGTAAACCATCTCATGCAGATCACCGTGTAAGAAGGCGTTCTTGACATCAAGCTGATGGATAGGCCAGGATTGTGAAGTGAAAGACTCAGAACAACACGAACCATGGCAGGTTTGACCACCGGGCTCAATGTTTCATCATAATCCACACCTTCACGCTGAGTGAACCCACGAACCACCCAGCGAGCTTTGTAGCGAGCCAAAGAGCCGTCCATGTTGAATTTGCGCCGAAAAATCCATTTCCCCATCTCCACATTCACACCTGCAGGCTTAGGCACCAAAGACCAAGTAGAGTTGCTCATTAAAGCTTTAAATTCATCTAGCATTGCTTGGCGCCAATTGGGATCTTTAAGAGCATTTTTTATGTGGGGGGAAGGGGCAAAATGGAGGAGGAGGAAGAATCGGCAAGGAAAAGCCGTTTGGGCATGCAAAACCGAGTTTTAGAGCGGGTGTGCATGGGGTGGGAATTTTTGGTGGGTGCAACGGACACAACCCGGAGCGGGGGATGTGGGAGAGGCGTACTGGGCAGCTCGGAAAGCGAGGGAGAGTTGGTGGGGCCTAGAGCTGGCAAGTCAGATGAGGTAGGTGCGGAATGCGAGGGCGATCCGGTGGGCTCAGGAGCGCGACTGGTGGGAGCAGGATCCGAGGAATATTGAGGGCTGGCACGAGGGTCGGGCAATTTGGTGGTGGGTGTGGACGTGCGAGATGGAGGTATGTGGGGTGAGGCACGAGGCGCGGAGTGGGGCGCAGGCGTGCGATTCGAGCGGATATGGTGGGACCCTGGAGGGGATGGTGGGGCAGCAGGTGTTGCGGGATCCCAGGCTCCCGAGGTAGTTGGGATCTGGATGGCGGGATTTTCTGTGGATGTGAGAGTTTGTGACATGGGTGTGAGAGGGGTATATGGAGAAATGGTTTCGTCAAAAATAACATGATGGGAGATGATCACACGACGGTATTGCAGGTCATAGCAACGGTAGCCTTTGTGCTCTAGGGGTAGCCCAAGAAAATGCAACGTGTGGTGCGAGGAGAGAGCTTGTGGTTAGTCGTGGCGGAGATGTTGGGAAAGCACAAGCAGCCAAAGACGCGAAGATGATCATACGCGCGGGAGGGGGGGACGTGTATAGGAGGTAGTGAGGTGTGTGGTTGTTGATGGCGCAGGAAGGACTCCTGTTGAGAAGATAGGTCGCGGTATGGAGCGCTTCCACCCAAAATGAGGGGGGGGGGGTTGATTTGTGCTTGAAAGAGAAGGGTGCGAACAATGTCGTTGGTGGTGCGTATGACACGTTCAACTTTGCCATTTTGACGGGAAGTTTGAGGGCACGAGAAGCGATATGCGATGCCATTGGAAGAGAAGAAGGAGCGAATAGAGTTGTTGATGAACTCGCCGCCATTGTCGCATTGCATACTCTTTATGACGAGATGAAATTGCGTATGCACGAATGTGAAAAAGCGTAGTAAAACCGTGGACGTGTCAGATTTGTTGCGGAGTGGAAAGGACCAAGAGTAGTGGGTGTAATCATCAAGTATAACCAGATAGTATTGAAAACTAGAAAAACTTACAACCGGAGAAGTCCACAAATCACAATGAATCAAATCAAACGGCGCAGAAGATTTGCTAAAGGAGGAAGGAAACAGAAGCCATGGTGGCCGACCTAGTTGGCAAGCAGTATAAGGGGTATGTGTCGGCTTATTACAGGTACTAAGAAAATCCTTACACAAGGTAGAAAAAGAGTGAACGCCAGGGTGTCCGAGCCGCTGATGCTAGATGTCCGACATGGAAGTGGCGGCGGTGAGCGCAGTAGGCCAGGTGGTGCGAGAACCGATGAGAGGGTAGAGCCCATCGAAGCTAGTGAAGATCAGGAGCACCTTCCGCGTGCGAAGATCCTTCACTATAAAACCATAGGGGTAAAATTCAATGAAGCACAAATTATCGCGAGTAAATTGCCGAACAAAAATGAGGTTAGTGACAATGGTGGGAGAAACGAGGACATCATTTAGTTTGAAGGGGGGGGAGAGTGGTCGATCCAGAAGCAGTGATGGGAAGATGAGGCCCATTGCCAACAAGCACGGTAGATGGAATTGCATGCTTTAAAGAAGAACCAGATGAGGTGAGGATACCTTGGTTGCCGATGATGTGGGAGGAGGCACCGCTGTCGAGGAACCACTCGGGATGAGGTGCGGCTGGGGTAGCACCATGGCTATGGGCAGCGTTCAGCATGGCAACTTGATCCCGTGATGGCGGTGAAGGTGGGTAATATAGCGCCAATGAGTAGTGGTTGACGGGTGGCTGGGGTACCTGATGCTGGATCGGGTAGGCATGTGTGTGAGATCCGTGCCGAGGGCCGAGAACGCCAGCCGTGTTGGGGGGGACCCAGCATGAGCGAGGAGCACCGATGGCCATCCCATAAGGAGTGAAGTAGCTGGTGAAGGAAGCCAGCTGGGGAGTGGGGGCATGAGCGCAACCAGAGGAGTCACCGCTTCCACGACCCCGGCCGTGACCGTAGTGTTGGAAATATGCCCTACTAGAGGCAATGATATATAGTTATTATTATATTTCCTGTTTAAAAATAATCACTTATTATCCATGCTATAATTGTATTGAATGAAAACATAGATACATGTGTGGATACATAGACAAAACAATGTCCCTAGTAAGCCTCTAGTTGGCTAGCTAGTTGATCAATGATAGTCTAGGTTTTCTGACTATGTGCAAGTGTTGTCACTTGATAAGTGGATCACATCATTAGGAGAATCATGTGATGGACTAGACCCAAACTATGAACGTAGCATATTGATCGTGTCGTTTTATTGCTATTGTTTTCTGCGTGTCAAGTATTTGTTCCTGTGACCATGAGATCATATAACTCACTAGCATCAGAGGAATACCTTGTGTGCATCAAACGTCACAACGTAACTGGGTGACTATAAAGGTGTTCTACACGTATCTCCGAAGGTGTCCGTTGAGTTAGCATGGATCAAGACTGGGATTTGTCCCTCCGTGTGACGGAGAGGTATCTCGGGGCCCACTCGGTACTACAACATCACACACAAGCCTTGCAAGCAATGTGACTAAGTGTAAGTCACGGGATCTTGTATTACGGAACGAGTAAAGAGACTTGCGAGTAACGAGATTGAAATAGGTATGCAGATACCGACGATCAAATCTTGGGCAAGTAACATACCGAAGGACAAAGGGAATGACATACGGGATTATATGAATCCTTGACACTGAGGTTCAACTGATAAGATCTTCGGAGAATATGTAGGATCCAATATGGGCATCCAGGTCCCGCTATTGGATATTGACCGAGGAGTGCCTCGGGGCATGTCTACATAGTTCTCGAACCCGCAGGGTGTGCACACTTAAGGTTCGATGATGTTTTAGTATAGTTGAGTTATATGTGTGGTTACCGAATGTTGTACCTGAGTCCCGGATGAGATCACGGACGTCACGAGGGTTTCCGGAATGGTCGGGAAACGAAGATTGATATATAGGATGACTTCATTTGGTTACCGGAAGGTTTTCGGGCATTACCGGGAATTTACCGGGAGTGACGAATGGGTTCCGTAAGTTCACCGGGAGGGCGGCAACCCTCCCGGGGGAAGCCCAAAGGCCCTAGGGGTGGCGTATCATCCCTTAGTGGGCTGGTGGGACAGCCCAAGAGGGCCTATGCGCCAAGGATAGAAAACCAAAGAAAAAGAAAAAAAATGAAAGGTGGGAAGGAAGGGAAGGACTCCACTTTCCAATCCTAGTTGGACTAGGATTGGAGTAGGACTCCTCCTCCCAAGCCGGCGTACCCTTGAGGGCTTGGCCCTCAAGGCAAGCCTCCTCCCCCTCCCTCCTATATATAGTGGTGATTTAGGGCTGATTTGAGAGAACTTTTGCCACGTGCAACTCAGATCTAGACACCTTAGTTTTACCTCTAGATCGGATTTCTGCGGAGCTCGGGCGGAGCCCTGAAGGAGTAGATCCATCACCACAACCGGAGCGCCATGACGCTGCCGGAGAACTCATCTACTTCTCCGTCTTGCTTGCTGGATCAAGAAGGCCGAGATAATCTTCGAGCTGTACGTGTGCTAAACGCGGAGGTGCCGTCCGTTCGGCACTAGATCGGAGCGGATCGTGGGACGGATCGCGGGACGGTTCATGGGACGGTTCACGGGGCGGATCGAGGGATGTGAGGACGTTACACTACATCAACCGCGTTTCTTAACGCTTCATGCTGTGCGATCTACAAGGGTACGTAGATCCAAATCTCCTCTCGTAGATGGACATCATCATGATAGGTCTTCGTGTGCGTAGGAATTTTTTTATTTCCCATGCAACGTTCCACAACAGTGGCATCATGAGCTAGGTTCGTGCGTAGATGTAATCTTGAGTAGAACACAAAGGGTTTTGTGGACGATGATGTTTGATTTGCTGCACTCCTTAGTCTTTTCTCGATTCTGCGGTATTGTAGGATTTAAGCGGCCCGGACCGACATTATCCGTACGCTTATGAAAGACTGGTTTCATCGCTTGACATGCAACCTCGTTGCATAAAGATGACTGGCGGGTGTCGGTTTCTTCAACTTTAGTTGAATTGGTTTTGACCGAGGCGGTCCTTGGAGAGGTTAAATAGAAATTTGCACATCTCCGTTGTGGTTTTAGCGTAAGTAAGATGCGATCTACTAGATACCCATAGCAGCCACGTATAACATGCAACAACAAATTAGAGGATGTCTAACTTGTTTTTGCAGGGTATGCTTGTGATATGATATGGCCAATGACGTGATGTGATATATTGGATGTATGATATGATCATGTTGTAATAGTTAATATCGACTTGCACGTCGATGGTACGGCAACTGGCAGGAGCCATGGGGTTGTCTTTAAACTATCGTTTGTGTTTGCAGATGCGTTTACTATATTGCTAGGACGTAGCTTTAGTAGTAATAGCATAAGTAGCACGACAACCCCGATGGCGATACGTTGATGGAGATCATGGTGTGGCGCCGGTGACAAGAAGATAGTGCCGGTGCTTTGGTGATGGAGATCAAGAAGCACATGATGATGGCAATATCATGTCACTTATGAATTGCATGTGATGTTAATCCTTTTATGCACATTATTTTGCTTACAACGACGGTAGCATTATGAGGTGATTTCTCACTAAAATTTCAAGACGAAATTGTGTTCTCCCCGACTGTGCACCATTGCTACAGTTCGTCGTTTCGAGACACCACGTGATGATTGGGTGTGATAGACTCAACCTTCACATACAACGGGCGCAAAACAGTTGCACATGTAGAATACTCGGGTTAAGCTTGACGAGCCTAGCATGTAGAGACATGGCCTCGGAACACATGAGACCGAAAGGTCGAGCATGAATCGTATAGTTGATATGATTAGCATAGAGATGCTTACCACTGAAACTATCCTCAACTCACGTGATGATCGGACTTGAGTTAGTGAATTTGGATCATGTACCACTCAAATGACTAGAGAGATGTACTTTTCGAGTGGGAGTTTAGCAAGTAATTTGATTAGTTAAACTCTAATTATTTTGAACATAGTCTAAGTCCACTTTGAAAATATTTGTGTTGTAGATCAATGGCTCACGCGACAGTCACCCTGAATTTTAATACGTTCCTAGAGAAAGCTAAGTTGAAAGATAATGGAAGCAACTTTGTAGACTGGGCTTGTAATCTTAAGTTGCTCCTGCAATCTGGGAAGAAGGATTATGTCCTTAATGCTGCAATAGGAGATGAACCACCCGTCGCGGCTGACCAAGATGTTAAGAACGCTTGGTTAGCACGCAAGGAGGACTACTCAGTAGTTCAATGTGTAGTCTCGTATGGCTTAGAGCCGGGACTTCAACGTCGCTTTGAGCGTCATGGAGCATTTGAGATGTTCTAGGAGTTGAAGTTTATCTTTCAAAAGAACGCCCAGATCGAGAGGTATGAGACCTCCGATAAATTCTATGCTTGCAAGATGGAGGAGAATTCGTATGTCAGTGAACATGTGCTGAAAATGTCTGGGTACTCAAACCGTCTAGTTGAGCTGGGGATTGAACTCCCGCAAGAGGCTATCACTGACAGAATTCTTCAATCACTGCCACAAAGCTACACGAGCTTTGTGTTGAACTATAACATGCAAGGGATGAACAAGTCACCCGACGAGTTATTCGCGATGCTGAAAGTCGCAGAGTCAGAACTTCGTAAAGAGCATCAAGTGTTGATGGTGAATAAGACCACTAGTTTCAAGAGAAACGGCAAAGGAAAGAAGGGTAATTCAAAGAAGAGCGGCAAGCCTGTTGCCAATCCAACGAAGAAACCCAAAGCTGGACCTAAGCCTGAAACGGTATTGCAAGGGTCTGGGTCACTGGAACCGTAACTGCCCCAAGTATCTGGCTGATAAGAAGGCGGCCAAGAAAAAATCAGGTATATTCGATATACATGTTATTGATGTGTACATAACCAGCTCTCGTAGTAATGCCTGGGTATTCGATACTGGTTCTGTTCCTTATATTTGCAACTCGAAATAGGAACTCCGGCATAAGCGAAGGCTGGCAAAGGATGAAGTGACGATGTGTGTGGGAAATGGTTCCAAGGTTGATGCAATCGCCATCGGCACAGTTTCACTTCAGTTACCATCAGGATTAGTTATGAACTTAAATAATTGTTATTTAGTGCGTGCGTTAAGCATGAACATTATATCTCGATCTTGTTTATTGCGAGACGGTTACTCGTTTAAGTCAGAGAATAATGGTTGTTCTATTTCTATGAGTACTATCTTTTATGGTCATGCACCCAATGTGAGAGGATTGTTCATATTGAATCTTGATAGCGATAATACACATATACATAACATTGAGACAAAAAGAGTTAGAGTGAACAATGATAGCGCCATGTTTCTATGGCACTGTCGCTTAGGTCATATTGGTGTAAAGCGCATGAAGAAACTCCATACCGATGGACTTTTGGAGTCACTTGACTTCGATTCACTTGACACGTGCGAACCATGCCTCATGGGCAAGATGACTAAGATTCCGTTCTCCGGAACAATGGAGCGTGCAACTGACTTGTTGGAAATCATACATACCGATGTATGCGGTCCGATGAGTGTGGAGGCGCGCGGCGGATATCGTTATTTTCTCACCTTAACTAACGATTTGAGTAGATATGGTTATGTCTACTTGATGAAGCACAAGTCTGAAACGTTTGAGAAGTTCAAGCAATTTCAGAGTGAAGTTGAAAATCATGGTAACAAGAAGATCAAGTTCCTACGGTCTGATCGTGGGGGTGAATATCTGAGTTTCGAGTTTGGTGCTCACTTAAGACAATGTGGAATTGTTTCACAGTTGACACCGCCTTGAACACCACAGTGTAATGGTGTGTCCGAGCGTCGTAATCGTACTTTATTAGAGATGGTGCGATCTATGATGTCTCTTACCGATTTGTCGTTATCGTTTTGGGGTTATGCATTAGAGACAGCTGCATTCACTTTAAATAGGGCACCATCAAAATCCGTTGAGACGACACCATACGAACTGTGGTTTAGCAAAAGACCAAATTTGTCGTTTCTTAAAGTTTGGGGATGTGATGCTTATGTCAAAAAGCTTCACCCTGAAAAGCTGAAACCCAAAGCGGAAAAGTGCGTCTTCATAGGTTACCCAAAAGAGACAGTTGGGTATACCTTCTATCTCAAATCTGAGGGCAAAGTGTTTTTTGCTAAAAACGGAGCTTTTCTTGAGAAAGAGTTTCTCTCAAAAGAATTGAGTGGGAGGAAGATAGAAATTGATGAGGTTGTCGAACCTCTATTCCCTCTAGATGGTGGCCCAGGGCAAGGGGAAACCCCTATTGCTGCTGCGCTGGTTGAGGAGCAAGTTGATGATGATGATCATGAAACTTCGGATCAAGTTGCTATCGGACCTCACAGGTCGACAAGATCACGTATTGCTCTGAGTGGTATGGTAATCCTGTCTTAACGATTATGTTGTTGGACAACAATGAACCTGCGAATTATGAAGAAGCAGTGATGGGCCCGAATTCTAACAAATGGCTAGAGGCCATGAAGTCCGAGATAGGATCCATGTACGAGAACAAAGTGTGGACTTTGGAAGTACTACCTAAAGGTCGCAAGGCTATTCAGTACAAATGGATCTATAAGAAGAAGACGGACGCGGACGGTAATGTGACCGTTTATAAAGCTCGACTTGTGGCAAAGGGTTTTTCACAAGTTCAAGGAGTTGACTACGATGAAACTTTCTCACTGGTAGCGATGCTTAAGTCCGTCCGAATCATGTTAGCAATAGCTGCCTTTTACGATTATGAAATCTGACAGATGGATGTCAAAACGGCGTTCCTTAATGGTTTCTTAAGGAAGAGTTGTATATGATGCAACCCAAAGGTTTTGTCGATCCAAAGAATGATAACAAAGTATGCAAGCTCCAGCGATCCATTTATGGAATGGCGCAAGCATCTCGGAGTTGGAATAAGCGCTTTGATGTGGTGATCAAAGCATTTGGGTTTATACAAGTGGTTGGAGAATCTTGTATTTACAAGAAAGTGAGTGGGAGCTCTGTGGCGTTTCTAATATTATATGTGGACGACATATTGCTGATTGGAAACAACGTGAAGCTTTTGGAGAGCATAAATGATTACTTCAATAAAAGTTTCTCTATGAAGGACCTAGGAGAAGCTGCTTACATTCTAGGCATTAAGATCTAGAGGGATAGATCGAGATGCTTGATAGGACTTTCACAAAGCACATACCTTGATAAATTTTTGAAGAAGTTCAAAATGGACCAGTCCAAGAAAGGGTTCTTGCGAGTATTACAAGGTATAAAATTGAGTAAGACTCAGTGCCCAGCAACTGTAGAAGATAGAGAACAAATGAGTTTCGTCTCCTACACTTCAGCCGTAGGTTCTATCATGTATGCAATGTTGTGCACTAGACTAGACGTCAGCTTGGCCATAAGTATGGCAGGCAGGTTTCAGAGTAATCCAGGAATGGATCACTGGACGACGGTCAAGAATATTCTGAAGTACTTGAAAAGGACTAAGGAAATGTTTCTCGTGTATGGAGGTGAAAAAGAGCTCGTCGTAAAAGGTTACGTCGACGCAAGTTTTGACACTGATCCGGATGACTCTAAGTCGCAAACCGGATACATATTTATTCTTAATGGGGGCGCAGTAAGTTGGTGCAGTTCCAAGCAGAGTGTCGTAGAAGATTCTACATGTGAAGCGGAGTACATGGCTTCCTCACATGCATCAAAGGAGGGTGTCTGGATGAAGCAGGTCATGATAGATCTTGGAGTTGTGCCAAGCGCACTAGATCCATTAACTGTGTTATGTGACAACACTAGTGTCATTGCCTTAGCAAAGGAACCAAGGTTTCACAAGAAGACCAGACACATCAAACGACGCTTCAACGTCATCCGCGACTACGCCGAAGGAGAGGACATGAATATTTGAAAAGTCCACACGGATCTGAATGTAGCAGACCCGCTGACTAAACATCTTCCACGGGCAAAACATGATCAACACTAGAACTGTATGGGTGTTCGATTTATTACAATTTAAATCGCATGGCGATGTTAGGAATAGATTATTGACTAGTGCAAGTGGGAGACTGTTGGAAATATGCCCTAGAGGCAATGATAAATAGTTATTATTATATTTCCTGTTTAAAGATAATCGTTTATTATCCATGCTATAATTGTATTGAATGAAAACATAGATACATGTGCGGATACATAGACAAAACAATGTCCCTAGTAAGCCTCTAGTTGGATAGCCAGTTGATCAATGATAGTCAAGGTTTTCTGACTATGTGCAAGTGTTGTCACTTGATAAATGGATCACATCATTAGGAGAATCATGTGATGGACTACACCCAAACTATGAACGTAGCATATTGATCGTGTCATTTTATTGCTATTGTTTTATGCGTGTCAAGTATTTGTTCCTATGACCATGAGATCATATAACTCACTGGCACCGGAGGAATACCTTGTGTGCATCAAACGTCACAACGTAACTGGGTGACTATAAAGGTATTCTACAGGTATCTCCGAAGGTGTCCGTTGAGTTAGTATGGATGAAGACTGAGATTTGTCACTCCGTGTGATGGAGAGGTATCTCGGGGCCCACTCGGTAATACAACATCACACACAAGCCTTGCAAGCAATGTGACTAAGTGTAAGTCACGGGATCTTGTATTACGGAACGAGTAAAGAGACTTGCCAGTAACGAGATTGAAATAGGTATGCAGATACCGACGATCAAATCTCGGGCAAGTAACATACCTAAGGACAAAGGGAATGACATACGAAATTATATGAATCCTTGACACCGAGGTTCAACCGATAACATCTTCGGAGAATATGTAGGATCCAATATGGACATCCAGGTCCCGCTATTGGATATTGATCGAGGAGTGCCTCGGGGCATGTCTACATAGTTCTCGAACCCGCAGGGTCTGCACACTTAAGGTTCGATGATGTTTTAGTATAGTTGAGTTATATGTGTGGTTACCGAATGTTGTATCGGAGTCCCTGATGAGACCACAAACGACACGAGCTTTTCGGAATGGTCGAGAAACGAAGATTGATATATCGGATGACTTCATTTGGTTACCGAAAGGTTTTCGGGCATTACCGGGAATGTACCGGGAGTGACGAATGGGTTCCGGAAGTTCACCGGGAGGGGGCCAACCCTCACGGGAGAAGCCCAAAGGCCCTAGGGGTGGCGCACCAGCCCTTAGTGGGCTGGTGGGACAGCCCAAGAGGGCCTATGCGCCAAGGATAGAAAACCAAATAAAAATAAAAAAAGAAAGGTGGGAAGGAAGGGAAGGACTCCACTTTCCAATCCTAGTTGGACTAGGATTGGAGTAGGACTCCTCCTCCTCCCTAGCCGGCGCACCCTTGAGGGCTTGGCCCTCAAGGGAAGCCTCCTCCCCCTCCCTCCTATATATAGTGGTGATTTAGGGCTGATCTGAGATAACTTTTGCCACGTGCAACTCAGATCTAGACACCATAGTTTTACCTCTAGATCGTATTTCTGTGGAGCTCGGGCGGAGCCCTGCCGGAGTAGATCCTTCACCACCGCCGGAGCACCGTCACACTGCCGGAGAACTCATCTACTTCTCCGTCTTGCTTGCTGGATCAAGAAGGCCGAGATCATCGTCGAGCTGTACGTGTGCTGAACGCGGAGGTGCCGTCTGTTCGGCACTACATCGGAACGGATCGTGGGATGGATCGCGGGATGGTTCGTGGGACGGTTCGCGGGGCGGATCGAGGGACGTGAGGACGTTCCACTGCATCAACCGCGTTTCTTAACGCTTCCTGCTGTGTGATATACAAGGGTACGTAGATCCAAATCTCCTCTCGTAGATGGACATCACCATGATAGGTCTTCGTGTGCGTAGGAATTTTTTTGTTTCCCATGCAACGTTCCACAACACGTGGCCACACCCTTGACCATGGTCACCATCGTCGCCGGGGCGGTCACCGTGACTATAAGTAGGAGGGGGATGGGGAGCGCTCTGGGAGGGATCGTATCCACGATCCGTCGAGCGGTGCCAGCATTGGTGGAGCCGGAGGATAAGCAGCCGTGAAGGGCGAACACCGAGGTGCCCTCCTTGGCGGCGCGGTGGGTCATAGACTCCTTGGCCAACGTGATTTTGGAGAGAACGACGTCGAAGGGGAGCGCCTGGTCACCGAGGATGACGCGGATGGTGTCGAGACGCTTGTGGAGGCCATGGAGAAATTGCATGGTGAGATCAATATCGGAGACGACGTGGTCGATGTTGGCAAGGCCGCCCGTGAGGAGTTTCATGCGACGGACATACTCCGGAAGGACAAGATCACCCTACTTGAGGTTGCGGTATTTCCGATTGAGGATCATAAACCGTGCGACGCGGTTGGAGAGGAAGTAGTCATGGATCTTATTCTAGATGGCAAAGGAGGTGGTGGCACCAACCACGTGATCCACCATGGAGTCCGCAAGGGTGGCGTAGAGCCAAAGGGCAATGTGGGCGTCCAGTTCAAGATACTGGGCGTCGACATTGTGAGGAGGTGGGTGATCTATCAGGTACGTAATGCCGTAGCGGACGAGGACCATGAGGAAGAAGAACGTCCACTTGTTGTAATTATGATTAGAAGGATTCAGGAGAAATTTGATGTGGTTGGTGATATGATCATTGAAGATGGGGTGGCGGGGCGGTGGAGGAGCGACCGTATGCGAAGAGGTGAAGAGGGGGCGAAGGTAGATCCGAAGGCGGCGAAACTGACCGCAAGGGAGGTGGCGTTCGTGCGAATAACGAATGGAGTGGAGCCAGCCGCAAAGGTAGCAGAAGAGTCTATGGCGGCCGACGTCATGGAGAACAAAGGGGCCGGGGAAAATCCTTCGTTGGTACTGGCGCCGGAGGCAGGGGAATAGTCGGGCGCGACCATGACGATGGTTGCCTCGTGTTTGATACCAAGTTGGAGAGAATTATTCTTGGCTTCCATTGATTTGGTACAAGTTACACTTATATACAAGAGGTCCACACCCCCCCTAGAATATAGGCACGCGGGCCTTGATGTGGTTAGATCCTGGATTACAGGAGAGTACAACTATACATGTACAAGTACTCTAATAGTCACCCACCTCCCTCTCTTCCATATCCGGCGTGTGGCGTGCCTAGAACCATCAACACCCCCCTGCCGATGCTCACCATGAATCCCCCCGTGGATCGCTCGCACCAACATAGGTGCGGCTGTGATTCCCCATTAGCTCGAGGAGGAAAACAAATCATCATGGCTATGGGTGCGGCAGGGCCGGCCCTAGGGCGAACTTGACAACATGGACCCCTAAGTACTAAGATTTTATGATTGATATGTAAACAAATGTATGTATGTATGTACGTATGAATGTATATGTGTTTGTGCGCTTGATACGATAATATAAAAAACTTGATTTGCTTTATATTAAGAATAAATTTTTAACCATACATCTTTAACTTGAGATGTCAAAAAATAATTGTTGGACAATGACTACAATTATGGAGAAAAGAGAATACAAAGGACTCAACTAGGTAGCGACACCGCACTCAGGTACTCCCGTGCGGTGGATACTTTATCCACTGTGCACGCACACACACTTGCAAAAGAAAAACAAAAGGGGCCGGCAGACTGCATGCACATGCATGTACTTGCCATAAGTATTGCTATGTTGTCTCTAATTCTTCCTCACTCCATCATGCATGCATGCAACGATGTCATCAAGATTCTCTTTAATGTTTGAAATTTAAAAAGTTCATCTACAAAATCGTTAATTTGATCGATGATCCGTTTTCACTGTTGATTTTCTCGTGACAAGTTCTTCAAAACTAGATCCTATATCAGCATGTTTCAACAACTTTTTTCACGTCCATACTTGCCACATTGTTTAACCCACTTTCCATATTGTTAACCACTTACTTTCCTGAGAGAAATGACTTAATTACCATATTTCAGTGTTGTTTCATACAGAACTTGTTGGTTCTTTTAAATCCAGTTGCGACAAAAAAATGTTCTTGTCATTTTTAATGCTACGTAGTTGCCATGTAGTCTTATAAAGCTTGTCAATGCTTATAAATCCACTTGCCATAATGATTTTGATGTGCTTGTCATTTTAATGCTACCTAGTTGCCATGTTGTCTCATAAAGGTTTTTATTGCTTATAAAATCCACTTGCCACAAACGCTTTGTTGCAATTTCCATTTTAATACTAACTAGTTGTCATATTGTCTCATAAAGCTTGTCAATGCTTTATAAAGTCCACTTGCCACAAATGATTTGTTCTACTTGTTATTTTAATTCTACCTAGTTGTCATATTGTCTCTAATGCTCGCCAGTTGTTGTGGTGTTTTGCTGGATTTGTCAGTTTGAATTCTATCCATTTGTCGTGTTGTCTCATAAAAGTCTTGTCGAGTACTCCAAACCCTACGTGTTGTTTTGTTATGTTTATCAGTTTAATTATACTTAGTTGTCTTATATAAGCTTGTAAGTCGTTATAAAACTAGTTCTCGCGTTAGTTTACAAAGCTTGCCACTTAAATTATATATAGAGGCATGTTGGTTGAAAAAACCCTGATTATGCACAACAGATCACCTCATTATGTGTTGTAGGATGTAACTGAGTGAAATGATGAGTAGTGCTAGTGGAAAGCACGGCGGCAGTTGGCCCTTGTACCTGCACCCCTCCTGGCACCATCTACCCCACTACTCCTTTGTGTAGCAGTCTGGTCACTGTGTGTAAATGCACATGCATGGTAGCGAGCTAAAGCTAGGTACGGTGAGAAAAGGCTGCTCACTAGAGTACCCCTTGTCAATATCTACTACTGTAGCAAACTCCATCAGCTACCCATATACCTGTGCGATATGCCGAGAAGCCGGAAGAAATAGAGTGGCATGTGAGCCGCCGCATGGGAGGACGTCCGTGCGCACATTGCGGATTAGATTTTTCCTACAATGAATTAAAAATTTGTACATCAGAACCCTAATCATGTACACTCACATTGAGGATGGATAAATACGTATTTATGAAAGACTTGGATAATAAACTCGTGGTCGCGGTCTCGTGGATGGCCGGGTGGGACGTCAGGCCAAGGCAGCGCAACGACACCATGATTGATTGCAGTACCACACCCCCCTCCAAACCATCAACTCCCAATCCCAAATCCTGGATCTAACAAAACATGATGACCTCATAAATCCTAGAACACACACAGTCCAGTTTATATGCAGAGATGACTATCCATTTTCATTCTGAACCACGCATTGTAACATGTTAAGCTCCAACAGTTTGCAATTTAGTCAAGGGAAACAAAAATGATAACTTCTAGTAAAAAAGGACATAAAAAATCCACTAGGGCCATTGTATTCTCCTCACGCCCTCACACAATGCGAGATGCCGTGATTCCACTATTGGTGCCCTTGAAGGCGACGACCGCACCTTTCCAAACAAGGTTGGGGCTATCTCCACACAAAGCTTGGAGGCTCCCGACAAGACCATGAAGCTTCACCACAATGGAATGTGGCTCCGAGGTTACCTCAATCGTCTAGGGTGCTCAACATCTAAGAGTAACAAGATCCGCAAGGGAATAGTGGGGGGGGGGGGAATCAAATATCTCTTGGTGGAAGTGTAGATCAAGGCCTTCTCAAGCAATCCCTAGGAAATCAACAAGTTTGATTGGCTAGGGGGAGAGATTGGGCAAGAATGAGCTTTGGAGCAACAATGGAGCTTGGGGAGGAGGTGAGCTTCTCGGGGAAGAAGTCACCTTTATATAGTGGGGGTACAATCCAACTGTTACCCACCCACCAACTGCACTAGCCAAGTGGTACTACCGCTCCTAAGAGCGGTACTACCGCCCGACGGTGTTAGAGCATATTTCTCCATATATGGTTTTGGTAATTGATGACAATTCCTATGTACTAATGGTTGCCTTAAGTTATATTTATAGGATTTGTCCATAGGCACTTCTTGAAGTCCATCTGTTGAGTTCAGGGAGTTTATATGATGACCAAGATGGTATTCAAGGTATTATTCAAAGAATGGTCATAGAGACACAAGGTTGATCAAGATCGTCAAACAAAGAGTAGATCAAGATGATCAACACACAAAGCTAAAAGATGTACCGAGAGGGATCAAGCGATCCCATGGTATGGTGTGTTTCCATGGGCTTACGTCAAAAGAAGATCTCATACAACCCATGAAGGATGACATCAAGTAGTGATCGTCATCAAGATTGCGGTGTACAAGTTCAAGTGGATCAACACGAATATATCATGCTTTAAGCTTGCCGTCCATTGTGATGGCAATGGACTTGTGATGATATGTTGAAGAGTGGCTCACCCATAGTGAGTATGGGGGAGCAATCAACTAGTCTTCATCAAGCCAACGCAATCAAGAAAGGTGCTCCGTCTTGAGGAAGCCAAGATCATCATCATCTAGCTCAAGAGGACGAGGCGCAAGGTATAGGTTTTCCCTTGATAGGTTTTCTATTTTAGGTTAGATTGTCGTACTGTCAAGGGGGCTCTCAAGTGAGTAGCTTGATCGTATCGTTCGTTGAGAGCTCAAACCATTTGCATCCTTGCATCATACTTCTTGGTTCTTGTTTGGTGTTTCTCTTTGTGAGTTTTAGAGCTTATGGCCATCTTCATGACAAGCTCGAGTTCATCGAAAATGGAGTCCATATGCATCTTCTATGATGTTTTCGATGTTGGGAGTTTTTACCGGTCTTATACGAATAAGGGTTCTCACCATTTTCATATGGGCCTTTTATCACTTGATTATTATTGATATTTATATCTAGATTGTGTTAGCCCATGTCGTTAGCTTTCCAACAAACTTGGTTTCGTTGAAATTGGAGTCCGTATGCGAAAGTTAGAGAAGATTCAGTATCCAGCGGTAGTACCGCTCCTGGTGCCAACGATAGTACCGCCCCGGAGTTGTAGTACCACCCCCGGAGCGGTAGTAATTTCTTACTATCGCTCCCTAGCTGTAGTACCGCTCTAGGAGTGGTAGTACGGCTCCGGGTGCGCGGTAGTACCGCTTCAGGATGGTAGTACCTCTCTTTGAGCGGTTGTTCTTCGTTGGACTTTTTGCGAAAACTTTCTCTAGAAGTAGTACCGCTAGGGCTAGAGGTAGTACCGCCAGGGCGGTAGTACCGCCAGGGGCTAGTGGTAGTACCACCAGGGCTAGTAGTAGTACCGCTGTGCTCGGGCTGTAAGTGGGGGTAACGGTCTGATTTCTTCCCCCACTATATAAAGGGGGTCTTCTTCCCCCTTGGACTTATCCATCCGTTAAGCTTATGTTCTTCCCCCATTGTTGACCTTCTTAGAGCTTGCTAACTCTCAATCCCTCCAATGATTCTTGCTTGTTCTTGAGGGAAAAGAGAGAGGAGATCTAGATCCACATCTCCACCAATCACTTTCTCCTCTATGTGAGGGGAACCACTTGGATCTTGATCTTGGAGTTCTTTGTGAGCTCCTTGTTCTTCCTCTCATATTTATCCATAGCTTTTGTTGTTGTGGAGGGATTTGAGTGTGAGGGACTTGTCCACTTCGTGTGTTCTTGCCATTGCATTAGTTGCATCGGTTTGAGTTCTCCACGGTGATACGTGGAAGTGAAGTTTGAGAAGCTTATTACGTTTGGTACTTAGTACCCTAGATATTGTTCTTCGTGGATGCTTTGGCGTCCTAGAAGCTTTGTGGTGTCTCGGAGCTCAATCATTGTGGTGTAAAGCTCCGGGAAAGCGTCGGGGTCTCCAATTATGTTGTGGAGATTGCCTCGAGCAATTTGTACGGGTACCGGTGACCGCCCCCAAGGTTTGCCATCTGTACGGGTTCGGTGACCGCCCTAAGGGTTCTTTAGTGGAATCACGACATCGTGCATTGTGAGAGGGCGTGAGGATATTACGGTGGCCTTAGTGGCATCTTGGGGAGCATTGTGCCTCCACACCGCTCCAACGGAGATTAGCATCCGCAAGGGTGTGAACTTCGGGATACATCATCGTCTCCGCATGCCTCGGTTATCTCTTACCCGAACCCTTTACTTATGCACTTTACTTTGTGATAGCCATATTTTTTATTGTCATATATCTCACTATCACTTAGTTATTTATCTTCCTTAGCATAAGGAGTTGGTGCACATAGGTCAGCCTAGTTGTTTTAGGTTTTGTGCTTGACAAATTAGACGTTAGTTTTATTCCGCATTTGTTCAAGCCTAAACCGTAATTATTTTAAAGCGCCTATTCACCCCCCTCTAGGCGACATCCACGTCCTTTCGATTGGTATCAGAGCTAGGTCTCTCTTTATTAGGTTTAACCACCTAGAGAGTAAGGATATCGACTAGGGGTTTAGGATTCACTGACACTCTTAGTTTCGATGGCACACATTTTGATGTTTGGGTAATTCGCATGCTTAATTACTTTCGGGTCTTGGACCAAAATTTAGAGCGAATTGTAGATATGGGTTTTCTCCTCCAAAGGATTCTCAAAATATATCTTTACAGGATGAGAAAACTCTTATCTCGATGCTCAAGCTTCTAATGTGCTTTTTGATGCTTTGAGCAATGTAGTTATATTTAAACTCATGCCATTCCGGGATACTCATGAGTTGTGGACAAAGCTTCAAGATAAATATGGTACGTCCAAGATTTGTGGGAAGGATTGTTCTCCCTCCAACTCCGGTCGTGTGGTCTTCTCAAATTCATCTACTTCACCTACATGTGGATTGCCACAAGGTAATGATATGGTGAGTAGTGGTGATCATTGCAATGATGATAGTGGGTTTATTGTTGATGATCCTTCATCACTATATTATTACAATGCTTCATCTTTGGGCATTAACACTTCGAGCACTCTAAATGTTTTACATGCTTGTGTTGATAGTCCTTGCCTATCATGTAAAAACAGCTTGACTAAATCTCATGATGATATACTTCCTACATCTTGCTGCAATGATAAAAATGTATATATTTCCTCGAGTTGTTGTGCTAACAATGTAGAGGAAATTCATCACTCCATGGAACAAGATGTGGCCTTGAATGATGCTTCAAGGGATCCTACATCATCATCTATTGTGACTCACTTTTGCCTTATGGCTAAGGCTTCAAAGGTATCTCCTACTTTGAATCCTAATATATCTCATGATGATGATGTTGATGATAATGGGGATGAGGATAATGATGAAGAGAGTGATAATATTGCATCCTTAAAAATTAAGGGTGAAATGATTTTTAAATCTCTTTATAAGAATAAACTTGCTTGTTCCAACTTCTTGTAAATCATGTCTATTGCCACCGAGGCAAGAAATACATTGAGGAGTTGGAAGCTCATCTTGAGGAGCATGAGGCCACCATTGAGACAATGGAAGGTTATGAGCGTGATTACGCTAATGAGATCGCAAAGCTATCTCAAGTTCTTTAAAATGAACAAACCACCAAGGAATCTGTTGAGGAAACCTTTGCTCTAGAATTATCTAGATTAAAGGGATCCCATGATAGAGCTCTCGAGGTGGCTAATGATTTTAGATCTAAAAATGATAATCTTGAAGTTGCACATGCTAAACTCCTTGAGGACTATCAGCACCTCGAAAATGGCTCAAGGGCTATTAAGAGTTCGCTCATCGAACTCACCGAGTCTCATGCTCAACTTGAAGCTTCATATGCTAAAGATCTTGCCAATGTGCCTTCTCCTCTTATTGCTAGCGATGATGCTTGTGCTCCTAACTCTACTTCTTGTGAAGCATCCATTTTAAAGGAGAATGTTGAGCTAAGGGCTCAACTTGAGTTGCTATCTAGCAATTATGGGAAATTGGAAGAAAGTCATGTAATGCTCACAAGCTCTCATGATGATCTTCTAGTATCCCATAATGCGCTAAAATTAGCTCGTGAGGCTATTACTACCAAGGTAACATCAAGTGAGCCTCATGTGGACAATGGCACTACTTCTAGTCAAAATGCTATATTGCCATGTGCTAGTCCTCGTAATTCTTCTACTCATAATGTTGCTACCTCTTGTGATGAATTACTTTCCTTGCCTTGTTGCTCTAACAATGAAGCTTATACTTCCTCTAGTACTTGTGTTGATACTAACCATGTAGAGGAAATCGAAGAGCTCAAGGCCCAAGTCACTTCTTTGAAGAGAGACTTGGAAAAGAGTCATGAAGGGATGTCCACACTCAACAATGTCTTGTGTGGAAAGACTTGGATTCAACTCCAACAAGAAGAAGAAGTCCAAAAACTTAAAGAAGAAGGTCCAAGAACAAGTCAAGAATTCGGCCAAGATTATTTGCTTCAAGTCAAAAATTGAAGGGCACCATGTTAGATCTTGCCCACTAAAGAAGAAGTCCCAAAGTCACAAGCAACAAGGGAAGAGGCCACATGTGCACTCACGTACTCAACTACAAGTTGAAGAAAGGCCCCTTCCCAAGAAGACCCAAGCCAACGCTCCTCATGTTGAGAAATCAATAGGGAAGAAAATAAAGGGTAGATGTTGCTACTTATCTCGTGAGAAGGGTCACTTCGCTTCTTCTTGCACGAGAGATAATTTATCCAACCCAATCATTATTGATGATATCTATTCTCTTGGGAAGGATAAGGTTGGCAATGTGTTTGCCAAGTTTGTTGGTACTCAAAGTGGTGTCAAGAAAAGTACCATTTGGGTTGCCAAGCCTATTGTGACTAACCTCTTAGGACCCAACGTGGTCGGGGACCAACAAGCTCAAACTTGATCAATAGGTGTTTGTGGAGGACATTAGAGACTTGGATACGTTGGTTTTATTCCGCATTGTGCCTCCACACCGCTCCAACGGAGATTAGCATCCGCAAGGGTGTGAACTTCGGGATACATCATCGTCTCCGCGTGCCTCGGTTATGTCTTACCCGAACCCTTTACTTATGCACTTTACTTTGTGATAGCCATATTGTTTATTGTCATATATCTCACTATCACTTAGTTATTTATCTTTCTTAGCATAAGGAGTTGGTGCACATAGGTGAGCCTAGTTGTTTTAGGTTTTGTGCTTGACAAATTAAACGTTAGTTTTATTCCGCATTTGTTCAAGCCTAAACCGTAATTATTTTAAAGCGCCTATTCACCCCCCTCTAGGCGACATCCACGTCCTTTTAGGCGGCTCACCAACCATGGTAGTAAGAAAATACTACCGTGCGTACCACTATGGAGGCAAAAGTATGCACAAAAAGTCCGATGGAGCGGTAGTAGAAAACCACTACCGCTTAGGGAGTGGTACTACCACCCTGAGAGCGGTTGTAAAAAACTACTACCGGTCCTAGGGCGGTACTATCTTTGTACCAGCGGTACTACCATTGACACCAGCGGTACTACTGCTGGCCCTTTTGTACATTCAAGGAAAACAAGGTTAGAGCTCCAATTGTAGAAAGGAAAGGTGGTGCAAAAGAAATGTGTACGTGTTGATTCCACCCAAACCTTTCTGAAGCGGGCTCCCTCTTAATAGTACGGCTTTCCTATGACTCCGAGGGGCATCAAATCGTCTTGTACGTAGTCATGAATTATCTGAAATGCTCAATGCACACGATTAGTCCACACACGCATTATCATCAATCACTAAAACCACTTAGGGAGAAATATGCCCTAACACCTTTTTCCCCTTGTGGGTTCGTGTGGGGACCCTGACTCATAAGTCATGATCACCGAATGCACGTATACAGTGATACCATAGATCAATGCTCACTAAGCACACAGAAGCTAAAATACAAGAATCTTACATCCTTACATACCGTCTGATACAAATAGAGACCATTAAGGTCAAGTCTTGGATCGATAGGGCCTCGAAGGCTGATACACCAAACATAACTAGCAGCGGAAATCTTTACCAAAAGTGGGAACCCATGCCATCTCCTTAACCTACATGCATTCTGACTGGGAAGCGTCCTAGTTCGCATGTTCGTCACCGACGAACTCTTCTCCACATTCCTGCTCTTCCATGCCTGGCCAATTAAATAACCAGTGGCAAGCCAATGAGTACTTTGAATGTACTCGCAAGCAACCCATGATGTGTAACAAGCCAATAATAGTGCATGTATAGCACTAAGTAGGCAATTTGCAGAAAGCTAGTTTCGAGTGCAATGACATGATCAATATCTTGTGAGAGCATGCATAGAGAGGTAAACGATATCCATGAGAAAACATTACAGATATCAATATCCACTGAGGGTCGGATAATCTCGTGTCCACCCATCTTGCCAAGTCGTCAGACTTAGCTCATCATTCATACTACCACCATTCTCTCATAACCACCTATCTAACACACACACATATACACTTGGTTTATACGAAAACTTATGGACGTAGTTTAAGAAGCACCACCCAACTGTCCTTGACCGTGGACATGACTATTCGAATAGTTTTACACTCTGCAGTGGTTGCACACTTTGCCCACAAGACTCGGGAAACTTTTGTGTCATTCCATGACTCGTGGTATTTCTCATACCCGAGGTAAGTACCCAAACATTACCTTTCCCATGACGATACTAGCAAAGAGTCCACTCGTTGGTGATAATCCCTCGTAATGTACATCACACATATCATCCTCCACGACACGCAACGGTGTGCCCGGTGTTTGTGAAAACAGCCCATGATCGTCCTTTCCTCGCACGTACCCGTCTCGAGAGTGACCGTGTCACTCCCGCCACTAGTAACGTGGGCTCTCTACTAGCACCAACCACAGTAATCAGCAAAGCCCCATCCCATATGGGGTATCGTGGTTGTACATGTAAGGTTGGGACGGTCGACAAATCTTAAATCTAATCCGTTTTCGAAACCACACAGACATCTTGCCTCAGTACACCACTTCTTTATCAAGTGGTTACCTAGCTTAACACTTCCCCCTCGGGCATTAGTGTAATGACCAATATGCGACACTTTCCATATTTGGGGCGAGGTCTTAACAGGGAAAGAGACGCATCTTAGCGTTTCGCAAGTACAGAAATCATCCAATACATACATGAAGAGATGAATATATGGAATGTCTTACACTCGCCACAAGTTAAGTTACAAGTCACTCAACAATTTATTTCAAATCAACCATAAGACAGGGTCTGACTACGGACGAGATAAATGATAAAATTGCAATGATCTGTCTCGCTAGCCCACGAGACGACCAAGGTCCTCTAATCGTCGGGGTACGTCACGTACATGCGGCCACTGCCTTTATCGAACTCCCATTGAAGGTGCATAGCGTCAAAAGCCTCTAGATCTGCGGTACCTGAACGCGTGGTGTTGTAGTAATCTATGAGCCACAGGGACTCAACAATCTTGTGACCATGATACCGGAAACTAATCAAGTTATTGGGTATGAAAGGTTTAGTGTTTAGGTTACTACAACACTATATATGGTGGCTAACTTACGAGAACATGAAGTAAAGTGAGTGGTCTACGCATGATGGTCGGAACTACATAATGATCACTAAGTGATCCTGAACACCTACTTACGTCAGTCATAACCCCACTGTGTCCTCAGTCGCAGAAGGAGCTCGCGAAAGAGATAGTCACAGTTACGCACACAATTGGCATGCTTTAGTTAATTTTACTTCAAGTTATCTAGAACCAGATGTTAAACAAAGTTTCCAAGTTGCCACATAACCGTGGGCACGATTTTCCTAAATATATTAACCCTGCAGGGGTGCTCCAACTAGTCCATCACAAACTATCACAAGCTGCATAGGAAGCCTCGACCACACAAAACCTCTGATCTCCTCGGATTCCTTAGTGGAAAAGCTCAACCTTGCGATAGACCAAAGTATCCTCAGAATCCCGATGCACAGGACACCTCAAGGAGGTGAAGACAAATCCAGCAAGACCACCCGACGTGTCGACGAACCCGATAGGAGCTACGTGTCTCGTTCTCAGGACATGATCGGATGGGACTAGCTATGGGTGAAAGCACAATTGCTCCCTAAGGTGGTTTTGATAATTGGTCACAACATATGCATCATTGGACTAATATGTTTTTCCAAGTATATTTCAGAAAAGTTCAAAAGATGCTTTGGCTAAAGGCTTATGTGGAGATGTACCGTGATGCAAGAAAGGAATAAGATTGGCTCAAGCTTCAAGCTAGAAGATTCTTCATTTTATATTTGTGAGAAATCACTTTTGAGTCCATAGGAAAGCCAATACTATTAAGAGGGGGTGAGGTATTCAAATGAACTGGTTGCTCAAGTGCTCAAAGTTAGCCACCAAAATACTCAGTCATTTTTCCCACATAACCATTCTGTCCAAATCCACATATTGAAATTCGGTGCCACCAACTTTCCTATTTCGGCCCCGTCGAGTTTGAGCTCAGACAGAACCCTAGCCATTCCCACCAAATTGGTGCAACCGAAACCATATCGGTGCTAGTAAGTTCAGGGTGACCAACTTTTTGTTGCCTCGGTACACAAAATCGGAATTTCCGAGTTTGAGTATCGGTGTCACCGAGTTGGGTCATATGACCATTAGCCACCTTTTTTGGTTCCACCGAGTTGCGTATATCGGACCGACCGAGATTCAGAAGTAGCTGCCTTTTGTGTGAGTCGGTACCACCGAGTTTATGACTTTGGTGTCACCGAGTTTGCCACTTTAGGTGTAACGGTTGGATTTTGTGTGCTGCCTATATATACCCCTTCACTCACCTCTCATCCGTGGGGGAAGCACTCACAACACACACTTCATTTCCATATCCATTTTCTAAGAGAGAGCCACCCACTCATGTGTTGATACCAAGATATTCCAATCCAATCATTTGAAACTTGATATATGGCCTCCCCAAACTGCTTTCCACCAAATCAATCTCTCCTACCCATGCCTATTCTATGAGAGAGTGAATTTGTGTTGAGGAGACTATTTTTGGAAGCACCAGAGCAAGGATTTTATCGTTCTACGACATCTGTTCCCTTTTGGAGGGTGGTGCCTCCTAGATTGGTTAGGTGTCGCTTGGGGCCTCCTACTTCGTGTTGTGGAGTTGAACCAAGATGTTTGTAAGGGCAAGGAGATCGCCTACTTCGTAAAGATCTACCGTGAGTAAGGCTAGTCCTTCGTGGGCGGAAGCCTTGGCGGAATAGACAAGGCCGCTTCTTCATGGACCCCTTGTGGGTGGAGCCCTCCGTTGACTCTCACAACCGTTACCCTCCATGGGTTGAATTCTCCACTAATATGGACGTACGATAGCGCCACCTATCGGAACCATGCCAAAAATCGCCGTGTCAATGTCATGCATTTGATCTCCCAACCGTACTCCTTTACTTTGCACTTGCATGTTTTACATTCCGCTACTACACTCTTAGAACTGCATGTGTAGGGTGTACTTGACTTGCTATAACTGCCAAAACTGCCCCTTAACTAAAATTGGGAAAAGGCATTTTTTCTTATCAAGTAGTGTAATCACCCCCTATGGACATACTTTCGATCCTACAAGCGATATCAGAGCTTTGGTCTCCATTGCATTGGTTTGACAACCTAGGAGAGTATGGCGCCTTGTGAGGGAAATTAACACCGTAGAGGTCCATACTTCGATGACACTAATTTTTTTAGTTGGAAGCATAAGATGAAAATGCATATTCTTAGCTTTAATCCTCATGTTTGGGCTATTATTTGTGTTGGTGTACAAGGTAACTTATTCGGAGAAGGGCATAAACTGGATCGTGATGTGACAACCGATGAACTAAAGATGTTGCAACTCAATGCTCTAGCCTGTGACATCATCTTCAACTGTCTATGCCCCGAATAATTCAACAAAATTAGCCACCTTGAGAATGCAAAAGAAATTTGGTATACTTTAACCATATGCACGAAGGTACTGATTTTGTGAGAGAATCTAAGTTGGATGTGATTCAAAGTCAGCTTGACAAGTTCAAGATGAATGATGGTGAAGGTGTCGCTGTAATGTACTCTAGGCTAGCTCTCATCACCAATGAGATTGTCGGCTTAAGAAGCGAAGAGATGACTAACAAATTCATCATCAAGAAGATACTTAGAGCTCTTGATGGAAAGTATGAAACCGTGTGCACAATGATCCAAATGATGCCGAACGACAAAGATCTCAAGCCAACTGAAGTCATTGGTTGGATTATTGCTCATGAGATGTGACTCAAGGACAAAGATGAGCTACACAACAAGTGAAGCGGTGCTTACAAAGCTTCATGTGATGCTCCCACTACTTCAAAGGACAATCTTGTCACTGATGAAGAGATAAGCCTCATGGTTAGAAAATTCAATAAGTTCTACAAGAGTAGAGGCAAAGAGAGAAGCTCAAGCTCAAGACATTATGAGAAGCGTTCGTCCAGTCGTGACTGAAACTTCTACAACTGTGGGAAGCCCGTACACTACTCCAATGAGTGCTCGGTTCCCTACAGACGAAGAGAAGAGTCACCTCAAAAACAAATCTCAAGGGATGAGTCACCTCGCAGAGAAAGAAGGAGTAGAGAAGATCGTCATGAGCGAAGATACTCACGGAGAGGCAAGGAATCAGAGAAGAAGGACAAATACACCAAGAGCAGATCAAGAATAAGACATCAAGATCATGTTGGTGAATGGGTTTCTCGCTCCGAGTCTAACAACCAATCCGAGAGAAGCTATCACTCCAAATCCGACTATAGTGAAGATGAAGGTGTTGCCGACATTGTACTTGTTTCCTCCAACTCCTACGACCTATTTGATTCATGAAATGAGGGGTTCGGAAACTGCTTCATGGATAGAGGCCCCCAGGTATCACACCCTGAGTATCTTGATTTTAGTAGTGACAAGGATGACTTGTTAGGAGAAGATAACTTGCTATTTGATAAAACTAGTGATTGCAATGAAAATAAACTTGTTAATTAACATGCTAGTCAAGAGAAATCGAGTGATGATGATAAGAAAGAAATTGAACGACTAACTCAAGAATTAAAAACTCTTAAGTTAGCTCCTGAAACTACTCTAGAAGATCATAGAGAGCTCGCAAGAACTCATGAGAAGCTACGCTTCGAGAAGCTCAATTTGGAGCAAGAGCATGAGTTCCTAAAAGCGCTCAATGATGATCTTCATAAGAAGAGACAAACGGGTAATCTTGTCTACTTTTGTTCCACAAGTTAAACCTAAGAACACTAGTAACAGAGGCAAGACAGTTTCTTCATCTAGTAACAACAATGCTAAAGCTAAATCTAATGTTGTTGCTAGTAGCTCTCTTGATTCCACTAATGATTCTCTTAGCCAAGTTACACTTGAGCAAGAAAACGATTTATTGAAAGGAATTATAGAGAGAGGTGTCTTCAAGAGTCTTTCCGGAAGTAAGGAATTTGAGGAAGTTGTGCGCAAGCAAGGAGGACATCGGAAGAAACAAGGTGTTGGCTACTTCAACGTCAACGGAGATGATTGGGAAGAAGGTCCATATCCCATTCCTAAGTTTGTTCCTCACGAGGAGAAGTATGATCCCACTCCTCCCAAAGGAACAAGCTCACAAGATGGCCTTCTACCACAAGATCACAAGGGCAAGGGAAAGCTTCAAGATGACATTGACTTATATGAAGAAGAACCCGAAATCAAAGTCAAGTGGATTCCCAAGGACACTACTAGCAATACCTCATCTAGTGCTACCACAACTCCAAGGATTCCCATCAATTTGATGTGGATACCCAATAGGAAGAACTAGATAGTTCTTGAGGGGTGACTCCGCCAATCAAATTCACTCTTATTGATTTTGGTAAGAACTATATGCAATCAACCTCAATCATATGCATTAGCTCAAGGAGTTACATATTCCCTCAAAGGTAAGCAAGGAACAAGGTAAGACATCATCCCCTATGTATTTCACTCCATGTCCATAGATATTCTTGCATATGTTACTTTTTCTTTGGGACTAACCCATGTAGGTGAGAAGAGTAAGAAACAACAAGGATTCCTCCCAACTCAAGATGATCTTCATCAACATTGAGCATCCACCACTACTTCACCAACTTGAAGTCTTGTACGACAAAACCCAAGGTTAGTTTATCTCTCTTAGGGGGGATGTCATATCAAGGGGGAGCTTTACTCTAAAATCTTCAGTATAAGCATCTCCTAAGGATATGAACACATTAATGCTTATGTAAAAGTGGTAACTCGACTTGTGCTTAACGATGAGTATGACCTATGATCAAGTATTCTTACTTGGCTCCTAAGTCAATATACTCATATGTAGATGGATGTCATCGCCCAAGTGCTTGATAGATGCTAGGATGTTTGAGCATGTTCACCATATTTTATCTATCATCTTATTGTGTGAGCATGTTGATCTCCATGTGTTTGCTCATTCGAGGACATCCAATTGTTGTTATTTGGCTAATGATTTATCTTTTGCCAATTAGATGGACAAGAATGCCTAGGAACCTCTTCTAGCTACCTATGCTATCTTATCTCAAGTTCTATACATGTTTCATCACAAAACTTGAACAAGCACTTGTCGACCCCTATGTGTGAAGGAGCACTCGGAGTTTAGTATCGTCAAAGACTGACTCCCAAAACCTCTTTGTAAATCTTGGTCAGAGCAACCCCATAAACTCGGTTCCATCGAATTTCCAAAGTTGATATGGTCTTCAATCTGGGTACCACCTAAATCACCAACTTGGTTACACCGAGTTTCCCTATCAGCTGACAGTAGAGGAACTTGGTGACACCGATTTTGTAATCTCGGTGACACTGACAGTGAATGGGTATATATTCTAGCGGACGGGTCTTTGAATTCAGTTCCTCAAAAACCCTTCGTCTCAAACCCTAAGCTGCCTCGAAGGACCCCTGGTCTTCACCTTTGTCTCCCCAAGCACCTCCGCCGTTGGGAATTGCCGCCGTCGATAGAATCTTCGCTGCCGTCGCTGCCGTAGTCGGACCAGCACCAAGCTAGGGATTGTTGTTTACTGGTTTGCTGCTGAGTTGTTGCTTGTGTGCCAAGATGTCTGGATCTGAGGATAGCTAGAATGATTTTAGAGAAAACAATGTTGAGATGGACTCGGGCACAAGTCCTGAGAAGACTGACTCTGACCCTGGATCTTACAACTCCCATGGCTTGCCCAAGGCAGCCACCATGCAGAGGAAGAAGATGAACTTGGATGAAGAAGATGAACTCCCATGGCTTGCCCAAGACAACCACCGTCAGGAATGAGTACGCAATACCTAGTGATATTAGAGCTCTTGAGTCTGTAAGGCAGAGCACGACACTCTCCACTAATAAGCCTGCCAAGAAGGGTGGTGTTAAGAGAACCAGGAAGAGAGTAGTGCATGTCATTGGGAGAAATACTTCTATGTATGAGGATCGGGAAGATGAGATCCTAGCTCCTCCTAAGAAGAAGAAGCTCATGGCTGATGCCATGCCCAGGAAATCTGCTCCTAAGCCTCCTTCCAAGGCTAAGAAGGTTGTAGCTCATAGGAAGACTACAAATGATATTCCTCCAACTGCCAAGGAGAAAGGCCCTGCTTCCAGTGCCTTTGCTGCAGAGGAAGAAGATGAGAATGCACCAATTATCAGAAAGCTCCGACCAAATCTGCCAGTGCACAATGCTGCTCATCCAGTAGTTGAAGACATAAAGAAGAGGAAAGATGCATGTTTGAGGAAATAGAGAGATGCAGATCCATATGCCATAAGGAGAAGAACGGTTTGATCCAAGGTTTCACACCAAGTAACTGTTGGGGAACGTCGCATGGGAAACAAAAATTTTCCTACACGCACTAAGACCTATCATGGTGATGTTCATCTACGAGAGGGGATTTCCGATCTACGTACCCTTGTACATCGTACAGCAGAAGCGTTAGTGAACGCGGTTGATGTAGTGGAACGTCCTCACGTCCCTCGATCCGCCCCACGAACCGTCCCACGAACCGTCCCACGATCCGTCCCACGATCTAGTGCCGAACGGATGGCACCTCCGCGTTCAAGACACGTATAGCTCAACGATGATCTCGGCCTTCTTCATCCAGCAAGAGAGACGGAGAGGTAGATGAGTTCTCCGGCAGCGTGATGGTGCTCCGGAGGTTGTTGGTGATCTAATCTCAGGAGGGCTCAGCCCGAGCTCCGCAGAAACTCGATCTAGAGGTAAAACCATGGAGGTATGTGGTCGGGCTGCCGTGGCAGAAGTTGTCTCAAATCAGCCCTAATTGCTCCATATATATAGGAGGAGGGAGGGGAGGCTTGCCTTGAGGCTCAAGGAGCCCCAAGGGCTGCGCACCAAGGGGAGGAGGAGTCCTCCTCCAATCCTAGTCCAACTAGGATTGGAAAGTGGAGTCCTTCTCTCCTTTCCCACCTCTTTTTTTTCTTTCTCTTTGATTTTCTATCCATGGCGCATAGGGCCTTCTTGGGCTGTCCCACCAGCCCACTAAGGGCTGGTGCGCCACCCCCAAGGCCTATGGGCTTGCCCGGGGTGGGTTTCCCCCCCGGTGAACACCCGGAACCCATTCGTCATTCCCGGTACATTCCCGGTAACTCTGAAAACCTTCCGGTAATCAAATGAGGTCATCCTATATATCAATCTTCGTTTCCGGACCATTCCGGAAACCCGCGTGACGTCCGTGATCTCATCCGGGACTCCGAACAACATTCGGTAACCAACCATATAACTCAAATACGCATAAAACAACGTCGAACCTTAAGTGTGCAGACCCCGCGGGTTCGAGAACTATGTAGACATGACCCGAGTGACTCCTCGGTCAATATCCAATAGCGGGATCTGGATGCCCATATTGGATCCTACATATTCTACGAAGATCTTATCGTTTGAACCTCAGTGCCAAGGATTCATATAATCCCGTATGTCATTCCCTTTGTCCTTCGGTATGTTACTTGCCCGAGATTCAATCGTCAGTATCCGCATACCTATTTCAATCTCGTTTACCGACAAGTCTCTTTACTCGTTTCGTAATACAAGATCCCGTGACTTACACTAAGTCACATTGCTTGAAAGGCTTGTGTGTGATGTTGTATTACCGAGTGGGCCCCGAGATACCTCTCCGCACACGGAGTGACAAATCCTAGTCTCGATCCATACTAACTCAACGAACACCTTCGGAGATACCTGTAGAGCATCTTTATAGTCACCCAGTTACGTTGCGACGTTTGATACACACAAAGCATTCCTCCGGTGTCAGTGAGTTATATGATCTCATGGTCATAGGAACAAATACTTGACACGCAGAAAACAGTAGCAACAAAATGACACGATCAACATGCTACGTCTATTAGTTTGGGTCTAGTCCATCACGTGATTCTCCTAATGACGTGATCCAGTTATCAAGCAACAACACCTTGTATATAATCAGAAGACCCTGACTATCTTTGATCAACTGGCTAGCCAACTAGAGGCTTTCTAGGGACAGTGTTTTGTCTATGTATCCACACATGTATATAAGTCTTCAATCAATACAATTATAGCATGGATAATAAACGATTATCATGAACAAAGGAATATAATAATAACTATATTTATTATTGCCTCTAGGGCATATTTCCAACAGTAACAACAAGACTTTTATGAGACTGTCTTGTATGACAAAAGCCCAGCTGTAAGTGACATGAGATATGTTGACTGGGCTTACATCAAAGCAAATGAAGATTTCTTTCCCCATGCGCAAGAAAATTTAAAGTCTGTGGACACTAAAGATTTTGTTGGAAAAGAGATGACCCCATGGAATGATGAACTCATCATGCAATTTTACTCAACTGTTCATTTCTATGGAGATGGTTATATTGTCTGGATGACTGATGGTCACAAGTATGAGTCAACGATTGAAGAATGGGCCACTATCATTGGTGCCCCTAAGCAGAAAGAGAGTGATGTTGATGTGTATTCTGAACCGAAGAAGATCCACCACTTCATGGCCAATATGTACAAGCCAATTCCTCACAGGTATTTGGCAAGTCACAAGATGGGCTCAGTATACTTCTTGCAAGTAGGGATACCCACAACTAACACCATTCTGAGACACACCTTGATGCCTAAATCAGGTGATGATATGATGATTCGAGGACACTCCATCAATCTGCTGCACCATTTGGTAGTAGAGACTATCAGGAGGACTGATGCTGATCAAAAACGATCTTGTGGATATGCCCTGTACATTCAGATGCTTATCAATGCCAAGCTAGGCAAGCATGCATATCTCCTTGATCGTCCACATCTACCCTTTCAGCCAAAATTTGAAGACAATATAGTGGTGATGGATGACAATGATCCCAACTCAGCTGCAACTAGAATGGCAGCAGAGGCAGCAGAAGCTCAGGCTGCTAGAAATGAGCCACCACCAGTTCCCAAGTTCAGAACACAAGCTGAGCAAATGACATTTCTGGTTAGATCTGTCCAAGGTATGGAGAAGAACATCTCGGAGAGGCTTCAAAATCAGAAAAGCCTAGAGAGAGTGGTGGAAAGAAAGTTTCATGACATGGATGTGAAGGTAACAAAGTTGACCACTATAGTCAACCAGCTTCAACATGAAGTTGACTTAGTGGATTAAACACCCAAATGATGATGATGATGACGATGATGATGATGATGAAGAGTCACCTCCACTCACTACCACTCGGTTCAGCACCAAGCCTAGATCAGTTGTTGTACCTCCTCTGGAGACAAGACAGACTTCATCAGCTCAAGCATCTGCGCCTTCAGCTCCAACACTAGCTCCATCTCAAGCACCTCTAGTATCCACTCCTTCAGCTCCAGGATACTCAACAGATGCCTTCGTGGACGCTCTTCTGTCGATTCCATCATCACCTGCCCAGAGAGATGAGTAGCTCTATACTTTTTGAACTTTTTGGTAACTTGTTGCCAAAGGGGGGGAGAAATGTATAGATCATAGGGCTTCGAGAGAGAGAGAGAGAGAGCTTTTGAATTTATTTTCTCTCATTTGGTTTTACAAAACTTTGGTATTTTGGATGACTTTATCCCGTTACCTGTGTTTGATCATACGCTTTGCTTGGTTGATGCTACGTTATTATCCTTTTAGCTATCTATGTGATGATCATTAACTTATCTTGTTGGTGTCATGTGCATTACTATTCGTTCTTATCTTGTATCCGCACCACCAAGATGTATGTGACATGGAAGAGTGACCCATGATCCTAATTGATTGTGCGTTTGCATTCAAAAACAAATTTTAACTAATGCACAAATTTAAGGGGAGCTCTTGCTTTTCACATACTTCTCAAAGCATCAATGCTAATCATTGATTATATCTTTTGTCGAAGCTTTGATCTATATGTTGTCATCAACTACCAAAAAGGGGCATATTGAAAGCACAATTGCTCCCTAGGGTGGTTTTGATAATTGATCACAACATATGCATCATTGTACTAATATGTTTTTCCAAGTATATTTTAGAAAAAATCAAAAGATGCTTTGGCTAAAGGCTTATGTGGAGATGCTCCTTGATGCAAGAAAGGAATAAGATTGGCTCAAGCTTCAAGCTAGAAGACTCTTCATTTTATATTCGTGAGGAATCACTTTTGAGTCCATAGGAAAGCCAATACTATTAAAAGGGGGTGAGGTATTAAAATGAACTGGTTGCTCAAGTGCTCAAAGTTAGCCACCAAAATACCCAGTCATTTTTCCCACATAGCCATTCTGTTCAATTCCACATATTCAAATTCGGTGCCACCAAATTTCCTATTTCAGCCCCACCGAGTTTTACCTTAGACAACATCCTAGCCATTCCCACCAAATCGGTGCAACCGAAACCATTTCGGTGCTACCGAGTTCAAGGTGACCAACTTTCTGTTGCCTCGGTACACAAAATCAGAATTTCCGAGTTTGAATTCGGTGCCATCGAGTTGGGTCATCTGACCATTAGCCACCTTTTTCGGTGCCACCGAGTTGTGTATATCGGTCCCATCGAGATTCAAAGTTGTTGCCTTTTGTGCGAGTCGGTACCACCAAGTTTATGACTTCGTGTCATCGAGTTTGCCACTTTAGGTTTAACGGTTGAATTTTGTGTGCTGCCTATATATTTCCCTTCACCCACCTCTCATTCGTGGGGGAAGCACTTAGAACACACACTTCATTTCCAGATCCATTTTTCTGAGAGAGATCCACCTACTCATGTGTTGAGGACAAGATATTCCAATCCAATCATTTGAAACTAGATATCTAGCCTCCCCAAACCACTTTCCACCAAATCAATCTCTCCTACCCATGCCTACTCTATGAGAGAGTGATTTTGTGTTGAGGAGGCTATCTTTAGAAGCAAAAGAGCAAGGAGTTCATTGTTCTACCACATCTATTACCTTTTGGAGGGTAGTGCCTCCTAGATTGGTTAGGTCTCGCTTGGGAGCCTCCTACTTTATGTTGTGGAGTTGAACCAAGATGTTTGTAAGGTCAAGGAGATCGCGTACTTCGCGAAGATCTACCATGAGTAAGGCTAATCCTTCGTGTGTGGAAGCCGTGGTGGAATAAACAAGGCCGCTTCTTCGTGGACCCCTTCTGGGTGGAGCCCTGTGTGGACTCTCGCGGCCTTTACCCTCCGTGGGTTGAAGTCTCCACTAACATGGACGTACGATAGTGCCACCTATCGAAACCATGCGAAAAATCATCGTGTCAACCTCATGCGTTTGATGTCCCAACCTTACCCCTTTACTTTACACTTGCATGTTTTACACTTCGCTGCTACACTTTTAGAACTGCATGTGTAGGGTGTACTTGACTTGCTATAACTGCCAAAACTGCACTCAACTAAAATTGGGAAAAGGCAAATTTTTTTATCTTGTCAAGTAGTCTAATCACCCCCTCTAGACATACTTTCGGTCCTACAACGGGGAAACTCAATCCTCGAGTTTCCTCGTGGTGGCCCCGCAAGCAGCCCGTTTGGACCAACATTCATGAGGAGCACTAGCCCGGGTTGTTGATTAAGTATCCTGGGGGTAGCTATTTCCTATGCTTTTTATTATTAAGTTGTTAGAAAATTGGGTACCAAGGTTGGATCTTGTGAGACAAGTCTTAACCAAAACGAGTTATCAAGGGGTCACCATAACAACCCCAAGTGTGTTAGGAGCGCTCGGTATGGAACATAGCACGTAGCCGAAACTATGGGGGCAAAAGAGGAGCAAAACACCCAACAAAGGGCCAAGCCTCCTTCTTTTAACAAGTACATAGGTGCATTAAATTAAATAGCAGCAATAAGATGATATTCAAAAGCCCATGTTAACACATGGACCAGCCTGCACCTGCAACTAGCAAGGCTATAAGAGGGCTGAGCAAGCGCTATCTTAGATCAATATTTGCTAGGTTGTGGAGGTATTAGAGGCTTATCATGGCAATGTTTGGAGGCTTATATTCATGTGGTAGGCAGTAATAAATAGCAACGGAAACGAGACATCTAAGCACATCAAAATTAGGTACGATATCAAGGTCACAATCATCTTGCTCGTTGGTTCTTCTGATGGGTACAACTCTTGCTCTTCAGGAACATACTCAACAAGATCCTCACAATTATTCTCAGCTCCCGATGCTACCCAAAATAAAAATACACATCAAATGAACACATGGAAAGGTGCAATGCTTCAAACAACATGATGCATGAGTGTGGGTATGAATGGAGCGTGTCAATGCTAACTAGTCATCTTTCCCATGCATTTATTAAGTTGTTAGCATTCTGGCATTACCTCAAGTTTATTTATTTGTACATGCATGTACATGACATGAATGGATGCATCATGAGAAAATGGTGCAAAAACATATAAAGAACATCACAAACCGAGCTATGAGTCTCTCGTAATTCACAAAACAAGATATAGAAAGCGATAATGACTAAACAACATGAGAGGAGCTATGGGCATTTTCTTGGCACTCCAATTATGCCAATGGACATGGAATCAAATTCTAGGTACAATAGGTCTACATGCAAAACAAACATACACAACTCACACAAGGCACAAAATGAAATAACAACCAATCTGCCCACAAACAACAACATACCACTTTGTTCATGTGAAAACTAGTAGCTACAACTACTCAACAAGTTCAACCAAGACATTAATATGAAGCTATCAAGGAGCACAGAATCTCTAATCAACAACAACACGTATAGGTTCATGAAACAATGGCAATCGAGATCTCAACACGGCAAGACATATTACAGATTAGGACTTACTGAAAATCTCAGTTTGCACTTGCAGTTCTTTAACCTGGTGGCATGTTGATAGCAAATGAACTCTATTCTATAGCAAGTTTCATGGCTTGAAATTTAACATGGTTGTATAGGGCAACAACTACTACAAAACACTATCACTAAGCATGAGCTGCAATTGCACACAAAACATGGTAGCATCCCCTAAACATGGCATGCAAATAACAATAGATTTCCAGACTTGTCAAATTTCAACAAGAGAATTCAACAGTTTATAACATCATAGCATATTTGACAAGATGAAACTCTAAGATGAAAATTCTATTTGGCAAGGTGAAGGCATCATTTGAGAGAGGGCAACAAGCACCTCAATTCATGGCACTAGACCAACCACAAAGGAACAATATAATCATGGGAATCGTCAAGACAACATGGCAAGAAAATAGCAGGTTCTATACTTAGAAATATTATAGCATGTGAAACAACACCATTTTCTTAGCTAGTTTACAACAAGAAACCCACTAAACCACAAGTTTATCATGGCAAAGAAAATTACCAGGGCCTAGTACCCTCAAAACTCTATCACATTCATGTTGACAAGTGCATCATATAATGAAAGAATTAAATCATGTGAAAAACACAAAAAGACACCTAGACACAAAACAACATTTTGGCAAACTTGCCCAAATGACAGAAACAATGTCACCAATGGATTCACTGGATTTTCTACCCTAAATCTATATATCACACTCCTGTACTCTTATGACAAAATCTACACAAAACCATGTGCACAAAATTACCTAACAAGTTATAAGTCATAACTTGCCATTTAAGGCAGCTGCGAGAACTGGCATGTCCAGATTTGGACATATGAGCCCCCAAGGGAATGAAAAGTGGGGCCAAGGGCCATTGCGAGTCCTACACAGAAGGAATAAAAATGGGGAGTTAAACTGCCCGCGTGGCGGATCGAACCCGTGTCTCCCCGGAGAGAGCGCACGGGCACGACCACTGGGCTACGGCTCGGGATCTGACTAAGGAGGGGCACACTGCTAACCCATCGAAAGGCCCTTCCTATCCTGTGCCTACGGCAGAGAGGCAAGCAACGACGATGATCATGCCGACAAGGTGTCTGGCGACGAGCGGTGCGCGCAAGTGACGACGGCGACGCTACACACAGATGTGGATCCATTCCCAGGGTCAGATCGCTCCTACACACGCTGCTACATGGAGCTCGAGCTTGAAATTAAGCTCGGGCATGTAGATGTTGTAGGCTGTCGGCGGCGAGGTGTGGCTGCGGAAGGCTGCAAACGGCAGAAAGAACACAGAGGCGAAGGCGGCTTCTCACCCTGCATTGCTGGAGAGGATGAGGCCGCGGCCGGGGCTGCACAGAGGAAGCAGAGGCTGACGACAATGAGGAAGTAGATGACGCGGCTCGACGGAGAGGGAGCAGACAACATGGCTCGATGAATAGGAAGGAGACGATGCGGCCTTGTGATATGACATGGGGACGACTCAGACGACCTCCTTCGATGCTCGCCACCAGGAGCTGGAGGGGACGGCACACGGGCTCAGCCCAAGCTCGAGCCTTTGCTGGCTCGGGACATGGCGATGACGATGACCAACGGTGGTAGGAGGAGGAGGAGAAGGGAGAAATGTAGAGGGGTTAGGGTTTAGGGCACTACCAGAGCTTTATACAGCTCGAACTAGTGCAGATTGACGTCTGATTCGACGAGGTAGGCGATCAATCACTGCCCCCCAATTCGTACAGTGCTGACGATTGGAGGAGGAAGAAAGCGACCTCCAAATGGGATTTGGGCCGAAAGAAGGGAGCTAATGGGCCTTACTCTCTCTCTCTCTCAGGAGGAAAGAAAACCTTACTAATTAAAAGAAAAACACCCACTTGCAAAAATCCCACAGAAAAAATGGGATGTTTTTGGGAAGAAACATAAAATTATTTGAACTCCTAGAAACATGTACTAGTTTCTAAAATGGGTTGGGAATTTTTAGGAGAAGAAAAATAAATGGCAAAATTAATTACTAAAGGAGCTGTTTTGCAAAAACACCAAGAGGAGAAATACCACATATGACCAAGTGTAATTTTAAAATCACCTACTGATTATTTGGGAGCTATGGAACATTTTTAATAACTAAATTGAGCAAGTAACAAACCACACATCTTTAATATTGGAATAAACGGGTTTTCACAAGTTCCGCAACAGGGGGATTTTTGGAGGGGGATGCACACCACACTCAGTTGCAAGCAAACCGAACCACACAACACCAATCAACATATCACTTCAACAAAGCATGACAAGCAAGGCATGATGCAACTTATGAAATGATGATTATGATGCCATGATGCAATTATGGAAGTCATGAAGCACAATTTTTATAAAAACCAACACATGAGGTCAACTTGGAAGGTTCATACATAGCATATATTAAAAATTAAGGCAGGGGATGCACTTGGGCTGTTACAACTTTCCCACACTACAAGAGGATCTCGACCCGAGATCTACGATTGAAAGAAGTCAGGATAATCGAGATGGAGATGGTCATCGCATTCCCAAGTGGCTTCTTTGTCTAAATGGTGTGACCATTTCACTTTGAGGAATTTAATAGACTTGTTGCAAGTCTTGCACTCGGTCTCTTCGAGAATGGCAATTGGATTCTCATGATAGGAAAGGTCTGGGTGATGAACAATGTCTTGGAAGTCAATTGTGCGCTCGGGAGTCATGAAACATCTCCGAAGCGGAGAGACGTGAAACATATCATGCACATTTGAGAAATTGGATGGAAGCTCTAACTGATAAGCAAAGTCACCTCTTTTGCCAACAATCTTGAAAGGACCCACAAATCATGGAGCAAGCTTTCCTTTGATGCCAAAGCGTCGAGTGCCCTTCATGGGAGACACTTTGAGATAAGCAAAATCATCAATCTGAAAAGTCATGTCACAACGCTTGCTATCATAATAGCTCTTTTGACGGGATTGAGCATCTTTGAGATTATCCCGAATGACACGACACATTTCTTCTACTTCAGTGTTCTTGTCATTCCCAAGAATCTGAGCTCACCAGTTTTAGATCAATTGAGTAGGGTACGACACTTCATGCCATACAAAATCTCAAAAGGGCCTTGCTAGAACTTTCTTGATAATTGTTGTTGTATGAGAACTCGACAAACGGGAGACAGTCTTCCCACTTCATGCCAAAAGAAATCACACAAGATCTGAGCATATCTTCAAGAATTTGATTGACTCTCTCCACTTTACCACTAGTCTTAGGATGGAAGGCAGTACTGAAACAGACCTTGGAGCCATTGCATCCTAAAAGGAATCCCAGGACTTGGAAGTAAATATGCTTCCACGATCTGAAGAAATGATCATAGGAACACCGTGCAAAGAAACTAGCCTTGAAGTGTACAGCTCTGTGAGCTGAGTTGTCGAGATTGATTCTTTGACCGGGAGAAAATGAGAAACTTTAGTAAACTTGTCGATGACTAATAAGATGGCATCGTTGCCCCTCTTGGACTTTGGAAACCCAGTTACTAAATCCATCTCCACATGATCAAATTTCCACTCGGGTATTGGCAAAGGATGAAGAAGACCTACTGGACGTCGCTGTTCCACCTTCACTTTGCGACACACATCACACTCCTTCATGAACTGAGCAATCTCACACTTCATGTGAGTCCACCAAGAGGTTTGCTTTAGATCCTGATACATCTTAGAGCTGTATGGATGTATCGAGAGAAGGGAATTATGGGCTTTATCCATGATAACTTTCCAGAGCTCTCCTTTCGGAACCACGAGATGATCCTCGGATAACAAAGTATCCTTGCCATCAATACGGAAGCACTTGGCCAAGCCTATCTTCATTTTCTTCACCGTAGCATCAAGAAGTTTAGCATGGTGGACTTGGTCTTCCAAGGTAGGAGAAATCTGGAGTTGATCAAAGATTACGACCTCAGTGTTCAATACCACCCCAGAAAGGCCAATGTGGTAGCTGATGCCTTGAGAAAAAAGGCTTGTTCCTTGAATGCTATGATCAAGGAAAGGCTACCTACCTTGTATGAGGAACTTTAGAGCTTTGGGTTGGAGCTAGTCGCACTAGGATTTCTATCCAACCTCAAAGCGATACCTACGGTGATGGTGATATCAAGGAAGCTCGGAAGGGACACGAGAGCGTCGAAGGTATCAAGAAGAAGATCAAGAATGGCAAGGCCCCAGGATTCTCCATTAATGAACAGGGAGTTGTATGGTTTGGGAATCGCCTTTGCGTACCCAACAAAGTTGGGCTCAAAACCTGATCTTGTAATAAGCACATGACACTCCATATTCCATCCATCCTGGTGGTACCAAGATGTACGAAGACCTTAAGGCAAGATTCTGGTGGCATGGCATGAAGAGAGAGATAGCTTCTTATGTCGCTAAGTGTGACATATGCCAAAGGGTCAAGGCTGAGCATCAGCGACCTGCTGGACTGCTACAACCTCTCAAGGTGCGTGAATGGAAGCCAATGAAGGTCGAAATGGACTTCATCACCGGTCTGCCCAGGTCAAGCAAAGGACATGATTCCATACGGGTCATTATCGACGACCTAACCAAAGTAGCCCACTTCATCCCCGTCAACACCACCTATGATGGAAGCGAGTTAGCCAATCTCTACATCAACCGCATTATGAGTCTTCACACAGTTCCTAAGGAGATCGTATAAGATCGTGGCACCCAACTTACCTCGAGATTCTGGAAAAAGTCTCAAGAAACCATGGGAACCAAGCTATCCTTCAGCACCGTGTTTCACCCTCAAACGAGCGGACAGATGGAACAAGTAAATCATATACTCGAGGACATGCTCCATACCTATGTCTTTCCATATGGAGCCAAGTGGGAAGATTGCTTGCCCTTTACCGAGTTCTCCTACAACAAAAACTATCAGTCTAGCCTTCAGATGGCGCCATTTCAGGTGTTGTATGTACGCAAGTGTCGTACTCCCCTCAAATGGTCAGAAACCAAAGAAGGGATAGTGTTTGGACCAGATATTCTCCAGGAAGCCGGATAACAAGTTCGACTAGCCAAAGAGCGTCTGGAGACCGCCAAGTCAAGACAGAAGAGCTACATCGACTCCCACCGCCGACACATGGACCTCAACCGCGGGGATCATGTCTATCTTTGAGTCACGCCTCTCAAAGGAACCAAGCGTTTCCACGTCATGGGGAAACTTGCACCAAGATACATTGGCCCCTTCAAAATCACTCTGGGACGAGGAAAAGTTGCCAACCAGCTAGAGCTACCACCAAACTTTTGGATGTGCACAACGTTTTCCACGTGCCTCCAAGTTCCCAACCGCCCTGATCTCTACAAGGATATCGATCATTAGGACATCGATCTTCAACTATACCTCACTTATCGTGAGAGACCAATCTGCATCTTGGATGAACCCAAATCCGCACCACCAAGTACCATCAAGTACTTCAAGGTCCAATGGAGCAACTACACCGAAGGAGAAGCAACATGGGAGCGTGAAGACTACCTCAGATCAGAGTTTACTTCTCTTTTTAGCACCTAGCCTAGGAATCTCGGGGACGAGATTCTTGTAGTGGGGTAGGTCTATCACACCTTGTGTTTGTACCACTTTTGCCACATGATGGTTTTATGAAAATTAGAGCCAATTAAAAACTTTTTTGCATGCTTGTGATGGTTGATTTGGTTGCTACTTGCTTGTGTGTCTGATTGAGTTTTTGAATCACTATAGTTAATATCCTCTTAAGAACTCATCTCCTTGACCCCAAACATTTGCCCAATGATCATGCCATGTGAATAGGACCAGAAAGCTATTTTTACAAATTATTATTTCAATAGAAGGCATGAATTTATTTTAAGCTTTCAAAGACCCCTAATTTGAGATTTGCACCACAAGTCCTCAATTCAGGGGAGATTCTTTACCCCAAAGATTTTATAGGGAACCAATTACCAAAAAGGTTTCCCAAAACCATAAAGTAATTATTTTAAAAGTTATTTTCCTATTTTATTTAAACACTTCTTTCTAGAGCGAGAAATGGTGTTTCATAGGGAAAAATTATTTTATCACTTCAAAATATTTGAGAAAGTTTACGGAAACTCACCTGGACATATGTTTTCCATTCATAAGAGTTTCAACACATGGTCATGTTCAAATTATTGGACAAAACCCCTCAAAACCCTTTCTGCCTATTTCGAGGTTTTGAAACATTTTCCATAGGAAACAATTTCAATAAATTCAAGGAAAATTTGAGCAAGTCACACATGGTATATGTGGTGACTGTGCAAAGTTTCATCTCAATCCAAGTTAATTTTGATTCACCAAAATACCCAAGAACCATGTGTGTCCAGAACTAAATTTAAGCAACTTTACATTGCCAAGTTTATCCAATTCGTCCCAAACTTTGCAGGAGTGATCTAGTTCCCAAATAAGGATGGTACACCAAGTTGTGGATTTGTGGAAGTTTATTTGACCACTTAGGTTCAAAAGAATCTGATTGTGTCCATTTCTATGGATTTTCATGTCTACATTGCCAACTTTGCTCAAATGAGTTCAAACTTGACGATCCCTAATTATTTTACCCGCAATAGCATCCTGTTAAGGTTCACAACAAATGGGAAAAGTAATCTTGCCCAAAACCCTGTCAAACACCTTATGCAAGAATATCAAATCTGCTGCTAGAGCATCCAAAGCTTTTCCCCGTCGACCCTAATTTTTACCACAGCTCCATAGGAACCCCCAACACCCGAAGTAAGTTTCCTCGCGCCCAACTCCATGAATGGACGGGGTGAAAACCCACGAGCAAGCCCCTGGACAGGCACTTATTTCCCCTCTCTCTGGTCTCCTCCACCCTTGGATTTTCCAAAGCATCACATGCCCCTCCCCCCTTTGTTTAATTCCCCGAAGCTGGTGGACACTGCACGACACGCCAGAGCACAAAAAAAAGCGCCATCATGGTGGCCAAAGTCGCACTCTGGAGCGCGCTACAGTGACGGCCGAGCACAGGTCAGCTCCGCGCCAATCCCCAGGCCGCCTCTCCCCTCTCCCCTCATCTCCCCTGGGACCAGTCGAGGTGCCTTGCCGTCCGCAACAAGCTAGATGCCGGTCCTCTCGTCTCTCCTCCCACATCGGCTCTCCTAGCCCGTGCCCGACGACGCCCAATCCGGCCAATGCATGCGCTCGCTCATGCGCGCTCCCCTCTCTCCTCTCTCTTTTCCTACGGTCGTGGACGACACCCGGGAAGACCCCCTAGCCACTCATCTCTCCTCCCATGCCCCCAGTGGTCGTTGCAGCATGCTCAGACGCACAGGTCCACGGTGGTCTCATGCCCCGCCTATATAAGGCTCCCTCGAGACCCCCTATCCCATGTGGTCCCTCTTCCCACATCCTAATCATGCGCTAGTGCCCCCATTTCGCCCCCAAAGCTCCCTGAGCTCGAGGTCAAGCCAGAGCTTCGCCGCCTAGGCTTGCCGTCAATCTCGCGGTAGGAAGCCGCTTCGGCCCTCCTTCTTCCTCCTTCGGCTCTTCATTGCGCATCTGATGTGTTTCCCCCTCTCCTGCATCCATTTTGCTGCCGGAAACAGTCGGGGCGACCACCTCCTGAAGCTCCTCCACCATGAGATCTCGTCGCCGGCGACTCCCTGCGCTCCAGAGGTCCTTTCCACCTCCACTAGATCGACGACTCACCCACGAGTCCATTCCCATAGCCAGCTTGCCTCGCTGTGGTCCCTGTCGCCTCCGGTGAGCCTCGACGCCCTTTGTAGAGGGGTTGATGACAAACCAAACAAGTGGGGTTCAACTGTCATCCTCCCGCGCCTCTCCCTCGTCTCTCTCTTTCACTTGCCCTGGGCCCCACACGTCAGGTTTGAACCTGGCGCGGTGCGGCTCCCTAGCTTGCCTGGTTTGGTTAGCCTGTGGACCGGCCCAATTGCTGGCCGACTCTAACCGAGGCATTGTGGCCCTTTCCCTTTTTCCTTTTTAGTTCTGTTTATTAATATTCCCATAGGGACAAATATTTATACAAATCCAAATATTCCTCCACCTAAAATCTTGTAATATTGTGTAGTATTTTAGGCACCACTTGTATAATTTTTATAGAAGGTTGCATGCATTGTTTTATTTTAAAAACTTGATTATGGCATTTTAACATTGTGCAAAAATGTTTTTCACAACATTTTGCACTTCAAAAATAAAACCCAACTATTTTTACAATACCTATACTCACCCAAGTACTTTACAAAAATGGTTTGACATTTTTTGAGTAGATTATTTTCTCTATTTTTGTTGAGTTCTTATTTTTACCCGTTATTATTGTGACGATAGATTGCGTTATTGACGAGGGACTTGGACCAGAAGACTTTGAAGACCCCGAATACTTTGTTAACAAGACAAGCAGCCCTTCGGCCATGTCTAATAAACTACTTTTATGCATATCGCATAGAGCACTTTGTTCTGATGCATAAGATCATGTTGAATCAGTGACTACCTCACTGGGATGTTTCTGATAACTCCTCGTTTACACTTGCACTTGAGCACGACCTCACCTTCCTTTGAGGGTTGTGCGGGTGGGAATTAGTTAGGTTGCTAGTAGTTCCTACGCAATTAAATTTATTATCCATGGTGACGATGAAGGGAAAATGGTTTCAAAAACCTTTTTGAAAACCCCTGTCGAGTGACACTGATTATAACAACCCAAGTGCATCCCCTTGCCTTATTTGTAATAACTGCCATGTATGAACCTTCCAAGTTGGCCTCATGTGTTGGGTTTTATAGAAATTGTGCTTCATGACTTTCATCTTGCATCATGGCATCACAATCATCATTTCATAAGTTGCATCATGCCTTGCTTGTCATGCTTTGTTGAAGTGATATGTTGATTGGTGTTGTGTGGTTTGGTGTGCTTGCAGGTGAGTGGTGTGGACCCCCCTCCAAAAATCTACCTATTGCAAAACTTGTCAAAACCCCTTTATTCCAATATTAGAGATGTGTGGTTTGTTACTTGCGCAATTCAGTTATTAAAAATGTTCCATAGCTCCCAAATATTCAGTAGGTGATTTTGAAATTACACTTGGTCATATGTGGTTTTTTCTCATGTTGAGGTTTTTGCAAAACAACTCCTTTAGTAATTAATTTGGCCATTTATTTTTCTTCTCCTAAAAATGCCCAACCCATTTTATAAACTAGTGCACGTTTGTAGGATTTCAAATAAATTTTTGTTTCTTCCCAAAGACTTCCCATTTTTTCTGTGGGATTTTTGCAAGTGGGTGTTTTTCTTTTAGTTGGTGAGGTTTTCTTTCCACGTGAGAGAGAGAGAGAGAGTGAGGCCCATTAGCTCCCTTCTTTCGATCCAAAGCCCATTCGGAGGTCGCTTTTTTCCTCCTGCTATCATCAGCACTGTACGAACCAGGGAGGCATTGATCGCCTCTTTGGTTGAATCAGATGGCCATCTGCACCGGTTCGAGATGTATAAAGCCCCGGTGGTGCTTTAAACCCTAGCCCCACTCCATTTCTCCCTTCTCCTCCCCCTCCTACCTGTTGGCTTTTGAACGTGCGTATGCAGCTGTACAGGCATGCCTACGCGATTCTTGCTTCGACCGGCTACTTGACGGAACTTGCGTAACTAGCGACATGAATAAAAATGATCGATGGATTTGATGGCTAAAGGCCTGTGTCGAGCCTTTGCTTTGTATTGCTTTTCGTTTTTCTGGTGTTACAATCAACACCCTTAGGGTGTCTTTTATACACATCCACAAGGGACTATGGAAATAGACTAGGACTAGGAATCCTAATACTACTAGGACTCGGTTTGGCTTTCTTTCCTAATCCTAAAGAAACAACATGATTAACTTCTACATTCACCTCCTTAATCTTGTTGCTTGACTTCACTTCTTGCACTCCGACTTTCCTCCTCATCTCGATGAACTTCTGTCGCCCGAGGGACTTGGTGAAAATATCGGCAAGTTGGTCTTTCGTGTTCACATGTTGAACCTCGATCAACCCTTCTTCAATGCACTCCCGGATATGGTGGAACTGGGTATCTATGTGCTTGCTCCTTTCGTGACGAACCAGATTTTTACACAACGATATTGCAGCTTGGTTATCGATCTTCAGTGACACCTTCTGCACCTCCCGCTTTGCAAGAATAGCTAGGAGTCTTCTCAGCCACACTGCTTGACAAGCTGCCGTGCTTGCCGCTATGTATTCTGCCTCGCATGAAGACAGTGCCACCACCTTTTGCTTCTGAGAATTCCAGCTAATCGGATTCGGGCCAAGGTAGAAAACCATGCCCATTGTGCTCTTTCGGTCATCAACATCACCTGCCATGTCACTATCTGAATATCCACGAAGGATCAATCATTCCTTTCCCTTTCTGTACGTGCAACCAAGATTAATGGTGCCTTTCACATAGCGCAAGATTTGATTGACCGCGCTCATGTGCTCGGTTGTCGGATTCTCCATGAAACGACTCACGATCCCGACTGAATAAGCCAAGTCAGGTCGGGTATGCACCAAGTATCTTAGGCTGCCCACAACGCTTCGATACATTGTGATGTCCACCGACGGATTTGAGCTACGCTTTCTCAACTTGTGACGTTGGTCCATTGGAACTTGTGTCTCGTAGCAATCTGACATGCCACACTTTTCCAATAACTTGACCGCATAAGCCGATTGACATAGGGAAATCTCTCCGGAGCTTTGCTTCACTTCAATGCCCAAGTAATAGCTGAGTAATCCTAGATCGCTCATGCTAAACTTGTTCTTAATTTCTCCTTGAAACGTTCAATTTCTTGTACGCTATCTTCGGTGATAATCACATCGTCGACATAAACTCCAACTAGCAGGTTTGAGCCTTTAGAGTTCTTTGTATAGACTTCATGCTCGAGGGGACATCTCTTGAACTTGAGTGAGACCAAACTCCGGTCTAACTTTGAGTTCCAAGCTCTTAGCGCTTGCTTCAACCCGTAAAGTGCCTTCTTGAGCTTGTAAACTTTCCCTTCTTCACCTTTCTTCTCGTAGCCGAGGGGTTGTTCCACGTACACTTCTTCTGTGAGATCGCCGTTGAGGAAAGCGGATTTAACATCCATATGATGAACCTTGCAATCCTCTTGTGCTGCCAAAGCTAGGAGCACTCTCACCGTCTCGATTCGAGCAACCGGTGCAAACACCTCATCATAGTCAACTCCTTGACGTTGTACGTAGCCCTTTGCAATGAGTCTTGCCTTGTACTTCACAATGGCACCTTGTGTGTCCTTCTTTAACTTGTAAACCCACTTCAAACTTGTAAACCTTGTGTGTCCACGTGCCATTGCTCTCAATTTCCTTCATCTCCTCATCCATGGCGTGCATCCAGCTAGGACTTTTGCTCGCCTCTACGAAGTTCGCCGGCTCCTCAACTCCGAAAAGACATAGCCCGGAGTATTCGAGCGTAGCTGGCTTTGTGTACGTGTAGACTTTCTTGAGGGTCTTGTAGCGACGAGGCCCCGAGGAATCCGTTGTGGCTTGCGATGGAGGTGACACAAATTGTGTCGATGTTGATGCACTTGAGGAAGATGGCTGAGTCTCGGGCGTGTCATCGACATCCGCGTCGTCGGCGTAGTCGTCGTGATCATGATCATCATCTTGATTGTCATCGTCACTATGCGCCTCGTTGTCGATGTTGTCGTCGAGATCTCCACCCGTGCCGTGCACTTCATTGTCGCTATCTCCTTGTGACCTATGCACGTCCTCATCGGTGTCGGCACCATGATGATCACTACCATTGTGGTCACCTTGGTTGGGCGTCTTATAAGCCACTTGGACATCCTCCCCTGCATCATCATCAGTTGGAAATTCAACCATGAATATGTTACTGTTTGGAGCACCGTCGGCTCCTGCACTCCAATTCCACGCTTTGTTTTCTTCAAACACGACGTCACGTGAAATCCGTAGACTCTTGGTTTGTGGATCATAGAAGCGGTATGCCTTGGTGCCGGAACTTCTCTCGTATCCGATGAACACCATCTTGGTGCTACGATCGACAAGCTTTGAGAGGTGCAGCTCCGCCGTCTTCACATGTGCCACGCACCCGTATGTCCGTAGATGAGACACATTCAGCTTACGTCCGTAAATTGCTTCATACGGAGTCTTGCCGATCACCGCCTTCGTTGGAGCCCGGTTGAGAAGATAGACCGTCGTCGAGACAGCTTCTCCCCAAAAAGTCCCCGGCAGGTTCTTGCTCTTGAGTAAACTCCTTGCCATGTCAACGACGGTTCGATTGCGCCTTTCAACGACCCCATTCTGCTGCGGCGTGTAAGGTACCGTGAGGAACCTCTTTATGCCAATCTTCTCGCAGTAGTCATTGAACTCATTCGACGTAAACTCTCTGCCGTGATCTGTCCGTAGAGCGCGAACCTTCAGTTTGTGTTCCATCTCCGTTGCGGCCTTCAGCTTCTTGAACGCTTCAAACGCCTCATCTTTAGACCATAGGAGAACGACCCACATATATCTCAAGTAGTTGTCTACCACAAGGAAGAAATACTTCTTTCCAGCGTGAGTTGCCGGGGTGATAGGGCCACATAGATCACCATGGAGCAGCTCGAGTGCATCACTTGCACGATAGGTAGACTGAGCAGCGAATGGCCTGCGGTGCTGTTTTCCAACCAAGCACCCGTCACATACTCGATCAACATGGTCGATAAATGGCATCCCGGATACCATCTCCATCTTTGACATCTTCTTCAAGGCGTAGAAGTTAACGTGTCCAAATCTAGCATGCCATAACCACGAATCATCATCACTCTTGGCAAGCCAACACTCCGGTTGAGATTGATCAAGGTTGAGGATATATAGCCTATTCCGTGTGCGATTAACATGAGCTAGCACTTTTCGGAGGTTGTCGAAGATCGTCATCACTCCGTTCTCGATATTCACCTTGCATCCATTCTCTTCAAGCTTCCCAATAGAGATAATGTTGTTGCGAAGCCGTGGGATGTAGTACACTCCGGTGAGTATGCGATGTTCGCCTGTGAGACCCTCGAAGAGGACAAATCCTTGCCCGCAAATCTCCATAGCTGAACCATCACCGAACTTGACCGAGCCTTGAACATCATATTCCAGCTCGAGAAATTTCTCCTTGCATCCCGTCATGTGGTTAATGGCACCCGTGTCGAGATACCACGAGACATTGTTATCCCCGGATAACTTAGGTGTCACATTCTTCTCATGAAGTAGCACCTTCCGGGTTGGTTTCACAACCACCGTTTCAGCGAGATCACAAACTTCGGCCACTCCATTTCTCCCTTCTCCTCCCCCTCCTACCGCCATTTGTCGTCGTCGTCTCCATGCCCCAAGCGAGCAAAGGCTCGAGCTCGGTTTGAGCCCGTGTGCCGTCCCCGCCTGCTCCTGGTGGCGTGCTTTGAAAGAGGCCATCTGAGTCATCCTTGTATCGGATCTCAAGGTCGCACCGTCTACTTCCTATCCGTCTAGCCGCGTCACCCGCTTCCTCTCCCCCGAGCCGCGTCGTTTGCTTCCTCACCGTCGCCAGCCTCTGCTTCCTCTCCACCACGCCGGCCTCAGTCTCGTCATCTCCAACAACACGGGGTGAGAAGCTCCCTCCCCCCTTTGTTCTTTCTGTCATTTGCAGCCACCCGTAGCCACAGCTCACCGCCGGCACTGCGCAGTGTCGCCATGCCCAAGCTCAAGTTTGAGCTCGAGCTCCCTGTAGTAGCGCGTGTAGGAGCGATCTGACCACGAGAATGGATCCAACTATATGCGTGCATCCCCGCCACCGCTTGTGCGCACCACTGGTATCCGAAGACCTCGCCAGCAAGATCATCGTCGTCGCTTGCCTCTTTGCTGCAGGCAGAGGAAAGGCAGAGCCTTTCGACAAGTTAGTAGTGTTAGCGCCCCTCATTAGTCAGATCGCGCGTGGTAGCCCAGTGGTCGTGCACGTGCGCTTTCTCCGGCGAACCGCGGGTTTGATTCCCGGCGCAGGCTGTTTAACTCCCCCTTTTTATTCCTTGTGTGTAGGACTAACAGTGGGCCCTGGCCCTACTTGTCATTCTCTTGGGGGCTCTAGTGTCCATGACCAGTGGGACCCCCCTTTTGTGTATTTCTTTTGTGTTTTTTTGTGTTTTTTTTCAGTTTAGATTCTTTTTCAGATAGGGATATGTCCAAATCTGTACATACCAGTTCTCGTAGCTGCCTTAAATGGCAATTTATGACTTATAACTTGTTAGCCATTTTGTACACATGGTTTTGTGTAGATTTTGTCATAAGAGTATACGAGTGTGTTATATGGATTTGGGGTAGAAAATTCTAGTGAATCGATTGGTGACATTGTTTCTGTCATTTGGGAAAGTTTGGAAAAATGTTATTTTGTGTGTAGGTGTCATTTTGTCTTTTTCACATGATTTAATTCTTGTATTATATGATGAACTTGTCAACATGAATGTGATAGAAGTTTTGAGGGTACTAGGCCCTCGTAATTTTATTTTCCATGATAAACTGGTTGTTTAGTGGGTTTCTTGCTGTAAACTAGCTAAGAAAATGTTGTTGTTTCACATGCTCAAATATTTCTAAGTATAGATCCTGTTATTTTCTTGCCGTGTTGTCTTGATGATTCCCATGATTATATTGTTCCTTTGTAGCTGGTCCACTGCCATAAATTGTAGTGCTTGTTGCCCTCTGTCAAATGGTACCTTCACCTTGCGAAATAGGTTTTGCATCTTAGAGTTTCATCCTATCAAATATTCTAGGATGTTATAAATTGTTGCAATTTTCTTTGTGAAATTTGACAAAGTCTGGAAATCTGTTTTTATTTTCATGACGTGTTTAGGGGACGCTACCATGTGTTCTGTGCAATTTAAGCTCATGCTTAGTGCTAGTGTTTTGTAGTAGTTCTTGACCTATAATACCCTATTAAATTCCATTCCATGAAACTTGTTGTAGAATAGAGTTTATTTGCTGTCAACATGCCACGAGGTTAAAAAAACTGCAATTGCAAACTGAGATTTTCACTAAGTCCTAATATGTAATATTTTTTGCCCTGTTGAGATCTCGATTGCCATTGTTTCATGAACCTATACATGTTGCTGTTGATTAGATATTATGTGATCCTTGATAGTTTCATATTAATGTCTTGGTTGAACTTGTTGAGTAGCTGTAGCTACTAGTTTTCACATGAACAAAGTGGTAAGTTGCTGTTTGTGGGCAGATTGGTTGTTGTTTTGTTTTGTGCCTTGTGTGAGTTGTGTATGTTTGTTTTGCATGTAGGCCTATTGCACCTAGAATTTGAAGCCATGTCCATTGGAAATACTTGGAGTGCCAAGAAAATGCCCATAGCTCCTCTCATGATGTTTAGTCATTGTCGGCTTCCGTATCTTGTTTTGTGAATTCCGAGAGATCCATAGCTCGGTTTGCGATGTTCTTTATATGTTTTTGCACCGTTTTCTCATGATGAATCCATTCATTTCATGTAAATGCATGTACAAATAAATAAACTTGAGGTTCTCTCCAGGATGCTAACAACTTAATTAATGCATGGGAAAGATGACTAGTTAGCATTGACATGCTCCATTCATACCCACACTCATGCATCGTGTTGTTTGAAGCATTGCACCTTTCCGTGTGTTCATTGGATGTGTGTTTTTCTTTTGGGTAGCATAGGGAGCTGAGAATGAGTCCGAGGATCCCGTTGGGTACGTTCTTGAAGAGCAAGAGTTGTACCCGTGAGAAGAACCATCACGCAAGATGATTGTGACCTTGATATCGTCTCTAATTTTGTTGTTCTTAGATGACTCGTTTCCATCATTATTTATCTTGGCTACCACGTGAATATAAGCCCCCAAACATTGCCATGATAAGCCTATAATCCCTCCACAACCTAGCAAATTTTGATTGGCTAAGATAGCGCTTGCTCAGCCCTCTTATAACATTTCTAGTTGCAGGAGCAGGCTGATCCAGGTGTTAACATGGGCTGTTGGATAACATCTTATTATTACTATTTTATTTAATGCACCTATATACTTGGTAAAAGGCGGAAGGATTGGCCCTTTGCTGGGTGTTTTTTTCCGCTTTTGATGCCTTAGTTTCGGCTACCGGTGTCATGTTCCATACTGAGCACTCCTAACACGCTTGGGGTTGTTATGGGGACCGCCTTGATAACTCGTTTTGGTTAAGACTTGTCTGGCAAGACCCAACTTTGGTACTCAATTTGCTAACAACTTAATAATAAAAAGCATAGGTAATAGCTACCCCGAGGATACTTAATCAATAACTCGGGCCAGTGCTCCTTATGAGTGTTTTCCCCGTAGGTAGTCCCATCCTGTCGTGTCCTGAGAACGATATACATGGCTCCTATCGGGTTCGTTGACACATTGGGCGGTCTTGCTAGATTTGTCTTCACGTCCTCAAGGTGTCTTGTCCATTGGGATCCCGAGGATACCTTGGGCTATCTCAAGGTTGAGGTTTTCCACTAAGGAATCCGAGGAGATCACGGATTTTCTATGGTCGAGGCTTCCTATCCAGCTTGTGGTAGTTTGTGATGGACTAATTGGAGCACCCTTGCAGGGTTAATATCTTTCGGAAAGCCATGCTCACGGTTATGTGGCAACTTGGAAACTTTGTTTAATATCACGTTCTAGAAAAATTGAAGTAAACTTAACTAAAACATGACCAAGTGTGTGCGTAACCGTGACTGTCTCTTTCAGGAGCTCCTTCTTTGACTGAGGACACGGTGGGGTTATGATTGACATAAGTAGGTGTTCAGGATCACTTAGTGATCATTATGTAGTTCCGACCGTCATGTGTATGTTGGAAATATGCCCTAGAGGCAATAATAAAATGGTTATTATCATATTTCCTTGTTCATGATAATCGTCTATTGTTCATGCTATAATTGTATTAACAGGAAACAGTAATACATGTGTGAATAAATAGATCACAAAGTGTCCCTAGCAAGCCTCTAGTTGGCTAGCTTGTTAGTCAATAGATGATCATGGTTTCCTGATCATGGGCATTAGATGTCATTGATAACGGGATCACATCATTGGGAGAATGATGTGATGGACAAGACCCAATCCTAAGCATAGCACTAGATCGTATTGTTCGTATGCTAAAGCTTTTCTAATGTCAAGTATCTTTTCCTTCGACCATGAGATTGTGCAACTCCCGGATACCGTAGGAGTGCTTTGGGTGTATCAAACGTCACAACGTAACTGGGTGATTATAAAGGTGCACTACGGGTACCTCCGAAAGTGTCTGTTGGGTTGGTACGAATCGAAATCGGGATTTGTCACTCCGTGTGACGGAGAGGTATATTTGGGCCCACTCGGTAGAACATCATCATGAGCTCAATGTGACTAAGGAGTTAGTCACACGATGACGTGCTACGGAACGAGTAAAGAGACTTACCGGTAACAAGATTGAACAAGGTATAGGTATACCGAGGATCGAATCTCGGGCATGTTCTATACCGACAGACAAAGGGAATCGTGTACGGGATTGATTGAATCCTTGACATCGTGGTTCATCCGACGAGATCATCGTGGAGCAAGTGGGAGCCACCATGGGTATCCAGACCCCGCTGATGGTTATTGGCTAGAGAGGTGTCTCGTTCATGTCTGCCTGTCTCCCGAACCCGTAGGGTCTACACACTTAAGGTTCGATGACGCTAGGGTTATAGGGAATTGTTATACGAGGTTACCGAAAGTTGTTCGGAGTCCCGGATGAGATCCCGGGCGTCACGAGGAGCTCCGGAATGGTCCGGAGGTAAAGATTGATATATAGGACGGATTGTTTCGGATACCGGAAGTGTTTCGGGCATCACCGGTAACGTACCGGGACCACCGGGACCACCGAAGGGGGGCAACGACCCCGGGAGATAAGGTGGGCTAAGTGGGGGTGGGAACCAGCCCCCTAGGTTGGCTGGTGCGCCTCCCCACTAAGCCCATAGCGCAAGGGAGAGAAAAGGGGGGGCAAACCCTAGGCCAGGTGGGCCTAAGGCCCACCAGATGGTGCGCCACCCCCTCCTCCCCCCTCTGGCCGCCGCACCTCCCACCTGGGGGGGGGGCTGCCGCACCCCCTAGGGTGGGAACCCTAGGGGTGGCACCCCCTCTCCCCTTCCCCTATATATATCGGGCACTTTTGGCCATTGAGACACACGGTTTTTCCCTCTCTCTCGGTGCAACCCTGCTCTTCTTCCTCCTCCTCTCCGCCGGTGCTTGGCGAAGCCCTACCGGGAGACCTCGTCTCTCCATCGACATCACGCTATCGTGTTGCTGGAGTTCTTCCCCAACCTCTCCCTCCTCCTTGCTGGATCAAGGTGCGGGAGACGTCACCGGGCTGCACGTGTGTTGAACGTGGAGGTGCAGTTGTTCGGCACTAGATCGGAATCGCTGCGAGTACGACTCCATCAACCGCGTTCTAGCAACGCTTCTGCTTAGCGATCTTCAAAGGTATGAAGATGCTCTTACCCCTCTCTCGTTGCTGGTCTCTCCATAGGAAGATCTGAATATGCGTAGGAAAATTTTGAATTTATGCTACGTTACCCAACAGTGGCATCAGAGCCAGGTTTTCTATGCGTAGATTCTATGCACGAGCAGAACACAAAAGTTGTGGGCGATGATTTGTCAATTTGCTTGCCGCTACTAGTCTTATTCTTTTCCGGCGGTATTGTGGGATGAAGCGGCCCGGACCGACTTTACACATACACTTACGTGAGACTGGTTCCACCGACAGACATGCACACCGTGCATAAAGGTGGCTAGCGGGTGTGTGTCTCTCCTACTCTAGTCGGATTGGATTTGATGAAAAGGGTCCTTATGAAGGGTAAATAGCTTTGGCATATCATCGTTGTGGCTGTCACGTAGGTAAGAAGGCGTTCTTGCTAGAAACCCAAATCAGCCACGTAAAACTTGCAACAACAATTAGAGGACGTCTAACTTGTTTTTGCAGGGTTTGACATGTGATGTGATATGGCCAAAGTTGTGATGTTGCATGTATGATGTATGAGATGATCATGTTATTGTAATAGGTTTCACGACTTGCATGTCGATGACTATGACAACCGGCAGGAGCCATAGGAGTTGTCTTAATTTATTGTATGAGATGCAACGCCATGTGCTTACTACTTTTACTTCATTGCTAACGGTTAGCTATAGTAGTAGTGATAGTAGTAGTTGGCGTGACGACTTCACGGAGACACGATGATGGAGATCATGATGATGGAGATCATGGTGTCACGCCGGTGACGATGATGATCATGCGATGCCTGAAGATGGAGATCGAAAGAGCAAAGATGATAATGGCCATATCATGTCACTATATGATTGCATTGTGATGTTTATCATGTTTTACATCTTATTGCTTAGAACGATGGTAGCATAATAAGATGATCCCTCTTAAAATTTCGAGAACGTATTCCCCTAAGTGTGCACCGTTGCGAAGGTTCGTTGTCTCGAAGCACCACGTGATGATCGGGTGTGATAGATTCTAACGTTCGCATGTACAGACATGGCCTCGAATACAAGAGACCGAAAGGTCGAACATGAGTCGTATGGTTGAATAAGATCAGCATGAAGTTGCTCACCATGGTGACTAGTCCGTCTCACGTGATGATCAGACACGGGTTAGTCAACATGGATCATGTATCACTTAGATGACTAGAGGGGTGTCGATTTAAGTGGGAGTTCATACTTAATTTGATTAAATGAAATTAATTGTCATGAACTTAGTATAAAAGTTGTCTTTATAAATATTGTAGATGTCCAACGTCAACCTCAATTTCAACGCATTCCTAGAGAAAAACAAGCTGAAAGATGATAGTAGCAACTATGCGGACTGGGTTCGCAACTTGAAGCTCATCCTTGAAGCAGCTAAAAAGGCTTATGTCCTTGATGCGCCGCTAGGTGACCCTCCCGCTCCCGCAGCAGCCCAGGACATTCTGAACGTCTGGCAAACGCGGAGTGATGACTACTCTCTGGTCAGGTGTGGCATGTTATACAGTTTAGAAACGGGGCTCCAAAGGCGTTTTGAGCAACACGGGGCATATGAGATGTTCCAGGAGCTGAAGCTAGTTTTTCAAGCTCATGCCGTGTCGAGAGATATGAAGTCTCCGACAAGTTCTTCAGCTGTAAGATGGAGGAGAACAGTTCTGTCAGTGATCACATACTCAAAATGTCTGGGTTACACGGTCGTCTGACTTCACTTGGAGTCGAACTTCCGGATGATGCTATAATTGACAGAATCCTCCAGTCTCTCCCACCAAGCTTCAAAGGCTTTGTGCTTAACTACAACATGCAAGGGATGGAGAAGACCATTCCCGAGTTGTACTCGATGCTCAAGTCTGCAGAAGTAGAAATCAAGAAAGAGCATCAAGTGTTGATGGTCAACAAGACCACTAGTTTCAAGAAAGGCAAGGGTAAGAAGAACTTCAAGAAAGACGGCAAAGCTGTTGCTGCACCCGGTAAGCCAGATGCCGGGAAGAAGAAAAAGAACGGACCCAAGCCTGAGACTGAGTGCTTCTATTGCAAGGGAAAGGGTCACTGGAAGCGGAACTGCCCCAAATACTTAGCGGACAAGAAGGCCGGCAACGTTAAATGTATATGTGATATACATGTTATTGATGTGTACCTTACCAGCGCTCGTAGTAGCTCCTGGGTATTTGATACCGGTGTTGTTGCTCACATTTGCAACTCAAAGCAGGAACTGCGGAATAAGCGGAGACTGGCCAAGGACGAGGAGACGATGCGCGTCGGGAATGGTTCAAAGGTCGATGTGATCGCCGTCGGCACGCTACCTCTACATCTACCATCGGGATTAGTTTTAAACCTTAATAATTGTTATTTAGTACCAGCTTTAAGCATGAACATTGTATCAGGGTCTTGCTTAATGCGAGACGGCTACTCATTTAAGTCAGAGAATAATGGTTGTTCTATTTATATGAGTGATATGTTTTATGGTCATGCTCCGCTGGTGAATGGTTTATTCTTGATGAATCTCGATCATGATGTTACACATATTCATAGTGTGAGTACCAAAAGATGCAAAGTTGATAATGATAGTCCCACATACTTGTGGCACTGCCGCCTTGGTCATATCGGCGTTAAGCGCATGAAGAAGCTCCATACTGATGGACTATTAGAGTCTCTTGACTTTGAATCATTTGACACATGCGAACCGTGCCTCATGGGCAAGATGACTAAGACTCCATTCTCAGGAATACTGGAGAGAGCAACCGACTTATTGGAAATAATACATACTGATGTGTGTGGTCCAATGAACGTTGAAGCTCCACGTGGTTATCGTTATGTTCTCACTCTCACCGATGATTTGAGTAGGTATGGGTATATCTACTTGATGAAGCAAAAATCTGAGACGTTTGAAAAGTTCAAGGAATTTCAGAGTGAGGTTGAGAATCAACGTGACAGAAAAATTAAATGTCTACGATCTGATCGTGGAGGAGAATATTTGAGTCACGAGTTTGGCACACACCTAAGGAAGTGTGGAATCGTTTCACAACTGACGCCGTCTGGCACACCGCAGCGCAACGGAGTGTCTGAACGTCGTAATCGCACTTTATTAGATATGGTACGATCTATGATGTCTCTCACGGACTTACCGCTATCATTTTGGGGATACGCATTAGAAACTGCAGCATTCACTTTAAATAGGGCACCGTCTAAATCCGTTGAGACGACACCGTATGAACTATGGTTTGGCAAGAAACCTAAGTTGTCGTTTCTTAAAGTTTGGGGCTGCGATGCTTATGTGAAGAAACTTCAACGAGAAAAGCTCGAACCCAAAGCGGAGAAATGTGTATTCATAGGATACCCTAAGGAAACTATTGGGTATACCTTCTATCTTAGATCCGAAGGTAAAACCTTTGTTGCCAAGAACGGATCCTTTCTAGAGAAAGAGTTTCTCTCGAAAGAAGTAAGTGGGAGGAAGGTAGAACTTGATGAGGTAATTACACCCCCTCTCGAACAGGAAAGTAGCGCAGCGAGGGAAATTGTTCCTGTGGCGCCTACATCGACTGAAGAGGAAGTTAATGATGATGATCATGAAGCTTCGGATCAAGTTACTACTGAACCGCGAAGGTCCACAAGGGCACGCTCCGCACCAGAGTGGTACGGCAACCCTGTGATGGAAATCATGTTGTTAGACAACGGTGAACCTTCGAACTACGAAGAAGCAATGGCGGGCCCAGATTCCAACAAATGGCTTGAGGCTATGAAATCCGAGATAGGATCCATGTATGAGAACAAAGTATGGACTTTGGTGGACTTGCCCGATGACCGGCGAGCCATAGAAAATAAATGGATCTTCAAGAAGAAGACTGATGCAAACGGTAATGTAACCGTTTACAAAGCTCGACTTGTCGCAAAGGGTTTTCGACAAATTCAAGGAGTTGACTACGAAGAGACTTTCTCTCCCGTAGCGAAGCTGAAATCATTTCGAATCATGTTAGCAATTGCCGCCTTTTATGATTATGAAATTTGGCAATTGGACGTCAAAACAACGTTGCTTAACGGGAACCTTAAGGAAGAGTTGCATATGATGCAACCAGAAAATTTTGTCGACCCTAAGGGTGCTAACAAAGTGTGCAAGCTCCAGCGCTCCATCTATGGGCTGGTGCAAGCATCTCGGAGTTGGAACATTCGCTTTAATGAGGTGATTAAAGCGTTTGGGTTCATACAGGTTTACGGAGAAGCCTGTCTGTACAAGAAAGTGAGTGGGAGCTCTGTAGCTTTCCTCATACTGTATGTGGATGACATATTATTGATGGGGAATAATATAGAGATGTTGGAGAGCATAAAGGCCTATTTGAACAAGAGTTTTTCAATGAAGGACCTTGGAGAAGCTGCATACATATTAGGCATCAAGATCTATAGAGATTGATCGAGACGCCTCATAGGTCTTTCGCAAAGTACATACCTTGACAAGATATTGAAGAAGTTCAATATGGAAAACTCGAAGAAAGGGTTCTTGCCAGTTTTGCAAGGTATGAGATTGAGTAAGACTCAGTCGCCGACCACGGCAGCAGATAGAGAGAAGATGAGTTCTGTCCCCTACGCTTCAGCCGTGGGCTCTCTAATGTATGCCATGCTGTGTACCAGACCTGATATAAACCTTGCCATAAGTTTGGTAGGGAGGTAACAAAGTGATCCAAGTATGGAACACTGGACAGCGGTCAAGAATGTCCTTAAGTACCTGAAAAGGACTAAGGAAATGTTTCTCGTTTATGGAGGTGACGAAGAGCTCGTCGTAAAGGGTTACGTCGACGCTAGCTTCGACATAGATCCGGATGACTCTAAGTCACAGACCGGATACGTATATGTGTTGAATGGTGGGGCAGTGAGCTGGTGCAGCAGCAAGCAAGAAGTCGTGGCAGCATCTACATGTGAAGCGGAGTACATAGCTGCTTCAGAAGCGGCTCATGAAGGAATTTGGATGAAGGAGCTCATCACCGACCTTGGAGTGGTTCCAAGCGCGTCGGGTCCTATGACACTCTTCTGTGATAACACTGGAGCCATTGCCATAGCCAAGGAGCCCAGGTTTCACCGGAAGACGAAGCACATCAAACGCCGCTACAACTCCATCCAGGACCATGTCCAGAGTGGAGTGATAGATATTTGTAATGTACACATGGATCTGAATATTGCAGACCCGTTGACTAAACCTCTTCCACGAGCAAAACATGATCAACACCATAATGCTACGGGTGTTCGATACATCACAATGTAACTAGATTATTGACTCTAGTGCAAGTGGGAGACTGTTGGAAATATGCCCTAGAGGCAATAATAAATGGTTATTATCATATTTCCTTGTTCATGATAATCGTCTATTGTTCATGCTATAATTGTATTAACAGGAAACAGTAATACATCTGTGAATAAATAGATCACAATGTGTCCCTAGCAAGCCTCTAGTTGGCTAGCTCGTTAGTCAACAGATGACCATGGTTTCCTGATCATGGGCATTAGATGTCATTGATAACGGGATCACATCGTTGGGAGAATGATGTGATGGACAAGACCCAATCCTAAGCATAGCACTAGATCGTATTGTTCGTATGCTAAAGCTTTTCTAATGTCAAGTATCTTTTCCTTCGACCGTGAGATTGTGCAACTCCCGGATACCGTAGGAGTGCTTTGGGTGTATCAAACGTCACAACGTAACTGGGTGACTATAAAGGTGCACTACGGGCACCTCCGAAAGTGTCTGTTGGGTTGGTACGAATCGAGATCGGGATTTGTCACTCCGTCTGACGGAGAGGTATCTCTAGGCCCACTCGGTAGAACATCATCATGAGCTCAATGTGACTAAGGAGTTAGTCACACGATGACGTGCTACGGAACGAGTAAAGAGACTTACCGGTAACGAGATTGGACAAGATATAGGTATACCGACGATCGAATCTCGGGCAAGTTCTATACCGACAGACAAAGGGAATCGTGTACGGGATAGATTGAATCCTTGACATCGTGGTTCATCCGATGAGATCATCGTGGAGCAAGTGGGAGCCACCATGGGTATCCAGACCCCGCTGATGGTTATTGGCTAGAGAGGTGTCTCGGTCATGTCTGCCTGTCTCCCGAACCCGTAGGGTCTACATACTTAAGGTTTGATGACGCTAGGGTTATAGGGAATTGTTATACGAGGTTACCGAAAGTTGTTCGGAGTCCCGGATGAGATCCCGAATGTCACGAGGAGCTCCGGAATGGTCCGGAGGTAAAGATTGATATATAGGACGGATGGTTTCGGATACCGGAAGTGTTTCGGGCATCACCGGTAACGTACCGGGACCACCGGGACCACCGGAGGTGGCCCCGGGAGACCACCGAAGGGGGCAACGACCCCGGGAGATAAGGTGGGCCAAGTGGGGGTGGGAACCAGCCCCTAGGTGGCTGGTGCGCCTCCCCACTCAGCCCATAGCGCAAGGGAGAGAAAAGGGGGGGGGGCAAACTCTAGGCCAGGTGGGCCTAAGGCGCACCAGATGGTGCGCCACCCCCTCCTCCCCCCTCCGGCCGCCGCACCTCCCATCTGGGGGGCTGCCGCACCCCCTAGGGTGGGAACCCTAGGGGTGGCACCCCCTCTCCCCTTCCCCTATATATATCGGGCACTTTTGGCCATTGAGACACACGGCTTTTCCCTCTCTCTCGGCGCAGCCCTGCTCTTCTTCCTCCTCCTCTCCGCCGGTGCTTGGCGAAGCCCTGCCGGGAGACCTCGTCTATCCATCGACATCACGCCGTTGTGTTGCTGGAGTTATTCCCCAACCTATACCTCCTCCTTGCTGGATCAAGGTGCGGGAGACGTCACCGGGCTGCACGTGTGTTGAACGCGGAGGTGCCGTTGTTCGGCACGAGATCGGAATCGCTGCGAGTACGACTGCATCAACCGCGTTCTAGCAACGCTTCCGCTTAGCGATCTTCAAAGGTATGAAGATGCTCTTACCCCTCTCTCGTTGCTGGTCTCTCCATAGGAAGATCTGAATATGCGTAGGAAAATTTTGAATTTATGCTACGTTACCCAACAGTGTAGACCACTCACTTTACTTCATGTTCTCGTACGTTAGCCACCATATATGTTTAGTGGTGGTGCAATCTAGACACTAAACCTTTCATACCCAATAACTTGATTAGTTTCTGGTACCATGGTCGCAAGATTGATGAGTCCCTGTGGCTCACAGATTACTAAACACCATAGGTCCATGTACCGCAGATCCAGATGCATTTGATGCTACGCAACTTCTGTGGGAGTTTGATGAAGGCAGTGGCCGCATGTACGTGACATACCCCGATGATTAGAGGACCTTGGCCGTCTCGTGGGCTAGGGATAAAGATCAATGCAATTTTATTGTTTATCTTGTCTATAGTCGCACCTGTCTTATGGTTGGTTTGAAATAAATTGTTGATTGATGTCACACCCTGTTTTTATCTCACTTCAACTCTAGCCTTTTCAAAATCTGAGTTTATTAAAACTTTTTAAACAAATGTCGTGAGTGCCAGGATTGCCATTGTTTGTGTGAATGATTGATTGAGTGGATCCAAAAACAACTTTTTATAACATGACAATTTCATAAAACCCTTTTCTCATTTTTGACTATTCCAAACTTTGCTTTGGGTTTGCACTACAAGTCCCTGATGCCAAGGGAGTGCCTTTACCCAAAGACGGTAATCTGATTTTAGAAATATTTTAACTCCCCAATATCATAAAATAATTATTTTATAAAATATTTTCCTATTTCATTTGCATGTCCATTTCTGAGGCCAGAAATGATATTTCTGTATGAAAAAAAATACTTTTCTGCCTTAGAAAAAACTGAGAAAATTTGGAAATACTTAGAGGATATATATTTTCCATACATAAGATTTTCAACTCCTATTATATTCAAACTATTTGAGAAAATCCTTGAAAACCCATTCTGTCTGTTTTGACCTTTTGAAATATTTCCAATAAATTCCCACAAAATTTCAGCATTCCTCCCAAGCTATATTTGGTGTCCATGCCAAGTTTCACCCCATTCCAAGGTGGTTTGGTTCACCAAATAATCCTAAATCCCTCACTGTCCAGAATTAAGTCGAAGCAACTCTACATAGCAAAGTTTGTCCAAATGGCTTGAAACTTTGCAGGAGTGCTCAACACCCCAAATGAGGAGTCTCTACCAAAAATTCGATTTGTAGGGGAAAATCTACCCACATTCCCTATGGAAGGGACAAATCTGCCCATTTGGGGGTGATTTCAAGTTTGCACTACCAAACTTGTCCAATGAAGCTCAAAATTGGTGGAGCATCCTATTTTTGCACCAAACCAATCCTGTTAACTTTCATCATCGGTGGTGAAGTGTAGCTACCCCAAACACCTATCAAACACCTTGTGCCATCTTGGTAGATCAACTCTTAACCCACTCCACACCCATACAATTTCCTCCAAACTCTTAGTCCAAGCAGCCTGCACCACTCCTCAACTGCAGACGAGTGGCCCTTCTCTGGTTCCAAGAAGAAGAGCCAAAATCTCCATTTTAGTTTCTCGCTCATGTCTGGCATCACCTCTTTAACCACTCCCTTTGACCAACAGTGAGTCTCTGGACTCTCAAATGGCTAGGGATCATCTACCCCAGCCCCAGGACTCGCCAGACACAGCCAAGGCGCCCTAGAGTGCGCCAGCATGCCGTGGCATGCCAAAACTGCACTCTGGGCGCGCTACATGGCGCACCCGAGGCAAAGGTGTCCAGCCCCGGCCGGTTCAAGCCTCCCTCGATGCCTCTCCACGTCTCCGACAACCTTCCTGCATCAGGACAGCCTCACGACCCCTCCTCCCCCGCTCTGTTGACCGGAGCGACGCGTTCCCGCGCGCCAGATTCGGCCACAAGAACGCGGCCACGCATGCATGCGCACTCCTCGCTCTCTCTCCCTTTCAGTGAGTCACACGGGCCCTAAACCATGTCCTCAATACCGTGGTTTCGACCCCGAGCTCTCTCTGCCTCTCCTGCGAGCCACGATTAAACCACCGGGGCTTCCCGCTCGGTGCACTGTCGAGGGCTTATAAATAGGCCTTCCCCCTCGCTCGAGCACCCTCACTCCACTCCTGTAGAGCCTAAATTGACTCCCTAGCCACCCCATTCGAGCACAGTGAGCTCCGGTGCTCGAGATCGACCGAGGCGCCGCCGCTTCGGAGCTCCGTCAATCTCGGGCTACAAGCCAGCTCTCGCGCTCCTCTCACTCTCTCCGTGACTATAGTGAGCTCACAGAGCTTCCCCACATCATCCCAGAGCTAATCCCTGCCCGTAGCACCCACTTCATGCACCTCCCGAATCGGCTCCGCCGTTGCCACCGCGTTGCCGGTGACCCAGGGCCTCCCTGTCGTCCCTTCGACCACCAACAGGTAGGCGGCGATGTGTTGGTTCCATACCCGCCGTCGTTGGGGGCATGAGGGCATCGGTGTCACCGCTGGCGTACCTCCCCTCCCCTCTGTCCAATGGAGGAAGACGACCCCGACAGGTGTGCCCCACTTGTCGGTGGCTCATCTCTCCCTCTCTCCTCTCTTAGCCACTGACCGCAGGGTCCTGCGCGTCAGGTTTGAACCTCACGGGGCGCGCACCTGGGCTGGCTGGCTGGCTGGCCAGCTCGGCCGGCCCATCCACTGGCCGAGCCAGGCGAGGGCGGAGCCCCTGTAATGCCCCAAGTGTAGAACTTTCCCTTCTTGTAACCTTCCATGTGGGGCCACCTTGTCAGAGATCTTGAGGATATCTTTGTGCCATGAATTCATGTGTGTTCCCTGGTGTTTACTTCCCTTGCATGCATGAATTACATATCATTCCTTGCCATACTTATGATTGCATGCCATGATCATGTTGCATTTGAGTTTGATAGGAGTAGTGTTGTGGTGTTGTGAGTGCATGTGATCTTGCTAAGATTAAGTGGTGGTTTTGCACTACCTTGTGAGCATGTGATAATGGTGTGTGATGCAAGAGGAGTGCTAGTCTTTTAAGCTCTTGCTTTTAAACTCCTTTTCCCTCCTATTTTATTCTTTTCCCATGTCAAACTCCTTCTTCCCAAATATGATTCTAAAATGTCCCATGGTTAGATAAAAATGTGTTTATGAGGGGGTGCAATTTTTCTGGTTTGCTCTTTGATTTTAGTGGTGCAAATTAATTCAAAACAGTAGCTTAAATTCCTGTTTTGCATTAATTTCAAACGTCTCCAAATATTGCATTCCTATTTTTCCCTATTGGGCAAAAATTCCTTAAGGTCAGCAGGATTTTCCTTTTGATTTTTGCCCCAGTAGATTATTTTTGTGGGTTATTTTCTTGAGTGTGTTTATATACTAAATAGGGATCCCCTCCCCATTATTTTTTTCCCTTCCTCCTGGGCAGCTTGGGCCTCTTTCCTCCCTCCTGGCCCATCTGCTCCCTCCAGAGAGAGCCCACGCGCGGCCTCTCCTCTCCATTCTTTCTTCACGGCGTCCTCCTCCTCCCCTGTCTGTCTGCTTTCCGTCAGCATGTGTGAGAGAGAGAGAGCTGACGGCGCCGTGAGCAACACGTCGAGGGCCCCCTATAAGATGCGTTGGCGTCCGTGCCCGAAGCCTAGGGTTCCTCTCCTCCCCTCAGCCGCCGCCGCCACCTCTCCCAAACCCATCTCGTTCCCATCTCTCTTCCTTCTTCTCTGTCAGGTAAGAAAGCAGAGGGTGCAGAGGGAGAGAGTCGCGGGTGTCTTCCGCGGGCGTCGTCGGGCGGCCCGGCCGCCATGTCCGGGGGCTCGGGGCGGCTCCCCGCGTCCCATTCCCGGCGTTAGGAGCCCCGGGGAGCGACCCTCCCGTCGAGCTCGTCCTCGTCAACGGGGCGAACCGGGCGAACTACGTCCTCTTCTTCGGTCTTCGGCGGAACGACTTCGTCGGCCCGTCTTCTTCCTCTCCGGCGCTCCTCCTCCCCGTACGGCGCCCCCTCTTCTCCCCAAGGTGAGGTTCTCCGCCCTTGCCTCCTCCTCCGCGGTTCGGTCATGGTCTGCACTAGGAGCGTCGGTCCTTCTCTGTTGTTGTTCGTCGCATAGTTAGCGGGCGAGGGTGGCGTAGTGAGGTGGTGGGCCTTGCTGCTGGTAGGGAGAGGTAGCAGGAGCAGCGCCTCCACCCAGCGCGAGGGTCCGCTTCGTCAGGAGGACGAGCGCCTCCTTCTCTGACGGGAGTTGCTGCCATGGGAACCAAAGCCGAAGCTTTCTTGGGATCCTGCTAGTGCAGTTCATAGGTAGTCTCGTGGTAGTAGTAGGAGGGCTTCCTCCCCCCTCTCGGCAGCAGCCCCGTGGTAAGAGGACCCCCTCGTTGCCGGCAGTGCAGCTTAGCAACGCCGGCAAGCGCGTAGCTGGCAGTTCTCTGTCGCTGTTTATTCTCGCTGTAGACAGGAGCCGGTTTCTGTAGCTTACCTTCGTGAGTATCCCCCCTCTGTCAGTAATGACATCGTAGCCTGATGGTAGTATCTCTCTGACATATGCTTGCGCCTGATGAGAGGTCCAGGGTTCGAATCCCCCCCTCGGCGCCTTTTGTTCCTTGTTTTGATTTATTCCTGCAGGTAGATTACCTTGCCCTTTTTCCCTTCTCATGTTAACATCAGTAACAGCAGCGCAGTGGTAGATGGTGTCTGTGTTATCATCAGATGCAGGGTTCGAATCCCAGGCGTTGCACCCCCCTTTTTTTTTAACTTGCCTGTTTTCCTTTCTGATTTGCAGTAGGGCAGCACAACAGAGTTTAACCTCTGTTTGGGTCCTTCTCTGTCGAGCCCCAGGGGCATAGCAGAGTGGATGGGTGTAGTAGAGAGCATCAAGAGGTGCAGGGTTCAAATCCTGACCCCTCTTGCTATTGTGTTTTGTCCCTGTTATTTGCTGTAGCTATTTTTTTTTCCCTTTCTTTTCTTGCTACCTTTAGTTGTTCTACCTCTTCCTTGGGCTTGGGCAGCAAGCTGGATTTAAGTTCATTTTTTTTCTCCTGCTAGTGTAGTTAGTAACAGTTCCCTTTGTGTGTGAGTTGCACACTTGCAAGTGATTAGATGTGGTAATGCTAGCATTGTGAGCCTTGTGGATTGCATCTAGTGGTGTGGAGTACACTTGGTGGGAGTTGTGCATGTGATGTGTTTTCATTGTGTGTGTTGTGCATTAAGGAGATAAGATGCACTAGCTACTCTTGTGGAGCCCATCTTTGGGAGTTTTAGGTGGTATAAGGGATCTTGTAGATTTTATTATCTTGCCTTGTTATAGTGGGGTGTGGGTGCCTCCCCCTCATCAGTTGTCTTGAGGCGAGGAGTAGCACTAGATAGCTATTGTGTTAGCATGTGAGGGTGTGGATTGTTGTGGTAGTTTGCATATTGTTGGTGACATGAATACTAGGAAGATCCTAGTGGTGCTTGTGAGAGTGTGCACCATCACATGCCCATATGTGGAGGGTGTGCATGCTCTCTTGTTAGTTTAAAGATTCCTTATGTGTGAGCTTGATGCTAGTGCTTGAGAGGAATTGTGGTGTTGGAGTTGTTGATGTGCATGACACAAACATGGGGTTCAAACCCCCATGTCACTTTGTCATTGTGCACATGAAACTCTCCTATTTACTTGTCATCTTAGGAGCATACCTTATGGGTTTGCATTTCATGTTGTTGAAAGTTTGGGCTTTGTCTCCATGGTATAGATGGAGCCCAAAGGCATGGATCTTGGTGTGTTAGTTGTAGGGGTTTGTGCTCAATACCATAGTGGTGTCAAACACCTCTTGGGAACTTGTGTGTGCAAACTATGCCTAGACAAAGTGGGCATGTGGCTGGAAAAATTCCAGAATTTTGAACTCTGAAAATTTCACTAAGTCTGGAATGCTGAAAACATTTTCTTCCCCTGTAGATAAGGTTGTGCAGGTCAGTATGTTGAGAACTGGACTTAGTTCAGTGCTAGTGTTTTGAACCTGGTATGTTTTTGCAGCTTCCTGTCAATTTTCAAGTCATTTGGAGTCCAGTAGATTGTGTTTTGATTGCTGTCAAAAAGCTTCAGAACAGAAACAGAAACTCAGGTGCAGAAATTTTCACTAAGTCCCTGAGAACTGATGGTTTTGGGAAAGTTTGTGGCCTTGTATCTTCTAGATTTTAATTCCTTTTGCTGTGATTCTTGCTGGAGATGGTAGTGTTCTTGGTTGTCAACATCCACATATATTATTTGTCATGTTTGAAGACCTGTAGCTATGTTGCATGTGGCTCACAAACAGCTAAGATGCAGAAACTGGCAGATTGCGTAGTTTTGACATTTTGTTCAAAGTTTGTGTTTAATTGTTGTTGGGGTGTTCTACCTTGCTCCATTTCATTCATGTTGGGTTAATATATGTCTTGGCAACCTGGGAACACCAGATTTGTGCCAATTGTGTGTGTGGTGATGAATCTTTCACGTAGGGCTTCATATCGTGTTTCGTTGATTCCCGTTGATCCGTAGCTCCGTTTGCAAAGTTCTTTATATGGTTTTGCACCGTTTTTACGAGATGCATCTGTCCATATCATTTCCATGCATGTCCAAATAGTTTAGAGCAAAGTTCTGTCCAGGAACTCGTTGTAGTTTATCTTGCTTATGCTAGTGTTAGAAATAGTGGTGCATGCTCAACTTTCATCTCATGCATCATGTGATTGTTGCATTTTGTGGTGCTGCTGTTCATTGGCTGTCATTCTTGTGTTGGGTAGCACCGGGAGCGGAGACCGATTACGTGGAGTCAGGAGAGTACGTGCAGGACGATCCAGAACCATTACAAGCTGAGGATATCACAGGCAAGATGACATGACCTTGATCCCATATCTAGACTTGTTATGTTAGTTTCGATTCCACGTTATTGCTCGCTGCCTACCTCTGAAAATATATTGCCTCTTCATATGCCATGAGCCTAAACACCTTACTCTTTCCTAGCAAACTTACATGGCTAGGTAGGCTTGCTGAGCTACTAATGTTAGCATTGTTAGTTGCAGGTGTTTATAACTCATGAGTTGCCATGAGCTTGATATCATTATATTAATTTCTGTTTTTTTTAATTAATGTATCTATATATTTGGTAAATGACGGGAGGCCTAGCCTTTTGCCGGGTGTCTTGTTCCGTCATTACCGCCTTAGTTACCGGTTACCGGTGTTTGATTCCATAATGATCGCTCCTAACACGTTCGGGGTTGTTATGGGGACCCCCTTGATAAATCGCGTAGTGCTAAGGCTTGTCCGGCAGGACCCAACTTTGGTTTTAATCTGCTAATCACATAATAATCTGCATAGGGAATAGCTACCCCGAGGAATTTAATCAACAACCCGGGCCAGTGCTCCCCATGAGCGTTGGCCCCACCTGAGCGATGTCCGGGGCCCCACTGGTCACCCAGAGGTTTAGCCATCCCGACGTCTAGCTCATCTGTCGTGTCCTGAGACTGAGATACGCGGCTCTTATCAGGGTCGTCGACACGACGGGAGGTCCTGCTAGCCTTGTCTTGCCTTAGCGGTATATCTTGCGTACAGGAATCCCGGTGAGGCTTTGGTTTTCCCCAGAGTTGAGGTTTTCCTCTAAGGAATCCGACGAGATCACGAGATTCGTGATAGAGGATGACTTTGCGGCCTGTGTTCGTTTGTGATGGACTAGTTGGAGCACCCCTGCAGGGTTTAATCTTTCGGAAAGCCGTGCCCGCGGTTATGTGGCAACTTGGAATATTTTGTTAACATCCGGTATTAGAAAACTTAAACAAAAACTAATAAAATATGCCAACTGTGTGAGTAACCGTGACTGTCCCTTCGAAGATCTCTCTTCGATCGGGAACACAGTGGGGTTATGAATGCCGTAGGTAGGTGTTCAGGATCATTTTCTGATCAAGTAATCACGATCGTTAGTATAGAACACTGTCACTTCTCTTTTGCGTAAGCTAGCCACTTATTCAACCTTAGGATGCAGCAGCCTGAAACACTTCACCCCTTCCTTACCCAATAACATGACCAGTTCTGGCACCAAGGTCTTAGATTGCTGAGTCCCCGTGACTCACGGATTCCTCCGAAACTCCCAGCAGGTACAGGTACCCCAGAGGCAGATGATCCCGATGGCGCCCAGCTGGCGTGGCAGTACGACGAGGAGACAGATCGCCTTTACGTGAACTATCCAGAAGACTGAGCCGTGGTCGTGATCGTGGGCCTGTAGCGGGTAGCATAGCATTTCCCTTGTTTTGTAGTCCGTACCGGAACTACATTGATTGTATCGGCGTTGTACTCTGTATTATTAATAAGAAGACAGTTGAATCCCAGATTGTCTACTTTATTTACTTTTATGTGCTATGTTTACTTGCTTGCAAAACACTTAGATGCGCTTCTTTCCTATTCGGGGGCCTCGCCCCCCAGATCGGAAAGGACCGCATCTTGGTCGTTACAAGTTGGTAATCAGAGCCTTACGACCATAGGAGCCTTTGTGTGATCGTATTTGGCCGAGTCGAGTCTAGTAAATGTTTTGAGTCTTAGTTATATCGGAGAGTAGGTTTCATTTTCTCCTCTTCTTTGCTCTGGTGAGGCTTCCGTCTTAGGAAATCTTTAACTCTACTCCTTTTCCCGCTCAAAATTTTTTTTTTTAGGATCACGCGGGTGTTTGCGAAATCTATATGATTTCGATGTGACGGAATCGTGTCCTGGTGCCTCCTATCTGCTCTAAGTATCAGGGGAGTTGAGCTCCAGGGATTGTCGCGCACATCGCCATCATTCAGTTTTCTGAGTACCTAAGAACGGAGGGTGTTCGTTATTGCTTCAATACGGGTAGTGGTGAGATAACCCCGACGTCCCCAGTACTGGTGTAGATTGTCCGGGAGTACTACCACACTTTGTATCGTTGTGATCACGAGGATCTGTTGTAGACGAAGGTCCGAGATGCTGGTCGTGTGTTGAAGGGTGTGATACAGGTGACGGGTTAGTTAGGAGTTGTGTGAAATACTCCTTGTATCCGTGTGCCTGATTGCAGGACCAGTTATTTCGGGAATTCATAGGTGGGATATCTGGTAGTATCTTATAGGACTATCTTCATACAGACGCTTGACTGAGGTTTGGGGAATCTCGATCATATGTTTGTTCCGAGCAGTTCTAGCTCACACTTGTTCGTTGTGGCCTTATCGGAATTTTGTCGTCTGTTACTTTGAGAATGCACTCTTGCTATGTTGTTCGAGTGCAATGCTAAGTTCTATTCAGATATTCTGTCTTTTGATTCAGCTTATCTTCAAATATTCTGTGGACTAATATGCTGTCCGTCTTCAGGATGGCTCCACCAACTCGTCAGACCCCAGCGCGTGAGGATATGCCTCCTCCACCTCCTCCTCCGCCACCGCCGCCGCCTCCTCCTGCAGAGGCCTGGCAGGCGATGATGGCAGCTACCAATGCAAATACTCAGATGCTGTTGCAGTTGATCCAGGAGAGAGCCAATCATCAACAAGGCAATTTCCAGCAGGGTGGCAATCACTTCGCCAGTCTGAGTCAGTTCCTGTCAAACCAGCCTAGGACGTTCACTTCTTGCGACCAGCCGTTTGACGCGGAAGATTGGATCCGTGATATGAACAAGCATTTCGAGTGTAGCAATGTGCGTCCAGAGGATTATGTCAAGTTTGCAACATTCCAGTTGAAGGGGCAGGCTTCTATTTGGTGGCAGCAGCTTAAGGACTCCAGAGGTGGCAGGGTGATGTCTTGGGACGAGTTTTGTCGTGACTTCAGGTCCCACTACATTCCTTCCAGTTTTGTTGAGGAGATGCGTGAGAAGTTCAGGCGCTTGAAACAGGGCAGCAATTCTGTGTACAAGTACAATGTTGAGTTCCACGAGCTGGCCCGTTACGCATTGCAGGATGTTCCGGATCAGAAGAGCAAGATATACCAGTTCAGGGGTGGCTTGAAGGAGGATTTGCAGTTAGCACTCGCTTTGCACGATCCTGAGGAGTTTGACAAATTCTATAACTTAGCTCTCAGAGCAGAGGCAGCCTTGCTCAGGGTGGAGAACTCCAAGAAACGTTTCAGAGATTCCAGCTCTTCCTCGACTCAGGTGGTTCAGAAGCAACAGAGGTTTTGGGTTTCTCCTCCTCCTCCTCCTCGGCACTCTCAGCAGCCGAAGCACTCAGGTGGACGTGGTTCTTCCCGCCCACCCAACCCTGGATTCCAGCAGAGATATCAGCAGCAGAAACAAGGGCCTCCTCAGATTCAGTTCCGGCAGCCAGCAGATGTCACTTGTCACAAATGTGGGCAGAAGGGTCACTATGCCAACAAATGCACTTCTCAGCTCCGTCTGCCGCCTCCTCCTCCAGGCAAACCTCCTAGCAACGCTCTTGTGAAGTTCAACCCCAGATCAGCTCGAGTCAACATGGTGAATGCAGCTGAGGCAGAAAATTCTTCGGATGTGATCTTGGGTAATCTCTTAGTCAATGATTTTCCTGCGAAAGTCTTGTTTGATTCTGGTGCTTCGCATTCGTTCCTCTCCATTCCATTTGCATCCATGCATAGTGTTCCTGTTGAAGAGCTTCCTAGTCCGTTGGCAGTAGTTTCTCCAGGCAAGTTCATGCATGCGAGCACCCGTGCTCCGGATGTCTCTATCAAGTTGGACAATTATGCTTTTCTGGCGTCCCCGTATGTCTTGGGCAAGTCCGACATCGATTTGATCCTTGGTATGGACTGGTTGGCCATGAACAAAGCATCAATTGATTGCGCAGCTAAAGAAGTGAAGCTGACCCACTCTTCGGAGGACGTGATCATATTCGCGGCGCGCGATGACACAGTCCGTTTGTTCTCCTTGAATGAAAAGGGTGAGATCAATCCCATTGAGCAAGTTCCCGTAGTCTGCGAATATCAGGACGTGTTTCCTGAAGAGTTGCCAGGGATGCCTCCGCACCGTGAAGTGGAGTTCGTCATTGAGCTTGAGCCAGGCACAGAGCCAGTGTGCAAGCGGCCGTACAAGCTGGGTCCAGAAGAGTTGAAGGAACTCAAGAGGCAACTCGATGAGCAGGAGCGTTTGGGTTTGATCAGACCAAGCTCGTCTCCGTGGGGATGTGGTGTTCTGTTTGTCAAGAAGAAGGATGGCACGGAACGACTGTGTGTCGATTACCGCCCATTGAACAAGAAGACAATCAAGAACAAATATCCGCTTCCGAACATAAATGAGTTGTTCGAGCAGTTGAAAGGTGCTAAAGTATTCTCCAAGCTTGATCTCAGAATGGGCTATCATCAGATTCGCATTCGTGAGGAAGACATTCCAAAGACGGCATTCAGGACCAGTTTTGGCTCATATGAGTATACGGTCATGTCTTTTGGTCTGGCTAATGCTCCCCCGACTTTTTGCCGATTGATGAACTATATTTTCTCGCCATTCAAGAATGAGTTTGTCTTGCTCTATCTCGATGACATTCTGGTCTTTTCTGAGGATGAGGAAGAACATGAGAAACATCTCAGGTTGGTGCTTGATAAACTGAGAGAATACAAGCTTTATGCCAAGTTTTCCAAGTGCGAGTTCTGGCTGAAAGAAGTGGTGTATCTTGGGCATATTATCTCTGCCGAGGGCATTAAGGTTGATCCGTCCAAGGTTCAGGCCATTGTTGAATGGGAACCTCCGCAGAATGTGAAGCAGCTTCGAAGCTTTCTCGGTCTTGCCGGATATTGCAGAAGATTCGTTGAGAACTTCTCCAAAATCGCCAAGCCGCTCTCTAGTCTTCTTCAGAAGGGTGTCAAGTATGTGTGGTCTCCAGAGTGTCAACTGGCTTTCGATACACTCAAAGAGAAGCTTACCTCCACTCCGGTATTGGCTCCTCCGGATGATTCCAAGCCGTACCAGGTCTTTTGCGATGCTTCCCTTCAGGGCTTTGGTGCAGTCTTGATGCAAGATAGGAAGGTGGTTGCTTATACCTCCAGGCAGCTGAAGCCTGCGGAGAAGAATTATCCTGTGCACGATCTCGAGCTAGCAGCTGTGGTGCATGCCTTGATGACTTGGAGACATCTCTTGTTGGAACGTAAGGTTGAAGTGTTCACCGATCACAAGAGCCTCAAGTATATCTTCACTCAGCCTAACTTGAATCTTCGGCAAACACGTTGGGTGGAAATGCTCCAGGATTTTAATCCGAGTGTTGAGTACACGCCAGGCAAGGCAAATGTTGTGGCAGATGCATTGAGCAGGAAGGCATATTGCAACAGTCTGATTCTGCAACCTCTCCAACCGGGTCTTTCTGAGTCTTTCAGGAAGCTCAATCTTCAGCTGGTGCCTCAGGGTTTTCTTGCGAACCTTCAGATCTCTCCTACCTTGGAAGATCAGGTCAGAGCAGCTCAGCTACTTGATACTATGGTGAAGAAGGTCAAGATTGGTGTGGGAAAGAGCCTTCCCAAGTATAAGTGTTTCACTGTGGATGCTAGGGATACGTTGTTTTTCGAGGACCGTCTTGTCGTCCCGAAAGGTGATCTCAGGAAGGTGATCATGGAAGAAGCTCATAATTCTCTGCTTTCTATTCATCCGGGAAGTTCTAAGATGTACCATGACTTGAAGCAGTCGTTCTGGTGGACCCGTATGAAGCGTGAAATTGCACAATTCGTCAATGAGTGTGATGTATGTCGAAGGGTGAAAGCAGAACATCAAAGACCAGCGGGCCTCTTGCAGCCTTTGCCGATTCCCGAGTGGAAGTTCGATCACATTGAGATGGACTTCGTCACAGGGTTTCCGAAGTCCAAGAAGGGCAATGACGCTATCTTCGTCGTCATCGACAAATTGAGTAAAGTGGCGCATTTCCTTCCAGTCAAGGAGTCCATTTCAGCAGCTCAGCTGGCAGAGTTGTACACCTCGAGGGTTGTCTCGTTGCACGGTGTACCTATGATGATCTCATCAGATCGTGGGAGTATCTTCACTTCCAAGTTCTGGGACTCTTTTCAGTCTGCTATGGGCACGAAGATCCGCTTCAGCACAGCGTTCCATCCTCAGACTAGTGGCCAAGTGGAGAGAGTGAATCAAGTTCTTGAGGACATGCTGAGGGCCTGCGTTATCTCGTTTGGCATGAAGTGGGAGGATTGTCTGCCTTTCGCGGAGTTCTCGTATAACAACAGTTATCAAGCTAGCTCTGGCAAGGCTCCGTTCGAGATTCTCTATGGCAGGAAGTGCCGTACTCCGCTCAACTGGTCCCAGACAGGCGAGCGTCAGATCCTTGGCAATGATATGATAGAAGAAGCTGAGGAGATGTGTCGGATCATTCGCGACAACCTCAGAGCAGCGCAGTCCCGGCAGAAGAGCTATTACGATAGCAAGCACCGTGACATGTCGTATGAGCTTGATGATTTTGTCTATCTCAAGGTGTCGCCTATGAAGGGTATGCAGCGTTTTGGCATCAAAGGCAAGCTCGCGCCTCGTTTCGTTGGTCCGTTCAGAGTGGTTGGCAAGAGGGGTGACCTCGCGTACCAGCTCGAGCTTCCGTCAACCTTCGCAAATGTCCATGATGTGTTCCATGTTTCTCAGCTTCGGAGGTGTTTCAAGAACCCCGAGCGCACCGTGCATCTTCAGGATATTGATCTCCAGCCTGACCTCTCTTATCGCGAGCATCCAGTTGCGGTTCTCGAGGCCACTGAGCGCAAGACCCGTAACAAGTCTGTCAAGTTTCTCAAAGTACAGTGGTCACACCATTCCGATAAAGAGGCTACGTGGGAACGCGAGGATCACCTCCGTTCCGAATTTCCCGATTTCTTTCAGTCTTAGATCTCGGGGTCGAGATCTTCTTTGTAGTGTGGGAGAGTTTGTAATGCCCCAAGTGTAGAACTTTCCCTTCTTGTAACCTTCCATGTGGGGCCACCTTGTCAGAGATCTTGAGGATATCTTTGTGCCATGAATTCATGTGTGTTCCCTGGTGTTTACTTCCCTTGCATGCATGAATTACATATCATTCCTTGCCATACTTATGATTGCATGCCATGATCATGTTGCATTTGAGTTTGATAGGAGTAGTGTTGTGGTGTTGTGAGTGCATGTGATCTTGCTAAGATTAAGTGGTGGTTTTGCACTACCTTGTGAGCATGTGATAATGGTGTGTGATGCAAGAGGAGTGCTAGTCTTTTAAGCTCTTGCTTTTAAACTCCTTTTCCCTCCTATTTTATTCTTTTCCCATGTCAAACTCCTTCTTCCCAAATATGATTCTAAAATGTCCCATGGTTAGATAAAAATGTGTTTATGAGGGGGTGCAATTTTTCTGGTTTGCTCTTTGATTTTAGTGGTGCAAATTAATTCAAAACAGTAGCTTAAATTCCTGTTTTGCATTAATTTCAAACGTCTCCAAATATTGCATTCCTATTTTTCCCTATTGGGCAAAAATTCCTTAAGGTCAGCAGGATTTTCCTTTTGATTTTTGCCCCAGTAGATTATTTTTGTGGGTTATTTTCTTGAGTGTGTTTATATACTAAATAGGGATCCCCTCCCCATTATTTTTTTCCCTTCCTCCTGGGCAGCTTGGGCCTCTTTCCTCCCTCCTGGCCCATCTGCTCCCTCCAGAGAGAGCCCACGCGCGGCCTCTCCTCTCCATTCTTTCTTCACGGCGTCCTCCTCCTCCCCTGTCTGTCTGCTTTCCGTCAGCATGTGTGAGAGAGAGAGAGCTGACGGCGCCGTGAGCAACACGTCGAGGGCCCCCTATAAGATGCGTTGGCGTCCGTGCCCGAAGCCTAGGGTTCCTCTCCTCCCCTCAGCCGCCGCCGCCACCTCTCCCAAACCCATCTCGTTCCCATCTCTCTTCCTTCTTCTCTGTCAGGTAAGAAAGCAGAGGGTGCAGAGGGAGAGAGTCGCGGGTGTCTTCCGCGGGCGTCGTCGGGCGGCCCGGCCGCCATGTCCGGGGGCTCGGGGCGGCTCCCCGCGTCCCATTCCCGGCGTTAGGAGCCCCGGGGAGCGACCCTCCCGTCGAGCTCGTCCTCGTCAACGGGGCGAACCGGGCGAACTACGTCCTCTTCTTCGGTCTTCGGCGGAACGACTTCGTCGGCCCGTCTTCTTCCTCTCCGGCGCTCCTCCTCCCCGTACGGCGCCCCCTCTTCTCCCCAAGGTGAGGTTCTCCGCCCTTGCCTCCTCCTCCGCGGTTCGGTCATGGTCTGCACTAGGAGCGTCGGTCCTTCTCTGTTGTTGTTCGTCGCATAGTTAGCGGGCGAGGGTGGCGTAGTGAGGTGGTGGGCCTTGCTGCTGGTAGGGAGAGGTAGCAGGAGCAGCGCCTCCACCCAGCGCGAGGGTCCGCTTCGTCAGGAGGACGAGCGCCTCCTTCTCTGACGGGAGTTGCTGCCATGGGAACCAAAGCCGAAGCTTTCTTGGGATCCTGCTAGTGCAGTTCATAGGTAGTCTCGTGGTAGTAGTAGGAGGGCTTCCTCCCCCCTCTCGGCAGCAGCCCCGTGGTAAGAGGACCCCCTCGTTGCCGGCAACGCAGCTTAGCAACGCCGGCAAGCGCGTAGCTGGCAGTTCTCTGTCGCTGTTTATTCTCGCTGTAGACAGGAGCCGGTTTCTGTAGCTTACCTTCGTGAGTATCCCCCCTCTGTCAGTAATGACATCGTAGCCTGATGGTAGTATCTCTCTGACATATGCTTGCGCCTGATGAGAGGTCCAGGGTTCGAATCCCCCCCTCGGCGCCTTTTGTTCCTTGTTTTGATTTATTCCTGCAGGTAGATTACCTTGCCCTTTTTCCCTTCTCATGTTAACATCAGTAACAGCAGCGCAGTGGTAGATGGTGTCTGTGTTATCATCAGATGCAGGGTTCGAATCCCAGGCGTTGCACCCCCCTTTTTTTTTAACTTGCCTGTTTTCCTTTCTGATTTGCAGTAGGGCAGCACAACAGAGTTTAACCTCTGTTTGGGTCCTTCTCTGTCGAGCCCCAGGGGCATAGCAGAGTGGATGGGTGTAGTAGAGAGCATCAAGAGGTGCAGGGTTCAAATCCTGACCCCTCTTGCTATTGTGTTTTGTCCCTGTTATTTGCTGTAGCTATTTTTTTTTCCTTTCTTTTCTTGCTACCTTTAGTTGTTCTACCTCTTCCTTGGGCTTGGGCAGCAAGCTGGATTTAAGTTCATTTTTTTTCTCCTGCTAGTGTAGTTAGTAACAGTTCCCTTTGTGTGTGAGTTGCACACTTGCAAGTGATTAGATGTGGTAATGCTAGCATTGTGAGCCTTGTGGATTGCATCTAGTGGTGTGGAGTACACTTGGTGGGAGTTGTGCATGTGATGTGTTTTCATTGTGTGTGTTGTGCCTTAAGGAGATAAGATGCACTAGCTACTCTTGTGGAGCCCATCTTTGGGAGTTTTAGGTGGTATAAGGGATCTTGTAGATTTTATTATCTTGCCTTGTTATAGTGGGGTGTGGGTGCCTCCCCCTCATCAGTTGTCTTGAGGCGAGGAGTAGCACTAGATAGCTATTGTGTTAGCATATGAGGGTGTGGATTGTTGTGGTAGTTTGCATATTGTTGGTGACATGAATACTAGGAAGATCCTAGTGGTGCTTGTGAGAGTGTGCACCATCACATGCCCATATGTGGAGGGTGTGCATGCTCTCTTGTTAGTTTAAAGATTCCTTATGTGTGAGCTTGATGCTAGTGCTTGAGAGGAATTGTGGTGTTGGAGTTGTTGATGTGCATGACACAAACATGGGGTTCAAACCCCCATGTCACTTTGTCATTGTGCACATGAAACTCTCCTATTTACTTGTCATCTTAGGAGCATACCTTATGGGTTTGCATTTCATGTTGTTGAAAGTTTGGGCTTTGTCTCCATGGTATAGATGGAGCCCAAAGGCATGGATCTTGGTGTGTTAGTTGTAGGGGTTTGTGCTCAATACCATAGTGGTGTCAAACACCTCTTGGGAACTTGTGTGTGCAAACTATGCCTAGACAAAGTGGGCATGTGGCTGGAAAAATTCCAGAATTTTGAACTCTGAAAATTTCACTAAGTCTGGAATGCTGAAAACATTTTCTTCCCCTGTAGATAAGGTTGTGCAGGTCAGTATGTTGAGAACTGGACTTAGTTCAGTGCTAGTGTTTTGAACCTGGTATGTTTTTGCAGCTTCCTGTCAATTTTCAAGTCATTTGGAGTCCAGTAGATTGTGTTTTGATTGCTGTCAAAAAGCTTCAGAACAGAAACAGAAACTCAGGTGCAGAAATTTTCACTAAGTCCCTGAGAACTGATGGTTTTGGGAAAGTTTGTGGCCTTGTATCTTCTAGATTTTAATTCCTTTTGCTGTGATTCTTGCTGGAGATGGTAGTGTTCTTAGTTGTCAACATCCACATATATTATTTGTCATGTTTGAAGACCTGTAGCTATGTTGCATGTGGCTCACAAACAGCTAAGATGCAGAAACTGGCAGATTGCGTAGTTTTGACATTTTGTTCAAAGTTTGTGTTTAATTGTTGTTGGGGTGTTCTACCTTGCTCCATTTCATTCATGTTGGGTTAATATATGTCTTGGCAACCTGGGAACACCAGATTTGTGCCAATTGTGTGTGTGGTGATGAATCTTTCACGTAGGGCTTCATATCGTGTTTCGTTGATTCCCGTTGATCCGTAGCTCCGTTTGCAAAGTTCTTTATATGGTTTTGCACCGTTTTTACGAGATGCATCTGTCCATATCATTTCCATGCATGTCCAAATAGTTTAGAGCAAAGTTCTGTCCAGGAACTCGTTGTAGTTTATCTTGCTTATGCTAGTGTTAGAAATAGTGGTGCATGCTCAACTTTCATCTCATGCATCATGTGATTGTTGCATTTTGTGGTGCTGCTGTTCATTGGCTGTCATTCTTGTGTTGGGTAGCACCGGGAGCGGAGACCGATTACGTGGAGTCAGGAGAGTACGTGCAGGACGATCCAGAACCATTACAAGCTGAGGATATCACAGGCAAGATGACATGACCTTGATCCCATATCTAGACTTGTTATGTTAGTTTCGATTCCACGTTATTGCTCGCTGCCTACCTCTGAAAATATATTGCCTCTTCATATGCCATGAGCCTAAACACCTTACTCTTTCCTAGCAAACTTACATGGCTAGGTAGGCTTGCTGAGCTACTAATGTTAGCATTGTTAGTTGCAGGTGTTTATAACTCATGAGTTGCCATGAGCTTGATATCATTATATTAATTTCTGTTTTTTTTAATTAATGTATCTATATATTTGGTAAATGACGGGAGGCCTAGCCTTTTGCCGGGTGTCTTGTTCCGTCATTACCGCCTTAGTTACCGGTTACCGGTGTTTGATTCCATAATGATCGCTCCTAACACGTTCGGGGTTGTTATGGGGACCCCCTTGATAAATCGCGTAGTGCTAAGGCTTGTCCGGCAGGACCCAACTTTGGTTTTAATCTGCTAATCACATAATAATCTGCATAGGGAATAGCTACCCCGAGGAATTTAATCAACAACCCGGGCCAGTGCTCCCCATGAGCGTTGGCCCCACCTGAGCGATGTCCGGGGCCCCACTGGTCACCCAGAGGTTTAGCCATCCCGACGTCTAGCTCATCTGTCGTGTCCTGAGACTGAGATACGCGGCTCTTATCAGGGTCGTCGACACGACGGGAGGTCCTGCTAGCCTTGTCTTGCCTTAGCGGTATATCTTGCGTACAGGAATCCCGGTGAGGCTTTGGTTTTCCCCAGAGTTGAGGTTTTCCTCTAAGGAATCCGACGAGATCACGAGATTCGTGATAGAGGATGACTTTGCGGCCTGTGTTCGTTTGTGATGGACTAGTTGGAGCACCCCTGCAGGGTTTAATCTTTCGGAAAGCCGTGCCCGCGGTTATGTGGCAACTTGGAATATTTTGTTAACATCCGGTATTAGAAAACTTAAACAAAAACTAATAAAATATGCCAACTGTGTGAGTAACCGTGACTGTCCCTTCGAAGATCTCTCTTCGATCGGGAACACAGTGGGGTTATGAATGCCGTAGGTAGGTGTTCAGGATCATTTTCTGATCAAGTAATCACGATCGTTAGTATAGAACACTGTCACTTCTCTTTTGCGTAAGCTAGCCACTTATTCAACCTTAGGATGCAGCAGCCTGAAACACTTCACCCCTTCCTTACCCAATAACATGACCAGTTCTGGCACCAAGGTCTTAGATTGCTGAGTCCCCGTGACTCACGGATTCCTCCGAAACTCCCAGCAGGTACAGGTACCCCAGAGGCAGATGATCCCGATGGCGCCCAGCTGGCGTGGCAGTACGACGAGGAGACAGATCGCCTTTACGTGAACTATCCAGAAGACTGAGCCGTGGTCGTGATCGTGGGCCTGCAGCGGGTAGCATAGCATTTCCCTTGTTTTGTAGTCCGTACCGGAACTACATTGATTGTATCGGCGTTGTACTCTGTATTATTAATAAGAAGACAGTTGAATCCCAGATTGTCTACTTTATTTACTTTTATGTGCTATGTTTACTTGCTTGCAAAACACTTAGATGCGCTTCTTTCCTATTCGGGGGCCTCGCCCCCCAGATCGGAAAGGACCGCATCTTGGTCGTTACAGCCCCCTTTTTCATTTTTGATTTTATTCTGTTTTAAAAGATTTTTTGTAGAATTTTTTATTCAATTAAATTTAATTATTTTTCCACCACAATTCTTCTAAAAATGAGCCGTCAGCTTAAACAGTGGGCGCGTGAAGTGAATGCAGTAGAGCCATTTGTCGATGCCTACAAACCATTGAAATGGTCCCACACACCTATCATTTTTGACACCGAGGATCACCCTAATCGCACAACTGCGGTCGGGTGTTTGCCATTGGTGGTTTCACCATCGATTCACAACCTCAAAGTGACAAAAATGTTAGTTGACGTTGGGGCCGATTTGAACTTGATCTCACCTGATGTGATCAAAAGGCTACAAATTCCTGATGACGATCTCGAGGAAACGGGCATGTTTCAAGGGATCAATCCAGGGAGGATCCAGCCGAAGGGAAAGATTATGCTACGAGTAACATTTCTTAGCGAGCTGAACTATAGGACGGAGAAGGTTGTCTTCGACGTCGCCAAGATTCCATTGCCATATAATGGGATCCTAGGCCGTCCAACGCAAGCCAAGTTCATGGCGACATCGCACTACGCGTATAATACGTTGAAGATGCCTGGGCCGATGAGCGTCATCACCATCAACTCTGACAAGAAAGATGCGCTTATCTGCACGAACCGGCTCTACCAGGAGGCAGTTGCAGGGCCTGCCGCCAAGGCACCCGCTCCTGCCGCTGAATCTCGTGGGGGGGAGAAGACCGACAAGAAGACCTCTTGCACAACTCTGGAAAGCACACCTCCTCGGAGTGCTGCACTGCTGTTGACGATGTGCCAGAGAGATCCACCGGCAAGAGCGAGAAATCCAAGGCAGCTCCACCAGAGACCAAGAAGGTGCCCGCCAAGGAGGATGGTATGGGAGGAACTTTCACCATAAGTTCCACCCTAGACGGCAAATAGGAAAGCGCGCTCATTGCCTTCATACGGGCCAATATCAATGGGTTTGCATGACAACCATCTGATATCCCCGGTGTTCCCAGGAAGGTGATTGAGCACCATCTTGCTGTCTGTCCCCAGACACGACCTGTCAACCAGTAGGTCAGGAAGAAAGCCTTGGAGCGGCAAGAATTTATTGCCGAGGAAATCAAGAAGTTGGAGGCAGCAGGTTTGGTTAGAGGAGTGATCCATCCAATATGTTTGGTCAATCCAGTTGTAGTGCGCAAGGCGAATGGAAAATGGAGGCTGTGTATCAACTTTACAAATGTCAATAAAGCCTGTCCAAAAGATCCGTTTCCCTTGCCGCGCATCGACCCATTATGGACTCCGCTGCCGGCTGTGATCTGCTGTCATTCCTTGGCGCCTATTGAGGGTACCATCAAATTTTCATGGCCAAGGAAGACGAAGAGAAAACCACATTTATCACCCCTTGTGGCACGTACTGCTTCGTACGTATGCCTTTCAGGTTGAAAAAAGCCGGTTCAACGTTTGCAAGAGCGATTCAGATTGGTTTTGAGCCCCAACTACATAGAAATATGGAAGCTTATATGAATGACATAGTGGTCAAAACCAAGGACAAAGCAACGCTCATACAAGATCTAGAAGAGACGTTTGCAAATCTGTGGAAGATCAACTTGAAGCTCAATCCTGAGAAGTGTGTGTTTGGTGTCCCGTCCGGCAAGCTTCTCGGGTTCTTTGTGTCTCAACGCGGGATTGAGGCAAACCCCGACAAGATCAAGGCCATTGAGCAGACTGAAGCACCAAAATGCGTCAAAGATGTGCGTCGCCTTGCCGGCTGCGTTGCTGCTCTGAGTTGGTTCATCTCCAAATCTGCTGAGCGCGCCCTGCCCTTTTTCAAAATCTTGAAAAAGGCAGGTCCAATGAAGTTGACTCCGGAGGCGGAGGCAGCACTGCAAGATTTGAAGAGGTACCTCTCCTCTTCGCAAACACTAGTCACGCCTAAACCGCAAGAGTCGTTGTTGCTATACTTGGCATCAACAAATCAAGTGGTTAGTGTTGCGTTAGTGGCACAGAGAGAAGATGACGAGGAAGCAGCAGGAGGGGTAGCACACTCGAGCGAAGGACCGTCAAGCGGCAAGCCTGGGTTTTCCCCGAGAGCGTGTGGATCGGACAAAGCAGAATTCGCACAATCAGACGAAGCAATGCAAAAGAAGAAGGTGGTGCAGCGCCCAGTTTATTTTGTCAGCTCCCTTTGCAGGGGTCTAGGTCAAGATACTATAGTATGCAAAAGTTTCTCTTCGGCCTCCTTATGGCCTCGAGGAAGATGCGCCATTACTTCCAGGCACACGAGATCACCGTCGTCACTCACTTTCCACTGCAACGGGTTTTGCAAAATCCAGATACGACCGGTAGGATTGTGGAGTGGGCGTTGGAACTGTCAAGCTTTGGTCTCAGGTTTCAAAGCACTTCAACCATCTAGAGCAGAGGCTTGGAGGAGTTCATTGTAGAATGGACCCCAACACCGGATGAAGAGGTTGAAGAAACGACTCTCCCCGTCAAGGAAACGAGTCAAGAATGGATTATGTATTTCGATGCAGCCTTCTCGCTGCAAGGCGCGAGTGCTGATCATTGCACCCACCGGAGAGCACATCAAATACGTAATCCAGATGTGTTTTCCCTGGGAGAAGTCAACAAACAACACAACAGAGTACGAAGGGCTGCTTGCCGGTCTCAGGATCGCGACAGACCTCGGAATCAAGAAACTCATCGTCAAAGGCGATTCTTAGCTTGTCGTCCGGCAACTAAACAAAGATTACCAGAGCCCATTGATGGAAGCATACGTAGATGAAGTGAGGAAGTTGGAGGATCGCTTTGATAGTCTGCAAACACAACATGTTCCTCGTGCCGAAAATAGCATTGCCGATGAACTGACAATGCATGATGCCCTCAAGTTACCTGTGGAACCAGGGACTTTTGTTCTCCAACTGACTGAACTATCCGTGGCACCACCAGCAAGGCCAGATAAGATAAGAAAGTTGAATTCCTGCTAGTACTTTCCTGCAGAGTTGCGAGAAACTGCCGGAAAGAGACTTGCCGGCAAGGAAGTTGTCGGGAACAACACCAAGCCCGTCGGGGAACAACAGGCTCCGGCAGGACCCCGAGTCCTTGCCGTAGATACAAATGCTCTCGCAGTAGAGGACATGCCTATAGTCCATGCCGTCGAGCCTCAGGCTCCAGCATGGGCACACCACAATGTTCAGTTCGACAAAATAGGAGAACTTCCCGAAGAATAGGAAGAAGTAGAGAAAGTAGCCCATCGGTCCAATATGTACAAGTTTGTGGATGGTGCCCTGTACAGAAAGTGATCAAACAGTGTGAAATTGAAGTGCATTCCGCGGGAAGATGGACTGGAGCTGTTGGCAGAGATACATGGAGGCATATGTGGCTCCCACATACGGTCAAGAGATCTTGTTGGTAAGGCATTCCGACAAGGTTTCTTTTGGCCCACCACCCTCCAAGATGCCACTGCACTAGTAAGCAAGTGTGAAGCGTGCCAGTTCCATTCAAAGAAATTGCATAAACCAGCCCAAGCTCTTTAGACAATCCCTCTCTCCTGGCCATTTTCGGTGTGGGGGCTCAACATTGTCAGCCCTTCCCCCGCACTACGGGGGGTTTTGAGTACTTATACGTGGCAATTGACAAGTTCACAAAGTGGCCGGAAGTAGAACCAGTGAGGAAGGTGACAACACAATCAACCTCAAGTTCTTCAAGGGACTAGTTTGCTGCTTTGGTGTTCCAAACAGGATCATCACTAACAATGGCACACAGTTCACGAGCCACACCTTCATGCAGTACGTCCAAGACCTTGGCGGCAAGATCTGTTTTGCTTTTGTTGCTCATCCAAGGAGCAACAACCAAGCGGAAAGGGCAAATGCTGAAGTGCTGCGAGGTCTCAAGACAAGAACCTCCAACATGTTGTGCAAGTGTGGAAGACGCTGGATTGATGAGCTGTCGGCGGTTCTTTGGTCAAGCAGAACGACACCAAATCAAGCCATCGGTCAGATACCCTTCTCCCTAGTGTATCGGGCGGAGGCAGTTCTCCCCATAGAACTCATATACGGGTCACCTTAAGTGCTTGCCTACGATGAGCTTGAGCAAGAGTAGTTGCGGCAAGATGACGCTATGCTCCTTGAGGAAGATCGTCTTCGGGCTGCTATGCGAGCCACACGCTACCAGGAAGCCTTGCACTACTACCATAGCCGCAAGGTTCAAGCCTGAAGTCTTGAGGAAGGCGACCTTGTTCTTCGGCACGTTCAGTCAGCCAAGAATTCCAACAAGTTGACGCCAAAGTGCGAAGGCCCTTATCGGGTAGTACGAGTCACCAGGCCTAGAGCGGTCCGCATGGAGATCAAAGACGACGTTTGATACGTCTCCGTTGTATCTATAATTTTTGATTGTTTCATGCCAATATTCTACAACTTTCATATACTTTTGGCAACTTTTTATACTATTTTTGGGACTAACATATTGATCCAGTGCCCAGTGCCAGTTCCTGTTTGTTGCACGTTTTCTGTTTCGCAGAATATCCATACCAAACGAAGTCCAAATATAATAAAAACTTACGGGGAATTTTTTTTGGAATATTTATGATTTTTGGGAAGAAGAATCAACGCGAGGCGATGCACGGAGTGCCCACAAGCCCTGTCGCCGCGGCCAGGGGGTGGGCCCGGGGCAGGGTGGCTTGTGGCCACTCCTTAAGGCTGTTGGAGCCCTTCTTTCGGCGCAGGAAAGATAATATCCGGAAGAAAATCGTGTTAACATTTCAGCCCAATCGGAGTTACGGATCTCCGGAAATTTAAGAAACGGTGAAATGCAGAATCTGGGAGCGCAGAAACAGAAGGACACAGAGAGAGAGATCCAATCTCGCAGGGGATCTCGCCCCTCTGCCGCCATGGAGACCACGGACTAGAGGGGAAACCCTTCTCCCATCTAGGCAGGAGTTCAAGGAAGGAGGAGAAGGAGGGGGGCTCTCTCCCCCTCTCTCCCGGCGGCATCGGAACGCTGCCCGGGACATCATCGTGTGATGGAGATCTACACCAACACCTCCGTCATCTTCACCAACATCTCCATCATCTTCCCCCATCTATATTCAGCGGTTCACTCTCCCGCAACCTGCTGTACCCTCTACTTGAACATGGTGCGTTATGCTACATATTATTATCCAATGATGTGTTGCTATCCTATGATGTCTGAGTAGATTATCATTTTCCTATCGATGATTGATGAATTGCTATGATTTGTTTAATTTGCTTGTGGTTATGTTGCTGTCCTTTGGTGCCCATCATATGATCACGCGCGTGGATCACACCATAGGGTTAGTTGTATGTTGATAGGACTATGTATTGGCAGGCTAGAGTGACAGAAGCTTCAAACCTAGCATAGAAATTAATGCATATGGGATTGAAGGGGGACCAATATATCTTATTGCTATGGTTGGGTTTTACCTTAATGAACGATAGTAGTTGCGGACGCTTGCTAATAGTTCCAATCATAAGTGCATAGAATTCCAAGTAAGGGATGACATGCTAGCACGGGCCTCTCCCACATGATACTTGCTATTGATCTAGTAACGTAGTCAATTGCTTAGGGACAATTCCACAACTCCTACCACCACTTTTCCACACTCGTTAGACACTCGTAGTTGTTTCTTTATCTAACCAACCCCTAGTTTTATTTATGTGTTCTTTACTTTCTTCCAAGCCTTTCCTATCACTCCTACAAAGTACTTATAGTTTCATACTTGTTCTAGGTAAAGAGAACGTAAAGTGTGCGTAGAGTTGTATCGGTGGTCGATAGAACTTGAGGGAATATTTGTCCTACCTTTAGCTCCTCGTTGGGTTCGACACTCTTACTTATCGAGAAAGGCTACAATTGATCCCCTATACTTGTGGGTTATCAAGACCTTTTTCTGGCGCCGCTGCCTGGGAGCAATAGCATGGGGTGAATATCCTCGTGTGTGCTTGTTTGCTTTATCACTAAGTAGATGTATTTGTTGTTCTAAGTTGTTATCTATCTTTAGTTATGGATATGGAACACGAAATACCAAAAAAATTAGGTGTACTTGCTACACATGGAGATGGGGAACCTCCTAAAACCCTCGAGGCTCGTTATGTGGAAAATATTATGCACTTCTTTAATAATCCTGAGAAAGCCCCATTCAATTATATAATGGGATACATGTTGGATCAACGTGAATACTTTAGGGATTATCGCTTGACTTAAAAAGGGAAACTTTTATGGGATCAAATCCATTTGTTGAAATGGTATGCTTGGGAACTATGCAAGAGATATGGTGTTACTTGTTGCTCTAGGATGAAGGCTCCACACCTTCCCTTTTCTTGTGAATTTAATGATAATAGAACCTTGGCTTCTTATGCTAATGGTATATATGATTACTATGATGTGGATCAAATAGAAGAGTTTGTTGCTTTTATGGGTGCTTATGAAATTGAGGCTCTATTTAAAAGGTGTGATGATAATGATGATGCTCCTTACCAATCTGAAAATTTGGCTATGCTTCGTTATTGTTATACTAATTATGAATATAATGCCCATATTGAACAATTTAAGGAGAAATCCTATGCTGCCCAAGAAGAGACTATTATTTTGCACGAAACTATGGAAGAAGAAAATGCTGAAACTGTGAGCTCATTAGATGAAAAAGATGACGAGGAGAGCGAAGAACAAAAGGAGGAAGAGTGGACTAGCTACCCGTGTCCACCTTCTAATGAGAGTAACTCTTCAACTCATATATTTTTTAATTTCCCTTCGTTCTTACTGAAGGATGAATGCTATGATCCCTTGGATTCGTTTGAAATATCCCTTTTGATGAACTTGATGCATGCTATGCTTGTGGCCATGTTGCCAATATGAATGATGCTTATGAAGATGAGCTAGCTATAGTCCCTTATGTTAAACATGATGATTTTGATGAATATAATATGCATCTTCTTGCTGCTCCTACTTGCAGTTATTATGAGAGAGGAACTACATCTCCACCTCCGTCTGTTTCCAATACGATAAAATTGCAAGAAACTGCTTATGCTATGTATTGGCCTTTACTTGATATGCATGAATTGTTAGTTTATGACATGCCAATGCATAGGAAGAGAGTTAGACTTCGTCATTGCTTGATATATGTTATCTTGTGCTCACTACTAAATTTCAAATCATTGCTAATTAAAATTGGCTTTGATATACCTTGGGATCCGGGTGGATCCATTACTTGAGCACTTTATGCCTAGCTTAATGGCTTTAAAGAAAGCGCTGCCTGGGAGACAACCCGAAAGTTTTAGGGAGTCATTTATTTCTGTTGAGTGATTTTATTTAGTTTAAAAACAAAAAAATATAGAGGGGGACTTAAAACTTTTCAAAAAGAGAAGCGATTGAAAGGTGATGCATTGCGGAAGTGAGGGTCGACCTTGAACACTTGTGTTCATGGTCGTGGAAACAATGTAGAATTTTTCATGGAAGTTTATCACAAAAATAATTATCCCCTTGTACAATTCCTTTGTGTTTTTAAAAATAATGTGCCAAGTAAAGCCTTAACGATTAGTTTGGGAGATAGTTGTTTGATCAGCTGAGAAAAGACAGAAACTTTCTGCTCACCAAATTAATTTTAGTTTTTATTCTTGAAGAGATTTTGAGGTGATTCTTTTTGCTTCTGATTGATATGCAAATTTGCCAGACGTTCGTAATTTTTCTAATTTTTTGAGATATCAGAAGTGTACGGAATATGCAGATTCCTACAGACTGTTCTGTTTTGACAGATTCTGTTTTCTATGCATTGTTCTCTTATTTTGATGAATCTATGGGTAGTATGAGGGGGTATGAACCATGGTGAAGTTGGATTACAGTAGATATAATGCTAATATGAATTTAGATTGAGTTCGCAACAATACTTGAAGTGGTGATTTATTTTATTATACTAACGGATCTCACGAAGTTTTGTTGAGTTTTGTGTGATTGAAGTTTTCAAGTTTTGGGTGTGAGCACGATGTATGAAGGAATAAGGAGAGGCAATAGCCTAAGCTTGGGGATGCCCGAGGCACCCCAAGGTAATATTCAAGGAAGAATCAAGCGTCTAAGCTTGGGGATGCCCCGGAAGGCATCCCCTCTTTCGTCTACAATCTATCGGTAATTTTACTCGGAGCTATATTTTAATTCGTCACATGATATGTGCAAATGCTTGGAGCGTCTTTTGTGTTTATTTTTCCTTTTTCTCTTATGCACCATGCTGGTATGAGATAGTCCTTGGTTGGCTTTATAGAATGCTTCATGTGCTTCACTTATATCATTTGAAGTTTGGATTGCCTGTTTCCCTACACATAGAAAACCGCCATTTGTAGAATGCTCTTTTGCTTCACTTATATTTGTTAGAGCGGGGCATATCTTTTGTAGAAAGAATTAAACTCTCACGCTTCACTTATACCTATTTAGAGAGTTAACGGGAGTTGGTCATTCACATGGTTAATCATAAAATCCTACATAAAACTTGTAGATCACTGAATATGATATGTTTGATTCCTTGCAACAGTTTTGCGACATGAATATGTGATATTAGAGTCATGCTAGTGAGTAATTGTGTTTTTTAGAAATACTTGTGTTAAGGTTTGTGATTCCCGTAGCATGCACGTATGGTGAACCGTTATGTGATGAAGTCGGAGCATGATTTATTTATTGAGTGTCATCCTTTGTGTGGAGGTCGGGATCGCGTGATGGTTAACTCCTACCAACCTTTCCCCTAGGAGCATGTGTGTAGTACCTTGTTTCGATGACTATTAGACTTTTGCAATAAGTATGTGAGTTCTTTATGACTAATGTTGAGTCCATGGATTATACGCACTCTCACCCTTCCACCATTGCTAGCCTCTCTAGTACCACGCAACTTTCACCGGTGCATTACACCCACCATATAGACTCCCTCAAAAGAGCCACCATACCTACCTATTATGGCATTTTCATAGCCATTCCGAGATATATTGCCATGCAATTACCACCGTTCCTTCTCATGACATGTGCCACCACTTCCATATTGCCATTGCATGATCGTAAGATAGCTAGCATGATGTTTCCATGGCTTGTCCATTTTTTATGTCATTGTTATGCTAGATCATTGTCACGGTACACTACCGAAGGCATTTCATATAGTGTCATCATTGCTCTGAATATTGAGTTGTAAGTGTGATGATCATTATTAATAGAGCATTGTCCCATGTGAGGAAATAAAAGAGGCCAACGAAGCCCATTTACAAAAAAGAGGCCAAAGATGCCCACCAAAATAAAAAATATATAAAAAAAGAGGCCAAAGAGCCCACAAAAAATGAGAGAAAAGAGAGAAGGGACAATTGCTACTGTCCTCTTTCCACACTTGTGCTTCAAATAGCACTATGATCTTCATGACAAAGAGTCTCCTATGTTGTCACTTCCATATACTAGTGGGAAATTTTCATTATATAACTTGGCTTGTATATTCCAATGATGGGCTTCCTCAAAATTGCCCTAGGTCTTCGTGAGCAAGAAATTTGGGTGCACACCCACTAGTTTCTTTTGTGAGCTTTCATGTACTTATAAGCTCTAGTGCATCCGTTGCGTGACAATCCCTACTCACTCACATTGATATCTATTGATGGGCATCTCCATAGCCCGTTGATACGCCTAGTTTATGTGAGACTATCTCCTCCTTTTTTGTCTTCTCCACGACCACCATATTCTATTCCACCTATAGTGCTATGTCCATGGCTCACGCTCATGTATTGCGTGAAAGTTGAAAAGGTTTGAGAACACTAAAGTATGAAACAATTAATTGGCTAAAACCGGGGTTTTGTGGGGAAGATGGAGCATAGCCAGACTATATGATTTTGTAGGGATACTTTCTTTGGCCATGATATTTTGAGAAGACATGATTGCTTTGTTAGTATGTTTGAAAAATTATTGTCTTTATGTCAAATGATAGACTATTGCTTCGAATCACTCGTGTTTTAGTATTCATGCCATGATTAGATTATATGATCAAGATTATGCTAGGTAGCATTCCACATCAAAAATTATCATTTTTATCATTTACCTACTCGAGGAGGAGCAGGAATTAAGCTTGGGGATGCTGATACGTCTCCGTCGTATCTATAATTTTTGATAGTTTCATGCCAATATTCTACAACTTTCATATACTTTTGGCAACTTTTTATACTATTTTTGGGACTAACATATTGATCCAGTGGCCAGTGCCAGTTCCTGTTTGTTGCATGTTTTTTGTTTCGCAGAATATCCATACCAAACGAAGTCCAAACGTAATAAAAACTTACGGGGATTTTGTTTTGGAATATTTATGATTTTTGGGAAGAAGAATCAACGCGAGGCGATGCACGGAGTGCCCACAAGCCCTGTCGCCGCGACCAGGGGTGGGCCCGCGACAGGGGGGCTTGTGGCCACTCCTTAAGGAGGTTGGAGCCCTTCTTTCGCCGCAGGAAAGATAATAACCGGAAGAAAATTGTGTTAAAGTTTCAGCCCAATCGGAGTTACGGATCTCCAGGAATTTAAGAAACGGTGAAACGCAGAATCTGGGAGCGCAGAAACAGAAGGACACACAGATATAGAGAGATCCAATCTCGGAGGGGCTCTCGCCCCTCCGCCGCCATGGAGACCATGGACCAGAGGGTAAACACTTCTCCCATCTAGGGAGGAGATCAATGAAGAAGAAGAAGGAGGGGGGCTCTCTCCCCCTCTCTCCCGGCGGTGCCGGAACGCCGCCTGGGACATCATCGTGTGACGGCGATCTACACCAACACCTCCGTCATCTTCACCAACATCTCCATCATCTTCCCCCATCTATATTCAGAGGTTCACTCTCGCGCAACCCGCTGTACCCTCTACTTGAACATGGTGCTTTATGCTACATATGATTATCCAATGATGTGTTGCTATCCTATGATGTATGAGTAGATTATCGTTGTCCTATTGGTGATTGATGAATTGCTATGATTGGTTTAATTTGCTTGTGGTTATGTTGTTGTCCTTTGGTGCCCATCATATGATCGCGCGCGTGGATCACACCATTGAGTTAGTTGTATGTTGATAGGACTATGTATTGGCAGGCTAGAGTGACAGAAGCTTCAAACCTAGCATAGAAATTGATGCATATGGGATTGAAGGGGGACCAATATATCTTATTGCTATGGTTGGGTTTTACCTTAATGAACGTTAGTAGTTGCAGACGCTTGCTAATAGTTCCAATCATAAGTGCATATAATTCCAAGGAAGGGATGACATGCTAGCAGAGGCCTCTCCCACATGATACTTGCTATCGATCTAGTAACGTAGTCAATTGCTTAGGGACAATTCCACAACTCCTACCACCACTTTTACACACTCGTTAGACACTCGTAGTTGTTTCTTTATCTAACCAGCCCCTAGTTTTATTTACGTGTTCTTTACTTTCTTGTAAGCCTTTCCTATCACTCCTACAAAGTACTTCTAGTTTCATAGTTGTTCTAGGTAAAGCGAACGTAAAGTGTGCGTAGAGTTGTATCGGTGGTCGATAGAACTTGAGGGAATATTTGTCCTACCTTTAGCTCCTCGTTGGGTTCGACACTCTTACTTATCGAGAAAGGCTACAATTGATCCCATATACTTGTGGGTTATCAGCGTTCCAGTGAGCAACTCCTGGAATATCGAGCATCTTCGTAAGTTCTATCCATAAGGCGCAGTTGCCGGGTCTCCCGGCAGCCACCTTTTGTACAAGTCTTGCCGGCGAGGCATATAATCCTTTGTACAAAGCCAGGCGCAGACCCTGTGCATAGTTGAATAAAGTTAAGTGTTTCACAATTCTTGTCATTTTCTTGTTTATCTATGTGCATGATTGTCTAAGATTTCGTGTTACGCTTATTTCCAGCAAGTACTAATGAACCGCCAAGGTTCCATATCCCTATTTTCTCTTCTTTCTTTTTCTCAAAGGGTAGAAGGTTCCCTCGCATATAAGTTTCCCGAGGGGATGATGGTATGGACACCAACAGGCGATGTTCATGCAATGTTCTGTTCAATAGAAAGGAGTACATAAACAAAAAACTAAGTTGCAAAAACTCCGAGTAAATTTTGAACTACGAAGTTATTTTCCTTGGATGATTTCGACTCTTGTATGGAAAACTTGCACGCGAAGGAACCTTGTCACGATCAGTTGTGCTCTTACTTTGTTTCGGTCCTACTCAACAACTTAAGTGGCTGAACTAAGAGCGCCAAGGTATCTTGTCAATAGCGACACCTCCAGCAGGCTGCTAAGGAGCCGTTCCTCGAAGCGCTCATGGCAGGACTAGGCGCACCGACAAGTTTCCAATAAAGCGTAGGGCGTGTACCATACAGGAAGAAATTAGACAAGATAAATAGCATACATCCATTCAAAACAAAGCCAAGTATATTACGTTATTAGTTGCCATGACTCTAACTTAAGATGAAATTGTCTTTAACATGGAATGGCGGCAACACAAAGAAGTGGAGCGGCTAGTCCTTGCGCTGGCCTTCAACCCTCTTGAATTGGCCCACCTTGTCGATGATGGGCATGACCAGCTCCTCGAGCGCCTTGAGGTCCACGTCCTTCGGGAAGCGATCAAGCACGTTGGTGAGGTTGATGTCGGGGTTCTTGTGCACCACTTTGGTGAGCACCTTGAGGAGGACAACCCGTCAGAGCTTGCGGGATTCGTTGGCCAGGCAGGCTGCTTGACCAGAGTGGAGTTGCTCCAGAGCATCAATCATTCTATTAAAAACATAGTTAACCTGGTGCTCTTGGATGTCCCTTGGTCGGAAGAATAGCCAAAGTTGTGCAGGCCCATGGTGGAGAGCTACGCCGTGAGCCTTTCCGCGACATCGACAAGGCGTTCAGTCCAGATCATCACGCCTCCCGCATAGTCATCATGAGTAGAGGCGATACTCTCGAGTAGAGCCTTCTCATACTAGAGATCTTTTGTCAAGGCCCTTTCACGAGCATTGCCATTCTCGAGGGCCTCCTCTAGTGTGGTCAGCTTCACCTGCAGATCGGCAATGGAGGCATTGGCTGAGTTGAGTTGTGTTGTCTTGTCGGGGACGGCGGTCTGCATCTCTGCCAAGCAAAAGAGAGTCTTCTCTCTTTCGACCCTGAGCGTTGAGATCTCTTTGCCCCAAACCTTGAAGATCCATCTCCAGCCTCTTCACCTTGTCAGCAAGCTCGTTCTTGGCAGTCTCTACATCAACGGCGGCATCAATGGCTTCCTTCAGTTTGCCGACATGGTCTATGGCCTAGGCCGCAAGGATCTCCTTATGCTTTTGCTCCCGATCCTGAGTCCGCTGCACGTCAAGTCTCTGGATTTCTTCATCCTTGCTGCGAAGCTTGTCGGGGAGCGCCTTCTCGTGTGTGGCAAGATCCTCTTCATGAGCATCAAGCTCGACGTGGCGCTGCGTTAGGCGAGACTCCTCTACTGCAGCCCATTGCGAGGCCTCCTCTTGCGCCTGCTGGATGTCACACCGCTTCAGGAGGAGCTCGTTCCGGTCTTCAATCAATTGTTCCGGACCAGACTTCAGCTCTTGGAAGGCTTCGGCGAACCAGGCTTGTGTTTCCTCGACACGCTTCTGGAAATCCGCCTCCGCTGCTTCACGACTTCTGCCCTAGAGTCCAACTTCTCTTTCCGGGCATGGTGGAGCACCTGGAGCTGATCGAAGTTGTTGCGCATAGCTTGGAGGAGCTGTTCTTCCTTGGATTTCCTGCCACCAGCTCTTGGTTCGCCAACAACCTTGAGCCCGGCAGCAGTGGTGACCTCATCATCAAAGGTTTCTCCTTTGATGGGCGCCCTAGCACTTGCGAGTCCTCGCATGTAGATGAACATGTTCTTGCCAGCTTCGAGGTATCTGCTGGAGATGGGGCTTTGGATGTTGATGGCGGATCCTTAGTATCCACTCCACCGGCAATAGAATGCTCTATGGACGGCGTAGCGCTCCTTGCGGGTCCTCTCTGCAGACCCCTTGGCGTCCTCTTGCTGTACATCCTTGGCGGCCTCATCAACGGCAACACTGTCGGCCTCGGCGGCATCATCCCTGGCGATCTCCTCGATGATAGCATCGACATCCATGTGTTTCATCAGAGGGGGATCTGAAAACCAAAAGAAGGGGAGCAAGATGAGACCAAGATAGAGGTTCAAGAAGACAAAAAAGACATAGAGACAGAATAACAAGTACTCTTGGGCAAATGGTTTACCCGCGCCAAGCTGTTGAGAGGTGGCTGCTCCTTTCCTCGCAACATCGGTTGCTGATGGAGGACTGCTGGCCCCTGCGCTTGCCGGATCATCCTCGACAAGGATGGGTTCCCCAGCGGAAGCCCTTGCCGAAGATCTGTCTCTGGGCAGCATGGTCGATGGAGGAGGCTCGTCGAGGACAACCTCTGATGGCTCTCCTTGTCGCCGATCTTCTCCTGCAAGCCGGCGATGTCAGTGGCGTACATAACCGTCTCAAGACTCGCCAGTGGTAAATGAGTAATGGACCCATGTTGGGGGCTGCATTGAGGACTTCATCGTGGGATGAGCTCCGGGCTGATGGATGTTGGCTCTGGCGAACCTATGGTGCACGCCGAGGGCTCATCGCCCATCCAGGTCTTTGCCTTCTTTGCCATCCTCTGCGCCAATGTTTTCGTGTCTCTGCGGAGACATGCCGAAGCAAGATAAGCCAACTAAGCAAAACCGAAGATTCGGAGGTTAAAATACGTGACAGGGCTCTTACTCTTCTTCTTCCAAGCTGAAGGCGAAGAGGTTGAAGTCAACTTCTGCCATAGTGTCCACGTGAGGAGGTGGAGGAGTGGCCCTGGGACGCCTTGCTACGGCAGAAGGGAAGGATGCTAGACTGGGGTGCCGGAGGTGGCTTTCCTAAGAACACGCTTGTTCTTGGGAGCCGGGGGCTCCTCGTGCGGCTCCTCCTCTGCTGTATCTTCAGCAGAAGGACCCCCAGCAGTTGCGCCACTGTGCTCCCTGGCAACCTCATCTTGCCCGGCAGGTGTTCCCTCCGGCACCATTTCCTCTTCGCTGGATTCCCCTCCCATGAAGCCAACTCTGCCGGCCTCTGCGACAAGTCTCTCCTCCTCGATCCTGCTGGCGATGTACGCTACTTCTTCATCAGTGGTGGGGTGGATGAGGTTCGTTTCATCCCGGATGGCTTTCTCCGACAAATTGTCAAAGAATGCTTGTACCTGCTCTGCAGCTGGCTCATCCCAAGTACCGTCAAGGCCGTGTGCATTACACACCGGCATCATGGCGATGACTGAGCTCACGACAAAGTTGTTGAACAGGGGAACTATTCCTGTTGATAGCTTGAATTTCTCATCAGTCCTAGAAAGCTTATGGCAGAGAGCTCTGTGCTGCAGGACTGTCAGGTTGCTGTTCAGCCCAGGGCGCAGCTTCATGATATCTGGCGCATTCTTGAATTCCCGAGCTGGCCTCCCTTTGTTCTGCACAGGGGTGATGCACCAGCGAAGGAAATCTGCGCCCACCATATCTATTGTGAGCCCCACAGCCTTGAGGTGTATGATTCCGGTAATGGCGATTGTGAGCTTCTCATCTTGAGGATCGAAAGCACTCGAGTCGTTACCGTGCGTCATCTTGGTTGTCCGGGGCAAGCAGAAAGGCTGGGGTTCCTCCTCCCAGATCCAGTACCACTTTCCCCACCATTCTTCCCACTTCTCACGGAAGACCCCTTCCAGGTATATATCCTTGTTCCACGCCCTTGGGATCCAGGTGATAGAACCAGAAAGGGCACCCCCCATTTGAATACAGGGAATGAAGTAATGGCGGAAGAGGGATGTGTTGGGGCTACTCCGGCAAAGTTCTCGCAAAGGTGGGCAAAGACAAACATGCATGTTACCGCTTTCGGCGTAAAATCCAAGAGTTGGAAGCCGTATGTGTACATGACGTTGACGAAGAAATCGAAGAAAGGGGAACAAAGACCGCAGTAAAAATAGTTAGCAAAGAAAGAAATTTTTCTGGGCCACCACCGGCAGAACCTGGATTCACACGAGTAGCTGGGTGCGCCTTCGTCTCCCTCGCCCACATGAATCGATATCGATCCCTCAGAGATTTCGCATCAAGCCCTGGGGGGAAGACAACAAGCTTCTTCTGCATCTTCGCTAGCTCGTTCTCCGCGAAGATGACTTTCCCCTCCTTGCCCTTGCTTGCCTTCAGCGACATGGCGACGATGGGAGCAGAGGTCGAGGATGGTGGGGGCTTAGAAGTGGTGGATGGATGCGGAACTCTGTGTCGCACTCGAGGAAGAAGGCGATGGTGGTTACAAGATTGGAACGGGCAAGAAGTAATGGGTAAGCGCCTCTGCGGTTTCCCCTTTATGGGGACGATGCGGGGCCGCCTCTTGGCTAGCCAGAAAACACTTATGCACGCGTGCGGTCGTTTCAGCCACTCCGTTCAGTCTCCCCACGTCGCGCATTCAATGTGTGTCGTGGGGGGCGCAGTAACTAAAATGATTACAACTACAGAATCCAGCCACACTTGCCCGTGCACTGTTTGAGCCTAGCCCAACAACGCCTCGCACTCGTGTATGGCCTAGGCCCGGGGGCTCCTCTCGGTGTACTACAGTTTGGGCCTTTAGTACCCCATACTTGTGCACACGGTAGTTGTAGCCATGCCTGCGGCAAGGCCTGCCGGAGGACAGCTGAAGGAAAATACAAACATATCAAGAAGACATTCAAGTAAACAACTAGAAGACAGAAGACCAAAGGATGGGATCCCGGCAAGATCCTTGCGGGAGTAGCTATCAGAGCCCCCGCAAGACTGCACCAACCTGCCATCGCTCTAGCACAACAACCAACTGTCGATCCTCCTGGATATGTTTCGAGCACTGGTGGGGGTTGAGCAGTGTTGGTGGGACGTGTCGTTGTCCCATCTCACAAAGGGCCAGGAATGCCTGACAAAGCATTTAATGCGTTTGTCTTAAGACATCAGTAAACACTGTAAACTGTGCACCCCGTGTGTGCACTGTTCGCCACTGTTGGTGACCCCTTTGACATATAAAAGGAGGCCCAAGGCGTAGCGATAAGGGGATCCAGTTTTAGATACTCACATTGAGGTCTAGGGTTTTAGATTCTTTGCGTAGCTGCTGTGTACTACATAGCACTCATGTAGCCAAAGTCCTAGAACACTCAATAAACCTAAAGCAAGAGTAGGGTAATACGCTTCTCAATGGCCCGTATGTGGGTAAAACCTCCCCTTGCGCTGATCGTTGGTTCTACTCTTGATGCAATCCTCTCTCCCTACCGAACCGTAAAGGGATCCTCGCGGTCCCATAGGTGTTCTTTTCCCCGACAACAATCTACCCTCGCAATAATAATGGGCAAAAATAAGAACTCAACAAAAACAGAGAAAATAATCTACTCAAAAAAATGTCAAACCTTTTTTGTAAAATACTAGGGTGAGTATAGGAACTGTAAAAATTGTTGGGTTTTATTTTTGAAGTGCAAAATGTTGTGAAAAACATTTTTATAGAATGTTAAAATGCCCTAATGAAGGTTTTAAAATAAAACACTGCATGTAACCTTCTGTAAAAGTTACACAAGTGGCACCATAAAGTACTACTCAATATTACAAGATTTTAGGTGGATGAATATTTGGATTTGGATAAATATTAACCCCTATAGGATTATTGCAAAACTGAACTAAAAAGGAAAAAAGAAAAGGTCCACAATGCGTGGGCGAGAATCGGCCAACAGCTAGGCCGGCCGAGAGGCCAACTAACCCAGGCGAGCTAGGCAGCCGCGTCGCGCGAGGTTCAAACCTCACGGGCGGGGCCCAGGGGCTAGTGTGTTAGAGAGAGACGAGGGAAAGCCGTGGTAGACTGACGGTTGGACCCCACATGTCAGGTCCGTCATCAACCCCTCGCTAGAGGGCGCCAAGGCTCACTTGTGGTGACAGGGACCATGGCGAGGCAAGCTGGCAATGGGAATGGACTCATGGGTGAGTTGCCGATCTGGTGAAGGTGGAAAGGACCGCCCGATCATAGGGAGTCGCCGACAACGAGATCTTACGGTGGAGGAGCTTCGTGAGGTGGATGCCGGGGCTGATTCATGTAGAAAAAGGACGATCGAGAGGGGGAAAGACATTAGATGAGCAAGGGAGAGACGAAGTAGGAAGAAGGAGGTCTAGAGCGGCTTCCTACCGTGAGGTTGATGGCAGGCCGAGGCGGCAGAGCTCAGGGAGCTTTGGCGGTGAAATGGGGGTAAAATAAATAGGGATCACCAAGTTTGAGATCATTTGAGCGAAGTTAGCAATGTGTCATGAATATTCTTAGAAATGGACAAAACCAGATTCCTTTGAACCTAAGTGATCAAATCAACTCCGACAAATGCACAACTTGGTTAGCATCCTTATTTGGGGGCTAGATCACTAGTGTAAAGTTTGCGACCCATTGGATAAACTTGGCAATGTAAAGTTGCTCAAATTTAGTTTTGTACATAGAGGGTTCTTTGGTATTTTGGTGAATCAAATCAACTAGTATTGATATGAAATTTGCAGGGTCACCACATACATCATTTGATACTTGCTAGAATTTTCCTGGAATTATTGAGAATATTTCCTATGGAAACATTTCAAAAGCTTGAAATAGGTAGAAAGGATTTTGAGGGGGTTTGTCTAATAATTTGAACATGACCATGTGTTGAAACTCTTATGTATGGGAAATGTATGTCAAGTGAGATTCCCTAAATTTTCGCAAATATTTTCGAAGTGATAAAAATAATTTTTCCCTATGAAATACCATTTCTGGCTCCTTTAAGAAGTGTTTAAATAAAATAGGAAAATAACTTTTCAAATAAGTATTTTATGCTTTTGGGAAACCTTTTTTGTAATAGGTTCCAAATAAAATCTTTGGGGTAAGGTATCTCCCCTAAATTGAGGACTTGTAGTGCAAATCTTGAATCAGGGGTCTTTGAAAGCTTAAAATAAATAACTGCCGTTTCTTGAAATGACAATTTATAAAAATAGTTTTCTGGTCCTATTCAAATGGCATGATCATTGGGCATAGGTTTGGTGTGAAGGAGATGAGTTCTTAAGAGGAGAATAACTATAGTGATTCAAAAACTCAATGAGACACACAAGCAAGTAGCAACCAAATCAACCATCACAAGCATGCAAAAAGTTTTTAAGTGGCTCTAATTTTCATAAAACCATCATGTGGCAAAAGTGGTACAAACACATGGTGTGACAGTTCGACACTCCATACTTACCACTTCCACCTTTGGAAAGTGCTATGATGATTCCTTGCACTCGCGGAATATCAATCTCTTTTTTCGCGGCGTTGGCGGGGAGCAATAGGGCGGGGTTAATATTTTCGTGTATGATTGTTTGCTTCTATCACTAAGTAGATTTTTTTTGTTTTTGTTTTCTTGTTTTCTTTCTTTAGTTGTGGGTGAAATAAACAAAAAAATTGAAAAATAAAAAACACAGAAAAATTTACTTGCCTTTTATAAGAGAAGCGATTGGAAAGTTTTGCATTGGAGAAGTGAGGGTCAACCTTGAACACTTGTGTTCATCCTCGTGGAAACAATGTTAAAAATTTGATGGAAGTTTCTCATAAAAATAATTATCTCCTTGAAAATACCACTGTACCATAAAATAATGTTCATAATGCTCTTTTGCATGTTTCGTCTAATATCTTTACATGAGCATCATTGAAATCATCATGCCTAGCTAAAAGGCATTAAAGAAAAGTGCTTGTTGGGAGACAACCCAACACTTTTCCTTTCTTTTCTGCTGTGTTCACATGATTTTTCTACTGTAGTAAACAAGTTTTGTGTCTTTTATTTCAATAAAGTGCTAAGTAAAGCCTTTGGGATAGTGTGGATACTTGTTTGTTTGATTCTGTGCAAAAACATAATGTTTTACGTCCAGTGCAAATTTTCTGTAATTTTACTAGAGCGTCAAGCAATTCTGAACTTTTTACACAGTTTTAGTATGCCAATTATGTGCGTTGTCCTAATGTTTCATAATTTTTAGAGGAAGGAATGTAAGGTTTTTATTCAGATTCTCACATACTTTTCTATTTTTGATAGATTCTGTTTTGCATACATAATTTCCTTGTTTTAGTTTTTCCATTGCTTATATTTAGTGATATATATTATGGGAATGATATAATACAGTAAGCATCATCGGAGAACAACTATGAATCTTCTCTTGAGAGTACCCAAGAGAATAATCCATATTCGTCATACTAAGAGAAGTACCCAAGAGAATAATCCATATTCGTCATACTAACCCATCTCATGAACTTCCGTTAAGTTTTGTGTGATTGAAGTTGTCAAGTTTTGGGTCAGATGCGAATATGAAGAGACAAGAACCTAATCTTGGGGATGCACAAGGCACCCCAATGTACTATACAAGGAAGACTCAAGTGTCTAAACTTGGGGATGCCTCGGAAGGCATCCCCTCTTTGATCTCCAACATTATCGGTATATCTTACTTGGAGCTATATTTTGATTCATCATGTGATATGTGTCTTGCTTGGAGCATCATCTTATTTTATTTCTCTCTGTTAGATGTTATTTTTAATCTTGTTTTCAATAAAAAGTTCCAAGAATTGCCTTTAGAATGCTTGAATTGCATGTGTGATGTGTGATGTACAAAAACAGTATTTGAATTGTCATATTTTATTGGAACATGGAAAGTTTTTGAAATTTTACACAGTACTGTCATACAAATTATTTATCACGCCCTAAATTTTCCGAATTTTTGGAGATACAGAAGTACACCTTTTATATAGATTGCTACACACTATTTTGTTTGGACTGATTGCGGTCATAGTTTCATTATCTACTTATCCTATAGTTTCCATGGATTATATTGGTAGATGTAAATTATGGAAATGATATTATACACTACCTAATGTTTGAAAGTTATTATTCAACTTGTCTTAGCAGTACATAAAGAGTTGATTTACTTTTATGTGTATTACGTATCTCACGAGTTCTTTTCAAGTTTTGTGTGGATGATGTTTTGAGACTTAGGTGAAACCATGATATGAGAGGAATTAAGGAGACACAAAAGTTCAAGCTTGTGGATGCCCAAGGCACCCCAAGTAAATATTCCAAGAAGTCTCAAGCATCTAAGCTTGGGGATGCTACGCATCCCACTTGTCTTCATAGACAACTATCGGCTAGCCTAAATTTTTTTACTTGTCCACATAATATGTGCTATTCTCGGAATGCATTTTTGTTCTGTTTGCTATTTGAATAAAATTATGAGATTAGAAAATATTTATTGAGAGAGAGTCCTCATATAGATACTTGATTGTTTAACTATTCATTGATCTTCACTTATATCTTTTGGGAGTAGTTTGATTGTTTGCTCTTGTGCTTCACTTATATCCTATGAGTAAATTGTTGAATGATTTAAATACCATGAAGTTGAAATTATATGTTCATGTCATACCTAGTAGTAGCTTCACGCTGGGTTTAGAAAGTGAAATATTTTGAATCTTGACAATCACAATATTGGTCATACAAGCAATTCATGAATGATTGGTATAAGGAAGAGAACTTTCACATATAAATATATTATCTTGGACATCTTCTATGATTGTGAATACCCATTAATTATTTTCAAACTTGAGAAAATTAGTTGAAGTTGGACAAGGAAGACAACGTAATGAGTTATGGTTGTGTATATTTTCATAGAAATTATATTGTTATGAATCCTCCAACATGTGGTGTTTGCTTAGGATGTTTTGCTAGCCAAAAAATCATACTAATTAGAGATACTACTTGTGCATCCAAAAACTCTTAATCCTATTTCTTGCCATGAGTGTCCACCATACCTACCTATGGATTGAATAAGGTCCTTCAAGTAAGTTGTCATCGGTGCAAAAAGGCAAGAAAAATTGATTCTAAATGTGTTTGATCATTTAGTGTAAGAGAAAATTGAGCGTTGTACGAACTTGTGATGGCAAAGTAATAAAAGCGACGAACTGCATAATAAAGGTTGCTATCAAAAGGGGAAACATAACGTGACATTTTTTGGCATTAAGGGATTGTGCATACAAAACCTAAAAGCGCATGACAAACTCTGCTTCGCTCTGTGAAGGGTCTATCTTTTACCTTTCAGTATTTACTTTTATTCAAGAGTCAATAGTATGCATTCTCATTTCAAGCACAATTATTCTCTAGTTAGCAAGCATCATGTGGTGGGGGAAAGACCTAGGCACATATGGCTAGTCAAATATATTTGATCATGACTTATTATCATTGACAATTATCCCTATGATGAATGAATTGGGAGGCGAAACATTAAGTCCCTATCTTTCTCTGTGTTTGATGGATGCCATTGGTTCTAAAAATATGCTTTGAGTACTAGCAATCATAGAAGGCTATATGATGATTGATTATGTGGAGCTCTTACTTAGACTTTGTAGAGTATAAGTTGAATTGCAATTGTTCGATGACTAAGAACATAGATTGTTAAGTTTCAAGAGAGTTCATTGTTTGAACCATAACATGTGAATTTCTTGATACTTTATCATGATGAGTTTTCTAAAACGATCCTGTTATGATGCTAGGAAAAGTGATTGAAATTATCATTCATCAAACTTATGCACTATGCTAGCATTCACACTCCATAAATTATTTATTTTATCATTTACCTACTCGAGGACAAGTAGTAGTTAAGCTTGGGGATGCTGATACGTCTCCAACTTCTCGACAATTTATGAAGTATTCATGCCATGTTTTCCTATGTTTACAATACTTTTATATGGGTTTTCTATACTTTATATGATTTATTTAGGACTAACCCGGACCGACGCTGTTTTCAGCAAAGCTACTGTGGTGTTGTTTTTTGTCCAGAAATAAAAGCTCTCAGAATCGGACGAAACTTTTTGACGGTTTTTTTGGAGGGAAAAGAGAAGTAATGTAGCAAAGAACCACCAGAGGGGGGCCCTCGTGCCCACTAGACACCAGGCCGCTCCAGCCCCCCTTTGGTGGGATGATGTCTAGTGGGCACCTCATGGCCCATCTTGGCGTGATTCCAATGCCCAAAAATCCTATAAATATAATAATCTCCAAAAGTTACCCTAGATAATAAGTTCCTCCACCTCAGCTCTTTGTATCGACGAAAAACCAATCCCATGAGAAAATAGTAGCAAAAACAGGTGAGAAACAGAGAGAAGGATCCAATCCTGGAGGGACTCTTGCCCCTTCAGGAGCTATGGAGACCAAGGACCAGAGGAGAGAACCTCTCCCCATCTTGGGAGAAGCCATGGAGGAAGAGGCCTAAGGGGGAGAATCTTCCACCTCTCTTTTGGTGGCGTCGGAGTGCCGCCGGGGGAACCATCATCGCGGTGATCGTCTTCATCAACATCATCGTATTCTTCGCCCTCCTCATATCTTTTCAGCGGTCCACTCTCTCGTACCCCGCTATAATATCCTACTTGAACATGGTGTTTCATGCCACATAGTATTAATCAATTATTGATTGCTATCGTATGTTGTTTGAGTAGATCGATGTTGTCCTTTGGGTTGATTGATGATCTTGATTGGTTTGAGTGTATGTTTTATTTTGGTGCTGTCCTAAGGTGATTACCGTGAGGCACACACATGAAAGATTCACACTGGAGGGTGTTGCAATATGTTCATGAATCTCTTATAGTGGTTGGCGAGAGTGACAAAAACTTACACCCGAGTAAGACAGTTGTGTGCGTATGGGAGTAAAGAGGACTTGATACTTAAGGCTATGGTTGTGTTCTACATTAATGATTTATAGTAGTTGTGGATGCTTTCTAGAGCTCCAATCATAAGTTCATACAATCCAAGTACGGAAACTATGTTAGCTCGTGCCTCTCCCTCATATAAAACTCCATGAATGATTACCAATCTTGTTATCATTTTCCTAGGATGATTCTGCACACCATACCATCATTATTAAACACTCACTATTTGTATATATTATAACTCTATGCAGCAACTATTTTCGTATTTTACCTCTTCAATATCATGCAAAGTTGTCCTATTTATGCCCACAACCAAATTTTATTTCTCGTTACTAGATAGAAGCAAACAGTTGGTGTACGTAGAGTCGTATCGATGGTACATAGGACTTGAGAGAATATTGACATGACCTTTAGCTCCTTGTGGGTTCAACACTCCATACTTACCACATCCACCTTTGGAAAGTGCTACGATGATTCCTTGCACTTGGGGAATATCACTCGCGAGGGCGCGTCTTGAGGCACGCCTCCACGTGGTGCCCAAGCACCTCTATCGATAAAGAGGCCAGGTCAGATGCCTTCCAGGTGGAAGCCCCCGACCCCGACACGAGGGAGGCGCCAAGCGCGCCTTCCTATGCTGGAAGGGGGGAAGCACCCACAGCACACACGGGGCTTGCCGCCAGGGCCTCGACCAAGGAACCCTTTGCCTTGGCGAAGCCAGAGGCGGGCGACAACTGCTTCTTCCTCGGGGGCGTGACCTCATGAGGCACATCGCCCCCAGCATCATCAGAGTGCTCTACTGCAGCGGCCTTGTAAGCACGATTGAGGGAGGAGACTTCATCCTTTTCGTCGCAGGTGATGGTGGTAATGCCACTTCAACCCAACATCTTGAGCATGTTGTAACCGTGATGGGTTGCTGCCCTGAACTTGGCCAACGCTAGGTAGCCCAATATGGTATTGTATGGGAGGCCAATGTGCGTCACATTGAAGTCGATGAGCTCGGTGTAATAGTTGTCAAACGTTTCGAAGGTGACCAAAAGGCGGACCTGTCCCAGCGGACTGGTGGAGCTGTCGATCACCCCAAAGAACGGCCTGGTCGGCATCAACTGGTCGTACGTCACATGGAGTGTGTTGAAGGTTTCGACATAGAGGATGTTGAGGCATGCGCCTCCATTGATAAGGGTCTTGGTGATCCCGATGTTGCTGATGGTGGGAGTACACATCATGGGGTGTGTGCCCTCAACGACCGCGGTCTTGAAGTTGTCCCTAGTGTAAAAGGTGATGGCGTACTGGGACCACTTGAGGCGCTTTGCAGCGCCCAACCTCAAGAGGGCGACATTCACCTCGCGAGAGAGCTGCTTGAACTGGCGGTTTCGATGAGGGAGTATGGGCTCCTCCGAGAATGCAAGCCACCGCGTGAGGCTCCTGATAGGCCCTGACCTCCTCGTTCCTCCTCGATGGCGGTGGCAGCGAAGGGAGCACCGCATTGCCCCAAGGGCACGCCTCACGAGGTTGGTGACGCCAGCCGTTATCGCGAGGCTACTCGTACCAGCCGTGGTGAGGGTTGTCCTTGCGGCTGTCCCACCTAATGCCACTGCGACCGCCCCCGTGACCAGGACCGCGGTCCTTGTGCTCTGGGCACCGGCCAACCCGCTTGCCTTAGAGGACCTTGAGCTCTTGGCAGCCTTTGGTGTTGTGGGTGTACACATCGCGATAGATGCAGAATGGGCAGCGTTCCTTCTCGGGGACACCCCACACGTGGTCGCGCTTCTACTGGGTTCAGCCGCGAGCACAGCGGATCCTTTGCACTTGACCTCCTTGGCCTTGGCTTTGGTTTCGACGGGCGTGTTGTCAGGGTTATTGTGGGCGAACACACGGCCTTCCTCGGCCTTGGTGCACTTGTCATCTAGGTTGAACAACTCCACGGCCGTGCTCATGGTGTCATTGATGGCGAGCTTTTCACACATCTTAAGGTCCTTTACGCCATTGGCGAACGCCATGATGACTACCTCATCCATGGCGCGTGGGGTCTTATTGTGCACCTGGCTGAACTGCTGGACGTACAGGATATATCTCTTTTTCATCGAGATAAGCATACTTAAGAGTATCAGGCAACTGTTTGAGCTCGAACACAGGATCATCCTTTGGTGGGGGTTGATCTCCAAGCAGTTGCAAATTATTCTTAAAGATAGGATATTGTTCAAATATAACTCTATCTATCTCATCCCTTTCATCCATATGCATATCATTTTCATGCTCAAGCAAGTATTGCTCTAAAGGACCAGTAGGAGGCACGACAGTAGAAGCTAGGGCAATAATTTCATCCTTACAAGGAAACTCTTTTTCATGAGGTTGTCTACCAAACTTGGAGAAATTGAACTCATGTGACACACCTTCGAAGCCAACACTGACAATTTGCTTCTCATAGTCAATATGATCATTGACAGTATTGAGGAAGGGTCTGCCAAATATGATGGGACAAAAGCTATCTTGTGTGGTAGCAAGAACGAGAAAATCAGCAGGATACTTCATTTTACCACACAAGACTTCAACATCTCTAACAATTGCCAAAGGGCAGATGGTATCCCTATTGGCAAGCTGAATAGTGACATCAATAGGTTCCATCTCAACAGGTGCAATCTCTTCTTTAATTTCATCATATAAGGATTGAGGTATTGCACTAACACTAGCACCCACGTCACATAAACCATGATAACAATGATCTCCTATCTTAACAGAAACAACACGCGTGCCAACAACATGCCTATGTTTGTCTCTAGCATGTGGTTTAGCAATTCTGGCAGCATCTTCACAGAAGTGAATATCATGGACATCAACATTGTCGGACAGGAGATCTTCGATAATAGCAATGCTAGGTTCAACTCTAATTTTCTCAGGAGGTGTAGGTGTTCTAATGTAGCCCCTACGTATCACAGCTGAAGCTTTAGAATGATCCGTTATCCTAACAGGGAAAGGTGGTTTCTCAATGTAAGCACTAGGAACAATAGGATCATTATAGGCAATGACTTTCTCTTCAACTGGATTGGGTTTAACTACATCGACTTCTAAGGGAGGATGATATTTAAACCACTTCTCTTTAGGGAGATCAATATGAGCAGCAAAAGATTCACACAATGAAGCTACTATCTCAGAGTCAAGTCCATACTTAGTGCTAAAATCAAAAAAATTATTTGTTTCGACAAAGGACTTAACGCAATCAAACTTGAGATTCATACCTAACTCGTTACCTTCATCAAACTCCCAATATTTAGAGTTGCGTTTAATTCTTTCCAATAAATTCCATTTGAAGTCAATATCTCTCTTCATAAAAGAACCGGTACAAGAAGTGTCAAGCATGGTGCGATTATCATGAGAAAGCCGAGCATAAAAGTTTTGAATGATAATTTCTTTCGAGAGCTCATGTTTGGGGCATGAATATAACATTGATTTAAGCCTCCCCAAGCTTGAGCTATACTTTCTCTATCACGAGGCCAAAAATTATAAATATAATTCCAATCACGATGTACAAAATGCATATGATAAAACCTTTGATGAAATTCCAATTTCAATCGGTTGTAGTTCCATGATCCAGTATCATCACATAGCCTATACCATGTCAATGATATATCCCTCAAAGATAAGGGAAATACCTTCTTCTTGACCTCATGCTCGGGCAAACCTGCAAGCTTAAATAAACCACAAACTTCATCTACATAGATTAGATGCAAGTCGAGATGTGATGTTCCATCTCCTGTAAAAGGATTAGCCAGCAGTTTCTCAAGCATACTCGAAGGAAATTCATAGAAAATATTTTCAATAGGTGCAGCAGGTTGAGGAGAAACTCCTTGTGCTTCCGTTCGAGGTGAAGATACCCCGAACAAGCTCCTCAAAGGATTAGTTTCCATAGTAACAAGTGACAATAAATTTCAGCACACTATATAAATGTTTCCTTACCAAATTCCACTTACCAAAGGCGCTTCACTCCCCGACAACGACGCCAGAAAAGAGTCTTGATGACCCACAAGTGTAGGGGATCTATCGTAGTCCTTTCGATAAGTAAGAGTGTCGAACCCAATGAGGAGCAGAAGGATCTGACAATGGTTTTCAGCAAGGTATTCTCTGCAAGCACTGAAATTATCGTTAACAGAAAGTTGTGTGATAAGATGATTCGTAGCGAGTAGCAAGTAGCAATACTAAAAAAGGTGCAACAAAGTGGCCCAATCCCTTTTGTAGAAAGGGACAAGCCTGGACAAACTCTTATAGGAGGTAAAGCGCTCCCGAGGACACATGGGAATTTCTGTCAAGCTAGTTTTCATCATGTTCATATGATTCGCGTTCGCTATTTTGATAGTTTGATATGTGGGTGTGATAGGTCTCCAACGTATCTATAATTTTTGATGGTTTCATGCTATTATCTTGTCAAACTTTGGATGTTTTGCATGCCTTTTATATATTTTTGGGACTAACTTATTAACTCAGTGCCATGTGCCAGTTCCTGTTTTTTCCATGTTTTTGACCACTTTCAGAGGCGGATTTTGAACGGAGTCCAAACGGAATGAAACTGCCAAAAATATTTTTTCTGGAACAGAAAAAGATCGGAGAGCCGGAGAATCAGGGCAGGGGGCCACCACAAACCCCACAAGCCCTCATGGCGCGACTAGGGGGGCCCGCGGCCCCTTGGCTTGTGGGCTCCCTGAGGCTCTGTTGCCCTAGGTTTTGCGCCTATATATTCCCTAAAAATCCATAAAAAATCACGAGATCATCGAAAGTACTTTTCCGCCGCCACAAGCTTCTATCTCCGCAGGATCCCCTCCGGGGCAAGTTCTGGTGCCCTGTCGGAGGGGGATTCGGATACGGAGGGCTTCTTCATCAACACCATGACCTCTCCGATGATGCGTGAGTAGTTCACCATAGACCTATGGGTCCATAGCTAGTAACTAGATGGCTTCTTCTCTCTCTTGGATCTTCAATACAAAGTTCTCCATGATCTTCATGGAGATCTATCCGATGTAATCTTTTTTTGCGGTGTGTTTGTCGAGATCCAATGAATTGTGGATTTATGATCAGATTATCTATGAATCTTATTTCAGTTTCTTCTGATCTCTCTTATGCATGATTTCATATCCTTGTAATTCTCTTCGAGTTGTGGGTTTTGTTTGGCCAACTAGATCTATGATTCTTGCAATGGGAGAAGTGCTTGGTTTTGGGTTCATACCGTGCGGTGACCTCACCCAGTGACAGAAGGGGTAGCGAGGCACGCATCATGTTGTTGCCATCAAGGGTAAAAGATGGGGTTTTCATCATTGGTTTGAGATTATCCCTCTACATCATGTCATCTTGCTTAAGGCGTTACTCTGTTTGTCATGAACTCAATACACTAGATGCATGCTGGATAGCGGTCGATGTGTGGAGTAATAGTAGTAGATGCAGAAAGTATCGGTCTACTTGTCTTGGACGTGATGCCTATATGTATGATCATTGCCTTAGATATCATCATGACTTTGCGCGGTTCTATCAATTGCTCGACAGTAATTTGTTCACCCACCATGATATTTCCTATTTAGAGAGAAGCCTCTAGTGAACATTATGGCCCCCGGGTCTACTCCACACCATATTTTCAGCCTTACTCTTTTTACTTCGTTGCACTTTCCGCCTTCAGATCTCACTTTGCAATCAATCTTGAAGGGATTGACAACCCCTTTATAGCGTGGTGCAAGCTCTTTTGTGTTTGCGTAGGTACTCTGGACTTGATGAGATTCTCCTACTGGATTGATACCTTGGTTCTCAAACTGAGGGAAATACTTACTGCTCCTGTGCTACATCACCCTTTCCTCTTCAAGGGAAAAACCGACGCAAACAAGAGAAGTAGCAAGAAGAATTCCTGGCGATGCCGGGGAAGGACTTTTGTTGCCGTAGTAGAAGAATTTCTAGCGCCGTTGCCGGGGAGGATCAAGTCAAGAACTCATCCAAGTAGGTGTCGCAAACTCATCTCTTGCATTTACTTTGTTTGCCAGTTGCCTCTCGTTTTCCTCTCCCCCACTTCACAATTTGCCTTTTTTCGTTTGCCTTTTCGTTCGCCCTTTTTCTTGCTTGCTTTTGGTTCGCTTGTGTGCTTGCTTTCTTGCTGAAGTCACCATGAATGAAAACACCAAACTTTGTGACTTCTCGAATACTAATAATAATGATTTTATTAGTACTCCGATTGCTCCCGCCACTAGTGCGGAATCATACAAAATCAATGTCGCTTTGCTGAATCTTGTTATGAAAGAGCAATTCTCCGACCTTCCTAGTGAAGATGCCGCATCCCATCTCAATACCTTCATTGAGCTTTGCGATATGTAAAATAAGAAAGATGTGGATAATGATGTGATTAAATTGAAGCTTTTTCCTTTCTCGTTGCGAGATCGCGTAAAAACTTGGTTTTCTTCTTTGCCCAAAATAGTATCGATTCTTGGGATAAGTGCAAAGATGCTTATATATCCAAGTATTTTCCGCCGGCTAAGATTATCTCTCTCCGTAATGATAGCACGAATTTCAAGCAACTTGATCATGAACATGTTGCACAATCTTGGGAGAGAATGAAATTGATGATTAGAAATTGTCCCGCTCATGGCTTGAGTCTTTGGATGATTATACAAATCTTTTACGCTGGCTTGAATTTCGCTTCTAGAAATATCTTGGACTCCGCCTCAGGTGGAACGTTCATGGAAATCACGTTAGGGGAAGCCACAAGGCTCCTAGACAACATCATGACGAACTACTCTCAGTGGCACACTCAAAGGTCACCTACTAGTAAGAAGGTACACGCTATAGAAGAGATTAACTCGTTGAGTGCTAAGATGGATGAGTTAATGAATTTGGTTGCTAGTATAAGTGCTCCTTTAGATACTATTGATATGCCATTGTCTTCTTTGATTGAGAGTAGCAACGCTAGCTTGGACGTTAATTTTGTTGGTAGGAATAATTTTGGCAACAACAATGCTTTTAGAGGAAACTATGTTCCTAGGCCTTTCCCTAGTATCTCCTGTAATAACTTTGCGAACTCCTACAACAATACTCATGGAAATTACAATATATTACCCTCTGATCTAGAGAGTAATATCAAAGAGTTTATCAACTCGCAAAAGATTTTCAATGCGTCCATATAGGAAAAGCTACTCAAAATTGACGATTTGGCTAAGAGGGTTGATAGAATGTCTAGTGATGTTGATGCTTTGAAAGTTAGATGTGCTCCTCCCAAGATCACTATGGATGAAACTTTGAAAGCTATGCGTGTTTCCATGATTGAGAGCAAAGAAAGAACCGCCCAAATTCGTGCTAGACATGAATTGCTTAAAAAGGCGTTTTCTCGTGATAAGAATCACGAAGATCTTAAAGTGCTTGGTGTGACTCCCATTGAATCTTTGTTTTCTTGTGTCAAACCTAATGATTATGGGGCTGGATATGAATCCACTTTGGTTGAGAAGTGCCCCAATGATTCGGAGTCCATCTATCTTGATGCTAAAAGCATTGAAAGTGGAGTAGAAGATATTAAAACTTTAAGTAGTAATGAAATTAGTACTATGGACTTCAAGAATCCAATTATGATAGTTGCTCCTTGATTGAATGCATTTCCTTGACGCAATCCATGTTAAACTCTCCACACGCTTATAGCCAAAACAAGGCCTTTACCGATCATATCGTTGAAGCTAGGATAAAATTTCTTGAAGAGAAACTTGAATTGGAAGTCTCTATCCCTAGAAAGCTTCATGATGAGTGGGAACCTACCATCAAAATCAAAATCAAAAACTATGAATGCAAAGCTTTCTGTGATTTGGGTGCTAGTGTTTCCGAGATTCCAAAGTCTTTATGTCATGTTCTGGTTTTTAATGAGATTGAAGAGTGTTCTCTTAATTTGCATCTTCCTGATTCTACTGTCAAGAAACCCATGGGAAGGATCAATGATGTTCTTATTATTGCAAATAGGAACTATGTACCCGTGGATTTCATTGTGCTTGACATTGATTGCAATCCTACATGCCCTATTATTCTTGGTAGACCTTTCCTAAGGACTATCGGTGCTATCATCGATATGAAGGAAGGGAATATTAGATTTCAATTTCCTTTAAGTAAGGACATGGAAAACTTTCCTAGAAAGAAAATAAGATTGCCTTATGAATCCATGATGAGGGCCACTTATGGTTTGAGCACCAAAGACGACGATACGTGATTCTATCGCTTTTATGCCTAGCTAAGGACGTTAAACAATAGCGCTTGTTGGGAGGCAACCCAATGAATTTATCTTTTTCTTTCTATTTTGTTGCGTCCACACCATCATAATTCTGTTGTGATTGTGTTTTTTGTGTTTATTTTTGTGTTTGAGCCAAGCAAAACCTTTATGACTAGTCTTGGTGATGGTTGTTTGATCCTGCTGGAAAAAGATAGAAACTTTTCGCTCACGAGATGATTTTTAATTTTTATTCAGAAAGAGATTTTGAGTTGATTATTTTTGCTGCTAGTTGATATGCCTTTTTCCCAGGCAGTTGTAATTTTTCAGAATTTTTTAGGTAACAGAAGTATACGAAGTATACAGATTACTACAGACTGGTTTGTTTTTGACAGATTTTGTTTTTGTTGAGTTGGTTGCTTTTTTTGATGAAACTATGGTTAGTATCGGGGGGTACTAGCCATGGAAAAGTGAGAATACAGTAGCCCAACACCAATATAGATAGAATTCAAGTTTGCTACAGTACCAAAATAGGTGGTAGTTTGTTTTCTTGTGCTAATGATATCACGAGTTTCTGTTTAAGTTTTGTGTTGTGAAGTTTTCAAGTTTTGGGTGATGTTCTCATGGACGATGAGATAAAGAGTGGAAAGAGCTCAAGATTGGGCATGGAAAAAACATCCTAAGACAAATTCAAGGACACCAAAAAGCCTAAGCTTGGGGATGCCTCGGGAAGGCATCCCCTCTTTCGTCTTCAATCCATCGGTAACATTACTTGGAGCTATATTTTTATTCACCACATGATATGTGTTTTGCTTGGATTGTCTTGTATCTTAGGAGTCTTTTATTTTTGTTTTGTCACAATCATCCTTTCTGCACACCTTTTTTAGAGAGAGAGAGACATGCACTCATCGTGATTTTGTTAGAATGCTCATAGTGCTTCACTTATATCTTTTGAGCTAGATACTTTTGCTCTATGTGCTTCACTTATATCTTTTAGAGCACAGCGGTGCGTGACTTGGTAGTTGTCTTATGCTATGAAAGTAGTCCCAAAGGTGATAGGTACCCAAAGAGGATGCAAAAACCTCCATCTTCATGTGCATTGAGTAGAAAGAGAAGTTTTGATTCCTCTCAATTAGTTTTGAGACGTGGATTCGGTAATATTAAGAGCTATGTTAGTAGGGTGTTGTGAATCTAGAAATACTTGTGTTGAAGTTAGTGATTCCCGTAGCATGCACGTATCGTGAACCGCTACGTTAGGAAGTCGGAGCATAATTGATCTATTGATTGTCATCCTTTGTGTTGAGGTCGGGATCACGCGATGGTTAACACCTACCAACCCTTCGCCTCGGAGTATGCGTTTAGCACTTTGTTTCGATTACTAATAAAAACTTTCGCAACAAGTATGTGAGTTCTTCATGACTAATGTGAGTCCATGGTATAGATGCACTTTCACCTTCCACCATTGCTAGCCTCTCTAGTGCCGCGCAATTCTCGCCGGTACACAAACCCACCATATGCCTTCCTCAAAACAGCCACCGTACCTACCTACTATGGCATTTTCATAGCCATTCCGAGATATATTGCCATGCAACTCCCATCGTTCCGTCTCATGACTTGTGTCGTCACTCTCATATTGCCATTGCATGATCGTAAGATAGCTAGCGAGATGTTTTCAATGTCATACGCCATGCTAGATCGTTGCACATCCTGGTACACTGCCGGAGGCATTTGCTATAGAGTCGTCATCTTTCTAAGCTTTGAGCTATGAGTAAATAAAAGTGTGATGATCATCATTGTTAGAGCATTGTCCCATGTGAGGAATAAAAAAAAGATGCCAAAGAGCCCAAATAAAAAAAAGGGAAAAGAGAAAAAGAGAGAAGGGACAATGCTACTATCTTTTTCCACACTTGTGCTTCATAATAGCACCATGTTCTTCATGATTGAGAGCTTCTTGCTTTGTCACTACCATATGCTAGTGGGAATCTTCATTATATAACTTGGCTTGTATATTCCAATGATGGGCTTCCTCAAAATTGCCCTAGGTCTTCGTGAGCAACCAAGTTGCATGCACACCCACTAGTTCTCCTTTTGAGCTTTACTTATAACTCTAGTGCACCTCCTGTATGACAATCCCTACTCATTCACATTGATATCTATTGATGGGCATCTCCATAGCCCTTTGATACGCCGAGTCAATGTGACCATCTCCTCCTTTTTGTCTCACAACCACCACCACACTCTATTCCACCTATAGTGCTATATCCATGGCTCACGCACATGTATTGCTTGATAGTTATAAAAAGTTTGAGAAAGTAAGAGTGCGAAAACAATTACTTGGCCAATACCGGGGTTGTGCATGATTTACATTCGTTGTGTGAGGATGATGGAGCATAGCTAGACTATATGATTTTGTAGGGATAACTTTCCTTGGCCTTGTTATTTTGAAAATTCATGATTACCTTGCTAGTTTGCTTGAAGTATTATTGTTTTCAGGTCAATAGCAAACTATTGTTTAGAATCTTACGGATCTGAACATTCATGTCACGTGAAAGAAGTTGCAAAGGACAACTATGCTAGGTAGCATTCCACATCAAAAATTCAGTCTTTATCACTTCCCTACTCGAGGACGAGTAGGAGTTAAGCTTGGGGATGCTTGATACGTCTCCAACGTATCTATAATTTTTTGTGGTTTCATGCTATTATCTTGTCAAACTTTGGATGTTTTGCATGCCTTTTATATATTTTTTGGGACTAACTTATGAACTCAGTGCCAAGTGCCAGTTCCAGTTTTTCCATGTTTTTGACCCCTTTCAGTGGAGGATTTTGAACGGAGTCCAACCGGAATGAAACTGCCAGAAAGATTTTTTCCGGAACAGAAAAAGATCGGAGAGCCGGAGAATCAGGAGAGGGGCCACGAGGGACCCCACAAACCCTCATGGCGCGGCCGGGGGGGCCGCTACCCCCTGGCTTGTGGGCTCCCTGAGGCTCCGTTGCCCTAGGTTATGCGCCCATATATTCCCTAAAAATCCATAAAAAATTAGGACAACATCGAAAGTACTTTTCCGCCGCCGCAAGCTACTGTCTCCGCAAGATCCAATCTAGGGCACGTTCTGGTGCCCTACCGGAGGGGGGATTCAGATACGGAGGGCTTCTTCATCAACACCATGACCTCTCCGATGATGCGTGAGGAGTTCACCATAGACCTACGGGTCCATAGCTAGTAACTAGATGGCTTCTTCTCTCTCTTGGATCTTCAATACAAAGTTCTCCATGATCTTCATGGAGATCTATCCGATGTAAACTTCTTTTGGGGTGTGTTTGTTGAGATCCGATGAATTGTGGATTTATGATCACATTATCTATGAATCTTATTTGAGTTTCTTCTGATCTCTCTTATGCATGATTTCATATTCTTGTAATTCTCTTCGAGTTGTGGGTTTTGTTTGGCCAACTAGATCTATGATTCTTGCAATGGGAGATGTGCTTGGTTTTGGGTTCATACCATGTGGTGACCTCACCCAGTGACTAAAGGGGTAGCGAGGCACACATCCTATTGTTGCCATCAAGGGTAAAAAGATGGGGTTTTCATCATTGGTTTGAGATTATCCCTCTACATCATGTTATCTTGCTTAAGGCATTACTCTGTTCGTCATGAACTCAATACACTAGACGCATGCTGGATAGCGGTCGATGTGTGGAGTAATAGTAGTAGATGCACAAAGTATCGGTCTAATTGTCTCGGACGTGATGCCTATATGTATGATCATTGCCTTAGATATCGTCATGACTTTGCATGGTTCTATCAATTGCTCGACAATAATTTGTTCACCCACCGTGATATTTTCTATTTAGAGAGAAGCCTCTAGTGAACACTATGGCCCCCGGGTCTAATCCACACCATATTTTCAGCCTTACTCTTTTTTACTTCGTTGAACTTTCCGCCTTCAGATCTCACTTTGCAATCAATATTGAAGGGATTGACAACCCCTTTATAGCGTTGGGTGCAAGCTCTTTTGTGTTTGCGCAGGTACTCTGGACTTGACGAGATTCTCCTACTGGATTGATACCTTGGTTCTCAAACTAAGGGAAATACTTACTACTCCCTTGCTGCATCACCCTTTCCTCTTCAAGGGAAAAACCGACGCAAACAAGAGAAGTAGCAAGAAGAATTCCTGGCGTTGTCGGGGAAGGACTTTTGTTGCCGTAGTAGGGTGGACCGGTGCTTGGGTGCTGCCCTTACTTGGACAAACATCCCACTTATGATTAACCCCTCTCGCAAGCATTTGCAACTACGAAAGAAGAATTAAGACAAAGTCTAACCATACCATTAAACTAGTGGATCCAAATGAGCCACTTACGAAGTAACGCATAAACTAGGGTTTAAGCTTCTGTCACTCTAGCAACCCATCATCTACTTACTACTTCCCAATGCCTTCCTCTTGGCCCAAATAATGGTGAAGTGTTATGTAGTCGACGTTCACATAACACCACTAGAGGAGAGACAATATACAACACATCAAAATAGCGAACGAATACCAAGTTCACATGACTACTTATAGCAAGACTTATCCCATGTCCTCAGGAACAGAAGTGACTACTCACAAAGCATAATAATATTCATGACCAGAGAGTTTTGAATAGCATCAAGGATCTGAACATATAATCTTCCACCGAGTAATCCAACTAGCATCAACTACAAAGAGTAATTAACACTACTAGCAACCTTACAAGTACCAATCGGAGTCGCGAGACGGAGATTGGTTACAAGAGATGAACTAGGGTTTGGAGATGAGATGGCGCTGATGAAGATGTTGATGTTGATGAGTCCCCTCAGATGAGAGGAGTGTTGGTGATGACGATGGCGCCGATTTCCCCCTCCGAGTGGGAAGTTTCCCCGGCAGGACGACCCTGCCGGAGCTCTAGATTGGTTCTGCTCAAGTTCTGCCTCGTGGCGGCGGCGATTCCTCCCGAAAGCCTCCTCCTAATTTTTTTCTCCAACGAAACCCTCCTTATAGGAAAAGAGGGGAGCCAGAGGGCCAACAGGAAGCCCACAAGCCCCATAGGCGCGGCCAGGAGAGTAGGTCGCGCCTAGCAGGCTTGTGGCCTCCTGGTGGCTCCCCTCTGGTACTCTTCCGCCCAATATTTTTTATAAATTCCAAAATAATTCCTCGTTGATTTTCACGGCTTTTGGAGTTGCACAGAATAGGTATCTCAAACTTGCTCCTTTTTCAGGCTAGAATTCCAGCTGCCGGCATTCTCCCTCTTCATGTAAACCTTATAAAATAAGAGAGAAAAGGCATTAGTATTGTACCGTGAAGTGTAATAACAGCCCATAAAGCGATAAATATCGACGTAAAAGCATGATGCAAAATGGACGTATCAAGTACCCGGAGCCCCGTGACCTACTCCTTGGGCACGGGTGGAAGAGCTTCGCTCACGCCAACAATCTCTGGGGATGGCACGTTCTTTGCTTGAAGATGGTGTGGGCTAACCTCCTCTCCGCCAAGGTATATGGGAGCTCAGGTGTACGCCTCAGCTGCTGCGAAGAGAGCTCGAGCGGGACTGAAAGTCCTTCCTTGCGTGATAGCGACGAGGAGGACAACGATGGTTGCGGTAGAGGCGATGGGTCCGGGCCTCGAAAGGTTAAGCCGAAGTATGAGGACCTGACCTCAGACTGACCGCCGGCTGCACCATCACCGTGATTTCGCGTCTCTCCTCATCTCCGGTTGGGGCGGACTCGCCGATGGATCCGATGCTGCCTTGTCTTCTAGGAGGCTCACGGACCCCGGCTTCGCTATCCCTTCCGGTTGCGTTCTCCTCTGCGCAGTGCTGGTCCAGGAGGGACCAACCACTTCCCTTGGGCCTTACTGCTTTTTTCCTTCTTGTAGGTCCCGCCTCGTGGCATAAGACAAAATTATATTAAGTTAGTACGACAACCATTGTCAATGTAATATATCATATTATCATGAATGAAAATGTATGTTATTTTCCTCGTTTCTCTCTGTATGGTAAAATAAAAACCCTACGATGTACTAGGCACCTGCCGGTGCAAACAAGCTCTGCCACGAACGCTTAGAGGACGGGTCCTCTGCAGTCTGTTGGGGGCGCCGCTGCTCGCAAGCTACCTTGGGGCAACCGACCCTGCCGACACGTACAAGCCCACCACAAGCGCTCGAAGGAACATGTCCTGGGCATCCTGCTCGGGGCGTAGCTTCCGGCAAGGTATCGTGACAAGGCCCTTTCTGCGTGCAGGTTCCTCGTACCGAAAAGTATGAAACATTTCAAGGAAAACAAATGCTTCACTAGGACCTTTGCCAGCGCGGCTAGCCCTGTCGCGGTTGTTTGAGGAGAGGATCCTTAGTAGTCTGATGGAGGTGCCGCTGCCGGCAAGGCTTCGTTCTCTCTTTCAACGCTACCGCTTAGGTTGCTGAGCGGGCTCAAAGAAAAGTAAGGGCGCGCTCGGCCATGCCAAGTTCCCCTCAAGGAAAGTTTCAGAAACTAGGTGGTTCGTCAACCCTTGCCGGAAGTAAGCGTAATGCATAACTATGCACATCAACATATATGAAAATCGGTAACAACTGCGAAATGCTTAACTCTTATTTATGTTGTGCATAGGGTTGTGCTTGGCTTTGTGCGAAGGTTTACATGCCCTTCTGGCAAAACTTGCACAAAGGAGGGTTGCCGGGAGCCCCCGGCACCGAAGATTCATGGGCTACCGTCAAGGACCTTGCCGGCACAGAGGTGGCTAGGGAAGCGCTAGGCCTCCTTGGGAGCGACACGCCCCAGCAAGGATGCATCGTCTTGCCGGGGTGCTCCTCATCGTACCCCCGGCAGCAGTATGACACTCCTAAGAGGCGAGACTACCGAAACAAGCGCTCGAGGTCTTGCTGGAGCCCCCTGGCACGCCCTCGACAACGGTGCATCGCCTCAGAGGGGTGCGCTCACTGGAGAAGGTGCCAGAGGTCTTGCCGGAGCCCTCGACGCGTGCTCAACAGCGACGCTGCACTCTGGGAGGAGGTGTATCCGTTGGGGCGCGTGGAGGCCGAGTGGCCCTGCTCCCTTGGTCTTCGTCCGAGCCGTTGCTAGCCCAGGTAGTCGCAGGCGCGACAGCGAATTGATGAGCCGCCATGACCGCTCTCCCCTCGTAGGTCGTGGCGGCGGTGGTGATGACGGAACTGATGCCCCGATCTCTAGGTCAGATCATCGCACCTTCTTTGGGACCCCTTACCTGGCACGCCAGAGATGTCATGGGGAACGAACACCTATGGGACCTGGAGATCCCTTGTGGTTCTGCGGGGGAGATGGATGCACCAAGAGATGATCGAGCGGTCGGGGCGCGATCTGTTACCGAGGTTCGGGCCGCTCGAAAGCGTAATACCCTACTCCTGCTTTGTGTCTATTTATTCGATGATAGGCGATGAACTGCTAGGTACGTCTTTGCTGACTGAATAGCTATCCTCCCTTTCGTGCATACATAGGGCCTCCTATTATAGGTCAAAGGGGTCACAAACAGTGGCAGCACAGGGTTCACATGGGGTGCACACGGAAACAGTGCACCCACGAGACGTATAGTGTATTACAGTGTTCCTCGCATCTTAGCAGACACATTTAATGCTTGGTGAGATGCCCAGAGATGGGACAGGGGTGCGTCCCTTCGGCACTGTTTTCCCAGGTTCCGCTCGACACACGTCGTGTGAAGCGACACGTATCGAGTGGCGAGGGGCAGCTGGCTGTTGCGCTGGCACATGGGCCCATCGGGAACCTTCCGGGGGCGAACCGCATTGGAGTGTTGGTAGCTCTCCCGGCAAGGGTCTTGCTGGGCTTCGCTGGCCTCCCCCGGCAAAGGGGCTTGCTGGGGGTGACGTCTTTGGTCTTCTGGCCCGTGGCTTCAGGTTTCTTCGCGGACACACCTTATTGTAGTGGCGCAGCACTTCGGAAGGTGCTCTTGCCGGGGCGGGTGTCGAAGGTCTTGTCGGGTTGCCGCCTTGCCGGGGAGGCTCTGTAAGCCCCCGCTCCGATCCTTGTTGGGGCTCTTCCTTTCTGGTTTCTCTTGCTGTCGATCTAGGTAATGTCTGAAGGCTTCGCCTCTGCTTCTCGTTGTCCCTGGCAGGGCCTGCCGCGGGTGTGTCTACTGTTGTCCATGCACAAGTCATGGGTGCTAAAGGCCCATTCTTTAGCGCACCGACAAGCACCTCGCGAGGAGGCGACCTCACGAGGGTCGGATTCCTGTGCCTTGGCGGGGTCCTCTCCCGGGACCATAATGCATGTCATGCCCTGGGCCGTAGGAAGGCAGGCTTGGGTACCCCCAGTCCCAGATCCCCGACAAATTTGCTTCAATTCTTGTCTTTTACATGAGTATCGTTATTATCTCAAGCCTATCTTAATGGCTATAAAGAAAGAGCTCGTTTGGAGACAACCAAATAGTTATCATTTATTTCTGTTTTGGTGTGATGACATGATTGTTTCCTCTGTAATAATTGTGTTTTTATATTTAACTTATTGTTTCTGCCAAGTTAAACCTTTGGGATGACTTGTATGATAAGTATAATAGAAACGGTGTAGAATACAAACTTTGACGTCCAGTGCAGAATTTCTCTGATTTTACTGGAACGTCTTTTTAAACTGAATTTTTTGCATAGTTTTTTTTGTACAAACTACTCATTCTGTCCTAATTGTACAGAATATTTGTAGTTATAGAAGTATAGGTTCATCATAGATTACCACAGACTACTCTGTTTTAGACAGATTCTATTTTTGTTTTCATAGTTTGCTTGTTTTGATGATGCTATAGATTGTATCGGGGGGTACAAGGAACAAAGAAGTTGGAATATAGTACCTACTATGCAATAATGAAATAATAATCAATTTAAATCAGTACCTAAGTATTTGTCATGTTGCTTATGCTAACGATGTCACGAAGTTTTGTTGAGTTTTGTGTCATTGAAGTTTTCAAGTTTTGGGTATTATCGCGATGGACAATGGAATAAGGAGCAACAAGAGCCTAAGCTTGGGGATGCCCAAAGAACCCCCGGGTAATATTCTAGGAAGACTCTAGCATCTAAGCTTGGGGATGCCCCGGAAGGCATCGCCTCTTTCGTGTCAATCCATCGGTATGTCACTTGAAGATAAATTTTTATTCATCACATGATATGAGTTTTGCTTGGAGCGTCGTTTGCTTTAGTTTGCTTTTTAGATTTAGTTTGCCACAATAATATTTTTCTGGACACACCAACCCGAGAGAGATACACATTTGTCATGATTTATTAGAATACTCTTGGTGCTTCACATATATCTTTTGAGCTAAACAATTGCTCTAGTACTTCACTTATAGTCTAGATTTCATAGAAATATTTCAACTCTCGTTCGTCACTCATATTTGTTTGAGAGTTAATGAAAACTAGCGTTAATTTTAATGGGTCATGAAGCTAGTCCAATAATAATAACTATTCAATGTATGATAATCAAAACCATCATGTAGCATATAAAGAGAATTTTCGGGTTGATGATACTGATATGGTAATATGAAAAACCTGTGAGTGCATCATTGTTGATTCTTAGAAGTAGCAGTATTAAGTGGTGTTAATTCCTTGTTTCTTTGAATATTAAAAAGGCATGGAGGGGATGTGTGAGCATTTCTATTCCTCGTTGAAATCCTAGTGCTGTTTTGAGTCAGAGTGGCGCGATGGTTAACTCCTCCCAACCCTCTCCCTCGGGGCATGCTGGTAGTGCTTTGATTTGTGATGAAACTAATAAAACTTTGCCATAATTATATGAGCTATTCATGACTAATGTGAAACCATGGACATGCACAATCTCACCTCCTCATATTTTTCTAGCCTCTTCGGTACCGTGTATTCCCCAATCTCACCTCAAGGATCAGCGTGAACTTTGCCGGTGCATCCAAACCCCGTGGCATGATATGTTGTGTCACACATAAACCTTTCTTTATCTTCCCCAAAACAGCCACCGTACCTACCTATCATGGCATTTCCATAGCCATTCTGAGATATATTACCATGCAAATTCCACCGTGAGGAAAGGATGATGGTCATCATTATTGGAGCATTGTCCCGGTGAGGAAAGGATGATGGAGACTATGATCCCCCCACAAGTCGGGAAGACACTAGAGATGAAAAATAAGAACGGGGAGGCCAAATGAGCCCACCATAAAAATGAAAGAGATAAAAAGAGAGAAGGGACTTTGCTAATATCCTTTACCACAATTGTGCTTCAAAGTGGCACCATGTTCCTCACATAGAAATTCCCACGATATGTCATTTTCATATGCTAGTGAGAATCATATTATCATTATTATAAACTTGGCTTGCATATTTCGATGAGGGGCTTCCTCAAATTCCTGATGTCTTCATGAGCAAGCAAGTTGCATGCACACCCCACTTAGCTTCATTTGAGCCTTCGTACACTTATAGCTCTAGTGCATCATTTGCACGGCAATCCCTACACCTCGCATTGACATCTACCACTAGGCATCTCGATAGCCCAGTGGTATGCCTAGTTGATGTGAGACTATCTTCTCCACGTTTACCCTTTTGACACCTACCACCATATTGTATTCCACCTTATGCTATGTCCATGGCTCACACTCATGTCTTGCAAGAAGAATAAAAGGTTGAGTAACTTTCAAAAAGTATGGTCCAATTGCGTGACTTGGACACCATTGTGTTTGACATTTGTATTAATGTGGTAAAGACGGAGCCATGCTCTGCTAATATGAAATATTAATGGGGGTAAACATTCCTTTAGGATAGTATACTTTGAAAGGTTGATGATTTTTTCCTTGTGCTTATAAGGAGCATGCATGCAAAATATTACATATTGGATAGCATCTCACATAAAAAATTCTGTTTTTATCATTCACCTACTCGAGGACGAGCATGAATTAAGCTTGAGGATGCTTGATACATCTTCAACGTATTTATAATTTTTGATTGTCCCATACTATTATATTATCATCCTAGGATACTTTTTGTGTCATAATTCACCAATTTATAATATTTTTAGCACTAACCTATTAACCTAGTACCGAGAGCGAGTTGCTGTTTTCTACGTGTTTTTTTGTTTTTCAGGTTTTGAATACCAAACGAAGTCCAATTTCCACAAACTTTTTTATGATTTTTTTCTCGACCAAAAGAAGACCTCGAAGCTTCGGGAAGAAACCTAAAGCCATACGAGCAGCCCCGAAGGTAACAAGGCGCGACCAGGGGGGTTGGTCGCGCCCTAATGCCTTGTCGTCTCCCTGTGGGCCCTCTTGCCCTGATCTCTGGTTTATAAATTCCCAAATATTTCAGAAACCCTAAATATCATCCGCAAACACTTTTTACACAACCTCAAGTCTCTGTTCCACGGTGACCCCAACTGGAGCACCATTTCAGCACCCTGTCGGAGGGGGTCGATCACAGAGGGCCTCTTCATCAAACTTGGTGCCCTCATGATGATGTGTGAGTAGTTCACCACAGACCTACGGGTCCGTAGTTAGTATCTAGATGTCTCTCTTTATCTCTCTCTCTTGATCTTTAATACAATAATCATCACATCTTCGTTGTGGTCTATCCGATGTAATTCTTTTGTATGGTGTGTTTGTTGGGATCCGATGAATTATGATTTATGTTCAGATTATTCATGAAAAGTATTTGAGTCTTCTGAGTTTTATGATTCTTATTTGCATGATCATCATAGCATCCTAAATCTAGACGATCTATTGAATTGTCTTGGCCAAGTAGTTTGTTATTTCTTCAGTGGTAGGTGTGTGTTGTAGTGGGTTCAACCTGACGAGTTTCTATATCCTAGTAATAGAAGGGGACAAGTTGCATATTTGTGTTGCTTCCACTAAGGATAAAACGATGGGGTTTATTCATATTGATTGAGTTTAAGTTGTCTATATCATGTCATTGTTCTCCAAGCATTACTGATGGATGCTGGATAGCGGTTGATGTGTCGAGTAATAGTAGTAGGTGGAGGAAGGAGTCGGCCTATTTGATTATCGATGTGATGCCTATATATACATGATCATCGATGTGAAAGTCACATAACTAACTGCCATTCTATCAATTGCCTAATAGTAATTTGTTTACCTATCATATGTTGTTTTCATGAGAGATGCCACTAAAGAACACTATGGCCTCTGAGTCTATTCACTTATATTTTCAGAAAACTTATAATTTCCTCACTGTTATTATTTGTCTTTTATTTTGTTTTGCAAGTCACAACTATCTAGAATTATGTACACACCTCATTCACGTGCAAATAATGACATCAAGGGGATTGACAACCCTGTTGCCCGCGTTGGGTTCAAGTTGTCTGCCCATTCGTGTGGAGCCGCTTTAGACGGTTGAGGATTGATATTGCCATTGGTTCTATAAACCTTGGTTTCTTAATTGAGGGAAATACTTACCCGCATTGTACTGCGATAACCGGTTCCTCTTCACGAAAAACCCGACAGAGATCACAAGTATCAGCGGTACGGCCGGCTCCACTATAGCCACACATGCACATTGTCATGGAGCGGTAATTAATCACAACATATGCGTCATTGGACTAATGAGTTTATTGAAGTATATTTCAGAAAAGTGCAAATATGCCTTGGCTATAGGATTGTGAGGAGATGCCCATTAATGCAAGAAAGGAATAGGATTGTCTCAAGCTTCAAGCAAGAAGACTCTACATTTTATATTTGTGAGAAATCACTTTGAGTCCATAGGAAAGCCAATACTATTAAAAGGGGGTGAGGTATTATAATGAATAGGTTGTTGAAGTTCTTAGAGGTAGACACCAAAAATACTCAGACATTCCCCCTCAAAATATCTCTGGCCATAGCTAAACCAGCAAAATTGGTGCCACCAACAATTTCCACTGAGCCCTACGAATTTTACACTTGTCAGATCCTATGCCAAACCCTACCGTTTGAGTACCACCAATTTTCACATTGGTGCCACCAACATTTGGTGACCAACTTTATGTTGAGAATATTTCAAGAATCGGAATTTCCGAGTTTGAAATCGGTATCACCGAGATTTGGAAACTGGTCTAGGTCATCGTATCGGTACCACCGAGATTCATATATCGGTCTCACCGAGAATTCAAAAGTTGCCACATTTAGTGCAACTCGGTACCAGCGAGATTCTTTTCGGTGTCACCGAGTTGGGCAATAATGTTGTAACGGTTGGATTTTGGGGATGCCTACATATACCCCTGCACCTACCTCTCATTCATAGGGGAAGCACTGAGAACACACATACACTTTGCAGATCCGTTTTTTGAGAAAGATCAACCTACTCATGTGTTGAGATTAATAGATTCCATTCCCACCATTTGAACCTTGATTTCTAGCCTTCCCAAGTTGCTTTCCACAAGATCAATCTCTCCTACCCCTGCCAAATCTGAGAGAGTGGTTGAGTGTTAAAGAGACTATCGTTAGAAGCACAAGAGCAAGGAGTTCATCGTTCTACCACATCTATTACCTTGTGGAGGGTGGTGCCTCCTAGATTGGTTAAGTGTCGCTTGAGAGCCTCCTACTTCGTGTTGTGGAGTTGAACCGAGATGTTTGTAAGGACAAGAGATCGCCTACTTTGTGAAGATCTATAGTGAGTGAGGCTAGTCCTATGTAGACGGAATCCATGGTGGAATAAAGAAGGCCGCTTCTTCGTGGACCCCTTGTGGACGTAGCCCTCCGTGGACTCTCACAGTCGTTACCCTCTGTGGGCTGAAGTCTCCACAAACATGGATGTATGATAGCGCCACCTATCGGAACCATGCCAAAAATCTCCGTGTCAACCTTTGCGTTTGATCTCCCTACCTAACCCTCTACTTTACATTTGCGTGTCTTACTTTTTGCTGCTATACTCTTAGATGTACATGTTTAGGGTGTACTTGACTAGTCATAATTGCTAAAACTGGGCCACACTTAAAATTGGGAAAAGGCTAAGTTTTTATCTTGTCAAGTAGTCTAATCACCCCCTCTAGACATACTTTCGATCCTACAAGTGGTATAAGAGCTTTGGACCCCATTGCATTGGTTTCACAACCTAGGAGAGTATGTCGTCTAGTGAGGGAAATTATCACCGTAGATGCCCATATTTTGATGGCACTAATTTCTCTAGTTGGAAGCATAAGATGAAAATGCGTATTCTTGGTCATAATCCTGATGTTTGGGCGGTTGTTCGTGTTGGTGTGCAAGGTGATTTCCTAGGAGAAGGAAAAGAACCGGATCATGATGCGAGAACAGATGTGTTAAATATTTTGCAATACAATGCGGCAGCAGATGAGTACCGAATAATTCAACAAAATTAGTCGACTTGAGAATGCAAAGGAAATTTGTGATACTTTGATTGATATGCACGAAGGTACTGACTCTGTTAGGCAATCTAAGTTGGATGTGCTTCAAAGTCAGCTTGACAAGTTCAAGATGAAGGATGGTGAAGGAGTCACTGAGATGTATTCTAGGATAGCTCTCATTACAAATGAGATTGCTGGCTTAGGAAGTGAAGATATGACCGACAAATTCATCATCAAGAAGATACTTAGAGCCTTTGATGGAAAATACGACACAGTGTGCACATTAATACAAATTATGCCAAACTACAAGGATCTCAAGCCAACTGAAGTCATTGGAAGGATTGTCGCTCATGAAATGTCTCTCAAGGATGAAGATAAGTTGCACAACAAGTCAAGCGGTGCTTACGAAGCTTCAAGCAATGTTCCCGCTACTTCAAGTGACAACCTTGTTAACAATGAAGAGATCAACCTCATGGTTAGAAAATTGAATAAGTTCCGCAAGAGTAGAGGCAAAGAAAGAAGCTCAAGCTCAAGATATGATGAGAGGCGCTCGTCCAGTCGTGACTGAAACCGCAACAAATGTGGAAAGCCCGAGCACTATTCCAATGAGTGCTCGGCTCCCCAAAAACGAATAGAAGAGTCACCTAGAAGACGAAGCTCAAGAGATGAGTCACCTCGCAGAGAGAGGAGGAGTAGAGAAGATAATTATGAACGAAGACACTCCTGGAAAGGCAAGGAATCGGAGAAGAAGGACAAGTACACCAAGAGCAGTTCAAGAAGAAGACATCAAGCTCACGTTGGTGAATGGGTTTCCAGCTCCGAATCTGACAACCTATCCGAGAGAAGCTATCACTCCAACTCAAACTATAGTCAATATGAAGGTATTGCCGATCTTGCACTCGTTTCCTCGAACCCCTGCGACTTATTTGATTCACCAATAGAAGGGATTGGAAACTGCTTCATGGCAAAAGTCCCCAAGGTATCACACCACAAGTACTTTGACTTTGATAGTTATGAGGATGACTTGTTGGGAGAAGATGGCTTGCTCTTTGATAAGACTAGTGATAACATTGAAAATGAAATTTAAAATATTCATGCTAGTCAAGAGAAATCGAATGGTGATGATAATAAAGATATTGAACGACTAACTAAAGAATTAAACACTCCTAAGTTAGCTCATGAAACTACTCTAGAAGATCGCAGAGAGCTTGCAAGAACTCATAAGAAGCTACCCTTCGAGAAGCTAAATTTAGAGCAAGACTACGAGTTTGTAAAACCAATCAATGATGATCTTCGAAAGAGTAGTTCTTCTTATCTAGCCAAACAATTACTCTTGACTACTTTTCTTCCACAAGTTAAACATAAGAACACTAGTAACAAAGGCAAGAAAGTGTCTTCATCTAGTAACAACATTGATAAAGTTAGATCAAATGATATTGTTGCTAATAGCTGTCTTGATTCCACTAATGATTCTCTTAGCCAAGTTACACTTGAGCAAGAAAATGATTTATTGAAAGGGATTTTAGAGAGAGGTGTCTACAAGAGTCTTCCCGTAAGTAAGCAATTCGAAGAAATTGTGCGCAAGCAAGGAGGACATCGGAAGAAGCAAGGTGTTGGCTACTTCAATGTCAACAGAGATGTTTGGGAAGAAGGTCCATATCCCATTCCCAAGTTTGTTCCTCAAGAGGACAAGTATGATCCTGCTCCTCCCAAGGGAACAAGCTCTCAAGATGTCCTTCTACCACAAGACCACAAGGGCAAGGGAAAGCTTCAACACGAGAGTGAATCATTTGAGGAAGAACCCCAAGCCTAGGCTGAGTGGGTTCCCAAGGACACTTCTAGTACTACCTCACCTAGTTCTACCAGAACTCCAAGGATCCCCATCAAGTTGACGTGGGTCCCCAAGAGGCAGAACTATGAAGTTCTTGAGGGGTGACTCCGCCAATGAAATTCAATCTTATTCATTTTGGCAAGAACTATATGCAATCAACTCCAACCATATGCATTAGTTAAAGGAGTCACACATTCCCTCAAAGGTGAGCAATGGACAAGTTAATTGATGCATCTTTGGACATCACCTCCCATGTACTTCACTCCATGTCCATAGATATCCTTGCATTTGTTCCTTACTCTTTGGGACTAACCCATGTAGGTGAGAACAATAAGAAACAACAAGGATTACCCCAACTCAAGATGATCTTCATCAACAATGAGCATGCACCACTAATACACCTACTTTAAGTCTTCTACGACAAAACCAAAGATTAGTTTATCCCTCTTAGGGGGAATGTCACATCTAGGGGCGCTTTACTCGAACACTTGAGTATAAGCGTCACCTAAACTATTCGAACACATTCATGCATTATGTAGAAGTGGTAACCCCATTTGTGCTTAATCGATGAGTATGGCATATGATCAAGTATTCTTACTTGACTCCTAAGTCAATATTCTCTTATATAGATGACTTCGTCATTGCCACAGTGCTTGATAGATGCTAATGATTGTGCATGTTCAACACGTTTTATTTGACATCTTATTGTGTGAGCATGTTGGTATGCATATTTTTCTCATTCGAGGATATCCAATTGTTGTTATTTGGATTTCTATTTTAAATTGGCCAATTGGATATACAAGAATGCCTAAGTACCATTCTCTAGCTATCTATGGTTTCTCGTCTCAAATTCCATTCATGCTTCATCACAAAATTTGAGCAAGCACTGTAGGGATACTCTATGTGAGGAGAACTCGGAGATCCATCCCGACGAGGGCTGAATTCCAAAACCTCCCAAAGTGCATTTTGGTGTGACCAACGTCAAAATGTCAGTCCCACCGAAGCCTAGGGTTGATCTGGTTTTATCATCTCGGTGCAACCGAGTTTTTCTTTTCGGTCACACCGAGTTTCACTGTCACCTGACAGTTGTGGAACTCGGTGGTACCAAAAACCTCGTCTCAGTATCACTGACAGCAAGGGGATATATATATCCGCGCAAAACGACGATTGAAACATTTCTTTAAACATCGAACAATCGCACCCGTTTGCTTCCGGGCCCTAGTCCCTTGGACGTCTACTTGATTCTCCCGTCCTCCTTCGCCAGGAGTCCTTTCCGTCGACCGATTCTTCATCGCCGTCACCATCGTAGCGAATCCATGCCAAGTTAGTGTTCAATTCGATTTCCTTCTGCGCTCAAAATCTAACTCTTTGCATAAAAAGGTCCCGCCATTATCCATCCACTATCGCTACATGTTCTATCCTTGAGAGAACTCTATTAGTCTAGCGAACAAAGAAAATTTTAGGGTTAGCAGTCCGCGAGATTGAATCTCGGTGTCACCGAGTTGCAAAAGTCGATCTTACTGACTTTAAGTTTAGGGTTACTGAGAATGTTCTCAGTGGAACCGAGTTTTCCTTTTCGGTGAAACTGAAATTGTTGCCAAGTTTCTGTTAATGAGAACATATGTCTTGGTGGCTCAGAAATGCTTGACTCGGTGGAACCGAAATCCTATTTTGCTAAATGTTAAAACTATTTTTTTCAGAGTTCAAATTTGACAAAAACTTCTACAGTTTTGTGATGCTTATCCTTTCTAGCTCTTCTATATCTTTTCACAGGGTCTGCTTGTCTGTCAGTGTGCTTTTCTGCCAGTCTGCTTGGTCTTGCAAGATGTCAGGTTCACTAGATAGTTAGAACAACTTCAGTGATCCCAGTGGTGAAACTAACTCACGCACTAGTCCTGAGAGGACTCCTTCTGACCCAGGTACTCCTAGCTCCCATGGCATGCCCAAGGAAGCTACCAGGTTCTGAAGGAACCTCAGTTCTGATGAAGAAGATGTTGATTTGATTCCAAAAGAATTTGCTCCCCACAAGCAGAAGGGAAGACCACAGTCTGGAAGACTGCAAGGAAGGAGTATGCTAAATCTTCTGACACTAGAGCTCCATAAGCTAGGCTTGCAAAGAATCCAAGTCAAAAGAGAGACTGAAAGAGAACTAATCACGTTGTTGGAAGACCAACCTCAATGTATGAAGATCCAACAGAAGCTACTAAGGATGAGGAAGAAATTCCAGTTCAGGTTCCTCCACCTAAGAAGACAAAGCTGATGGCTGATGCTATGCCAAAGATGCCTTCTTCTCCCAAGAAGTCTTCAACTCCTAAGAAGTTTGTAGCTCCTGAGAGGACTACAAAGGATAATCCCAGAGCTAAGAAAAACAAAGGCTCTGTGTCGAGGGATTTTGGTGCACGGGAAGATGAGGATGCACGTGTGCTTTTGAAGCTGAGAGCTCATGTGTGAACCCATGATGCTTCTCACCCAGCTGTTGAAGACATGAAGAAGAGGAGATATGTAGGTTTGAGGAACTGGAGATCTATTGATCCATATGCTGTGAGAAGGAGAATTTTTGTTGATCCCCACTTTCACACAAGGGAACAACAAGATTTCTATGAGACAATTTTGCTTGACAAGATTCCTGTAGTCAGTGACATGAGATATGTCGATTGGGAATGCATCAAGCCAATGAAGACTATTTTCCTCATGTGAGAGAATATTTCAGGATGGTTGATATTAAATATTTTGTTGGCAAAGAGATGATTGCTTGGAATGATGAGATGATCATGCAATTCTATTCCAACGCTCATTTTTATTCCCATGGAAGAATTGTTTGGATGACTGAGGGTCACTGGTATGAATCCACTATTGATGAATGGGCCACGATCATTGGTTCTCCTAAAGCACCAGAAGGAGACTTGGATGCGTATTCACAGCTCAAGATGAATCACCACTCCATGGCCAACATGTACAAGCCAGTGCCCCATGAGTTTCTTCTTTCTCACAAATTTGATTGTGTCTACTTTTTGCAAGGAGGAATACCTATTACAAACACTATCATGAGATACACCCTGATGCCCAAATTAGGTGATGAAAAGATCACTAGAGGTTTTTCATCAACATGTTGCACATCTAGACACCCACACCCGGTTCCGGGTGATGGACTTGATAGTTGAGACTGTCAAGAGGACTGCTGCAGATGAGAAGAGATCTTGTGGTATGCTCCATACATTCAGATGCTCATCAATGCCAAGATTGGCAAGCATGCATATCTACTTGATCATCCCCACCTGCCACTTCAGCCTGATTTTGAAGACAATGAAGCTCTGATGGACGACAGCCATCCCAGCTCAGCCACTGCTCCAGAGGCAGCAGAGGCTGCTAGGAACGCTCTAGCTCCAACCCCTCAGCTGAAAACCACAGATGAGAAGATGTCCTTCTTGGTCAGCACCATCCAAGGGATGGGGAAGAAAGTTTCTAAGATCTTGCTGAACCAAAAGAGTCTCTAAAGTATCATGGAGACAAAATTCCATGACCTGGATGTTAAGGTGACACATTTGACTACCACTGTTCAGCAACTTCAGCATGAAGTTGATTCAGTGAAGATTCCCCGCTCCAGCAGTGATGATGAAGAGTCGCCCCTTCCTACTACCACTAAGTTCAAGATCTAGACTAGGTCAGCAGTTGTGCTTGTTATGGAAGCCAGAACATCTTCATCAGCTCAAGCTTCAGCTCCTACTCCTGCACCTCCACTGTCTACACCTCCAGTTCCAGGGACATCTGTAGTAGCCTTCGTTGACGCTCTCTTGTCCACTCCATCTCCAACTACCGGAGGAGATCGTGCCTAGAGATACGATTAGTTCTAGACCTTTGAACATTTTGGTAACTTGTTGCGAAAGGGGGAGAACTTTATAGATCAAAAAGAGCTTTGAGAGGGGGATGTTTGAATTTTATTTTGCTCTCATTTGTTTTTTCAAAACTTTTCGTCTTTTGGATGACTTTATTTGTTTAGAGGTGTGTTTGATTATATGTTATGGTTGTTTGATGCTACCACGTTATCACCCTTTGAGCTATCTACATGTTGATCATTCATGTCTTCTTTGGTGTTATGTGCATTACTATTCATTCATATCAGTTATGTGCACCACCAAGTTGTATGTGACATGGAAGAGTAACACATAATCATCATTGATTGTGCATTTGCATTCAAACACAAATTCCAAATAATGCATAAATTTAGGGGGAGCACACATACTTCTCAATGCGTCATTGCTAATCATTGATTATATCTTTTGTCGAAGCTTTAATCTATAAGTTGTCATCAATTACCAAAAAGGGGGAGATTGAAAGCACAATTGCTCCCTACGGTGGGTTTGGTAATTAATCACAACATATGCATCATTGGACTAATGAGTTTACGAAAGTATATTTCAAAAAAGTTCAAAGACGTCGTGGCTATACGATTGTGAGGAGATGCCCATGGATGCAAGAAAGGAATAGGATTGGCTCAAGCTTCAAGCAACAAGACTCTACATTTTATATTTGTGAGAAATCACTTTGAGTCCATAGGAAAGCCAATACTATTAAAGGGGTTGAGGTATTATGATGAGTTAGTTGCTCAAGTGCTTAGAGGTAGCCACCAAAAATACTCAGCCATTCTCCCACAAAATATCTATGTGCAAAGCCAAACCAGCATAATCGGTGCCACCAACAATTTTCACTCGGCCCTATCGATTTTACATTTGATAGATCCTATGGTAAACCCTACCATCTCGGTACTACCAACTTTCACATCGGTGCCAACGAAATTCAGTGAGCAACTTTCTGTTGAGAAGATTTCAAGAATCGGAATTTCCGAATTTGATATCGATCTCACTAAGATTTGGAAACTGGTCTAGCTCATTGTATCGGTACCACCGAGATTCATATATCGGTCTTAGCAAGAATTCAAAAGTTGCCACATTTAGTGCAGCTCGGTACCACCGAGATTCTTTTGGGTGTCAACGAGTTTGGAAATAATGTTGTAACAGTTGGATTTTGATGCATGCCTATATATACCCATCCACCTACCTCTCATTCGTGGGGGAAGCACTTAGAACACACTTACACTTACAAAATCAAATTTTTGAGAAAGAGCCACCTACTCATGTGTTGAGATCAATATATTCCATTCAAACCATTTGAACCTTGATTTCTAGCCCCCCAAGTTGCTTTCCACAATATCAATCTCTCCTACCCGTGCCAAATCTTATAGAGAGTGATTGAGTGTTGAGGAGACTATCTTTAGAAGTACAAGAGCAAGGAATTCATCGTTCTACCACATCCATTAACTTTTGGAGGGTGGTGCCTCCTAGATTGGTTAGGTGTTGTTTGGGAGCCTCCTACTTCGCATTGTGGAATTGAACCAAGATGTTTGTAAGGGCAAGGAGATCGCTTACTTCGTGAAGATCTAACGTGAGTGAGGCTAGTCCTGTGTGGACGGAAGTCGTGGTGGAACACACAAGGCCGCTTCTTCGTGGACCCCTTGTGGGTGTTGCCCTCCGCAGACTCTCGCAATTGTTACCCTCCATGGGTTGAGGAGTCGACTAACATGGACGTACGATAGCGCCACCTATTGGAACCCTGCCAAAAATCTCCATGTCGACCTTCGCGTTTGATCTCGCTACCTTACCCTCTACTTTACATTTGCATGTCTTACTTTCCGCTGCTATACTCTTAGATGTGCATGTGTAGGGTGTACTGTTGGAAATATGCCCTAGAGGCAATAATAAAGTGATTATTATTATATTTCCTTGTTCATGATAATCGTTTATTATCGATGCTAGAATTGTATTGATTGGAAACTAAAATACATGTGTGGATACATAGACAACACACTGTCCCTAGTAAGCCTCTAATGGACTAGCTCGTTGATCAAATATGGTCAAGCTTTCCTGGCCATAGACATGAGTTGTCATTTGATAATGGGATCACATCATTAGAAGAATGATGTGATGGACAAGACCCAAACTATGAACATAGCATATGATCGTGTCAGTTTACTGCTACTGTTTTCTTCATGTCAAGTATGTATTCCTATGACCATGAGATCATGCAACCCCCGGACACCGGAGGAATGCCTTGTGTGTATAAAACGTCACAACATAACTAGGTGACTATGAAGGTGCTCTACAGGTATCACCGAGGGTGTATGTTAGGTTGGCGTGGATCGAGGTTGGGATTTGTCACCCTGTATGGCGGAGAGGTATCTATAGGCCCATTCGGTAATACAACATCACAATGAGCTTGCAAACAATGTGACTAAGAAGTTAGTCACGAGATATTATATTACGGAACGAGTAAATAGACTTTCCGGTAACGAGATTGAACTAGGTATGGAGATACCGACGATTGAATCTCGGGCAAGTGACATACCAATGGACAAAGGGAATAGCATACGGAATTGATCGAATCCTTGATAATGAGGTTCGACCGAGAAAGATCTTCGTAGAATATGTAGGATACAATATGGGCATCCAGTTCCTGTTGTTGGTTATTGAACAGAGAGTGTCTCGGTCATGTGTGCATAGTTCTTGAACCCGCAGGGTCTACACACTTAAGGTTCGGTGACGATATAAGCATAACTGAGTCATTGTATTGGTGATCGAAGGTTGTTCGGAGTCCCGAATGAGATCCCGGGTGTGACGAGGAACTCCTAAATGGTCTGGAGGTGAAGATTGATATATAGGATGAAGGTCATCGGAGTCCGGAAGTGTTCCGGGGTGTACCGAGGGAATGACGGAGTGCCGAACAGGGTTTCGGCAGGCCCTGTCAATTGTTGGGGGACCTCATGGGCCAAGGAGAGGGGGCACTGCAACCCACCAGGGGGCTGGGCGCAGCCCCTCACCCCAGCCCACTTCAGGCAAAGGGGAGGAGGCCCACTCCTAGGGTGCCGCTAGCCCAAACTTGGGTGGCAAGGCACCCAAGAGGAGGGGCCACCGACCTTAGCTGTTGTCCCCTAGGGGAACCCTAGGGTGTCCTCCCCTCTCCCTTCCCCCTATATATAGATAGTTAGAGAGAGGGAAGCCATACGACAACTTGTCGTGGCGCTGCACCTCCTCTCCCTTGTAATTTCTCTCCTCCAAATACCCCACGACGAAGCCCTACTCAGATATCAGCACCAAAACCTCACCACGTTGTCATGTTGTTGGAGGACTCGGGCTGCTACTTCACTGTTGCTCGCTGGATCGAGGAGGTGAAGGCGTCATCAATCTGTATATGTGTTGAACACGGAGGTGCCGTCCATTCGGCGATTGATCGGGTGTTTGCGGAGCGGTTCGTGATTGGATCGCGAAGACGTACCACTACATGAACCGCGTTCTTGAACACTTCCGCTTAGCAATCTACAATGGTATGTAGATTTAATATCTTCTCTCTTAGATGGTCATCACCATGGATAGATCCTGTTTGTGTGTAGGAAATTTTTTCTTTCCCGTGCAACGTTCCCCAACATGTACTTGACTAGTCATAATTGCTAAAACTGACCAACACTTAAAATTGGAAAAATGCTAAGTTTTTATCCTTTCAAGTAGTCTAATCACCCCCCTCTTGAAATACTTTCGATCCTACACAATGCCTTTCCCTTGACAACACTCAACATAGATTTTACTTGTTGGTACACAGCCACCACAAAGTACATCATAAGTTCCATCCCTGAGGGGACACAACGGTGTGCGCGGTTTGTATGAAAACAACCATATCATCCATCCAGGCACGACCCCATATCGATGGTGACCACGTCACTCCCGCCACTAGTAATGCGGGCTCTCTACTAGCATCGTCAAAAGTAATGAACAAAACCCCGTCCCATAATGGGTATCGTGGTCGTATGTGTAAGGTTGGAAATGGTCAATAAATCTTAAATCTAATCTGTTTTCGAAAACACGCACACAACTTGCCTCGGTATGCCACTTATTTCTTAAGTGGTTACCTAGATCATCTTCTCCCTAGGGCATTAGTGGCACCCGATGGGGGTTTCCAAAAAGTCTTTGAAAATACTTTTTTCCTTTACCATGCTTATTCCCGTTCCACTTGTGTAGCAACTACTTTAGCAACCTATGTACTTCCCACCCACAAAACTCGATACGGAAAGTAGAGTCATGACAATGCAAGTATAAACGACGAACATGATGGAGACAACTAACCAACATGGTCACCACATCATCATGTTTTCAACGCAGCAAAATAAAGTGCTATATGACATGCATGAAACGGGGTTCATCAACATGGTCAAGGGGTTTCTTTCCTGGCTCAGCAAAGTCTTCAAGGGCTTCTTCTCCAATGCCCTCGTCAAGAACATGATCTACCATCGCAAGGTAACGGGGTACAAAAAATACAAGGTTGAAAACTAAAAATACCATATTTCCTAGTTTTGGAGTTAGAGTGACAAAAACGGAGGCATTAATTTTAACACTGGATTTAATTGCCTAAATAGAGATTTAATTTGAAACAGGACCAAAAAGGTCATTCAAAATGAGTGGGACTTGTACCATTAAATAGGTGGGATCTTTAGAAGAATTTAGGAAGTTGAATCATTGAATTTGGATATTTATTTAATCATGTAGAATTTTTGTAAAAATAGAGATAAGATAAAAAGAAAAATGGCCAGAATTAGCCGGGCCAAAACAGCCCGTAACTGGGCCGGCCCGAGGCCAAACCAGGCCGGGCGAGCCGGGGTGCGTGCGCCCCCCAGGTTTAAACTTGATCCATAGGGCCCGGGCACGAGAGGAAGAGAGTGAAACGGGTGCGGGAGAGAGCCATGAAGGTTATGAGCTGGCGCCACCGGGGTCATCGTTAACGTTCGGTTAGAGGACGGTGATGCTCGCTGGCGGTGCCATCATGCATGGCCAGGCGAGTAGACGACTGGAACGGGGTAAGGGAGTTTCCACCATTCGGGTGGACATGGAGCTGGTCGTTGGGGAGGCATGGGTCACTGGCAGCGATGAGACCGTGTCAGAGCTGCTTCGTGCGAGGTTACCCCGGTTGATTTCGATCGTGGACTACACGAGGAAGAGAGGGGAAACTATGAGGGAGGCGGGGGAGGTCCAACAAAGTAGAAAGTGGAGTCGGAGGTGGGTTGTACTCAAAACTTTCCGGGGGGGAGCGACGCGGTGGAGCTCGGGCTCGATCTGTAGCTCGAGCAGCCATACGGTGGTATATGTAGTTCATGCTATCGATTTTGAGTAAGAGAGGGGTTCAAAGGGGGAGAGATAGACGGGAGGTCATATTTATACGAGGGCGATGGTGCACCGTGGACCGGGAGTCACGGATCTTGTTGTCGTTGCCACAGGTCACATAAGAGTCTTGGAGTGCGTCTGGGGAACTCGTGGGACTGTTTACATATGAGGGATGAAGTAAAGGGTGATAGGGAGGCCCTGGCGTGCGTGCGTGTGAGACCGTGTATTGGCCAAGACGGGCGGTGCTCGGGCACGCACGGTGTAGTAGGTAGGGACAGAGAGAGGGGGCATACCAGCGTCTTGCAGACGCAAAGCCGGACCTGCACACTCGCGGGGGAGGCTCGAGGTCGTCAGGGCATGGGAAGGGCACAAGTTCAAACCTCTAGAGCATGGTTGTGCGCAACAAAGCACGACTTTAGTCGGCATGGCGCGACTTTTGCACGCTCTAGAGCGTCCACTAGTACCTGTAAGCTGCAGAGGGAGTAAACAAAGTGGAACATAGGATTTGGATGCTCTGGAAGTTTCCAGGATAGAGGGAGAGAAGTGAAAGAGGGGCGAAAGGTGTTGTCCATAGAGAAAAGGGAGGTTTTCACCACCTCAATCATGAAAATGCATATTCAATAACTTACTCGAGGTAAGAGGGGAGCTTCGCATGCTGTCGTAAAAATATGGGCTTGAGGAGAGGAGTCTTGGGGCCTCAAAGAATGAGTTCCAACAATGCATCTGATGTCTTTGTGCTGGGTTTGGGGTATCTAGGTGGCTCTGCTTGTCCTTAGAATTAACATGATTGAGTGGCATTGATTATTGACCTTGACCACTAGTTTTCAGCTCAAACATGGGACGTAGACAATGTAGCTTTTGCACACACTAGAAATGTGAAGAATCTGACTTCCTTAGATCTACCTAGGCTGGCCTTGATGAGGACATGACTACCTTGGATATTATAACAATCATTCCATATTCCTATTTATTTGAGGTGATTTCTGATAAAAGTAATGCAATAATTTATTTATGTTATCCACAACAAAAATACTTCACCTGTTTTTGTTTTATGCCTAAATGCAGAATGACCGAACACTTGTATGAACCACGTGTGATGACAAGGGAAGAGGAAATGGTTGGGTGCTATTCAAGAGGTCCTCTCATGTCAAAGTAAATGATTAGTTGTTGTTCAAGAAGTTCTGTCACGTCACTTTTAGCCCAAGAGAAGATAGAGTCCAAGTCTTTCATGTTCTGGACTCAGATTCGGACTGCACAAACATACCTGTACCAAAACGCCTTCACATTTTATGTTCGGACTCCGAATTGGATGATATTTTCTGGGCTGCAAAGTAGATTGTATGTGCTTCCCATCCCAATTGGAATCACCTTCCAATTTTTCCGGAGCGTGGAGATATAGACCAAACAATATGACGTTGTACCAGAATCCGAGTCAAACAACAAGTCCAAAGGTGTTGCACCACCTCCACGTGGGCCCACACGCCTTGTACGACCTAGGGTTTGTTTTAGGCTGCCTTGGGATGTCCTCCCACCTCCCTCGCCGCCACCCCATGCTCCTATATAAGTAGATTAACCTAGTAGCTTTTTGCTTGGGATTTGTTTGGTTAAAAGTTAGCCATTGCAACTTCGTGTACTTCGTTTGTGTCCAACGACCGGACTAAGACCACTTTTGGATCCCCACCCTTATTAATACTTCATCTATATTCGCAATATTCAGATTGCAATATCATATTCTTGCTTAATCTTCGATTGCTTGCACGAATAGACCTTCGTGGTCAGGTTGATCGTACTCTAGCATGGTCAATAACCTCTTGGAGATTGGTTTAGCGATTTCTAAGGCGCGATATTGTGCACGTTTGTAGTCGGTTCGTCAAAGTCGACTCCACCAAATCGATAGCCACCTTTTCATCAAAAGATCGGGACACCCTCGCCTCTATCAAGTGGTATCAGTTTTCAGGTTGCTCGGTGAGAATTTCCAGTTATCCCTAGATTAGATTTATTTTTGTTACCTATTACCCAAGAATAAACCACAAAAAAAGAGTTAGATCTAGTCATCATTTGTCCAAGCCAGTCTGAGCCTTTGCAATTTTCTTTTTAGTGCTTGCATAGTTGAGTTATCGGTTACATCGTCGTGTCAAGTTGTTGGTCTTAGCGTCTAGTCTTTTAGAGTTTCGAGTTCTGTTCACAAGTTGTCATGCCGTCGCCGCACCATCTTCATCACTGCTGCCATATACCACCACCACGCCGCCGTCATCCCTTCCGTTGTCGCCCACCACCATCCATCAATATTCACCACGTGCTCCAATTGTTCATTATCATTATCATAATTGAGGTCATTCACATGTGTGCTTGATCCAATCTGCATCTTATTTGGTTGTTCGAGAGAAGATAAAAAAGTGAGAGCAAAAAAGTGAGAGAAAAATAGAGAGAAAAAATTAAAATAGTGAGAGAAAAAAAGAGAAGAGACAACAAAATACAACTTTCGGATCTATCTAGAGTCAATCCCATATGTGAATTTGGATTGGAAACTCTTTTGTGCACTATTCAGTAAAACAGGTGTATATTCCTCATACGAAGTCCGTTTTGGCTAGACAAGTACTTAAATTCGAGCTATCGACGAGATGCATGTGAAAAGTTCATCAAACTAGCTCATTATTGTCACCTCCAAATCGGCTTCTAAATAGGACTTTTTTCCCTCCGAACGAGAGGAACACAGTTTGTCAATATTTTTCACGTTCATTTCCGAATTTTTTTGAGTCCTCATACAATCTCGGAATTGAGTGATTGTTTTTTTCTTTCGAAAGCGTGAGTCAGTAGCATTCTTGAGAAAAAATACCAGAAATTTTACATCATATTTTGAAGAGGGAAGTTGTAGAGATAGTTTTGGTTTATCTTGCTTGGTGGTCATTTATCATCACTATGTTTACTTCCATTGTGATCTTCACTTATATCTTCCTATCCAGAGCTACTTCATATCATCCGTTACTTCTATTTGTGGTTTGACGTGACTCCGTTAGTGTTCTAGGCTCGCGTCTCTTTTACGGTCTAGCCTAGGACCAACACAGTGCCGTTGTTGAGCGTTTATTCAACATTGCATCTCTGAATTGATTCTTGCCAATCTTTTGCTACCATATACTATAATCATTCCCAACTCCACAATCATCTACATCGTGTGTTTGACACCACCTAGAAATCGCTCTATCCAAGCTTTGAGAGTTTTGACTACACCGTTTGTCGATCACCACGTGCTGCTGGGTAAGAACTGGTAAGAATTTCAGATTGGCGTGACGGATTTGTGACACACCACCACCACCACCACCACTTCCCAATAGTTTATAGGAACAATATTTTTGGATTTTGTTTTTTTCTACTAGTCATGACAGGATCCAGAGTTGTCAACCCATGAGCTTCTTCGACCGTGGGAGACGTGCCACCAAATCAACCATTTCAAGAGGTGCATAGAGATCCAAATCCGCATGATGAGGTTAATGTTTCTATACCATCATTTAATGGCCGTTTTAGACTTGTTTTATATATTGAATGGGAATTTGAAATAAATGATATATATGCTTCCCATAATTTTGCTAAACATAAGAAAGTTAAGGTCGCGGTTGGTTCTTTCACCGGTTATGCTTCAATTTGGTGGAGCGAATATTGTCGATTACACGCTGATCATATACCTACTACTTGGGATGATTTGAAACTTGCCATGAGACACAAATTTGTTCCTACTTATTATACTCATGGCATGATTAAAAAGCTACAACATTTAAAACAAGGTAGTGACTCTGTAATGAAATATTATGATGATTTACAAACGACCTTGTTGCATTCCTCGTTAGAACAAAGTGAAGAAGATTTTATGGATATATTTTGGGAAGGATTAAACCATGATATTTAGGAGATACTAATTCATGGAAAGTGTTATCCTATGGATCGTTTTTTTTTCGTATTTCTTGCAAAGCTGAACAGGAAATAAAACGACGTGTTGCCCACAAGGAGTAAGAGTGCAAGGTGCTTATTCCAAGAGTTGATATGGTTGTTCGTTCAACTACTGGGCGTATGATGACAACCACATCAATTTTTGTGAGGGCTATATCACCTTCACCATATGAAACATTACCATCGAGAGTGGCTACATCATCTGAGTTGATCATAAGAGGTAATGACAAAGGTACTTACCTTCCACCTCTACATGAGTTGATCATAAGAGGCAGCGCCGAGGACGGCTTTATTTTCAAAAAGGTGAGGATGATGAGGACATGACTACCTTGGATATTATCACAATCATTGCATATGCCTCTTTATTTAAGGTGATTTCTGATAAAAGTCGTGCAATAATTTATTTATGTTATCCGAAACAAAAATACTTCACCTGTTTTTGTTTTATGCCGAAATGCAGAATGACCGAACACTTGTATGAACCACGTGTGATGACGAGGGAAGATGAAATGGTTGGGTGCTATTCAGGAGGTCCTATCATGTCAAAGGAAATAATTAGTTGATGTTCAAGAAGTTCTCTCACGTCACTTTTATCCCAAGAGAAGATAGAGTCCAAGTCTTTCACGTTCTGGACTCAGATTCGGACTGCACAGACATACCTATACCAAAACGCCTTCAACCTTTACATCGAGACTCCGAATTGGATGATTCTTTTTGGGATGCAAAGTAGTTTTTATGTGCTTTCCAGCCCAATTGGAATCACCTTCAAATTCATTCGTAGCATGGAAATATCGACCAAACAATATGACGTTGCACCAGAATCCAAGTCAAACAACTAGTCCAAAGGTGTTGCACCACCTCCACTTGGGCCCATAGTCCTTGTACGACATAGGGTTAGTTTTAGGCTGCCTTGGGATGTCCTCCCACCTCCTTGGCCGCCACCCCTTGCTCCTATATAAGTAGATCAACCTAGTAGCTTTTTTCTTGGGATTTGTTTAGTTACAATTTAGCCATTTCAACTTCGTGTACTTCGTTTGTATCCGACGACCAGACTAAGACCACTTTCGGATCCCCACCCTTATCAATACTTCATCTATATTTGCAATATTCAGATTGCAATATCATATTCTTTCTTGTCCTTCGATTGCTTGTAGGAATAGACCTTCGACGTTAGGTTGATCGTGCTCCGGCATGGTCAATAACCTCTTGGAGATTGGTTTAGCGATTGCTAAGGCACGACGTTGTGCACGTTTGTAGTCGGATCGTCAAAGTCGTCTCCACCAAATCGATAGCCACCATCTCATCGAAAGATCGGGACACCCTCGCCTCTATCAGGCCTATTCTCCTTGACGCACCACTTGTTGTAGTTGCATAATTTGGGGATTAGATGATGACCACAAAGTTTGAGAGCAAATGGAAATACTTGGCAATGTAAGGTTGCTCAAATTTAGATCTGGACAAAGAGGGTTTTGGGGCACTTTTGTGAACCAAAACAATTTAGATTGAGATGAAAATTCACAAAGTCATCACATGGAGCATATGTGGCTTGCTAGAATTTTCCTGGATTTATTTGATAATATTTCTTAGAGAAATATTACAAATACTAGAAATGAACAAAAAGAGTTTTGGAGGGTTTTGTCTAACATATTTATCAAGACCATGTGTTGAAACTCATATATATGGAAAATATATGTCCACTGAGTTTCCCTAAATTTTCTCACATATTTTTGAAACATAAAAATTAATTTTCCCTACAAAAGTCCATTTCTGATCTCAGCAAAGGCATTTAAATAAAATAAAAAATAACCTTTAATTTTTGTGTGGTTTTGGGAAATCTTATAGATAATAGGTTTCAAATAAAATCTTTGGGGCAAAACATTTATCCTAATTTGAGGATTTGTAGTACAAACTTCAGTTTTGGGTTTTTGAGAACCTAGGTCAAATAAATGCTTTTTGGCCAAAATAATATTTTATAAAAATAGTTGTATGTCCTATATACATCGTATGATCATTGGGCAAAGTATTTGGGGTATGGAGAAGAGTCTAGAGAGTAGGAGGATTTCTGTGAATTAAGTCACACACAACCTAGCAAGCATAGTCAAAACAATCAAGTCTTCACAAGCACACAAAAAGTTTTACTTGATCAAAATTTTAAACTTTATTAACATAGTGATGTGATTCAAAACACAGGGTGTGATAGACCTACCCCCTTACAAGAATATCATCCCCGAGATTCCTAAGCTTGGCCCTAAAGATATAAGTAAATTCAGATATGAGGTAGTCTTCATGCTTCTAGGTTGGTTCTGCTTCGTTGCGGTTGGTCCACTGGACCTTGAAGTACATGAATATGCAGCTTCAGGTGAAACGCTCGGCTTTGCCTAAGATGCAAACTGGACCCTCACGATAAGTGAGGTCTGGCTAAAGGTCGATGGCTTGATGGTCCATGTGCTTGTAGAGGTCTAGGCGGTTGGGAACTTTAAGAGACTTCTGGAGTTGCGACACGTGGAAAACGTTGTGCACATCGGATAACTCGGAAGGTAACTCTACCTAGTAGGCAACTTCTCCTCGTCTTGTGGTGATCTTGAAAGGTCCAGTATATCTTGGCGAAAGCTTACCTTTTATGTGGAAACACTTGGTTCCTTTGAGAGGCATGACTCGGAGATATACATGATCTCTAACTTTGAGGTGGGAGTCGACATAGCTCTTCTGCCTTGACTTGGAGGTTTCCAAATGTTCTTTGACAAATTGAACCTGCTTTTCTGCTTTGCGCCAAAAATCTAGTCCAAAGATTAGTCCTTCTCCGATCATTGTCGAGTTGAGGGAAGTGCGACATTTGCGACCATATAGCACCTCAAATTGTGCCATATGCAGTCTGTACTAGTGGCTATTGTTATAGGGTAATTCAGTGAAAGGCAAGCAATATTCCCTCTTGGATACATGCACAAAATCACAAACACGAAGCATATCCTAGAGTATCTGGTTTACTCGCTCCGTCTGTCCTCCGGTCTGGGGTGAAAAGTGGTGATGAAGGATAGCTTGGTTTCCATGGCTTCTTGAAATTTCTTACGGAATCTTGAGGTAAACTAGGTACCTCGGTCTAACACAATCTCCTTACGAGATCCATGAAGGCTCACCATATGGTCGATGTAGATATTGGCTAACTGGCTTCCATGATAGGTGATCTTTACGGGAATGAAGTGGGCTACCTTGGTCAAATGGTCGACAATGACTAAAATGGAATCACATCCCTTGCTTGACCTGGGAAACCCGGTGATGAAGTCCATCCCAAATTTTCCCTACTAGCATTCATGCACTTTGAGAGGTTGTAACAATCTAGCGGGTCTCTGATGCTCAGCTTTGACTCTGTCGCATATGACACACTTAGCGACAAGGGTGTCTATCTCCCTCTTCATCACGTGCCACTAGAATCTTGCTTTGAGGTCTTGAATGTCTGCCTAGTGGAACCCAAGGTACCATGGCCCGTCTATCGTTAGCCCTAAGGGTGGAGTGTGTGGACCCCGACTCATAAGTCGTGATCACCGAATGCACGTGTATAGTGATCCCAGAGATCAATGCTCACTGAACACACAAAAGCTGAATAACAAGTGTCTTACAGCCATATGTACCGTCTAATACAAATAGAGACCATTAAGGTCAAGTCTTACATAGACAGGGCCTCGAAGGACGACACACCAACATGACTAGCAGCGGAAATCTTGAACGAAAACATGAACCCAAGCCATCTTCCTGAACCTATAAGCATTCTGACTAGGAAGCGTCCTAGTTCGCATGTTCGTCACCAACAAAATCTTCTCCATATTCGTGCTCTTCCATGCTTGGCCAATTAAACAACTAGTGGCAGGCCAATGAGTACTTCGAATGTACTCGAAAGCAACCCATGTTGTGGAACAAGGCGATAATAAAGCATGATATAGCATTAATAGGTCATTTGAGGAAAGCAGGTTTTTCCAGTGCAATGACATGATCAACTTTTCGTGAGGGAATGCATCATGAGGTAACCGATATCCATGTGAAAAGGTTTCAGATATCAATATCATCTGGGGATTGAAAATCCCGTGCTCACCCATCATGCTAAGTCGCCCGACTTACCTCGGGTATCATTTTTCTCACACACACGCACACTATTTGGTAAACATGGACATAGCCCATGAGCGGTCATCCAACTATCCTTAACAGTGGACACAACTACTCGAATAGTTTTACACTCTATAGAGGTTGCACACTTTACCCACAAGACTCGGGAAACTTTCGTGTTATTCCACGACTCCCGATATTTCTCATACCCAAGGTAAGTACCCGAACATTACCTTTCCGATGACGATACTAGAAAAGACTCCACTCGTCGGTGACAATCCCTCGTGATGTACATCACACGTATCATTCATGAGGGCACGCAACGGTGTGCCCGGTATTGATGAAAACAGCCCATGGTCGTGCTTTATCGGCATGACCCCGTGTGTAGAGTGACCTCATCACTCTCGCCACTAGTATTGCGGGCTCTCTACTAGCACCAACCATAGTGATTCGTAAAGCCCCGTCCCATAAGGGGTATCGTGGATGTACATGTAATGTTGGAGTAGCGGTCGCAACTTAAACCAATCCGACTTCCAAGATCACACGCTCACTATCATCGGTACAACACATCTTTCTCAAGTGGCTACCTAGCTCACACCATCTCCCTCGGGCATTAGTGGCACACGACGGGTTTTTTGATAAAAACCTTTGAAATCACTTTCTTTTATCGCACCATGCATACTCCCATCCCATTTGCATAGCAACTATTAGCAATCTTATTGCTTCCCACCCGCACGACCCTCATAGTAAGGTAGGGTCATGCTCAAGTGCAAGTATCAAGCAAGGACTTTCTCAGGGACAATACACCAAGGGGGTCACTGATTCATCATGCTCCCATGCATGGGAACGGAGTACTACATGACATGAATAAAAATAGTTTTTGAGACATTGTCAAAGGGTTGCTTGCCTCGCTCAACAAAGTCTCCAGGGTCTTCAAAGTCTTCTGGTCCAAGTCCTTCGTCAACCACACAATCTATCATCGCAAATATAATGGAAAATAATAAGACCACGACAAAAACAGGAAAAATAACACACTCAGAAAAATGTCAACCCATTTAAAAAAATACTAGTGTGAGAATAGAAACTCTGAAAATTGTTGGGTTTTATTTTTAAATTGCAAAAAGTTATGAGAACCATTTTAACAAAAGGTTAAAATACCCTAAACATAATACAAGTGGCGCTATAAAATACAACATAATATTACAAGATGTTAGGTGGAGGAATATTTGGATTAGGATAAATATTCATCCGTGTGGGATTTTTGCAAAACTGAGATAAAAATAAAAAGAAAAAGGGCCAGAGTGCCTGCGCCAGAATTGGCTAGTAACTAGGCCGGCCCAGAGGTGAACCAGCCCAGGCAAGCCGGGCATACACGCCGCACCAAGTGTAAACCTGATGGGCAGATCTAGGGGGCTAGTGAGAAAGAGAGGGGGCGAGGGAGAGGTGCGAGAGGCTGACGAATGGACCCCACCTATCGGGTCCATCGTCAACCCCAACCTAGAGGGCGGCGAGGCTCACCGGCGGCAACAGGGACCACGACGAGGCAAGCTCGCGATGGGGATGGGCTCATGAGCGAGTCCCTGATCAGGTGGAGGTGGAGAGGACCGCCGGAGCGCAGGCAGTTGCCGACGACGAGGTCTCGCAGCGAAGGTGCTTCGGGAGGTGTTTGCCTAGGCCGTTTCCTGCAACAAAAAGGACGTGGGAGAGGGGAAACGCACGAGGAGAGCATGGGAGGGCCGAAGGAAGAAGAAGGATGTCCAGAGCGACTCCCTACCGTGAAATCGACGGCAGGCCGAGGCGGCTGAGCTGCGGCTCGAACTTGAGCTCAGGGAGCTTGGGACGTGAAATGGGTGCACTAGCGCTCCATTAGGAGCAGGGAAGAGAGATAAGAGGGGAGAAGGGGTCTTGGAGGAGCTTTACATAGGCGGGGGACGAGACCACCATGGACCTGTGTGCCGTAGTTGGCTACGACTGTCACTGGGGGCATGGGAGAAGAAATTGGTGGCTCGGGGGTCTTCCTCGAAGTCCTCAATGACCATAGGGAGAGAGAGGAGAGGGGGAGCGCGTGCGAGGTCATGCATTGGTCGGCTCAGGCGGCACGCGCTCACACGGGAGAGGACAACATGAGGGGCAGAAAGGTGGGGGTCGTTCCCATGGCGTCTTGCGAACGTTAGGGCGCTACTCCTGGCATGCAGGAGGGGCTCGAGGAGGGCACGCACGCGAAGTCAATCTCCGGGTGCGCTGCGGTTGTCCTGTACCACACTCCAGTGCGCACGCATGGTCAACATGATGATGCTACTGACGCGCTCGGGCGCGGCTACTAACTCCCTTTTGCTGCAGGAGGATTAAACAATATAGGCGGAACCATTGGATGCTCCAAGAACTGCCCGGGGAAGAGAGAGGATTGAGAGAGAGGGAAGAAAGTGGCTGTCCAGGGTCTTGGAAGTGGGGTTTTACCCGTGCAATCATAGAGCTAGGCACCAGGAAACTTACCGGGGTTCTGGGGGTGGCCCTATGAAGTTGTTGTAAATTTTTGGGGTGAAGGTTAATTGCTTTCGATGCCCCAGAAACAGAATTGGCATTTTGATAGAAGGTGTTTGATTGGGTTTTGGGAAATATTCCTTTCCCAAATTGTTGTGAAACTTTACAGGATGGAATTGTGGGTAGGATAAATAGGGGTCACCAAGTTTGAGCTCATTTGAGCAAAGTTGGCAATGTAAACATGAAAAATCCTAGAAATGGATAGAATCAGATTCCTCTGGACCTAGGTGATCAAATCAACTCCCACAAATGCACAACTTGGTGTATGTAATGCCCCAAGAGTGTAACTTGCCATATTTGGAACCTTCTGTATGTGGGTCCATCTTGTCATTGCCATGAGAGCTCAATGCATATGTTATTTCATGTGATGTCACCTTGTCTTATTTCCCTTTGCATGCATGCATCCTTATCATTCCATGTCTTGTGTTTGTTGCCTTGTGAATCCATGTGATGTAGGGTATGTGATGTGATGAAGTGATGAGGATATGTGAAGTGATGTGGGTGTTGATTGTAAGTAGGAAGCTATGTGCATTGCAATAGGATTCAAAACTTCTTCCTGTCTTTTATCTCAAAGCCAAGATTCTCTTGCTCCTTCCTTGTTTTAAAAATGCCCATGCTTTAGTATGAATTGTGGTGGATGTGATGCTTGGTTTTAGTGATTTGAAACTTTGTTTGACAGGTGGAAAATATTCACAAAACAGTGGATTAAATTTTGTTTTGTAAATATTTATATGCTTCAAAAATCCCTTTTCTATTTTATTCAAAAAGGTCATAATTTCTTATGACCAGGGGCATTTTTATTTTTATTTTTGGTGCCATAGGTTTCCCTCGGAGTTTATTTGTTTTACTGGTGTTGGTTTTAAATAATAAACCAGTGGGTTTCTTTTCTCTTACCTGTCGCCAGCATGGGCCTCTTTCCCTCCCGAGGCCCATCTCTTCCCTCTGTTTCCCCGCTGCAGCCCAAGCGCGCTCCTTCTCCTTTCTTCTGACGGCGTCGTCCCCGTGCGCTGCTTTCCGTCTGATGCTGCAGAGAGAGCGAGACAGGGATTGACGGCCTGCGTCCCATCCACGGCCATATAGTCCTCGGCATGCGTGCCCCTTGGCCTAGGGTTCCGCATCCCACTCCTAGCGCCGCCACTTTCCCCTCCATCTCTCTCTTCCTCACCAAGGTAAGATCTGTAGATCAGGTACAGAGAGAGGGAAGTAGAACGCCGCCGTCGTCCACCACACTTCCATCACCTCCGGTGCCGGCCAGCATGTCCGGGAGCTCAGGGGAAGCCCCCGCGTTCCATTCCCGTCACCGGTGAGGTCGGGGAGCGACCACACCGACGGGCAGGAGCTCTTCTCAGGCGTGTTCCCAGTGTTCCCGTTCCCCTGCTTCGGTCTGCATCAGTTCGACTTTCACGTCGTCTCGAAGCTTGTTCCTCCGATCGGCTACCTCTCCACTCCTTCCTCTCGGTGAGCCTGCTCTCTTCCTCCCTCCCCCTCGTTAGATCGGCCTAGGTGTTTGTTGTTGTGCTTCTCTGATCAGAGAAGAGAACGGTCGGTCATGTGATATGTGCAAGTGTGTGTGCTCTACTCGTCCCGATGCTCAGGGCAGGGACTTCCCTAGCACATGAGTAGTAACGATAGGATCCCTGCTGGCACAACAGTAGCGATGGAGGCCAAGCTCCGGTTAGCGATGCTGCATCGTCTCTATTGCAGGAGCAGAGAGGGGTACCGAATAGGCAAACCCCTCTTCTCTGTGAAGTATCGTAGCGCAGCATAATGGTTTGCAGTATGGTGTGTTGATCAGGCGGTCGTGGGATCGAGACCCCGCGGTGCCACCCCCTTTTTGTAGTTTATTCGGCAGAGTAGCATCAGTAGCGCAGGGGAGTAGCTGATCCTATTAAACTCCCCTGATCTGTCGAATGAGATGGCAGTAGTGCAGTGGTTATAGCTGCTGGTGGTGTACAGGGGCTCTTGGGTTTGAATCCCCCAAGCCCTTCTATTTTTTTGCATTTCTTTTATTGTGCTCTATTGCTTGCTATATATTGTTGCTGCAGCTGCTTGAGAGCAAGGTTTGGCTGCTAGTTAATTATTCCAGCATGTTGTCTAGTTGTTTTACTACTAGCATGTGTGGTGATGATGGTGTAGGCTTTGTGTGCATGAGTGAAAGGGTGAGCTAAATCATGTATATGTGTGTGTATGGCACTAAGGTAGTGATGCTTATGTGCATGTGCAAGCTTCCATGATGTGCATGTGTGTGGATCATCACCCAAGAGTGTGTAGTTGTTGTATGTGGAGAGTGCTTGTGTGGTGCAAGTGCCTATGATCTTGTGTGGTGGGTGGGTTTCCCCTCCACCTACTTGTGTGTAGTGTATGTGTGCATGTGTGTGAGTGTCACACATGCTCAAGGCATCTTGTGCCTTGATAAGTATATGTGCAAGTTTGTATGTGTCGGTGTAAGAGTGCATGATGTGCTTGATCTAAGTAGTGTGTGTTTTAACTAGCATGTGTAGGTGCTTGTTTTAGTTGTGCTTGAGTAAGTGTGTGTGTGGTGGTGTGCTAAGGCACATGAACATGAGGTCTACCCCTCATCCGCACCATTGGATATGTGAGTGTGTGCAAGTGCATGTGTAGGTGATAATCTAGTGAGGAGCACATGTGATGATGCACTATTCACCTCTATGTGATTCCATGTATTTTTCCGTCTTAGCTTTGTGCTCTTTTGTTCTATGCAAGTGCCTATGTATTATATATGTTTTTGGGGGTAGAATCATCCCAGGAATCCAATGGTGGAATCAGTTTTGCCTTTGGAACACTTTCTGGGAATGTCATATTTCTGTTTTGTTCAATGTTTAGTGCTTGGTTCCATGTGATGTGATGAGCCCAAGAGGTTGATTCCTTGTTGTGGCAGTAGAGGGTGAACCCCTCTATAACATGTTGGGTTTTTTTTATGCTTAGGAGTTCATATGTGCATGTTGTGCCTAGTCAAAGTAGGCATGTGGCTGAATATTCCAGTCAGTGAAAATCTGTGATTTTCACTAAGTGTGAGAAACTGCTGTTATTTTCTTCCCTTGTAGTTGTGCTTGTAGAAGTTTATGTGTTGGGAATCAGCCCCTGTAATCAACTGAGAAGTTGTAGCTTTTGTGCTTGTCTAGCTCTCTGTCAATTTTCATTCCATTTGGCTTCCTGTAGATATTGTTTTGGGTTCTGTCAAAATGCTTCAGAGCATAAACAACTAGTGAGAATATAAGAATTTCACTAAGTCCATGAAAACTGATATTTTTGGTCAAGTTAGCAGCTGTAGATCTTTCTATGTGAAACTCCTTTGCATTATCTTTTTGCTCATGCTTGTAGAGGTTTTGAATAACTTCTGCCGCATATCCTATTTGGCATATTTGGGTGGCTGTAGGTGCTTTGCATGTAGCTCTCAAACTGCTATGTTGCTGTTTATGACAGAATGTATAGTTTTGATGTTTTGATGCTTGTGAGTGCATAGTTGCTGGTGTGGTGATATTCCTTGCACCACCCCATCCATATTTGTTTTTTTTGTGATTTGGCAACCTGGCAATACCAGAAGTATGCCATTGGAGTGTGTTGTGAAGGATTTGATACGTAGGACTCCGTTTCTTGTTTCGTTGTTTCTGGTTGATCCGTAGCTTCGTTCGTAACGTTCTTTATATGTTTTTGCATCGTTTTCGCGTGATGCATCTGTTCATGACATCTTCATGCATGTCAAGATAGCTTAGAGTGCAGTTCTTCTCATGCATGTGCAAGTGACTAGAATAGAGATGCATGTTCATTTCATCTCATGCATCATGTGCTTGTTGCATCTTGTTGTGCTGTTGTTCATTGGATGATATTTTTATGTGGGTAGCACCGGGCTCGGAGAACGAGTACGTGGATCCGGGAGAGAACCTGCAGGACGAACAAGAGCAGTTCCAAGCAAAGGACATCAGAGGCAAGACGATATGACCTTGATTCCATCTCTAGACTTGTTATGCTAGATTCACGTTTCCTTTATCATATGCTCGCTGCCTACCACTGAAATAATTTCCTCCTGATATTGCCATGAAACCCAAACACTTTTCCCCTCCTAGCAAATCTTGAATGTCTAAGTAGGCTTGCTCAGCTTCTAATGATAGCATTGCTAGTTGCATGTGCAATTGTCTCATGTGATAACATGAGTTTGATATCATTATGTTAAATATGTTATTTAATTAATGCACATATATACTTGGTAAATAACAGAAGGCCTAGCCTTTTGCCAGGTGTTTTGTTCCGTTATTGCCGCCATAGTTACCGGCTACCGGTGTTTGATTCCATAACTGATCGCTCCTAACACGTTCGGGGTTGTTATGGGGACCCCCTTGATAAATCGTGTAGTGTTAAGACTTGTCCGACAGGACCCAACATTGGTGTTAATTTGCTAATCACTTAATAATAGTCTGCATAGGGAATAGCTACCCCGAGGAATAAATCAACAACCCGGGCCAGTGCTCCTCATGAGTGTTGGTCCAAACTTGAGCACTGTGCGGGGCCAACTCAGAGCAACTTGAGAGATTTCTGTCAGGCCACTGTATGCGCCGCTCATCCGTCGTGTCCTTAGACTGAGATACGCGGCTCTTATCGAGGTCATCGGCATGATGGGAGGTCCTGCTAGTCTTGTCTTACCTTAGCGATATATCTTGCGTATAGGAATCCCGGTGAGGCTTTGGTTCTCCCCAGAGTTGAGGTTTTCCTCTAAGGAATCCGACGAGATCACGAGCTTCGTGATAGAGGATTACTTTGCGGCCCGTGACCGTTTGTGATGGCCTAGTTGGAGCACCCCTGCAGGGTTTAATCTTTTGGAAAGCCGTGCCCGCAGTTATGTGGCAACTTGGAATATTTGTTAACATCTGGTTCTACATAACTTGAACTAATCTAATAAAATTGCCAAAAGACTGTGTGCGTAACCGTGACTATCCCCTTCGAAGACCTCTCTTCGTTCGGGAACACGATGGGGTCATGATTGACGTAAGTAGGTGTTCAGGATCACTTATTGATCACCTAGACTTCGCCCGCTAGCATAGACCACCATCTATATCTTGTCTATGTAAGTTAGCCACCATATATGCTTAGGATGCTGCAACCTAAACACTGAACCTTCCATACCTAATAACTTGACTAGTTCTGGCACCGAGGTCATAGATTGCCGAGTCCCCATGGCTCACAGATTACTTCAACACACCAACAGGTACACGTACGCCCGACACAGGTGATCTCGACGGCACGCAGCTGGCGTGGCAGTATGATGAGGAGAACGACCGCCTGTACGAGAACTATCCAGAAGACTGAGGCGTGGTCGTGATCGTGGGCAAGCAAGCAGGGTAGCATAGCCTTTCCTCATATTATGTAGTCCGTAGTGGAACTACCTTGTTTGAATAAATGTGTGATGTAAACTCTGATATTATTTATGGGATGGAAGATGAATCCCTATTTGTCATTCTATTATTATGTATGTGCAATGTTATCGTGCTTGCGAAACGCTTAGATGCGCTTCTTTCCATTTTGGGGCCTCGTTCCCTAAATCGGAAAGGACCGCACCTTAGTCGTTACAAGTTGGTAATCAGAGCCTTACGACCATAGAAGACTTTGTGTGATCCTACTTGGCCGAGTCGAGTCTAGTAAAATGTTTTGAGTCTTAGTTATATCGGAGAGTAGGATTCTTTTTTCTCCTCTTCCATGCTCTGGTGAGGTTCCCGACTTGGGAAATCTTAATTCTACTCCGCTTCTTGCTCAAAAATTTTTTAGGATCACGCGGGTATTTTGAAATCTATATGATTTCGATGTGACAGAGTTCTGTCTTGGTGCCTCCTGTCTGCCTTGATTTCTTTCAGGGAGTTGAGCTCTAGGGGATTCTTGTGCACATCGCCATCATTCAGATTCCTGTGTATCTCAGAATGAAGGATGTTTGCAATTGCTTCAATACTAGTAGTGGCGAGATAACCCTGATGTCCCCAGTACCGACGCAGATTGTTCGGGAATACTGCCATACATTGTATCGTTGTGATCACGAGGGTCTGTTGTAGATGAAGGTCCGAGATTCTGGTTATGTGTTGACTGATGTGATACAGTGGACGGGTTAGTATAGGAGTTGTGTGAATATTACTCCTTCTTTCCGTGTACCGGATTGCATGACCAGATATTTCGGGAATTCATAGGTGGGATATCAAGTAGTGACTTATAGGACAATCTTCCAGGAATTGCATGATGTGAGGTTGGGGTTCAACATTCAGTGGGTATGTTTCTTCACGGTCGTCTTACAACGGTTCTCGTTGTGTCTTAAAGAGTCCTTGTAGCTCGCTACAACTCGGGGATACTTCGTAAGTCGTGTGCACTACCTTGCACAGGATGGCTACTGTGAATTCGAGCCCGTGCGATCTTATCCATGAAGATATCAGATGAAATCTCGATCATATGTTTGTTCCGAGCAGTTCTAGCTCATACTTGTTTGCAAGTGGTCTTAATCAGAATTTTGTCGACAGTCACTTTGAGGAAGCATTCTTACTATTTCGTTCGAGTGCAATTGCTAATATTCCTGTTTAGATATTCCTGCCATTTTTGATTCAGCTATACCGTCAATTTATTCTGTGGGCTAAAGTGTTGTCTGTCTTCAAGATGGCTCCACCAACTCGTCAGAATCCAGGTCGTGAGGATGTGCCGCCACCACCTCCTCCTCCGTCGCCGACTCCTCCTGCAAAGGCTTGGCAAGCGGTGATGGCTGCTAGAAATGCAAACACTCAGATGTTGATTCAGTTGTTGCAAGAGAGGACTAATCAGCAGCAAGGCAATTTCCAGCATGGTGGCAATCAGTTTGCTAATCTGAGTCAGTTCCTGTCAAATCAGCCAAAGACTTTCACTTCGTGTGACCAGCCGTTTGATGTTGAGGATTGGATCCGCGACATGAACAAGCACTTTGAATGCAGCAATGTTCGTCCTAAGGATTTCGTCAAGTTTGCAACATTCCATCTCAAGGGGCAAGCATCTATCTGGTGGCAACAGTTGAAGGATTCCAGGGGTGCTAGAGTGATCACTTGGAATGAGTTCTGTCGTGACTTCAGATCCCACTACATTCCGTCCCGCTTTGTGGAGGAAATGCGTGAGAAGTTCACACGCTTGAAGCAAGGTGATAACTCCGTGTACAAGTACAACGTCGAGTTCCACGAGCTAGCCCGATACGCCTTGCAGGATATCCCTGATCAGAAGAGCAAGATTTATCAGTTCAGAGGTGGCTTGAAAGAAGATTTGCACATAGCTCTTGCTTTGCACGATCCTGAGGAGTTCGATAAGTTCTACAACTTAGTTCTCAGGGCTGAGGCACCTTTGCTCAGGGTGGACAATTCTAAGAAGTGCTTCAGAGATTCCAGCTCGTCTTCTACTCAGGTGGTTCAGAAGCAACAGAATTATTGGGTGTCTCCTCCTCCTCCTCGACACACACAGCAGTTCAAGCATTCTGGTGGCCGTGGTTCTTCCCACCCACCTAACCCAGCTTTCCAGCAGCAGAAGCAAGGGCCTCCTCAGACACAGTACCGTCAGCCAGCAGATGTTACTTGTCACAAATGTGGGCAGAAGGGTCACTATGCCAACAAGTGCACTTCTCAGCTCTGTCTTCCGCCTCCTCCTCCAGGCAAACCTCCAAGCAATGCTCTCGTGAAGTTCAACCCCAGGTCTGCTCGAGTCAACATGGTGAATGCGGCTGAGGCAGAAAACTCGTCAGATGTGATCATGGGTAACCTCCTCGTTAATGATATTCCTCCTAAAGTGTTGTTTGATTCTGGTGCTTCTCATTCGTTCATGTCTAGAATGTTCCTTGCCGAGCATGATTTTGATTCTGAGTATTTGAAGAAGGCATTACGTGTGGTGTCACCCGGTACTCTTATGAGCACCAACAAAGTGGTTCGAGATGTCTCTGTCAAGATAGGGAGTTATTCTTTTCTGGCGTCCCCTATTGTCTTGGGCAATTCCGACATTGATTTGATCCTTGGTATGGACTGGTTGGCCATGAACAAGGCATCGATTGATTGTGAAGCTAAATAAGTGAAGCTTACTCACTCTTCAGAGGACGTGATTATATTCGCGGCGCGCGATGACACAATCCGTCTGTTCTCTTTGAATGAAAAGGGTGAGATTAATCCTATTTCGGAAGTCCCAGTGGTCTGCGAATATGAAGATGTGTTTCCAGAAGAGCTGCCAGGAATGCCTCCGCACCGAGAAGTTGAATTTGTTATTGAGCTTGAACCAGGTACTGAGCCTGTGTGCAAACGGCCGTACAAATTGGGTCCAGAAGAGCTGAAGGAACGTAAGAGGCAACTCGATGAGCAGGAGCGTTTGGGTCTGATGAGACCAAGCTCGTCTCCGTGGGGCTGTGGAGTTTTGTTTGTCAAGAAGAAGGATGGCACGGACCGATTGTGTGTCGATTATCATCCATTGAACAAGAAGAAAATCAGGAACAAGTATCCACTTTCGAATATAAATGAGTTGTTCGAACAGTTGAAAGGGGCTAAGATCTTCTCCAAGCTCGATCTCAGAATGGGCTATCATCAAATCGCATTTGCGAAGAGGATATTCCGAAGACTGCTTTCAGGACAAGTTTTGGCTCGTATGAGTATACGGTCATGTCTTTTGGTCTGGCAAATGCTCCTCTGACATTTTGTCGAATGATGAAACTACATATTCTCTTCGTTCAAGAATGAGTTCGTATTGCTGTATCTCGATGATTTTTTGGTCTTTTCAGAAACTGAGGAAGAACATGAAGAACATCTCAGATTGGTGCTTGATAAGCTGAGAGAGCGCAAATTCTATGCCAAGTTTTCCAAGTGTGAGTTCTGGTTGAAAGAAGTTGTCTATCTTGGGCACATTATCTCTGCCGAGGGCATCAAAGTTGATCCGTCGAAGGTGCAGGCCATTGTTGAGTGGGAGCCTCCGCAGAATGTGAAGCAGCTTCGAAGCTTTCTCGGGCTTGCAAGCTATTGTAGAAGGTTCGTTGAGAACTTCTCCAAGATTGCTAAGCCTCTCTCAAATCTTCTTCAGAAGGGTGTGAAGTATGCTTGGTCTCCAGAGTGTCAGTTGGCCTTTGACACACTCAAAGAGAAGCTCACCGCTACTCCAATCTTGGTTCCTCCTGATGATTCCAAGCCTTACCAAGTGTTCAGCGACGCCTCTCTTCAGGGTCTTGGTGCAGTTCTGATGCAAGAGAAGAAAGTGGTTGCTTATACCTCCAGACAGTTGAAGCCAGCGGAGAAGAGTTATCATGTGAATGATCTTGAACTGGCAGCACTCGTACATGCTCTGATGACTTGGAGACACCTCTTGTTGGAACGAAAGGTTGAAGTGTTCACCGACCACAAGAGTCTCAAGTACATCTTCACCCAGCCTAACCTGAATCTCCGGCAAACTCGTTGGGGTGGAAATGCTCCAAGATTTAATCCGAGTGTTGAGTACACGCCAGGCAAAGCTAATGTCGAGGCAGATGCTTTGAGCAGGAAGGATTACTACAACAGTCTCATTGTGCAACCTCTCCAGCCTGACCTTTGTGAATCTTTCAGAAAGCTCAACCTTCAGTTAGTACCTCAGGAATTTCTTGCAAATCTTCAGATCTCTCCTACCTTGGAAGATAAGGTCCGAGCAGCATAGCTTCTTGATGCAATGGTGAAGAAAGTCAAGATTGGCATGACAAAGGGACTTCCCAAATATAAGTGCTTCAGTGTTGATGCCAGAGAAACGTTGTTCTTTGAGGATCGTCTTGTCGTTCCGAAAGGTGATCTCAGAAAGGTAATCATGGAAGAAGCTCATAACTCTCTGCTCTCTATACATCCTGGAAGCTCCAAGATGTATCAGGACTTGAAACAGACCTTCTGGTGGACTCGCATGAAGCGTGAGATTGCGCAGTTCATAAGTGAATGTGATGTATGTCGAAGGGTGAAAGTAGAGAATCAACGTCCAGCAGGTCTTTTGCATCCATTGCCCATTCCCGAGTGGAAGTTCGACCATATTGAGATGGATTTCATCACCGGGTTTCCGAAGTCCAAGAAGGGTAATGATGCCATCTTCGTCGTCATCGACAAGTTGAGTAAAGTGGATCATTTTCTTCCAGTCAAGGAATCCATCTCCGCAGCTCAGCTTGCAGGATAGTGCCTTTGCACGGCGTGCTTATGATGATTTCTTCGGATTGCGGAAGTATCTTCACTTCGACGTTCTGGGACTCTTTTCAGTCTGCGATGGGCACGAAGATACGCTTCAGCACAACTTTTCATCCTCAGACTAGTGGTCAAGTGGAGCAAGTCAATCAGGTTCTTGAGGATATGCTGAGAGCCTGTGTTATCTCTTTTGGTATGAACTGGGAAGACTGCCTGCCTTTCGCTGAGTTCTCGTATAACAACAGTTATCAAGCTAGTTCAGGCAAAGCTCCGTTTGAGATTCTCTATGGCAGGAAGTGTCGTACCCCGCTCAACTGGTCCGAGACCGGCGAGCGTCAGATTCTTGGGAATGACTTGATAGAAGAAGCTGAAGAGATGTGTCGGGTCATTCGGGATAATCTCAGAGCAGCTCAGTCCCGACAGAAGAGCTATTATGATAGCAAGCATCGTGACATGTCTTATGAGCTTGATGACTTTGTCTATCTCAAGGTGTCCCCAATGAAGGGTACACAATGCTTTGGCATCAAAGGCAAGCTTGCGCCTCGTTTCGTTGGTCCTTTCAGAGTTGTTGGCAAGAGAGGCAACCTTGCATACCAGCTCGAGCTCCCGTCAAACTTTGCAAATGTGCACGACATGTTCCATGTCTCTCAGCTCCGGAGATGCTTCAAGACTCCCAAGCACACTATTCATCTTCAAGACATCGACCTTCAACCCAACCTATCCTATCGTGAGCATCGAGTTGCGGTTCTCGAGGCGACTGAGTGCAAGACCCGCAACAAGACTGTCAAATTTCTCAAAGTGCAATGGTCACACCATTCCGATAAAGAGGCCACTTGGGAACGCGAGGATCACCTCCGTTCTGAATTCCCAGAGTTCTTTCAATCTTAGATCTCGGGTCGAGATCTTCTTGTAGTGTGGGAGAGTTTGTAATGCCCCAAGAGTGTAACTTGCCATATTTGGAACCTTCTGTATGTGGGTCCATCTTGTCATTGCCATGAGAGCTCAATGCATATGTTATTTCATGTGATGTCACCTTGTCTTATTTCCCTTTGCATGCATGCATCCTTATCATTCCATGTCTTGTGTTTGTTGCCTTGTGAATCCATGTGATGTAGGGTATGTGATGTGATGAAGTGATGATGATATGTGAAGTGATGTGGGTGTTGATTGTAAGTAGGAAGCTATGTGGATTGCAATAGGATTCAAAACTTCTTCCTCTCTTTTACCTCAAAGCCAAGATTCTCTTGCTCCTTCCTTGTTTTAAAAATGCCCATGCTTTAGTATGAATTTTGGTGGATGTGATTCTTGGTTTTAGTGATTTGAAACTTTGTTTGACAGATGCAAAATATTCACAAAACATTGGACTAAATTCTGTTTTGTAAATATTTATATGCTCCAAAAATCCCTTTTCTATTTTATTCAAATAGGTCATAATTTCTTATGACCATGGGCGTTTTTATTTTTATTTTTGGTGCCATAGGTTTCCCTGGGAGTCTATTTGTTTTACTGGTGTTGGTTTTAAATAAGAAACCCAAGTGGGTTTCTTTTCTCTTACCTGTCGCAAGCATGGGCCTCTTTCCCTCCCGAGGGCCATCTCTTCCCTCTGTTTCCCTGCGGCAGCCCAAGCGCGCTCCTTCTCCTTTCTTCTGACGGCGTTGTCCCCGTGCGCTGCTTTCCGTGTGATGCTGTAGAGAGAGCGAGACAGGGATTGACGTCGTTCGTCCCATCCGCGGCCATATAGTCCTCGACGTGCGTGCCCCTTGGCCTAGGGTTCCGCATCCCCCTCCTAGAGCTGCCACTTTCCACTCCAACTCTCTCTTCCTCCCCAAGGTAAGATCTGTAGATTAGGTACAGAGAGAGGGCAGTAGAGCGCCGCCGTTGTCCACCGCGCGTCCATCTCCTCCGGCACCGGCCAGAATGTCCGGGAGCTCGGTGAGGCCGGGGAGCGACCACACCGACGGGCAGGAGCTCTTCTCCGGCGTGTTCCCGGTGTTCCCGTTCCCCTGCTTCGGTGTGCATCAGTTCGGCTTTCGCGTTGTCTCCAAGTTTCTTCCTCCGATCGGCTACCTCTCCACTCCTTCCTCTTGGTGATCCTGCTCTCTTCCTCCCTTCCCCCTCGTTAGATCGGCCTAGGTGTTCGTTGCCGTGCTTCTCTGATCAAAGAAGAGAACAGTCGGTGATGTGATATGTGCAAGTGTGTGTGCTCTACTCGTCCCGATGCTCAGGGCAGCGACTTCCCTCGCGCAGGAGTAGTAATGATAGGATCCCTGCTGGCGCAGCAGTAGTGGTGGAGGCCATGCTCCGGTGAGCGACGCTGCATCGTCTCTGTTGGAGGAGCAGAGAGGGGTACCCAATAGGGAAACCCCCTCTTCTCTGTTAAGTCCCGTAGCGCAGCGTAATGGTTTGCAGTATGGTGTGTTGATCATGCGGTCGTGGGATCGACACCCCGCGGCGCCACCCCCTTTTTGTAGTTTATTCAGGAGAGTAGCATCAGTAGCGCAGGGAAGTAGCTGATCCTGTTAAACTCCCCTCATCTGTCGAATGAGACGGCAGTAGTGCAGTGGTTATAACTTCTGGTGGTGTACAGGGGCTCTTGGGTTTGAATCCCCCCAAGCCTTTTTTTGCATTTCTTTTGCTGTGTTCTATTTCTGGCTATATATTGTTGCTGCAGCTACTTGAGAGCAAGGTTTGGCTGCTAGTTAATTATTCCAGCATGTTGCCTAGTTGTTTTATTGCTAGCATGTGTGGTGATGATGGTGTAGGCTTTGTGTGCATGAGTGTAAGTGTGAGCTAAATCATGTATATGTGTGTGTATGGCACTAAGGTAGTGATGCTTATGTGCATGTGCAAGCTTCCATGATGTGCATGTGTGTGGAGCATCACCCAAGAGTGTGTAGTTGTTGTATGTGGAGAGTGTGCAAGTGCCTATGATCTTGTGTGGTGTGTGGGTTTCCCCTCCACCTACTTATGTGTAGTGTATGTGATACATGTGTGTGTGTGCATGTGTGTGTGTGTCACACATGCTCAAGGCATGGTGTGCCTTGATAAGTATATGTGCAAGTTTGTATGTGTGGGTGTAAGAGTGCATGATGTGCTTGATGTAAGTAGTGAGTGTTTTAACTAGCATGTGTAGGTGCTTGTTTTAGTTGTGCTTGAGAAAGTGTGTGTGTGGTGGTGTGCTAAGGCACATGAACATGAGGTCTACCCCTCATGTGCACCATTGGATATGTGAGTGTGTGCAAGTGCATGTGTAGGTGATAATCTAGTGAGGAGCACATGTGATGATGCACTATTCACCTCTATGTGATTCCATGTGTTTTTCCTTCTTAGCTTTGTGCTCTTTTGTTCTATGCAAGTGCCTATGTATTATATATGTTTTTGGGGTAGAATCATCCCAGGAATCCAATGGTGGAATCAGTTTTGCCTTTGGAACACTTTCTGGGAATGTCATATTTCTGTTTTGTTCAATGTTTAGTGCTTGGTTCATGTGATGTGATGAGCCCAAGAGGTTGATTCCTTTTTGTGGCATTAGAGGGTGAACCCCTCTATAACATGTTGGTTTTGTTTTATGCTTAGGATTTCATATGTGCATGTTGTGCCTAGTCAAAGTAGGCATGTGGCTGAAAATTCCAGTTTAGTGAAAATCTGTGATTTTCACTAAGTCTGAGAAACTGCTGTTATTTTCTTCCCTTGTAATTGTGCTTGTAGAAGTTTATGTGTTGGGAATCAGCCCCTACAATCAACTGAGAAGTTGTAGCTTTTGTGTTTGTCTAGCTCTCTTTCAATTTTCATTCCATTTGGCTTCCTGTAGATATTGTTTTGGGTTCTGTAAAAATGGTTCAGAGCATAAACAACTAGTGAGAATCTGAGAATTTCACTAAATCCCTCAAAACTCATATTTTTGGTCAAGTTAGGAGTTGTAGATCTTTCTGTGTGAAACTCCTTTGCATTATATTTTTGTTCATGCTTGTAGAGGTTTTGAATAGCTTCTGCCACATATCCTATTTGGCATATTTGGGTGGCTGTAGGTGCTTTGCATGTAGCTCTCAAATTGCTGTGTTGCTGTTTAGGACAGAATGTATAGTTTTGGTGTTTTGATGCTTGTGAGTGCATAGTTGATGGTGTGGTGATATTCCTTGCACCACCCCATCCATACTTGTTTGTTTTGTGATTTGGAACCTGGGAATACCAAAAGTATGCCATTGGAGTGTGTTGTGAAGGATTTGATACGTAGGACTCCGTTTCTTGTTTCGTTGTTTCCAGTTGATCCGTAGCTCCGTTCGTAACGTTCTTTATATGTCTTTGCATCGTTCTCGCGTGATGCATCCGTTCATGACATACTCATGCATGTCAAGATAGCTTAGAGTGCAGTTCTGTCCAGGAGCTTGTATTTTCTTCTCATGCATGTGCAAGTGACTAGAATAGACATGCATGTTCATTTCATCTCATGCATCATGTGCTTGTTGCATATTGTTGTGTTGTTGTTCATTGGATCCTATTTTTATGTTGGGTAGCACCGGGCTCGGAGAACGAGTACGTGGATCCGGGAGAGTACGTGTAGGACGAACAAGAGCAGTTCCAAGCTGAGGACATCACACGCAAGATGATATGACGTTGATTCCGTCTCGACTTGGTATGGTAGATTCAGGTTTCCTTCGTCATATGCTCGCTGCCTACCATTGAAATAATTGCCTCCTGATATTGCCATGAAACCCAAACACTTTCCCCTCCTAGCAAATCTTGAATGGCTAAGTAGGCTTGCTCAGCTTCTAATGATAGCATTGCAAGTTGCAGGTGCAATTGTCTCATGTGATAACATGAGTTTGATATCATTATGTTAAATCTATTATTTAATTAATGCACCTATATACTTGGTAAATAACGGAAGGCCTAGCCTTTTTCCGGGTGTTTTGTTCCGTTATTGCCGCCATAGTTACCGGCTACCGGTGTTTGATTCCATAAGTGATTGCTCCTAACACGTTCGGGGTTGTTATGGGGACCCCCTTGATAAATCGTGTAGTGTTAAGACTTGTCCGGCAGGACCCAAAATTGGTGTTAATTTGCTAATCACTTAATAATAATCTACATAGGGAATAGCTACCCCGAGGAATTAATCAACAACCCGGGCCAGTGCTCCTCATGAGTGTTGGTCCAAACTAGAGCACTCTGCGGGGCCAACTCAGGGCAACTTGAGAGATTTCTACCAGGCCACTCTACAGATCGCCGAACCGTCGTGTCCTGAGACTGAGATACACGACTCTTATCGGGGTCGTCGACACGAGGGAGGTCCTGCTAGTCTTGTCTTACCTTAGCAATATATCTTGCGTATAGGAATCCCGGTGAGGCTTTGGTTCTCCCTAGAGTTGAGGTTTTCCTCTAAGCAATCCTACGAGATCACGAGCTTCGTCATAGAGGATTACTTTGCGGCCCGTGACCGTTTGTGATGGACTATTTGGAGCACCCCTGCAGGGTTTAGTCTTTCGGAAAGTCGTGCCCGCGGTTATGTGGCAACTTGGAATATTTGTTAACATCCGGTGCTAGATAAGTTGAACTAATCTAATAAAATTGCCAACTGTGTGCGCAACCGTGACTGTCCCCTTCGAAGACCTCTCTTCGTTCGGGAACACGGTGGGGTTATGATTGACGTAAGTAGGTGTTCAGGATCGCTTATTGATCAGCTAGACTTCGCCCGCTAGCACAGACCACCATCTATATCTTGTCTACGTAAGTTAGCCACCATATATGCTTAGGATGCTGCAACCTAAACACTCAACCTTCCTTCCCTAATAAGTTGACTAGTTCTGGCACCGAGGTCATAGATTTCCGAGTCCCCTTGGCTCACAGATTACTTCAACACACCAACAGGTACAGGTACGCCCGACACAGGTGATCCCGACGGCACGCAACTGGCGTGGCAGTACGATGAGGAGAACGACTGCTTGTACGTGAACTATCCAGAAGACTGAGGCGTGGTCGTGATCGTGGACAAGCAAGCAGGGTAGCATAGCCTTTTCTCATATTATGTAGTCCGTAGCGGAACTACCTTGTTTGAATAAATGTGTGATGTAAACTCTGATATTATTTATGAGATGGCAGATGATACCCTATTTGTCATTCCATTATTATGTATGTGATATGTTATCGTGCTTGCGAAACGCTTAGATGCGCTTCTTTCCATTTTGGGGCTTCGTTCCCTAAATTGGAAAGGACCGCATCTTTGTCGTTACAGTGTAGCATCCTTATTTGGGGGTTGGATCACTCCAGTAAATACTGGGATCAATTGGATAAACTTTGCAATGTAAAGTTGCTCAAATTTGGTTCTGGACACAGAGGGTTTTGGGATAACTTGGTAAACCAAATTAACTCGGGTTGAGCTGAAAGTTTGCGAGATCACCACATATATCATGTTTGACTTGCTAGAATTTTCCTGTAATTTATTGAGAATATTTCCTATGGAAATATTTCAAAAGCACGAAATAAGCATAAAGGGTTTTGTCCAATATTTTGAACATGACCATGTATTGAAACTCTTATGTATGGAAAATATATGTCCACTCACTTTCCCTAAAGTTTCTCAATATTTTTGGAGTAATAAAATAATTTTTCCACATGAAATACCATTTCTGGCCCTAGAAAGAAGTATTTAAATAAAATACAGAAATAGCTTTTAAAATAATTACTTTATGGTTTTGGGAAATCTTTTTGATAATAGGTTCCAGACAAAATCCTTGTGGTAAAGGATCTCTCCTGAATTGAGGACTTGTAGTGCAAACTCAACTCACGGGTTTTTAGAAAGCTTAAAATTAATAAATACATTTTTAAAGAAAATTTATAAAAATAGTTCTTGGTCCTATTCACATGTCATGATCATTGGGCAATGATTTGGATTAAGGAGAGGAGTTCTTGAGAGAAGAATAATTTTAGTGATTCAAAATTAAATCAAACACATAAGAAAGTAGCTACCAAATCAACCATCACAAGCATGCAAACAGTTTTAATTGGCTCTAATTTCTATAAAATCATCATGTGGCAAAGTGGTACAAACACGGGTTGTGACATGGTGGTGGGCTGGCCGTAGTAGAGGTCATCACGCCCCAGACGTCCTCATGAGGACCTCCTCATGGGGCCACCTCATGGGGCTAGCCATACTGTGCCAAGCATAGCTCCCTACACCCATCACATGAATGGAGCAGTCGCGTGGAGGAGGATGGAAGGCCTCGTGTCAGCCGACACGGACAGGGAGGATTCCCCCTTTGGTGATTTGTAGGCAGCACTAGGTGCCCCTCCAAAAGCGGGTGGCAAAAGGTTACTACTTTGGTGATAGAAGATTAGAGCGTATCGGTGTTGTATGACAAAGGTCACCTTTGAGCCCACAAGCGCGTCACGAAGGCTACTTTACAAGGCGAAGACTACCTTTAGTCAGGATAGGCCTGGTTCTTGTCTCCTTTCAAATTTCCTCCCTATGGCTTTGCCATAGATATTTTCGGGGAAGAGGAGTGAGGCACTACAAGAGGGGACGGCCATGTCCATGTAATAGGATCGAGTCATTATCTCCCCAAAACACCCTATGTACCGTAGTATCAAGCTCCTTCTTTTCCTAGGCAACAAATCACAAGAAGGAGTAGGGTTTTACATCACCAGCAGCCCAAACCTGGGTAGCTCGTGTGCCTCGTCATTTCCGGCAAGAAGGAGAGGGCTTGCTATCTACTTTGCTAGGTTTGCTATTGTGTTGCAGGTCGCAAGCCAGGCCCTCAAGTGTTGGAACATTGTTCTTGGAGAAGGTCTTGTATGCAGATCCTAGACTTCGACAATTTGGGCACCATGTAGGGGGACTTGTTGTCTTTGGGCCCTTGGCCTCGACAACAACATTGACATGGACGAAGCCGACCTGATGCACTCGAGCGGCGCCGCACACGGTGCTCGAGTCCCCACAGGGGCAGACACCGGGCCGCTCCATCGCCCCTCTTCCCTAGAGGGTCACAACTTCCTTGCTCCGTGTGCCACACAGCTCATCGGTCGGGGGCTGTTGCGTTGTCGCCCCACTTAGCGCGTCTGCGTAGCCTACCCTAGGCACACCTCCAACTCGTCACCGCCACTCGTGACGTCTAGGCACTCCGTCGCTCTGCGCCGACCTCAACGACGTGCACAGGGCGACCAAGGCACACCGCTTCTCCTCCCCCGTGTACTGCTGCTTGGGCGGCGTGAGCGGCGGTCGTCGCATCCAGCCAGTGGTGTTGCCATCAATGGGAGCTCTCACGAGCACCGCATTATGGCTTGCATCCTCGATAGGGCGTGTGCCCCTCCGTCCCGTCACAACCTTAAGCATTCCTCGTGAGAGGCGAATGCGGCCATGCCGGCGACCAGACCCACAGGGCAAATACGATGGTCCGAGACCCCCATCACTTTCGACGCCGGTGACCATCCCGGGTCTACCAGGGCAATAGGAGCAGCTCCCCTACTATGAACTCCCACCATCGGTAGTATGGCGCTCTCTAAGGCGCTCATCGATGGTGGGGTAGGCCTCAACCTACTCTTGGTGGAGACTTTTTGAGTTCTCCAGGTGCCTTGTGAGTGGCTGGTTCCTACGAGGCCCTTCGCGAGCGTCACCAACGGCACCACCTTACCCATGGGGCAGGTGTGCCTCCCTGTCACCTTCAGCACCCGTGAGAATTACAGATGGATTTCATCGTCTTTGATATAGCCCCCATCGGCTTTTCCTACGGTGCCATCTTCGGCTACTCGGAGCTCTCCAAGTTCATGGTTGTAGCCTCGTCAGGATGCCAAGGTGTAGCGGAACCCTCACCGTGCGCTACAACGAGAGGGACGTGGTGCGTGCCCTCACGCGCGCCTACAAGGTGGCCTCCCCTTATCTCCGAGAGGGAGGATGCTCCCGAACCTGATGAGCCGGTGCAAGCAAAGAAGAAGCTGATGTTCTGCCAGGAGCGAGCCAAGACCAAGAAAGTATCCTTTGATGGGAGCGTTGTGGGCCCCATCCACACAATAGGCAGTGGCCAAACTCCCCGAGCAGGAGAGTGCTCTTATCGCCTTCCTCCTGGAGAACGCCAGATTGTTTGCATGGACGGCCTCAGACATGCTGGATGTGCCGCGAGAGGTCATCGAGCATCACGTGGCAATATATCCCAACGCGCGAATCGTCAAGCAGAAGGCGCATTGCCAAGTGATCGAGAAGCAATATTTTATGATTCGGGGGGTCGAGAAACTCCAATACGTCGGCATTGCCCATAAAGTAATCCATCCGGAGTGAATCACTAACCTTGTGGTTGTCGCCAAGCCACACTGCGTCAAGAGTATGCACGTCGACTTCACCAACCTTAACAAGGCCTGCCCGAAGGACCACTTTCCGCTACCACAGACCAACCAGATAGTGGACTTCACTATGGAGTGCAACCGGCTCTGCTTCTTGGGCGCCTTCTTAGGCTACCATAAAATCAAGATGGAAAAGAAGGATTAGGAGAAAACTGCCTTCATCACACTTTTGGAGTGTTATACTACGTGTGCATGCCTTTCAGCCTGAAGATCGAGAGGGCCACCTTCCACATGTTGATGCACATATTTCTAGGGAGCTAGATGGGGAGACATGCAGAGGATACACTTACGACATCATCAGCAAAACATGAGAGGCATGCACCCTCATCGAGGACCTGCAAGAAACATTTGCTAACCTTCGCAAGCTCAACCTTAAGCTCAACCCCGCCAAGTGCATCTTCGGTGTTCCTTCTGGCAAGCTCCTGAGCTTCCTGGTGAAAACAAAATTGCTCCCTAGGGTGGTTTTGACAATTGATCTCAACATATGCATCATTGGACTAATATGGTTTCCAAGTATATTTCAGAAAAGTTCAAAAGATGCTATGGATAAAGGTTTATGTGGAGATGCCCCTTGATGCAAGAAAGGAATAAGAAGACTCTTCATTTTATATTTATGAGAAATCACTTTTGAGTCCATAGGAAAGCCAATACAATTAAAAGGGGGTGTGGTAGTAAAATGAACTGATTGTTCAAAGTGCTCAAGATTAGACACCAAAATACTCAGTCATTTTCCCCCACATAACCATTCTGTCCAATTCCACATACTCAAATTCGGTGTCACCAACTTTCACATTTTAGACCCACCGAGTTTGACCTGAGATAGAAACCCTAGCCATTCCCACCAAATCTGTGCAGCCGAATCGGTGCTATCGAGTTTGGGTGACCAAATTTCTCTTGCCTCGGTACACAAAATCGGAATTTCCGAGTTTGAGTATCGGTGCCACCGAGTTTGCCATCTGACAGTTAGCCACCTTTTTGGTGCCACCGAGTTGTGTATATCGGTCCCATTGAGATTCCAAAGTTATTCAGTTTGTGTGAGTCGGTACCACCAAGTTTATGACTTCGGTTTCAGCGAGTTTGCCACTTTAGGTGTAACGGTTGGATTTTGTGTACCCCTTCCCCCACCTCTCACTCGTGGGAGAAGCACTCAGAACCCAGACTTCATTGCCAGATCCATTTTTTGAGAGAGAACCACCTACTCATGTGTTGATACCAAGATATTCCAATCCAACCATTTGAAACTTGATCTCTATCCTCCCCAAACATCTTTACACCAAGTCAATCTCTCCTACCCATTCATATTCTGTAAGAGAGTGATTTTGTGTTGATGAGACTATCTTTAGAATCACAAGAGCAAGGAGTTCATTGATCTACCACATCTATTCCCTTTTCGAGGGTGGTGCCTCCTAGATTGGGTAGTTGTTTCTTGGGAGCTTCCTACTTCGTGTTGTGGAGTTCAACCAAGGTGTTTGTAAGGGCAAGGAGATCGCCTACTTCGTGAAGATCTACCGCAAGTAAGTCTAGTCCTATGTGGATTGAAGCCGTGGTGGAATAGAAAAGGCCGCTTCATAGTGGACCCCTTGTGGATGGAGCCCTCCATGGACTCTCACAGCCGTTACCCTCCGTGGGTTGAAGCATTCACTAACATGGACCTATGATAGCGCCACCTATCGGAGCCATGCCAAAAATCGCAGTGTCAACCTCATGCGTTTAATCTCCCTACCTTACTCCTTTACTTTACACTTCCATGGTTTACATTTCGGCTGCTATACTCTTAGAACTGCATGTGTAGGGTGTACTTCACTTGCTATAATTGTTAAAGCTGCCTCTCAACTAAAATTGGGAAAATGCTAAATTTTTCTCTTGTCAAGTAGTCTAATCACCCCCCTCTAGACATACTTTCGATCCTACAAGTGGTATTAGAGCTTTGGTCTCAATTGCATTGGTTTCACAACCTAGGAGAGTATGTTGTCTAGTGAGGGAAATTATCACCGTAGAGGTCCATATTTCGGTGGCACTAATTATGCTAGTTCGAAGCACAAGATGAAAATGCATATTCTTGGTTCTAATCCTCATGTTCGGCTGTTATTCGTGTTGGTGTGCAAGGTAACTTCTTTGGAGAAGGGCATGAACCTGATCGTGATGCGACAGCTGATGAACTAAAGATGTTGCAACTCAACACTCAAGTCTGCGACATCTTCTTCAGTTGTCTATGCCCCAAAGAATTCAGCAAAATCAGCCGCCTTGAGAATGCAAAATAAATTTGGGATACTTTGGTCGATATGCACGAAGGTACTGATTCTGCCAGAGAATCTAAGTTGGATATGCTTCAAAGTGAGCTTGACAAGTTCAAGATGAAGGATGGTGAAGGTGTCACTGAAATGAACTCTAGGCTAGCTCTCGTCACCAATGAGATTGTTGGCTTAGGAAGCGAAGAGATGACCACCAAATTCATCATCAAGAAGATAATTAGAGCTCTTGATGGAAAGTATGACACAGTGTGCACACTAAACCAAATGATGCCAAACTACAAATATCTCAAGCCAACCGAAGTCACTTGTAGGATTGTTGCTCATGAGATGTCACTCAGGGACAAAGATGAGTTGCAGAAAAAGTCAAGAGGTGCTTACAAAGATTCATGTGATGCTCCCGCTACTTCAAAGGATAATCTTGTCACTGATGAAGAGATAAGCCTCATGGTCAGAAAATTCAACAAGTTCTACAAGAGTAGAGACAAAGAGAGAAGCTCAAGCTCAAGACATGATGAGAAGCGTTCGTGTAGTCGTGATCGAAACTGGTACAATTGTGGGAAGCCCGGACACTACTCCAATTAGTGCTCGGCTCCCTACAAACGAAGAGAAGAGTCACCTCGCATAGAGAGAAGGAGTAGAGAAGATTGCTATGAACAAATACACTAACTGAGAGGCAAGGAATCGGAGAAGAATGTCAAATACACCAAGATCATCTCAAGAAGAAGACATCAAGCTCATGTTGGTGAATGGGTTTCTGGCTCCGAGTCTGACCACCACTCAGAGAGAAGCTATCACCCCAACTCCGACTATAGTAAAGATGAAGGTGTTGCCGGCAGTGCACTTGTTTCCTCCAACTCCTACGACCTGGTTGATTCACCAAATGAGGTGTTCAGAAACTACTTCATGGCTAAAGGCCCCAAGGAATCACACCCCGAGTATCTTGATTTTAATAGTGATGAGGATGACTTGTAAGGATAAGATGACTTCCTCTTTGATAAAACTAGTGATTGCAATGAAAATAAAATTGCTAATTTTCATGCTAGTCAAGAGAAATCGAGTGACGATGATAATGAAGAAATTGAAAGACTAACTCAAGAATTGAAAACTCTTAAGTTAGCTCATGAGACTATTCCAGAAGATCATAGAGAGCTTGCAAGAACCCATGAGAAGCTCAATTTGGAGCAAGAGCATGAGTTCCCAGAAGTGATGAATGATGATCTTCGAAAGAAGAGTTCTTCTTATCTAGCCAAATGATTACTCTTGTCTAATTTTGTTCCACAAGTTAAACCTAGTAACACTAGTAACAAAGGCAAGAAAGTTTCTTCATCTAGTAACAACAATGCTAAAGCTAAATCCAATAATGTTGTTGCTAGTAGCTCTCTTGATTCCACTAATGATTCTCTTATACAAGTTACACTTGAGCAAGAATACGATTTATTGGAAGGGATTATAGAGAGAGGTGTCTTCAAGTGTCTTGCCGGAAGTAAGCAATTTGTCAAAATTGTGCGCAGACAAGGAGGACATCGGAAGAAATAAGGTGTTCGCTACTTCAACGTCAACTGATATGATTGAGAACAAGGTCCATACTCCATTCCTAAGTTTGTTCCCCAAGAGAAGAAGTATCATCCTACTCCTCCCGAAGGAACAAGCTCACAAGATGGCCTTCTACCACAAGACCAAGACCACAAGGGCAAGAGAAAGCTTCAAGATGACATTGACCTATTTGAAGAAGAACCCCTCAAGGTCAAGTGGATTCCCTAGGACACTACTAGATCTACCACATCTAGTGCTACCACAACTCCAAGGATTCCCATCAATTTGATGTGGATCCCGAAGAGGAAGAACTAGAAAGTTCTTGAGAGGTGACTCCGCCAAGGAAATTCACTCTTATTCATTTTGGCAAGAACTATATGGAATCAAGCTCAACCATATGCATTAGCTCAAGGAGTCACGCATTCCCTCAAAGGTAAGCAAGGAACAAGGTAATTAATACATCTTTGGACATCATCTCATGTGTGTTTCACTCCATGTCCATAAATATTATTGCATATGTTCCTTTTGCTTTGGGACTAACCCATGTAGGTGACAAGAGTAAGAAACAAAAAGGATTGCTCCCAACTCAAGATGATATTCATCAACATGGAGCATCCACCACTACTTCACCTACTTGAAGTCTTCTATGACAAAACCCAAGGTTAGTTTATCCCTCTTAGGGGGATGTCATATCAAGGGGAGCTTTACTCTAAATCTTGAGTATAAGCATGTCCTAAGAATATGAACACATTAATGCTTATGAAAAGTGGTAACCCCACTTGTGCTTAATGATGAGTATGACCTATGATCAAGTGTTCTTACTTGGGTACTAAGTCAATATACTCATATATAGATGACTTTGTCATCGCCCAAGTGCTTGATGGCTGCTAGGATGTTTGTGCATGTTCACTGTGTTTTATCTATCATTCTTATGTAGGTCTGCATGTGTTTGCGCACTCGAGGACATCCAATTGTTGTTATTTGGCTCTTGATTTATCTTTTGCCAATTGGATGGAGAAGAATGCCTAGGACCCTTCTCTAGCTAGCTACGCTATCTCGTCTCAAGTTCTATTCATGCTTCGTCATAAAACTTGAACAAGAACTTGTCAATCCGTGTGTGTGAAGGTGCACTTAGATTTCCGTATCGTCAAAGGCTGCCTTCCAAAACCTCTTGGAAAATCTCGGTGAGACCAACTTCACAAAATCGGTTCCACCGAATTGTCAAACCTGTTCTGGTTTTTCAATCTCGGTACCACCGAAATCACAAACTCATTTACATCGATTTTACCTATTAGCTTACAGTAGAGGAACTCAGTGACACCAGTTATATAATCTCGGTGACACTGACAACGAATAGGTATATATGCCAGCGGACCGAATCTTTGAATTCAGATCATCAAAATCGTTTCGCCTCAAAGCCCTAAGCTGCCCCTAGACCCCTAGTCGTTGCCTTTACCTCCCTGAGCGACTCCGCCATTGGGAATCACCGCCGTCGACGGATTCTTCACCACCGTCGCCGCCCTAGCCGGACTGCCGCCAAGTTAGGGTTTAGATCCTCTTTTCTCTTGCACTCCTTTGGTCTATCTCTTGCGCATTAGAAATTTTATCCACAAGCCACCGTGTGCCAACCTCTCCTTCCGCGAGAAGTTCTAGTAGATTAGGGAACGAGAAATTTTCTAGGTTTAGCATCTATAGAACTCATCTCGGTTCCACCAATTTGAATCTAGGGTTACTGAGAATGAACTAGGTGAGACCGAGTTGTTACTTTCGGTGCCACCGAAGTGATGACCAAGTTTTCGTAAAGAAGTTCATTTGTCTCGGTGTCTCGGAAAATTCAAACTCGATGCTACCAAAATGTGATCTGCAGAAAGCTAAAACCAAGGATTTCTTTGTTCAAATTTTCAAAAACATATGAATTTTGCGATGCTCAACCCTTCCGCCTTTCCTATATCTACTTCAAAGGTTTGCGGGTTTTCTCCTAAGTTTCTGCTTGTCTGCCAAGATGTCTGGATCAGAAGATAGACATAATGATTTCAGAGAGCCAAGTGTTGAGATGGTCTCAGGCACTAGTCCTGAGAAGACTGACACTGACCTGAATCTTACAGCTCCCATGGCTTGCCTAAGGCAGCCATCGGGCAAAGGAAGAAATTGAACTCAGATGAAGAAGAGTCAGACTTTGTGTTGGAGGAAACTTCAGCTCCTCCAAAGGCTCCTAAGAAGACTGTCAGGAAACAGTACGCAACCCCTGCTGATCTTGGAGCACCTGAATCTGCAAGGTAGAGCACAACACTTTCCACTGACAAACTTGCCAAGAAAGCTGGAGTGAAGAGACCCAGAAAGCGGATAGTCCATGTTGTTGGGAGACAAACTTCTATGTCTGAGAACCGTGAAGAAGATGCTGGTGAAAATGAGATCCCAGCTCCTCCCAAGAAGAAGAATTTCATGGTTGATACCATGCCTAAGAAATATGCTCCTAAGCCCCATCCAAGGCAAAGAAGGTCCTAGCTCATAGAAAGACCATAAAGGATATTCCTGCAGCTGCCAAGGAGAAAGGCCCTGCTTCTAGTGCCTTTGCTGCAGAGGAGGAAGAAATGATAATGTACCTTTTCTCAGGAAGCTCCGACCAACCCTGCCAGTACACAATGCTGCTCACAAAGTAGCAGAAGATATGAGGAAGAGGAAAGATGCAGGTTTGAGGAAATGGAGAGCTGCTGATCCATATGCTATCAGGAGGAGAACTACTGTTGATCTAAGGTTTCACACCAAAAAACAACAAGATTTTTGTGAGACTGTCCTGTTTGACAAGAGTCCAGCTGTCGATGATATGAGATATGTTGACTAGGAATAGATAAAAAATGAAAATTACTTTCCCCATGTGCAAGAAAATTTCGAGCTAGTGGACATTAAAGACTTTGTTGCAAAAGAGATGACCCCATGGAAAGATGGGATGATCATGCAATTTTACTCAACTATTCATTTCTATGGAGATGGTTCTTCAGTCTGGATGACAGATGGTCACAAATATGAGTCTACGATTGATGAGTGGGCCACTATCATTGGTGTCCCCAAGAAGAAAGAGAGTGATGTGGATGTATATTCCGAAGCAAAGATGAGCCACAATACCATGGCAAATATGTACAAGCCAATTCCTCACAAGTATTTGGCTAGTGAGAAGATGGGCTAAGTATACTTCTTGCAAGCGGAGATACCCACAACTAAAACCATTCTGAGACTCACCTTGATGCCTAAATGTCACACCCTTTTTTTCTCACTTAAACCGTAGTTTCAAAATCTGAATTTATTAGAACTTTTTAAACAAATGTTATTTGTGCCATGATTGTCATTGTTTGTGTGTATGATTGATTGAGTGAACCCCAAAATAGCTTTTTATAACATGGCATCTTCATAAGAACCTTTTTCTCATTTTTGACTATTTCAAAACATTGCTTTGGGTTTGCACTACAAGTCCCCAATGTCAAGGGAGTGCCTTCACCCAAAGATGGTAATCTGGTTTCGAACTATTTTAACTCTCCAGTATCATAAAATAATTAATTTACAAAATATTTTCCTTAACTATTTGCATGTCCATTTCTGAGGCCAGTAATGATATTTCTGTAGAAAAAAATTCTTTTGTGCCTTAGAAAAAACTGAGAATATTTGGAGAAACTTAGAGGACATATATTTTACATACATAAGATTTTCAACCCCTATTTATGTTCAAAATATTTTAGCAAATCCCTGAAAGCCTATTCTGTTTGTTTTGACCTTTTGAAAGGAAATATTTCCAATGAATTTCTAGAAAATCCCAGCATTCTTCCCAAGCTATATTTGGTGTCCATGCCAAGTTTCACCTCATTCCATGGTGGTTTGGTTCACCAAATAATCCTAAAACCATGTGTGTCCAGAATCAAATTGAAGCAACTCTACATAGCAAAGTTTGTTCAAATTGCTTGAAACCTTGAAGGAGTGCTCAACACCCCAAATGAGGAGTCTCTGCCAAAAATGGGATTTGTAGGGATTAATTTACCCACATTCCCTTTCGAATGGACAGAACTGCCCATTTGGGGGTGATTTCAAGTTTGCATTGCCAAACTTGTCCTACAATCTCAAATTTGGTGGAGAATCCTATTTTTGCATCAAACTTAATCATGTTAACTTTCATCACCAGTGGTGAAGTGTAACTAGCCAAGCACCCATCAAACACCTTCTGCCAGCTTCGTAAAACAACACTTCTCTCACTCTACACCCGTGCACTTTCCTCCAAACTCATAGACCAAGCAGCCATCACCACTCCTCAACTGCACATGAGGGGCCTCTATCTGGTTCCAAGCAGAAGAGTCAAAACCTCCATTTTGTTTCTGGTTCAAGTCTGGCATCATCTCTTTAATCACTCGCTTTGACCAACAGTGAGTCTCTCGGTTCTCAAACGGCTAGGGGTCATCTAAACCAGCCCCAGGACACGCCAAACATAGACAAGGTGCCCTAGAGCGCGCCAGCATGTCGTGGCATGCCAAAACTACGCTCTCGGCGTGCTACATGGCGCACCCGAGGCAAAGGTGGCCAGCCCCGGCTGGTTCAAGCCTCCCCTCGATGCCTCTCCACGTCCCCGACAACCCTCCTGCATCAGGGAAGCCTTAGGGCCCCTCCTCCCCTGCTCTGTTGACCGGAGCGACGCATGCCCACGTGTGCCAGATTCGGCCAGAAGAACGCGGCCACGCATGCATGCACGCTCCTCGCTCTCTGTCTCCCTCTCAGTGAGTCACAGGGGTCCTACACAACGTCTGCAATACCCTGGTTTCGACCCCGATCTCTATCTTCCTCTCCTGCGAGCCACGGTGAATCCACCGGCGCTTCCCACTAGGTGCACCATCGAGGGACTATAAATAGGCCTTCCCCCTTGCTCGAGCACCCTCACCCCACTCATCCAGAGCCTAAATCGATCCCCTAGCCACCCCATTCGAGCACAGCAAGCTCCGGTGCTCGAGATCGACCGAGGTGTGCCTCCCCTCCCCTCTGTCCAGAGGTGGAAGACGACCCCGACAGGTGTGCCCCACCTGTCGGTGGATCATCTCTCTCACTCTCTCCTCTCTCACCCGCCGACCGCATGGGCCCATGCGTCAGGTTTGAACCTCACGATGCGCGCGTGTGGGCTGGCTGGCTGGCTGGCCACGTGGGCCGGCCCAGCCAATGGTCGAACCAGGCCACGGCTGAGCCCCTTTTCGATTTTTGATTTTTATTCTGTTTTAATAGATTTTTGTAGAATTTTCTATTAAATTGTATTTAATTATTTTCCCACCATAATTTTTCTAAGAATGAGTAGAATTTAGTAGAGCTATTGAACAATTTTTATGATAACTTTTCTCTATAGCTATAAATTAAAAGGCGTATTTTGAATATTTTAGCTCCTGATAAATTGATTTTAAAAGTAATCTTTTCACCAAAAGCAGAGACAAATGTTTTTAAAACTATAATATAGATTTATGAGAATAGGATAACATTTTTAAAGTGAGTTTGTGTGCTATTTTTGAGTGAGCTACTTATTATTTTATTATTATTACGACGATAGATTTCACGTTTGACGAAGGAGTTGGAGTCGAAGACCCCGAAGAGCCCCGATACTTAGCTGAACAAGGCAAGCAACCCCTTTGACCATGTTTGAGCAAAATATTATTTGCATGCTAAGTAGTGCAATTATTCCCGTTGCATATGATCACGAGTATTCGGTAAATAATCGATATGATGTTTCCAATGGCTACTCCAGAGCACTTGCATTTCAAAATGATCCTACCACCTATGAGGGTCAAGCTAATATTATGTTGACAAGTAGAGCTAAGCATAGTAGTAGCATGAGCATGATGATGGTAAATATCAAAGGTTTATGAAAACCCCGTCGGGTGCCACTAATGCCCGAGGGTGATAATGAGTTAGGTGGCCACTTGAGAAGAAGTGGTGCGCCGAGTATATTTGGTGTGAATTGTTTCGGAAACAGGATTTGATTTATGATGTATCGACCATCCCAACATTACATGTACGACCACGATACCCCTTTATGGGATGGGGCTTTGTTGATTAGTTTGGTCGGTACTAGCAAAGAGCCACATTACTAGTGGCTGGAGTGATATGTGGTCACTCTCGTGACGGGGTCGTACCAGGTAGGTCAACTATGCCATTTTTACATGTTCCGGGCACACCATTGGTCCCCGCATGGATGCTACTGTCAAGAGTTGGTGCTCGTAACACGTACACCATGTGGGCTGGGTACCAATCGAGTGGAACTCTTTGTCTAGTATCGTCAGGGGAAAGGCATTGATCGGGTACTTACCTCGAGTATGTTATATACCGCGAGTCGTGGATGACATGGAAGTTCTCGGATCTCGTGGGTACAGCGTACAACATTTGTAGAGTGTTAAATTATTCGAATAGTCGTGTCCACGGTCAAGGGCACTTGGATAATCCTGCTTAAACTACGTCCAGTTGTTTCCGCATACACCAAGAGTGTGTGTGTGTGTGTGTGTGTGTGTGTGTGTGTGTGTGTGTGTTTAAAGGTGTTATCTGAAAGTATCGATACAACCAAGTTTGGTGACTTGGCATGTTGGGTGAGCCCGAGGTGTTCAACCCACAACAGATATGTTGATATGTGTAACCTGTTCTTCTAAATACAATATAGCTTATGATGCACACCCATCTACGATCATATTTATTTACAATCAAGCTTGCTTTCCCACCAATACTGCATGTTACTTGTTATCATACCAACTGCATTATTCATATCATCGGTTGTTTCCGAATACATTCAAAGTACTCACTGGCTTTCCACTGGTTATGTTATTGACCAGACATGGAAGGACTGGACTTTCGAGAAGAATTCATCATCAGAGACAGACTTGTGAACTAGGACGCTTCCCAGTCAGAATGCATGTTGGTGTAGGCTGATGGCATGGGCTCCCGCTTAGCCTTCAAGGTTTACGCTAGTAGATGTATCGGTGTGATTGTCCTTATAGGCCCTATCTATGTGAAGTTGACCTTGATGGTCATTTGATGTATTAACTGGTATGTTGGATGTAAGACTCTTAATATTTAGTATATGTGTGTTCGGTGAGCATTGATCTATGGGATCACTGAGCACGTTCATTCGGCGATCTCGACTTGTAAGTCGGATCCCCACACTAAATCAGGTGATGATAGGATTATTCGAGGACACTCCATCAATCTGCTGCACCATTTCGACTCTCACACTAGATTGAGAGTGATGGATTTGATAGTAGAGACTATCCGGAGGACTGTTGTTTATTGGAAAAGATCCTGTGGATATGCCCCTTACATTCAGATGCTTATAATTGCCAAGGTAGGCAAGCATGCATATCTCTTTGATCATCTCCATCTACCCCTTTGGCCAGAATTTGAAGACAATGTTGTGGTGATGGACGAAAATGATCCGAGCTCAGCTGCAACAAGAATGGCAGCGGAGGCAGCAGAAGCCGAGGCTCCTAGGAATGAGCCACCGCTAGTTCCATAGCTTAGAACTCAAGCTGAGCAAATGGCATTTCTAGTTAGCTTTGCCCAACGTATGGAGAAGAACATCCACGAGATACTACAATGTCAGAAAGGCCTTGAGAGTGTTGTGGAAACATAATTTCATAACATGGATGTGAAGGTAACTAAGTTGACCACTATAGTAAAAAAAATCAACATGAAGTTGACTGAGTGGAAGTCTCGTGCTCAGATGAAGATGATGATGAAGATGACGATGATGAAGAGTCACCTCCTCTCACTACAACACGGTTCAGCACCCAGCTTAGATCAGTTGTTGTTCCTTCTCAGGAGACAAGACAGACTTCTTCAGCTCAAGCATCATCGCCTTCAGCACCAACTCCACCTCAAGCACCTCTAGTATCCACTCCTCCAGCTACATGACACTCAATAGATGCCTTAATGGACGCTCTTCTGAGCTGCCCAGAGAGACGAATAGTTCTATACCTTTTGAACTTTTTGGTAACTTTTTGCCAAAGGGGGGAAATTGTATAGATCATAGACTTTGAGAGAGAGAGATAGCTTTTGACTTTATTTGCTCTCATTTGGCTTAAAAACTTTGGTCTTTTGGATGAATTTATCCCGTTATCTCTGATTAATCATACGCTTTGCTTAGTTGATGCTACGATATTATCCTTTTAACTCTCTATGTGATGATCGTTCACTTATCTTGTTGGTGTCATGTGCATTACTATTCATTTTTATCTTGTTTCCGCACCACCAAGATGTATGTGACATGGAAGAGTGACCCATGATCCTAATCGATTGTGCATTTGCATTCGAACTCAAATTTTAAATAATGCACAAATTTAGGGGGAGCTCTTGATTTTCACATACTTCTCAAAGCGTCAATGCTAATCATTGATTATATCTTGTGTTGAAGCTTTGATCTATACATTGTCATCAATGGCCAAAAAGGGGGAGATTGAAAAAACAATTGCTCCCTAGGGAGGTTTTGATAATTGATCACAACATATGCATCATTGGACTAATATGTTCTCCAAGTATACTTCATAAAAGTTCAAAACATGTTATGGCTAAAGGTTTATGTGAAGATGCCCCTTGATGGAAGAAAGGAATAAGATTGGCTCAAGCTTCTAGCCAGAAGAATCTTCATTTTATATTTGTGAGAAATCACTTTTGAGTCCATAGGAAAGCCAATAATATTAAAAGGAGGCGAGGTAGTAAAATGAACTAATTTCTCAAGCTGCTCAAGATTAGCGACCAAAATACTTCCCACATAACCATTCTGTCCAATTCCACATACTCAAATTCGGTGTCACCAACTTTCACATTTTGGACCCACCGAGTTTGACCTCAGACAGAAACCCTAGCCATTCCCACCAAATCGGTGCAACCGAATCCATATCGATGCTACCGAGTTTGAGTGACCAACTTTATATTGCCTCGGTACATAAAATCGGAATTTCCGAGTTTGAGTATCGGTGCCACCGAGTTGTGTATATAGGTCCCACCGAGATTCAAAAGTTATAGCCTTTGTGTGAATCAGTTCGGTGTCACTGAGTTTGCCACTTTAGGTGTAACGGTTGGATTTTGTGTGTTTCCTATATATACCCCTTCACCCACCTCTCACTCATGGGAGAAGCACTCGGAATAGACACTTCATTACCAGATCCATTTTCTGAGAGAGAACCACCTACTCATGTTTTGAGACCAAGATATTCCAATCCAACCATTTGAAACATGATCTCTAGCCTCCCCAAACAGCTTTCCACCAAATCAATCTCTCCTACCCATGCATATTCTGTGAGAGAGTGATTTTGTGTTGAGGAGACTATCTTTAAAAGCACAAGAGCAAGGAGTTCATTAATGTACTACATCTATTCCCTTTTGGAGGGTGGTGCCTTCTAGATTGGTTAGTTGTCTCTTGGGAGCCTAATACTTCGTGTTGTGGAGTTGAACCAAGATGTTTGTAATGGCAAGGAGATCGCCTACTTCATGAAGATCTTCCATGAGTAAGGCTAGTCCTGTGTGGACGGAATCTGTGGTGCAATAGACAAGGCCGCTTCTTCATGGACCCCTTGTGGGTGGAGCCCTCCGTGGACTCTCACAACCGTTACCCTCTATGGGTTGAAGTCTCCACTAACATGGACGTACGATAGCGCCACCTATCGGAACCGTGCCAAAAATCAACGTGTCAACCTCATGCGTTTGATTTCCCTACCTTACTCCTTTACTTTACACTTGCATGTTTTACATTCCGCTGGTATACTCTTAGAACTGCATGCGTAGGGTGTACTTGACTTGCTATAACTGCCAAAGCTACCTCTCAACTAAAATTGTGAAAAGGCTAAATTTTTATCTTGGCAAGTAGTCTAACCACCCCCCCCCTCTAGACATACTTCTGATCCTACTCCTGTACTTGGAGGCCACACTTCGGATGGCCAGCGCGGCCCTAGTGGTGCAGCAGGAGCAACACGCCCATGTCAAGGAGAAGCTCGTTGTGTCCACGCGTGTAGAGTCCACCCCTACGGAGGCACCATGCAAGCTCCCAAGGTCGTGCCGCCCCCGCTGAGAGCCGCCTCCGGAGGCCCAGGCTCACCTTGAGGAGGTCACTGGGCCCCGCGTCCGGAGGACCCCGCAGAACCGCCACCAGAGTCCATCGGCGAGCACGACTCAGACACGACGATCACGCACCCTATCAAGCATTCCATCTACTTCGTCAGTATGATGTTGTGAGACGTGTGTGAGCGATACCCCATGCACCAGAAGCTCCTCCTCGTGCTTCTCATGGCCTACAAGAAGCTGCACCACTACTTCCAGGGGCACCCAATTAGGATGATCTCCTTTGACCTATCGGAGCATGTCCTGCGAAGCCCGAATGCCACTGGCCACGTCGCCAAGTGGAACATCGAGCTGCAGCCCTTTGAGCTGGAGTTCCTCACCAACACGACCATCAAGGGCGCGGCTTTGGTGGATTTCGTAGCAGAATGGACGGACCCTCACCAGGACGAGCGCCATGAGGAGTCGCCCTCGCCTAAGGAGGTTGTCTTCGGGGTCTGGAGCATGCACTTAAATGGAGCCTTCGCACACCATTGCGCGTGGGCTGGAGTGGTTCTCACCAGGCCCATAGGTGATAAGCTTTACTATGCAGTGTAGCTCTGTTTCAGGTGCACCGACAAGGTCTCCAACAACATCGCCGAATACAAGGGACTTCTTGATGGGCTCAAGGTCGCCATCGCGCTTGGAGTGAGGTGCATCATTATCAAGGGGGGCTCGTAGCTCTTCGTCGACTTCTCCAACAAGAAGTACAAGTCGAAGGATGAGCATGTGGCGGCCTATCTGTAAGAGTTGCACAAACTGGACAAGCGCTTCATGGGCATGGAGCTCCAGTACATCCCTCGTGGCGACAACAGTGAGGGGGCGGAATCGCCAAGCGTGCCTCTCATCGTGAGCCCCTGTGTCTTCGAGGAGTAGGTTCGAACGCCCTCGTCAGGGCCTCTGGTTGTTGGTCGTGTGGCGCATCACGAGGAGCTCCCTGTCGCACCACCCATGGGAGCACCTGACTACAGAACACCCTCAAGCGGCCACCTACTGCTCGCGCTCGAGCCATAGCCCAAGAGCTGGACTGCAAAATTCAAGGCCTACCTGGAGGGCAGCGCCCTCTCAGAGATTGACGCACAGGCAGAGCGTGTAGTCTACCAGGCCTCCCTCTACCACTTAAAGGAGGGTGACTTGTACCGCCACTGCCCTAACGGAGTCATGCTGTGGTGCATCTCCAAGGAGCAAGGAGGTGGGCCGCTCGCCGACATTGATGGAGGCGACTGCGGCCATCACTCATCCTCATGCACCCTCCCAAGCAAAGCATTCCGAAGTGTCGTCCACCGGCTCTCTGCGCTCGAGGATGCTACTAAGATGGTGCAGGCGTCCGAGGCTTGCTAGTTCCATGCCAAGCAAATCCATCAACCAACTCAAGGGGTGCAGGCCATCCCCCTCTCGTGGCCCTTCACAGTCTAGGCGTTGGATATCCTCGGACCCTTCCCTCGCACAGCCAACGGTTATCGCTTCCTCTACATCACCATTGACAAGTTCACAAAGTGGGCGGAGTTCCATCCTGTCTGTATCGTACCAACGGGCTCATTAGTCAAGTTCACCAAGAGCTTGGTGTGCCATTTTGGAGTCCCCAACCGCATCATCATGGACAATGGGTCGCACTTCACCAGCGGCCTCTTCAAGACCCACTACGCCTCCATCGGCAAGGATATCTACATCGCCTCCATGGCACACCCCCGAAGCAACGACCATGTGGAACGGGCCACCGTGGAGGTTCTGAAAGGTCACAACACCAGGAACTTCAAGAAGCATCTCACGACCTGCGGCACGGGTTGGTTGGATGAGCTCCCGTTGGTACTATGGTCCATCCGCACCATGACAACCAAGCCTATCGGAGAGACACCCTTCTTCCTGATCTACAGGGCGGAGGCGGTCCTCCCAGCCAGGATTAAGCATCGGTTCTCACGAGTTTTTGCCTTTGACGAGTCTAGTCAAGATGGCCCGCGGGAGGACGATTTTCTCTTCCTCAAAGAAGCCCGTCACCAAGCTGTTGTGCATGCAGCAAGGTACCAGTAGGTGAGTCTGCCTTAGGAGAGGTGCGTGCTCATGAACTCCCCTGTGTATGTCACGCGAGCGGGGCCTGGGCATGGTGTGTGTGCTCGGGTAAGTCCCTGCAACACTGCAAAACACAAGCGGCCGAGCTCTGGCTCGCGGCCCTACTCTCATGTACGTCACCTCACCAGGTCCTTGGTTCTCTTGCCTCCTTGCGTGACACCCGCATCCGACCTCAAGAGCATGCCTCGCTGAGACCTATGCAAAACTTAGCAAGTTTCTTGGTGGAATACATCAAAGACTTCAGGGCCCCCTTCAGGAGGCCCTGCGAGCGGCCACCAACGGAAGGAGGGCCTCACGGGGGCTCGCGCCTACAAGTCTCCCCTCGTGAAGGGCACATTCCAAGCTGCTCCGCTCGAAGCAGCTAAGTCTAGAGCACCCTCTTCATTTTTGATTCCCCTCTCGTTTCCCTCTCCCAGAGCTTCCCATTTTCCATAGCACGATCCACCGGTGTGCTAAAGAGGGGAGCGTGAGCATCGGGCCTCAAGGGCTCCTACTAGCCCCGAGAGCCTTACACCCCCTAGCCCTGTTAGGCGAACACACTAGGTATTCCAGCGGTGGCTATAGCTTGTCTTGGGAGCCGCGTCCTGTTGATGTCGGGCGTGAAGGCGACGCTAAAGGGGAAAGAAGGGTCTCGAGAGATAAAGTGGAAGCGCACAAAAGCAACAGGTGTTTAAAGACAAGATGGTGTCATACATAATGTTTTTAGCCCCACGGGGCTATATCACTTGTGCAAGGGCAAAAGGAAAGGATCGTCATCTGTCGGGGACCCGCCACACACACCGCCAATGCCTAGTGAGAGTCCTCATATTCTCTCTTGATGCTTAGGGGTATCCCATGGCTTTCACTCCCACCGGACGAGTCAGGGTCGCTTCCACTTCCGCTCTTCGTGCAACATTCCACGCGGCCATCGGTGACCCCGATGAACATCATGAAGAGGGTTGCATCATCGTCGAACCTGGAGTGCGGGACCTGCCCGCGCTTCAGGTCATGGGAATGGGCGAACTATTTCCACCCTCGGTCTAAGAACATGAACGTCGGGGGAGAGAACTTAACCGTTCCCCACGTGAGGGAGTCCGGAACTAACGGGTCCTTGAATGGTCAGACTGTTGTGTTGTTGAAGATCGGACTACGTGACGACCTCATGTTCAGGAAGGAAAGCTCCAAAGACTGGCGTGGCATCCATGTTAAATAGGCTAGATCGGCGCATCTATCCCTCATTGGAGGTCGATTGTATGTAACCCTAGGAACCCCTAGCGTCTATATAAACTAGAGGGTTTCCTTTGTAGAGGCAAGTTGACTCATCTAGGATTTTAGGTAATACGATCTCGAGGTAGATCAACATTGTAATTCTCCTCCACATCAATATAATAAGCAGGATGTAGTGTTTTACCTCCTCAAGAGGGACGAACCTGGGTAAACAGTGTCTCCTTCGTCCCATGTAACCCATCGATCCAAGATCCACAGCTCGGGACCTCCTACCCGAGATCTGCTAGTTTTAACACCGACATTGGTTCTTTCATTAAGAGTTGTGTTGTGAGATCACCAAAAAGCTTCATGGCTCGCTTAATCATGAGCGATCGAATCAGCAACGGGGACATCTTCGTCCCCGGGGAGGTTCTCGCATTCGGTAGCGTCACGTTGTGCGCTGACCCGATCGGCCACTTCGGCCGGATCGAAGGCTTCGTCCCCGGTCAAGAGATAAGGTTCAGGAATCTTGAATTTTCCGCCGACTCCCGGGGCGCCTTTTTCCTGCTAAGATCATGGTTTCATCCGATGAGCTCCAAAATCCCGAACCCTTGACTTTGGGTCTCTTAACCGACCATGCCCTTGGTTCCCTCTTTGTTTAAGAGTTGGCTTTGAGCCTAGATCCGATCTCAGCGCTCGAGCAATAGCAAATGGCCATTGCCAAATACTCGTCCCTCATGGAAGCGATGGAGGTCAACTTCGAAAACTGTTAAGATACCGATCAGGACAACATCTCGAAGTTAAACGAGATGCTCGACCAGATCCAATCATTGAAAATCGCGGTCGGCCGAAGCCCAACCTATACTCGGATCGGTCCGGATGCGGACTATGAGGACTTTTACGACCCAGCCACCACCCACTTGGCAGCCATCGGCGAAGACTTAACCAACATGTTGGATTATGCCTCCGAGGAGGTTGAAGACATGGATGACGAGGCCGAGGAGCCCGCCCGTGTAAATACCGGGCGGTGGACTGCCACCTCCACGTACGACGTCTACATGGTGGACACACCCGACGACAATGGCGATCATACCCCAAACAAAACGGCGGTAAGTCAGGGGACAAGCCATCAAAGCACTGAAGGCAGCGTAAACAGGCCAAGGCAAACAAGAGAATGGGGACCATACAGGGCATTGGGGAAAATATAACCCCGGAGGGCCACGGCAACCTCAGAGCTCCCCAGCAGCCAACGGAGGACCCGAACAAGCCCGAGGGCTAGTCCAATCCCGACGATTCAGACGGCGAAAACTACCTCTCCCCTGTCGACGCGGAAGACAACCTAGAGGCCGAAGATTTCACAGTTCCCGAGGACCTTGAGGGTCAGGATCGATCCAGGCAGCATCTTAGAGCTATCGCCCGCGGCCTACAAGCGAAGCAACATCAACTCCAAGCCGAACAAGACACCATCTACAATAGATGGATGAAAGTACTTGTGGCTGAAGAAGGATATAACACCAAGTGGATGGATCAAAACAAAAGCTATCCACGCTGGCGCCTGTTGCCTCAGTTTGATGCGAGGCCCCGGAGCCCGTCTCCCCCACGCGCACAGAGTATCAACCTGATCGCCCACCCCGAGGGAGCGACGGAGCGGTCGGAGAAGACGAGTATAGACCCGAGCCTCCCCATAGGAAAGGAAAGGAACATGTGCAACCCAGGGACAAGAACGACCTACGAGACTACTTGGACAGGAGAACAGGTCACCACAGGACATCTATGGATCTAGAAGGTACTCTCCCACTCGATGGGATGGAGACCAACCACGGTTTACCCACATCAACAAAGATTGGGAATCGTACCGGGCACAACCAACGACCGATCTCCCGCACAATAGAGCCGCGGTCAGAGGCACCGCCCACCCACTGTGCTTTACAGCTAAGGCCATGCAGCGCCAATTCCCGAAAGGGTTTAAACACGTGAACATAAAAAAATACGATGGTACTACACAACCTGCCGTGTGGATAGAAGATTTCCTTCTCCACATCCATTTGGCCAGGGGAGATGACCTCCACGCTATTAAGTACCTACCCCTAAAGCTAAAAGCACCAGCGTGACACTGGCTAAACATCTTACCCGAAAATTCCATCGGAAGCTAGGAAGAGTTCGAAGAAGCCTTCCTCTCTAATTTTTAGGGGTCTTATGTTCGATCGTCGTATTCCTCTAACCTCAGCTATGTCATCCGAAAGGCGGGCAAATAGGCTAGAGAATTATAGAATAGGTTCCTAACCGAGAAGAACCAGATCATTGATTGTTCGGATGCCGATGCGATAGCCTCCTTGAGGCATAATACCCGAGACGAATGGCTGGCTCACCAGCTCGGACAGGATAAGCTGATAACAATGTCCGCCCTCACTTCTCTCATGACCCGCTTTTGCGTCGGCGAGGACAATTGGCTAGCTCGGTGCAGCCACAATGCGGACAACCCTGTTGGAATCATGCCCTAGAGGCAATAATAAATAAAGTTATTATTATAATTCCTGTATCAACATAATAGTTTATTATCCATACTATAATTGTAATGAATGAAGACTCATTTACATGTGTGGATACATAGACAAAACACTGTCCCTAGCAAGCCTCTAGTTCGCTAGCCAGTTGATAAAAGATAGTCAGTGTCTTCTGATTATGAACAAGGTGTTGTTGCTTGATAACTGGATCACGTCATTAGGAGAATCACATGATGGACTAGACCCAAACTAATAGACGTAGCATGTTGATCGTGTCATTTTGTTGCTATTGTTTTCTGCGTGTCAAGTATTTGTTCCTATGACCATGAGATCATATAACTCACTAACACCGGAGGAATACTTTGTGTGTATCAAACGTCGCAACGTAACTGCGTGACTATAAAGATGCTCTACGGGTATCTCCAAAGGTGTCCGTTGAGTGAGTATGGATCGATAGTGGGATTTGTCACTCCGTGTGACGGAGAGGTATCTCGGGGCCCACTCGGTAATACAACATCACACACAAGCCTTGCAAGCAATGTGACTTAGTGTAAGTTGCGGGATCTTGTATTACGGAATGAGTAAAGAGACTTGCCGGTAAACGAGATTGAAATAGGTATGCGGATACTGACGATCGAATCTCGGGCAAGTAACATACCGAAGGACAAAGGGAATGACATACGTGATTATATGAATCCTTGGCACTGAGGTTCAAACGGTAAGATCTTCGTAGAATATGTAGGATCCAATATGGGCATCCAGGTCCCGCTATTGGATATTGACCGAGGAGTCTCTCGGGTCATGTCTACATAGTTCTCGAACCCGCAGGGTCTGCACACTTAAGGTTCGACGTTGTTTTATGTGTATTTGAGTTATATGGTTGGTTACCGAATGTTGTTCGGAGTCCCGGATGAGATCACGGACGTCACGAGGGTTTCCGGAATGGTCCGGAAACGAAGATTGATATATAGGATGACCTCATTTGATTACCGGAAGGTTTTCGGAGTTACCGGGAATGTACCGGGAATGACGAATGGGTTCTGGGAGTTCACCGGGGGGGCAACCCACCCCGGGGAAGCCCATAAGGATTGGGGGTGGCGCACCAGCCGTTAGTGGGCTGGTGGGACAGCCCAAAAGAGCCCTATGCGCCATAGGAAGAAAAATCAAAGAGAAAAAAAAGAGGAGGTGGGAAAAGGGGGAAGGACTCGCCCTTCCAAACCTAGTTGGACTCGATTTGGAAGGGGAGGGCTGCCCCACTTGGCTCGGCCGAAGCCCTTAGGAGTCCTTGGACCCCAAGGCAAGGCTCCCCCTCCTCCCCCTATATATACGGGGGTTTTAGGGCTGATTTGATACAACTTTGCCACGGCAGCCCGACCACATATGTCCACGGTTTTACCTCTAGATCACGTTTCTGCGGAGCTCGGGCGGAGCCCTGCTGAGACGAGATCATCACCAACCTCCGGAGCGCCGTCACGCTGCCAGAGAACTCTTCTACCTCTCCTCTCTCTTGCTGGATCAAGAAGGCCGAGATCATCGTCGAGCTGTACGTGTGCCGAACGCGGAGGTGCCGTCCGTTCGGCACTAGATCGTGGGACTGATCGCGGGACGGTTCGCGGAGCGGATCGAGGGACGTGAGGACGTTCCACTACATCAACCGCGTTCACTAATGCTTCTGCTGTACGGTCTACAAGGGTACGTAGATCACACATCCCCTCTCATAGATGGACATCACCATGATAGGTCTTCGTGCGCGTAGGAAATTTTTTGTTTCCCATGCGACGTTCCCCAACAGTGGCATCATGAGCTAGGTTCATGCGTAGATGTCTTCTCGAGTAGAACACAAAAGTTTTTGTGGGCGGTGAAGTGCGTTTTGCTGACCTCCTTAGTCTTTTCTGTCACATCCCTAACCCTTAAGCAAGATAGCATTGTGCTCATGTCTTTTTTGCATTTGCATCTAAGAAGTTTCAACAAAAACAACAAAGTGGCAAAGGAAAAACTCAAAACCCTAGCCACCATTTCAATTAAAGGAAATCTCAAACTAGTTCAAAATTAATGAACCCAAAATGGCCTCAAGAAATGTTCAAACTTTCTGATAAATCATGAAAGTAAATGAGCATTGGAGAAAACTATTTCTTGACACTCTAAGCTTTTTAAATTAATGCAAAAAGCTACTCGTTTCAAATTTAAAATTTGAAATCAGAAACTATAATTTTCCAAAAATGTTGAAAACCTTGGAAATGGTTGGGGATATTATAACAAATATTTCAGGAGGTCTAAAATAGTTTTTACTTTTTGTTTTGGAGCTGAAATAATTAGCAAAACAATAGTTAGCAAAACAGAAAAACAAAAACATAAAAAAAAAATGGGAAACCTTATCTGTCGCCTAGCCTGGCCCGGCCCATCTCCCTCGCTCGTCCCCTCCCTCGCGCGAGTAGGTAGCAGGAGGTGGCCGCCGCCTCCTCCGGCGCGGCCACACACCTGCGTGCCTGCCTGGCCGCCGCCTCGCGCTGGCGACGACGGGGATAAGCTCCCCAGAGCCTCCCCTATCCATTCCCCGCCTCGGTTCTCTTCCTCTGCCCGGATCTCTTCCTCCTCCCCGCTGCCGCCATTGGAGCCGAGCTCGAGCTCAAGCTGCCCGTGCCCCTAGCCTTAGGATCCCCTCCCAGAGCACGCCATTAGCTCCGCCTCGTCGCCCTGGTCATCTCTGCAGAAGCCGAAGCTTCCTCGAGCCCTGCAACGCCCGCAACGCCGTCGTCTTCCACCTCCGGCCGCCGGACCTCTCCCGTCGATTCGCTCCCTCCGGCGCATCCCCGAGCCCCTCTTCAGCGCCATCGGAACCGCCGTGAGCTCGTCGTCGTTTCCCCTCTCGCCCCACGCTCTCCCGTGCATCGTATCCTAGTTCCCCACCAAGGCCGAGAGATTCACGCCGCCGGCCATGTCGCTGCCATCGCTGTGATGGCTGATCCACGCGCCCGAGCTAGGATTCGAGCTCCTGGAGCCTCCAGGAGCGTGCCGAGCCCTCCAGCTGCCCTTCTCGTGCCCTAGAACCGCCCCTCATAGAAGGCCGAGCTTCGGCCACCGCTCCGGCTCGTCGCCGACGCCTCTTCCGGCGACCCTAGCCTCCCTAGATGGTCCTGCCAGATCGGCCACTTCGCGAGCATGCTGTAGCTGCAAACCGCGTGCATTTTGGTGCTGTGCAGCGCCGTCTAGGTCGCCTCCGGCGAGCCCTCCGCCGCGGGCTTGGTCGCCGGCGACCACCCTCCGGTGGGCGTCGACGTGGCCGACCATTAGGGCGTAATTGCCCTCCCCTCAGTCGTTGCCAGAGGGCCCCACGCCTGGTCAAACCCCAATTAGGGGCTGGTCAGCGTGGGATTAGTCCCAGAGAGGCTGACCAGTGGGGCCCCCCTGTCAGGTTTGACCTGAACAGGTCGGTTGACCTGCTGACGTCAGCCTGAGGCAATAAATAGAATTTCCAGTATAAAACTAATTCATGAAATTGCTAAAATTTGTAAAAATCATAGAAATTAATCTGTAACTCCAATGAAAATAATTTATATATGAAAAAGTATCAGAAAAATTCAAGGATTCTGATTATGCTATTTTCAACCATGTTTAAAAAAGTTACAGAACCCTAAATTGTGGAATAAGGAATAATTCAATTCTTTTAATCACTTTATAAATGGAATTTGCAAAAACATTCAAATTTCATTATATATGCAATGATCACACACTTCCCTAATTACAAATCAGTACCATAACATGACATTTCATGCATGTTAACATCAAGTTGATCTGAGCATCAGGTCGAATCAATTAAACCGGTATCCGAGAATACCCCGTTTGAATTGCTATTCGAATGTGGTTCAACTCAACTCTAAACCTATTACATGTTGAAAATAATAACTTATCACCTTGCATTCTCATGCCATGCTCATGCATCATTTTGAGTGCATATGATTGTTATTCAATGTTGCCATTCATTTCGGTAGGCTCCGCACCCCCGGATTCCACCGAATATCCGTCTGACGGATATCGTTCCTCCTCTGAGCAACAAGGCAAGCAACCCTTTTGATCATCCTGATAATTCCCATGTTCTTGCTCCTGCACTTATTTATTGCATTAGGATCAAATGCTACAACTGCTTTTGCCACGATAGTTAAACCCACTTCCTTTGCATGACCTAACCTTGTCACAGTAAATAGCCGGACCCTGCAACCTAGCATACCTGGTAGTTGCTTGAGCTATGATGTGCCTTATCCTGCTATGCATGCTATGCCTAGAGTTGTGTATGGTCTGTCATCTGGGAGATGAACAGAAATGTGGAATGTGTTCGGTGAGCAAAGGTTGTGTGTTGAACTTCACTTGGTAAAGGTACCGGTGAAAGGCTGTGTAGGAGTACATGGCGGGTTGTTTCATTGGAACCGTCCTTAGGAACTGAGTTCCGTGTATGTAATCCAAGACTAGATACTACCACATGCTGGGCCCCGAAATATGACCCCGCTCGGCCTATTAATCGCGTAGTACTCGGTCGAGGAGTTGCAAGTAGTTTCTGGTGTTTATAGTAATGCTGGAGGCCGTGCATGGTGCTGACATGAGAGGTGGACCGTGATGCGGTAGGCAGTGGCACGGTGTACCAAGTGGCACCCGGATGGTGGGCTTGGGAACCCTGCGCACATCGTTTGAGGCCGTGGCGGAAACCCCGGCCGGACTTCCGTACGGGTTACTCTCAGATAGGCGGTAAACCTGGACTAGGTACTAGTGTGGTTAACGGTCGTGGCCGACTCCCTCGCTGGGCTTCCGCTTGAAGGTTGCCGAGGTGCATGACGTGCACATGGCGATAAGTGGCGAGAGCGTGTGTGACGAAGTACACCCCTGCAGGGTTATGATCTATTCGAATGGCCGCGTCCGCGGATATGGACTACTTGGAGACATATGTTGTTCATAGATAACTTCAATGGCTACTCATAAAATTGTCAAGATAAGCGTGAGTGTCGTGGACGGCATTTCCGCATGGAGACGGAATGATTCCACGATAGTGTATTGTTGTGGTGTTAGTGGACTCGTGTGCGAGAAATCAAGTTGTCAAAACTAATTTCAAAATGCAAGTTGTCTAGCCACGACTCAAATGCTGGCTTCCCGCATGAAACCCCACAATACCTTTTGATACCTTGCATGAGTAGTTAGTTCTCCTAAAGTCTTGCTGAGTACCTTCGTACTCATGTTTGCTTAATAAATGTTGCAGAGGTTGCTAATGACCCTAATGGAGGGTTCTTCGTAGACATCGACGACGACGAGTAGCTGGTGTCCCAGCTACGATCTGGCCCTACGTCGGCTCTGTAGTATAGTCAGGCCATGGGCCTTCTAGTTGCATTGTCTGTACCCAGACAGTTTATAACTCTTCCGCTGGCTTGTATCTGTATGACTGCTATTATGGGTCGAGAGACCTTAATGTGTAATATTATGTGTGTGGCTCTTCCGAGCCTCTTGAATAAAGGTTGTATGTTTATGGTTATGTTGTGATGCCATCGATGTATCTATACATATCGGTATATCATGCGTACGTGTGTCATACTTCATATGTATGGGGTTCGAATACCTAGTCGTAAACTTTAGTAGCAGTCCTTACAAGGAAATGCCCCTTTGTGATCCAACGAGCCTTGGTAGTCCGCTACTGCTCCGGACACATTGGTTGACTGGCATGTGTCCTTCTTAGCTGCTGTGTCTGTCCTCTTTGGGGAAATGTCACGCGACGTAATGGAGTCCTTGTAGCTTGCTACGACTCGTCTACGTTCGCTGATGACCGACACCTGCTTTGTTGGGTCATGTATGCCTGTCCTTGTGCGGAACTACCACTTTGATTTATGACTAGACATGTCGATCCGGGTTCTTTGACATTGGATTGCTAGCGACACCTATCGCATACGTGAGCCAAAAGACGCAAACAGTCCCGGCTAAGGTAAGGCTGCAGCCGTGGAGTTAACCGTGCGTGAGACCACAAAGAGATGCGATGTGTTACAGGCTGGATTCCTATGGCTTAGGATCGGGGTCCCGACAGCGTTGGTATCAGAGCCTGACTGATTGTAGGATTACTAAGCCAAACTGGTCGAAGTTGAGTCTAGAATTGCTTTAGTTATATATAAGGGAATTGTTTGTGGAAAGGAACGTAAGACTCTTGTTCTCTTCTCAAGTTATTCTATTCTGGTCATCCTCGTCCCTTTTGCGGGAATTAAGGACTAGGTTACTCATCTTCTCCTAGGCTCGTGTTTCCGATCGATAGCTTATAGGACTACGGGTCGAGAGATATTGGGTTTCTTCTATTCCTAGGAAGCAGGAAGTAAGTTTGGTGACAAGAGAGTTGAACTTGATAGTTGAGTGGTTACGCTATTCCATTTTGGGTTGTCTCAAATTTGTTTTGAGCATTTACAGCCGTTATGCTGCCCAATTTTGCATTCAGAGCTCTAATGCTTTTGCATTATTCTCTATTTACAGATGCCTGGCCGTCCTTCTCGTCAGGTGGTACGTCTGACCAGGTGCATTGATGTACCGGGTCATACGGCCATGCTGGTCAGGGTGATGTCGGTGTGCGGTTACCGCTGGTACCCCGAGTACACAGTGGAGAAACAGTACCGGGACTTCAACCAGAGCCAGTACATCTGCACTATTAGGGTATTCCCAGACTACCCTGGAGCGGAGAAGCCAATCCATTGGTCCTATGGGTTGGGGGTCACCGTTGACATGGCAGTACAGGATGCTGCCTATTCAATGCTGACTATTATGAGAACGAGACATGCACTGCTGCAGAATTCAGAGTTCTGCTATGTTCTGGCCTCTCAGTCTGGTGAAGAGGGATACCTCAGTGGAGTCTATTTTGATTGTTCTATGGAGGATCCACTTCTGCAGACCACTGTTGAGATGCTAGAGAACAGAGACAAGGATGCTCGTGCTCTCAGCATGGAGCTTTACGCTACCCGTGCCCGTCTGTGGACAGCTTTGACGCAGCTGGCACCGGTAGTCCAGACAGGGTATGGAGAGATGGAGATGCTGAACCCTGTTAGGACCCATCTTCCGGCTCACGTTGACTGGTAGCTATAGGAGGAGTCACACCTCTTCGGGGACCCCTCTTACCACCAGTCAGGGGACCAAGGCCACATCCGTGTCCTTATGGATCCCAGGGATCTCAGGCTAGAGTGTTTCCTGATCCGCAGGTTGAGCTTCCACGTCATGGAGGTAATCTCTATGAGATGTTCTATGCGGATGCCTGAGCTGTGAGCGGAAGGATAGTATGGCAGTAGCCGTACGTTCACAGTCCTGCGTGACTTGTAAAGTATGGTAGTAATGTGAAATGAATTCCGGAGGCCTAGATAAATAATGTATAGGAAGCTTGTAAGCCTCTGATGAGTAGTTCCACCATTCAGTAGTTTGCTCTTCGGGTAAGTTGTACTGAACTATGTAAGGGTGTGTATGAACCATGGTGTATATATAGCAGTTGCTTGTTACCATGTTGTTCGGATATTCATTTCCGCATTCCGTGTGTTCAGTACATTCTTAATCCATAGCTAGTATTGATATGATATTGGTTTAAGCTATGAGTTTGTTTCTCAGGATGGTGTTCACCAGGTTGAACCGTGCCCCTGCTCATGAGCAAGGTGAGGGTAGTCAAGCGTCGCAGGAAGACCTGCCTCACCCACCTTCTCTGGTAGAAGTGATGCTTGAGGCAGAAAGAAACAAAAGGGAGACCAACCGACTGCTAGAGCGTATTGAGCAGAATACGGCTCGACAGCCTAGGAATGCTGCAGTGTCCCTCAATGACTTCGTGAAGCTGAATCCTCCAAAGTTTCATCATTCCGTCGATCCCCTCGACGCTGATGACTGGCTGTGCAGCATCTCACGCAAGATTCGCTCTGCGAATGTGTCTGAGGCCGACAAGGTGACCTTCGCGACGTATTTCCTGGAAGGACCCGCCAATCTGTGGTGGGAGAATTTTGAAGCTATGCGTCCCGCTGAACCAGTGGCCACATGGGCAGACTTCAGTGCAGCTTTTCGTCTGCACCATATTCCAGAGGGCCTGATGGACAGAAAGAGAGAGGAGTTCTGTGCCTTCACTCAGGGCAAGTTGTCTGTGGATGCCTATAGCCGCGAGTTCGGTAACCTCGCCCGCTATGCAACAGAGGAGGTGTCTACTGACGCCAAGAAGCAAGCGAGATTCCGTAAGGGTCTGAGCCCTGAGCTCCGTCGTGACCTGCGCCTCCATGAGTTTGCAAGTTTTCAAGCCCTAGTCAACAAGGCGATCAGTCCGGAGACTGGTCATACTGACTACGAAGCCACGAGGAAGCACTCCCGTGACTTTGGCTCGTCTTCTGGTTCCGCGTTTCCAAAATGCAGGCTGTCGGTTCCAAACAGTTCTCTGCCGCCAAGATACACTCCGAGGCCATCCTACGTGGCGCCTCAGACGAATCAGGCCAACCCTCCAGCAAAAGCTTATGGTGGTCCAGCTAGCAATGCTGCACCACGTGCCAACCAGGTGATATGCTACAAGTGTGGAGAACCAGGGCATTATTCCCGTGAGTGTCCTCAGAATGTGGGTGCCAAGCAACCCGGAAAGTCCGTCGGGCAGGCCAAGTCGGGCAAAGCTTATTATGTGAAGCCAACTCCTGCACGTGGCTGTGTGAACTATGTGTCAGCAGAAGAAGCTGCAGAGGATCCCGACGTCATGCTGGGTACGCTTCTTGTTAATCATCACCCAATGTCCGTTCTCTTTGACACTGGGTCTTCTCATTCCTTCATTTCAGAAAGTTATGCACAGTTGCATAACATGTCATTTTGTGATATGCCAATCCCATTGGTTGTCCAAACCCCTGGTAGTAAATGGCAAACCTCTAGGATAACCTATGACAATGAAATTCTAGTAGACAGGCTAGTTTTTCTGGCCTCATTGATAGCATTGAAATCTTCGGATATTAATATCATCTTGGGCATGGACTGGATGTCAGCTCACTATGCCAAGATTGATACTCACTCTAGAAATGTCCAGCTTACCCATCCCTCGGGTGAGATAGTAAATGCCTCTACTCGAGTTGCCAAATGCCAGCTCTATTCCTTAAATGCCAACCCTCTTCCGGAACTTGAAGACATTCCGGTAGTCCGTGACTTCCCGGATGTTTTTCCAGAGGAACTGCCAGGAATTCCACCTGACAGAGATGTAGAGTTTGTGATAGATCTTGTTCTGGGAACTGTCCCAATAGCCAGAAGACCTTATAAGATGGCACCCCTAGAGCTAGCCGAACTTAACAAGCAATTAGATGAGGCCTTGAGCAAGGGTTTCATTCGTCCTAGCTCTTCTCCTTGGGCTTGTCCCGTCCTCTTCGTCAAGAAGAAAGACGGAACAGATCGGATGGTTGTAGATTACCGACCAGTTAACCTGGTCACCATAAAGAACAAGTATCCGCTCCCCAGGATCAACGATCTGTACGATCAGCTCGCTGGATCCTCAGTCTTCTCCAAAATGGATTTGAGGTTGGGATACCATCAAATCAAGATTAAGAACGGGGACATTCCAAAAACGGCTTTTGTTACTCGTTATGGCCAATATGAGTACACCGTTATGTCCTTCGGTTTAACCAATGCCCCAGCCACCTTCTCTCCGCTGATGAATTCAATCTTCATGGAGTATTTGGATAAATTCGTCGTAGTATACCTCGATGATATTCTCATCTACTCAAAGAATGAACAAGAACATGCCGAGCATCTAAGGGTGGTATTTATAAAACTTCGAGAGCATCGCCTTTATGCCAAATTTTCAAAATGTGAATTCTGGTTACCAGAAGTGACCTATCTAGGCCATGTAATCTCTGGTAAGGGTATTGTTGTCAATCCCGAGAGAGTTCAAGCTGTCCTTGATTGGACTCAACCTGAATCGGTTAAGCAAGTTAGGAGTTTTCTTGGTCTAGCGAGCTATTGTCGCCGCTTTGTCGAGAATTTCTCCAAGGTTGCAAAGCCTCTAACTGAACTCCTCAAGAAAGATAAAAAGTTCGAGTGGACACCATAGTGTGAGCATAGTTTTCAGGAACTGAAAAGACGCCTGACTTCCGCACCTGTGTTACTACCACCAGATTTTTCTAAGGACTTTGTTATCTATTGCGACGCCTCGCGACAAGGATTAGGTTGCATTCTCATGCAAGATCGTCATGTGATCGCATACGCATCTCGACAGTTGCGTCCACATGAGGATAATTATCCCACACATGACCTTGAGCTTGCAGCTGTGGTCCATGCACTAAAAACCTGGCGACATTACCTTCTGGGTAATCGTTGCGGAATATTCACTGATCACCAAAGTCTGAAATATATCTTCACCCAGCCGGATTTGAATCTCAGGCAAAGACGGTGGGTTGAGTTGATCTCGGATTACGACTTAGGGATAACTTACACCCCGGGGAAGGCCAATGTTATGGCCGACGCACTAAGTCGTAAATCTTATTGTAACAATTTGATGCTACAACAAGGTCAACCACATCTCCATAAGGACTTTCGGAAGTTGAATCTTCATATTGTTCCTCAAGGATTCCTTTCTACCCTGGTGGCGCAGCCTACTCTTAAGGATCAAATTATAATTGGCCAAAAGCGTGAAAAGGGTATATCACGGATCAAGGAGAATATTTTTAGCGGAAACGCTAAAGAATTTTCCATGAATGATCAAGGTGTTGTGTTCTTCCAGAATCGTTTAGTGGTTCCTAAGAACCCACATCTAAAGCAGTTAATCCTTAAGGAGGCTCATGATTCTCCTCTCACCATTCATCCCGGTAGTACTAAGATGTATCAGGACCTACGCCAGAGGTTCTGGTGGACTAGGATGACGAGAGAAATTGCTGAGTTCGTTGCTAACTGCGACGTTTGTCGCCGAGTTAAGGCAGAACATCAAAGGCCTGCTGGCACCCTTCAACCTTTAGCTATTCCTGAATGGAAATGGGATAAAGTTAGCATGGATTTCATTACCTAGATTTCCCAAGACCAAGAAAGGAAATAATGCTATATTTGTGGTCATTGACCGTCTCTCCAAAGTGGCTCATTTTCTTCTTGTTCGTGAGAGTATAACAGCTAGCCAGCTAGCAGAGTTATATATCTCTCGAATAGTGTCTCTTCATGGTGTTCCCCTGGAAATTAACTCGGACCGTGGAAGTATCTTTACTTCTCGCTGCTGGGAAAGTTTTCAGAATGCCATGGGGACTCACTTATCTTTTAGCACTGCTTTCCATCCTCAATCAAGTGGTCAAGTAGAAAGAGTGAATCAAATCCTAGAAGATATGCTCCGAGCCTGTGTTATTTCGTTCGGTATGAATTGGGAGAAGTGCCTTCCATTCGCCGAATTCGCTTATAACAATAGTTATCAATCAAGCTTGGGCAAAGCCCCTTTTGAAGTTCTCTATGGACGAAGATGTCGAACCCCTCTTAATTGGTCAGAAACCGGAGAGAGGCAACTCTTTGGCCCGGATATGATCCAGGATGCAGAAGAGCTGGTTCGCATTATTCGTGAAAAGTTGAAAACAGCCCAGTCTCGTCAAAAGAGCCAATATGATCGTCATCATAAGGCTGTGACCTTTGAAGTTGAGGAGAAGGCTTACCTTCGGGTTACACCTTTGAAGGGTACCCATCGTTTCGGTATCAAGGGCAAGTTGGCTCCTCGTTACATTGGACCTTTTCGCATTCTTGCCAAACGAGGAGAAGTTGCCTACCAGTTGGAACTTCCTCCGCATCTTTCCAAGGTTCATGATGTTTTCCACGTCTCGCAACTCAGGCGTTGCTTTTCGGATCCTATCCGTGAAGTGGACCACGAAACACTTGATCTACAAGATAACCTTTCTTACCGAGAATACCCCGTGCGTATTCTTGATCAAGCTGAGTGTACCACTCGACGTCGAAACCTCAAGTTTCTTAAAGTTCAATGGTCAAATCATTCTGAAAGGGAGGCAACTTGGGAAAGAGAGGATCGTCTCCGACTTGAATATCCTGCGTTATTCCCGACGACTTCTAAATCTCGGGATGAGATTCTTTTGAGTGGGGGTGAGTTGTCACATCCCTAACCCTTAAGCAAGATAGCATTGTGCGTCTTCTTTGCATTTGCATCTAAGAAGTTTCAACAAAAACAACAAAGTGGCAAAGGAAAAACTCAAAACCCTAGCCACCATTTCAATTAAAGGAAATCTCAAACTAGTTCAAAATTAATGAACCCAAAATGGCCTCAAGAAATGTTCAAACTTTCTGATAAATCATGAAAGTAAATGAGCATTGGAGAAAACTATTTCTTGACACTTTAAGCTTTCTAAATTAATGCAAAAATCCACTGGTTTCAAATTTAAAATTTGAAATCAGAAACTATAATTTTCCAAAAATGTTGAAAACCTTGGAAATGGTTGGGGATATTATAACAAATATTTCAAGAGGTCTAAAATAGTTTTTACTTTTTGTATTGGAGCTGAAAAAATTAGCAAAACAATAGTTAGCAAAACAGAAAAACAAAAACAGAAAAAAAAATGGGAAACCTTACCTGTCGCCTAGCCTGGCCCGGCCCATCTCCCTCGCTCGTCCCCTCCCTCGCGCCAGTAGGCAGCAGGAGGTGGCCGCCGCCTCCTCCGGCGCGGCCACGCACCTGCGTGCCTGCCTGGCCGCCGCGTCGCGCTGGCGACGACGGGGATAAGCTCCCCAGAGCCTCCCCTATCCATTCCCCGCCTCGGTTCTCTTCCTCTGCCCGGATCTCTTCCTCCTCCCCGCTGCCGCCATTGGAGCCGAGCTCGAGCTCGAGCTGCCCGTGCCCCTAGCCTTAGGATCCCCTCCCAGAGCACGCCATTAGCTCCGCCTCGTCGCCCTGGTCATCTCTGCAGAAGCCGAAGCTTCCTCGAGCCCTGCAAAGCCCGCAACGCCGTCGTCTTCCACCTCCGGCCGCCGGACCTCTCCCGTCGATTCACTCCCTCCGGCGCATCCCCGAGCCCCTCTTCAGCGCCATCGGAACCGCCATGAGCTCGTCGTCGTTTCCCCTCTCGCCCCACGCTCTCTCGTGCATCGTATCCTAGTTCCTCACCAAGGCCGAGAGCTTCTCGCCGCCGGCCATGTCGCTGCCGTCGCTATGATGGCTGATCCACGCGCCCGAGCTAGGATTCGAGCTCCTGGAGCCTCCAGGAGCGTGCCGAGCCCTCCAGCTGCCCTCCCCGTGCCCTAGAACCGCCCCTCATAGAAGGCCGAGCTTCGGCCGCCGCTCCGGCTCATCGCCGACGCCTCTTCCGGCGACCCTAGTCTCCCCAAATGGTCCTGCCAGATCGGCCACTTCCCGAGCATGCTGTAGCTGCAAACCGCGTGCGTTTTGGTGCTGTGCAGCGCCGTCTAGGTCGCCTCCGGCGAGCCCTCCGCCGCGGGCTTGGTCGCCGGCGACCACCCTCCGGTGGGCATCGACGTGGCCGACCATTAGGGCGTAATTGCCCTCCCCTCAGTCGCTGCCAGAGGGCCCCACGCCTGGTCAAACCCCAATTAGGGGCTGGTCAGCGCGGGATTAGTCCCAGAGAGGCTGACCAGTGGGGCCCCCCTGTCAGGTTTGACCTGAACAGGTCGGCTGACCTGCTCACGTCAGCCTGAGGCAATAAATAGAATTTCCAGTATAAAACTAATTCAGGAAATTGCTAAAATTTGTAAAAATCATAGAAATTAATCTGTATCTCCAATGAAAATAATTTATATATGAAAAAGTATCAGAAAAATTCAAGGATTCTGATTATGCTATTTTCAACCATGTTTAAAAAAGTTACAGAACCCTAAATTGTGGAATAAGGAATAATTCAATTCTTTTAATCACTTTATAAATGGAATTTGCAAAAACATTCAAATTTCATTATATATGCAATGATCACACACTGCCCTAATTACAAATCAGTACCATAACATGACATTTCATGCATGTTAACATCAAGTTGATCTGAGCATCAGGTCGAATCAATTAAACCGGTATCTGAGAATACCCTGTTTGAATTGCTATTCGAATGTGGTTCAAATCAACTCTAAACCTATTACATGTTGAAAATAATAACTTATCACGTTGCATTCTCATGCCATGCTCATGCATCATTTTGAGTGCATATGATTGTTATTGAATGTTGCCATTCATTTCGGTAGGCTCCGCACCCCCAGATTCCACCGAATATCCGTCTGACGGATATCGTTCCTCCTCTGAGCAACAAGGCAAGCAACCCTTTTGATCATCCCGATAATTCCCATGTTCTTGCTCCTGCACTTATTTATTGCATTAGGATCAAATGCTACAACTGCTTTTGCCACGATAGTTAAACCCACTTCCTTTGCATGACCTAACCTTGTCACAGTAAATAGTCGGACCCTGCAACCTAGCATACCTGGTAGTTGCTTGAGCTATGATGTGCCTTATCCTGCTATGCATGCTATGCCTAGAGTTGTGTATGGTCTGTCATCTGGGAGATGAACAGAAATGTGGAATGTGTTCGATGAGCAAAGGTTGTGTGTTGAACTTGATTTGGTAAAGGTACCGGTGAAAGGCTGTGTAGGAGTACATGGCGGGTTGTTTCATTGGAACCGTCCTTAGGAACTGAGTGGCGTGTATGTAATCCAAGACTAGATACTACCACATGCCTGGCCCTGAAATATGACCCCGCTCGGCCTATTAATCGCGTAGTACTCGGTCGAGGAGTTGCAAGTAGTTTCTGGTGTTTATAGTAATGCTGGAGGCCGTGCATGGTGCTGACCTGAGAGGTGGACCGTGATGCGGTAGGCAGTGGCACGGTGTACCAAGTGGCACCCGGATGGTGGGCTTGGGAACCCTGCGCACATCGTTTGAGGCCATGGCGGAAACCCCGGCCGGACTTCCGTACGGGTTACTCTCAGATAGGCGATAAACCTGGACTAGGTACTAGTGTGGTTAACGGTCGTGGCCGACTCCCTCGCTGGGCTTCCGCTTGAAGGTTGCCGAGGTGCATGACGTGCACATGGCGATAAGTGGCGAGAGCGTGTGTGACGAAGTACACCCCTGCAGGGTTATGATCTATTCGAATAGCTGCGTCCGCGGATATGGACTACTTGGAGACATATGTTGTTCATAGATAACTTCAATGGCTACCCATAAAATTGTCAAGATAAGTGTGAGTGTCGTGGACGGCATTTACTCATGGAGACGGAATGATTCCACGATAGTGTATTGTTGTGGTGTTAGTGGACTCGTGTGCGAGAAATCAAGTTGTCAAAACTAATTTCAAAATGCCAGTTGTCTAGCCACGACTCAAATGCTGGCTTCCCGCATGAAACCCCACAATACCTTTTGATACCTTGCATGAGTAGTTAGTTCTCCTAAAGTCTTGTTGAGTACCTTCGTACTCATGTTTGCTTAATAAATGTTGCAGAGGTTGCTAATGACCCTAATGGAGGGTTCTTCGTAGACATCGACGACGACGAGTAGCTGGTGTCCCAGCTACGATCTGGCCCTACGTCGGCTCTGTAGTATAGTCAGGCCATGTGCCTTCTAGTTGCACTGTCTGTACCTAGATAGTTTATAACTCTTCCGCTGGCTTGTATCTGTATGACTGCTATTATGGGTCAAGAGACCTTAATGTGTAATATTATGTGTGTGGCTCTTCCGAGCCTCTTGAATAAAGGTTGTATGTTTATGGTTATGTTGTGATGCCATCGATGTATCTATACATATCGGTATACCATGCGTACGTGTGTCATACTTCATATGTATGGGGTTCGAATACCTAGTCGTAAACTTTAGTAGCACTCCTTACAAGGAAATGCCCCTTTGTGATCCAACGAGCCTTGGTAGTCCGCTACTGCTCCGGACACATTGGTTGACTGGCATGTGTCCTTCTTAGCTGCTGTGTCTGTCCTCTTTGGGGAAATGTCACGCGACGTAATGGAGTCCTTGTAGCTTGCTACGACTCGTCTACGTTCGCTGATGACCGACACCTGCTTTGTTGGGTCATGTATGCTTGTCCTTGTGCGGAACTGCCAAATTGATTTATGACTAGACATGTCGATCCGGGTTCTTTGACATTGGATTGCTAGCGACACCTATCGCATACGTGAGTCAAAAGACGCAAACGGTCCCGGCAAAGGTAAGGCTGCAGCCGTGGAGGTAACCGTGCGTGAGACCACAAAGAGATGCGATGTGTTACATGCTGGATTCCTATGGCTTAGGATCGGGGTCCCGACATTTTCTTGATTCCGCGGTATTGTTGGATCGAAGCGGCTCGGACCGACATTACTCGTACGCTTACGAGAGACTGGTTTCATCGCTACGAGTAACTCCGTTGCTCAAAGATGACTGGCAGGTGTGAGTTTCTCCAACTTTAGTTGAATCGGATTTGACCGAGGAGGTCCTTGGATGAGGTTAAATAGCAACTCATATATCTCCGTTGTGGTGTTTGCGTAAGTAAGATGCGATCCTACTAGATACCCATGGTCACCACGTAAAACATGCAACAACAAAATTAGAGGACGTCTAACTTGTTTTTGCAGGGTATGCTGGTGATGTGATATGGCCAACGATGTGATGTGATATATTGGATGTATGAGATGATCATGTTGTAATTGATAATATCGACTTGCACGTCGATGGTACGGCAACCGGCAGGAGCCATAGGGTTGTCTTTATACTAACGTTTGTGCTTGCAGATGCGTTTACTATTCTGCTAGGATGTAGCTTCAGTAGTAATAGCATGAGTAGCACGACAACCCCGATGGCGACACGTTGATGGAGATCATGATGTGGCGCCGGTGACAAAGAAGATCGTGCCGGTACTTTGGTGATGGAGATCAAGAAGCACGTGATGATGGCCATATCATGTCACTTATGAATTGCATGTGATGTTAATCCTTTTATGCACCTTATTTTGCTTAGAACGACAGTAGCATTATGAGGTGATCTCTCACTAAAATTTCAAGACGAAATTGTGTTCTCCCCGACTGTGCACCGTTGCTACAGTTCGTCATTTTGAGACACCACGTGATGATCGGGTGTGATAGACTCAACGTTCACATACAACGGGTGCAAAACAGTTGCGCACGCGGAACACTCGGGTTAAGCTTGACGAGCCTAGCATCTGCAGACATGGCCTCGGAACACATGAGACCGAAAGGTCGATCATGAATCATATAGATGATATGATTAGCATGGGGATGCTTACCACTGAAACTATGCTCAACTCACGTGATGATCAGACTTGAGCTAGTGTAAGTGGATCATGAACCACTCAAATGACTAGAGAGAAGTACTTTTTGAGTGGGAGTTTAGCGAGTAATTTGATTAAGTTAAACTCTAATTATCTTGAACATAGTCTAAGTCCACTTTGAATATATTTGTGTTGTAGATCATGGCTCACGCGACAGTCACCCTGAATTTTAATACGTTCCTAGAGAAAGCTAAGTTGAAAGATGATGGAAGCAACTTTGTAGACTGGGCTCGTAATCTTAAGCTAATCTTACAAGATGGGAAGAAGGATTATGTCCTTAATGCTATGCTAGGAGATGAACCACCCGCTACGGCTGATCAGGATGTTAAGAACGCTTGGTTAGCACGTAAGGAGGACTACTCAGTAGTTCAATGTGCAGTCTTGTATGGCTTAGAACTGGGACTTCAACGTCGCTTTGAGCGTCATGGAGCATTTGAGATGTTCCAGGAGTTGAAGTTTATCTTTTCAGAAGAACGCCCGGATCGAGAGGTATGAGACCTCCGATAAATTCTATGCTTGCAAGATGGAGGAGAACTCGTTTGTCAGTGAACATGTGCTCAAAATGTCTGGGTACTCAAACCGTCTAGCTGAGCTGGGGATTGAACTCCCGCAAGAGGCTATCACTGACAGAATCCCTCAATCACTGCCGCCAAGCTATAATGGCTTTGTGTTGAACTACAACATGCAAGGGATGAACAAGTCTCCCGGTGAGTTGTTTGCGATGCTGAAAGTCGCAGAGTCTGAACTCCGTAAAGAGCATCAAGTGTTGATGGTGAATAAGACCACTAGTTTCAAGAGAAACGGCAAAGGCAAGAAGGGTAATTCAAAGAAGAGCGGCAAGCCTGTTGCCAATCCGACGAAGAAACCCAAAGCTGGACCTAAGCCTGAAACAAAGTGTTACTACTGCAAGGGTATGGGTCACTGGAAGCGCAATTTCCCCAAGTATCTGGCTGATAAGAAGGCGGCCAAAGAAAAATCAGGTATATTTGATATACATGTTATTGATGTGTACTTAACCGCTCTCATAGTAGTGCCTGAGTATTCGATACCGGTTATGTTGCTCATATTTGCAACTCGAAACAGGAACTGCGGAATAGACGAAGGCTGGCGAAAGATGAAGTGACGATGCGCGTAGGAAATGGTTCCAAGGTTGATGCAATCGCCGTCGGCACAGTTTCACTTCAGTTACCATCAGGATTAGTTATGAACTTAAATCATTGTTATTTAGTGCCTGCGTTGAGCATGAACATTATATCTGGATCTTGTTTATTGCGAGACGGTTACTCTTTTAAGTCAGAGAATAATGGTTGTTCTATTTGTATGAGTAACATCTTTTATGGTCATGCACCCAATGTGAGAGGATGGTTCATATTGAATCTTGATAGTGATACACACATACATAACATTGAGACCAAAAGAGTTAGAGTTAACAATGATAGCGCCATATTTTTGTGGCACTGCCGCTTAGGTCATATTGGTGTAAAGCGCATGAAGAAACTCCATGCCGATGGACTTTTGGAGTCACTTGACATTGATTCACTTGACACGTGCGAACCATGCCTCATGGGCAAGATGACTAAAACTCCGTTCTCCGGAACAATGGAGCGTGCAAGTGACTTGTTGGAAATCATACATACCGATGTATGTGGTCCGATGAGCGTAGAGGCACGCGGCGGATATCGTTATTTTCTCACCTTCACTTACGATTTAAGTAGATACGATTATGTCTACTTAATGAAGCACAAGTATGAAACATTTGAAAAGTTCAAGCAATTTCAGAGTGAAGTTGAAAATCATTGTAACAAGAAGATCAAGTTCCTACGGTCTGATCGTGGGGGTGAATATCTGAGTTTCGAGTTTGGTGCTCACTGAAGACAATGTGGAATTGTTTCACAGTTGACACCGCCTGGAACACCACAGCGTAATGGTGTGTCCGAACGTCGTAATCGTACTTTATTAGAGATGGTGCGATCTATGATGTCTCTTACCGATTTGCTGTTATCATTTTGGGGCTATGCATTAGAAACAGCTGCATTCACTTTAAATAGGGCACCATCAAAATCCGCTGAGACGACACCATACGAACTGTGGTATGGCAAAAGGCCAAAGTTGTTGTTTCTTAAAGTTTGGGGATGTGATGCTTATGTCAAAAAGCTTCAGCCTCAAAAGCTGGAACCCCAAGCGGAAAAGTGCATCTTCATAGGTTACCCAAAAGAGACAGTTGGGTACACCTTCTATCTCAAAACCGAGGGCAAAGTGTTTGTTGCTAAAAACGGAGCTTTTCTCGAGAAGGAGTTTCTCTCGAGAGAATTGAGTGGGAGGAAGATAGAACTTGACGAGGTTGTCGAACCTCTCATCCCTCTGGATGGTGGCGCAAGGCAAGGGGAAACCTCTGTCATTGTGACGCCGGTTGAGGAGGAAGTTAATGATGATGATCATGAAACTCCGGTTCAAGTTTCTGTCGAACCACGCAGGTCGAGGAGACCACGTGCTGCTCCAGAGTAGTACGGTAATCCCGTCTTATCAATCATGTTGTTAGACAACAATGAACCTGCAAATTATGAAGAAGCAATGGTGGGCCCAGATGCCAACAAATGGCTAGAAGCCATGAAGTCCGAGATAGGATCCATGTATGAGAACAAATGTGGACTTTGGAAGTACTACCTGAGGGTCGCAAGGCTATTCAGAACAAATGGATCTTTAAGAGGAAGACGAACGCTGACGGCAATGTGACCGTTTATAAAGCTCGACTTGTGGCAAAGGGTTTTTCACAAGTTCAAGGAGTTGACTACGATGAGACATTCTCACCCGTAGCGATGCTTAAGTCCGTCAGAATCATGTTAGCAATAGCTGCATTTTTCGATTATGAAATCTGGCAGATGGATGTCAAAACGGCGTTCCTTAACAGTTTCCTTAAGGAAGAGTTGTATATGATGCAACCCGAAGGTTTTGTCGATCCTAAGAATGCTAACAAGGTGTGCAAGCTCCAGCGATCTATTTATGGACTGGTGCAAGCATCTCGGAGTTGGAACGAATGCTTTGATGAGGTGATCAAAGCATTTGGGTTTATACAAGTGGTTGGAGAATCTTGTATTTACAAGAAAGTGAGTGGGAGCTCTGTGGCGTTTCTAATATTATATGTGGATGACATATTACTGATTGGAAACAACGTAGAGTTTTTGGAGAGCATAAAGGATTACTTGAATAAAAGTTTCTCTATGAAGGACCTAGGAGAAGCTGCTTACATTCTAGGCATTAAGATCTACAGGGATAGATCAAAACGCCTGATAGGACTTTCACAAAGCACATACCTTGATAAAGTTTTGAAGAGGTTCAAAATGGAACAGTCCAAGAAAGGGTTCTTGCCAGTTTTACAAGGTACGAGATTGAGTAAGACTCAGTGCCCAGCAACTGATGAGGATAGAGAGCATATGCGCACCGTCCGCTATGCTTCACCCATAGATTCTATCATGTATGCAATGCTGTGCACTAGACCGGACGTTAGCCTAGCCATAAGTATGGCAGGTAGGTTCCAGAGTAATCCAGGAGTGGATCACTGGACGGCAGTCAAGAATATCCTGAAGTACCTGAAAAGGACTAAGGAGATGTTTCTCGTGTATCGAGGTGACGAAGAGCTCGCCGTAAAAGGTTACGTCGATGCAAGCTTTGACACAGATCCGGACGACTCTAAGACGCAAACCGGATACGTATTTATTCTTAATGGGGGTGCGGTAAGCTGGTGCAGTTCCAAGCAAAGCGTCGTAGCAGATTCTACATGTGAAGCGGAGTACATGGCTGCCTCGGAGGCGGCTAAGGAGGGTGTCTGGATGAAGCACTTCATGACGGATCTTGGAGTGGTGCCAAGCGCACTGAATCCAATAACCTTGTTCTGTGACAACACGGGTGCCATTGCCTTAGCAAAGGAAGCACGGTTTCACAAGAAGTCCAGACACATCAAACGACGCTTCAACCTCATCCACGACTACGCCGAAGGGGAGGACGTAAATATATGCAAAGTGCACACGGATCTTAATCTAGCAGACCCACTGACTAAACCTCTTCCACTGGCAAAGCATAATCAACACCAGAACTGTATGGGTGTTAGATTTATTACAATGTAATTCGCATGATGATGTGCGGGCTAGATTATTGACTCTAGTGCAAGTGGGAGACTACTGGAATTATGCCCTAGAGGCAATAATAAATATAGTTATTATTATAATTCCTGTATCAAGATAATCGTTTATTATCCATGCTATAGTTGTATTGAATGAAGACTCATTTACATGTGTGGATACATAGACAAAACACTGTCCCTAGCAAGCCTCTAGTTGGCTAGCCAGTTGATCAAAGATAGTCAGTGTCTTCTGATTATGAACAAGGTGTTGTTGCTTGATAACTGGATCACGTCATTAGGAGAATCACGTGATGGACTAGACCCAAACTAATAGACGTAGCATGTTGATCGTGTCATTTTGTTGCTACTGTTTTCTGCGTGTCAAGTATTTGTTCCTATGACCATGAGATCATATAACTCACTAACACCGGAGGAATACTTTGTGTGTATCAAACGTCGCAACGTAACTGGGTGACTATAAAGATGCTCTAGAGGTATCTCCAAAGGTGTTCGTTGAGTTAGTATGGATCGAGACTGGGATTTGTCACTCCGTGTGACTGAGAGGTATCTCGGGGCCCACTCGGTAATACAACATCACACACAAGCCTTGCAAGCAATGTGACTTAGTGTAAGTTGCGAGATCTTGTATTACGGAACGAGTACACGAGATTGAAATAGGTATGCGGATACTGACGATCGAATCTCGGGCAAGTAACATACCGAAGAACAAAGGGAATGACATACGGGATTATATGAATCCTTCGCACTGAGGTTCAAACGATAAGATCTTCGTAGAATATGTAGGATCCAATATGGGCATCCAGGTCCCGCTATTGGATATTGACCGAGGAGTCTCTCGGGTCATGTCTACATAGTTCTCGAACCCGCAGGGTCTGCACACTTAAGGTTCGACGTTGTTTTATGTGTATTTGAGTTATATGGTTGGTTACCGAATGTTGTTCAGACTCCCGGATGAGATCACGGACATCACGAGGGTTTCCGGAATGGTCCGGAAACGAAGATTGATATATAGGATGACCTCATTTGATTACCGGAAGGTTTTCGGAGTTACCGGGAATGTACCGGGAATGACGAATGGGTTCCGGGAGTTCACCGGGGGGGGGGGGGGCAACCCACCCCGGGGAAGCCCATAAGCATTGGGGGTGGCGCACCAGCCCTTAGTGGGCTGGTGGGACAGCCCAAAAGAGCCCTATGCGCCATAGGAAGAAAAATCAAAGAGAAAAGAAAAAAAGAGGAGGTGGGAAAAGGGGGAAGGACTCCTCCTTCCAAACCTAGTTGGACTCGGTTTCGAAGGGAAGGGCTGCCCCCCTTGGCTCGGCCGAAGCCCTTAGGGGTCCTTGGACCCCAAGGCAAGGCTCCCCCTCCTCCCCCTATATATACGGAGGTTTTAGGGCTGATTTGATACAACTTTGCCACGGCAGCCCAACCACATATCTCCATGGTTTTACCTCTAGATCGCGTTTCTGCGGAGCTCGGGCGGAGCCCTGCTGAGACGAGATCATCACCAACCTCCGGAGCCCCGTCACGCTGCCGGAGAACTCTTCTACCTCTCCGTCTCTCTTGCTGGATCAAGAAGGCTGAGATCATCGTCGAGCTGTACGTGTGCTGAACGCGGAGGTGCCGTCCGTTCGGCACTAGATCGTGGGACTGATCGCGGGACGGTTCGCGGGGCGGATCGAGGGACGTGAGGACGTTCCACTACATCAACCGCGTTCACTAACGCTTCTGCTGTACGGTCTACAAGGGTACGTAGATCACACATCCCCTCTCGTAGATGGACATCACCATGATTGGTCTTCGTGCGGGTAGGAAATTTTTTGTTTCCCATGCGACGTTCCCCAACAAACCCCAGTACCTCTAAAGTTTGAGATGGAAATTGCATGCCAAGAGGAAACAAGATCAGACACCGCCACCATAACGGTGACGCTGATGAGACAACCGTAAATGTTGGCTTTCGCAGCTCAAAATATGGAAGCAAAAGAAACCCTTAAAGGGAACAGGGATGGACCGACTCCATTAGATAAATTTATGGAAAGGCCCTGGCAGATCCATGGCACCCAATACAAGCCCGCCAGCAACACCAACCATAACTATTTGGTGTTTAAAGAGGCCGACAAACTCGCAGCCGAGGAACAAGGCAAGGGCCCCTGAAGCAAATAAGATGACGAGCCCTACGTTTCGAACAATGGGGGCCAGAAACAGTTCCCTCCAGAGGTGAAAACCATTAATATGATATACATTACCCGCATACCAAAGAAGGAGAGGAAACGAGCCCTTCGGTAGGTAAACGCTGTAGAGCATGTAGCCCCGAAGTGCAACCCATGGTTGGCTTACCGGATCAGCTTCTATCGTAGGGCTCATCCGACCAGTATCCGTCATGGAGGGCCGGTCGCCCTTGTCCTAGACCCCTTCATAAATAGGTACCACCTCACTAGAGTCCTTATGGACGGAGGAAGTAGACGTAACCTGGTTTACTCAGATACGGTGTAAAAGTTGGGCATAGACCCATCAAGGATCAAACCGAGCAACCCTACCTTTAATGGAGTGATCCCACGCGTCGAAGCCCGCTGCTTCGGCACGGTAACGATGGAGGTCGTGTTCGGCTCACCCGACAACTTCCGCAACGAAGACTTAATCTTTGACATCGTCCCTTTACACATCACATATGACACACTACTTGGCCGCACAACATTCGCCCACTTCAATGTTGTGCCTCATTACGCCTACATAAAGCTTAAGATGCCCGGACCCATAGGAGTTATCACCATCAACGGCAACACAGAACACTCCCTCTAGATTGAGGAGCACACAACAGCCTTGGCAGTCGATTGCCAATACGACAGCGAAGCATCAAGCCACAAGGAAGCCATCAAGGCATGGCAGACGTGCAAGAGATCCCGAGCTCAATAGGATCCCCCCGGAGACATCTTCTGTTGGGGAACGTCGCATGGGAAACAAAAAATTTCCTACGCGCACGAAGACCTATCATGGTGATGTCCATCTACGAGAGGGGATATTCGATCTACGTACCCTTGTAGACTGCACAGCAGAAGCGTTAAGAAACGCGGTTGATGTAGTGGAACGTCCTGACGTCCCTCGATCCACCCCGCGAACCGTCCCGCGATCAGTCCCACGATCTAGTGCCGAACGGACGACACCTCCGCGTTCAGCACACGTACAGCTCGACGATGATCTCGGCCTTCTTGATCCAGCAAGAGAGACGGAGAGGTAGATGAGTTCTCTGGCAGCGTGATGGCGCTCCGGAGGTTGGTGATGATCTTATCTCAGCAAGGCTCCGCCCGAGCTCCGCAGAAACGCGATCTAGAGGTAAAACCGTGGAGATATGTGGTCGGGCTGCCGTGGCAAAGTTGTCTCAAATCAGCCCTAAAACTTCCGTATATATAGGGGGAAGAGGGGGAGCCTTGCCTTGGGGTCCAAGGACCCCCAAGGGGTTCGACCGAGCCAAGGGGGGCAACCCTCCCCTTCCAAACCGAGTCCAACTAGGTTTGGAAGGAGGAGTCCTTCCCCCTTTTCCCACCTCCTCTTTTTTTTCATTCTTTTCTCTTTGATTTTCTTCCTATGGCGCATAGGGCCTTCTTGGGCTGTCCCACCAGCCCACTAAGGGCTAGTGCGCCACCCCCAAGGCCTATGGGCTTCCCCGGGGTAGGTTGCCCCCCCCCCCCCCCCGGTGAACACCCGGAACCCATTCGTCATTCCTGGTAACTCCGAAAACCCTCCGGTAATCAAATGAGGTCATCCTATATATCAATCTTCGTTTCCGAACCATTCCGGAAACCCTCGTGACTTCCGTGATCTCATCCGGGACTCCAAACAACATTCGGTAACCAACCATATAACTCAAATAGGCATAAAACAACGTCGAACCTTAAGTGTGCATACCCTGCGGGTTCGAGAACTATGTAGACATGACCCGAGAGACTCCTCGGTCAATATCCAATAGCGGGACCTGGATGCCCATATTGGATCCTACATATTCTACGAAGATCTTATCATTTGAACCTCAGTGCCAAGGATTCATATAATCCCGTATGTCATTCCCTTTTGTCCTTCGGTATGTTACTTGCCCGAGATTCGATCGTCAGTATCCGCATACCTATTTCAATCTCGTTTACCGGCAAGTCTCTTTACTCGTTCCATAATACAAGATCCTGCAACTTACACTAAGTCACATTGCTTGCAAGGCTTCTTTGTGATGTTGTATTACCGAGTGGGCCCCGAGATACCTCTCCGTCACACGGAGTGACAAATCCCAGTCTCGATCCATACTAACTCAATGAACACCTTCGGAGATACCTGTAGAGCATCTTTATAGTCACCCAGTTACGTTGCGACGTTTGATACACACATAGCATTCCTCCGGTGTCAGTGAGTTATATGATCTCATGGTCATAGGAACAAATACTTGACACACAGAAAACAGTAGCAACAAAATGACACGATCAACATGCTATGTCTATTTGTTTGGGTCTAGTCCATCACGTGATTCTCCTAATGACGTGATCCAGTTATCAAGCAACAACTCCTTGTTCATAATCAGAAGACCCTGACTATCTTTGATCAACTGGCTAGCCAACTAGAGGCTTGCTAGGGACAGTGTTTTGTCTATGTAACCACACATGTATACAAGTCTTTATTCAATACAATTATAGCATGGATAATAAACGATTATCTTGATACAGGAATTATAATAATAACTATATTTATTATTGCCTCTAGGGCATAATTCCAATAGTCTCCCACTTGCACTAGAGTCAATACTCTAGCTTTCACATCATCATGCGAATTACATTGTAATAAATCTAACACCCATACAGTTCTGGTGTTGATCATGCTTTGCTAGTGGAAGAGGTTTAGTCAGCGGGTCTGCTACATTCAGATCCGGGTGCACTTTGCATATATTTACGTCCTCCCCTTCGACGTAGTCGCGGATGAGGTTGAAGCATCGTTTGATATGTCTGGATTTCTTGTGAAACCGTGGTTCCTTTGATAGGGAAATGGCACCCGTGTTGTCACAGAACAAGGTTATTGGATTCAGTGCACTTGGCACTACTCCAAGATCCGTCATGAACTGCTTCATCCAGACACCCTCCTTAGCCGCCTCCGAGGCAGCCATGTACTCCGCTTCACATGTAGAATCTGCTACGACGCTCTGCTTGGAACCGCACCAGCTTACCGCACCCCCATTAAGAATAAATACGTATCCGGTCTGCGACTTAGAGTCGTCCGGATCTGTGTCAAAGCTTGCATCGACGTAACCTTTTACGGCGAGCTCTTCGTCACCTCCATACACGAGAAACATCTCCTTAGTCCTTTTTAGGTACTTCAGGATATTCTTGACCGCCGTCCAGTGATCCACTCCTGGATTACTCTGGAACCTACTTGCCATACTTATGGCCAGGCTAAGGTCCAGTCTAGTGCACAGCATTGCATACATGATAGAATCTATGGGTGAAGCATAGGGGACGGTACGCATATGCTCTCTATCCTCATCAGTTGCTGGGCACTGAGTCTTACTCAATCTCGTACCTTGTAAAACTGGCAAGAACCCTTTCTTGGACTGTTCCATTTTCAACCTCTTCAAAACTTTATCAAGGTATGTGCTTTGTGAAAGTCCTATCAGGCGTTTTGATCTATCCCTGTAGATCTTAATGCCTAGAATGTAAGCAACTTCTCCTAGGTCCTTCATAGAGAAACTTTTATTCAAGTAATCCTTTATGTTGTCCAAAAACTCTACGTTGTTGCCAATCAGCAATATGTCATCCACATATAATATTAGAAACGCCACAGAGCTCCCACTCACTTTCTTGTAAATACAAGATTCTCCAACCACTTGTATAAACCCAAATGCTTTGATCACCTCATCGAAGCGTTTGTTCCAACTCCGAGATGCTCGCACCAGTCCATAAATGGATCGCTTGAGCTTGCACACCTTGTTATCATTCTTAGGATCGAAAAAACCTTCGGGTTGCATCATATACAACTCTTCCTTAAGGAAACCGTTAAGGAACACCGTTTTGACATCCATGTGCCAGATTTCATAATCGAAAAATGCAGCTATTGCTAACATGATTCTGACGGACTTAAGCATCGCTACGGGTGAGAATGTCTCATCGTAGTCAACTCCTTGAACTTGTGAAAAACCCTTTGCCACAAGTCGAGCTTTATAAACGATCACATTGCCGTCAGCGTCCGTCTTCCTCTTAAAGATCCATTTGTTCTAAATAGCCTTGCGGCCCTCAGGTAGTACTTCCAAAGTCCACACTTTGTTCTCATACATGGATCCTATCTCGGACTTCATGGCTTCTAGCCATTTGTTGGAATCTGCGCCCACCATTGCTTCTTCCTAACTTGTAGGTTCATTGTTGTCTAACAACATGATTGACAAAACGGGATTACCGTACCACTCTGGAGCAGCACGTGGTCTCGTCGACCTGCGTGGTTCGACAGAAACTTGAACCGGAGTTTCATGATCATCATCATTAACTTCCTCCTCAACCGGCATTGCAATGACAGAGGTTTCCCCTTGCCCTGCGCACCACCTAGAGGGATGAGAGGTTCGACAACCTCATCAAGTTCTATCTTCCTCCCACTCAATTCTCTCGAGAGAAACTCCTTCTCGAGAAAAGCTCCGTTTTTAGCAACAAACAATTTGCCCTCGGATTTGAGATAGAAGGTGTACCCAACTGTCTCTTTTGGGTAACCTATGAAGATGCACTTTTCCGCTTGGGGTTCCAGCTTTTGAGGCTGAAGCTTTTTGACATAAGCATCACATCCCCAAACTTTAAGAAACGACAACTTTGGCCTTTTGCCATACCACAGTTCGTATGGTGTCGTCTCAGCGGATTTTGATGGTGCCCTATTTAAAGTGAATGCAGCTGTTTCTAATGCATAGCCCCAAAACGATAACGGCAAATTGGTAAGAGACATCATAGATCGCACCATCTCTAATAAAGTACGATTACGACGTTCGGACACACCATTACGCTGTGGTGTTCCAGGCGGTGTGAACTGTGAAACAATTCCACATTGTCTTAAGTGAGCAACAAACTCGAAACTCAGATATTCACCCCCACGATCAGACCGTAGGAACTTGATCTTCTTGTTATGATGATTTTCAACTTCACTCTGAAATCGCTTGAACTTTTCAAATGTTTCAGACTTGTGATTGATTAAGTAGAAATAACCATATCTACTCAAATCGTCAGTGAAGGTGAGAAAATAACGATATCCCCCGCGTGCCTCTACGCTCATCGGACCGCACACATCGGTATGTATGATTTCCAACAAGTCACTTGCACGCTCCATTGTTCCGGAGAACCGAGTTTTAGTCATCTTGCCCATGAGGCATGGTTCGCACGTGTCAAGTGAAACAAAGTCAAGTGACTCCAAAAGTCCATCGGCATGGAGTTTCTTCATGCGCTTTACACCAATATGACCTAAGCGGCAGTGCCATAAAAATATGGCGCTATCATTGTTAACTCTAACTCTTTTGGTCTCAATGTTATGTATGTGTGTATCACTATCAAGATTCAATATGAACAATCCTCTCACATTGGGTGCATGACTATAAAAGATGTTACTCATAGAAATAGAACAACCATTATTCTCTGACTTAAAAGAGTAACCGTCTCGCAATAAACAAGATCCAGATATAATGTTCATGCTCAACGCAGGCACTAAATAACAATGATTCAAGTTCATAACTAATCCTGATGGTAACTGAAGTAAAACGGTGCCGACGGTGATTGCATCAACCTTGGAACCGTTTCCTACGCGCATCGTCACTTCATCTTTCGCCAGCCTTCGTCTATTCCGCAGTTCATGTTTCGAGTTGCAAATATGAGCAACAGAACCGGTATCGAATACCCAGGCACTACTACGAGATCCGGTTAAGTACACATCAATAACAAAAATATCAAATATACCTGATTTTTCTTTGGCCGCCTTCTTATCAGCCAGATTCTTCGGGCAGTTGCGGTTCGAGTGACCCATACCCTTGCAATAGTAACACTCTGTTTCAGGCTTAGGTCCAGCTTTGGGTTTCTTCGTCGGATTGGCAACAGACTTGCCGCTCTTCTTTGAATTACCCTTCTTGCCTTTGCCGTTTCTCTTGAAACTAGTGGTCTTATTCACCATCAACACTTGATGCTCTTTACGGAGTTCAGACTCTGCGACTTTCAGCATCGCAAACAACTCGCGAGGTGACTTGTTCATCCCTTGCATGTTGTAGTTCAACACAAAGCCTTTATAGCTTGGCGGCAGTGATCGAAGGATTCTGTCAGTGATAGCCTCTTGCGGGAGTTCAATCCCCAGCTCAGCTAGACGGTTTGAGTACCCAAACATTTTGAGCACATGTTCATTGACAGACGAGTTCTCCTCCATCTTGCAAGCATAGAATTTATCGGAGGTCTCATACCTCTCGATCCGGGCGTTCTTCTGAAAGATGAACTTCAACTCCTGGAACATCTCAAATGCTCCATGACGCTCAAAGCAACGTTGAAGTCCCGGTTCTAAGCCATACAAGACTGCACATCGAACTACTGAGTAGTCCTCCTTACGTGTTAACCAAGCATTTTTAACATCCTGGTCAGCCGTAGCGGGTGGTTCATCTCCTAGCGCAGCATTAAGGACATAATCCTTCTTCCCAGCTTGTAAGATTAGCTTAAGATTACGAGCCCAGTCTACAAAGTTGCTTCCATCATCTTTCAACTTAGCTTTCTCTAGGAATGTATTAAAATTCAGGGTGACTGTCGCGTGAGCCATGATCTACAACACAAATATATTCAAAGTGGACTTAGACTATGTTCAAGATAATTAGAGTTTAACTTAATCAAATTACTCGCTAAACTCCCACTCAAAAAGTACATCTCTCTGGTCATTTGAGTGGTTCATGATCCACTTACACTAGCTCAAGTCCGATCATCACGTGAGTTGAGTATAGTTTCAGTGGTAAGCATCCCTATGCTAATCATATCATCTATATGATTCATGATCGACCTTTCGGTCTCATGTGTTCCGAGGCCATATGTGCACATGCTAGGCTCGTCAAGCTTAACCCGAGTGTTCCGCGTGCGCACCTGTTTTGCACCGATTATATGTGAACGTTGAGTCTATCACACCCGATCATCACGTGGTGTCTCGAAATGACGAACTGTAGCAACGGTGCACAGTCGGGGAGAACACAATTTCGTCTTGAAATTTTAGTGAGAGATCACCTCATAATGCTACCATCGTTCTAAGCAAAATAAGGTGCATAAAAGGATTAACATCACATGCAATTCATAAGTGACATGATATGGCCATCATCACGTGCTCCTTGATCTCCATCACCAAAGCACCGGCACGATCTTCTTCTCACCGGCGCCACACCATGATCTCCATCAACGTCTCGCCATCGGGGTTGTCGTGCTACTCATGCTATTACTACTAAAGCTACATCCTAGCAAAAGAGTAAACGCATCTGCAAGCACAAACGTTAGTATAAAGACAACCCTATGGCTCCTGCCGGTTGCCGTACCATCAACGTGCAAGTCGATATTATCTATTACAACATGATCATCTCATACATCCAATATATCACATCACATCGTTGGCCATATCACATCACCAGCATACCCTGCAAAAACAAGTTAGACGTCCTCTAATTTTGTTGTTGCATGTTTTACGTGGTGACCATGGGTATCTAGTAGGATCGCATCTTACTTACGCAAACACCACAACGGAGATATATGAGTTGCTATTTAACCTCATCCAAGGACCTCCTCGGTCAAATCCGATTCAACTAAAGTTGGAGAAACTGACACTTGCCAGTCATCTTTGAGCAACGGGGTTACTCGTAGCGATGAAACCAGTCTCTCGTAAGCGTACGAGTAATGTCGGTCCAAACCGCTTCAATCCAACAATACCGCGGAATCAAGAAAATACTAAGGAGGGCAGAAAAACGCACATCACCGCCCACAAAAACTTTTGTGTTCTACTCGAGAAGACATCTACGCATGAACCTAGCTCATGATGCCACTGATGGGGAACGTCGCATGGGAAACAAAAAATTTCCTACGCGCACGAAGACCTATCATGGTGATGTCCATCTACGAGAGGGGATATTCGATCTACGTACCCTTGTAGACCGCACAGCAGAAGCGTTAAGAAATGCGGTAGATGTAGTGGAACGTCCTCACGTCCCTTGATCCGCCCCGCGAACCGTCCCGCGATCAGTCCCACGATCTAGTGCCGAAGGGACGGCACCTCCGCGTTCAGCACACGTACAGCTCGACGATGATCTCGGCCTTCTTGATCCAGCAAGAGAGACGGAGAGGTAGATGAGTTCTCCGGCAGCGTGACGGCGCTCCGGAGGATGGTGATGATCTTATCTCAGCAGGGCTCCGCCCGAGCTCCGTAGAAACGCGATCTAGAGGTAAAACCGTGGAGATATGTGGTCGGGCTGCCGTGGCAAAGTTGTCTCAAATCAGCCCTAAAACCTCCGTATATATAGGGGGAAGAGGGGGAGCCTTTCCTTGGGGTCCAAGGACCCCCAAGGGGTTCGGCCAAGCCAAGGGGGGCAACCCACCCCTTCCAAACCGAGTCCAACTAGGTTTGGAAGGAGGAGTCCTTCCCCCTTTTCCCACCTCTTTTTTTTCTTCCTATGGCGCATAGGGCCTTCTTGGGCTGTCCCACCAGCCCACTAAGGGCTGGTGCGCCACCCCCAAGGCCTATGGGCTTCCCCGGGGTGGGTTGCCCCCCCCCCCCCGGTGAACACCCGGAACCCATTCGTCATTCCCGGTAACTCCGAAAACCTTCCGGTAATCAAATGAGGTCATCCTATATAATAATCTTCGTTTCCGGACCATTCCGGAAACCCTCGTGACGTCCGTGATCTCATCCGGGACTCCAAACAACATTCGGTAACCAACCATATAACTCAAATACGCATAAAGCAACGTCGAACCTAAAGTGTGCAAACCCTGCTGGTTCGAGAACTATGTAGACATGACCCTAGAGACTCCTCGGTCAATATCCAATAGCGGGACCTGGATGCCCATATTGGATCCTACATATTCTATGAAGATCTTATCGTTTGAACCTCAGTGCCAAGGATTCATATAATCCCGTATGTCATTCCCTTTGTCCTTCGGTATGTTACTTGCCCGAGATTCGATCGTCAGTATCCGCATACCTATTTCAATCTCGTTTACCGGCAAGTCTCTTTACTCGCTCCGTAATACAAGATCCTGCAACTTACACTAAGTCACATTTCTTGCAAGGCTTGTGTGTGATGTTGTATTACCGAGTGGGCCCCGAGATACCTCTCCGTCACACGAAGTGACAAATCCCAGTCTCGATCCATACTAACTCAACGAAAACCTTCGGAGATACCTGTAGAGCATCTTTATAGTCACCCAGTTACGTTGCGACGTTTGATACACACAAAGCATTCCTCCGGTGTCAGTGAGTTATATGATCTCATGGTCATAGGAACAAATACTTGACACGCAGAAAACAGTAGAAACAAAATGACACGATCAACATGCTACGTCTATTTGTTTGGGTGTAGTCCATCACGTGATTCTCCTAATGACGTGATCCAGTTATCAAGCAACAACACCTTGTTCATAATCAGAAGACCCTGACTATCTTTGATCAACTGGCTAGCCAACTACAGGCTTGCTAGGGACAATGTTTTGTCTATGTATCCACACATGTATACAAGTCTTTATTCAATACAATTATAGCATGGATAATAAACGATTATCTTGATACAGGAATTATAATAATAACTATATTTATTATTGCCTCTAGGGCATAATTCCAACATCTTCGGCGCAAAGCAAATAGGGATACACTCCCAGCTGGCCTGGCTAAAATACCTCAATGGAGAAAGCCGAAAAGTGAGTGTCATAATAGGCGAGAACTCGTGTGCAATCCGAGCATAAGTACGAAAAATCGATGGAGGTTCTTTCGTGTCATACGAGGAGTTTGTAGCGTCGCAAACCTTGTGGTAAGTACTTCAAAATCCCGTTTATCCGACTACCACAAAAAACTGGGTGATCATAACCAACCCCCAAATTCAAAACCCTAACGTTAAGTGAAAGTGATAAAGCCACATAGTCTGATTAACTCATTTCCTTCATACACTACCCCCTCCGGGCACCGATATATCGGCTAAGGCTCATAGTGCGGATGTCGAAACACCCCTTGTAGTCTCTACAAGGGAGCTAAAGCTGACGACTGGAAACTTTTAGGTTAAATGGTCGAACAGGAGTCAAAGTAATACAAAGGGTGTTACACTGGGACAAGCATCATAATAATAAATTGTTCCAAGGCATACGACAATACCCTCACTCGTAAATTACATCTTTGAAACACCGGGCTTCTATGACCTGACCACCCTTCGTCGTGGCAGAGAAATAAAGCTCGGGACGCTTGTGCTCCTTTCCAGGAAGCGGAGGTGCGGTTGCCATTGTAAGGGGCTTCACCCCTGGCCAGTGCATCATGGTCCTCGCCAAATCCATCTGAGCTATTGAGGGAGTCCGGGACTAAGGGGTCCTCGGATGGTCCGTGGATTTCTTACATGCCGACCGAATGGGTCGTCTTGTTGAAGATCGGATGCGTGATGACCTCGTGTTCAAGAAGGAAAGCTTCGAAGACTGGCGTGTCATCAACGTTAAGGAGGCTAGATCGGGGCATTTGTCCCCGGCTGGAGGTTAGTTGTATGTAACCCTAGGAACTCCTCGTGTCTATATAAACTAGAGGGTTTCATCCTTAGAGGCAAGTTGACTCATCTAGGGTTTTAGCTCATACGATCTCAAGGTAGATCAACTCTGTAATTCTCCTCCACATCAATATAATCAAGCAGGACACAGGGTTTTACCTCCTCAAGAGGGCCCGAACCTGGGTGAACACTGTATCCTTCCTCCCTTGTAACCCACCAATGCAAGGACCACTGCTCATGACCCCCTACCCGAGATCCGCCGATTTTGACACCGACACCATGAGGGGCCGTCCTAGTAGTCGTCCACTTGCAACCACGGGCTCGATGGCCCACAGTCCACCAACAGCATCAGCTAGGAGTCCGAAAGCCAGAGCCAGCTGCGGGGTTGGAGGTGCAGCCTCATGATGAACTCATGCACAACGTCCACTGTGTGGGTGTCCGCCGTGGGGCCTGTGTCGGAGGATAAAGGGGGCGCACCGTGCTGCACCCCCCACGGCCGTGGGCATCACGTTGCCTTAGATCATGGCTCGCATGTGCACCCCGAGTACTGGATCCGCCCTCAACCACGGAAGCCAAGGCCAATGTGCTACCTCCAAGGGGAGTCCTCGCCTCCACGGCTGGGGTGCGGCCCCGGCCCATACGCCTCGCCGACGCTGGCTTGGGCCGCTCCGCTTCCTCCACCACCCCCTTGCCTTTCTTTGTGGCTTGGTGTTTCCATTTGGGATCCATGGTTTCGATGGCAAACGTTGGGGATTGGGGGAATGGAGGAGCGTGAGTCCATGGAAACATTGTGGGTAGGAAGGATGATGGAGCTCCGCTACCTCGCACGATCCGACTTTCTATCTGTGGCGGCGGTTACCAAGGCATCGCAAGAGTGGAGGCGCCAAACTCGCAGAAGCCGCCACGCATCACCCCTAGGCGCGTCAACTCGATGGGTGCTGAGCCGCTTCATCCCGAACAGACGAAACATGCACACCGCGGTCGTGGGGGATACTGTGGGCCAAGTGGGACCCGGGGTACCATGACCCATCCACTGTAGGCCCTGATGGCGATGGTAGGAGGGCCCTGGCCCGGCCACCCCGAGGGGGCCGCCTCTGGAGGGGCAAGCTATGGCCGAGGCCATCAGGCCCCGAACTGCCTCACAAGGACCCCTCATGGGGCTGCCTCGCTTGGCTTGGCATAGGACGTCAAGCACACGGCCCTACGCCCATCACATGGGTGGCACAGCCGTGTGGACGATGATGGCAGGCGTCGTGCTAGACGACATGGACCAGGAGGATATGCCCATGTGGTGATTAGGAGGCATCTCTAGCTGCCGCTCCAAAAGAAGGCAACAAAAGCTTACATTTTCAGTGATAGAGGAAAAAAGCATATCGATGTGCAGCATGGATGTCCTCGCCGATCCCACACGCGCGTGACAAAGGCTACTTTAGCAGGAAAAGACCACCTTTAGTCGGGATAGTTCTGGTTCCTGTGCCCCATCGAATTGCCGCTCTGTGGCCACCCTTTCCCGTCGATATTTTTGGGGAAGAGGACCGATGCACTACAAGTGGCGGTCTGCCACGTCCATGTAAGGGGATTGAGCCATTCTCTTCCCAAAACACCACATGTACCAGAGTCTCGAGCAACCTCTTTTCCAAGGGAACAAATCACAAGAAGGAGCAGGGTTTTACACCACCGGCGGCCTGAACCAGGGTAGCTTGTGTGTCCCACTAATTTATAGTGAGAAGGAGAGGGCTTGCTGTCGACTTTCTATGTTTGTCGTTGTCTTGCAGGTCGCAAGCCAAACGCCCAGTGTTCGAGCCTTTCTTGGTGAAGGTCTTGGACGTAGATCCTAGACTCTGACATTGATACATCTTGGTTCCTCCAGGATGGATGGAATAGAGAGTGTCATGAGCTTCTTGCATGATCAAATTCTTGAGCTCAACTTTGTTCGGTACACACATGCGATTTCCAAACAATATGGCTCCTTGTGCATCCACCGAGAATCACGGTTCCTTGCTTGCCTTGATCTTCCTCTTGATACCTTCAATACTCTCGTGTCCCTTCTAAGATTTTGTAATGCCCAAGATGTGGTCATATACTTATTTTGGCTCGAGGGCCTTGATAGGGATATAAGCGCATGTGGGGACCCCGACTTACGAGTCGAGATCACCGAATGAACGTGCTTAGTGATCCCAAAGATCAATGCTCACCGAACATACTGAATTTTAAGAGTCTTACATCCAAACATACCGTTCGATACAACAAATGACCACCATGGTCAAGTCTCACATAGGTAAGGCCTATAAGGCCAATCACACCAATTCATCTACTAGCGGAAATCTTGGTAATAAACGGGAGCCCATGCCATCAGCCTTCACCAACACGCATTCTGACTGGGAAGCGTCCTAGTTCGCATGTCCATCTTCGATGACAAATTCTTCTCTGAACTCCAGTTCCTCCATGTCTGGTCAATAACATAACCAGTGGCAAGCCAGTGAGTACTTTGAATGTACTCGCAAATAGCCCATGATATGGATGATGCAGCGTATGATAATAAAATAATAAGCAGCCTTTGCAAAAAGCAGGTTTGATTGTAAATAAGCATGATCAAATACTTGTATGAACATGCATTATAATTGGATGGTATTCGTAATAACATGTCACAGATATCAACATATATGCTGGGGGATGAACACTGTCAGTTTACCCTATATGACAAGTCACCGAACTTGTCATATCATCTTTCTCAGATAACACCATCAAACACACACACACACACTTGGTTTATGCGGAAACGACTGGACGTAGTTTAAGCAGGATTACCCAACTGTCCTTGACCCTGGACATGGCTATTCGAATAGTTTTACACTCTACAGAGGTTGTACGCTGTACCAATGAGATTTGAAAACTTCCATGTCATCCACGACTCGCGGTATATAACATACCCGAGGTGAGTGCCCGATTATAGCCTTTCCCCTGACGATACTAGACAAAGAGTTCACTCGATTGGTACCCAACCCACATGATGTACATCTTATGAGCACTGACTCTAGACCGTAGCATCCATGCGGGGACCAACGATGTGCCCGAAACACGTAAAAACGGCATAGTCGACCTACCTGGTACGACCCCATCACGAGAGTGACCACATATCACTCCCGCCACTAGTAATGTGGCTCTTTGCTAGCACCGACCAAACTAATCAACAAATCCCCGTCCCATAAAGGGGTATCATGGTCGTACATGTAAGGTTGGGACGGTCTACACATCATAAATCTAATCCCATTTCCAAAACCACTCACACAAAATATTCATGGTGCACCACTTCTCTCACAAGTGGTCACCTAACTCAATATCATCACCCTCGGGCATTAGTGGGACCCGACGGGGTTTTCGTAAATCCTTTGATATCAAGATTGTGTTACCATCATCATGTGCATGCTCTTTCTATGCTTAGCTCTATTGTCTACTTGCAACATTTTATCAGTGTGACCCTCATAAATGATAGGGTCATGCTCAATGCAAGTGTTCCAGAGCGGCTATCGGAAACACCATGTTGGGGTGCATCGATTAATCGTAACTATATGCTTCGGAGTAGAGTAACCAATGTGTCATGCATAGAAGTATTTTCTTAGACATGCAAAGGGATGCTTGCCTTGATCAGCTAGGTATCCGGAGTATTCGGGGTCTTCGGGTGCAAGTCCTTCGTCGAACACGGAATCTATCATTGTAATAATAGTAATAATAATAAGAAGCACATTCAAAAATAGAGGACAAACTCGCTTTATAAATGTTAACCTATTCTCCTAAATCTTTTATATAGTTTTAAAACTGATTGTCTCTAGTTTTGATGCAAAAAGTTAGTTTTAAAACCTACTTAATAGGGGCTAAAATATTTAAATTAGGCATTTTAATCAAAGCTATGTGTAAAAGTTTTTACAAAATTAGAGCAACATCACTATTAAATTCTACACATTCTTCGAAGAATTGTGGTGGAAAATATTTAAATTTGATTAAATATTTAACTTTACAAAAATCATTTAGAATCAAAATAAAAAAGAAAAATGAAAAAGGGGTTCAGCACTAGGCTGGCTAGGCTAGTGGCTAGGCCAGCCCAACTGCCAACCGGCCAGTTAGCCAGCCAGCAGCCCAAGTGCGCGCGCCCTGTCAGGTTTAAATTTGACGCGCTGGCCCCTGCGGTCAGCGGCAAAGAGAGGAGAGAGGGGGAGAGATTGGCCATCGACAGGTGGGCCATGCCTGTCGGGGTGGTCTTCGTCCTCTGGACAAAGGGGATGGGAGGCACGCCGTCGGCGATTCCGACGCCCACGTGTCCATGCGATGACATGAACGGAACCGTGGCATCGTCGCCTACCTGCTGATGGTCGAATGAACGGCAGGGAGGCTCTGGGTCACCGGCAACGACTTAGCCGCGGCGGAGGTGATTCGGGTGGTGGTGGAGATGGGTCCTACGGGCAGGGAAACACTCGAGGAAGAGGTGGGGATGCTTGTTGAGCTCCCCACCGCCAAACCTTTGTTCGTTCTTCGTTTTCCCTTTCGCTCTTGAATTGATGGTTTGCTCGCTGGTGGTCGTTTCGTCTTGGCTTCGAAGCTTAGGGCCCGTCTCTCCCCCAGCCATTGCTCGGGTGTAACGGCGGCCAGGGCCCTCAGGAGGTCCCGTCCTCCTGAGGCACCGCTCGTGCCGCTGGACGCTTGGTCGATGGCCTCGTTCCTCGCCGCATTTGAATCCTTAAGCCCTACATCCCTTCGTTAGTGCTTGTGTTTTTAATTTATTGTTAGTTTGGCGCGAAAACAAATGACCCCCATCTGGGCGTGCGGGGTACTTAGCTCGTGGGTTTGCGTCGGTTCCGTCAGTGGCTCCTCCTGAGCTGCTCTTGCTTTGTAGGTGGGACGGGGTGGAGACCATATCGGCACTCTATGTCTGAAGGTCCTGGTCCCGCACTATGCTCGGTGAGGCTCCTCAGGCTTGATGCTCAGCAGCCCCCTTTGGTGCTCGAGCGATTCCCCATTTTGTTCCTTTGGTCATCGCCCAGGGGGGCCCCGAGGCCTCCCGAGACTCTTTGTGGTGGTATCGTGCTTCGATCCTTGCCCCCGAGCGGGGGTCGCCCCTTGAAAAAGTTTTCCACTGGCACCAAGAGTCCTTGCTTTCATGCTCCTTGGTGCCTAGCGGCGGTGCAGAGCGTTCAGCCCCTCAAATGATGTCATCCAGAAGTGAAGGCTTCAAAGCCGGCAAAATGAGAAAGCGAAAGAGAATGTTTCGCCCTTTTTATTTTCCAAGGATCAACTTTCGAAATCTTCAAATTTAAATCGAGCGGAAGATAGTTCAAGATCCAGGAAGAAGCAAACAAACACCGCGTCCGGCACCTAGGCGGCCATAGTCATTGTTGGACTGTGTTTGTTTCCTTGCCCGCTACGGGCATAGTCATTGGTGGACTGTGATTGTTTCCTTGCCCGCTGCGGGCATAGTCATTGGTGGACTATGTTGATGGCCTCCATCCTCTCCCCAGCACTGAGCATAGGGCTTCCACTAGGTGTGGGGTGAACCCTTCCGCGTCCTCGGGGGGCCATGGGCATATACACCCTCGTCCCGTTATTACGTGAGAGTGTCACGGTGGGGGTGTATCTGGGAGGTTGCAAGGACGCTTTGGCCTCGCGAGTGTCCCTACCCCCGAGGCATAGGTGCCTGATTCCGGAAGTCATTGGTGGACTGAGTTGATAACCGTCGTCTTCTCCCCAGCGCGGAGCATAGGGCTTCCACTAGCGTGGGGTGGACCCCTTCCGCGTCTTCAGGGGGCCCTGGGCGTATACAGCCTCGGCTCGTTACTACGCGAGAGTGTCACAGGATGAAGTGGTTCCGGAAGGATTGAAGGACATTGCAGAGGTGCGACGGGTTGATGCAGGTCCTACGCGCTCCTTCTCCTAAGACCGGTTGAGGGCTTTTCTATTGCTCTACGTTGGCAGGTTCCAGTCCTGCACATTTCCCTACCGCCATGAGGCACCTCACGGGGCAAGGCCCTGGCTTCCCTGATACCGACCGAATGTGCCTGGACGGCACCAGGGTGGCCAAGTGGCATTCTGACCGGTAAAGCTCCAGAAGCGCGATGCTCAGGAGCCCCCTTTAACATTTGAGCGGCTCTGCGTCGCCAAGATCCGGTCCCTCATTTTTCCCAACCGCCGTTGCATGCGACCGAATGAACGGACACAGCTACAAGGTCAAGCCGTGACACCCCTGATAACGACTAAATGTCCGTGGACGATATCAAGGGTGGCAGGTGGTCTTATGACCGTTAAGGCCCCTGAGGCACAATGCTCAGTGGGCCCCCTTTTGACGCTCAAGCGTCCCCCATCTCATCTTGCTGATTGTTGCCCTGGGAAGCCGCGAGACCTCCCCAGGTCCCGCGACGGGGCATGGTGCACCGGCTGGAGCCCCGGGCGGGGGGGGGGGGGGGGGGGGTTAGATCGCCCGAAGATGCAAGCAAGGCAAGACGTCAGGTCGCCGAATGGATGCAGCAGAAGTTATAGAGACACGAGTACATTATATAATGGGCAAGGGTATGCATGAACACTTGAAGTTCATGCGGTCAGCAGGCACTCCTTAGAGCAGTGAATCCAAAAAATTACCTCGCATAGCTTCTTTTCTATGAGGGACGCCTTGTGAGGCCCGGCCCTCGGCGCCTGTGCCAGCTCCGCGGTTGCCGTGGGTGGCCTGCGCTACTTGCGTCTCATTGCTTCATGTGACTTGTCCTCTTGAGGCCTGGGGTCCGTTCTTCACAGCTCCTCCACAGGGGCGGTGGCTAGCGTCATGCCCCGCGGCCTGGGAGCGCTGGGGGCCTCGAGGGTGTTCCTTACTGCCGAGGAGGATAGGCGCCTGGGGTGGACGCTTGAGGTTCTTCCTCGTCGAGAGGGTCAGGTGGTATCGCATACTCTGGTACATAAGACTCCATATAGGCGTTCGATCGATCTCCAAAGTCGTTCAGCAGCACGACGACGGCGGTCCCTCTCAGTGGCGGAGGGGGATCCCCCGGCCATGTTGCTCGAAGATCTTCCTGCGATGGAGCTCCGCACGAAGCTGCTTGTTCCTGTTGCCGCCGTTGGGTGGTCCTGGCATTGCTCGGTGCAGACTCCACCCTTGGTACCCTGACGTGTCTCTATCATCGTAGTTCGCCCATGCCGTCGCCTCCGCCTTCTGCTGGATGCGCCTTAGGGAGCGCTCTCATCTGGCTGCCTCGAGTTGTCGGAGTCCATCCTAGTCTTTGTGATGCGTGCCGGTGTGCGCATCGATCATCCTGCCGTTTCCTTCGCGTCCCTGGCGGCTGCTGGCATGTTGCGCCTCGAGGCCGGCAGCCAGAATCTATAGGAGGAGGAGGAGGGTGGCATGTGACGCGTCTCTCTCGGTCAAGTCCAGCGCCACTGGGGCCCCGCCGTTTGCAGGCCCGAGGGCGAGCACGGGGTGCGAGCCCCCGGTGCGTGTCTCCTTTCGTCTTGAAGAAGAGTGGGGTCGTATGTCCTTCTGGGCGATGGAGATCAGCTCCATGTTGTGGTCCGCCGAAGCGTCGAAGCCCCCTTGCATCGGTCGCTAGCGGATCATCTCGCTTGCCATCTGCAGCGCGCCGTGCATGCTGAGGTCCCCCAAGTTGATGCGGCGCGTCGTGGGTGCCGGGGGCGCATCCCAGCGGCCATGCGCCTGGGTGGAGCTGGTGGTTGTGGCGGTGGAGACGATGTTGATCCGACCGCCATGGTATGACGATTAGAAGCCAGCTCGACGAGGCTCGAGGAAGCTTGTTGGGCGCCGATCATCGGAGCAGCAGGGCTTAGCGAAGGTGAAAGCCCAGAGAAGACCTTGACATGCCCCCTACTTGGCGCGCCAAATGTCGGATTTTGGGCTCCGAACAACCCAAAAGATTCGAACTCAAGGGTGTGTACGAAGATCTCTCGTGGGCTCGCCTCACCTAACTCATTACTCGACGGGAATGGCAAAGAACCCACTCGATGGTCAGAAAGACACAGAACATGGCAGTTTACCCATGTTCGGGCCGCTGACTAGCGTAATACCCTACTCCTGCTTTGGTGGATTGCCTCTCATGGAGGTTGGTGGATGAACTAGAACAACATTCGGGAGTCTACAGAGGCTGGATGGCCTTTGCGTGGCACAGGTGGGTGAAATGAATGGATTCGATCCCCCCTCTACGAAGTAACCTACTCTCTATATATAGTGGCGGACCCGATCCTCTTCCCTTGTCGTTTCGGTAGGAAGAGATCCCACAACGGCCAATTTCATAGGGGACAGGGGAACATCCTCCCGTGCCCAAAGTTGGTCTTCGCCTGCAAAGTGGCCGTCAGCATTGTAGAGACGGGTCCAGGGGTGACGTTCGTCCTGCTGGCGGGCGACGGTGGCCTGGTTGCACCGGAAAGGAAACCTTTAGAACATGCCTTGGGAACAAACGTTCATCCTTGCCCCCTTTGCACTAAAGGGGAAACTGCTCTGTCCCGCTGTCTGTTGCTCGCGTGTCCTTCCTCTGCGTCACCCTTGACTCCTGAGGCCGGGCCTCGCCTCGGAATATCCGCCACTCCAGAGGGGTCGTGAGGAGGCCCCCGGTAGGTCTTGATACAGTTCCTCCTCGTGAGGCTTGGTCCCTCGCGAGGGCCTTGCCTTGAGTGATGTCGGTCCTACTGGTTTTCGGTCAATGAAGTGGACCTGCCCTGGGCCGTAGGCAGGCAGGTCTGGGTACCCCATTCCCACAACGCCGACAAAGCTAAATCGTGATCATCTCAATACGATCATCAATAACAACCATCATACATAAAAGCAGGGTCCGATGGACGCAATCAAATGATAAAAGTGACATCCATCCTTGCTAAACCTAGTTTGCCGGCTTGGAACCATCCTAGATTGATGAAGAAGAACAAGAAGAACTCCAAATAAAACAAGCATCGCTCTCACGTCAAAGCATCACTTTACCTGTACTTGCAACTGTTGTTGTAGTAATGTGTGAGCCATAGGGACTCAGCAATCTCATTTCCAAGGGTAACAAAACTAGCAAAGCTTAATGGGTCAGGCATGGTTAAATGGTGCGGCTACGGCAAGCACTAAGCATTTATTTGAGTGGCTATTTTATGAGTACAAGAATAAAAAGAGTGATTTACACATAATCGGATGTGAACTACAAATGATCAATAAGTGATCCTAAACAACTACTTACGAGTCAAAGATAACTCCACCATGTTCCCTTCTTGGTTCAAACCTCACAAGAAGATACCATCATGGTTACACACATGGTTGGTGTATTTTATTTCAAACACTTCAAGTTTGCTATGACCGAGTGTTAAACAATTTTCCAAGTTGTCACATAACCGCGCGCAAGGCTGTGAGAAAGATTTAACCCTCCATGGGTGCTCCAACTCATCCACCACGAACTAGCCACAGAGTCGCGCTAGAAAACCTCAACCTCGAGATAGCCCAAGGCATCCTCAAAATTCCAGTGCACAAGGCATTCAAGAAATGTAAAACAAATCCAGCAAGTTGGCCCAGTAGACCATATACCAATAGGAACCGCGTGTATCTCTTTATCGTGGCAGTACCATTGTCCGGACTTCTGATAGGCCAATCACAGAGTTGCCCCACGCGGCCATCGATGGTTCATAGTTTGTACCAACACTCATGAGGAGAATTAGCCCGGGGGTTTGTTAATTATGCACGGGAATATTAAGAAAATGGTACGAACATTGGGGCTTGCTGAAAGAGTTCTATCCCCAAAATGAAAATCAAGGGGATCCCCATAACAACCTCAAGCATGTTAGGAGCGCTCTATGTGGAATGAAAAATCGATACACGGGTAAATAGGACAGAAAATATGGAACAAAACACCGAGCAAAAGGCAAAGCCTTTCACCTTTTACCAAGTATATGTGTGCATCAAATTAAATAGCAAGATTAGTGTGATATCCCAAGATATCCATGTTATCACATGGGAACAACCTGCATCTGCAACTATCAACACTATAAGCAGGGCTGAGCAAGCGGTAACTTAGCTGAACAATGGTTTGCTGGTTCTGGAGGGGTTAGATGCTTTTCATGGCAATGTTGGGTGGCTTGACATTCAAGTGGTAGGTAACGATACATAACGGTAGAAATGAGACAACTTGCATGGCAATGATAGTAGTGGTATCCAAGGAAATGGTCATCTTGCCTTAGATCATGTTTGGAACAAGAACGAATCTGTGAAGTAGACGAACTAGCGTAATCGGACGATTCCTCACACCTTGAATTAGCTACGGAACTCTATCAAGAAGAAGCAACCCGAAAAAAACAAATGACATGGTAAACACCATAACATATTCAAGACATGATGCATGTCCATTTAATTATGCATCACATGCCAAAGCATAACAATCAATTTCTACACATTAAGTGAAGCTCAATATGCAATGACTTGCATATTGACAAAACTCCATAATTGAATTACTTAGTTCACACCCATTAAGGTACATAACAATATTAAATGTTATTAAACATGTCCAGAGGTGAAGCATAAATAAACTATCTACATGGCATTTCAAATGAGGTTGGAAACAACTTATACTATTTTGAAAATGACAATTTATGTTAATTTCAAAATGGGTCCATATCTGCCTAAAATATATTTTATATTTATTAAATAGGAAAACAAAATGCACCATGTGATTATACATGTCATTCTAGGCAATTTATATATATATATATATATCATCAAAAATGCATCTACGGTCTAAAAGACATGACCATCACAAGATAATATGCCATGAATTCAAAATGCATGCAAACAACAAACACAGAGATGTTAAAACATTGATCCAACAAGATATTATGAAACTACATGAAATTCTAGGCAAGTTTCATATACGGAATATCCAAAACGGAGCCACGGTTCAACAACTGCAACCAACAGAAGTTCTAGTGATAATCTGTCCAAAACAGCAACATGGCATTTTGCACACATCAAAACAACGACCTACAAGTACCTAAAATGCACAAACAATACATGGAGAGTAGTTGACATGATGCAAAATATTTCATGTCACATGAGAAAATTGTTTAGAAGCATTGATCAATAGGAGATGCGCTCACAAGATGGCTACTTGAACACATTTTAAGACATAGTGAAAATAATAGGTTCTAACAAAGAAGTTTTAATCTGAAGGCATATTGGTAGCAAGAACATATATGTTATAGGACATATCATGGCATACACATCTATAGAATCATAGTGTGCATAATGCACTACAAATAACTCCACAGGAGTATCATCAATATATGCACACAGACATGGCTAGCATCAACACAACATGGCAATCTGAAGAAAACAGATTCTCACACTTGGTCAAAATAATAGGATGCAAGAGCAGCAGTTTTTACAGATTGGCATGTTTGACAGAAGAAAAATCTTTGATGCAAATCCTATATATGGAAACTAATGACACAACATGATAGACCATAACATGCTTAACAAAACACTCCATGGGGGCAACACCAAAGGAGTTGTCGATCAATCGCAATTCACATGGAAAAATAACAACAAAATATAACTGTTTCATACTTAGATTTAGTTTAGCATCTCAGAACAGTAGCATTGAGTAAGCATGGTAACATATGAAAACTATTGGTAGACATGAATTTCATGGCATGGGAAACATACTACCAACAAGTTGACATGACATACTACAAATTACTCTGTTGTCACAAGATCAAAAGAGGCATGGATTGCTTAGTATGATGCTCACAAAATGGAACTTGTCGCTAAACACACACAATTTTAACATGATAGAAACTTGGGTGCAACATATGAACATCCTAACGATGTTTAACATGTCAAACAATGGTATGGAACCAAAGTAGATGTAACCTAGAGCAAATCTCATTAAAGGAATCACATGCAAAAGAGCTACGATTATTTAGCTATGGAATAAACGGTTTTAACATGGCATAAACACAAATTTAATCAAACAACAAGTTTAACATTGCTAACACATGTGAGAGTTCGATATTATTAATCTATACGAAATTCTCAACATTCTACATGTTTAAATCATTTTAATCCGATGCACGGTTATGGAATTATTAAATGCACAAAATTCGGGGTCTAATTTGTAAAACTGCTGAATCTCTAGATTATTGCGAAATTCGCAGCGCATGGAAAAAATATGTGGGACGAATTTGGACTAATAGGCCGAACAAGATTGAGTGTCACATAGTTATACAATGCACAAGCGCATGATAAGGTCGGACGGCAGCTCACCTAGTGGGCTTAGCTGAATCGGTGAAGACGCTTGGAGCTGGCGGAGATGGGCTCGCTCCTATGGTTGGCCTGGGCCGAGTTGGCCTGGTTCTAGGAGTGGCTTATATGGGCGAAGGAGGCCGAGCACTCGGGCGCACCTCGTCCTCCTATGCAAGCGCATGATGTCGGAGGAGCAGGTGGTCATGGCAGCAAATGGAGGTGGCTTGGAGCTCCTAGAGGCGAGGCTCTAGGTGAGAAAAGGCGTATTGGGGGCTGGGAACTCCGAATCTAGGCAAGGCTTGACGAATCTGGTTGGTTCCGAGTGTTGGCGATGTCGGGGCTTCGGCGGCGTGGCCATGCAGTTCCTGTGGATCATGGGAGGAAAAGAGATTGCGGTGTGCGAGAGAGAAATGGGCGGAGGAAGAAGAGAGAGGGGTCGCCAGGTTCGGGCTCGACATGGCATTGGAGCTGATGGTGGCTTGATGGAGGTCATAGGCGGCGAGGAGGTATTTCCCCAATCACAAGAGGTAGTTTGCCTCGACCCAGGTCGAGATGTTGCAGCGGCAGCTTCGTGGAGCTCGGGAGCGGCTCGCAGCGGCGCCCTTTGGGCCAGGTAAGGCCCGGTCTAGGCTGTGTTGGGCCTGTGTGGGAGGTGAGAGACTGCGGCGTGGGTAGAGTCTAAGGAGTGGGTCGGCATGGACAACGAGGCAGGGATAGGGTTAGGTCATATTAGGAAGGGCTAGCCTTAGTTTTATAGCAGGGATATGTAGGTTAGGGATTTTGCAACTTTGGAGACCTATGATTGCGGTGAATGGCTCGAGTCGTGGGGATTGGTTGGGTGCGCTAGGTGGAATGTGAAGAGGGGGTTGGGCCAAGAAGACACGGAAGTGTGAGGGCCGTGATATTGTTTTTATAAACCAAAAACGTCCGATAGTTTAACCGATGACGGTGTCGCTACAGTTGTATGATGGTGTAGGATCGAAATTATGTATAGAGGGGGGTGATTAGACTACTTGACAAGATATTTTTTTTTTGCCTTTTCCCAACTTTACTTGAGAGGTAGCTACGGCAATTATAACAAGTCAAGTACACCCTACACATGCAGTTCTAATAATATAGCGACGAAAAGTAAACATGCAAGTGTAAATAAAGGTGTAAGGTAGGGAGATCAAACGCATGGCGTTGACACGATGATTTTTGGCATGGTTCCGATAGGTGGTGCTGCATTATGTCCATGTTTGTGGAGACTTCAACCCACGCAGGGTAACAGCTGCGAGAGTCCATGGAGGGCTCCACCCACGGAGGGTCCACAAAGAAGCAGCCTTATCTATCCCACCACGGCTTCCGTCCACGGAGAAATAGCCTTACTCACGGTAGATCTTCATGAAGTAGGCGATCTCCTTACCCTTACACACATCTTGATTCAACTCCACAGCACGAAGCAGGAGGCTCCCAAGCGACACCTAACCAATCTCGGAGGCACCACCCTCCAAAAGGTAATAGATGGTGTAGGTCAATCAACTCCTTGCTCTTGTGCTTCTAAAGATAGTCTCCTCAACACAAATCACTCTCTCACAAAATATGCATGGGTAGGAGAGGTTGATTTGGTGGAAAGCAGTTTGGGGAGGCTAGAGATCAAGTTTCAAATGATTGGATTGGAATATCTTGGTCTCAACACATGAGTAGATGGTTCTCTCTCATAAAATGGATCTGGAAATGAAGTGTGTGTTCTGAGTGCTTCTCCCATGAATGAGAGGTGGGTGAATGGGTATATATAGGCAGTAGCCAAAATCCAATCATTACACACAAAAGAGCAAACATGTGACAATGAAGTTGGAAACTCGGTGGTACCGACTAGTACTAAATGGGTGGACTTTTGAATCTCGGAGAGACCGATATATACAACTCGTGGCACCGAAAAGGTGACTAACGTTCAGATGGCCAAACTCAGTGGCACCAATAAACAAACTCGGAAATTCCAATTTTGGGTATCTTGGCAACATAATGTTGGTCACCCAAACTCGGTAGCACCGATGCAGTTTCGGTTGCACCGATTTGGTGGGAATGGCTAGGGTTCTGCCTGAGCTTCAAACTCGATGGGTCCGATGTGAAAATGTTGGTGACACCGAATTTGTGAATGTGGAACTTGACACAGTGGATATGTGGGAAAAATGACTCGGTGTTTTGGTGGCTAACTTTGAGCATTTGAGCAATCAGTTCGATTTACTACCTCACCCCCTTTTAATAGTATTGGCTTTCCTACAGACTCAAAAGTGATTTATCACAAATATAAAATTAAGAGTCTTCTAGCTTGAAGCTTGAGCCCATATTATTCCTTTCTTGCATCAAGGGGCATCTCCACAAAAACCTTAAGCCATAGCATCTTTTGAACTTTTCTAAAATATGCTTGGAAAACACATCAGTCCAATGATGCATATGTTGTGATCAATAATCAAAACCACCCTAGGGAGAAATTATGCTTTCAATCTCCCCCTTTTTGGTAATTGATGACAATATATAGATCAAAGCTTCGACAAAATATATAATGAATGATTAGCATCGACGCTTTGAGAAGTATGTGAAAAGCAAGAGCTCCCCTAAATTCGTGCATTATTTAAAATTTGTGTTTGAATGCAAATGCACAATCGATTAGGATCATGGGTTACCATTCCATTTCACATACATCTTCGTGGTGCGTAAAAAAAATAGCAATGCACATGACACCAACAAGATAAGTCAGTGATCATCACAAGGATAGCTAAGAGATCATATTGTAGCATCACATAGGATAAAGCGTATGATCAATCACATACATAGGATAAAGTCATCCAACAACCAAAGTTTCTTAAAACCAAATGAGAGAAAATAAAGTGAAAATCTCTCTCATGCGAAGTCTATGATCTATACATTTCTCCCCCTTTGGCAAGAAGTTACCAAAAAGTTCAAAAGTATAGAACTACTCGTTTGTGTGGGTAGCTGATGATGGAGTCGACAGAACAACGTGTGCGAAGTCGTCTGCTGATGTCCGTGGAGCCGGAGGAGTTGATAATGGAGGTGCTTGAGCTGGAGCTGGTGCTGAAGTTGTGAAAGATTGTGCTACAGATGTCTGACCTGTCTCCTGAGATGGAACAACAGCTGACCGAGGCCTGGTGTTAAACCTAGTAGTAGTGGGAGGACGAGACTCATCCTCGTCATCATCATCATCTTCATCTTCATCTTCATCCTCTGAGCGTGGTATCTCCATAGAGTCAACTTCATGTTGAAGTTGTTTGACAATGGTGGTCAACTCAGTTACCTTCACATCCATGTCATGAAACTTGGTTTCCACGACTCTCTCATGGCTTTTCGTACTTTGCGCTATCTCCTGAATGTTCTTCTCCATGCCTTGGACAGTGCTAACTAGAAATGCCACTTGCTCAGCTTGAGTTCTGAGCTGTGGAACTGGTGGTGGCCTATTTCTGGTAGCTTCAGCCTCTGCTACCATTCTTGCTTCACATGAGTAGGGATCATTGTCATCCATCACAACCTTATTATCTTCAAATTTAGGCTGAAGAGGTAGATGGGGATGATCAAGTAGATTTGCATGCTTGCCTAGCTTAGCACTGATGAGCATCTGCATGTAAGGTGCATATCCACATTATCTCTTCTGATCTACAACAGTTCTCCGGATAGTCTCAACTATCAAGTCCATCACTCTAAATCAGGTATGGGTGTCTAGCAGGTGCAGCAGGTTGATGAAATGTCCTATAATCATCTTCTCTTCTCCTGATTTAGGTATGAGGGTGTATTGCAGTATAGTGTTCTTCGTGGGAATGTGTGCTTGCAGAAAGTACACTGAACCCATCTTGTGAGTAGCCAAGTACTTGTGTGGAATTTCCTTGTACATATTGGCCATTGAGTTCTGACTCTGCTTTGCTTCTGCATACACATCTACTGTTGATTCTTCCTGCTTGGGGAACCAATGATAGCAGCCCATTCCGCAATTGTAGCTTCGTACCTGTGACCATCAGTCATCCAGGCTAAAGAGTCATCATAGAAATGAATAGTTGCATAGAATTGCATGATCCGCTCGTCATTCCATGGGGTCATCTCTTTGCTAACAAACTCTTCAATGTCAACTAGCCTGAAGTTCTGTTGAACATGGGGAAAGAAATTCTCATTTTCCTTGATATATTGCCAGTCGACATACCTCATATCACCGATAGCACGACTCTTGTCAAATAAGAAAGTCTCATAAAAATGTTGTTGTTTGTTGGTGTGAAACCTTGGATCAGCAACAGTTCTTCTTCTGACAGCATATGGATCACTAGCTCTCCACCTTCTTAGTCTGGCATACTTCCTCTTCTTCATATCTTCTGCTACTGGATGAGCAACATTGTGTAGTGCAAGGGTTGGTTTGAGCTTTGTGAGAATTGGTGCATTATCATCTGCTTCCTCCTCTACACCATCGGCACTGGATGCAGGGCCTTTGCTCTTGGCAGGTGCAGGTATGTACTTGGTGGTCTTCCTGGAAGATGGAGCCTTCTTTGCTTTAGCAGTAGGCTTAGGAGAAAACTTTATTGCATCGGCCATCAGTTTCTTCTTCTTGGGAGGAACCGGGATCTCCTCAGGAGCTTCTTCCTCAGTAGCTTCTGGATCTTCATACATGGAAGTTATTCTGCCAACTAGATGGACAGTTCTCTTCCTAGGCCTCTTCACACCAGCTTTCTTTGCAGGTGCATCCTTGGAAAGCTCAGTGCTCTTCCTGGCATACTCAGGTGCTCTCAGATCAACAAAACTAGCATATATCTTCCTGACAACTTTCCTTGGAGGAGCCTTAGGAGGAGGTGAAGTTTCCTCTGGAATGAAATCTGAGTCCTTTTCATCAGAAACTAGCTTCCTTCTCTGCCTGGTGGCTACCTTGGCAAGCCATAGAGCTGGGAGAACTTGGGTCTGAAGCAGACTTCTCTGGCCTAGTGCATGAGTCCATCTCAACACTCTGCTCTCTGAAGTCATTATGACTATCTTCTGAACCAGGCATGCTAACACACATGCTCAGCGGCAAACAACAGAACCTGTGAAGTGGATATAAGAAAGACAGAATGGATGAGCAGCACAAAATTTAGATATTTTTGAAAAATTGAAGTCTGAAACTTAGGGTACGATCTTCTGTAGGATGTAAATCGGTGGCACCGAGTTGGTAATTTCGGAGTCAACGAGAAAGCTTAATCGCTTAACAGAAACTTGGCAGTCATTTTCGATGGCACCGAAGAGAGCTGCTCGGTCTCACCAAGTTGCTTCTCAGGAAACCTAAAACAAGAATCGGTGGAACCGATTTTACAAACTCGGTCTCACCAAGTTGCATGCTGTGGCAGATCAGATCCAAAATTTCTACTTCTTGTACACTACGAGACTCATCTGGTGCAAGGAAGGTTTGCACATGGCGGTTTGAAGAAAAGTTGTCCCAGTGCATAAGAATCAGATAGGGGAACACATAAGGAGATCGAACCGTACCCTAGCTCGGTGGCGGTTCGGCTACGGTGATGACGGGGGAGTAGATTGCGTCGACAGCGGCGAATCCTAGAGGCAGCGGCGCTCGGGGATACAAAGGTGGTGACCTGGGGACCGTTTTGGAGAATTGAAATCAAAGTATTCGGTCCACGGATATATATACCCGTGCGATGTCGGTGTCACCGAGATGTCAAAATCAGTGTCACCGAGTTCCTCAACTGTCAGCACAGAGGGAAACTGGGTGTAACCAAGTTGGCGGTTTCGGTGCTACCGTGATAGGAAAACCTAATCAAATTTGAAAAATCGGTGGCACCGAGTTTGTGGAGTTGGTCACATCGAATTTTTCAAAGAGGTTTTGGAAGGCAGCCTTTGACGATACGGAACACCGAGTGCACCTTCGCACAGAGGGATCGACAAGTGCAGGTTCAAGTTTTGTGATGAAGCACGAATAGAACTTGTGATGAGATAGCATAGATAGCCAGAGAAGGGTCATAGGCATTCTTGTCCATCCAATTGGCAAAATATAAATCAAAAGCCAAATAACAACAATTGGATGTCCTTGAATGATCAAACATATGCACACCAACATGCTCACACAATAAGAATGATGAATAAAACATGGTGAACATGCACAAACGTCCTAGCAGCTATCAAGCACTTGGGCGATGACAAAGTCATCTATATATGAGTATATTGACATCGGAGCCAAGTAAGAATACTTGATCATAGGTCATACTCATTGTTAAGCACAAGTGGAGTTACCACTTTTACATAAGCATTAGTGTGTGCATATCCGTAGGAGATGCTTTTACTGAAGTCTTAGAGTAAAGCCCCCCCCCCCTTGATATGATATCTCCACTAAGTGGGATCAACTAACCTTGGGTTCTGTCGTAGAAGACTTGAAGTAGGTGAAGTAGTGGTGGATGCTCATTGTTGATGAAGATCATCTTGAGTTGGGAGCAATCCTTGATGTTTTCATACTCCTTTCACCTACATGGGTTAGTCCCAAAGCAAAAGGAACATATGCAAGAATATATATGAACATGGAGTGAAGCACACATGGGATAATGTCCAAAGATGCATTAATTACCTTGTTCCTTGCTTACCTTTGAGGGAATGTGTGACTCCTTAAACTAATGCATATGATTGAGGATGATTGCATATAGTCCTGGCCAAAAAAATAAGAGTGAATATCATTGGAAGAGTCACCCCTCAAGAACTTCTAGTTCTTCCTCTTGGGAATCCACTCCAAATTGATGGAAATTCTTGGAGTTGTGGTAGCACTTGTTGAGGTAGAGCTAGTAGTATCCTTGGGAACCCACTTGGCCTTGTCTTGGGGTTCTTCTTCAAATAGGTCAATGTCATCTTGAAGCTTTCCCTTGCCTTTGTGGTCTTGTGGTAGAAGGCCATCTTGTGAGCTCGTTCCTTCGGAAGGAGTGGAATCACACTTCTCTACTTGGGGAACAAACTTGGGAGTGGGATATGGACCTTCTTGCCAAACATCTCCGTTGACGTTGAAGTAGCCAACACCTTATTTCTTCCAATGTCCTCCTTGCTTGTGCACAATTTCCTCAAATTGCTTACTTCCGGCAAGACTCTTGAAGACATCTCTCTCTATAATCCCTTCCAATAGATCATTTTCTTGCTCAAGTGTAACTTGGCTAAGAGAATCGTTAGTGGAATCAATAGAGTTGCTAGCAACAAAATTATTGAATTTAGCTTTAGGATTGTTGTTACTAGATGAAGAAACCTTCTTGTCTTTGTTACTAGTGTTCCTAGGTTTAACTTGTGGAACAAAGTTAGACAAGAGTATTCGTTTGGCTAGATAATAAGAACTCTTCTTCCTAAGATCATCATTGATTGCTTTTAAGAACTCGTGCTCGTTCTACAAGTTGATATTCTCAAAGCATAGCTTCTCATGGGGTCTTGCATGCTCTCTATGATCTTCTAGAGTAGTCTCATGAGCTGACTCAAGAGTTTTTAATTCTTGAGATAGTCGTTCAATTTCTTGCTTATCATCATCATTCGATTTCTCTTGACTAGCATGATAAATAGCTAGTTCATTCTTAGTTCACTAATTTTATCTAGAAGCAAGTCATCTTCTCCTAACAAGTCATCCTCATCACTATTCAAATCAAGATACTCAGGATGTGATACATTGGGGCCTTTACCATGAACAGTTTCCGACTCCCTCATTTGGTGAATCAAATAAGTCGTAGGAGTTGGTGGAAACAAGCGCAATCCCGACAACACCTTCATCGTGACTATAGTGAGAGTTGGAGTGATAGCTTCTCTCGGAATGGTGATCAGACTCGGTGTATTTGTCCTTCTTCTCCGATTGCTTGCCTCTTCGTGAGTGTCTTCGTTCATAGTGATCCTCTCTACTCCTTATCTCTCTACGAGGTGACTCGTCCCTTGAGCTTCGTCTTCGAGGTGGCTCTTCTCTTCTTTTTAAGGAGCCGAGCGCTCATTTGAGTAGTCCGGGCTTCCCACAATTGTAGCAGTTTCGTTATGACTGGACGAACGCTTCTCATCATGTCTTGAACTTGAGCTTTTATCTTTGCCTCTACTATTGTAGAAATTGTTGAATTTTCTAACCATAAGGCTTATCTCTTCATCTGTGGCAAGATTGTCTTTTGAAGTAGCGGGAGCGTCACATGAAGCTTTATAATCACCGCTTGACTTGTTGTGCAGCTCATCTTTGCCCTTGAGTGACATCTCATGACCAACAATCCTACCAATGACTTCAGTTGGCTTGAGATCTTTGTAATTTGGCATCCTTTGGATCAATGTGCACACTGTGTGATACTTGCCATCAAGAGCTCTAAGTATCTTCTTGATGATGAATTTTCGGTCATCTCTTCGCTTCCTAAGCCGGCAATATCATTGGTGATGAGAGCTTGCCTATACTACATTTCAGTGACTCCTTCATCATCCTTCATCTTGAACTTGTCAAGATGACATTGAAGAACATCTGGCTTAGATTCTCTGACAGAATCAGTACCTCCGTGCATATCAACCAAAGTATCCCAAATTTCTTCTGCATTCTCAAGACGATTGATTTTGTTGAATTCTTCGGGACAAAGGCAGTTGAAGATGACATCGCAGGCTTGATCATTAAGTTGCAACATCTTTAGTTCATCAGTTGTCGCATCACGATCTGGTGCATGCCCATCTCCAAAGAAGTTACCTTACACACTAACACGAATAACACCCCAAACATGAGGATTACAACCAAGTATATGCATTTTTATTTTATGGTTCCAACTAGCAAAATTAGTGCCATCGAAGTAAAGACCTCTACGATGATAATTTCCCTCACTAGATGAAATACTCTCCTAGGTTGCTCCACCAATGAAATGGAGAACAAAGCTCTGATACCACTTGTAGGATCGAAAGTATTTCTAGAGGGGTGGCTTATTAGACTACTTGACAAGATAACTTTTTTGCCTTTTCCCAATTTTACTTGAGAGGCAACTTTGACAGTTATAACAAGTCAATTACACCCTACACATGCAGTTCTAATAGTATAGTAGCAGAAACTAAACATGCAAGTGTAAATAGAGGAGTAAGGTAGGGAGATCAAACGCATGAGGTTGACATGGTGATTTTGGGCATTGTTCCGATAGGTGGCGCTATCGTACGTACATGTTAGTGGAGACTTCAACCCACAGAGGGTCACGACTGTGAGAGTCCACTGAGGGATCCACCCACGAAGGGTCCACATAGAAGCGGCCATGTCTATCCCACCACGGCTTCTGTCCACGGAGTACTAGCCTTACTCATGGTAGATCTTCACAAGGTAGGCGGTCTCCTTGCCCATACAAACATATTGGTTCAACTCCACAGCACGAAGTAGGAGGCTCCCAAGCGACACCTAACCAATTTAGGAGGCACCACCCTCCAAAAGGTAATAGATGGGGTAGATCAATGAACTCCTTGCTCTTGTGCTTCTAAAGATAGTCTCCTCAACACAAATCACTCTCTCACAAAATATGCATGGGTAGGAGAGGTTGATTTTGTGGAAAGCAGTTTGGTGAGGCTCGAGATCAAGTTTCAAATGATTGGATTGGAATATCTTGGTCTCAACACAAGACTAGGTGGTTCTTTCTCTGAAAATGGATCTGGAAATGAAGTGTGTGTTCTGAGTGCTTCTCCCACGAATGAGAGGTGGGTGAAGGGGTATGTATAGGTAGCAGCCAAAATCCAAATATTACACACAAAAGAGCAAACTCGGTGACACCAAAGTTGGAAACTCGGTGACACCAAAGTTGTAAACTCGGTGGTACCGACTAGCATTAAGGTGTGAACTTTCGAATCTCGGTGTGACCGACATATTCAACTCGGTGGCACCAAAAAGGTGACTAACGGTTAGATGGCCAAACTCGGTGGCACTGATACTCAAACTCGGAAATTCCGATTTTGTGTATCTTGGCAACAAAGTGTTGGTCACGCAAACTCGGTAGCACCGACGCAGTTTCGGTTACACCGATTTGGTGGGAATGGCTGAGGTTATGTGTGAGGTTGAAACTCGGTAGGTCCGATGTGGAAATGTTGGTGACAGCAAATTTTTGAATGTGGAACTTGATAGAGTGGATATGTGGGAAAAATGATTGAGTATTTTGCTGGCTAACTTTGAGAATTTGAGAAATTAGTTCGATTTACTACCTCACCCCCTTAATAGTATTGGCTTTCCTATGGACTCAAAAGTGATTTCTCACAAATATAAAATGAAGAGTCTTCTAGCTTGAAGTTGAGCCAATATTATTCCTTTCTTGCATCACGGGGCATCTCCACAAAAACATTAAGCCATAGCATCTATTGAACTTTTCTGAAATATACTTGGAAAACACATTAGTCCAATGATGTATATGTAGTGATCAATTATCAAAACCACCGTAGGGAGCAATTGTGCTTCCAGATGGGGGTACCAAACGACCTCTGAATGCGACTAAATTTGGCACACGGTCTACCAATAATAAAGTAAGACCACACACCAACTTTCAACCCATTCCGACAAAGTTTTATATGCACTTTTAGAAACAATATTTTATCAATGTCGCAGGCGCGTGCGTGTGTGGTTCGTCTTGAAACAAACAACGATGAAACAGGGAGAACAGGCAAATAATAGTGGATGCAAGTTTTGAAAAACGACGGCAACGGAGTGTCGATGAAATGCGGATGATGCGAATGATGCAATGATAAATACGACAACCAAATGGAACACACGGTAATAAATGGAAGGCATCTCGAGTTCTGGTCTCGGGCAATTACAGTTTCTTTAACATCATCCATCAAGGTAGGCTTTGCTTCGAGGTTGGCTAGAAATCCTGGTGTAACCAGTTCCAAGACAAAGATTTCAATCTCTTCATACAGGGTGGGTATCCTTTCCTTAGTCATAGCATTCAAGGAACAAACCTTTCGCTTAAGGCATGTGCTACCACATTAGCCTTTCGAGGGTGGTATTGAACATTGAGGTTGTAGTCCTTGATCAACTCCAACAATCTTCATTGCCTCATGTTCAATTTCTTTTGAGTGAAAATATACTTCAAACTCTAGCGATCTGTGTATAGTCACATCGCTTCCCTAGAAGGTAATGTCGCCATGTCTTCAAGGCATGATATACAACTGCCAACTCGGGATCATGAGTAGCATAGTTCTTTTCATGAGGGCATAGCTCAATGGACATATATGCTACGACTCTACCTTCTTGCATCAGAACACCTCCAAGCCCGGTTCTTGATGCATCGCAATATATCACAAACTCCTTCTGAATACCAGGGGTAGCCAAAAGTGGGGCCATTTTAAATCTCTTCTTGATCTCTTGGAAGCTTTCTTCGCATTTCAGCATCCATTCAAACTTCATGTCCTTCTTGCAGAGTTGAGTCATGGGTCTAGCAATGCTCGAGAATCCTTCGACAAACTTGCGGTAATATCGTTTGATTCCGGATACGCTTATGAATTCCTTCACATTGCTTGAGGGTTGCCATCCATCCACGGCCTCAATTTTGGTAGGATCCCCTGAAAATACTTCGGTATTCAACACAGGACCAAAGTATCCAACCTCGTGCAGCTAGAATTCACACTAGCTGAACTTGGCATAAAGCTGGTGCTCTCGAGGTTTGTTTAGGACCATTCTCAAGTGTTGCTCATGCTCCTCCTCAGACTTGGAGTAGATTAATATGTCGACAATGAAGACAATGATGAACTTGTCCAAGTACTCCATGAAAACTTTGTTCATGAGGTACATGAAGTAGGTTGGGTCATTAGCTAACCCAAATGACATGACCATGTACTCATACAAGACATACCGTGTTACGAATGCCATCTTTAGAATGTCTTGGGGTCTAATATTCAACTGATAGTACCCATACCTAAGATTGATCTTGGAAAACACCTTGGCACCGTTCAGCTGATCGAACAGGTCTTCAATCTTCGGAAGTGGGTACTTGTTCTTTATTGTGACTTTATTAAGAGAGTGGTTATCGACACATAGTCGGATAGTTATGTCCCTTTTTGACACAAATAGAACAGGTGATCCCCAAGGAGAGGTACTAGGGTGGATAAATCCCTTTTTGAGTTGCTCAACATTGTTTCTTCAGTTCAGCCAACGCTTCGGATCCCATTCTATAGGGATTCTTGTAGATGCGTCCTGCTCCAGGCATTAGCTCAATGATAACTCAATTTCACGGTCAGGAGGAATTCCGAGAAGCCCATCAGGAAGGACATTTGGGTATTCACATACCACTGGCACTTGGTCCAACTCAGTCCCCGATAAACAGTTGAATTGAGGGGCTTGAGCGGAGGAACGGTTGGGGACATACTTGACTTCAACTCCTTCGCTATTGGTCATGGTAATAGTCCGCTTGGCGCAATCTAGAAAGTCTTGGTGCTTTGTTCATAAATTCATGCCTAGGATCACATCCAAGCCTTTCGGCTTCAAGATGACAAGGTCTGCTCGAAAATCTACCCCATTGATGACAATCCCAACTCCTTCACACCCTATCTTGGTTCTCATCTCTGAAATCGGGGTTTGTACCAACATAGGACTACCCAAGGGTGTAGGCTTTATACCACTTTCTGGTGCAAACTTTTGGGTAAAAATAGAATGTGAACCTCTACAATCAAACAGAATGGTTGTTGGGGTTGAATTCATAAGGAACATTCCCAGCATGATGTCCGGGTCTTCGTGGACTTCCTCAGTGGTGATGTGATTAACACGATCCTTGCCATTGTTTGGGTAGTTGCGGGGAGCTTGGTTCCTTGGTGGCGCTCCCCAGCCTTGAGCGCGTTTCGGTGCATTGGGGCTTAGTGCATCTGGCTTCTTCTTGGAACATTGCCTAGAGATGTGCCGAGGCTTACCACATCGGAAGCAAGTGACTTGGCTTGTCCCATTCTAGTTCTTGCCGCCATTGTTGTTGTTGGGGTTGTTGTAGGATGGCCTAGAATTGGCATACTGCCAAGGCTGGTATCTCGGGCAAGGAGCACGAGTCCTGACTTGCCAAGGCTGATAGGTTGGCCTGGCTATGGATGGCTGCCAGGGGCGAGGCTTCTAGTTGCTCAAATTAACCTTGCTGGCCATCTTGGTCTTGTGAGTGTCTTCCATGGCATGATGCTTTGCCTCAATAATGAGGGCATTATTCACGAGATTGAAGAAGGTCTGACAGTCGCAGACAATCAGCTGATACTGCAAGGCTTGCTAGAGTCCGTCCATGAAGTGTTCCATCTTAGCCGCCTCAGTGTTGACATCTTCATGGGCATACCTTGACATGAGGTTGAGCTTCTGCATGTACTACTTGACAAAGACGCTTCCTTGCTTCCGTTCTCGGAATTGTAGCTTCTTGATAGCCATGATCAAAGTAGGAATGTGGGCTTGTAGAATCCATCCTTGAAATCAGCCCAAGTAATCGCATGTATGCCTTGCATGACCTTGAATCCATCCCACGAAGCTATGTCGGTTCCTCCAAGGTAGTGACAGGAAAAAAGAACCTTCTCACGATCCTCATTGCAATTGACTACTTCAAGGAGGTCTTTGGTTGTGTAGATCCAGTCATCGACATCCAAGGGTTCTTTAGTCTCGGCGAAGGTTGGGGCGAATTCCTCATGAACTTCGCCAGGGGTGGAGACGCCATTGCGATACTTCCTTGATGTGGGTTGTTGATGAGGGATTGAGTGATCTGCTGGATAGCAACAGAGTTGGCTTGACATTCCTCCCCGGGGACTTGGAGAAATTGCGTTATGGTCATGTTCTCCGGTGGAGGTGGTGGCGGGGGAATGTCGCCTTGTGGCTGCTCCTGGTGATCTCCAAACTAAGGAGACCCACCAGCTCCCTGCTACTGACCTGAGTTCTTGGTGGTGGGATTGGAAAAGGAGTTGTTGCAGGTTGCACTCACCATCCTATTTGGAGCAGAAGAGTCAAATAACTAGGATAGACGAGAGGGGAAGGCAATAATAGAGGAAAGGCGCCTAAGGGGGTCGGGTGGTATAGTGCAGGTGTGAACAAACAGAGGTCGAAGGGCCAAACACATCCATTAAAGTAAGATGTGATGTAATCTCTTACATGTTGCGTAAGGAAACAAGCGACTTGCATCGGGACACAAACAACAAAAACAAACAAGAAGCACAAATGGTTTCATACGAACCATTACACAGGCTAGACTTTGCATGGGGGATACACAACTTGTCCTACCTTAGGTGTTCTCCGACTCACGGAGTGGAATGCTCAATCTCGTACTAACTCTCCTCCGGTTCTTCCTCCTCATCATAATCTGTGCAGGTGTCCTCTCTGGTCGAGGAGGGCGAAGAACGAGGAGTTCCATCCCGTTGATGCTTCGTCCGTGGTCCGGTGAAGAGCTCACGGTATTCCATCGCACTCATGCGACGATGTTGAGATTTCCATGATCGGGTGCATCTCTGGCTTGGGGTACTCCTCCCCTGTAAGCTATAGCTGGTCGTTCAGTGGGGGCTCCATCCTTCTTGATCCTGTCTGACTTCTTCTTGGCTTGACGAAGTAGTTCTCGTGTGTGGTAAAGTTAATTATGGAGCTTCACATACTCCTTAATCATGTTGTGAGTGAGATTGTCGATGGAGAGGCTGAAGTAGATCTAGAACTTGGGTGGTGTCCTCCTTGTTGGATGGAACTAGCGCCCAACTCTAGCCAATGTTATCCTTCCTGAATGGTAGGTGGCGAGTAGTTGGTTCATCAACCATCTTTGGGATACTGTCCCAAAGGTGGATAAGTGTGTTCCGTGCTATTGTATCGACTGCGATCACTAGGGTCTCCATCTATGGTCCTTCAAAGAACCAACTCGTCGGGGAGTCCTTTGCTACACAACCACATCAATGTGGTACTCCTTCGTGGTGGCATCGAATCATTGCTTGTGGTAGAGGAAAATGGGTGGTCGACGGAAATGGATGTTCTCCACGCTGTCCTCGTGGAGTAGGGGAATGCGGGATGCTAGGAGGTCCTCGTGTACGATGGCCATTTACAAGGTTTAAGGGGAGGGGAGACACTAAAGCTTTGAAAGTAGACTAGAAGAATAAGCAATAGAGAAACTCCTAAGTATAGGTAGTAGGTGTAGTCTTTGAAAATGGTTTCGTCCTATTTAATGTCCATGCTAACTAAGGCTTCCTACAGTCAGGATGGGTTTAATAATATCTGTGTGGGGACCCCGAATAATAAGTGGTGGCCACCAGATGCACATGCAAAGTGATCCGAGAGATCAATGCTCACTGAACACGCAAAATTTGAATAACAAAAGTATTTCATACATTACATACCGTCTTACACAAATTATGACCATTATGGACAGGTCTTACATCAAACACAAACTCGCAGTAGAAACTTGAATGATAGCATGGACCCATGCCATCTGCCTTAACCCTATAGGCACTCTAATAGGTCAGCGGCCTAATTCGCATGATAATCGCCATGGTACTCTTCACCATATTCCTCTTCTTCCATGTGTGGCCAATTAAATAACTATTGGGAGGCTAATGAGTTGTTTGAATGTACTCGCAAGCAAGCCATGTTTGGAATAAGGTAAAACAATGCATGCCATATCACTAAGTAGGTAATTTTACGGAAAGCTAATTTTGAGTGTAATGACATGTCCTAACAACTTGTAATGAGGTTACGAGTATCCATATGAATTGTTAGAGATATCACTATAAACAGAATTTGGAACAACTCTACTTCTCAATAATCTCACCAAGTCATTAGACTTAGATCAAGTATTTCTTTCCCACCCGCAAACCGAGTTTTGTAAAACAATGGACGTAGTGTAAGAAGCACCACCCAACCATCCTTGACCATGTACACGACTATTCAAATAGTTTTACACCTGCAGAAGTTTCACACTTCACCCACAAGATTCGGGGAACTTTCGTATCAAACCATGACTCGCAGTATATTACATACTCGAGGTAAGCACCCGAACAATGGCTTTCCCTTGACAAGACTAAACAAAGAGTCCACTCATCAGAATATATCCCTGATGATATACATCACAAGTATGATCCGTGAGGGGACACAACGCAGCGCCCGGTGTGTGTAGAAACAACCATAGTCGTCCATCCAGTCATGGCCCCGTATCGAGAGTCACCACATCATTCCCACTGGTAATGCGGGATCTCTGCTAGCATCGGCTAAAGTAATCAACAAATTCTCGTCCCATAAGGGGTATCATGGTCTTACGTGTAAGGTTGGTAATAGTCGACAAATCTTAAATCTAATCCATTTTTTAAAACACACACAACTTACCTCGGTACGGCACTTCTTTATCAAGTTGTTACCTAGCTCATCTTCTCAATTGGGCATTAGTGGCACTCAATGGGGTTTCCGAGAAATCTTTAAAATACTGTTGTTTCCATTACTATCCATATTCACGTCCAACTTGCGTAGCAACTACTTTAGCAACCTACCTACTTCCCATCCACACAACTCTAAAGGGAAAGTAGATTCATGGTAATGTAAGTATCAATGAGGAACGTAATGGAGACAAATCACCAAGGTGGTCACCACATCATCATTTTTACAATGCAACAAAATAAATTTCTATATGACATGCATGAAAAGAGGTTCATCAACATGATCAAGGGGTTGCTTGCATGGCTCGGCAAAGTCTTCAAAGTCTTAGAGGGCTTCTTCTCCAATTCCATTGTCAAGAAAATGATCTATCATGGCAAGGTAACGGGGTACAAATAAAATAAGAGCACAAAACAAGAAGATAAAAACACTCAAAAAATGTTAAATCGTTTTTTAAATACTAGGGTGAAAATTAAAAATACCATCTTCCCTAGTTTTTGGGTTGGAGTTAAAACATAGGCATTGATTTTTAACACTGGATTTAATTTCCTAAATAGAGATTTATTTTGAAACAATACTAAAAAGGTTGTTCAAAATAAGTGGGAGTTGCACCACTAAATAGTTGGGATTTTTAGAAGAAATTATGTAGTAGAATTATTCGATCTCGGCATCTATTTAATCCCGTAGAATTTTTTGAAAAATAGAGATAAAAGAAAAAATGGCCAGAACTGGCCGAGCCAAAACAGACTGCGGTTGGGCCGCCCAAGGCCAAACCAGGTCGGGCGAGCTGGGGTGCGCCTGACCTCCAGGTTTAAACCTGACGCATGGGGCCCATGCGCTAGAGAGAGAGAAGGGCACGAGTGTCGGTGTCAAAACCGGCTGATCTCGGGTAGGGGTCCCGAGCTGTGGACCTTGGATCATAGTGGTTGTTGGAGACGAAGGAGACATTATTTACCCAGTTTCGGGCCCTCTTGAGGAGGTAAATCCCCATGACCTGCTTGATTATATTGATGGTGTATGAGGATTACAGAGTTGATCTACCTCAAGATCGTATGAGCTAAAACCCTAGATGAGTCAACCTGCCTATGCGGATGAAACCCTGTGGTTTATATAGATACCACGAATTCCTGGGGTTACATACAATCGATCTAGCCTACTCAACTTGGAAGACATGCCAGTCTTCAGAGCTTTCCCTCTTGAACACAAGGTTGTCACGTAGTCCGGTCTTCAACAATATGGCCCATTAGGCCGGCCTGTAAGAAATGGGTCGACCGACCGAGGACCCCTTAGTCCCGGACTCCCTTAGTAACCCTCGAACTAGCCTCAATGCTAATACATAAGGTCTTCAGCAACTCCTTGTATCCAGAGTAATCAGCCTCCAAGGCGAGTTCCCTTCATGTTTGACTGGCTTTAAACTTGGTCGTTTGATGATGTCGTGCCTTTAAAACAAGCAATGCTTAATGAGAAGGCTTAAAAACCCAAGTGTGAACAGTTCCTCATCTCACAACCTTTTTGACAAAAGGTTGCGATAGCCAGTTATGCCAAAAACTCGATTTGCGGTTTGAGGCCGCTTTCTCACGGGCATGTCTTGTCAATGAGGAGATTGTTCTATCGTTTAAGGGGATATGAGTAATGTTGTGGGTAATCCCGTGATGGTTAACTAGCGTGGTTGTTTCGGGAAGTGGAAGGGCCTGCGACGCAATAAACAGAAACCCTTGGCCATGTGCCCCCCATAAAAGGGAAAATATCCTCAAAGCCACCACACGCATTCCAGACTCGACCCCCCTTTTATCCTAGCTCCAAGCGCCCAGATCCATTTCACTTTCTGTCCTCTCCCATCCGCCCTTCCCCAAGCTCAACCATGCCCGACCCAAGCTCCCACGGTAAGTGGGAGGTCTCATGCGTCTCCGACTAGGATATCCGGGAGCTAAAGGACGTCGGCTATCTCACACCGGACATTGTCCATCGTGCGCCATAGGAAGACCAGGTGGTGCCTACACCAAGGCCAGGTGAAAGCGTGGTGTTTAGCCCCCACTTATTCCATGGGCTAGGCTTCTCGCGCCACCCCTTCGTCAGGGGCCTGATGTTCTACTATGTGATGCCTTCCTGCGGGTTCAACCAAACTTCATCTTATGGCTCAATGCCTTCCTGCGGGTTCAACTCCCCTAGGTCAAATGGCCAGTGGGTACTTTTATCGATATAATCAAGGCCTGCCAAAAGGAGTAGTTTTACATCACTCGACCTCGGGAAGCAAACGTGTTGGCACCTGCCGAGTTCAGATCCGGACCCCCCGAGAGGCTAACCTCGTGGGTTAGAAGAGGTCTTGACTAGGGATCATCCTCGAAGGTGAACGTGTTGTAGAAGCACATCACGCAGATGATGGAGGCGAATATGGAGCTGGCCAACGTGGTTCAGGTCATGCTCTGCCGCCGCGACCTTCCCTCCCAATGTCAGGACACTCCTATGTGGTCCTACAAGCTTGGCGACCTCAGTGCCGTGGGCCAGTTCTACCACACTGCTCATGAGAAATTGTGGAGGGTGTTGCTCAAATCTCAATAGGAATGGCCGACCGAGGAAGAAGATGCCGGCTTGGATGCCGATCACCCTCCCTTGAAGGTATGGCCGAGCTTTTATTCCTTATTTAAAGCTTTAATCTTTATCAAAGTTCTTGTCCTTCCCCCCACCGTCCCTACAGGGTTGGACGAAAAAGGACAATAAAATAGACGGCCCAACCCCCGTGTCCGAGGACCCCAGGTCGTCATTGCTGATCGCGATGCTGGTGGTGGCACCATACATGGCACCAGAGAAAAAGGAGAAAAAGAAAAGGGAAACCTGCAGGGGTCTTCGCTCGAGGGGTCCTCCGGATACCAAGTCTAGAGACACCCACGCTTCCTCCATCTACTAGGAAGAGGATGCAGAGGATGGAGAGGAAAAAGATTCCACCCAAACAAGAAAGAGGGCGGTGCCAGGGAGGCCAAGCAGGGTTTGCCTCCTCACGCCCCAAAAAGACCGTGTAGATGCAAGGTCGTCTCCCGTTGACAACCCGAATTCAGGTAAGGACTCTGAGGCCTTTGAGAGGGTTCCCCGAAGGACCCCCACGGTCAAGCCCCCGTCACAAAGGTACGAAATCCAAACTTTATTTAATGGAATTATAGTGAGCTTTTGGTAATGAATATATGCGCTGCTTTTTGTGACACAACCCTGCCCGAGACCTCCCTACATACCAGGCCTCACAAGGGGTTTCACCACCGGCTGAGTTAGCGGAGAGCGGGAATGCATTCCATAATACTCTCCCTTGGGCATCGGACGAGGCCGCGGAGGTTATATCCCACTAGGCCCCTCCGAACACGGAGTAGGAGGTGGTGATGGCCGAGGTCCATACATCGACCACCGAAGACCGCGAGGTCCCGGTCCAGGTTCATGCCTCGGTAGCCAACACCCAGGAAGCCAATCCCCTCCCGATGAGTGGAGAGGGGGGCCTTGATTCGTCCGAGCTTCCCCCGGAGACAACTCCAGGGACCTCCGATCCTCCGACATCGTCAACGCTGCCTCCGGTGGTGCCTGTCACAAGACAGGCTACCCCGAGTGGCATGCAGTGGAGGAGGCTTTATCCGTCTCCTCAATTGCCGATGAACACGGCACCCTTATGGGTGCGACTCTACAAAGCATTCAATCCGTTCAAAGAGGACTAAAGAGAGCCTTCAGCAGTGTGCTGGAAGGCTTCAATGTAAACCATGTAGTGTCAGATTTATTTAGAAGGTTTTACATGACTTATAGGTATAATAGCCCCCGGACCATGGGTGAGTTGAAGAACTTACCCGTTGCTCAAAACAACTTATGGCCATGAACAAAAACAGTTCGGGGACCCTTGAACTACAACAGCTTAGGGGGGTACTTCGGTTGAATGTCCTAGTCCTGTTATCTCGGATTCTTATCAATCCCTAACTTGTCTCGTAGGCCTCGTCCTCGTTTGTGGCCACCAACGCCCTTGTACTTGCCGAGCTGAACGTAAACTCAAGGTTTCCTATGAGGATCTCAGCCGTCTTAATAGTCGGCTTGACGAGAAGCAAGGTACGATTAATGCGTGCCGCTAAGACTCTCGTTGTACTTAATAGTTTAGTACTGTCTGCTTTTTGGTATATGACATCTTGATTACAATTATGTCAACAGCTATGGATGTGGAGTTTGACAAACTCAAGGCCGAATTAGGGAAGGCCAAGTAGGAGGCCGCCGCTCATAAGATGGTTGCCGAGAAAACCTCCACCAAGCTAAGCTTGCTGAAGGTTGAGAGCGTCGGGCACAAGGATAGAGTGGCCGAAGTCCAGCAGGAGCTTCAAGATGCAAGCGCTAAAAGCGAGGCCTTGGAACAAAAATTCAAGGAACAAGCGGCCATGTTATCCAAGTTGTTCTCCGATCTCGAATCGGAGCTCCTAGAGAGGCGATTCTTCGAAGAAGAAGTGCGCCAAGCTAAGAAGATTGCAGATGGTAAGCCATACTTACTACAATGTGCCTTTGGTGGAAACAGTTTTGCCTTTCTTACACAGCTATGGCGTTTCCCATGCGCCTTTACGGACCTCTCGTGGAGTGCAGCAGACGCGGCCAAGCACTACGCGGCCCAAGACGGGGACGTCAAGGAGAGGATTTTTTGGGCATAGTTTTAGACTCCCGAGCCAACCCCCTTCTCATCTATCAAATGAAACTTCCCATGGAGTGGCACAGTATGGCAGAGCCGATCATGAAGGACATTTGCATCTGATTGTGGCCTATCAAGCCTCTTCCGAGCTTAGTGCAGAAGTTGTATGACGTTGTGCCTCGGCTCAAGGTTCTAAAGCGCTTTGTTTGCATAGAGGGAGCTCGGATGGCTTTTGCGAAGACCATGATACACTGGCCAGGAGTGAAGCCCCTTACGATGGCAACCGCACCTCTTCCTCCTTGAAAGGAGCGCAAACGTCCCCATCTTTACTTCTCTACCACGACGGATGGTGCTCTGCCGATAGAAGCCCAGTGTTCAAAGTATGTAATTTATGAGTAAGGATATTGTCGCGTTCCTTGGAAAAATTATTATTATGAAGTTTGTCCCAGTGTAATGCACTTTGTATTATTTACACTCATGTTCGGTCGTTAATCTAGAAGTTTCCACTCGTCGGCTTCAGCCCCCATGTAGAGACTACATAGGGTGTTTCGACATCCCCACTGTGACCCTTAGCGGATATATCGGTGACCGAAGGTAGTAGTGTATAAAAGAAACGAGGCAATCAGACTATGCGGCTTTAGTGTTTTCACTTAGCATTAGGAGCTTGAATTAGGGGGTTGGTTACGAGCCCCTAGTTTTTTGTGGTAGTCACATAAACTGGATTTTAAAATAGTTACCACAAGGTTTGCGAAGATAGAAACCCCTCCATATGACATGGAATAAAACCTCCATCGTTCTTTCATACTTAAGCTCGGATTGTAGACTAGTTCTTGATTATTATGATAGTCAATTTTCGGCTTTCTCCACTAGGGTATTTTAGTCGGGGGAGGTAGGAATACAATCGCAGTGGTTCTCCCTTTACCCCTTTAGCCGAACTAGCAAAATGTAAGAGGGTAAACACAGGAGCGGGGGAACCCAACTATTGACCCAAGACATAATTCGGAACCGATGCATATAAAGCAATATCCGAGAAGCTGAACACTTAAAAAGTAGTGACGTGGTAGTGCTTGGGGCGGTATTTTCACCCAATCCCCAGCCTATTAGCCGATCGCACTTGTTATGTTTTGAATGAATTTACCCTTCGACGCCAATGAGTAGGAAACATATATATATAAAACTACTGTAAAAGAGTATGTAAATAATATTTGCTCGGTATTTTTATAATTTGTGTCGCCAAGGAAGCTGTTATAGGTAACTATTGTTTTGAACAACATATTTCAAAGGAACCTTTTCTCCACGACCTTCCCTGGGTGACTTGACGCCCGCCTTGCTTCGAGCTGCACAATTTCTATTATGCTTATTAGAAGGGAGGGGTAACATATTTTAGAGGTGATTGTTTGTCGGTAGACAGACCTTGAATAGAGGTTCTTGAGAAGTTGTTGTGTTATAGGTGAGCTTGATGCTTGGGAGATCCTTAATGGTGTCTCGTTTTTGTCCATGAAGACGTTTGGACCGTAGTTTGGTCGAGCCGAACATATGATCCTTGGTAGTGGATCCCCATAGCTTCCCATGGTATTTTTAGAATGAAATTCTGTCTACGAGTGACATACTTTACAGGTGACCGGGCCATGTCATGGGGAGCGTATCCCTATTTGGTTTGAGCCGGAGATTTCTCTGGGGGATCCGATTGAGCTCGTGCTCGCTTGCCCGCCTGTCGTGCCTCTATGGCTAGCTTGTGCCTTGATGCTTCGTTGTTGTATTTCCATTTAGTTGCCAAGGTTGTTGCATGCTCCTCAGTCTGAGGGAGCATTCTGTATTACCTTTGACGGTGATAACTCCCCTAGGTCCAGGCATCTTGAGCTTTAGGTACGCGTAATGACGCACAACGTTGAAGTGGGCGAATGTTGTGCGGCCAAGTAGTGTGTGGTACCCGCTGCGGAAGGGGAGGATGTCGAAGATTAAGTCTTCATTGTGGAAGTTTTCAGGTGAGACGAACACAACCTCAAGTGTTATTGTGCCGGAGCAGCGGGCTTCGACGCCTGGGATCAGTCCTTTAAAGGTAGTGTTGCTGGGTTTGATCCTTGATGGGTCTATGCCCATCTTTTTCACCATATCTGAGTAAATCAGGTTAAGGCTACTTCCTCCATTCATAAGGACTCTAGTGAGGTGATACCCATATATGATGGGGTCTAGCACAAGGGTGTCCGACCCTCCGTGACAGATACTGGTCAGATGATCCCTAAGATCAAAGGTGATCGGGCAAGCCGACCATGGGTTGTACTTCGGGCTATGGGTTCTGCGGCATATACCTCTCGAAGGGCTCGTTTCCTCTGCTTCTTTGGTATGTGAGTAACGTATACCTTATTCACAGTTTTCACCTCTGGGGGGACTATTTTTGTTCCCAAGTGTTCAGATTGCAGGGCTCTTCGTCGTCCTTGCTTCGTGGGCCCTTGCCTTGTTCCTCGGCTGCTAGTTTGTCGGCATGTTTAAACACCCAACAGTTATGGTTGGTGTGGGTGGCAAGCTTGTATTGGGTTCCATGGATCTGGCAGGGCCTTTCTATAATTTTATCTAATGGAGTTGGTCCATCTGTGGTCCCTTTAAAGTGTTTCTTCCGCTACCCTGCTGTGGAGCTGCGGAAGCCAGCATTTACGGTTGTGTCATTGGAGTCACCATTACGGTGGCGGCGTTTGGTCTTGTTTCACCTTGGCTTGTTGTTCCCCTCCCGAACTTCAGAGGTATCAGGGTCGTCCACACTATGGCAGCGCCGAGCTAGCCAATTGTCCTCACTCATGCAAAAGCAGGTCATGAGGGAAGTGAGAGCGGACATTGTTCTCAGCCTATCCTTGCCGAGCTCGCGAGCTAGCCATTCGTCTCGGATATTGTGCCTGAAGGAGTCTATTGCCTCGGCATCCGGACAATTCATGATCTGGTTCTTCTTGGTTAGGAACCTATTCCCAAAATCTCTAACCAATTTGCCCACCATTTGGACGGCGTTGCTCAGGTCGGAGGAGTCCGGTGGTGGGATGTAGGTTCCGTGACAATTAGATAGGAAAGCTTCTTCAATCTCTTCCCAACTTTTGATAGAATTTTCGGGTAAGCTGCTTGGCCAGTGCCGTGCTGGCCCTTTAAGCTTTAGGGGTAGGTACTTGATGCCGTGGAGGTCATCTCGTCTGGCCATATGGATGTGGAGAATGAAATCTGCTATCTACACAGCGGGATCCGTATTCCCGTTGTATTGTTGTATGTTCACGGGTTTGAACCCTTCCAAAAATTGGTGTTGCATGACCTCACCTATAAAGCACAGTGGGTGAGCGGCGCCTTTGAACCGGGCTATACTCTGCCGGAGATCGGCTCTTGGTTGTTCCCGGTATGTTTCCCGATCTGTTGTTGTGTGTAAACCGACGTCGGTCTCCATCCCATCGAGTGGGAGAGTACCTTCTAGATTCGTAGATGGATCTGTTGCGACCTGTTCTATTACCGAAGTCGTGACGTAGGTCGTGTGTGCCCCTGGGTTGCACATGTTCCTTTCCTTTCCTGCGAGGAGGCTCGGGTCTATACTCGGCTTACCCGGTCGCTCTGTCGCACCCTCAAGGTGGGCAATCGGGGTCACGGGCTTTGGGGCCTTGTTATCGAACTCAGGCAGCAAGAGCCGGTGTGGGTAGCTTTTTTTTATCCGGCCACTCGGTGTCATATCATTCTTCGGTTGCCATTACTTTTCCCATCTATTGTTGATGGTATCTTCTTTGGCTTGTAGCCGTTGTTGCTTCACCTGGCGGCTACGGACAGAAGCTATGAGTTGCTCCGTTAACAGCTCCTGACCCTCGGGGTCCTCGAGGATCGTGAAGTATTTGGCCTCTAGACTATTTCCCGCGTCTTGAGGAGGGAGGTAGTTGTCATCGTCTGAATCATCGGGGTCATCGGGATCAGACTGGCCCTCGGTCTTGTTCAGGTCCTCCGGTGGCTGCTCGGGAGCTCCAAGGTTACCGGGGTCCTCCGGGGTTGTGTTCTCCCTGGTGCCCTGTATGGCCCCCCTTCCCTTGTTCGCCTTGGCTTGTTTATGCAGCCTTCAGCATTTCGATGACTTATCGCCATTTTGTGGTATGGGGGTATGATCGCCATTGTTGTCGGGTGTGTCCACCATGTAGACGTCGTAGGTGGAAATGGCAGTCCATCTCCCGATATTTACATGGGCGGGATCATAGGCCTCATAATCCATGTCTTCAACCTCCTCAGAGGCATAATCCAACATGTCGGTTAAGTCTTCGACGGTGGCTACCAAGAGGGTGGTGGGTGCTAATTCTTGAGCTTGCGTTGGTTTTTCCCTTAAAGAGGAAAGGGTGATGCAGCAAAGTAGCGATAAGTATTTCCCTCAGTTTGAGAACCAAGGTATCAATCCAGTAGGAGTATCAAGATGAGGCACCAATGCACCTGCGCAAAGACAAACAAACTTGCACCCAGCGCGATAAAGGGGTTGTCAATCCCTTCACGATTACTTGCAAGGTGAGATCTGATAGTGATGAAAGGTAAATAAGTAAAAGTTCAACAAGGTATTTTTGGTATTTTTGTATGTAGATATGAAAATATGATGTGTAAAATAGACCCAGGGGCCATAGTGTTCACTAGAGGCTTCTCTCATGATAGCAAGTATTACGGTGGGTGAACGAATTACTATCGAGCAATTGATAGAATCGCGCAAAGTCATGACGATACCTAAGGCAATGATCATACATATAGGCATCACGACCAAGACAAGTAGACCGATATTGTCTGCATCTACTACTATTACTCCACACATCGACAACTATCCAATATGCATCTAGTGTATTAAGTTCATAAAAAATGGAGTAACACCTTAAGCAAGATGACATGATGTAGAGGGATAAATTCATGCAATATGATATAAACCCCACCTTTTTACCCTTGATGGCAACAACATGATGCGTGCCTCGCTACCCTTTCTGTCACTAGGTGAGGACACCACATGGTATGAACCCAAAACCAAGCACTTCTCCCATTGCAAGAATTATAGATCAAGTTGGCCAAACGAAACCCATAACTCGAAGAGAATTACAAGGATACGAAATCATGCATATAAGAAATCAGAGGAGACTCAAATAATATTCATAGATAATCTGATCATAAATCCACAATTCATTGGATCTCGACAAACACACCACAAAAGAAAGTTACATCGGATAGATCTCCATGAAGATCATGGAGAACTTTGTATTGCAGATCCAAGAGAGAAACGAAGACATCTAGCTACTAGCTATGGACCCGTAGGTCTATGGTGAACTACTCACTCATCATCAGAGAGGCAATGGTGTTGATGAAGAAGCCCTCCGTGTCCGAATCCCCCTCCGGCAGGGCAACAGAACAGTCCCCAGATGGGATCTTGCGGAGACAGAAGCTTGCGGCGGCGGAAAAGTATTTTCGTGGCTCTCTCTTTAGGTTTCGGGATTTTTGGGAATTTATAGGCGAAAGAGTTAGGGCAGAGGAGGCAAGGGGGGCCTACGAGCCTGCTAGGCGCCCCCCAGGGCGCACCTAGGGGGCTCGTGACCTCCCACGAGCCCTCTTGCCTTGGTTCTCAAGTCTACTGCGTACCTTCTGTTATGGAAAAAATCATCCCGCAAGTTTCCGTTTAATATTCTTTTCTAAAAAAGGTTAAAAACACGGAAAAAATAGAAACTGGCACTAGGCACTGAGTTAATAGGTTAGTCACAAAAATGATATAAAATGGCATATAAATGCATATAAGACATCCCAAGTTGATAATATAACAGCATGGAACAATCAAAAATTATAGATACGTTGGAGACGTATCAAGCATCCCCAAGCTTAACTCCTGCTCGTCCTCTAGTAGGGAAGTGATAAAGACCGAATTTTTGATGTGGAATGCTACCTAACATATTCATTCTTTGTAACTTCTTTATTGTGGCATGAATGTTCAGATCCGTAAGATTCAAAACAATAGTTTAATATTGACATGAAAACAATAATACTTCACGCATACTAGCAAAGTAATCATGAACTTTTGAAATAACTAGGCCAAAGAAAGTTATCCCTACAAAATCATATAGTCTGGCTATGCTCCATCATCCCCACACAAAGAATTTAAATCATGCACAACCCCGGTATTGGCCAAGTAATTGTTTTCGCACTCTTACTTTCTCAAACCTTTTTCAACTCTCGTGCAATACATGAGCGTGAGCCATGGATATAGCACTATGGGTGGAATAGAGTGTGGTGGAGGTTGTGAGGCAAAAAGGAGGAGATGGTCACATCGACTCGGTGTATCAATGTGAATGAGTAGGGATTGCCATGCAACGGATGCACTAGAGCTATAAGTGTATGAAAGCTCAAAAAGAAAACTCGTGGGTGTGCACCCAACTTGCTTGCTCACGAAGACCTAGGGAAATTTTGAGGAAGCCCATCATTGGAATATACAAACCAAGTTATATAATGAAAATTCCCACTAGTATATGAAAGTGACAAAACAAGATACTCTCTATCATGAAGAACATGGTGCTATTTTGAAGCACAAGTGTGGAAGAAGATAGTAGCATTGTCCCTTCTCTCTTTTTCTCTCATCATTTTTTTTTTGTTTGGGCTCTTTGGCCTTCTTTTTCATTTCATTTTTTTGGTGGGTATCTTTGGCCTCTTTTTTTTTATTTCCTCACATGGGACAATGCTCTAATAATGATGATCATCACACTTTCATTTACTTACAACTCAATACTTAGAACAATAATGACTCTATAAGAAATGCCTCCGGCAGTGTACCAGGATGTGCAACGATCTAGCTTAGCGTATGACGTTGAAACATATCGCTAGCTATCTTACGATCATGCAATGGCAAAATGAAAATGATGGCACATGTCATGAGACGGAGCGGTGGAAGTTGCATGGCAATATACCTCCGAATGGCTATCAAAATGTCATAATAGGTAGGTATGGTGGTTGTTTTGAGGAAGGTATATGGTGGGTTTGTGCACCTGCGGAAGTTGCGCGGCACTAGAGAAGCTTGCAATGGTGGAAGGTGAAAGTGCATCTATACCATGGACTCACATTAGTCATGAAGAACTCATATACTTATTGCGAAAGTTTTATTAGTATTCGAAACAAAGTGCTAAACGCATACTCCTAGGGGAAGGATTCGTAGGTATTAGCCATCGCGCGATCCCGACCGCCACACAAAGGATGACAATCAATAAATCAATGATGCTCCGATTTCCTAACATAGCGGTTCACCATATGTGCATGCTACGGGAATCACTAACTTCAACACAAGTATTTCTAAATTCACAACACCCTACTAACATAACTCTAATATTACCATATCTATATCTCAAAACTAATTGTGAGGAATCAAACTTCTCTTACTAATCAATGCACTTGAATATGAATTTTTTTTTATTATATCCTCTTTGGATGCCTATCATATTTAGGACTAATTTCATAACACACGCCAATTACCAAGTTACTTAGAGAGAGCACTCTCAAAATTATATAAGTAAAGATCGAGAGTTTTTATTTCTACAATATATGACTCCGCTGTGCTCTAAAAAGATTTAAGTGAAGCACTAGAGCAAAATTATCTAGCTCAAAAGATATAAGTGAAGCTCATTGAGTATTCTAACAAATTCACGATGAGTGCATGTCCCTCTCAAAAAGGTGTGCAGCAAGGATGATTGTGACAAAACAAAAAAGCAAAGACTCCTATAATACACGACGCTCCAAACAAAACACATATCATGTGGTAAGTAAAAATATAGCTCCAAGTAATGTTATCGATGGATTGAAGACGAAAGAGGGGATGCCTTCCCAGGGCATCCCCTAGCTTAAGATTTTTGGCATCCTTGAATTTGGGTTCGGATGACTTGGGCATCCACAAGCTTAGGCTCTTTCCACTCTTTATTCCATTGTCCATAAGAACATCACCCAAAACTTGAAAACTTCACAACACAAAACTTAAACAGAAACTCGTGATATCATTAGCATAAGAAAACAAAACACCAACTTTTAGGTGTTGTAGTAAACTTGATTTCCATTTATATTGATGTTATATTACTGTATTCTCACTTTCCCATGGCTCGTACACCCCGATACTAACCGTAGTTTCATCAAAATAAGTAATCAACACAACAAAAAACAGAATCAGTTAAAAACAAAACAGTGTGTGGCAATCTGTATATTTCGTATACCTCTGCTATCCCAAAAATTCTGAACAATTATGAAAGTTAGGGAAATTTGCATATCAATCAGAAGCAAAAAGAATAAACTCAAAATCTCTTTCTGTATAGTAATTAAAAATAATTTCGTGAGCACAAAGTTTCTGTCTTTTTCAGCATGATTACACAACTATCACCAAAACTAATCATAAAGGTTCGACTTGGCACAAACACTAATTAAACATAAAAAACACATTCATAACAGAACTATGATGGTGTGGACTCAACAAAACAGAAAGTGAAAAGCAAAAATAATTTATTCATTGGGTTGTCTCCCAACAAGCGTTATCGTTTAACGCCCTTAGCTAGGCATAAGGCAATAGAATCAAGTATCATCACCTTTAGTGCTCAAACCACTCATAGGGTGAACACTCAACATTTTAAGATCTTCATCTCTCTTACTAGATGGTTCACCATTGTTTTTAGGAACGAAAACAAGTTTAGTGGCCTTATCGTGGGCAAAATTTGGAGTGTTCTGAACAGCACCAAGAGCGGAACCCAAGTTGGTTATAACATCCTCTAGTTTACCAATTCTAGCGGAGTCGTGATCTAGTTTTTCGTTAACTATGGGTTCCTTCTCCTTTAAATTTTTCGAAGTGATTCCCACCTTGGATTCATATTGAGTGATTTGATTGTGGATCTTTTTATCCAAATTTTCAATGAGTTCTATCGTAACAACTTTATTTTCAATAGTATCCAGCCTACGCATCACATGTTCCAAAGTTAAAGTAGTTCCATTAACCATGAGTGGGGGTGAGCCTACCAAATTTATTAAAGCACCACAAGAATCAATGGTACGGCTACCCAAGAAATTTCCTCCTACGATGGTGTCAAGAACATACCTATTCCAAGGGGAAATACCCACATCAAAATTGCGAAGTAGAACGGTAGTAGATTACTTATGAGTAGATCTATTCTGAGCATTGCAAATTTTATACCAAGCATCTTTTAAGTTTTCTCCCTCATTTTGTTTAAAGTTAAGAACTTCGCTCTCAGGAATAACGATCATAGCGATAGGGCTAGCCATAAGGATAAGTAGACTAACCCACACAAGCAAACAAAAAGCAAGCGAAAGAAAGGGCGAACAAAAAAGGCAAATATATTTGTAAATTTTGTTTTTTAGAATTGGGGGAGAGGAAAACAAGAGGAAAATGGCAAATAATGTAAAGGCAAGAGATGAGTTTGCCATAGGTACTTGGTAGATATGCTTCACTTGAATACTCCCCGACAACGGCGCCAGAAATTCTTCTTGCTACTTCTTGAGCTTGCGTTGGTTTTTCCCTTGAAGAGGAAAGGGTGTTGCAGCAAAGTAGCGATAAGTATTTCCCTCAGTTTGAGAACCAAGGTATCAATCCAGTAGGAGTATCAAGATGAGGCACCAATGCACCTGCGCAAAGACAAACAAACTTGCACCCAACGCGATAAAGGGGTTGTCAATCCCTTCACGATTACTTGCAAGGTGAGATCTGATAGTGATGAAAGGTAAATAAGTAAAAGTGCAGCAAGGTATTTTTGGTATTTTTGTATGTAGATCTGAAAATATGATGTGTAAAATAGACCCGGGGGCCATAGTGTTCACTAGAGGCTTCTCTCATGATAGCAAGTATTACGGTGGGTGAACGAATTACTGTCGAGCAATTGATAGAATCGCGCAAAGTCATGACTATATCTAAGGCAATGGTCATACATATAGGCATCACATCCAAGACAAGTAGACCGATACTGTCTGCATCTACTACTATTACTCCACACATCGACCGCTATCCAGCATGCATCTAGTGTATTGAGTTCATAACAAACGGAGTAACGCCTTAAGCAAGATGACATGATGTAGAGGGATAAATTCATGCAATATGATATAAACCCCATCTTTTTACCCTTGATGGAAACAACACGATGCGTGCCTCGCTACCCTTTCTGACACTAGGTGAGGACACCGCACGGTATGAACCCAAAACCAAGCACTTCTCCCATTGCAAGAATTATAGATCAAGTTGGCCAAACGAAACCCATAATTCGAAGAGAATTACAAGGATACGAAATCATGCATATAAGAAATCAGAGGAGACTCAAATAATATTCATAGATAATCTGATCATAAATCCACAATTCATCGGATCTCGACAAACACACCGCAAAAGAAAGTTACATCAGATAGATCTCGATGAAGATCATGGAGAACTTTGTATTGAAGATCCAAGAGAGAGAAGAAGCCATCTAGCTTCTAGCTATGGACCCGTAGGTCCGTGGTGAACTTCTCACGCATCATCGAAGAAGCAATGGTGCTGATGAAGAAGCCCTCCCTGTCTGAATCCCCCTCCGACAGGGCACCAGATCGGTCCCAGATGGGATCTTGCGGAGACAGAAGCTTGCGGCGGCGGAAAAGTATTTTCATGGCTCTCTCTTTAGGTTTCGGGATTTTTGGGAATTTATAGGCGAAAGAGGTAGGGCAGAGGAGGCAAGGGGGGCCCACGAGCCTACTAGGCGCCCCCCAGGGCGCGCCTTGGGGGCTCGTGACCTCCCACAAGACCTCCTGCCTTGGTTCTCAAGTCTCATGCGTATCTTCTGTTATGGAAAAAATCACCCCGCAGGTTTTATTCCGTTTGGACTCCATTCAATATTCTTTTCTGAATAAGGTCAAAAACACGGAAAAAACAGAAACTGACACTAGGCACTGAGTTAATAGGTTAGTCCCAAAAATGATATAAAATGGCATATAAATGCATATAAGACATCCAAAGTTGATAATATAATAGCATGGAACAATCAAAAATTATAGATATGTTGGAGACGTATCAGTGAGTGGGCCGTAAAAGTCCCCATAATCCACATCCGGTCAGGTTCGTGTATAGGTAGGGTTCGGGTCGTCCGCAATTTTCAGTGACTGGATCTGGTCGAGCGTCCCGTTTATCATTGAGAGGCAGTCCTGGCCGATCTCTTGATGGTTTTAGGAGTTGACCTTTGTAGCTTCTGTGAGGTATGTGTTTTTGGCAATAGCCATTTGTTGTTGCCCGAACGCTGAGGTCGCATCCGGCTCAAAGCCAGTTCTTCACCAAAAAAGAGACCATGGTCATGGCCGGGCAACAGACCCGAAGTCAAGGCTTCGGGATTTTGGAGCTCATCGGATGAAACTCTGATCTTAGTAGGGAAAAGGTCGCCCCAGGAGTCGGCGGAGAACTCGAGATTCCCGAATCTTTTATCCTGATCGAAGACAAAGCCTCCGATTTGGCCGAGGCGGCCAGTCGTGTCGGCACGCAGCGTAAACCTGCCAAACATGAGAACCAGCCTGGGGACGAAGATGTCCCCGTTGCTGATTCGATCCCTTATGATTAAGTGGTCCATCAATCCTTCCGGTGATCTCACAGTGGAACTCCCAATGAAAGCACCAATGTCGGTGTGAAAACGGGTGGATCTCGGGTAGGGGGTCCCGAGCTGTGGACCTTGGATCGATGGGTTGTAGGAGACTAAAGAGACGGTATTCACCCAGGTTCGGGCCTACTTGAGGAGGTAAAACCCTACGTCCTGCTTGATTATATTGATGGTGTATGAGGATTACACAGTTGATCTACCTCGATATCGTATGAGCTAAAACCCTAGATGAGTCAACCTGCCTATGAAGATGTAACCATGTGGTTTATATAGATACCACGGGTTCCTAGGGTTACACACAACCAACCTCCAGCTAGGGACAGACACGCCGATCTAGCCTACTCAACTTGGACGGCGCGGCAGTCTTAGGAGCTTTCCCTCTTGAACACGACGTCGTCATGCAGTCCGGTCTTCAACAATATGGCCCCTTAGGTCGGCTTGTAAGAAATGGGCCAATCTCCCAAGGATCCCTTAGTCCCGGACTCCCTCGCTAGCCCCCGAACGGGCCTCAGCATCGATGTGGATGGTCTTCAGCAGCTCCTCGTATCCAGCGTAATCGAGTTGCAAGGTGAGTTCCGTTAATGTTTGGATCCCTTTAAACTTGGTCGTTTGGTAATGTCGTCCTTTTAAAACAGGCACTCCTTAATCAGAAGGACTAAAAACCCAGGTGTGAACAGTTCCTCATCTGATAGCCTTTGTGACGAAAGGTCGGGATAGCGAGTTATGCCGAAAACCTGATTGCCCGTTTGAGGACTCCTTATCACGGGCACGTCTTGTCAATGAGGAGATTGTTCCCCGCGTTTAAGGGGATATGAGTAATGGTCTGGATAACCCGCGCGCATTAACCAGCGCGGTCGTTTGGGAAGTGGCAGGGCCTACGGCGTATTAAACGAGAACCCTTGGCCCTGCGTCGCCCCCTCCCCCCCCCATAAAAGGGTAATGGATCCTCAAAGCCACCACATGCATTCTAGACTCGACCCCCCTTTCATCCTTTCTCCAAGCGCCTAGATCCATTTCACTTTATGTCCTCTCTCAGCCGACCTTCCCCAAGCTCATCCATGGCCGACTTAGGCTCCTATGGAAAGTGGGGGGCCTCATGCGTCTCCGGCGAGGATATCCAGGAGCTGACAGACGCCGGCTATCCTAGCCGGACATCGCCCACCGTGCGCTAGAGGAAGGCCAGGTGGTGCCTACACTCAGGCCAGACGAAAGGGTGGTGTTCATCCCCCACTTCATGTGCGGACTAGGCTTCCCACTCCACCCCTTCATCAGGGGCATGATGTTCTACTACGGGATAGATTTTCACGATCTTCCCCAAACTTACTGATGCACATCTTTGCATTCATCACCCTTTGTGAGGCCTTCCTGTGGGTTCAACCGCACTTCGGCGTTGGCTCAAGACTTTCAAATTTTTAGTCAAAGTTATTCAGCGGCTAACACGATGACTATGGCGGAACCGTGGTCATCAAACTCCCCCAGGTCAAATGGACATAGGGTACTTCTATCGATACTATCAAGGCCTCGAAAAATGACTGGGTTTACATCACAGAGCCTCGGGAAGCAAACTAGTTGGCAACTGTCAAGTTCAGATCCGGACCACTGCGGAGGGAAATTGCGGAGCCGTGAGCCAGTCCTACCACACTACCCACGGGAAATTGCGGAGGGTGTTGTTCAAATCTCAACACGGATGGTCGTCCGAGGAAGAAGACATCGGCTTGGATGGCAATCACCCTCACTTGGAGGTATGGTAAAGCTTTTATTACTTATTTAAAGCTTAAATATTTATCAAAGATCTTATCCTTCCCCCCACCGTCCCTGTAGGGCTGGACGAAAAAGGACGAGAAAATAGACGGCCCAACCCCTGTATTGGAGGACCCCAAGTCGTCATTGATGACTGCGATGCTCGTGGTGGCGCCATATACGACGCCTCAGAAAAATGAGAAGAAGAAAAGGAGACCCGTCCCTCATCTCTCTGCCCGAACCACATATGTGACTTGCCAAAATTTTCCTCGATTTATTAGACAATATTTCTAACAAAAATATTTCAAATACTAGGAATGAACAAAAAGGGTTTTGGAGGGGTTTGTCCAATATTTCGAACATGGTCATGTGTTGAAACTCATATATGTAGAAAATATATGTCCACTTAGTTTCCCTAAATTTTCTCCAATATTTTTGAAACATAGAAATATTTTTTCTGTATAAAAGACCATTTGTGGCCTCAGAAAAAGATATTTAAATAAAATAAAATAAAATGTTAAAATATATTTTTGTGGTTCTCGGAAGTATTATAGATAATAGATTTCAAATAAAATCATTGGGGCAAAACAGCTACCCTAATTTTAGGATTTGTAGTACAAACCTCAGTTTAGGGTTTTTTGAAAACATAAGTCAAATAAATGCTTTTTGCCAAAATTGTCAGGGTACAACAATCTATGGGACGTACGAGGGCCCATTACAGTTCAACTGTGGGAATTCACAGGCGCAAAGAGCATCTTCAAATCATACACGCTCGAGCTTTATACAGGTTCCGGCTGCTCGGAAGCATAAAACCTATGTCTTGTGTGTTGTGGATTGTCTGAGTATGTCGAAGTTGCAAGGAGCACAACAACCCAATAAGGCACTCGAAAGTGCTACTACACACGCAAATGGGCAGGGTTTTGACCCCCGTAAGTGTTGCCTTGAGCTTCCTTTTATAGCTCAAGGGGTTACCGCAGTGCCTATAATGGTCATTACACGGGGTAAAAAGTAGATACTATAGCTGCCAAACCTACTAACGAGAGTTACAGTGGGAAATACCTAACCCTTGGTTGTGTCTATAATGGTCATTACACGGGGTAAAGAGTAGATAGTATAACATCGAGACAATGCACGAGAAATAACATTTTCTTTACCCTTCTTCTGTTTCATGACATAAGGGAAAGTTTATGCTTCAGTTTTGCTTGACTTTTAATACCTTTCAAAGATTCATGATCAGAATGTATAACAAATTATTTGGGCCATAAATAATATTTCCATGTTTACAAATTCCGAACAAGAGCATATATTCCTTACCATAAGTAGAATAATGCACACTACGCCCACTCAATTTTTAAGAAAAGTATGCAACATGTTTACCATCTTGTAATAACACACCTCCTAATCCAATCCCACTAGCATCACCTTCAACCTCAAAAGTTCTATTAATATCAGCAAGTTGGAGTAAAGAAGCATGTGTTAACTTATCTTTCATTATGGTGAAGGCTTCTTCCTGTGCGGGACCCCAAACAAAATATAAATCCTTCTTTGTAAACTCATTCAGAGGTACAACAATGGTACTCAAATCTTTCACAAAATGCCGATAGAAACCAGCGAGTCCAATAAATCTCCTCACTTGTGTGAACGTTTTGGGCTATGGCCAACTCTCAATAGCTTCATTCTTGGCTTTATCAACTTCAATTTCCTCTGGAGTAAAAACATAGCAAGAAAAGATACATAGTCGATGCAAAATGTTCACTTCCCAAAGTTACCAAACAAACATTCACAACGTAAAGCAATAAAAAGATATGTAAATGTTCCAAGTGTTCCTCCAAATATCTGCTATAAATTAGTATATCATCAAAATACATTACCACAAATCATCCAATGAATGCACGTAATACTTTGTTCAATAATCTCATGAATGTTCTAGGTGCTTCAGTTAACCCAAAAGGCATGACTAACCACTTATTTAATCCAAACTTAGTTTTAAATGTTTTTTCCATTCATCTCCCAATTTTAAAAGAATTTTATGGTATCCACTTAGCAAATCACCTTTGGAGGAAATGGTAGAGACACTTAATTCATCAAGCATATCATCTAGCCTAGGAATAGGATGACAATAACATATAGTAATATTATTAATGCCTCTACAATCGACACATATACATGATGTACCATCCTTTTTGGTCACGAGAATAATAGTAACAACACAAGGACGAAGGGACTCGCATATATAACCTTTCTCGTGCAACTCATCTACTTGACGCATAATCTCCATCGTATCCTATGGATTGGTGTGTTATGGCGCACGGTTGTGTAGTGATGCACTAGGAATTAAGTTAGTTAGATACTCAATCCCTCTAATAGGTTCTAATCCTGGTGGAACGTCTTGTGTAAGGACATCAATGAATGCATACAAAATGTTGGTCATAATAGGAGGCAAAGAGGGAGGCACATCCTCAAATGAAAATAATAACTCTTTGCACATAAAAGCATAGAAAACAGATGTAGTAAAATCCATATCAGTAATATCAGATTTAGTGGAAAGTAAAGCATCCACTCTTCAACTTATTTAGATGCAACAGTAGATGGTGGTTTATTTGGTTTATTGTTTTTCTCAAATTCCTTTGCCACAATCTTATTTTCCCTCTTACTTTGCTCGTGTTTTTTCTTTTACTAGCTCTAGCAGTGTCACTTTCATAATATCTTCACGAGACACAGGAAGTAAAGTAATATTTTTATCCTTGTGGGCAAGAGTATACTGATTTTTCCTACCATGGTGTACATATTTTTTTATCAAATTGCCATGGTCTACCAAGTAAAACAAAATATGCTTGCATGGGTAGCACATCACAATCAACATAATTAGCATATGTAGTAATGCTAAAATGCACACGAACAATATGTGTTACCTTAACCTTGCGACTATTGTTGAACCATTGGATGTAATAAGGATGTGGATATGGTCTGGTGGTGAGAGACAACTTCTCCACTATCGGTATGGGAAAGAATGGGTCCTTTGGTACCCTGACCTGTGTACCGACGATGGCAACCTCTGGCCTGGCAAGCCTTACCGGGAAGATACTGCACTCAAGACAACATCAAGCAAAGACTAGACCTACGGCAAACCTCCTTGGTAATGAGGAAGACCCGACATCCATCACATCCGGCAAGATATCACTACCGAGCCACCACTCCACCTCATCAGGCTGATTGTCGCAATCAATGAGGTGTCGAGCGGGTATGTTGTTAGCTAGAGCTTGTCGGGGCACATGGCAGATCCAAAGGATTACCGCAGCTTTAATGACACCCGTCCTAATGGCATGCCGGGATAATAAGAGGTAGTTGGGTCAATGACAGAGAAGGAGAAGCAATCCTTGTGGGGGAATGGCGCAAAGGCGACACCTCATGGTGCATTTAATGAGCCTACCTTAATCCGTAAAGCTTAGGTATTGACCAATGTTACACTGTAGCTTGTAGCTTTCTATTTTCCATCTTTCCCTTGCCATTTTCTTTCCGGATCTTTTGTTTACTTATTGCTATGGCAAACTCCGCCCTCGCTATGAGTACCCATGAGATTGAAGTTCTCAATTTTAAGCAAAGGGGAGGAGAAAGTTTGAAAGATGCTTGGTATAGGATTTGCAATGGCATGATGGATCAATCCATAAGCAATCTACTGCCATTCTTCTTCAAAACTTTTATGTGGGAATTACTACTGTTAGAGTATATATAATATATCCATGTACCCTTCTGTACTTATCCCACTGTACAAGGAGTTTCCAGCATATATACCACACCTGTACATGTATATATACAGGCCTATGGCCTCCTGGGAATACAAGTTGCATATTTCCTAACATGGTATTAGAGCCCTAGTGTTTTTTTCGCATGCACAACTCATTCTTTTTTCGATCAAGTTATTGCGCCCACGCGTCGTTCTTTTCCTCCTCTCGGTGACGCTCGCACTGCAGCTCCTCTCGCTGACGCTCGCACTACATTTACCTTGGGCTAGCGCTCTCTCCTCCCCGACCACGCCGTGCTCGTGCCGCAGCTACCTCGATTCCACTCCCGCCCTCCAGATCAAAGCCTTCCCCGTCCTCCAGATGGACGCCGCCAACCCCGCTCGAAGTTGCCAACTCGAGCCTGCTGCAGTAGCTGTGGCTCCAAATCAGATTGTTCTGCCTCCCGGACCAAAGTTTGCTGCTGCGGGTGTCTCTATTCTCCTAATCATAGACTGAAAAAGGAAAAAAATGTCTTCATCATCAAGCTATGTTGATGTTCCTCGTTGTCCGATTATCTTTGATGGTACCAACTACACTGAATTTGTTGGCTTCATGCACATTCATATGCGTGGTCTTCATCTTTGGGGCGTTCTTTCTTTCGAAGTTCCCAGTCCCTCCTGTTCGCTTCCTTCTATGGTTCCTACTCCGCCGACACCATCGGTTCTTCCAGCGGATGCTAATCGGGCTATGAAGGACCCAGCTAAGCTTGCTGACAAGGCTGCTATTAGTGCTTATGATGAGCAGGTTTGGACTTACGAGGAGGCTCTTTCTATGTATCACCTGGCTCTCTCTGTTTACACTCAGTGGCTCGATGATGATCCTCGCACTACAGCCATTCTCACTGCTAGTGTTCTGCCTCAATTTTCTTCTGAGTTTCTCGGCCTTCCTACTGTCTTTGAGATGTGGACCCCTCTCAGTCAGCGCTATCAGCCCTCTGGTGATGCCTTATACTTGTCTATGGTTTGCCAGGAGCATGCTCTTCAGCAGGGTGACTCCACTGTTGATGATTTCTATGCATAAAGTTTTGCTATCTGGCGTCAGCTTTATTCTCTGCACACTGCTGGTTGGCGTACTTGTCAGTGCTAACAGGCTATGCGGGCATTAGAGTTACATCATGTCTACGAGTTTTTATCTCGGCTCCGTAAGGAGTTTGAGGCCCGACGTGCTCTGTTATTTGCTCGTGGTTCTAACCCCCTAATGGAGGTGCTTTCTGAGATTCGTGCTAAGAGGACTCGCCTACATGGTGCAGGTTTATTTGAGGTTCCTTCTATGCTCGCTGCTCAAGCTCCTACTATGCCTGCTCCACCTACTCGCCTAGTGCTCTGCCGCTCTTGCCTACTCCTACGGGAGGTCAGGGTCGCTCTTGTGCTCATAGTGTCTACTGCAATATGGATGGTCATATTGAGTCTCAGTGCTTCCAAAAGAAGCACCACCTGCGCAAGGCACGATCGTCCTCTTCCGAGGCCTCTACTTTGACGTCTTCCACCATAGCCTTGACTGAGCAGGATATTCTGAGATTTAAGCGGCTGCTCACCACTTCAGGTTCTTCCTCGACGGGTACTGTTGGTTCTGTAACTGATGCTTCCTGCACTTAGCAACCACCTTCTACATAGTTAGGTAAATCCCCAGCCCTATCCCCATGGGTTCTGCACTCCGGAGCTTCTTTTCATATGTCTTCTCATTCTTCCACTTTGTTCTCTCTTAGATCGCTTGATTTTCATGTTCATGTACTCACTGCTGATGGCACACCTATTTTTGTTACTAGTATAGGCAATCTTATCACTCCTTCTTATTATGTTCCTGATGTTGTTCGCCTTACCATGACTCTGTTTTCTGCTGGTCAGCTTACTGATTCTGGTTGTCACGTCATCCTTGACGTTGACTCTTGTTCTATTCAGGACCGTTGCACGCACATCTAGTTGGGGCTGTCCCTCGCTATCGTGATTCTCAGGGTCTTTGGGAGTTAGACTGGCTTCATGTTCCTTCCTCTGCCACAACTATCGCCAGTTCCTCCGCTTCGGTCGCCTCCGCTACCGGTTTCTTCTAGCAGTGGCATCATCGACTTGGTCATCTTTGTGGTTCTCGTTTGTCAACTTTATTTTGTTGAGGTCTTTGGAATGTCTGGGTTGTTGACTTGGCAAACAGATTCAGCTACCATATTCAAATAGTGAGTCAGTATCTCAGAGTCCTTTAGATTTAGTCCATTCTGATGTATGGGGTCCGGCTCCCTTCGCTTCGAAAGGGGGTCATCGATACTATATTATTTTCATAGATGACTGCTCTAGTTACACATGGCTTTATTTTATGACTTCTCGTACTGAGGTGTTGTCCATTTATAAGCGTTTTGCTGCCATGGTTCACACTCAGTTCTCTTCGCCCATTCGTGTGTTTCGTGCTGACTCCGCTGCCAAGTATATTTATAAGATGTTGCATGGTTTTTTTTCTGAGCAAGGGACTCTTTCTCAATTCTCTTGTCTTGGTGCTGATGCTCAAAATGGTGTGCCTGAGCGCAAGCATTGTCACCTTCTTGACATGGCTTGTGCATTGATGATTGCCGCCTCTCTCCTGCCTCATTTTTGGGTTGAGGCCATGTCCACCTCCACCTATCTCATCAATCTACAGTCGTCCGCCACTCTAGAAGGTGGTGTTCCTTTTGAGCGTCTTTTTGATCGTTCTCCCGATTATTCAATGCTTTGATTGTTTGGTTCTGTTTGCTACGTCCTTCTTGCCCCGTGCAAACACACCAAACTGGTCGCTCAGTCTGTTGAGTGTGTCTTCTTAGGCTATAGTGATGAGCATCAGGGCTATCGTTGTTGGGATCCTATCAGTCGTCGGATGCATATTTCTCGGGATGTGACTTTTGATGAGTCTCGTCCCTTCTACTCGCCCCTATATTCCTCGACCTTTTTAGTGGAGGATATCTCTGTCCTCACTTTTCCTGACACACCTATCACCCCCATCGAGCCTTTATCTATTCGTTCTACTACCTCTGCTTCTCCATCCCTTTCTGATTTGCCGCCACCATCTCCCACGGTTTCATTACCTGGTATGTCAATGTATTCTGCACCTTCATCTCTGGGGACTTCTTTGTCTCTACCCCCCGATTCTACCTCGGCGATTCCTCTGTGTATTCTTCCATTTTTTCCTCAGCATTTCACTCGTCGTCCACGTAATGTGGATATCTCCGCGGATGTGTCATCCTCCTCGTCTCCGCCTACCTATGGCTTGTGTCCTCCTCCTCGTCCGCTTGTTGATCGCCTTGGATTTCCGACCGCTGGTGCTGTAGTTCTTGAGCCGACTTCTTGTCGTGAGGCCGTTGTTCATCCTGAATGGCATTTTGCGATGGCAGAGGAGATTGCTGCTCTTGAACGCACTCGTACATGGGATCTTATTTTTCTTCCTCCAAGTGGTTGTCTCATCGCTTGTAAGTAGGTCTACAAGATTAAGACTCACTCTTATGGTTCTCTTGAGCATTACAAATCTCATCTTGTGGCTCGCGTTTTTCAGCAGGAGCATAGTCGTGATTACGACGAGACTTTTTCTCATGTAGCCCGTATGACCACTATTCATACACTTATTGTTGTGGCCTCTACACGCCGCTGGTATGTATCTCTGCTTAATGTTACGAATGCCTTTCTTAATGGTGAGCTACATGAGGAGGTGTACATGAAGCCACCACTTGGGAATTCTTTTCCTGATGGCATGGTATGTCATCTCTACCGCTGTCTCTATGGCCTTAAGCAAGCCCCCTGTGCCTGGTTTGAGCATTTTGCCTCTATGGTGACTGCCGCTGGTTTTTCAACAAGGGCTCATGATCCGACATTTTTTGTCCACCTTTCTCGTCGTGGTCGGACTCTTCTTCTTATTTATGTTGATGACATGATCATCACTGGTGACAACCCTGAGTATATTGCCTTTGTAAAGCCCCGTCTTAGTGAGCAGTTTCTTATGTCCGATCTTGGACCTCTTCGCTACTTTCTTGGGATTGAAGTCTCTTCTACCTCTCATGGCTTTTTTATATCCCAGGAAAAGTATATCCAGGATCTTCTTGCTCGTGATGCTCTAACTAACGAGCGCATTGTTGAGACTCCCATGGAGCTCAATGTTCACCTCCGTGAAACAGATGCTGACCCCCTGCCCAATCCGACGTGTTATCATCATCTTGTTGCCAGTCTTGTCTATCTGGCTATCACTCGTCCGGATATGTCTTATCCGGTTCATATTCTCAGTCAGTTTGTCTGTGCTCCCACCTCGGTTCACTATAGTCATCTCCTTCGTGTTCTCCAATATCTTCGGGGCACAATTTCTCACCATCTATTCTTTTCTTGCTCCAGTTCTTTATAGCTTCAGGCCTATTCGTATGCTACGCGGGCTAGTGATCCCTTAGTCGCCGTTCACTTTCTGCTTATTGTGTTTTTCTTGGTGGTTCTCTCATTGTCTGGAAGACGAAGAAACAGACTGCAGTTTCCCTTTCGAGTGCAGAGGCTGAGTTGCGAGCTATGGCTCTTTTGACGGCTGAGGTGATTTGGTTACAATGGTTACTTCAGGATTTTGGTGTTTCTGTCACTACAACTACTATGCTAATATCTGACAGTACATGTGCTATTAGCATTGCGCGCGGTCATGTGATGCATGATCTCACCAAGCATATTTTCGTTGATGCTTTCTATCTGCGTGCTGGTGTGCACGATCAGGTTATTGCTCCTCAGTATGTGCCTTCTGAGTTATAGTTGGCGGATTTCCTAACGAAGGCCCAGACTAGAGCGCAACATGGCTTCTATCTCTCCAAACTCAGTGTTGTTCATCCACCATGAGTTTGAGGGGGGTGTTAGAGTATATATAATATAGCCATGTACCTTTTGTACTTATCCCATTGTATAAGTGGTTTCCTGCATATATTCCACACAAGTACATGTATATATGCCGGCCTATGTCCTCATGGGAATACAAATTGCATATTTCCTAACAACTACTTGGTATAGATTTGTTCTTGATACTATAACCGGGTAAATTTCTTAAGTTGTCCACCCTCTGATGCTCTCAATGCCATGGGAAGTCTATCAGGGTCTCCACCTAAAATTATAAATGAAGTTTTTAACGCTTGATCATGTTATGAAAAGGATAGATGTCATTGAAAAGAAAATTCTTACCAAAGGAGATGTTGAAATTTATGATAAAAAGGTGCAAGATCTTGTTGATCGTATTTTCTCAAGGATGGGAGGCGTTATTAAGATGCTAAAAGAGAAACATCCCATAACTAATGAAAGGGTAGTAGAGAGTCCCGTTCGAATTAATAAATTAGAGGAAATATTCAGTAACTTGAGAACAACTTTTTCTTCCCTTGAAAATATTGAAAGAACTCCTCTTGGCAAGAAAACTACCAAACTCCCAAGAACAAGAGCGCCTCTTCAAACAACAACGTAGATCTTAAAATGATTAGGGCTTGCTTCAACTTGAATGAACCTCCTCATATGAATGAATTCTTTAAATTTATCCTTAAGAGTGTGATATTTGAGAATATGCATGCCAAATCTCTAAGAAATCAGGGATGTGTGATTGAGGACTTGGAAACTAAGGATGACAATACTTAAAATCTATTCTATATGCCTAGCTAGGGGTGTAAAACGATAGCGCTTGTTGGGAGGCAACCCAATGAATAAAATTTATTTTCTCTTTTGTTTTCTGTTATTGAGTGTTTGCACAATTATACTTATGTTATTATTGTGTTTTTTGTATTTTATTTAGTGTTTGTACCAAGCAAAGCCTTTGGGGTCATGTGGGGTATTAGTTGCTGTAATCCTGTTGTAAAACAGAACATTTTGCATCCAGTAGAAAATAACCTAAAAATCACACAAACGTCAAAAGTGTACAAATTTTTTACACAATATTGATATACAAGTTACCTGCATTTTCCTAATTTTTAAGAATTCTTCAAGTTACAAAAGTACAAGTAAACTTTGAATCTTTACAAACTGTTCTTTTTTAACACATTCTGTTTTCTTTCCATTTTGTGCTTATTTTAATGATTTTATGGTTTATATCGGCGGGCATAAGCCATGGTAGAGTTAGAATACAGTATGTATAATGCAAAAACAAAATTGGAATGGATTTTGAACTGTACCTATAGTAAAGTTTGGTTTCTTATGAAATTTTGTTGAGTTTTGTGTGATTGAAGTTTTCAAGTTTTGAGTGAGATCATGATGGATGATGGAATAAGGAATGATAAAATCCTAAGCTTGGGGATGCCCATGGCACCAAGGAAATGTCTAAGGAGTTTCAAGCATATAAGCTTGGGGATGCCCTGGAAGGCATCCCCTCTTTCTTCTAGAAACCATCGGTAATTTTACTTGGAGCTATATTGTTATTCGTCACATATCATGAGTTTTGCTTGGAGCATACTGTACCATTTGTGTCTTTATTTTCTGGTTAGTTCATCATAATAAACCTTGTTGGACACACCCATTTGAGAGAGCTAAATTATGCTATGATTTGTTAGAATCGTTGTTTATGCTTCACTTCAATTTTTTGAGCCTTGGAATTCCTCAAGTACTTCACTTATATCTTTTTTGGGCAAGGTGGTGCTTTTATTTTGAAGAAATTTTCTCTCATGCTTCACTTAGGTTATTTTGAGAGTTGCATAATTTTTTAAGAAATCCTGTCTTGCTTCACTTATATAATTTTGAGAGTTGAAAATTTTAAAGAAACTTGTGCTCTCGTGCTTCACTTATACTTGTTTGAGAGCTTGTTATTTGCATTGGCAATTTGCTTTAAAAGAAAATTAGTCTGAAAGTGGCGAATGTCCAAGAAAGATATAATCAAAACTTTCATGAAGATCATTGGATATTAAGGTTGATTCTTTGCAATAGTTTTGTGATATGAAGATAGTAATATGTGAGTTATGTTGATGAGTAATTATGCTCTAATAAGAATATTGGTGTTAAGGATTGTGATTCCCTATGCATGCACATGAACTCAATAATTATGCTATGAAATTAAATCCTACTTGTGTTGCATTATTCAGTGTTAGTTATGTTTAATGTTCACCTATGATGATTTTTGTACCTCCAATGGCGCTTCTCAATCTATTTGCTAGCATTCACTTGTACTAAGCAGGAATGTTGCTTGTGCATCCAAATACTAAACCCAAAGTTGTGCCAAATGAGTCCACCATACCTACCTATATGCGGTATTTCAACGTTGTTCCAAGTAAATTTGCAAGTGCCAACTCTAATATTCAAAATAAAATTGTGTTTTGTGTGCCCGTACCGCTCATGAAGGGGCGAGGGGTGGCCGGTATCTTCCATGTTAAATAGGTTATTCTCAAGATGAGTGTTTATTCACTTTTCATTGCACGGGAGTATGGTGGTAATAGGGATGCCAAGTCCCAAAAAAAGAAATATTTTATGTTGTCAAATAATAAATTCCTTGGAAAGTGTTGGTATGGGCGGCACTCGTGTTCCTCTCCGAATGCAATCTGGCCATGACAATAGCCAGGGACAAGCCAATGAGTACTTTGAATGTACTAGCAAACATCAAGAAAACAGATAAGTTAAGGCAGGTGAGATGCATGCATAGTCCACTTAATAACTTTATCATGCCATCAGAATTAATTCACGGATGCATTCATGCAAATAAATTATTTCCACAAATGTTGTATAAACAAGCAATTAAGGTAACAATGAATACGTAATAACATGTGTGCCGCAGTCGGGCGTCGGAGCGACACCACCTATATGGCTCACATGCAAGTAATAACCGTTGCCACAGTCGGGCGTCTAAGCGACACCACAGAAAGGGCTTATATTAATAATAAACATGCCACAGTCGGGCGTCTAAGCGACACCACGGAAAGGGCTTATATGCGACAATAATAAATATTGAATATCCAGGAGGTAGAACCTTCCCAGGGATATTCCACAAACATAATCATAGGGGTTAGTCCATAGTAAAAATAATAGTTATGATTATCCACCATATTTCATGATTAGTCCCGCGATTGTGTTAACTTCCTCCGAAGACCGACACTAGACTAGTCAACCGGTCGTCCTTGACCGTGGACACGGCTACTCGAATATTTTTAACTCTATAGAGGGTAAACACTCAAAACCTATTTTTACCCCCGCGAAGTCCGGATTCACCCGGACTCTGCTGCCAGGGAAAAACATGAGACGGGGAGGCTCTGACCTTGAATAGCATGGGATCAAATTTATACCGCGCGCTACAAGGGAAGAGCTCTTCCCTCTCGGTCCCAAACCGGAAACACCCATGCCCCCTGATCAGATGACTGGATTTAGTCAAGGGCCATGGATACCTTTATCCCGGACCCTCTACTTGGTGTGTACCTGGTAATAGGTTTACGACCTACTGAACCATATTCCCTTTTAGGAAGACCTGTGGCAACACGAATGGGTTAAGGGGACACACTGACAAGACTCGATCTACGGTCCACTGAGGTGGTTCAAGTTATTCCCTGCATGATTAGCACAATCAAAATGTTTTCTGCAGACAGAGTCACTACTTGTCATGCCCCAACATGCCTCGCTAACCATTCTCTTCCCACGAGATGTGAGTCCCAAAGTCGTATCTCCACGAGACACCGACTCTTTTTGGATCCCATCTGGTAGGCATGTGTGGCAGACAAATGTGACTAATGTCCCAAGCATCTCATTCATACAATAATTGTACTTGCAATCATAAGGCCACATGCATCATTATCACATGAAATATCACCACTTATTTAAAATAGCCATAATTTTGATCACAACAAGCAAACCACACACCACCAAAAAAATATCAGGTTCAGGATGCTTGCCTTTGCAGTTGAGGAGGTCGGTCTGCACCCCAACATTCTTGAAGTGAGTCTCCTCTTTCAAACATCCTATTTTGAAAATATTTGAATAAACACACAAATTCAAAACAGCACACAAAATTTGATTGAATATTTTTTAATAAATCTTAAATATACTAGATTAAATTTGAGAGATGTAGGAAAAAGAATCAGTCCATTTGGAGTTTTCTATAAAAAGTTGTGGCCATTTAAAGTTCCAGTTTAAATCTGTTTTTGAAAATGAAAAAGAAAAGGAAGCGCTTTTGTCAAAATACGCTAACAGGGCAGGGGAGGAGCACTCACAGGCACTCGTGTTCCCAAGGGGAAAACGCACTTCAGGGGAAGGCGCCAGCGGTGCCAGGGTTGGCTCACCGACAGGTGGGGCCCGCTTGTCGGGTTCTTCTCCCATCTCCCGCACACATGACACAGGTTCAGGGACGAGTTCTGACGACGCTCGTCGCCTCTAGGAGGCTTCATTCCTGGAGCAGAGCACACCGGTGCGTTCAGGGGCGAGGAAACCATCCTCTAGAGGCACACGGGCTGCTAGGAGGCTCAGGGGCGAGCGCCCGTTCGTCCACGGCGGATCGAGAACTCCGGCGAACACAACCTTGGTCTATGGCAGCTATGGCGCAAATTAGCACTAGGAATGGGTTCTAGGGACTGTGGAGGATCTAGAGGAGGAGAGCATGGAGATGGAGAGGCTCTGGCTAAGTCGAATTCAACCGAGGGGCGGTGGCGGACGTGGCGGTTGGAGGTGAGCACGAAGAGGACTCCGACCGAATTGCGTCGAGGGGAGAGAGATGCGTGCTCCGGGGGGGCTACTGAACTACCCAAGGGGCTTGGCGGTCTCTTTTATAGTCGCGGTCGAGTCGGTTCACTGGGGCTTCTGGATAAGCTCGATGACGGTAGACTCTAGCGATGGCTTAGGGCGACAGGGCGGCACCGAGGCACGGCAAGGGCGGCAGCATGGCTGGCAGCAAGGGGCGATGCACGGGAGAGGCCCTAGAGGACAACTGGCACACAGAGGAGGCTCGGGCGGTGCCGACCATGGCAGGAACACACGCGGTTGCAGACGTGCTGCCAGGGAGCTCACTTCAACAACACATAGAGGGTGCCCGCGCATGGCAGTGCGTGTGTGGCTTGGGGGCGACGCGTCCCTTCGCGCTAGGAACAGCCATGCTCTGGGTTGATGGGACAAGGCGGCTCGGGCGCACTTGCAGCCATACGCACGCTCTGGGCATGCCTGCCAGCTGCTCAACACAATCCCAGGGGGCCTAATTGGCTGGGAAAACAGTCACGAGTTGGCAAGCTGGGCTTAGGGGCTGAGGCAAGGCTACTGGACAAGAGGGTTTGACCCCGGGAGAAACTCTGTAGTGCAGATAGAAGACCATACTAATTCTTCTCATGAACAAAAGGTGTTCGACAGTTTGCCAGTGGCATCAAATGGTCTTTTCTCCCCATAATAATCTCTAGCCCTGAGTCTCTCTAGATGTTACTCATGGTGGTAAAGTTAGTTATATCAAAGGAGAAATTTGTTAGTACAATTTTTGAAGAAAACCTTTTCTGGTTAGAAACTTTGGGGCATTAAAGCATTTACTAAAAACATCCCAATGGCTCTCATCTCATGAACTTAAGGTTTGGCAGGGTGAAATACTAGAAGTAATTTTTTTAAGACAAATGGAGCAAAGAAAAACATGGTTGTAGTACAAAGTACCAAACTAGACCAAAATAGAAAATGAGTTGATTTGCTAAATTTTCCCAAAGCACAAAGTTGAGTTTTAGCATAAAAGTGAATACCATGCATTACCTGACATCCCGAAAAAATTATAGAATTTTTGAAAGGTTATATCTAGGGGTTGTAGTACAAACACCAATTTGGGCCAGAATAGAAAAGAAGTTAATAAGCTCAAAAAATTGAAAACACTTGGATATGTTTTTGCATAAAATTGGTGCACGGACATCACCTGTCACCTACATGTTTTTGTAGAATTTTTAGAAAAAGTTATCAAAAGGGTGCATTGCAAAACATGTCCTTAAAGGAATTAAAAGTCAATTTTGAATAAAAGAAACCTTGGCAAAATTATTTATGAAAAGGTTACCCACTAAATTTTTCAGAAGGAGAGAAATATTTTGATGGAAACACTCAAGTTCCAACAAAATATTCAAAAAAAATTACTTGGGTAAGAACTTTATAATTAGGGAAAGGGGTGGTTCTGAAATCAAATGGAAAAATCATAATTTATGATTTAAACCAACATGGTCAAATTTAAAAGAGTATCCCCGTTTATCAAATAAAGAATTTAAAAGGATCTCAAGCATGGACTCAAGCACTAAATGTTCTTTAAAATGCCACTTGAAAAGAAAAGTTTTTTTTTTGCAAAGAGGCTTTGAAAAGAGTCATGAAGCAAATTATTTCTCAAATTTTTTATTCTAGGCAATATCTTATTTCATAAAAATATTATTAAATTTTTCGGGTGTGACAAAATGTGAGGTCCTAAGGACTAATTCTTCACAACATCTACCTCTTGTGTTGTCTCGTCTATTGCAGGAATTCCAAGACCTCTTTCTCGACGAGCTACCTCCGAGACTACCACCAAAACGAGGGATTGAACATCGCATCGACCTCATACCCAGAGCAACGCTTCCTAACAAGGCACCTTATCACGTCAACCCCGAAGAAAACAATGAGATACAAAGGCAAGTCCAAAAACTCCTAGATATTCAGCATGTACGTGAGAGCCTAAGCCCTTGTGCGGTTTCGATAATTTTCGTTCCTAAGAAAGATGGTAGTATGCACATGTGTTTGTATTGCCGCCCCATAAATGCTATCAACATTCGTTATATACATCTCATACCTCATCTTGATGATATGCTAGATGAACTTAGTGGTGCCACTATATTTTCTGAAGTTGATTTGAGAAGTGGTTACTATCAAATACACGTACAAGAAAGTGATGAGTGGAAAACTGTGTTTAAAACCAAGTTTGGTCTATATGAATTGCTAGTGATGCATTTGGGCCTATCCGAAGCACCAAGTACTTTCATGAGTGGCATGCATTATGTCTTGTGCCATCTCATTGGTGATTGTGTTTTGGTCTCCTTTGATTATATTCTTGTTTTTAGCAACACTCTAGAGGAGCATGCTGAACATGTTAGGGAAGTATTGCAAGTCCTTAGAAATGAACAACTTTATTGAAACATAGAAAAATGCACCTTCGGTGTTTACAAGTTCGTTTTTCTTGTATTTGTAGTATCTTCTAAGAGTGTGCAAGTTGATGACACTAAAATTGATGCTATTAAACTTGGCCCACACCCACGAATTTACAACAAGTGTGTAGCGTCCTTGGCCTAGCCGGATTTTATCATCGCTTTGTTAAGGATTTTAGCACCATTGCATATCCTCTACATGCTTTAAGCAAGAAAAATGCACCCTTTGTTTGGGGATCATCGCAAGACACCGCTTTTCATGAGCTTAAAAACTTCCTTACTCACGCACCATTGCTTGCCTTACCAAACTTTGATAAAAGTTTTGAAGTGCATTGTGACGCTAGCGGTAATGGCATAGGTGGTGTGCTCATGCAAGATAAACGTCCAATTGCTTATTTTAGTGAGAAACTTTCGGGCTCTCGACTTAACTATCTCATATATGACAAAGAACTGTATGCTTTAGTGAGAGTATTGCATGTTTGGGAACACTATCTACGACCTCATGAATTTGTCATTCATACCAATCATGAAACACAAAATACCTTAAGGGTCAAACAAAGTTGAATAAGCGACATGCTAAATGGAGTGAATTCATTGAGTCTTTTCCTTATGTTATCAAATACATTAAGGGTAAAAAGAATGTAGTGGACGATGCACATTCATGAAAATGCACGATCATTACACAACTTGAATTGAATGTCATCGGATAAGAGCATAATGAATATTTAAATGCTCATGATACTTTCTTTGCGATTCCATATGCTAAATGACATGCTAAAACTTGTTGGGAAAACTATTACATGAATGATGGCTATCTTATGCGTTCTAACAAATTATGCATTCCCTAGTCTTCTCTTTGTTTGTTGATTTTGCAATAAGCTCATGGTGGAGGACTAATGGGTCACTTTGGACGTGACAAGACTTACACCACACTCTCCAACAAGTACTTTTGGCCAAATATGTTTCATGATGTTGCACGCATCACCAACCGATGCTCTACATGTCGCAAAGCTAAGTCAAAAACTCAATCTCATGATCTTTAAATGACCCTTTCTATTCCTTTTCAACCTTGGGAAGATATAAGCATGGGCTTTGTGCTCGGTTTTCCTAGAACAAAGAATGGTGATGATTCCGTGTTTGTTACTGTGGACCATTTCTCCAAGATGGCTCACTTCATTCCATGCCGCAAGATAGACGATGCTTCACATGTTGCAAATCTCTTTTGTAGGGACATCTTGAGACTACATGGCGTCCCCAAGACCATCGTGTCGGACTATGGTGTCAAGTTTCTTAGCTACTTTTGAAAGACCGTATTTGCGAAGGTCGGAATCAAGCTCCTATTTTCTTTGCCATATCATCCAAAAACCGATGGCCAAATGGAGGTGACAAACAGGACATTCTCATCTCCTCTATCTGTGTTGATCAAGAACAATCCCAAGGAATATGAAGATTGCATCCCCATTGCCGAGTATGCTTACAACCGTGCAAGACACTTCACCACCAGCAAGTCTCCTTTTGAAGTGGTATATGGCTTCAACCCCTTGTCCCCATTGGACATCCTTCCTCTACCACTTCAAGAGCGAGTGGACATGGACACAAGTGCAAGGGGAAGCTATATCAAGAAGTTGCATGAAGATAGAAGGCACGCGGTCGAACGACAAGTGGAACACACCACCTACAAGCACCGCATCAACAAACACCCCATGCTGTTCAACCCTCGTGATCTTGCGTGGCTACACCTTGGTAAGGACCGCTTCCCCAACGAATGAAAATCCAAGTTGCTACCCCGAGTGGATGGAACTTTCAAGGTGTTGGCACGCTACAACAACAGTGCCTACACGATCGACATTCCATGCGACAAGTAAAACATGAGCAACACATTCAATGTCAAGGACCTATCTCCTTTCCATGGTGATGCCAAACTTGATGCGATGAAGGATCTTTCCCAAGGGGGAGATGATACGGAGCATCCCTTGATCATCCCCATGGACACGAAACCAACACCTCAAGCTACAAGTGGACTCATGACGAGAGCCGGTACTCGTGTCATTGAAAACAAGGTGACATTTCTCTTTGCTCACCTATAATTTGATCCACTCGAGACATGGTCGCTACCTCAAGCGGATACCCTCTGCATACTCTGGTGCTCGGAAGGAGATCACGTGAAGGAGCACGAAGAAGGAGAAGCTGCTAAAGTTGAAAGCCCAAGCGACTGGAAGACCGAGACCCATCGAACGTCCGAGTCATCCCAACATCCAAAAGTCCGAGCTCGTCCGGACGACCGATGTGGGGAGCCACCCGAGTCCTCCCTCCCCGGCACCCGAACGGACGACACCGCCCGGACAACCAAACTCACCCCGACCGAACCGACCGCTCGGACTTTCGGACCCATCGGACGACCGAGCCACGGAGAACCCACGTGACCCAGAATTCCGACACCCTTGCTCCCAAATCAGAGTCGTCGGATGACCGGACCCCGCCGGACGTCCGAGCCCATTTGAGCATCTGGACGTTCGAAGCCTCTCGGACGACCGAGCCCTGTCTGCGCACAGGCTGTTGGGCCACGGCCCATGTACCCCCTATCTAGCCTTGGCCTATAAATAGACCACCTCATCTTCCTTTCTAGGGTTAGCTAATGTTTAGACAACCATTTGCTGAGATTACCTCCATCTACTATCCTCCTCCCATAGAGATGTCCTCCATGTAAGAAGATCCATAGTGATGCCAAGGCCTCTAATCTAGGGAAGATCCCCTCGCGGATACAAAGCCCCTTTTGTAGGGAAGCCTATCGTTACATGTATCCTTTTGTTGACGTTTGATCATGTATCCCCATGTGTTTATGTGGATCTAGTGGATGTGTGATTTGAGGGTTGTTCTTGAGTTCTTGTGTTTCTCTTGATTTTCCTCTCTTTCCCTCTCTAAGTGTGAAAAGATCGACCACCGCGGGTGTGCCCCATATCAATATCTTTCCAAGCCACTTGATGAGAAAGTGTTTTTTCATTTTAGGAGTGACTTGAACATCATTGATGCTTCAAACTTGAGCTTGTCATTTTAGGAGTGATTTGAACATCATTGATGCTTCAAACTTGAGCTAAACTCACTCAGATGCATGCAAGGGCATGAGCTTATTTGACTATTCCATGATGCTGTTGATATGACACTATCTAATATATTGGAAAACCATGCTCCCTTGTATTGGACCTAACCTTTTGTAGGTACTTGGAAGAACTACTCTCCAAAAGATTTCCATCAACTCACATCAAAAGAAATCTTGTCATTCCCAAGTATCAACAACCCTTTCTTCAGAGATGAAGGAAGAAGACAACAAACTCATATCCTTGACAATTATTCGATGAATAAAATTCACTCTTGTCATTTGGATATATTTTTTTCTTCCAAGCATGACTAACCAATGTAGGTGAAAAGTGAATCAAAACAATAAGGATAGCTCCAAACTCAAGATGATCTTCATCAACATTGAGCATCCACGACAGGTTCACCTACATGCCACATCATCAACATCAATTGAAGTCATGTGCTCATATCCTTGATAAAGCTTTACACCAAGTCATGTGGTACAGCAACTCAAGTGATATGAATACATTAAAATGCTTAATCGAAAAATGGCAACCCCGTTTTGCGCTTGACAATGAGTATGACCTAAGATCAAGCATTGTTGCTTGACTCCTCAAGTCAATATACTCTAATATAAGTGACCTAGTCACCGCCCAACATTTGGATGAAGATTCTTATATGGTTCATATTTTAGTTGCATTCTTTCTTTGAACCATTTAATTATCATCTATATGTATGTATATATTTCAAATAAATATTGTTTTCTATTTCCTTTCCTTTAAAACTTTTGGACATTTTCTTTTTTAATGGATACTTCCTTTTCCAAAGCTTTCGATATATTCTATCTATTTACGTTGAGCAGTTGCTGTTTCATTGAAACTTGGTCTCTCTGGTCTCGGAAAATCGGTCCTACTAATTTCTCCACATGCTAAAATTTATTTTCGGGTCTACCGAACCATATTGCCTTGGAGATTCCGAATATTATTACTGTCTATCATCTTTGGTATTCTCTTAGTATTTATGGATTAAAGCCAAAAGGGGGACGTATTATTGTGATCGCACAATTGATCCCACAATTATCAAGGGGGGGGGGACTTCAAAGAGGGAGAAAAATTCAGTGATCCCACAAAATAAGGGGGGAAACATCTAGGAACCTTAGTGAAAGGGGGAGGACTTTCGAGGAATCCTTATCTATACTCAAAGGGGAGAAAATTCAAGGAACCCTTGTCAAAGAACGAAGAACCTAAGATCCTTTACTCTCAATGAACCCTTACCCTCTAACATTTTGGGGAATTAATGCCAAAGGGGGATATATATAAAAGCTTCTAAATGCTTATACCAAAAGGGAAGATCTACCAAAGGGAAGTTCTATCATAGGGGGGATATATCAAAGCCTATACATTCACAGGGAGAGATGCCATTAAGGGGGGTATAAAAGTAGAAAGTTCTATTTAAGTTCTATTGCCTACTTTGGATTGAACTTGTCTCATCCTACCTACTCCCAATATCTACATGCTATGACTCACGGGGAGAGGAAATCCTACATACTCACATTCATTTAGGGGAGAAAGTTTCAAATACTCTTGGAGACATATCTATCAGCAAATCATATTTTCAATATGTCTTTTATGTATTGGTACTTTTGAAGCTCATTGCATCTTTTCTATAGAATACTCTTGTGTTGTCTAACATTTGTTTTGCCAACTGTACTCCTACTCCTAAGATGCTCAAGAACCTCAAGGTAAGTATATGCATCATATCCTTGTTTAAGATGATCTCTTGTCTCTTGCACATATTGTTTGCATGAGCGAGTCTTCACCATGGAAACCTTTCATTGACATATGTTTGATGCATATACCCAAGATTCACATGACTTGTCTTGTCCCTTCCACTATGTGTGTGCTCTTGAAGTCCAAAGCAAACATCTCTTAAAAGGGATTGCACACATTTAGGGGGAGCTTGTATTATTCATGTATCTTTCAAAGCTCTCATATTCTACTGCATATTTTTATTTGAATCCTTGGTTGTATGTTGTCATCAATTACCAAAAAGGGGGAGATTGAAAAGCACATATGCTCCCTTGGTGGTTTTGATAATTTAGGACAACATATATTGTCTCTTGGACTAACACTTTTACCTATTAGATTTTAGGTATATTCCACAGAGAGCATTGTCTAAGGATTGCTAGGATATACCCCATGATGCAAGGAAAGGAATAGGATTGGCTAATCCTCAAGCTACAAGACTGTGCATTTTATATTTGTGAAAAATCATATTTGAGTCCATTGGAAAGCCAATACTATTAAAAGGGGGTGAGTTATCTATGATGAATTTGTTCCTCAAGTGCTTAGAGATTGCCCCCAAAAATACTCACCCATGCTCCCACAATATTCTCTGTCCAAAGCCTAAACATCAAAATCGGTGCCACCAACAATTTACACTCGTTCCTATCGATTTTTCCACACACAGAACATATGCCAAACCCTAGAATCTCAGTACTACCAACTACCACTTCGGTGCCACCGAAAGTCGGTGACCAACTTTCTGGTCTGTCGATTTCAAGAATCGGAATTGCTGACTTCTTAAATTGGTCTCACCAAGATTTGGGAACTATCCTAGGTCATCATATCGGTACCACTGAGATTCATGTATCGGTCTCACCGAGAATTCGAAAGTTGCCACATTTAGTGCAACTCGGTACCACCGAGATTCATTTTGGTTTCACCGGGTTGGGCAAAAATGTTGTAATGGTTGGATTTTGAGAGATCCCTATATATGCCCCTCCACCACCTATCATTTGCAGAGGAAGCACTCAGAACACACACACACTTGCCATATTTATTTTTCTGAGAGAGACCCACCTACTCATGTGTTGAGATCAAGATATTCCTATCCATCCATTAGAAACTAGATCTCTAGCTTCCCCAAGTTGCTTTCCACCAAATCAATCTGTTCCACCCATGCGAAACTTGTGAGAGTGATTGTGTGTTGAGGAGACTATCTTTTGAAGCACAAGAGCAAGGAGTTAATCATTCTACCACATCTATTACCTTTTGGAGGGTGGTGCGTCCTAGATTAGTTAGGTGTCGCTTGGGAGCCTCCTACTTCGTGTTGTGGAGTTGAACCAAGATGTTTGTACATGCAAGGAAATCGCCTACTTCGTGAAGATCTATCCCGAGTGAGGCTAGTCATTTTTGCACGTAAGCCATGGTGTAATAGACAAGGCCGCTTCTTCGTGGACCCCTGGTGGGTGGAGCCCTCCATGTAGTCTCGAAGTCATTACCCTCCATGGGTTGAACTCTCCACTAACATGGACGTACTATAGCACCACCTATTGAAACCACGCCAAAAATCACCTTGTCCATCTTTGCGTTTGATATTCCTAAACTCTACTCCTTACTTACATGTGCAATGTCTTTACTTTTGGCTCCCATATATGTTGACTAGCATGTGTAGGATGCACTAGACTTGTTAGAATTTCTAAAATATGCCAACAATTAAAAATTGGAAAAGGCTACTTTTACTTTATGCAAGTAGTCTATTCACCCCCCCCCCCCTCTAGATATCTGTTCTAGTGATCCCACAGAGTGTCCCTTGAAGCTTTGCATGAACCGCTTGACTTGTTGTGAAACTCTTCTTTGTCCTTGAATGACATTTCATGAGAAAAACTCCTTCCAGTGGCTTCCGTAGGCTTGAGATATTTGTAGTTTGGCATCATTTGGATCAGTGTGCACATGGTGTCGTACTTTCCATCCAATGTGTACAAATTTAGCTTCTCGAAGGGTAGCTTATCATGAGTTCTTGCAAGCTCTCTATGATCTTCTAGAGTAGTTTCATGAGCTAACCTAAGGGTGTTTAATTCTTTATTAGTCGTTCAATCTCTTTATTATCATCATCATTCGATTTCTCTTGACTAGCATGATTATTAACAAGTTCATTTTCAATGTTATCACTAGTCATATCAAAGAGCAAGCCATCTTCTCCCAACAAGTCATCCCCATAACTATCAAAGTCAAAGTACTTGGGGTGTGATACCTTGGGGCCTTTTGCCATGAAGCAGTTTCCAATCCCTTCACTTGGTGAATCAAATATGTCGTAGGAGTTGGAGGAAACGAGTGCAAGACTGGCAACAACTTCATCTTGACTATAGTCGAAGTTGGAGTGGTAGCTTCTCTCGAATTGGTTGTCGGACTTGGAGTTGTATACCCATTCACCAACATGAGATTGATGTCTTCTTCATGAGCTGCTCTTGGTGTATTTGTCCTTCTTCTCTGATTCAGTTCTCCTCCGGGAGTGTCTTCGTCCATAACGATCTTCTGTACTCCATCTCTCTCTATGAGCTGACTCATCTCATGAGCTTCGTATTCTAGGTTACTCTTATCTTTGTTTGTGGGGAGACGAGCACTCATTGGAATAGTGTTCGGGCTTTCCACAACTATACCATGAGGCTTATCTCTTCATTGGTAACAAGGTTGTCATTTGAAGTAGCGGGAGTAGCACTTGAAGTTTTGTAAGGATCGCTTGACTTGTTGTGCAGATTATATTGGTCCTTGAGTGACATTTCATGAGAAACAATCCTTCCAATAACTTTCGTTAGCTTGTCATCCTTGTAGTTTAGTATCATCTAGATAATTGTGCACATGGTATCGTATCTTCCATCCAAGGCTCTAAGTATCTTCTTGATGATGAATTTGTCAGTCATCTCTTCACTTCCTAAGCCGGCAATCTCATTTGTGATGAGAGCGAGCCTAGAGTACATTTCAGCGACTGCTTCTCCATCCTCCATCTTAAACTTGTCAAGTTGAATTTGTAGCACCTTCAACTTAGATTTCGTAATGGATTTGGTACCTTCACGCATATCAACCAAAAATCCCAAATTTCCTTTGCATTCTCAAGACGGCTAATCTTGTTGAACTCTTTGGGGGCATAGGAAGTTGAATAGAATATCACATGCTTGAGTGTTGTATCGGAACATCTTCAATTCTTATGCACGCGCTTCATGATCCGGTTCCTTACCATCACCAAAGAATTCACCTTGCAATCCAACACGAACTACATCCCAAACAGCGGGGTTATGACCAAGAGTATGTACTTCATTTTATATTTCCAACTAGCAAAGTTTGTACCATCAAAATATGGACCTCTATAATGATAATTTCCCTCACTAGACGCCATATTCTCCTAGGTTGTGAAACCAATGCAATGGATACCAAAGCTATAATACCACTTGTAGGATCTGAAGTATGTCTAGAGGGGGGCTGATTATTGTTGGAATTATGCCCTAGAGGCAATAATAAATATAGTTATTATTATAATTCCTGTATCAAGATAATCGTTTATTATCCATGCTATAATTGTATTGAATGAAGACTCATTTACATGTGTGGATACATAGACAAAACACCGTCCCTAGCAAGCCTCTAGTTGGCTAGCCAGTTGATCAAAGATAGTCAGTGTCTTCTGATTATGAACAAAGTGTTGTTGCTTGATAACTGGATCACGTCATTAGGAGAATCACGTGATGTACTAGACCCAAACTAATAGACGTAGCATGTTGATCGTGTCATTTTGTTGCTACTGTTTTCTGCGTGTCAAGTATTTATTCCTATGACCATGAGATCATATAACTCACTGACACCGGAGGAATGCCTTGTGTGTATCAAACGTCGCAACGTAACTGGGTGACTATAAAGATGCTCTACAGGTATCTCCGAAGGTGTTAGTTGAGTTAGTATGGATCAAGACTGGGATTTGTCACTCCGTGTGACGGAGAGGTATCTCGGGGCCCACTCGGTAATACAACATCACACACAAGCCTTGGAAGCAATGTGACTTAGTGAAAGTTGCGGGATCTTGTATTACGGAACGAGTAAAGAGACTTGCCGGTGAACGAGATTGAAATAGGTATGCGGATACTGACGATCGAATCTCGGGCAAGTAACATACCGAAGGACAAAGGGAATGACATACGGGATTATATGAATCCTTGGCACTAAGGTTCAAACGATAAGATCTTCGTAGAATATGTAGGATCCAATATGGGCATCCAGGTCCCTCTATTGGATATTGACCGAGGAGTCTCTCGGGTCATGTCTACATAGTTCTCGAACCCGCAGGGTCTGCACACTTAAGGTTCGACGTTGTTTTATGTGTATTTGAGTTATATGGTTGGTTACCGAATGTTGTTCGGAGTCCCGGATGAGATCACGAACGTCACGAGGGTTTCCGGAATGGTCCGGAAACGAAGATTGATATGTAGGATGACCTCATTTGATTACCGGAAGGTTTTCGGAGTTACCGGGAATGTACCGGGAATGACGAATGGGTTCCGGGAGTTCACCGGGGGGGCAACCCACCCCGGGGAAGCCCATAGGCCTTGAGGGTGGCACACCAGCCCTTAGTGGGCTGGTGGGACAGCCCAAAAGGGCCATGTGCACCTAGGAAAGAAAATCAAAGAGAAAAGAAAAAAAGAGGAGGTGGGAAGGGAAGGAAGGACTCCCACCCACCAAACCAAGTCCAACTCGGTTTGGGGGGGGAGCCTTCCCCCTTGGACTCGGCCGACCCCCTTGGGGCTCCTTGAGCCCCAAGGCAAGGTCCCCTCCCTCCCACCTATATATACGGAGGTTTTAGGGCTGATTTGAGACGACTTTTCCACGGCAGCCCGACCACATACCTCCATGGTTTTTCCTCTAGATCGCGTTTCTGCAGAGCTCGGGGGGAGCCCTGCTGAGACAAGGTCATCACCAACGTCCGGAGCGCCTTCACGCTGCCGGAGAACTCTTCTACCTCTCCGTCTCTCTTGCTGGATCAAGAAGGCCGAGATCATCGTCGAGCTGTACGTGTGCTGAACGCGGAGGTGCCGTCCGTTCGGTACTAGATCGTGGGACTGATCGCGGGATTGTTCGCGGGGCGGATCGAGGGACGTGAGGACGTTCCACTACATCAACCGCGTTCACTAACGCTTCTGCTGTATGATCTACAAGGGTACGTAGATCACTCATCCCCTCTCGTAGATGGACATCACCATGATAGGTCTTCGTGCGCGTAGGAAAATTTTTGTTTCCCATGCGACGTTCCCCAAAAGTGGCATCATGAGCTAGGTTCATGCGTAGATGTCTTCTCGAGTAGAACACAAAAGTTTTTGTGGGCGGTGATGTGCGTTTTGCTGCCCTCCTTAGTCTTTTCTTGATTCCGCGGTATTGTTGGATTGAAGCGGCTTGGACCGACATTACTCGTACGCTTACGAGAGACTGGTTTCATCACTACGAGTAACCCCGTTGCTCAAAGATGACTGGCAAGTGTCGGTTTCTCCAACTTTAGTTGAATCGGATTTGACCGAGGAGGTCCGTGGATGAGGTTAAATAGCAACTCATATATCTCCATTGTGGTGTTTGCGTAAGTAAGATGCGATCCTACTAGATACCCATGGTCACCACGTAAAACATGCAACAACAAAATTAGAGGACGTCTAACTTGTTTTTGCAGGGTATGCTTGTGATGTGATATGGCCAATGATGTGATGTGATATATTGGATGTATAATATGATCATGTTGTAATAGTAGATATCGACTTGCACGTCGATGGTACGGCAACCGGCAGGAGCCATAGGGTTGTCTTTATACTAACGTTTGTGCTTGCAGATGCGTTTACTATTTTGCTAGGATGTAGCTTTAGTAGTAATAGCATGAGTAGCACGACAACCCCGATGGCAACACATTGATGGAGATCATGGTGTGGCGCCGGTGACAAGAAGATCGTGCCGGTGCTTTGGTGATGGAGATCAAGAAGCACGTGATGATGGCCATATCATGTCACTTATGAATTGCTTGTGATGTTAATCCTTTTATGCACCTTATTTTTCTTAGAACGACGGTAGCATTATGAGGTGATCTCTCACTAAAATTTCAAGACGAAATTGTGTTCTCCCCGACTGTGCACCGTTGCTACAGTTCGTCGTTTCGAGACACCACGTGATGATCGGGTGTGATAGACTCAATGTTCACATACAATGGGTGCAAAAAAGTTGCGCACGCGGAACACTCGGGTTAAGCTTGACGAGCCTAGCATGTGTAGACATGGCCTCGGAACACATGAGACCGAAAGGTCGATCATGAATCATATAGATGATATGATTAGCATAGGGATGCTTACCACTGAAACTATACTCAACTCACGTGATGATCGGACTTGAGCTAGTATAAGTGGATCATGAACCACTCAAATGACTAGAGAGATGTACTTTTTGAGTGGTAGTTTAGCGAATAATTTGATTAAGTTAAACTCTAATTATCTTGAACATAGTCTAAGTCCAGTTTGAATATATTTGTGTTGTAGATCATGGCTCACGCTACAGTCATCCTGAATTTTAATACGTTCCTAGAGAAAGCTAAGTTCAAAGATGATGGAAGCAACTTTGTAGACTGGGCTCGTAATCTTAAGCTAATCTTACAAGATGGGAAGAAGGATTATGTCCTTAATGCTGCGCTAGGAGATGAACCACCCGCTACGGCTGATCAGGATGTTAAGAACGCTTGGTTAGCACGTAAGGAGGACTACTCAATAGTTCAATGTGCAGTCTTGTATGGCTTAGAACCGGGACTTCAACGTCGCTTTGAGGTCATGGAGCATTTGAGATGTTCCAGGAGTTGAAGTTTATCTTTCAGAAGAACGCCCGGATCGAGAGGTATGACACCTCCGATAAATTCTATGCTTGCAAGATGGAGGAAAACTCGTCTGTCAGTGAACATGTGCTCAAAATGTCTGGGTACTCAAACCTTCTAGCTGAGCTGGGGATTGAACTCCCGCAAGAGGCTATCACTGACAGAATCCTTCAATCACTGCCGCCAAGCTATAAAGGCTTTGTGTTGAACTACAACATGCAAGGGATGAACAAGTCTCCCGACGAGTTGTTTGCGATGCTGAAAGTCGCAGAGTCTGAACTCCGTAAAGAGCATCAAGTGTTGATGGTGAATAAGACCACTAGTTTTTAGAGAAACGGCAAAGGCAAGAAGGGTAATTCGAAGAAGAGCGGTAAGCCTGTTGCCAATCCGACGAAGAAACCCAAAGCTGGACCTAAGCCTGAAACGGAGTGTTACTATTGCAAGGGTATGGGTCACTGGAAGCGCAATTGCCCCAAGTATCTGGCAGATAAGAAGGCGGCCAAAGAAAAATCAGGTATATTTGATATACATGTTATTGATGTGTACTTAACCGGCTCTCGTAGTAGTGCCTGGGTATTCGATACCGGTTCTGTTGCTCATATTTGCAACTCGAAACAGGAACTGCGGAATAGACGAAGGTATATTTGATATACATGTTATTGATGTGTACTTAACCAGCTCTCGTAGTAGTGCCTGGGTATTCGATACCGGTTCGGTTGCTCATATTTGCAACTCGAAACAGGAACTGCGGAATAGACGAAGGCTGGCGAAAGATGAAGTGACGATGCGCGTAGGAAATGGTTCCAAGGTTGATGCAATCGCCGTCGGCACAGTTTCACTTCAGTTACCATCAGGATTAGTGATGAACTTAAGTCATTGTTATTTAGTGCCTGCGTTGAGCATGAACATTATATCTGGATCTTGTTTATTGCGAGACGGTTACTCTTTTAAGTCAGAGAATAATGGTTGTTCTATTTCTATGAGTAACATCTTTTATGGTCATGCACCTAATGTGAGAGGATTGTTCATATTGAATCTTGATAGCGATACGCATATACATAACATTGAGACCAAAAGAGTTAGAGTTAACAATGATAGCGCCATGTTTTTGTGGAACTGCCGCTTAGGTCATATTGGTGTAAAGCGCATGAAGAAACTCCATGCTGATGGACTTTTGGAGTCACTTGACTTTGATTCACTTGACACGTGCGAACCATGCCTCATGGGCAAGATGACTAAAACTCCGTTCTCCGGAACAATATAGCGTGCAAGTGACTTGTTGGAAATCATACATACCGATGTGTGTGGTCCGATGAGCGTGGAGGCACGCGGCGGATATCGTTATTTTCTCACCTTCACTGACGATTTGAGTAGATATGGTTATGTCTACTTGATGAAGCACAAGTCTGAAACATTTGAAAAGTTCAAGCAATTTCAGAGTGAAGTTTGAAAATCATCGTAACAAGAAGATCAAGTTCCTACGGTCTGATCGTGGGGGTGAATATCTGAGTTTCGAGTTTGATACTCACTTAAGACAATGTGGAATTGTTTCACAGTTAACACCGCCTGGAACACCACAGCGTAATGGTGTGTCCGAACGTCGTAATCGTACTCTATTAGAAATGGTGCGATCTATGATGTCTCTTACTGATTTGCCGTTATCGTTTTGGGGTTATGCATTAGAAACAGCTGCATTCACTTTAAATAGGGCACCATCAAAATCCGTTGAGACGACACCATACGAACTGTGGTATGGCAAAAGGCCAAAGTTGTCGTTTCTTAAAGTTTGCGGATGTGATGCTTATGTCAAAAAGCTTCAGCCTGAAAAGCTGGAACCCAAAGCGGAAAAATGCGTCTTCATAGGTTACCCAAAAGAGACAGTTGGGTACACCTTCTATCTCAAATCCGAGGGCAAAGTGTTTGTTGCTAAAAACGGAGCTTTTCTCGAGAAGGAGTTTCTCTCGAGAGAATTGAGTGGGAGGAAGATAGAACTTGACGAGGTTGTCGAACCTCTCATCCCTCTGGATGGTGGCGCAGGGCAAGGGGAAACCTCTGTCGTTGCGACGCCGGTTGAGGAGGAAGTTAATGATGATGATCATGAAACTCCAGTTCAAGTTTCTGTCGAACCACGCAGGTCGACGAGACCACGTGCTGCTTGAGAGTGGTATGGTAATCCCGTCTTATCAATCATGTTGTTAGACAACAATGAACCTGCAAATTATGAAGAAGCAATGGTGGGCCAAGATTCCAACAAATGGCTAGAAGCCATGAAGTCCGAGATAGGATCCATGTATGAGAACATAGTGTGGACTTTGGAGGTACTACCTGAGGGCCGCAAGGCTATTCAGAACAAATGGATCTTTAAGAGGAAGACGGACGCTGACGGCAATGTGACCGTTTATAAAGCTCGACTTGTGGCAAAGGGTTTTTTCACAAGTTTAAGGAGTTGACTACGATGAGACATTCTCACCCGTAGCGATGCTTAAGTCCGTCAGAATCATGTTAGCAATAGCTGCATTTTTTGATTATGAAATCTGGCAGATGGATGTCAAAACGGCGTTCCTTAACGGTTTCCTTAAGGAAGAGTTGTATATGATACAACCCGAAGGTTTTGTCGATCCTAAGAATGCTAACAAGGTGTGCAAGCTCCAGCGATCCATTTATGGACTGGTGCAAGCATCTCGGAGTTGGAACAAACGCTTTGATGAGGTGATCAAAGCATTTGGGTTTATACAAGTGGTTGGAGAATCTTGTATTTACAAGAAAGTGAGTGGGAGCTCTGTGGCGTTTCTAATATTATATGTGGATGACATATTGCTGATTGGAAACAACGTGGAGTATTTAGAGAGCATAAAGGATTACTTGAATAAGAGGTTCTCTATGAAGGACCTAGGAGAAGCTGCTTACATTCTAGGCATTAAGATCTATAGGGATAGATCAAAACGCCTGATAAGACTTTCACAAAGCACATGCCTTGATAAAGTTTTGAAGAGGTTCAAAATGGAACAGTCCAAGAAAGGGTTCTTGCCAGTTTTACAAGGTACGAGATTGAGTAAGACTCAGTGCCCAGCAACTGATGAAGATAGAGAGCATATGCGCTCCGTCCCCTATGCTTCAGCCATAGGTTCTATCATGTATGCAATGCTGTGCACTAGACCGGATGTTAGCCTGGCCGTAAGTATGGCAGGTAGGTTCCAGAGTAATCCAGGAGCGGATCACTGGACAGCGGTCAAGAATATCCTAAAGTACCTAAAAAGGACTAAGGAGATGTTTCTCGTGTATGGAGGTGACGAAGAGCTCGCCGTAAAAGGTTACGTCAATGCAAGCTTTGACACAGATCCGGACGACTCTAAGTCGCAAACCGGATACATATTTATTCTTAATGGGGGTGCGGTAAGCTGGTGCAGTTCCAAGCAAAGCGTCGTAGCAGATTCTACATGTGAAGCGGAGTACATGGCTGCCTCAGAGGCGGCTAAGGAGGGTGTCTGGATGAAGCAGTTCATGACGGATCTTGGAGTGGTGCCAAGCGCACTGAATCCAATAACCTTGTTTTGTGACAACACGGGTGCCATTGCCTTAGCAAAGGAACCATGGTTTCACAAGAAGACCAGACACATCAAACGACGCTTCAACCTCATCCGCGACTACGTCGAGGGAGAGGACGTAAATATATGCAAAGTGCACACGGATCTGAATGTAGCAGACCCACTAACTAAACCTCTTCCACGGCCAAAGCATGATCAACACCAGAACTGTATGGGTGTTAGATTTATTACAATGTAATTCACATGATGATGTGAGGGCTAGATTATTGACTCTAGTGCAAGTGGGAGACTGTTGGAATTATGCCCTAGAGGCAATAATAAATATAGTTATTATTATAATTCCTGTATCAAGATAATCGTTTATTATCCATGCTATAATTGTATTGAATGAAGACTCATTTACATGTGTGGATACATAGACAAAACACCGTCCCTAGCAAGCCTCTAGTTGGCTAGCCAGTTGATCAAAGATAGTCAGTGTCTTCTAATTATGAACAAAGTGTTGTTGCTTGATAACTGGATCACGTCATTAGGAGAATCACGTGATGGACTAGACCCAAACTAATAGACGTAGCATGTTGATCGTGTCATTTTGTTGCTACTATTTTCTGCGTGTCAAGTATTTATTCCTATGACCATGAGATCATATAACTCACTGACACCGGAGGAATGCCTTGTGTGTATCAAACGTCGCAACGTAATTGGGTGACTATAAAGATGGTCTACACGTATCTCCGAAGGTGTTAGTTGAGTTAGTATGGATCAAGACTGGGATTTGTCACTCCGTGTGACGGAGAGGTATCTCGGGACCCACTCGGTAATACAACATCACACACAAGCCTTGCAAGCAATGTGACTTAGTGAAAGTTGCGGGATCTTGTATTACGGAACGAGTAAAGAGACTTGCCGGTGAACGAGATTGAAATAGGTATGCGGATACTGACGATCGAATCTCGGGCAAGTAACATACCGAAGGACAAAGGGAATGACATACAGGATTATATGAATCCTTGGCACTAAGGTTCAAACGATAAGATCTTCGTAGAATATGTAGGATCCAATATGGGCATCCAGGTCCCTCTATTGGATATTGACCGAGGAGTCTCTCGGGTCATGTCTACATAGTTCTCGAACCCGCAGGGTCTGCACACTTAAGGTTCGACGTTGTTTTATGTGTATTTGAGTTATATGGTTGGTTACCGAATGTTGTTCGGAGTCCCGGATGAGATCACGGACGTCACGAGGGTTTCCGGAATGGTCCGGAAACGAAGATTGATATGTAGGATGACCTCATTTGATTACCGGAAGGTTTTCGGAGTTACCGGGAATGTACCGGGAATGACGAATGGGTTCCGGGAGTTCACCGGGGGGGGCAACCCACCCCGGGGAAGCCCATAGGCCTTGAGGGTGGCACACCAGCCCTTAGTGGGCTGGTGGGACAGCCCAAAAGGGCCCTATGCACCTATGAAAGAAAATCAAAGAGAAAAGAAAAAAAAATAGGAGGTGGGAAGGGAAGGAAGGACTCCCACCCACCAAACCAAGTCCAACTCGGTTTGGGGGGGAGCATTCCACCTTGGACTCGGCCGACCCCCTTGGGGCTCCTTGAGCCCCAAGGCAAGGTCCCCTCCCTCCCACCTATATATACGGAGGTTTTAGGGCTGATTTGAGACGACTTTTCCACGGCAGCCCGACCACATACCTCCACGGTTTTTCCTCTAGATCGCGTTTCTGCGGAGCTCGGGCAGAGCCCTGCTGAGACAAGGTCATCACCAACCTCAGGAGCACCGTCACGCTGCCGGAGAACTCTTCTACCTCTCCGTCTCTCTTGCTGGATCGAGAAGGCCGAGATCATCGTCGAGCTGTACGTGTGCTGAACGCGGAGGTGCCGTCCGTTCAGTACTAGATCGTGGGATTGATCGCGGGATTGTTTGCGGGGCGGATCGAGGGACGTGAGGACGTTCCACTACATCAACCGCGTTCACTAACGCTTCTGCTGTACGATCTACAAGGGTACGTAGATCACTCATCCCCTCTCATAGATGGACATCACCATGATAGGTCTTCATGCGCGTAGGAAAATTTTTGTTTCCCATGCGACGTTCCCCAACAATTAGACTAGTTGAGCAAATAAAAAAATTGGAATTTTCTCAATTTTAATAGTTGTCAAGTTTTATCAATTATACAAAGTCAAACACACCCTACACAGCAAGTCTAAGAGTATAGGAGTGGAAAGTAAAGAGATGCACATGCAATAAGAGGGAAGGGATGTGAAGATCAAAAAGCAATGGGGATATGAAGATTTTTCCCATGGTTCTGATAGGTGGTCCTATCGTACATCCAGGCGGATGGATACTTCAAGCCATGGAGGTTAACGGCCGCGAGAGTCCATGGAGGGCTCCACCCATAAGGGGTCCACGAAGAAGCTACCTTTTCTATTCCACCATCTTACGTCCGCGAAGGACTAGCCTCACTCGGGGTAGATCTTCACGAAGTAGGCAATGACCTTGCCCTTACAAACTTCTTGGTTCAATCCACATGAAATTGGAGGCTCCCAAGCGACACCTAACAAATCTAGGAGCCACCACTCTCCAAAAGTTAATATATGTGGTATGGATGATGAACTCCTTGCTCTTGTGCTTCAAAAGATAGTCTCCTGAGCACTCAATCACTCTCTCATAGATTTGGCTTGATAGAAGAGATTTATTGGGTGGAAAGCAACTTGGGGAGTCTGGAAATCAAGATTCATATGGTTCGAGTGAGTATCTTGATTTCAACACATGAGTAGGTTGTTCTTTCTCAAAATTAGATGGTCCAAGTGTTGGCTTGTTCTGATTGCTCTCTCTGTGAATGATACGGAGGTGGAGAAGTATATATAGACATCTCCAAAAATCCAACCGTTAAAACATTATTGCTTAACTTGGTGAAACCAGAGTAAAAAATCGGTTGCACAAAATAGTGCAAAATATGGTAACTTTTGGCGTTTGGTTGAGACCGATATATAATTCTTAATGAGTCTGATTTTGCTGGCCTAGGGAGTTACACACACTCGATGGCACCGGTTCGTAAAAATTGGAGATTCTAATTTTTTAGCAAATGGATACGAGGGAGTTGGTCACTGTTTTTCGGTTGCACCAAAGTCAAACTTGGTGTCACCGAGAAGGTAGGGTTGGCTCCATATCTGACTAGGGTGAAATTCGTTAGGGCCGATTTTGGACAATTTGTGGCATAGAATTTGAGTGTTGGGATTTCGACAAAATATTTATGTGGGACAATTTCATGAAGTGTTTTTGTGGCTAACTCTAAGCACTTGAGCAACCAGATCATCATGGATACTAATACGTCTCCAATGAGTCTATAATTTTTTATTGTTCCATGTTATTATATTATCATTCTAGGATACTTTTAGGGAGTTTATTTACCAACTAATAATATTTTTGAGCACTAACCTATTGACCTAGTGCCCAGTGCTAGTTACTCTTTTCTGCGTGTTTTTGGCTTTTCAGGTTTACAGTACCAAACAAAGTCCAATTGCCACAAATTTTTTGGTGATTTTTTTCTAGACCGAAAATACCTGGAAGCATTGGGAGGAGGCTAGAAGCCTCACGAGGGAAGCATGAGCTAATAGGGTGCATTCAGGGCCTAGGGCGCGCCCTGTTGCCTCGTGTTCCCCTCTGTTGCCACCTGACGTCTTCGTCCTATTAAGGGAGTCTGGGATTAGGGGGTCCTTAGATAGTTGGATCGTTATGAAGAAGCCGGCCTAAGGGGCCCTACTAATTTGAGGTCGGACTATGTGGTCATCTCGTATTCAAGGAGGAAAGCACCGAAGACCGGCGTGGCGTCCAAGTAAAGTAGATTAGGTTGATCGAGCCACCCTCACGTGGAGGTCAGTCGTATGTAACCCTAGATCCCATGGTGGCTATATAAACTCGGGGGTCCTCGTCCATGGGGGCAAGTTGTGTCATCTAGGGTTTAGGTCATACGATCTCGAGGTAGATCAACTCTGTAATCATCATCCACATCAGTATAATCAAGCAGGACGTATGGCTTTACCTCCTCAAGAGGGCCCGAACCTGGGTAAATACTGTCTCCCCCTTTCTAGTGCAACCCATCGATCCAAGGTCCACAGTTCGGGAGCCCCTACCCGAGATATACCGATTTTGACACTAACACCAGTGCTTTCATTGAGTGTTCCACTGATTGGATCGCCAAAAGGATCGATGACACGCTTAGTCTTCAGCGAGGAGATCCTCAACAAGGATATTTTCGTCCCCGGATAGAGCTTCGCATTTGGAAGCGTCGTTCTGCATGCCAATCAGGTCGGCCGCCTTGGCCAGGTCGGGAACTTTATCCCTGGTCAGGAAGTCAGGTCGAGAGCCTAGAGTTCACCACTGACCCCCAGGGAGACCTTGTGTTAACAAGACTTTTAGCTCTTTACGAGGAACCCATGGGTCCTGATGCTCGTCTTCAGAAATCGCGGATCTCGCCACTGGTACGACCTTCAGCCCTAGTCCGGCCCTAGAACCCGACGTGTTCAACAAGCCCGAACTCATCTCAGCCAACACCTGAGAGGCGACATTGAGTGCCGCCGGAGCACCAGTGACACGGGCTAACTCCGAACTCACAGGCGGCACGACCTCCGTCGAAACCCCAGTACTACACGAACTACTCGACCAGATCCAAGCCATAGGCACTATAAACAATCTAGTTACAATCTACAATCAGATCGGGCTCAGACCCGATGACAAGGAAATTCACGTCCCGCCAGTCACGCATCTGATCAACATTGTCGAGTGCCCGGTTAAGGACTCCCTGCACTAGCTACCGGAATTAAGGACGGTATACGTCTCGGTCACTGATCATCCGGACTTACCCGATAAGTTAGAGTATCTATCTCGCCCTGGCAATATTTTGGGGTCAGTGGCTGATCCGGTACGCGACCCCGCCGTGGACGCAGCCATCGAGATCTCCAACCCACAACTCACGGGAACTCAAAATCATTTCCCACCCACCACCCAACTCGAGCATAATGCGAAAGAGTCAGTTTATCAGTCCCACGTGAAGTCACACAACGGCCATGGGAATCAATACACCACTTTTGGGCTAGATTCCTCCTCAACAACAGGACTAAGGGCCGTGACGAATAATAGATTATTAGCGCCTTCATGCATCATTGTCGCGATGAAGGCATCCTCAACGCCTCTCCCGTCGCCGGATTCAGACCCTCGCTGAGCTATCAAGCCTGGTGCTCAAATACTGCACCATGGAAAGCACTTGGCAAATACAGCAAATGTGCAATGATCCTAGCCTTACTGAGCAAACCAGACAAATCCGAACAAGACGCACACCCCCGCTCACGGGGTCGGTCATGATCGGACACTTAACAAATAGAACACGGACAAGGGCCGGGTCGGTCCTCGGCGTACTACTGGACAAACCATGCCCCATACACACTGCCACACCTGAATCAAGCTCCACCCACAGCCTTTGAGCATGCTGGGTCGTCAGGCAGGTCGCAAAAAGCAGGGAGAGCATCCTCAAGGCAACACCCGCCGAAGGCCGGTCTGTAGCTCTACTGGATAACTGCACAGAAATCTTAACATCTACGAGACATTTACCACAATGAATCAGAGAAAGAGAGCCTTCCGGGAGCTCCATCAAATCCACCGTATTGTGGCAGCAAACCCATGGTCGAACAGACCCATTACTTTTGACCAGGGCGATGAGCCGATGGCTAGCACAGGCCAGACCCCTGCCGCCTTAGTCCTGAGCCCCATAGTCGACTGCTTCAGACTCAACAAGGTGCTAATGGACGGGGCACTAGACTCAATCTCATCTATGAGGACACTTCAATAAATGCAGTTCGACCGATCTCAAATCAAGCTAAGCACAACCACCTTCTGGGGCATTGTCCCCGGGAGAGAGGCCCGCTACACCAGACGAGTTACGCTTGACATAGTATTCGGTACACCCGAGAATGTCACTCCCTCTTTTCTCCTCACTTTGTCTTTTTATGTATAAATTAACACTTTTTAAGTAAATTCTATGAGTACCTTGATTGTCATTATTGTATGTGTGTTTGTGAGTAGATCTCTAAAAACTGTTTTTATAATATGTTATTTCCATAAAAAAATGTTTTTAATTTATTTTGGTAAACCAAAACCTTGCTTTGGGATTTACACTCCAAGTCTCTGAATTTAAGAGAGTGCTTTCACCCAAATTTTTTATTTTGATTCTAATGTTAATATAACTCTTCAAAACCATAAATAATTATTTTTAAATTCATTTTTCTATTTTATTTATGGGTCCTTTTCTAAGGCCAGAAATGGTATGGGTGAAAAAATATTTTTCTACCTTAGAAATTTTTTAGAAAAATTGGGAATACTCAGTGGACATATATTTTCCATACATAAGAGTTTCAACACATAGTCATGTTTAAAATATTTGAGCAACCCTTGAAAAGCAAGTATGTCTCTTTTGAATTTTTGAAATGTTTCCAAAGGAAATATTCTCAATAAATTCCCAGAAAATTCTAGCATATCCCACATGCTATATTTGGTGATCATGCCAAGTTTCACCTCCATCCAAGGTGATTCTATTCACCAAATAATTCAGAAACCCTTTCTCTCCAGAATCAAGTTGGGGCAACTCTACATTGCCAAGTTTTTCCATTTGGTCTCAAACTTAGCAGGAGTGCTCAATACCCCAAATAAGGAGATCATGCCAAGATTTGGATTTGTGGGAATTGATTTGCTCACATCTTCTCACAAGAATGCAAATCTACCCATTTATGGGTATATTCGAGTTTACATTGACAAACTTGTCCAATGGAGCTCAAATTTGGTAGAGCCTCCTAATTATATCCAAAACCAAATCCCGTTAACTCTCAATGCAATTGGAGGAGATTAACTTCCACAAACATGCTCAAACACCTTCTACCAGATTTGAAAAACAGCATCCAAACTCATGTAACAGATTGCATTTGCCCCTCCACAACTGCAGACGAGAGGCCTAGTACTAGTTCAATGAGAGGGAGCCAAAATATCCATTTTAGCTCCTGAATCAAGGCTAACAACACCACTTTATGTCTCTCCCCTTGGCTAGCTTGATTCTTCTAGGTTCCTAGAATCCATGGATTATCTACCCCATCTCCCACACACCCCGGGCACGGCCAAGATGCGCTAGAGCGCGCCAACATGTCGTTGCATGCCAAACCTGCGCTCTGGGCATGCTACAGGGTGCACCCGAGCCTAGGGGACCAGCGCCGGCCAGTTCTTGCCTCCACTAGTTGCCCCTTGTTGACGACACCGACGACCGAGTCCAAGGCAGCATCGGCCCCCTCTCCCCCCCCTCTCTCCTCTGCCCCTGGCGACGCATGCCTGCGCATGGCCAAAGTGGCTAGAGAAACTCCGCCACCTCGACGCGCCAAGAGACTACCCTCGCTTCTCCTGAAGATGTTGCGTAGTCCTAAACTGTGTCCGAAATACCATGGTGTCATTCACGAGCTCTCTCTCCCTCTCCTGCCGCCGCAACAAAATCATCGGCGCAACACCGTTCAGTGACTCGTCGCCCACATATCTAGAGGCTCCCCCACACTCCCTCGCACCACCAGAACCGCCATCTCCACTCCAATCGACCACCCCGATCACCCCCTTGAGCTAAGAGAGTCCCGGTACTCCAGATCGACCGAGGCACCGCCGCGCTAGGGCTTCGTTGATCTCGGGCAACAAGCAAGCTCCCGAGCTCCTTTCACTTCCCTTGTGACCGCAAAGACCTCCCGAGCCTTCTCCACCACGCCCATGTCCTTCTCCCCACTCAGAGCATCATTCCCAGCACCTTCCTGAAAGGTCTCCGTCACGGCTTCGTCATCGCCGGCGACTCAAGCCATCTCCATCTACCCCTCGACCCCCATCTGGTAGGCGGAAGTTCCACGAGTCCATTCTCATGCTCACCTAGCCTCGAGAAACTCGGAGCTTGACGTCAGCTGTGCTTCCCTGGCAACGGCTCCAGAAAAGTGTTGATCCTGCAATCTCTAGTGTTAGCTAGATGAATGCTTATAAAAACTAACCTTCTCCTGCAACGGCACCAGAATAATGCTGATAGCACTCCCCGGTAATGAAACTGGAAGAATGTTGTTGATGGCCCACCAGCGCGTGGGTTCGCAACAGTTTTCGAGGGTAGAGTATTCGACCCAAATTTGTAGGTAAGCCAGTCACGAGGAGAGAGTATACTCTCAAGTATTAGCAGCTGAATTTGTCAGATTCAACCACACCTGAAAGATTAGTATCTGCAAGCACTGTAGTAACAGCAAAGTAGCGAGTAACGGCAGTGTAACGAGCAATAGCAGTGGCAAGGAACAGCAGTAGTGACAGCAGTACCAATAGTAGCAAGCGACAGTAATAGCAACAGTAGTAGCAGCAGCAGAGCAAGACAAGTAACAGCAGTAGAAACAGTAGTAGCAGCAGAGCAAGACAAGTAATAACAGTAGCAACAGTAGTAGCAGCAGCAGAGCAAGACAAGTAACAGCAGTAGTAGGACAAACTCGTAGGCAATGGGTCGGTGATATGATATTCATCACGCAACAGCTATAACACGGAGAGATATGTGGCTAGCTCCCGTTCGTCAATGTGATGTAGGCATGCATTCCATGTGTCTTCATACGTGCTTAGGGAAAAGAACTTGCATGACATCTATTGTCCATCCCTCCCGTGGCAACGGGGTCCAAAAGGAAACTACGGGATATTAAGGTTCTCCTTTTAATAAAGAACCGTACCAACGCATTAGCACTTAGTGAACACATGAACTCCTCAAACTATGATCATCACCGGGAGTGGTTCCGGTTATTGTCACTCGGGGGTTGCCGGATCATAACACATAGTAGGTAACTACAACTTGCAAGATCGGATCTAAAACACAGATATATTGGTGACAACATAATAATTTCAGATCTGAAATCATGGCACTCGGGCCCTAGTGACAAGCATTAAGCATGGCAAAGTAGTAGCAACATCAAATCTCAGAACATAGTGGATACTAGGGATCAATCCCCATCAAAACTAACTCGATTACATGATAGATCTCATCCTACTCATCACCGCCCAGCGATCCTACGAATAGATTACTCACGAACGACGAAGAGCTTCATGGAATTGGAGAGTGAAGAAGGTTGATGATGACGATGGCGACGATTTCCCCTCTCCGGAGCCCAAGACGGACTCCAGATCTGCCCTCCAGATGAAGAAGATGAGGTGGCGGCGCCTGCGTATCGAAAACGCGATGAAAACTTCTCTTTTTATTTTTTCTAGGACGAAAGACAATTTATAGAGCTGGAGTTGGGGGCGGTAGGTGTCTGTGGGCCCCACAAGCCTGCCCATCGCCACCAGGGGGGTGGTGGCGGAGCAGGGGCTTGTGGCCCACTGGCCCACCCCCTGAGGTGGAACTTGGCGCAGATATTTTTGATATTTTCCAAAACTGCTCCCCGTAAATTTTCACGATGTTTGGAGAACTTTGATTTCTGCAAAAAAATAACACAAAGGTAATTCTGCTGAAAACAACGTGAGTCTAGGTTAGTTCCATTCAAATCATGCAATTATAGTCCAAAACAAGGGCAAAAGAGTTTGGAAAAGTAGATACGTTGGAGACGTATCAACTCCCCCAAGCTTAAAACCTTGCTTGTCCTCAAGCAACTCAGTTGCCAAACTGAGAGAGAAAGAAAAACTTTGACAAACTCTGTTTGATCTTGTTGTTGCAACTATGTCTAACTCATAACCAGAATTTCAGCAAGATCACAAGTTAACCATGTAAGCAAATGACACAAAGGTCTCACGGTAAACTAATATCAATGGCATAATCAGCTAACGGGCAAATAATAATGAGTTTCAAATACCAACACTTTAATCAAAACTAGCATGAAGCAATATGAATAGGTGGTATCTCGCTAGCTCTTTCTGAGACCGCAAAACATAAATGCAGAGCACTTTCAAAGATCAAGGTCTGACTAAATATTGTAATTCATAGCAACAAAGATCCAGTCATAGTCATACTTAATATCAATCAAAAGCAAAGCGTAAAAATGACAGAGGTGCTCTCTAATTGGAGCTTATATAAGAGGAGGATGACTCGACAGGAAAATAAATAGACAGGCCCTTCGCAGAGGGAAGCATTGATTTGCAGAGGTGCCAGAGCTCAAGCTTTGAAAACATAGATAATAATTTTGGGTGGCATGCTTTCATTGTCAATGCAATGACCAAGAGTTCTCAATATCTTCCATGCTACTCATGCTATAGGCGGTTCCCAAACAGAAAAGTAAAGTTTTAACTCCCCCACCACCAATCAATCACAATCCACGGCTAGCCGAATCCTCGGGTACCGTCCATACGAACATCAATCCGGGGGGAGTCTTGTTTTACAGTTATGTTTTCGATTTAAGCATGGAACTGGGCATCCCAAATACCGGCCCCATTCTCGTGAAGTACTGTGAATAAACACATGTCGAGGATAACACTCCTAGCATGGAAGATACCAATAGCCCTCTGTCACCACATGAGCGGTTCGGGCATGCAAAACAGATTTATTTCTTGAAGGTTTAGAGAATGGCACATGCAAATTTACTTGGAACGGCAGGTAGATACCGCAAATAGGTAGGTATGGTGGACTCTCATGGAAAAACTTTTTGTTTTATGGAAGTGGATGCACAACCAGTATTCCCGCTTAGTACAAGTGAAGGCCAGCAAAAGACTAGGAAGCGACCAACTAGAGAGCGACAACAGTCATCAAGATGCAATGAGTTTGACTAACATTGAATGCAAGCATGAACAGGATATAAATCACCATGAACACGAACATCATAGAGGCTATGTTGATTTTGTTTCAACTACATGCATGAACATGCGCCAAGTCAAGCCACTTGAAACATTCAAAGGAGAATACCATCCTATCAGACTACATCATAGTCATCTCAAAATCTATGTTGGCATTCAAGACAAACCATTATAAGCTCTCAGCTAAATAAGCATGGCATCAGAAACTATGATCTCTAAGTTGTCATTGCAAACATGGTCCTCTCACAACAAAGCTAAATCTGGGTCGACAAGCTAGTCAAATTTACAAAAACAAAATAGATAGAGTTCATACCAGCTTTTCAGTCTCAGTCACTTCATCATATATCATCATTGTTGCCTTTCATTTGCACGATCGAACGATGTAAACGATAATAAGCGCATTGGACTAAGCTGAATCTGCAGGCAAACACAAAGGAGAAGACAAAGTAATATGGCTCTTTGAAAGCTAAACAAGTAAGCATGTAAGAACCACTAAGCATTGTAACCAATATCTTCTACCTTGACACAAAGAAAAAGAAAACTATTTACACGGGAAAGCTCCCAACAAGCAAAAGAAGGAAGAAAAATATTTTTGGGTTTTCTCAAAAGGACACAAAACAAGAAAACGAAAAGAAACTAGCATGGATAGTATAGTGGCAAAGTGTAAACACCGGCTAACAAAGCGAAAGCATAAGCATGAATGTAAAGTCGGTGAGAACACGTACTCCCCCAAGCTTAGGCTTTTGGCCTAGCTTGGTCTACTCCCAAGGTGGGAAATAACCAGCCCCAGGATACTCCGGAGCACACTGTGAATGCCACTGCTGTGTGAGCTCCTCTGGCTCCCACTAATAAACTGGTGTCTGGTACTCGACTGGCGGCTCGGGCACGGGCGCCTGTGGTGGGGCCAAGCCCCAATATGCATAGATGTCTGCGGGCATAATAGTGTACCTACCTGCATGAAGATCTAACAAAGAAGGAGCAGGCAAAGTAATAGTCTCCCGAGTACCCTGACTAAATACCAGGTTATAAATCATCCGTCTACTAGCATCTCTATCCAGAAAATCATGGCGAACCATGCTGTCATAATCCAGATATCTCTCAGGGAGAAGCATCTCTCCTTCCTCTCCCAGTCTAACCGGTATCTCAAAGTGTCTGGCAAGACGGGTAGCATACATACCTCCATAGACAACACCCTTGGAACGGTTCAGGTTCAACCGTTGAGCTACTATAGCGCCCAAGCTATAAGTCTTATCGTTATAAAGGCCTTCGCGCAGAACCGCAAGATCTGGAGAACTAAGTGATCCAGCCTCCCCACGGCCAATCAAACATTTTCCCACAAATAGTGAGAAGTACCGAAGCACAGGAAAATGTATGCTAGCAATTCTAGCGTGAGACACTCCTCTCTCCTCTCCAACAGCAATAGAACCAATGAAATCATCCAAGTCCTGTGGACGAAGGTCACGGATATCCCCAACATAAGGTAATTTCCATACATTGCAAAAATCCAGCAGCGTCATGCACTGGGGGACATCGTATATCATGAACTCTACCATGGGAGGATTCTTCCTCGGATAAAACTTGAAGCTTTGAACAAAAATATTGGTGAGGAGGAGATATTGTGGGCACTTATCTTCAACGAACACAGTAAGACCTGCGTTCTCCACCAAGTAATAAAAGTCTTCATAAAGTCCGGCGGCGCACAAAAAATCATCACTTGGCCACTCGCACGCTCGAACTTCTGTGACTCAAGGGACTACGTACTTGGGGTGGTTCTTCTCATCCTCCTTGTGGTTACGGCTTGAAGAGTCTCTCAAGAACCTCCTCACCTTTTCCTTTTTCTAGCTCTGAAAAATTCTGAAATTTTTAGAGACTTCGAAAGAAAGGTGAATAAGGATTAACCCAACTTGTAGCAATTACTCCTACTAGTGCCTAGAGACCGTATCACGCGCTAAAACTACTTGGGACCAGCTGAAATTAACTTTTATAGCTCAAGAACAGGGTCACCAAGGTAGCAAGAATTCACGAAGGATAAAGCACTAGAGAAAAATTAATTGGACCAATGGAGGAGTCACTTACCAAGGAGTAATTTCCCCAAAACGGTTCGGAGAATGGTGCTTTGAGCAAGGAGATCGAAAATCACAGCCAAATGAGCAAGAACACGGGTTTGAGCTGCGAAACACTTTTTCTGGAGGTGGAAGAAGAGGCTGGGAGCTGGAATGAGTGGAGGGGATGCTTGTGAGCCCCACAAGCTTGCACCCCGCCACCAAGGGGGTAGGTGGCGGTGGGGGGGCTTGTGGCCCACTGGTCAGCCCCCTGACCAGCTCTTGGGCCTAGAAATTTTCAAAAATTCCAGAAAAAATCATACTGAATTTTGAGGACCATCGGAGGAAAAACTTTTATTTTCGAGGTATTTTTCTCCGGGACGCTAAAACAGAAAACAGGAAAAGCTAAACTAATTCTATCATTTTTCTTCTAAGCAACAGAAAATGAAAGCTTTAAAACAAAGGTATGTGACTCTTTGATTCATCCGTTTCATGGTCATCGAAAGAAATCCGTCAATGGGGTTGATCAAGTCCTTATGACAAAACCTTCTCGAATCGCAAGAGAGAATGGAGAATTTCTAATAGCCACTAAGTCACCTCAATGGGGATATGAGTCTCCCCAACAAGAAAATCATACTTCATCTTGACACGAGGAATAGGGCATCCAAAGCTTCCAATAAGAATTGATGAAGTCTTTTCAATAGCATTGATGCAATGTACTGGATATCGTTTCTTCGGAAAGTGCACTGTGTGCTCATTACCGTTGACATGGAAAGTGACATTGCCTTTGTTTCAATCTATAACAGCCCCTGCGTTGTTTAAAAAGGGTCTTCCAAGGATGATAGCCATGGCATCGTCCTCGGGAATATCCAAGATAACAAAGTCTGTTAAGATAGTGGTGTTAGCAACCACAACAGGCACATCCTCGCAAATGCCGATAGGGAAAGCAGTTGATTTGTCGGCCATTTGCAGAGAAATTTTAGTGGGTGTCAACTTATCCAACTCAAGTCTACGATAAAGAGAGAGTGGCATAACACTAACACCGGTTCCAAGGTCACATAAGGCAGTTCTTACGTAGTTTCCTTTAATAGAGCAAGGTATAGTGGGCACTCTGGGATCACCAAGTTTCTTAGGAGTTCCACCTTTGAAAGTGTAATTGGCAAGCATGGTGGAGATCTCAAGATCTGGTATCTTTCGCTTATTAGTCATGATATCTTTCATGTACTTGGCATACGGAGACATCTTGAGCATATTAGTTAACCGCATCTGCAGAAAGACGGGTCTTATCATCTCAACGAAGCGCTCAAAATCCTCATCATCCTTTTTCTTGGATGGCTTAGGAGGAAAGGGCATAGGTCTCTAAACCCTTGGCTCTCTTTCTTTACCATGCTTCCTAGCAGTAAAGTCATTCTTATCGTACTTCTGAGGTCGTGGATTATCAGGATTAACCGTAGGTTCAATCTCCACATCCTCATCATTGCTAGGTTGAGCATTATTATGAACATAAGTGCATCACCAGATTGTGTTTCTGCATCACACGCAGAAATATCATTAGGTTCTTCGGGTGTGATAGTATTTGGTGAACTGTCATGTAGGCTCCTATCGTCCTTCTTCTTCTCCTTAGGTTGACTAGGTGTATCAGCATTGATTCCTTGAGAATCTCGATCAATTCTCTTAAGATGACCTTCAGGATACAAAGGTTCCTGAGTCATTTTGCCTCCTCTAGTAATGACTCTGACAGAGTTGTCATTTAATTCATTGAGCAAGTCATTCTGAGCTTTAAGTACTTGTTTTACCTGAGTAGTAATCATAGAGGCATGTTTACTCAGAAGCTTCAAAGCATTGACATTTCTGTCTACACAAGCACTTAAATGGCTAAGCATACGAGCACTTTGTTCCAAATGTCTGCTAACATAATCATTGAAACTCTGTTGTTTGGCAACAAAGTTGTCAAATTCATCAAAGCATAGGCTAGCAGGTTTATCAAAAGGAATATCACTCTCATCAAATCTACGCAGAGAATTCACTTCTACTACCTGTATCGGGTTATCGAGACCGTGGATCTCTTCGATAGGTGGTAGATTTTTGACATCTTGAGATCTAATGTCTTTCTCTTGCATAGATTTCTTGGCTTCTTGCATATCTTCGGGACTGAGGAATAGAATACCTATTTTCTTAGGAGTTGGCTTAGGAGGTGGTTCGGGAATAGTCCAAGCATTATCGTTGATCAAGAGGTTATTCAGTAGGGTCTCAGCTTGTTCTACAGTTTGTTCCCTAAAAACACAACCGGCACAACTATCTAGGTGGTCTCTACAGGCATCGGTAAGTCCGTTATAGAGGATATGAAGTATCTCGTTCTTCTTGAGAGGGTGATCTGGCAAAGCATTCTATAGCTGGACGAGCCTCCCCCAAGCTTGTGGGAGACTCTCTTCTTGGAGTTGAGCAAAGTTGTATATTTCCTGCAAGGCAGCTTGCTTCTTATGGACAGGGAAATATTTCTCACAGAAGTAATAGACCATCTCCTGGGGACTACACACACATACAGGAGCAAGAGAGGTGAACCAGGCTTTAGCATCATCCTTTAGAGAGAAAGGAAACAGCTTAAGGATATAGTAGTGGCGGATCTTCTCCTCATTAGTGAAAAGGTTGGCTATATCGTGTAGTTTGACAAGATGGGCTATGACCGTCTCAGACTCATAACCGTGAAAAGGATCAGATTCGACTAGAGACATTATCTCAGGATCGATAGAGAATTCATAATCCTTATCGGTGACAAAGATATGCGAAGTGGCAAACTTCGGGTCATTTGTCATCCTAACTTCCCGAGATTTTTCCTTCCACTTGAGAATTAATTTCTCAGCGTCATAGGCATCCTTACACGCAAGAAAATCCTCAGCTATCTCTCCCTCCATGACGTAACCCTCGGGTATATCAGGCAATTCATATCTAGGAGAACTAGATCTAGCAGGAGCAAAAGCAGGTTCTATCTCAATAGCATCGGCAATTTCAGAAGCATCACGAGCATTGGCAGTAACTCTAGCAATATGAGCATCAAGGAACACTCCTAGTGGAACAGGCAAAGGAGCATCTCTAGCAGTATCAAGCATAGCATCATCGGGCAAAATAGCATCTCTAGCATCATCAGGCAAAGCAGTATCAAGCATAGCATCTCTAGCAGTATGAGGCACAGTAGCAAGCATAGCATCTCCAGCAGTAGTATATAGCATAGTATCATCAGGCATAGTATCAAGCATAGCATCTCTAGAAGTAGTATCACAAGAATCATCAAGCACAGGCGACATATCAAGATTTCTAGAAGGAGGTGAAGTCGCAAACTTACTCATAACTGAAGGTGAATCAAGTGCAGAGCTAGATGGCAATTCCCTACCTCCCCTCGTAGTTGAGGGCAAGACTTTAGTCTTCGGATCCTTCAGATTCTTCATAGTGATCAGCAGATATAAATCCCAAGTGACTCAAAGAATATAGCAATACCTCCTCGGCAACGACGCCAGAAAAATGCTGACGTCAGCTGTGCTTCCCTGGCAATGGCTCCAGAAAAGTGTTGATCCTGCAATCTCTAGTGTTAGCTAGACGAATGCTTATAACAACTAACCTTCTCCTGCAACGGCACCAGAAGAATGCTGATAGCACTCCCCAGCAATGAAACTGGAAGAATGTTGTTGATGGCCACCAGCGCGTGGGTTCGCAACAGTTTTCGAGGGTAGAGTATTTGACCCAAATTTGTAGGTAAGCCAGTCAGGAGGTGAGAGTATACTCTCAAGTATTAGCAGCTGAATTTGTCAGATTCAACCACACCTGAAAGATTAGTATCTGCAAGCACAGTAGTAACAGCAAAGTAGCGAGTAACGGCAGTGTAACGAGCAATAGCAGTGGCAAGGAACAGCAGTAGTGACAGCAGTACCAAGTAGCAACAGTAGCAAGCGACAGTAATAGCAACATTAGTAGCAGCAGCAGAGCAAGACAAGTAACAGCAGTAGAAACAGTAGTAGCAGCAGAGCAAGACAAGTAACAGCAGTAGCAACAGTAGTAGCAGCAGCAGAGCAACACAAATAACAGCAGTAGTAGGACAAACTCGTAGGCAATGGGTCGGTGATTTGTTTGGATGATATTCATCATGCAACAGCTCTAACACGGAGAGATATGTGGCTAGCTCCCGTTCGTCAATGTGATGTAGGCATGCATTCTGCGTGTCGTCATACGTGCTTAGGGAAAAGAACTTGCATGACATCTATTGTCCATCCATCCCGTGGCAGCGGGGTCCAAAAGGAAACTACGGGATATTAATGTTCTCCTTTTAATAAAGAACCGGACCAACGCATTAGCACTTAGTGAACACATTAACTCCTCAAACTATGATCATCACCGGGAGTGGTTCCGGTTATTGTCACTCCAGGGTTGCCGGATCATAACACATAGTAGGTAACTACAACTTGCAAGATCGGATCTAAAACACACATATATTGGTGACAACATAATAATTTCAGATCTAAAATCATGGCACTCGGGCCCTAGTGACAAGCATTAAGCATGGCAAAGTAGTAGCAACATCAAATATCAGAACATAGTTGATACTAGGGATCAATCCCCATAAAAACTAACTCGATTACATGATAGATCTCATCCTACTCATCACCGCCCAGCGAGCCTACGAATAGATTACTCACGAACGATGAAGAGCTTCATGGAATTGGAGAGGGAAGAAGGTTGATGATGACGATGGCGACGATTTCCCCTCTACGGAGCCCAAGATGGACTCCACATCTGCCCTCCAGATGAAGAACAGGAGGTGACGGAAAAGGCGACGAAAACTTCTCTTTTTATTTTTTCTCGGACAAAAGACAACTTATAGAGCTGGAGTTGGGGGCGGTTGGTGCTCGTGGTCCCCCCAAGCCTGCCCACTGCCACGAGGGGGGTGGTGGCGGAGCAGGGGCTTGTGGCCCATTGGCCCACCCCTGAGGTGGAACTTGGCGCATATATTTTTGATATTTTGCAAAACTGCTCCCTGTAAATTTTCACGGCGTTTGGAGAACTTTGATTTCTGCACAAAAATAACACCAAGGCAGTTCTGTTGAAAACAACGTCAGTCTAGGTTAGTTCCATTCAAATCATGCAAACTATAGTCCAAAACAAGGGCAAAAGAGTTTGGAAAAGTAGATGCGTTGGAGGCGTATCAGAGCTGTCGCCGGTGAACCGCCCCTCTCCTTTGTCTAGAGGTAGAAGACGACCCTCACAGGAGGACCCCACCTGTCGGTGGCCTCTCTCTCCCCTCTCTTTCCTCTCTGTCATTGGTCGCACGGGCCGGCGCGTCAGGTTTGAACGTGTGATACGTCCAAAACGTATCTATAATTTTTGTTTGTTCCATGATCTTTTGGGTGACATTGTTATATGTTTTGCTCCACTTTTATATCTTTTTACACATATTTGGACTAACCTACTAACTCAATGCACCCAGTGCCAGTTTTTCTGCCTGTTGATGTCTTTTCTGTAGGGACTTTTACCCCAATTTACAGATCCCCAAAATTCCCGAGAAAAATCTATAAAAATCAGCGTGACGGAAGCTTCACGAAGCATGAAGATGGGCCGGAGGGGAACCAGGGCCTACCCTGGCGGCCTACCTGCGCGGCCTACCCCCTGTACGCGCCACCAGGACGCCTGGGTGGGGCCCACCTCCTCTGGTGCCCTCCTTCGGCCTATATTTACCTCTCCGATAGGAAACCCTTCCAAAGGATCCAGAATCGCGAATTTCTCCATCGTTCTGCCGCCGCAATGCTTCCGAGATCGGGAGCATCAGAAGACCTCTTTCGGGCACCCTGTCGGAGGGAGGATTGACCTCCGGGAGCTTCTCCACCGCCATGGACGCTTCCCGGACGTGCCGTGAGTATTCCTCCTTGGACCATGAGTCCATGACCAGTAGCTATGTTATGACTTCTCTCCAATCTTGTGCTTCAATGATTAGCTCTTGTGAGCTGCCCTACATCATCAAGGCATCTATGTAATTTCCCTGCTAGTGCTATTCTTGGTTTGCTGGGATCCGATGGATTATGAGATTATGTTCAGATTGTGATGACTTATATATTTGGTTATTCTTTTATATTATGTTCTTAGGTAATCCATGCATGTTCTCCGTTGCTCTTTATTGCTTTGGCCGAGTAGTAGATTGTAACTCTAAGAGGGAGCGTTATGCATGATTGTGGGTTCAAGCCCCCTGATGTCTAGCTTGAGACTAGGGGATGTGTTGTTGCCACCACAGAGAAAACAACGGTGCTTGTGACCACGGTTGCAAGGATTGTTTACCTTACGCAAAGTTCGTTAATGCAGTTGTCCGTTGCTTTGAGTTTACTCTTTGGGTGTAGGTCGCAACTTAATACAGTGAGATGCTTTGGATAGATATCTGAAGGTAGATGATTAGCAAGTAGATGTTGATGAATAAACAATCCACTTGTCTTGGCGTAATGCACATTACTTTTGAACCTCTAACTTTCTAGTAGCATGATTAGCATTGCGATGCATTTATAATTTTGTCAATTGCCTAGGTGTAATTTGTTTACCCATGCCTAGTTGTTTATCGTCTTTTCGGAGAGAGACATCACTAGTGAACATCATGTGACTCAGGTCCATATTACCACCATTATTTACACCTCCACCATTTACCGTTTTATTTACTTTTCCGTTGCAATCACTATCACTATTCCCGCTTGTGTTTTGATCCTTTGCAAACTACAAGGCCAGAGAGATTGACAACCTCTGTGTACTCGTTGGGAGCAAAGTTATTTGTTGTGTGTGCAGGTCCACATCTTCTGCTAGCGCCAGAGCAGCGGACACCTACTTGTTGATCCTTAGAGTCCTCCTGGTTTGATAAACCTTACAGTCCCCGTGTAAGGGAAATCTGCTGCTGACTACATCTCCACCTTCCACTTGGGGTAACCAACGAGGGGCGAGAAGTATATCCATCAACTCGTCATCAACGTGATGGCGGGCGCGCGCGTGGGCTGGTTGGTCCGTTCGCCAACTCGGCCGGCTGAGCTGATGGCCGAGCCGGGCCAGTGAGCTGGACCCTTTTTCCTTTTTTCTGGTTTTAAAAATAAATCCTCGGGATTAATTTCTTATCCAAACTTAAATATTTTTCCACCATAATTCTTGTAAAATTGTGTAGTATTTACGGTACTGTTTGACGAATTTGTATGAAAACTTTTTATGTAGAGGTTTATTTTAAAACCTAGTTTAAGTATTTTTGACTCCTATTAAAAAGACTTTAAAAATACTTTTTCATTCCAAAACCAGAAGCAAATATTTTGATAAATACAAATATTATTTTACAGAATAGAGTAAGATTTTTTATGTGAGTTTGTACCCTTTTTTGGTCGTGGTCCTTATTATTATTATTATTGCTATTACGACGATAGATCACGCTTTTGACGAAGGACTTGGACCCGAAGACCTCGAAGACCGTGGATACCTAGCTCATCGAAGCAAGCAGCCCTTTGACCATGTCTGACAAAACATTTTTATGCATGGCATGCTGATTACCTTATTCTGATGCATATGATCATGATTACCGGTAAACCCTTGATATGGTGTTACCGATGGCTCATGTGGAGCACTTGCATTTGAGCATGACCTTACCATCTATGAGGGTCACGCTGATGTAAAGTTGACAAGTAGATAGTAGTGCTACACATAGCATGAGCATATGCTTCATGATGGTAACACAAAGGTGATATCGAAGGGTTTTTGAAAACCCCATTGGGTGCCATTAATGCCCGAGGGTGATGATGATAAGCTGGATGACCACTTGAGAAAGAAGTGATGTACCGAAAAGGTTTTGTGTAAGTGGTTTCGTAAATGGGATTAGATTTAAGATTTGTCGACCGTCCCGCCTTACATGTGCCACCACGATACCCTTTTATGGGACGGGGCTTTGTTGATTACTCTGGTCGTGCTAGCAAAGAGCCTGCACTACTAGTGGCAGGAGTGATATGGTCACTCTCATGACGGGGTCATGCCAGGTAGGGCGACTATGTCATTTTTACGTGTTTCGGGCACACCATTGGTCCCTGCATGGATGATACGGTCTAGAGTTGGCGCTCGTAAGACGTACTCCCTCCGTCCACGTGTATAGGGCATGCGCGTAGTTCTAGGTCATTAATTTAACTAATTAAATATATATTATATGTAATAAATAATATACCATTAGATTCATGCAGGGCTGTAGTTTTTGAATATGTAATTTTTATCGCATATAATATATATTTAGCTAGTTAAATTAACAACCTAGAACTACGTACATGCCCTATACACTTGGATGGAGGTAGTACATCATGTGGGTTGGGTACCAATCGAGTGGACTCTTTGTCTAGTGTCGTCAGGGGAAAGGCATTGATCGGGTACTTACCTCGGGTGTTATATACCGTGAGTCGTGGATGACACGGAAGTTTCCCGGATCTCGTGGGTACACCGTGCAACCTGTGCTGAGTGTAAAACTATTCGAATAGTTGTGCCCACAGTCAAGTACAGTTGGGTGGTGCTTCCTAAACTACGTCTAGTGTTTTCGCATAAACCAAGTGTGCGTGTGTATAAAGGTCTTGCATGAGAAAGTGATTACTTGGGTCAAGTCTGGTGACTTGACATGGAGGGTGAATGTGAGGTGTTCAGCCCTCGGAATATTTATGTTGATATATGTAACCTGTTCTTACAGTTACTATCTACCTGGTGATGCATGACCATCTAAATACTTGACCATGTTTGTGCATTTATAAAAACTTGCTTTCTCGAAAGGCTGCATTATACTTCATATTACACTCAATTGCATAATCAACATCATGGGCTGTTTGCGAGTACATTCAAAGTACACATTGGCTTTCCACTAGTTATTTTATTGTCCAAACATGGAGGAACCAGAATATGGAGAAGAATTCCTCGTCGGAGACGGACACGCGAACTAGGACGCTTCCCATTCAGAATGCATGTTGGTTAAGGCTGATGGCACGGGTTCATGTTTACTACCAAGATTTCCACTAGTGGTTGAGTTGGTGTGATTGGCGTTCATGGCCCTATTTATGTAAGACTTGACCATAATGGTCATTATTTATATCAGACGTTAATCATGGATATAAGACTCTTGTTATTCAGTATATGTGTGTTCATTATTTATATCAGACATTCATTCAGTGATCTCGACTCGTAAGTCGGGGTCCCCACAAAGAACTACCGATCCGAAGAGCTCCCCTTTCATATCATCCCATTTCACAATGGTTACCACGCCCTGTTGGGACGTGAAGCCTTCACAAGATTCCAATCCATACTGCACTGTGTGTACATGAAGCTCAAAATGCCAGTACCAAACAGCGTGATCACGGTGATAAGTCCCACCAATAGAGCCCTCTAAGTTCAAAAAATCGGCATCCCTAGCCCTGGAGGTACTAGCCGTAACCCTCGCTGCAGAGGAGAACTAACGGCACTACGTGTCGTGGTGGACAAAGACGGCGTGATCCTTGGCAAGCGGCCCAAGTCCACATCCTTCAAACCTGCGGTCGAGTTCGTTAAGTTCTACGTACACCCAATGGACCCTAATAAGACTGAGCCCATTGGAGCACAACTAGAGACCGCAATAGACGAAGCACTACGTGCCTTCTTGCACGAAAGTTGGGACACATTTGCCTAGCACCCCTCATACATGCGAGGAATCCCTTGGGGGCTGGAGGAACACATCCTGAACATAATTTCAGTCTTCAAGCTTGTCAAATAGGCCTTGCGTCGATTTTTTGAACTAAAGCGTCAAGCTATAGTGAAGAACTTGCCAAGCTCCTCAAAGTCGGGTTCATTAGAGACATTAAACATCCCGACTGGTTGGCAAACCTGGTCATGGTACCAAAGAAGGACAAATCTTGGTGGCTATGTGTTGATTTCAAGGACTTAAACAAAGCGTGCCCTAAGGATCCTTTTCTTTTATCTCGGGTAGATCAAATTATGGATGCAACAGCTGGACACGACTCCTTTTGTTTCCTAGGCACCTACTCTAGATACCATCAGATCGGAATGAAGGAATCCGATCACACTGCAACCGCTTTTATAAAACCCTACGGGTCATTCTGCTTCAACACAATGTCCTTCGGGTTAAAAAATGCGGGCGCCACTTACTAGCTCATGATCCATACATGCTTGGGGAAACAGCTCGACAGAACTGTGGAGGCATACATGGACGACGTGGTTGTTAAGACCAGACACGTCAGCCAGCTGGTAGACAACCACAGGGAAACCTTTACCAACCTACGGGCATATGATATACAGCTTAATCCGGACAAGTGTGTCTTCGGAGTCCTAGCTAGCAAACTCCTTGGATTCATAGTGTCGCAAAGAGGAATCGAGGTCAATCGAGCCAAAATTCGAGCATTGTCACAACTCGCCATTCCAACAGAGCTACAACACGTCCAAAAGCTAGCAGGCTGCGTGGCAGCCTTAAACTGATTTATATCTCGCCTCGGTTAGAAGGCCCTCCCGCTCTATAGGTTGCTGAAGAAAACCAAGAACTTCAAATGGACTGATGATGCCACAACAGCTCTGGAGGAAATCAAGGCGATACTGGCCAGCAACCCCATCCTAGTAGCACCCTTCACAGGAGAGCTGATGTTGCTATACATCTCAACCACCGATCAAGTGGTCAGCACGGTACTCGTCATAGAACGACAAGCTGAGGGTCAACAACTACAGATACAAAGTTCGATCTATTATGTATCTGAGGTGCTCACCCCATGCAAAACCAGATACCCGCACCAGCAAAAGAATGCTTACAAAATGTTTATGGCATCGCGCAAACTTAGACACTATTTCTAGGACTAAGCGGTCACCGTGACTTCAAAAGTACCATTGAATGACATCATTAACAATAAGGACACCACCAGTCGAATTGCCAAATGGGCCATCGAGCTCCTGCCGTTTGAGATTACCTACAAACTATGACGAGCTATCAAATCTCAAGTCTTGTTCAGCTTCGACGTTGAATGGACTGATGCCGAACTCCCTAGAGAGTATAGCACTTATGCTCATTGGACCATGTATTTTGACGGGTCCAAAACACTCGCCAGTCTGGGGGCTGGAGTGATTCTCACATCCCCTACCAGGGATAATTTTCGGTACATGCTACATATCATGTATGCCGACTTGAATAACGCAACAAAGTACGAGGTGATATTACACGGTCTCCCGTTGGCAGCCTCAATGGGCATACAAGGGCTCGAGGTACGAGGAGACTCTAACCTCGTCTTCTCACAAATCAACGGCGAATTTGATGCAAAAAAACTGAAGATGGCAGCATATAGAAACGCAATCCTCAAGATATCAGCATGATTTGAGGGGTTGGAGTTCCACCACGTCTCAAGAGATAACAACCAAACCCTGGACGTTCTCGCCCGCTTAGGCGCAAAGCGCGACCCCGGCCCCAGCAACATAGTCCTAGAATGGTTTTTCAAGCCATCCGTAGTATGGCAGGATGAAGTGGGTAGCACAGGAACCGATGGTGAAAAGGAGGTTATACCACCTATAGCCTAGCAGGATGATCAAATCATCGAGGAACTTCAATTGAAGAAACGCCCTCATCCCACGAGGTCATGGCAGTAATCACACCATGGAACGAGCCCTTCCTTGGTTATCTCCAGCGCAAGGAACTCCCCAATGACCAGACCGAGGTGCGACGTATCGTCCGCCGATCAAAGGTTTACAACGTCCACGAGGGCGAGCTATATAAAAAGAGCACAACAGGAGTCCTCCAACGGTGCATATCCAAGGAGGAGGGAAGGCAACTTCTGGCCGAAGTACACGCCAGTATGGGCGGTCACCATGCAGCAGCTCGGGCCCTCGTCAGCAAGGCTTTTCGAGCTGGTTTATTCTCGCCGATAGCCCAAGAGGACGCCCGCGCGCTCGTTCAGCATTGTGCGGGGTGTTAACTCTTTGCGAATCAAAGCCACATGCCCCCAACAGCTCTTCGAACAATCCCGATCGCATGACCCTTTGCGGTCTGGGGTCTGGATATGGTTGGCCCACTTAAAGGGGGGACTAAGAAAAAGAAATACCTCCTGGTTATGGTCGACAAATTTACCAAATGGATTGAAGCAAAGCCTGCTAGCTCCGCCAAAGCCGGGCCAGTAATCGAATTCATTTCCAGTGTAGTACACTGTCATGGTGTCCCGCATAGCATAATAACACACAACGGATCCAATTTCACCGCCTAGGAGGTAAAAGATTGGTGTGCAAACTTGGGCATCAAGCTCGACTATTCCTCCATATACCACCCGCAGACCAATGGACAAGTCGAAAGAGCCAATTGGCCCGTTATGAGAGGTATTAAACCTCGGGTGGTTAGCTCTCTTCAAGAATATAACTGCCAATGGGTGGAGGAGCTCGACTCCATACTATGGGGCTTGCGTACGATCCCAAATTGTTCTATAGAGTACACACTGTTTTTCATGGTGTACGGGGCTGAAGCGGTCCTCCCCTGCAACATTATACACGACGCACCTCGAGGGCGTATGTATGAGGAAAAAGAGGCTCAGTTTTATCGGTAGGACGACTTCGACGCACTGGAAGGTGAGCGCGACATAGCTCCGGCCCAATCTACTTTCTATCAACAACAAGCTAGGCGCTATCAGAGCAGGGAAGTTCGGGCAAAGGCATACAATGTGGGTGAACTCGTCCTACGCCTCCCAGAGAAGCAGAAGCATAAACTTCACACAAAGTGGGAGGGCCCTTTTATAATTGATGAAGTCTTAACAGGAGGAGGTTATCGCGTGCGCAACTCCGAGGATAACCGCCTCGAGCCAAACCCGTGGAATGGAGCTCGTCTTCAGCGTTTTTACGGCTAGACTAATGTCATTACCTTCTTGCCATCATTGTCTTTTTCATTTTTGCCAAAAGTTTTTTATTTTATTTTGTAGGGCTTATTAGTCGGTCCCACGGCGTGTTTGGCTTAACCGAACTGCTTCGAGTATTTATCACAACATTCGTGTTAAATGGAATGATCAAATAGCACGTGGGGGCTTCCTCAAAAAGTCGTTTAATCTATTCGGCATACCTACTTATTTATGTATACGCCTCAACTCAACATTGATTCCCACCATTATATGCATCAATTGGACTGAAGATCCTTGTAGTGTTGGGTTTCCTAGCTCGTGTGCTTACGCTCTACGTTCCTGATATGTTTGGCTAGAGGGTAAATGGAGCACCGCTGTGACTGTTATGACCGGTTCGCCCGGATACGTACCTCAGACAGGTAACACCAAAAGCTACCATTTCTTAAGATACAACTTTGTCGGCTACAAACGATGTCCATCAAATCGGCACTTTTTGTTGTATATAACAGTTGTCCGTACTACATGGAGAAATGGCTACATTGACTACTCCCTATGTAGCAACCCGGAAAAAGGAACACATCGAGGAACTTTTTTTCTGGAAGATGTTTCTTACATCGCATCATAATATAACATAATCCCCCCATGTAATCTTTGTCTATTAATACCACATAGCTGGATTGCCTGGTTATCGGAAATTAATTCCTAATGTCATAGGATACGAAGTACGAAACACTTCCGAGTATTAACATGGGAGGTAGAGTCGATGGCCGATTAAAGACGAAGTTTTCAAAACATGAAGGGAAGTGCCTTAATGCACAAATATTACATTTCATATGATCACACGCTCGACGATTGGTTGAGTTGATCTATTATAGAATCTAAACTACAGTCCTCTTGTGACACGCGTGCGACGGACATCACTTGATCATACACAGGTGAAGAGGAATTTCTTTCCCATTTGGCCCCGCCAGCCCAACCCAGGCCATGTGCTCGAGATCTAGACGGGCAAAGAGGGTCTTCACCAACCCATGCTACCCGAGCTCCTTCTCGACAGGTCGAAGTCTTCCATGGTTCAAAGCAGCATCGGGCTCCTTTAAATAGCTCGGCAAGCTCGGTCATCCCTTGCGGAGGGTTTTGGTTTGGCCATAAAGCTCGAACCATACTCCGTATAGCTCTTCGAGCCTGCTCATGCACAACGGATAGTTTCTTCAACAGGTACCCCCCCCCAAAAGAACTGGCTTCCTCTTCAGGGCGCCTAGTTAAGACACCTAATCACAAAGAGGCGCACATTTTTATGATCAACGCAATAAAACCGTTATCCCTTACATGTCGGAGTTTTACTTACAGAATATGCCGCCCTTCAATTTCTAATTCTCTCCTCGGGTTTGCACGAATTGAGCTTTCAAACTCTCAGTTTCCTCACCTTCTTTTTATTCTCTTCTTTGAAACAGTTGTTTTCCTGGTGGCATCTCTTCAATAAGCGATGACCGACTTCAAGGTGAGATTCAGTGTACCGCTGAGAATCTCGAGATGCATATAAATCCATTTGCATTTGTGCTATTGATTCGCCTGTTATAAAAAATTTCTTAGTTATTACAAAAAACGAAATTTAGCATATCACAAATAAATTCCCTTACCATGGGTTCTCTCGTGAATTTCTTCGCATCCTCCAATTCGGCCCTGCTAGCTTGTAGATCAGCTTGGCTTAGCTGAAAATCTTTGGATAATTTTTTTTCCTGTTTTAAAGCGTGCAAATTGGCAGGATGTCAAGTCGACCCTTAATTCAGCCGTCCCGCCCAAATTAAGACTCAGGGGTTACTCGGTCCAAACTTTTGTTCACATATAGAGACACCGATGACTCACCTGCACATGGGCACACATTTGCACTGTCACTTTTTTAAGGTCGGCAGTGCAGCTCCAAGGTATGCATCAGCCGAGTTGAGAGCGTTAAACTCTTGCTCGGAAAACACAGGGTGACGCAGTGACTCCTTCCACTGCTGATGATTCGTCGCGCCTTCGAATTCATAGTTTGTCATCGATAACCTGTCTGAACATTCATGGAGCGGGCCCGTGTTTAGGAATCAAACGTCAGCCAAAGATCTTGGGTTTTGTTGACTACCCAATACCTCAACATCCTCGGACAGGGAAGGTTGCGCACGTCTCCTAAATTTGTCGGCTAAGGGTCATGACCATTTAAGAGGACAATCACTACCATAAGGGATAAGGATCGATCTATGTACCTCTAGGACGAAGGGACAACTGACGTATGTTGTGTCACGACCTCTTGTTCGGGGATTCTGTTCTCATTTGACGGGACCCTGGCTAGTATACCCGAGGAGTAGTTCGGCGTGTGTTCCGATGACTCCTCATCTGGTTGTCATTTCTCTCTTGCTCCCTGAAGATAGAAGGGGCCTGGAATTGTCGGCAAGAAGGGCCACCTTCTTCTCGTCAACGCTCTTTTGATAAAAGACCCCGTCCTGAAAGAAAATCAAAATCTCGAGGTCTTCATGAAATCAGGGGTCATCGTCACGGGCGAAGTCCTCAGGCTGGGGTGTGGGACAATTTACCGTCACGATCCAGTGCCTCCAAGTGTGTGGAGAGGGAGTAGGGGTTATTGGTCAGCAATAACAGACATAAATATCCAGGCTATGAATATAAACACACTTACCCATTCGATAGGGTTATATGCCGAATAGCCATCCTTGGGTGAGGCGGGCGAAATCTTCTTTTTCCCCCTCGGAAAGATCGTCTAGAAAGGCTGCCACGGCCTTCTGATCATCCAGACCCTGTTGTCTGGATCGAGTAGAGCCGCTCGTCCCGATGTAGCGCCACCAAGGGTGTGTATGTTGTTGGAGCGGTTGGATGCACTGGGTAATCGTCGCGGCCATCACGTCAATGATGGTCAGCCCACTATGAGTAAGTACCCTCACCTTGGAAGATAGGTGCTTCACTTTGGAGCGCTCCTCTTGGGAAGATCTCTTTGACAGTCAGCTAAATCGCTTCTTTAAAGGGGCCGCGGAGAATTCGGGAAGACCTCTTTGAACTTGTTCTTATAGGGTAACATCCTCAATATAAAAACACTCCTCGATCTCCTTCTTCGGTGTCCAAATGGGTATTTTGTGGTGGTTATACTCCATAATTTGGCTCTACCCACTTCCCAATTGTCGTTCCTCTAGTTTGAGGAACGATGCAGAAGTACTTTCTCCATAGATCAAAGTGGGGCTCGCAAACCAGGAACATCTTGCGTAAGGCCACAAAGCCTAAGATGTGAAGAATGGAGCCAGGGGTGAGATTGTGGAGCTGCAGCCTGTAGAACTCCAACAAATCCCTCACGAAAGGGTGAACAGGGAATCCCACCCCTTGCAGTAGGAAAAAAATGAAACAAAACCTTTCTCCGCTTTGAGGGGAAGGGAAGTTTTCTACGTCGGCTTCGCCATTGGCAGAGGACAGACCGACGCGAGTGGGAGTGAGGTCCGGTACGGGAAGATATCCTTAAGTTTCTATATCGGACAAAGGAAGAAGGGACATAGAGCAAGTGGCCCAGTTCCCCGGAAGGGGGCCAAGGGGGCGTGAGGAGGAACCTGTCATGACTCCAGAGTGTTGGAACCCCAGGGTTTTTGGGTGGCGCTGGGAGGGCGATGGAGCCTCGAAAATGATTTTGATTTGATTATAAAGGGAATTACCTCCTCTTGCTATAGGGAGCGGTTCCGTTAGGGATAGATAAAAACGCTTGCCTTTATAAAATCATGCGAAAATCGAGAATTGTTATTAATCTTTGTGCATAGTTAAAAGCTATGGTCCCCGCAACGCTTCGATAATTGTGAGTCACCCGAGGACTAAACCATTATTCTATGATGGGAGAAAATAGGGGAACTCACATTGCAAACCAAACACTCTGGGTGCGAGCATCCGAAGACCCTGCACATCGGCGTTAAAGGCTAGTTCGGGGACTACTGAGGGGGTGTGGGATTAGGGGGTCCTCATATAGTTGGCTTGCTACGAAGAGGCCGGCCTAATTGGCCGTAATAATTGGAGGTCGGACTGTCTGGTCATCTCGTATTCAAGGAGGAAACCACCGAAGACTGGCGTGGCATCCAAGTAAATTAGACTAGGTTGGTCGAGCCACCCTCAGCTGGAGGATTGTTGTATATAACCCTAGATCCCCTTGTGGCTATATAAAAGAGAGGGTCCTTGTCCATGGGGGCAAGTTGGCCCATCTTGGGTTTAGCTCATATGATCTCGAGGTAGATCAACTATGTAATCATCATCCACGTCAATATAATCTAGCAGGACGTAGGGTTTTACCTCCTCAAGAGGGCCCGAACGTGGGTAAATATTGTCTCCCCTTTCTCCTGCAACCCATCGATCCAAGATCCACAGTTCGGGATGTTGGGTAACGTTGCATGGGAAACAAAAAAATTCCTACGCACATGCAAGACTTACCCATGGTGATGATCATCTACGGGAGGGGAGTTCAGATCCACATACCCTTGTAGATCGCTGAACGGAAGCGTATATAACGCGGTTGATGTAGTCGAACATATTCGTGATCCATATAACAGTCTGTCTCGCGATCTCATTACGAACCGTCTAGCCATATCATCACGATCCATCCCAATCTAGTGCCGAACGGGCGACACCTCCGCGTTCAGCACACGTGCAGCTCGATGACGATCTCCGCCTTCTTGATCCAGGAAGAGAGACGAAGAGGTAGCTCAATTCTCGGGCAACACGATGGCATGGCGGCGATGGTGGTGGAGCTACTCCGGGAGGGCTTCGTCTTACCGTACCGAACTAGATACAGGGTGTCATGAAGTGGTGGAGGGAGAGAGGGATGCGCCTTGGCTTGAGGTGCCAAAAGCCTCTCTCACCTCCACTATATATAGGAGGGAGGGGAGGGGTGGCGCCCTACGGCAAGGCCCTAGGGTTCGGCCGAGCCAAGAGGTGGAGGAAGAGTCCTCCTCCAATAAAACATAGAAGGAGTCCTCCTTCCCAATTCGGTTTTGTCCCTTCCTCCTTTCCTTTTTCTCCCTTGGCTGAAATAGCCTCTTTGGGCTGGACACCAGCCCACTAAGGGCTGGTGCGCCACCCTTTGGCTTCTTTGGTTCTCTCTCGGGTGCCCGGCCCTTCCCGGTAGAACTCCGAAACCCATTCGTCACTCCTGGTACTTTATTGGTAATGCCCGAAGACCTTCTGGAAGCCAAATGGACACTTCCTATATATCAATCTTCGTCTCCAGACCATTCCAAAAACCCTCGTGACGTTCGAGACCTCTTCTGGGACTCCTAACAACCATAGGTTACCAACATCAATAATTCAACTATACTGAAACGTCACAGAACCTTAAGTGTGCAGACCCTGCGGGTTCGAGAACTTTGCAGACATGACCTGAGACACTCTCCGGTCAATAACCAATAGCGGGAACTGGATTCCCATATTGGCTCCTACATATTCTATGAAGATCTTCATCGGTTGAACCTCGATGTCAAGGATTCAGTTAATCCCATATGCTATTCCTTTTGTCCACCGATATGTTACTTGCCCGAGATTTGATCGTTGGTATCTCCATACCTAGTTCAATCTCATTACCAGCAAGTCTCTTTGCTCATTCCATAACACAAGATCCCGTTACTAAATCCTTAGTCACATTTCTTGCAAGTCTTATTATGATGTTGTATTACCGAGTGGGCCCCGAGATACCTCTCCATCACACGGATTGACAAATCCGTGTCTTGATCCACGCCAACTCAACAGACACCTTCGGAGATACCTGTAGAGCACCTTTATAGTCACCCAGTTACGTTGTGATGTTTGATACACACAAGTTATTCCTCCGGTGTCCCGGAGTTGCATGATCTCATGGTCATAGGAACACATACATTGACTTGCAGAAAAAAGTAGCAATAAACTGACACGATCATATGCTACGTTCATAGTTTGGGTCTTGTCCATCACATCATTCTCCTAATGATGTGATCCCATTATCAAGTGACAACACTTGGCTATGTCTAGGAAACCTTAACCATCTTTGATCAACGAGCTAGTCAACTATAGGCTCACTAGGGACATTGTGTTGTCTATGTATCCACACATGTATTTGAGTTTCCAATCAATACAATTCTAGCATGGATAATAAACGATTATCATGAACAAGGAAATATAATAATGACCAATTTATTATTGCCTCTAGGGCATATTTTCAACACTCTCCCACTTTTACTAGAGTCAATAATCTAGTTCACATCACTATGTGATTGCAATGATTCCAGCACCCATACAGTTCTGGGGTTCGATCATGTCTTGCTTGTGAGAGAGGTTTTTAGTCAACGGGTCCGAATATTCAGATTCGTGTGTACTTCACAAATCTCTATGTCATACTGTAGATCCTTCTACCACGCTTCACTTGGAACAATTCCAAATGACTGCTCCAGTATACGAATCTGGTTTACTACTTAGAGTTATCTGGATTGGTGTCAAAGCTTGCATCGACGTAACCCTTTACGACGAACTCTTTTATCACCTCCATAATTGAGAAAAAATTCCTTAGTCCACTAGTTACTAAGGATAAATTTGACCGTTGTCTAGTGATCCATTCCTCGATCACTCTTTTACCCCTTGACAAACTTATGGCAAGGCACTTATCAGGTGCGGTACACAACATCGCATACTCTAGAGCCTACAGCTAAAGCATAGGGGACGAACTTCGTCCTTTCTCTTTCTTCAGCCGTGGTCGGGCTTTGAGTCTTACTCAATATTCACACCTTACAACACAGCAAATAACTCCTTCTTTGGCTGATCTATTTTGAACTCTTTCGAAATCTTGTCACGGTATGTATTCATTTGAAAGTTCTATTAAGCATTTTGATCTATCTCTATAGATCTTGATGCTCAATTTTCAAGTAGCTCAATCCAGGTTTTCCTTTGAGAAACACTTTTCAAACAACCATATATGCTTTCCAGAAATTCTACATCATTTCCGATCAACAATATGTCAACCACATATACTCATCAAAAATTCTATAGTGCTCCCACTCACTTCCTTGGAAATACAAGTTTCTCATAAACTTTATAAATCCAAAAGCTTTTGATCATCTCATCAAAGCGCATATTCCAACTCTAAGATGCTTACTCCAGTCCTTAGAAGGATCGCTGCAGCTTGCATACTTGTTAGCATCCTTTAGGATCGACAAAACATTCTAGTTGTATAAGATACAACCTTTCCTCAAGGAAACCGTCGAGGAAACGATGTTTTGACATCCTATCTGCAAGATTTCATAAATAATGCAGCAACTGCTAACATAATTCCAACAAACTTTTAGCAGTGCTACTAGTGAGAAAGTCTCATCATAGTCAACTCTTTGAACTTGTCGGAAACATCTTTGCCACAAGTCGAGCTTTCTAAATGATGAGATTTACCATCATCGTCCGTCTTCCTTTTAAAGATCCATCTGTACCTAACAGCCTTATGAACATCAAGTAGTTCTTCGAAAGTCTACACTTTGTTTTCATACATGCATCCTACCCCGGATTTCATGGCGTCGAGCCATTCGTCGAAATCCAGGCCCACCATCGCTTCTCCATAGCTCGTAGGTTCATTGTTGTTCAACAACATGACCTCCACGATAGGATAACCATACCACTCTGGAGCAGTACATTACCTTGTCGACCTACGAGGTTTGGTAGTAACTTGATCCGAAGCTTCACGATCACCATCATCATCCTTCCACTTCAACTAGTGTAGGCGCCACAGGAACATCTTCATGCGCCCTGCTACTCATTGGTTGAAGTGACAGTTCAATAACCTCATCAAGTTTCCACCATCCTCCCACTCAATTCTTTTGAGAGAAACTTTTTCTCAAGAAAGGACCCGTTTCTAAAAAAACATTTTTCTTCCGGATCTGAGATAGGAGGTATACCCAACTGTTCTCGGTGTCCTATGGAGATGCATTTATCCGCTTTGGGTTCGAGCTTATCAGGGTGAAAAAATTTCACATAAGCGTTGCACCCCCAAAATTTTAAGAATTGGCAGCTTAGGTTTCTCCAAACCATAGTTCATACAATGTCATCTTAACGGAAATACGTGGTGCCCTATTTAAAGTGAATGCACTTGTCTCTAATGCCTAACCCACAAACGATAGTGGTAATTTGATAAGAGACATCATAGTATGCACCATATCCAATAGGGTGCGGCTACGACGTTCGGACACACCATCACACTATGGTGTTCCTGGTGGCATGAGTTGTGAAAAAATTTCACATTGTCTTAAATGTTTACCAAACTTGCAACTCAGATATATATTTACCTCCACGATCACATCGTAGATATACTACCCTCTTGTCACGACGATCTTCAACTTCTCTCTGAAATTACTTGAACCTTTCAATAATTCAGACTTGTGTCTCATCAAGAAAATACACTTGTATCTCCTCAAATCATTAGTGAAGTAATAACATAACAATATCCACTGCATGCCTCGGCACTCATTGGGCTGCATACATCAAAATGCATTATTTCCAACAAGTCACTTTCTCGTTCCATCTCACTGGAAAAACGAGGCCTTTCAGTCATCTTGCCCATGTGGCACGATTTGCATGTCTCATGTGATTCAAAATCAAGTGAGTCTAAACAATCCATCTGCATGGAGTTTCTTCATGCGTTTACACCAATTTGCATGGTTCGCACGTCTCAAATGATTCAAAAACGAGTGATCCCAAAGATCCATCAGCATGGAGCTTCTTCATGCGTTTTATACCAGTATGACTCAAGCGACAGTGCCACAAGTAAGTGGTACTATCATTACTACTTTGTATCTTTTGGCATCAAATATTATGAACATGTGTAATACTACGATCAAGATTCAATAAACCATTCATATTAGGTGCATGACCATTGAAGGTATTATTCAAGTAAACATAATAATCATTATTCTTTTTAAATGAATAATCGTATTGCAATAAACACGATCTAATCATGTCCATGCTCAATGAAAACACCAAATAACATTTAGGTTTAACACTAATCCCGAAGGTAGAGGGAGAGTGCGATGTTGATCACATCAACCTTGGAATTACTTCCAACACACATCGTCACCTCACCCTTGCTAGTATCTGTTTATTCCGTACCTATAATTTTGAGTCACCAACACTTAGCAACTGAACTGGTATCTAATAGACTAGTGCTACTAGGAGTACTAGTAAGGTACACATCAATATCATGTATATCCAATACACATTCGTCGACTTTGTCAGCCTTCTCGTCTACCAAGGATCAAGGGTAGTGGTGCTTTAGTGACTGTTCCCCTCATATTAGAAGCACTTAGTCTCGGGTTTGGGTTCAACCTTGGGTTTCTTCACTAGAGGGGCAACTGGTTTGCCATTCATGAAGTCCCCTTCTTGCCCTTGCCCTTCTCGAAACTAGTGGTTTCACTAACCATCAACAATTGATGCTCCTACTTCATTTCTACTTTCGCGGTGTCAAACATCGCGAATAACTCAGGGGTCATCATCTCTATCCCTCACATGTTATAGTTCATCATGAAGCTCAGTAGCTTGGTGGTAGTGGCTTTGGAGAACTATGTCACTCACTATCTTATCTGGAAGATCAACTCCCACTTGATTCAAGTGATTGTAGCACTCAGACAATCTGAGCACATGCTCAACGATTGAGATTTTCTCCCTTACTTTGCAGGCCAAGAATCTTGTCGGAAGTCTTATACCTCTCAATGCGGGCACGAGCCTGAAATCCCAATTTCAACTTTTGGAACATCTCATATGCTGTGTGACGTTCAAAACGTCTTAGGTGCCTCAATTCTAAGCCATAAAGCATGACGTACTGAACTATCACGTAGTCATCAAAAACGTGTATGTCAGATGTTCAAAACATCCATAGACGACGCTCGGGGGGTAGCACACCGAGCGGTGCATTAATGACATAAGCCTTTTGTGCAGCAATGAGGACAATCCTCAGTTTGCAGACCCGGTCCGCATAATTGCTACTATAAACTTTCAACAAAGTTTTCTCTAGGAACATATCAAAAACAGTAGACCTACAGCGCAAGCTACAACATAATTTGCAAAGACATTTTGACTATGTTCATGATAATGAGTTCAATTAATCATATTACTTAAGAACTCCCACCCAAATTGACATCCCTCTGGTTAATCGAGTGGTACATGATCCAAATTCACTAACTCAAGTCCGATCATCACATGAGTTGAGTTTAGTTTCAATGGTGAACATCTCCATGTTGATAATATCCACTATATGACTCATTCTCGACCTTCTGGTCTCCTGTGTTCCAAGGCCGTGTCTGTACATGCTAGGCTCGTCAAGTTTAACCCGAGTGTTCCGCGTGTGCAACTATTTTGCACTCGTTGCCTGTGAAGGTAGAGTTTATCACACCCGATCATCACGTGGTGTCTCGAAACGATGAACTGTCGCAACGGTGCATAGTTGGGGAGAACACAATTTTATCATGAAATTTTAGTGAGGTATCACCTTATAATGCTACCCTCGTCCTAAGCAAAACAAGGTGCATAAAAGGATTAACAACTCATGCAGATCATAAGTGACATGATATGGCCATGAACTTGTGCTTCTTGATCTCCATCACCAAAGCTCCGGTATGATCTCCATCGTCACCGGTGCCACACCTTGATCTCTATAATTGTGTTGCCATCGAGGTTGTCGCGCTAACTATGATGTTACTACTAAAGCTACTGACTAGCGATAAAGCAAAGCATCTCCAAGCGCAAAATAATTAAAGACAACCCTATGGCTCATGCCGGTTGCCATAAAATCGACGTGCAAGTCATATTTAACTATTACAACATGATCATCTCATACATCCAATATATCATATCATGTCTTTGGCCATATCACATTTGTAAGTGCATCTAGTGCCCCTTAGTGATTTTGGTGGTTTGAAGACTTATAGGTTAAGTATCTAATGTGTTTATGAGTGTACACAGGATCTATAAGTCATTGAGGAGTTTGAGATATTTGAAGAATATCGACCCCTAAAAATATATATCTTCGGTTGAAGAAATTGGTCTGAAGCTGAAGAAATGAATCGCGAGGAATCTGCGATGAAATTGATATTCCTCATGAAGATACTGAAATTGAGGAATTCGGTGTGTCCTGAAGAAAATCACTTTGAAGAATTTGAAGCATGAAGATTTACTCTTTCTGTTTTATTTTCTTCGCATTTGAGTAATAGGAACACCGTACTGTTAAAGGGGGTCGAAGTTACACTTTGGAATGAATTTCCTCATGATGCTCAACACAAGCCTAATCCTATCAAAAGCCTCAAGTGAGGAATACGAGCGACATGAGGACTCTCACAGTTGAGGGTTCCGACCATTTCGATAACCGCGCCAAGTCATTGGTCTTATCCACTCCAACGGTCATATTATTTAAGGGCATTAGTGTCAAATCATGTCGGGATGCTCCTAGGCTACAAATAGCCACCCCCCACAACCATTAGTTGGTTGGCTTATCCGTTAGAAACTGACACTTGTCATAAGAGCAACCCAATTCCTCAGAGTCTTCGAGAGTAATTCATCAGTGAGGAAATACCCCATACACTGAAACCACAAACCAAACCTAGTGATTGAGCATCACTGAAGAAGTTGTTCCTGTGTGGGACTGAAGCCTTTTACCTTTGAGGACTGTGCATCCTCCACATGGTTAGGCGTCATGGTCTAGAGCTTTCCAGCAGTCAATTGTGGATTGTCGGGTGACCAAGTTTGTGATGGTTTGGAAGTCTGCCCTGAAGACTTACCACGAGTGTTGGGCGAGGACTGTGTTCTTAGCCCAAGGAGAACACGGTAGGGACTGTGTGTCCTTTGGTTTCAATACCAAGCCGCTCCAAACCAGATGTACGACTGTCACAGCAGTTGGAACTGGGTCATCAACGACTGTCTTCACTGAGAATCGGGTTCTAATTCCTCAACTCCTTACTTTCCTCGTATTATGTGTTGATGACTTCCACTCCTACTGTTTGAAGAATTTGCTGAAGACTTTCTCTGAATTTCCTCAACCCCAAATTCTTCATGTCAGTTAATCCTCATCTGTATTCTGCGTGCCTCCTCACTGTGCAATCTGTTTTCACATTTCTCACTCTGAAAAACTGCTGTTGTGAAACTTTGCACTTCTGATCCTTTACTGTTTCCGCTGTGAGTTAGTCCTCAGTGAGGAATTTCCTCAAAAGGAATTTCCTTAGTGATGAAATTCTAAAAATCTCCTATTCACCCCCCCTCTAGTCGATATAACGCACTTTCAATTGGTATCAGAGCAAGGTACTCCCTTGTTCTGTGTGATTTTGGTTTAACCACCTAGAGTTTTAGTTATGTCGACTGCAGGCATGTTTAAGGTGACTGCAGCATGTCCTACCTTCGAAGGAAAGAACTTTCCCTTCTGGAAGAACAAAATGCAAATGCATCTACAAGCTATTGATAATGATCTCTGGTATATTGTGGAACATGGCGTCCCCATCATCTCTGCTAGTGTCTCTGCTGCTGATGTGAAGAAATTAAAGCAACTCGGTTCTCAAGCGAAGAATATCATCTGTGGCCATCTGAGACCAGCCCAGTTTGGAAGAGTAAGTGCTTTGGGCTCTGCAAGACTGATCTGGGAGAGACTGTGCAAAGTAATTGAAGGAGTACCAACCCAGCGTGACTCTCGTGTTGATATTCTTCGCAACCTCTTCAATTGCTTCAAGAGACATGACAATGAAAGCTGCCAAGATACCTTTGATCGCCTCACTGACATATCAAATGAACTGCAAGCACTGGGAGCTCGAGACATCACGATCAAGAAGTTGTGAAGAAACTGCTCAGATCTTTGGATTCTTCATTTGATACTTTAGTTCTGATGATTCAAGAAAGACGAGACTACAAGATGCTTGATCCAGCTGACATACTCGAAAGGCTAAATACTCATTAATTCCAGCTAGAAGAAAAGAAAGATCTATATGGACCAAGCTATTCCAGACCACATGCACTGAAGGCTAGAGCAATTTCCTCATCTGAAGAAGAAGACACAGATGACAGCATTGGTGACCCTGAAGAATTTGGACAGGAGCTTGCAATGCTCGTGAGGAAATTCCACAGATTTACACGACGTGGCCAGTTTGGTAAATCTTCAAGAAGAGACATGAGGAAATCAGAATCTTCATCTAAGGACTACAAGAAACGAACCTGCCACAAGTGCAAGAAATCAGGTCATTACATTGCTGATTGTCCCTGTTGGGAAAAGGAATAAAAGAAGAAGAAATACAAGGATGACAGTTCTGATGACTCGAAGAAGAAGAAGAAATCTTCAAAATCCTCATCTTCAAAGCCCTCATTGCACAAGAAGACTAGTTTCAGAAAGGCTCGGGCACTTATTGGCAAGGAAATGGACTTAGAGGCAGAATCAGAGGAAGGTGATGAAGAAGAGGGTTCTGATGAAGACTCAGATTCCGGACAGGCTAGTCTTGCATTGGCAACCACTTTCGTCAGCAAGTCAATCTTCAATCTTGAAGAAAATGATTGCACCATCCACACTGATGACTATGCTGATGACTTCGCTCCAACCTATTGCTTCATGGCAAAAGGTTCAAAGGTACCAAATAATGCCTCCTCCTCTGATTCAAGTGACTGTGAACCTGATGATTATAAGAAACCCAGTTACAGTAAATTTGCTATCATTGCCACTAAACAACAAACTGCCCTGGAAAAGCTTCAGAAACTGCTAGATAAAAGTGATGATCTGTTGAATGATGAAATGAACCTTACCCAAATCGTCACTAAAGATGTAAAAAGTCTTCAGTCTAGATTTGATAATCTTCAGGATCGTTATGATACACTCCTCACTGATCATGAGAAGCTTTCCTATGAATTTCTTCAAAGGAAGCTTGATCTTGAGAAGCTGAGGATGTCTCATGATGATCTTCGTATGGAAAATGATTCATTACTAGCTCAACAGATCAGCGCTGGTCAAGTTGAATTCATTCCTCCATGTCTTAAATGCATTGAACGCGAAACTGCTAATTCCTCACCAGAATCATCAAATGCTACTATTACTACAAATTCTTCAACTGCACCTGTTGTGTCTATTTCCTCACTTGCGGAAAACACAAATGTTACTGATGAAAATGCAGGGTTGAAGGAATTTTACGTGACGGGCATATACAAAAGCCTCAAAGGACATCAAACCCTTTGTGATGTGCTCAAAAAGCAGATCTTGAACATGAACCCGAGGAAAGAAGGAATTGCCTTTGAGAGGAAATTAAATGTTGATGGATCTTATTGGAAACCTGAGCAGTATCCCAAAACCTCATGGGTTGCTGCTACTGGGCCTCCTTTTGATCCATCTAATCTAACTGGCTTTTCATGTGAATTATCCTATTCCTCAGATGAGTCATTTGACTCCAACTATAAACTGTTCAAAAATCAATCTGGTGAAGTATTTGCTCGATATGTTGGAACAAACTGCAGGAATGGCCCTCCCTTGAGGAAAATCTGGGTTCCCAAAAGTTGTCTTGAAAATCTTCAGGTGAATGTCCTCATGACACCACCACTGAAGAATCTGAACCCCAGATCAAATTCCTCAGGAGGACCAAAGTCTTCAAGAGGATCAAGATCCTCAACTAGTCAAAACTATGCTCGTACCTGTGCTAATGCGTCTAACATGCAGGGAAACTACAAGGAATATGAATATGCGCGTTACTCCTCAAATCATTATGTTCATAAATCCTCAAACCAGTTCTCTACATATTCATATGAGTACTTTAACCCCCCTACTATTAAGAGAAGTGCATTGGCTTCAATGCCACCTTTCTCATATGGTGCTCGCAGGATGATGAATGCTTTGCCACCCCTTCAGATGTGGGTGGTGAAGAAATCGAACTAATCACTTCTGCAGGTGAGGTCTCCAGATGAAAATCATCATCTGAAGAATTTGCTGGAGACCTGAGGAAATGCTTGATAGGACGCAAGCTAATGATTGATGAAATAGAAATATTTCACGCGTCCTTATATTTCTGTTAGGATGAAATTCTGATCTGATGAAATTAATATCATATTCTTTAAATCTGAAGCATATGAGATGGTAAGCTGTACTAATTCATCTGCAGGATGACAAACCCAAGAATACTGAGTGGGTTCTTGATAGTGGTTGCACACATCACATGACTGGTGATAAAAGCTTACTGATGAATATGCCACTAACTCCATCACCTCTGAAGCAAATCACATATGCTGACAAAGGTAAAAGCAAGGTATTGGGACTTGGCAAAGTGGCTATTTCCAAGGATAGGCATATGGACAAAGTGATGCTTGTTGAATCCCTTGGTTTTAACCTCATGTTTGTCTCGATGCTTTGTGACCTTGATATGATTGTTATCTTTGGTAGATATAGATGTGTAGTCATCATGGAATCTGACAGATCCAAAGTCTTTGAAGGTGTAAGAAGAGGGGATTTGTACATTGTTGATTTCTCTACAGGTCCTCAACCAGCCACTTGCTTACTAGCAAAAACCTTAGAAGGATGGTTGTGGCACCGAAGACTAGGTCATGCAGGCATGAGGAATTTGCACACGCTCGCGAAGAAGAAGCATGTCATCGGCATCGAATCACTTAAATTCCTCAAGAATCATCTCTGCGGTGCTTGTGAATCTGGGAAAATGACCAGATCCAAGCATCCCTCGAAGACTATCATGACCACTACACGTCCATTCGAATTGCTTCATATGGATCTATTTGGACCTACTCACTATGCCACACTAACCAATGCAGCATCTTTATATGGCTTCGTCATAGTTGATGATTATTCCAGATATACTTGGGTGCATATCATAGTGTATAAAACTGAAGTGCAGGAAATCTTCAAACGATTTTCTTCAAGGGCCTCGACGAACTTTGGCATCAAGATCAAACATATCAGGAGTGATAATGGAACCGAGTTCAAAAACACTGGTCTTGATGATTATCTTGATGAACTTGGTATTACTCACGAATTATCTGCTCCTTATACTCCTCAGCAGAATGGTGTCGTCGAAAGGAAGAACAGGACTCTGGTTGAAATGGCAAGAACTATGCTTGAAGAATATCAGACTTCTCGTCGCTTTTGGCCTGAAGCAATCAACACTGCATGCCATATCATCAACAGAGTATATCTTCACAAATTCCTCAAGAAAACCTCATATGAACTCCTCACTGACAAGAAACCCAATGTAAGTTATTTCAAAGTCTTCGGTGCAAAATGCTGGATTAGAGATCCTCACCATAGCTCAAAATTTGCACCTAAGGCACATGAAGGTTTTATGCTCGGTTATGGAAAGGACTCGCACACTTATAGAGTCTTCAACAACTATCACAACAAAGTTGTTGAGACTGTAGATGTGCGGTTCGATGAAACTAATGGCTCGCAAAGAGAGCAATTGCCTTCTGATCCAGATAAGATGTCTCCTGAGGAAGCAATAAAGCTCAAACCTACTGAAGACATTGTCCCCACTGAGGAAATTGGTGAAGAAACGATCCCCATCACTGATGAAAATCAAGAAGATGCTCCTGAGGAAATTGCACCTGAACCACTTCCTCATCCCAGATGAAATCCTCAACCAGCTCATCCGAGGATTGCAAATGAAGTAGAACTTGACAAAATCCTCAACGACATCAACGCGCCAAGTCCTCACACTCGCTCAAAAGCTTCACACTTAGTTAACTTTTGTGGCCATTCTTCCTTTGTATCCATCACAAAACCCTCAAAAGTTGCTGAGGCTTTTCTGGAACCGGAGTGGATCCAAGCTATGCAAGACGAACTTCTTCAATTCAAGCTGAATGATGTATGGGAGCTCGTGAAATGACCAGATCCTCGCAAGCACAAAATCATCGGCACCAAGTGGATTTTCCAAAACAAGCAAGATGAGGACGGTCAAGTGGTGAGGAACAAGGCACGACTTGTAGCCCAAGGCTACACCCAGGTTGAAGGAATAGATTTCGATGAAATTTTTGCACCTGTTGCTAGACTTGAAGCTATTCGAATACTACTTGCTTATGCTAATCATCCTAACATCATCTTATATCAAATGGATGTGAAAAGTGCATTCCTCAATGGTAAGCTTGAGGAAGAAGTATATGTTGCTCAGCCCCCAGGTTTTGAGGATCCAAAGAATCCAGACAAAGTCTTCAGACTCAAAAAGGCTCTTTATGGTCTCAAGCAAGCCCCTCGGGCATGGTATGATACATTGAAGGAATTCCTCATGAAGAAAGGCTTCAAACCTGATTCACTCGATCCAACTCTTTTTACTAAATCCTATGATAATGAGATATTCGTGTGTCAAATATATGTCGATGATATCATATTTGGATGTACTGACAAACGATACAGTGATGAATTTGCTTACATGATGAGTGAAGAATATCAGATGTCCATGATGGGGGAGCTTAAATTCTTCTTAGGTCTTCAAATTCGTCAACAAAGCAATGGAATCTTCATATCACGGGAGAAATACCTCAAGGATGTTCTGAGGAAATTCGACATGCATGAATGCAAAGGTGCCAAGACTCCAATGCCTACCAACGGCCACCTCGGCACTGATGAAAATGGTAAAGATTTCGATCAGCAGGTATATCGTTCTATGATTGGTTCTTTATTGTATCTAGGTGCATCTAGGCCATATATAATGCTTAGTGTTTTCATGTGTGCACATTTTCAAGCAAAACCGAAGGAATCACACCATAAGGCTGTGAACCATATTCTTCGATACTTAGCTCACACACCAACACTAGGATTATGGTATCCCAAGGGCTCAAATCTTCATCTGATAGGGTATTCTGATTCTTACTATGCTGGTGACCGTGTGGATTGCAAGTCAACCTCTGGCACATGCCATTTCCTTGGAAGATCACTAGTTTGCTGGTCCTCAAAGAAGCAGAACTGCGTATCACTCTCCACTGCCGAAGCTGAGTACATTGCTGCTGGTTCATGTTGTGCTCAATTACTATGGATGAAGCAAACCCTCAAGGACTACGGCATCAACATGAAGAATGTGCCTCTCTACTACGACAATGAGAGTGCAATCAAGATTGCATACAACCCAGTATAGCACTCGAAGACCAAGCACATCCAGATTCGTCGTCATTTTCTTCGGAACCATGTCCTCAAGGGCAATATCCTCATCGACCATGTGAAGACTGATGATCAACTAGCAGATATATTCACTAAGCCCTTGGATGAGAAAAGGTTTTGCAAGTTGCGGTGTGAGCTAAATATCTTAGAATCTTCAAATGTTTTGTAAAAACATGCACACATCCTAACACTTATGCAAAATTGATGACTTAGATGTGCAACACATGATGAATCAATTTTCTTCAACTGATGAAGAATGTCACTCTGAATGTGAAGAAATCAACGAAGAAATTGATTCTCAGGGCCCTACGACAATTGTACACGACATCTGTAATCAACATTCTTATATGGTGGGTCACGCCACCGCCCAATGTGAAATTCCTCAAGTTGATTTTCTTCAAATGTTCCACTTCCTCAAAATGTGTTTTTCTTCAAAACAGTTGTTCTTCATTGTGACGATTTATCACAAAATCTTCAAAAACACTTGATGACTTTCATTTGACTAGATAGACTGTGATTTCAAGTCCTCAACAGCATTCACTTATAGATATTTCTTCAAGTTGATATTTCTAGTAAGTGAATGTGATCGGACCCTACTTTCCCTCTATACTATATTCATCCAGTCTATTCAATTCTTCATATGCGTTCTATTTGAAACTTTGTTCAAAATCCTCATTGTGTCCTTGTCAGCTAATGATTTCGTAACGAAAATCCTCAAATCTTCAAAAATTGTTTCTTTAATGCACAGTAACTGAACCCCACTTCCCACGATCAGATAACCACGAACTCCACTATCTCCACCTCCTTGTTCGGGAACTACACGTGTCCTGCGGAGACGTAGAGGCAGGGGCTGTTTGGTCCGAAATCTTCGCGCCAACAGTAACTGTCTGCCTATAAATATGTCCCTATCCCCCTCGGCAAACTCTTCTTCGCTCCATCGCTCTCCTGCTACAGCAAACACCACCGAACCCTAGCGCCATCGCAGGTAGTCTCGTCGCCGGTGAGGAAGAGCTTCACTGCCTCGACTTCTCCGTCGCCGGAACCACGCCGGAGTCGGACCATCTTCGCCTGCCGCCGACGTAGACGTCCTCTGTCGCCGGGTTAGGGTGCATTGGACACGCGACCAAAGAGCCTCTCTACACAACTTCTCTGTGTTCTTCGTGTGCTCCTTCAAGGGTAAATAAAATCCCATTTTTACTGCAAGTTAGATCTACAATTTTACATCTTCTATGTGAAATATGTTTTTCCTCAAGAATCGATAAGCACTTGATTCCTCAAACACTGCCTATCACCACATCATTGATTAACTATACTAAGCATCTAAGATTTTCACGAGATTCCTCAATTGTGCGAATTTTCGGATCTGTACAACTCTGGAACCCAAGAACAGTATGCTTAGGCAAATTCCTCAACCACTGGTTAAATTCCTCAACTGTCAAACTTTTTCATTTTCTTCAAATCTGAGAATGCATATGACCTCTCCAAATTCCTCGCAACTATACTCTGTTCACACGTACACACATGTCAGCTGATGAATCTCTCGGTTCTCATCACATTAACTCATTTGCAGCGTTTCTTGAAGAAAATCTTCAAGTCTCATCAGAATCCTCAAGAGTTCAATCTCATCAGCAAAATCCTCAGCTGAAGAAAATGGAGGATGACAGAAAACAGAAGGGAGGAAAGAAACTTGAGCAAAACACAGCTGTGGATATCCCTGAGGATATTTACTTGGACTATTGCACACCTGATGAAAATGAGACAATGGCCAAGAGAAAGATACGGCTGCAGAAGATAGAACACCGACGGGCGAAGGAATGGAAAGAATACAGGTTTGTGACTGCCAAGTATGCGAAGAAATTCGCTGTGAAGCCCCCTGGCAAACGGGCCCCACTTGAGGCTCATCAAGTAGCACATTCCTCAAGCCTCAAGACCATTGATGACTATCCAAATGAGAAGGAAAAGCATCTGGCTAAGCTCAAGAAGCAGACAGAAGCTGCAGTGAGGAAATTCAATGAATCCTCAGCTACTGCCTCACCTGCAGCTACTTCCTCTGCCGTTGAGACCTCTGGTTCAGCAATTCCTCAACCGCAGTCTGTGCCGTCAAAGCCAAGGGCTCCAAAGCCTCAAGATAAGTCTGCTCAGGCATCAGTTACAAAACCCTCAGCGCCAAAACCATCAGCGCCAAAACCCTCAGCGCCAATCTCCTCAGCTCCAAAATCCTCAACACCACCACCAAAGCCTCAAGAGACACCAGTACAGAAGCAAGTCATGAAGCCTATGACCGCCAGCTTCAGCTCCTCACTCCCAGCTGCAACAAGCTCGGAGACAAAGTCTTCACCACCTCCTGTGAAGACTCAGGTGTCTGCTGAACGAGCAACTCTGCCGAGCCCCAGCAAAATCATCACCGTCACGTCTGCATCAGAGGGCAGTGATGAATATGATGATCAAACTCTGTAAGCCATCATCATAAACAAGCAGGAAAGAGTAGCTCAAGCATCAGGCAGTGCCATTCCTCTGGCCATGGACCCCAAGGTCCTCCTTGACTACATCAACATCTGGTATGAGGACCCAAACACTCCGCCTGATGATTTGAAACTTCCCCCTGGCATTAGCCACATGGTGGCCACTTTCATCAATGAAGCCAAGTGGAAAGAACAGCAGGCCAAGCAGGCCAAGGTAGCAAAGCTTAAAAAGGAGAAATTCCTCAAGCAGAATCTCCTCAGCTTGACGCCTGATGCACTCGTATCAATACAGGCAGAGCTGAAGAATTTGACTGACAAGTACTCCAAGCTGTCAAATCGTAAGAGCCTCAAGAGCAATTTCATCAAGCTGGCCACTAAAGCTGTTGATGACTACAACAAGAAGGCTGCACCTCCAGCACCAACTTCTCAGCCCTTGGTTGAGGAGCCAGCAGACGAATCTCCTCATGATGAGGAAACTCCTCAAGTTGAGGAAATCCACCAAGAAAGCCGTGCAGATGTACCGGCTATTGAAGAAATCAGCATGAAAGCTCCAGCTGATTAATCTGCTGCAGCTGATGAGACTGCCCCTGACCCAGCTCCTTCATCAAAGCAAGCTGATGACTCTGTTCCAGCTGGTTTCTCAAAACCAGCTCAAGAATCTGTCGAGAGAACCCCTTCACCAAAAGCTTCAAAGGTGAAGAAGATGACTCCGTCTGCATCAGACGTGAAGAAAACCAGGGCTGCTGAGAAGGAAGCCAAAAAGAGAAAGGCCTCCTCAGCAGAAGAAGAAACAGAGGCCAAGCGCCTCAAAGCACTTGAAGAGACTGCCCCTCTAGACCCCGTGCCCCTAAATGTCGCCCCTTCTTATGAAATGGTCGTCCTTGATGAACAAGCGAAAGGGGCAGATGAGGAAATGAAGGATGTTGCCGCTGAGGAACACACCGACGAAGAAATTCATATTGACGACAGTCCTCAGCCCTTCATTCCTCAGAAAGACACTGCTCAAGGATCAGCTGCACCAGCTGAAGAAACTACCTCTACCACCAAGCCAGCTGAGGAAGAACAAACTGAAAATCCTCAAGCTGATGAAATTCAAAGCTCTGAGCAAAATCTTCACAATGAGGAACAGGCTGACCCAACTCCTCCAACTGAGCAAGATGAAACTATTCCTCAGCCTGATGCACAGCCAGAGCAAGCTCCTCAGCCTGATGCACAGCCAGAGCAAGCCCCTCAGCCTGACGCCCAGCCAGAACCATCTCCTCAGCCTGAAGTACCAGCTGCTGAAATTCCTCACCCTGAGGAAAATGTTGAGGAAAATGCACCTGACCAAGACAATGCATTCGTCGTGCTCAACCCCGAGACTGTAATTGTTGTCTCCCCTCCTGTTCCTCAGCAAAATCTTTAGCCAGTTCAGCGTCAGCCATTCTCCAAGCGTCCAAAGTTTCAAAAGGAGAATTTCCTTCAAGAACGCATGTACTTCATTGGAGAGAACCCCTATGAAAAGCCTCAAATGAGGCATCTGAAGTTTTGGACTAGGACACAGATGAATTACTATGCCTCTGTGCTATGTGGACGAAACAAGATATTCCAGCACAGGCATATTCCTCACGTTGAACTTGAAACTATACCGTGCCTAGAGCCAGTCCTCAATGTACTCCATGATGCTAGTTTACTACCAATGTGCTCCGACATCTCTGACTGGAACAGCAAGCTAATTCTTCAGTTCTATGCCACTCTTCACATCTCTGGCAACCCAGAAGACATTAACACTTGGGTGTTTGACTGGATGACACAAAACACTCACTACAAGGCTCCTGCTACTGAGCTCCTCCGTGAACTGCCTGTACCAATTCCCTCAGAGGAGTGTGTGAAGCTTTATGGTGAGCGTGAGCTGCCCAATGGGATGATGGAAGTCCTCATGAAGCCTTTGGCTGAAGGAAAATCACCGAGAAAACCTTCCTCGTCCACGAGCTCAAGTATACACCCAGGTCTGTCTACAGAATCCTCTGCAGTGTGCTAGCGCTGATCAAAGGCCATTATGATGAAGAAGATGTCGTAGGCCTCATGAAGAATATCCTCTTCAACATCATTCATGGTATTCCTATCAACATCCATGATTTCTTCTTGAGGACTTTGGCCGACAATGCTATGTGTCCTTTTGACCACAAGATATATGCCCCATGGATCATGAGATTCATCAGGACAAGGACAGGCATCAACTTTCTCGCTGAATGCCAAAACCATGTTGGTTATATGCCTCCTATCCGGGTCAACAAGAAGACTTTCGAGCCCATTGAAGGAAAAGGCAAATCAGTAATGGAAGAAGGCAGTAGGCCCCTTGATGGCCAGTTCAGAGAGCCAGAAGCTTATTCTTCATGGGATGATACTGAGACTCGTCCGGCAAGCCCCGTTCCTCCTCGAGTGATGAATACAAGAGAGCTCCTCCTCAGTCTTCACTAGAAGGTGGATCGCAATCACAAGTGGGTCAAACGCCAGTTTGGCGCCATTATGAAAACCCTCACTGAAACACATAACTCTGTGAAGCTCAACCATCACTATCTGCATGAGGTTTTTGATCGCACCTGGGCTACAATTGCACATCTGAAGACTCAGATTGAGCTTGAAGAAATGGACTTTGAGAGAGACTTTGACTGGTCGTGGCCTCCCAAGAAGAAGTTCAGGCCCATTCCAGTTCTAGACCTTGAAGACAGCTCCTTTTCTTCATTCCGCACTGCTGAAACTGATGAAGAACAGCTCGACACTGCTACCGGTCCAAGGAAGAAGACTACTCCCAAGAAGCGTCACGGCTCTTCCTCAGCCGCCAAGAAGTGAAGTCTTCATGGGTGTTAGTCCTCAAGTTTGTCCCTTTTTGTCACTTGATGACAAAGGGGGAGAAACTTGAGAATAAGTATTCAAACGGGATATTTTTGGGGCTTATGAACTATATTTAAGTTACAAACTCTTGGCTCTTCTGAAGTTTTTATGTAATGAGTTGTAACTTAAGCCCGATGGTACTCTGACGCTTTTGAACGTTTTTCTTCGCATGCTTATTCCTCAAGTTTTAATGCACGCATGCTGGAACTCGTCAGATACCATTTGTCATCATGCATTTTCATTTTCTTCATATGATATGTTACATGTATGCATGATTTACAAGACTCAGGGGGAGATCTCCATGATATAAATCATCAATGTGCATTTGCTGTGAAAAGCAAAATCCTCATGATATGCACATCTTCAGGGGGAGTCTCTCTGAATCTTGATTTCAAATTCCTCAAATGAGTATTTACACTTCATATTTTTGATCCATGTTGAAGACTTAACCTAATTGTCATCAACCACCAAAAAGGGGGAGATTGTAAGTGCATCTAGTGCCCCTTAGTGATTTTGGTGGTTTGAAGACTTATAGGTTAAGTATCTAATGTGTTTGTGACTGTACACAGGATCTATAAGTCATTGAGGAGTTTGAGATATTTGAAGAATATAGACCCCTAAAAATATATATCTTCGGTTGAAGAAATTGGTTTGAAGCTGAAGAAATGAATCGGGAGGAATCTGCGATGAAATTGATATTCCTCATGAAGATACTGAAATTGAGGAATTCGGTGTGTCCTGAAGAAAATCACTTTGAAGAATTTGAAGCATGAAGATTTACTCTTTCTGTTTTATTTTCTTCGCATTTGAGTAATAGGAACACCGTACTGTTAAAGGGGGTCGAAGTTACACTTTGGAATGAATTTCTTCATGATGCTCAACCCAAGCCTAATCCTATCAAAAGCCTCAAGTGAGGAATACGAGCGACATGAGGACTCTCACAGTTGAGGGTTCCGACCGTTTCGATAACCGCGCCAAGTCATTGGTCTTATCCACTCCAACGGTCATATTATTTAAGGGCATTAGTATCAAATCATGTCGGGATGCTCCCAGGCTATAAATAGCCACCCCCACAACCATTAGCTGGTTGGCTGCTCCGTTAGAAACTGACACTTGTCATAAGAGCAACCCAATTCCTCAGAGTCTTTGAGAGAAATTCATCAGTGAGGAAATACCCCATACACCGAAACCACAAACCAAACCTAGTGATTGAGCATCACTGAAGAAGTTGTTCCTGTGTGGGACTGAAGCCTTTTACCTTTGAGGATTGTGCATCCTCCAAACGGTTAGGCGTCATGGTCTAGAGCTTTCCAACAGTCAATTGTGGATCGCCGGGTGACCAAGTTTGTGAGGGTTTGGAAGTCTGCCCTGAAGACTTGCCACGAGTGTTGGGCGAGGACTGTGTGTTCTTAGCCCAAGGAGAACACGGTAGGGACTGTGTGTCCCGAGACTATGTGTCCTTTGGTTTCAATACCAAGCCGCTCGAAACCAGATGTACGACTGTCACAACAGTTGGACCTGGGTCATCAACGACTGTCTTCACTGAGAAATGAGTTCTAATTCCTCAACTCCTTACTTTCCTCGTATTATGTGTTGATGACTTTCACTGCTACTGTTTGAAGAATTTGCTGAAGACTTTCTCTGAATTTCCTCAACCCCAAATTCTTCACGGCAGTTAATCCTCATCTGTATTCTGCGTGCCTGCTCACTGTGCAATTTGTTTTCACATTCCTCACACTGAAAAACTGCTGTTGTGAAACTTTGCACTTCTGATCCTTTACTGTTTCCGCTGTGAGTTAGTCATCAGTGAGGAATTTCCTCAAAATGAATTTCCTCAGTGATGAAATTCTAAAAATCTCATCTTCACCCCCCCCCCCTCTAGTCGATATAATGCACTTTCAACATCACATGCATACCCTGCAAAAACAAGTTAGACGTCCTCTAATTTGTTGTTGCAAGTTTTACGTGGTTGCTATGGTATCTAGTATGATCGCATCTTACTTACGCAAAACCACAACGGTGATATCCAAGTTGCTATTTAACCTTCTCCAAGGACCGCCTCTGTCAAATACGACTCTACTAAAGTAGGAGAAACAAACACCCGCCAGTTATCTTTATGCAACAAGTTGCACGTTAGTCTATGAAACCGATCTCTCGTAAGCATACGAGTGATGTTGGTCCTGGCCGCTTCATCCAATAATACCGTCGAATCAAGAAAAGGCTAAGGAAGGCAGCAATCTGAATATCAACACCCACAAACTCCTTTGTGTTCTACTCGAGATGTCATCTACGCATAGACCTAGCTCATGATGCCACTGTTGGGTAACGTTGCATGGGAAACAAAAAATTTCCTACGCACACGCAAGATCTATCCATGGTGATGATCATCTACGAGAGGGGAGTTCGGATCCACATACCCTTGTAGATTTCTAAGAGGAAGCGTATATAACACTGTTGATGTAGTCGAACATCTTCGTGATCCAAATCAAAGTCCGTCTCGCGATCTCATCACGAACCGTCCCGCGATCTCATCACGATCCATCCCGATTTAGTGTTGAACGGACGACACCTCCGTGTTCAACACACATGCAGCTCGATGATGATCTCCGCCTTCTTGATCCAGCAAGAGAGACGAAGAGATAGCTGAATTCTCCCCTAGCACGATGATGACAAGATGATGTATATACTTCTCGCTCCTCGTTGGTTACCCCAAGTGGAAGGTTGAGATGTAGTCAGCAACAAGTTTCCCCTTACATGCAGACTGTAAGGTTTATTGAACCAGGAGGACTCCGAGGATCAACAAGTAGGTGTCTCCTACCCTGGCGCTAGCAGAAGACGTGGACCTACACACACACAAAGCTTAAAAATAAAGATACAATGATGTTGCTACACTAGTAACAAGCATCAAGACCACTAAAACTGAAAGTAAAAACAAATTGGGTTGCCTCCCAACAAGCGCTTTCTTTTATGCCTTTCAGCTAGGCATGGTGCAAAAAGATCAAGTATTATCAACTCCATAAGAATAGCTTGCCCGAATGACGGACTCATAAGGTAACTTAATCTTCTTTCGAGGGAAGTGTTCCATTCCCTTTTTAAGGGGAAATTGGAATCTAATGGTCCCTTCTTTTATGTCAATGATAGCACCAACGGTGCGGAGAAAAGGGCGTCCCAAAATAATTGGACATGAGGTATCACACTCAATGTCCATAATAAGAAAATCAACAGGCACATAATTATCATTGACAAGAATAAGAACATCATCAATTCTACCTAAAGGTTTCTTTACGAAAGAATCAAAAAGACGAACACCAAAAGAACATGGATCAAAAGGTTTCAAATCAAGCATATCATACATTCTTTTGGGCATAACGGAGGCACTAGCTCCACATCACATAAAGCAAAGCAAGAGATATTATTCAATTTAATCTTGACCATAGGATCCCAACCATCTTCGAGTTTTCTAGGAATAGAAGTCTCTAACTTGATTTTCTCCTCCCTAGATTTGATAAGAGCATTGGTAATATGCTCGGTGAAGGCAATATTGAGTGTACTAGTGTGGGGGTAATTAGCCACTCTTTGCAAAAAAAAGGTGATAACTTCTGAAAGACTACAATTGTCAAAATCAAGGTTACTACCATTAATTAAAGTGGTAGTAATGTCATGTAAGCTCATTATTTTGGTAGTCTCTAAATTCAAAGGAACTTCTTGTCCTATATTTGAGGTATTAGCATCACCATTAATAGGTCCATTGGGACTAGGGGTGTGATCGGTGCTAAAAGTTTTGAGATCCTCAATAACTTGTATAGTAGTAATGGTAGTGTGTGTAGGGAGGCTCTTAATCCTATCTTCCTCTTATTTTTCTCTAGCCCATCTATCATTAAGTTTGACTAGCATTCTTATGTTGCATTAATTTGGACTTTGATAGCATTCATGGGTGTGGTGTTCCTTTCATCAAGGGGGGAAGTTTTAATTTTAAGCATCTCTACATCATGAGCTATGTTGTCCACCTTCAAAGAGAGACTATATAATTTGTTTAATTTCTCTTCTACACTCTTGTTGTAGGCTTTTTGAGAAGTGATAAAGTCTTTAAGCACGCTCTCTAATTCAGAAGTGGAGTGTTTGGTGCTAGGATAATTGTTGTTGTTCCCATAGTTGTTGGATGGGAACGGTCTAGGATTGCTACCAAAATTACTCCTATAAGCATTATTATTAAAGTTGTTCCTGGAGATAAAACTAACATCAACTTGCTCTCTTTCTTGAGCAACCAAAGAATATAAAGGAACATCATGAGGATCACTAGCAGCTTGCTTATCGAGTAAAGTCATGATCATGTCAACCTTATCAGTAAGGGAGGAGATCTCCTCAACAGAGTTTACCTTCCTACTTGTTGGAGCTCTCTAGGTGTGCCATTGAGAATAATTTGTCATCATCTCATCGAATAGCTTTGTGGTAGCACCAAGTGTAGTTGACATAAAGGTTCCTCCCGCGGCTGAGTCTAACAGATTTCGCAAGGTAAAGTTCAATCCTGCATAGAAAGTTTGGATACCCATCCAAGTAGTCAAACCATGTGTAGGGAAATTCTTAACAAGAGATTTCATATGTTACCAATCTTGAGCAATGTGTTCATTATCTAGTTTCCTAAAATTCATAATGTTACTTCTTAACTGGATAATCTTAGCAGGCGGGTAATACTTCCCAATAAAAGCATCTTTGCACTTATCCCAAGAATCTATGTTATTCCTAGGCAAAGATTGAAGCCATACTTTAGCTCCTCCTCTCAAGGAGAAAGGAAAAAAGCTTAATTTTAACAATATCACCATCTACTTCTTTATATTTTTGCATATCACAAAGCTCAACTAAATTGTTCAAGTGCAAACGAGCATCATCTCCAGCACCGGAGAATCGATCTTTCATAACAAGGTTCAGTAAAGCAGGTTTAAGCACTAGGAGTGCCTATCAAGTCATTGTTGTTGTGACTAGTAAAGTCACACTACTTGGTGTTCCCAGTGGAACCCATAGCAGCAGCAAAAGCAAGAACAAAGCAACTAATTTTTTTGTGGGTTTTGGTATAAGACTCTAAAGCAAAAACTAGAAAGTAAACTAACAATAATAAAAAGCAAAAGTAAAAGATAGTGTGCAACTCCCCTATCTTGAAGACTGGAGTCCCCGGCAACAATGCCAGAAAACTAGCTTGATGACAAGATGATGTATATACTTCTCACTCCTCATTTGTTACACCAAGGGGAAGGTTGAGATGTAGTGAGCAGCTAGTTTTCCCTTACATGGAGACTGTAAGGTTTATCGAGCCAGGAGGAATTTGAGGATCAACAAGTAGGTGTCTCCTACCCTGGCGCTAGCAGAAGACGTGGACCTGCACACACACAAATAACTTTGCTCCCAACGAGTATAGAGAGGTTGTCAATGTCTCCGGCCTTGTAGTTTGCAAAGGATCAAAACACAAGAGGAAATAGTGATAGAGAATGCAACGGAAAAGTAAATTAAAGCAGTAAATGATGGAGGTGTAAGAAATGGTGGTGATATGGGCCGGATTTACATGATGTTCACTAGTGATGTCTCTCTCACAAAAGACGATAAACAACTATGCTTGGGTAAACAAACTACAGCTTGGCAAATGACAGAACTATAAATGCACCGCAATGCTAATTATGCTACTTGAAAATTAGAGGCTCAATAGTAATGGGCAGTACGCCAAGACAAGTAGATCATTTATTCATCAACATCTACTTACTAATCATCCACCTTGAGATATCTATCCAGAACATCTCACTCGTATTAAGTTGCGAGCCCCACCCAAAGTGTAAACTCAAAGCAAGGGACAACTACATTAACGAACTATGCGTAAGGTAAACAATCCTTGCAACCGTGGTCACAAGCACCGTTGTTTTATCCCTAGTAGCAAAAGCACATCCCCTAGTCTCATGTTTCTGTCACTCAAGCTAGACATCAGGGGGCATGAACCCACAATCATGCATAATGCTCCCTCTTGGAGTTACAATCTACTACTCAGCCAAAGCAATAAAGAGCAACGGAGAACATGCATGAATCACTAAACAACATAATATAAAAGTATAATCGAATATATAACTCATAATAATATGAACATAATATCATAATCCATCGAATCCCAACAAACCGACCATACCAATAGCATGAAAATTACATAGATGCCTTGATCATGTAGGGCAGCTCACAAGGGATAATCATGGAAGCACAAGATTGGAGAGAAGACATCACATAGCTACTATTCATCGACTCATGGTCTAACGAGGACTACTCACGGCACGTCCGGGAAGCATCCATGGCGGCAGAGAAACTCCCGGAGGTCAGTCCTCCCTCCGGCAGGGTGCCGGGAAGAGGTCTCCTGACACTTTAGATCTCGAAAGCGCTGCGGTGGTGGAAAGATGGAGAAATTCACGATTCTGGATCCCGTATAGGGTTTTCCTTGTCGAGGGGTAAATATAGGCGATAGGAGGGCACGAGAAGGTGTGGGACCCACCCAGGCGGCCTCCCGGCGTGGCCTGGGGGTGCGTCGCGCCCACAGGTCGCCTGGGTGGCCCCTGGCCCCCTTTCGTGCTGCGTGAAGCTTTTGGTGCGCTGATTTTTATATATTTTTCTCGGGATTTTTGGGGCTCTCGAAAATTAGGTAAAAGCCCCTGTGAAAAAGACATCAACAGATAGAAACTGGCACAGAGTGCACTGAGTTAGTAGGTTAGTCCAAATATGTGTAAAAGTATATAAAAGTGTAGCAAAACATATAACAATGTCACCCAAAAGATCATGGAACAAGCAGAAATTATAGATACGTTTGGGACGTATCAACATCCCCAAGCTTAATTCCTGCTCGTCCTCGAGTAGGTAAATGATAACACAATAATTTTTGTGGTGATATGCTGACACACATATAAGAACTTCGAAGTAAAGCAATTAAGATATGCAATTCAAGTTAAGACAATAATAAGCAAGAGTCTATATATAGTATTGAAATTAGCAAAGTAAGAACATAAAGGTGCAAGAGCTCTCGCTGTCCGTGACTCGAATGTCTCCAAATGGTGGCTGCGTGCAAGAAGTGGGAGATTGTTTTAGAGATAAAATATATTTTTAATTGAGAACTCAATCTACTAAACCTCCCACTTGGTCTCCTTCGGAATCTTATTTTGACTCATCCCCAGACCACTAGTCAGGCACAAGTCAAAATGATCCTCTCCCTTTCGACTTTGAGCACTCATGCAATGGATGAGCGTAAGCAAGATATGTTGGCACTTAGGACGACAAATAGAATAATGATGGGGAAGGAAGACAAAAAGGTGTGAAAAGCTCACATCAATGAGGACAACCATAGGTGAGAGAAAGCCAAATGATAGATATGATGTGAGGAGTAGGGATTACCATGCAAAGGATGCACATATGAGCTAAGGTAAGCTCTCTAATGGATCTAGTGGGGGTGCATCTAACTTGCTTGCTCATGAAGACCTAGAGCTCATTTTAGGAGGCTCATCATTGGAATATTCAAGCCAAGTTCTATAGTGTAAGGGTCCCCACATAGTTATGCATGAATGATAATCTCTATGTAGTACAAATATGGTAAACACTTTCCATCAGTAGTCTCATAAAATCCTTCACTCAGCCTCCTCCAACGCCGTTCATTAACAAAACCATCCTACGGCATGATGCATTTTCACGTCTCTCCTTTTTAACTCCCCTAAAATTAAGCTAAATCCACCTAATAAATGCTAATTAACCTGTCGTTCACAAAAACCAGATCCCACCACGAGCAAGAGTTGGTTGCCATATTCTACCCTAGCGGCGGTGAGAACTCCTTGTTCCACTCGACGGCGGCAGTAGTGCACCTCCATCGTCCCTACTCTCCACCCTTCATTGTTTATCATTGATTTACCCATGAAATATCACAGGTTATTCTAACTTTGAATTATGTATATGTTTTAGAGCCGAAGGTAGCAGCTATGGAAGAAGAAGCTCCCAATCTGCCTGCTGCCTAGCCCACCATATCCATCCCATCATGGTGAACATCAGCGTCGACGGCCTCGTCAAGGCGGTCATGGTGTCCCATCGTTGAGAATTTTGTCGTGGGTGCAAGCTATACATTCGTTCACCGTTTTGGCTTCGGCGTCTCCAGAAGAACTTTCTTGTCAAGGTGATCAGTGTGCTCCTCTAACACATCTAGATATGCATGATCAATACAACACTTGATCGTGGGATGGCCAATGCATGCATCCATCCGATGCCATCGACCAATGTACCTAGCATCTGGATGCTTCCAAGATTTGAAGAATTGTGAACCATATAATGAAGCACATGGAATTTTCCATTGAAAACTAAATAAAAAATTGGTCCAAGCCAACTTATAGTATATTGATAGAAGGAAGAATATATTTAGGTACTAGGAGACATAACGTATTCAAGGTTGAATCATAATACATGTTCTTTAAAAGGAAGTGCAATACGTGTGTTGTTTCGGAACAGAAGCACATTTATTAATAATACGAAGCATAACACACCAAAAGTTGAAGCATGTAATAGAGACCACCAACACACATATCTATAAAATTGAAGCAAATTTTGCTCACAATGCTTTACATCGCTGTAAATATTTGGGGCAGTACTGGGCGTCGGCGCGTCGACGCGAACGCTCGCGCCGGTCGCAGCCCGGCCGTCAAATCTGCGGGGCACACCGTTAGATCTATCCATGCAACAACTTTTTCTCGATGTAGGAAATTTCGGCCATGATACAGCAATTTTCGTCCACGGTTGCAACAAAAATATGGTTGTAGCAAAAAACATCAACGTGATCGTAGCAAAAAAACGACGTTGATGATGCGTCGTAGCAAAACAAAATGTGGGTTGTAGCAAAAACAATCTTGTGACCTCGGATTGCAACTCTCACAAATGTGTATGCAACTTTTTTAATGAATGGTTGCAGCAAAAACTGATAGCGGTTGCAAAAAATTCGACAAACTCGGGTTGCAACTAAACTTGGATGCAGCTTTTTTAGTGGACAAAATTTAGCAACAATAACCAACGTTTGCAGCAAAAATCATGTCAGTAGTAGCAAAAAAATAACGGTTGCAACGAAAAATAACGTCTCGCAAAACAAAAAGAAGGGAGGGTCCACGCGCGGGATCGCACGACGCGCGCGAGACCGGTCGAAGCGTTCGGACGGTGCGCCGTGCCAAAACATTTCTCAATTTTTTTGTCGCTTCAGAAGCAATGGAGGATACATTGGAAGCAAAATGTCGTTCATAACGAAGCGTACTAGAGAACCTAGCAAGGCTAGTGTGCTAAGGTAATTAATATGTTTCCTTCAAATGCAAAATCAGTTTCCAAAAGTTGAGCATCCAAGAGTGATTTTCGGAAGCAATCAAACCACAATATACGTCAATTGGATGTGTTTTGAAAACTCCACATTAATTGGTTTCTGTTTTGGAAAGTCCAAACTGGGATGGGTAGCATGCATCGTTGCTTCATCCACCATTCACACAGGCTCACATCTAACGGTGACAGAGTGGTCTCGTAAGATGCTAGGGATCAGTAGTGTGATCCCTAGTGGTGCCCTACAAATATAGCAATGGAGTACGAGTGTGGATCTTTCAAAAGCAATAGTAGTGTTGCCCCCTTCTCTCTTTTTATTTATTTATTTCTTTTTCTTTTTCTTTTCCCTTTTATTTTTATTTTCTTGTGGCCTCTTTGGCTCTTTCTTTTATCTCTCATTTGTCCTCTTTGGGATCTTTACATTTGTCCTCTTTGGGATCTTTTCCTCACTTAAGGGCAACACTCTATGTTTTACAAGAATAAAAGAAGATCATCACACTTTATAAGAAGTACTCAACATAAATAAAAGTGAAAACTACCATGATGTATGCAAATGTATGCCTCTGCCAGTGTAGCAGGGTATGCAATGAAACTAGCGCGTCATGTAGCAATAATATGGGCAATGCCCAACTATCATGCGACTCCTCGATCAAGCAAAAGCATGTATGACATGAAGATCAAGTCATAAGATGGTGGATGTTGCATGGCAATGTATCTCGGAAAGGCTATGGGAATGCCTTAATAGGTAGGTATGGTGGTTGTTTTGAGGAAAGATATAATGAGGCTTATGATGACACAGTGTATCGTGCCAAGGGTTTGGATGCACCGGCGAAGTTTGCACCAACTCTCAAGATGAGAAAGGCCAATGCACGGTACCGAAGAGAATAGCAAAATATGGATGGTGGAAGTGCCAACAATCAAATACTCACATTAATCCGAAGAACTCATACACTTATTATCGGTAACTCTCTATGTAGTTAGGAAATTCGCAAAGAGACAAGTACCCCGACGAGGATTGTTTGGGGGTTTGGTTTGGTTATCCTTGTGCATCCTCAACCCATGGTAACGTGAGGGTACTCTATATATTCCAACCCCTCGAGAGGTTAGCGATCAATTTAGTAGCTAGAGTTCTCAACTAATTTTTAGTTTTTGAAAAACTCACGGATTTCCCAAAATACGACACCTATCACTAATAGGATCAAGCTCTTGGCACCAACGGTCGAAACATTACTCAAATCAATACCTCAAAACTATTGCAAGTTACTACTATGCTTAAATAGGAACCTCAATTACCTACTCATGGAAGACACACAACTCAGTGCAACAAGCCAACTCTCTAAACAAGATAAGAATGATAACTCAAGAGTTCCAAAAGCAACCTAAATAAAAGCACTTAAAAATATATAGCATGAAAAATAAGAGATAAGCATGACGGTAGCTATGTAAAGATAAAGAACACACATAAAAGATAAGCATGAAAACCTATGTTGTATTCTATAGTGGAATGGAGCGTGTTTCTCTCCCAAACAAGGTAGGCTAGGTTCCAACTTGTTATGAACAGCAAGCAAAACTAAAAAAAACTAAAAATAAAGAGCGGGACTCTCCAAGTATAGCACATAACATATGAAGTGATAAAAATATAGCATGGAGATGGACGAACTGATGATTGTTTATAGAGAAGGGGGTGCACAGGGGCATCCCCAAGCCTAGACGCTTGAGTCTCCTTGAATATTTCTTGGGGTGCATGGGGTATCTCCATGCTTGAGCGCTTGACACTCCTCGATCCTCTTTCATCATCTTCCATCGCATACTTGAAAACTCCCTTCATACGAAACTCATCATAAGCTGATTAGAGTGGTTAGTACCCATGATAAAATAATTCATTACCTACTAGAAATAATGATTTTCATGAAAATATATTGTTTATCCTGATTTACAAAAGGTTTTTGCAAAGGAAAAGCAAGCTTAAGATTTGCAAAATAATGAAAATGCAAAACATGGCAGAATCTATGAAAAATAAAACAGCAGGTAGTAAATACTTTTTTCGGGGTACTTCAGCAACTCAAATAGAAAACCTCACGACAGATTCCAGAAAGACAATTTTATAGAGCATGCTTTCAAAACAAATCAGATTAAAAAGATGATCTGGTGATTTTTAGCAAATTTTCCCGTCAAGCAGACATAATCTGTTTCTGGACAGCATGTCACAACTTTTGAACTTTCTTGCAATCGAAGGCTAAAACTTGGCACAAAGCTTAAAAATAAAGATACAATGATGTTGATACAGTTGTAACAAGCATCAATACCACTAAAACTGGAAGTAAAAACAAATTGGGTTGCCTCCCAACAAGCGTTTTCTTTTATGCCTTTGAGCTAGGCATGGTGCAAAAAGATCAAATATTATCAACTCCATAAGAATAGCTTGCCCGAATGACGGACTCATAAGGTAACCTAATCTTATTTTGATAGAAGTGTTCCATTCCCTTTTTAAGGGGAAATTGGAATCTAATGGCCCCTTCTTTCATGTCAATGATAGCACCAACGGTGCGGAGAAAAGGGCGTCAAAAAATAATTGGACATGAGGGATCACACTCAATGTCCATAATAAGAAAATCAACATGCACATAATTATCAATGACAACAATAAGAACATCACCAATTCTCCCTAAAGGTTTCTTTATGGAAGAATCAAAAAGACGAACACCAAAAGAACATGGATCAAAAGGTTTCAAATCAATCATATCGTACATTATTTTGGACATAACGGAGGCACTAGCTCCAACATCACATAAAGCAAAGCAAGAGATATTATTCAATTTAATCTTGACCATAGGATCCCAACCATCTTCTAGTTTTCTAGGAATAGAAGTCTCTAACTTGATCTTCTCCTCCCTAGCTTTGATAAGAGCATTGGTAATATGCTCGGTGAAGGCAATATTAATTGTACAAGTGTGGGGGTCTTTAGCCATTGTTTGCAAAAAGGTGATAACTTCTGAAAGACGATTGTCAAAATCAAAGTTACTACCATTAATTAAAGTGGTAGTAATGTCATCTAGGCTCATTCTTTTGGTAGTCTCTAAATTCAAAGGACCTTCTTGTCCTATAGTTCAGGTATTAGCATCACCATTAATAGGTCCATTGGGACTAGCGGTGTGATGGGTGCTAAAAGTTTTGAAATCCTCAACAACTTGTATAGTAGAAATGGTAGTGTGTGTAGGAAGGCTCTCAATCCTATCTTCCTCTTCTTTTTATCTAGCCCATCTGTCCTTAAGTTTGGCTAGCATTCTTATGTTGTCATTAATTTGGACTTGCATAGCATTCATGGGTGTGGTGTTCCTTTCCTCAAGGGGGGGGGGAGTTCTAATTTTAAACATCTCTACATCATGAGCTATGTTGTCCACCTTCAAAGAGAGACTATCTAATTTGTCTAATTTCTCTTCTACACTCTTGTTGAAGGCTTGTTGAGAAGTGATAAAGTCTTTAAGCGCGCTCTCTAATTCATAAGTGGAGTTTTTGGTGCTAGGATAATTGTTGTTGTTCCCATAGTTGTTGGATGGAACGGTCTAGGATTGCTACCAAAATTACTCCTATAAACATTATTATTAAAGTTGTTCCTTCAGATGAAACTAACATCAACTTGCTCTCTTTCTTGAGCAACCAAATAATTTAAAGGAATAGGAGCCTTTCCTACTGTCTTACACTAAAAAAACAGGAGCTTGCTTAGTGGGAAAAGTCATGATCATGTCAACCTTATCATAAAGGGAGGAGATCTCCTCAACAGAGCTTACATTCCTACATGTTGGAACTCTCTCGGTGTGCCATTGAGAATAATTTGTCATCATCTCAGCCAATAGCTTTGTTGCAGCACCAAGTGTAGTTGACATAAATGTTCCTCCCGCGGCCGATTCTAACAGATTCCGCGAGGTAAAGTTCAATCCTGCATAGAAAGTTTGGATAAGCATCCAAGTAGTCAAACCATGTGTAGGGCAATTCTTAACAAGAGATTGCATACGTTCCCAAGCTTGAGCAACGTGTTCATTATCCAGTTGCCTAAAATTCATAATGTTACTTCTTAACTGGATAATCTTAGCAGGCGGGTAATACTTCCCAATAAAAGCATCTTTGGACTTATCCCAAGAATCTATGCTATTCCTAGGCAAAGATTGAGGCCATACTTTAGCTCCTCCTCTCAAGGAGAAAGGAAAAAAAGCTTAAGTTTAACAATATCACCATCTACTTCTTTATATATTTGCATATCACAAAGCTCAACAAAATTGTTCAAGTGCAAAGCAGCAGCATCTCCAACACCATAGAATTGATCTTTTATAACAACGTTCAGTAAAGCAGGTTTAATCTCATAGGACATAGCTCTAGTGGGGGGAGCAGGAATAGGAGTGCAGATAAAGTCATTGTTGTTGTGACTGGTGAAGTCACACTACTTGGTGTTCTCAGTTGAACCCATAGCAGCAGCAATAAGCAAGAGCAAAGCAACCAATTTTTTTGTGGTTTTTCGTATAAGACTCTAAAGCAAAAACTAGAAAGTAAACTAACAAGACTAAAAAGCAAAAGTAAAAGATAGTGTGCAACTCCCCTATCTTGAAGACTGGAGTCCCCGGAAACGGCGCCAGAAAACTTGCTTGATGACGAGATGATGTATATACATCTCGTTCCTTGTTGGTTACCACGAGTGGAAGGTTGAGATGTAGTCAGCAGCAAGTTTTCCCTTACACAGAGACCGTAAGGTTTATCGAACCAAGATGACTCCAAGGATCAACAAGTAGGTGTCTCCTACCCTGGCGCTAGCAGAAGACGTGGACCTGCACACACACAAATAACTTTGCTCCGAGCGAGTACAGAGAGGTTGTCAATCTCTTCGGCCTTGTAGTTTGCAAAGGATCAAAACACAAGTAGTAATAGTGATAATGAATACAACGAAAAAGTAAATGAAAGCAGTAAATGATGGAGGTGTAAGCAATGGTGGTGATATGGACCGGAGTCACATGATGTTAACTAGTGATGTCTCTCTCCCAAAAGACAATAAACAACTATGCTTGGGTAAACAAATTACAGCTGGGCAATTGACAGAATTATAAACGCACCGCAATGCTAATTATGCTACTTGAAAGTTAGAGGCTCAATATTAATGGGCAGTACGCCAAGACAAGTAGACCGTTTATTCATCAGCATCTACTTACTAATCATCCACCTTGAGATATCTATCCAGAACATCTCGCTGGTATTAAGTTGCGAGCCCCACCCAAAGTGTAAACTCAATGCAACGGACAACTGCATTAATGAACTATGTGTAAAGTAAACAATCCTTGCAACCTGGTCACAAGCACCGTTGTTTTACCCCTGGTGGTAACAGCACATCCCCTAGTCTCATGTTTCTGTCACTCAAGCTAGACATCAGGGGGCATGAACCCGCAATCATGCATAACGCTCCCTCTTGGAGTTACAATCTACTACTCGTCCAAAGCAATAAAGAGCAACGAAGAACATGAATGAATCACTAAAGAACATAATATAAAAGGGTAATCAAATATATAACTCATAACAATCTGAACATAATCCCATAATCCATCGGATCCCAACAAACCGAGCATTGCAATAGCATGAAAATTACATAGATGCCTTGATCATGTAGGGCAGGTCATAAGGGCTAATCATGGAAGCACAAGATTGGAGAAAAGACGTCACATAGCTACTAGTCATGGACTCATGGTACAAGGAGGACTAGTCATGGCACGTCCAGGAAGCATCCATGGTGGTGGAGAACCTCCCGGAGGTCAATCCTCCCTCCAACAGGGTGCCGGGAAGAGGTCTCCTGACGCTCCCGATCTGAGAAGCGCTGCGGCGGAACGATGGAGAAATTCCCGATTCTGGATCCCGTATAGGGTTTTCCTCGTCGAGGGGTAAATATAGGCGAAAGGAGGACACCAGATGGCGTGGGACCCACCCAGGCGGCCTCCCGACGCGGCCTGGGGGTGGGCCACGCCCATAGGTCGCCTAGGCGGACCCTGGCCCCCTTTCGTGCTTCGTGAAGCTTCTAGTGCGCTGATTTTTATATTTTTTTCTTGAGATTTTCGGGGCTCCGGAAAATTGGGTAAAAGCCCCTGCAAAAAATGCATCAGCACACAGAAACTGGCACTGGGTGCACTGAGTTAGTAGGTTAGTCCAAATATGTGTACAAAGATATAAAAGTGTAGCAAAACATATAACATTGTCACCCAAAAGGTCATGGAACAAGAAGAAACTATAGATACGTTTTGGACGTATCACACGATGGTGTGGCGGCGATGGTGGTGGAGCTACTCCGGCAGGGCTTCACCGTAACGTACCAAACTAGCTAAGGGGTGTCACGAAGTGGTGGAGGGAGAGTGGGATGTGCCTTGGCTTGAGGTTCCCAAATCCTCTCTCACCTCCACTATATATAGGAGGGAGGGGAGGGGTGGCGCCCTAGGGCAAGGCCCTAGGGTTAGGCCGAGCAAGAGGTGGAGGAGGAGTCCTCCTGTAATACAAGTTGGAAGGAGTCCTCCTTCCCAATTCGGTTTTGGCCCTTCCTCCTTTCCTTTTTCTCCCTTGGCCGAAATAAACTCTTTGGGCTGGCCACCATCCCACTAAGGCTTGGTGTGCTACCCTTGGGCTTCTTTGGTCCTCTCCCGGGTGCGTTGCCCCTCCCAGTACAACTCTGGAACCCATTCGTCACTCCTAGTACTTTATCGGTAATGCCCGAAAACCTTCCGGAAGCCAAATGGATACTTCCTATATATCAATCTTCATCTTCGGGCCATTACGGAAACCCTCATGACGTTTGGGATCTCATCCGGAACTCCGAACAACCTTCGGTTACCAATATAAATAAGTCAACTATACTGAAATGTCACCGAACCTTAAGTGTGCAGACTGTGTGGGTTCGAGAACTATGCAGACATGACCTGAGACACTCTCTGGTCAATAACCAATAGCGGGACCTGGATGCCCATATTGGCTCCTACATATTTTATGAATATCTTTATCGGTCGAACCATGATGTCAAGGATTCCATCAATCCCGAATGGAGTTCCCTTTGTCCATTGATATGTTACTTGCCCGAGATTCGGTCGTCGGTGTCTCCATACCTAGTTCAATCTCGTTACCAGCAAGTCTCTTTACTCATTCCGTAATACAAGATCATGTGACTAACTCCTTATTCACATTGCTTGCAAGGCTTATTATGATGTTGTATTACCGAGTGGTCCCCGAGATACCTCTCCGTCACAAGGAGTGACAAATCCCAGTCTTGATCCACGCCAACCCAACATACACCTTCGAAGATACCTGTAGAGCACCTTTATAGTCACCAAGTTACGTTGTGATGTTTGATACACACGAGGTATTCCTCCGGTGTCTGGGAGTTGCATGATCTCATGGTCATAGGAACGCATACATTGACATGTAGAAAACACTAGCAATCAACTGACACGATCATATGCTACGATCATAGTTTGGGTCTTGTCCATCACATCATTCTCCTAATGATGTGATCCCTTTATCAAGTGACAACACTTGTCTATGACCAGGAAGCCTTGACCATCTTTGATCAACGAGCTAGTCAACTAAAGGATCACTAGGGACAGTGTGTTGTCTATGTATCCACGCATGTATTAGAGTTTCCAATCAATACAATTCTAACATGGATAATAAATGATTATCATGAACAAGGAAATATAATAATAACCAATTTATTATTGCCTCTAGGACATATTTACATCACAGGATCCCCTACTCGAGATGTACCGGTTTGGACACCAACACCTATAAATTCACATATATCCCAAAAATCCTAGAGGGAAACTAGAAACACTTATTTCGCCGCCGCAAGTCTCTGTTCCATCATGTGCCCATCTGGAGCCCTTTTCAGGTGCCCTACCAGAGGGGGGTCGATCACAGAGGGCCTCAACATAATCCTTTCACCTCCCATGGTCAAGTGTGAATAGTTCACCACACACCTACGGGTGAGTAGTCAGTACCTAGATGGATATCTCTCTCTTGATCTTCAATACAATGATCATTGAACCTTTGCTTTGATCTATCCAATTAATTGTGGGTTTATGTTCAGATTATTCATGATAGATATTTGAGCCTTCTATGAATTCTAAATTTGATTCTTATGTGCATGATCATGTCAGCGTTCTCCAAGCATTTCTCTGTTTTACTTAATACTCTAGATGCATGATGGATAGCGGTCGATGGATGGAGTAATAGTAATAGGTGCAGGCAGGAGCCGGGCTATTTTCTTACGAATGTGATGCCTATATTACATGATCATTGTCGTGAACATCACATAACTATGCACTTTTCTATCAATTGCCCAACAGTAATTTGCCTACCCACCGTATGCTTGCTTTCGTGAGAGCTGCCACTAGGGAAACTATGCCCCCCGGGTCTATTCACTTCTAAGTTTACAAACTCTACAATTTCCTCCCTGACGTTATTTACTTTTCACTTTGCAACTTCCAACCACACTACTTACTCTGCCAATAACGAGACAAGGAGATTGACAACCCTGTTGCACGCGTTTGGTGCAAGTGTTTGCTCTTTTGTGTGTAGCCGCTGAAGAAGGGAGTTGGTTGTTCCTCCTATTGGTTCGATAAACCTTGATTCTATACTGAGGTAAATTCTTACATATACTGTGATGTATCACCCATTCCTCTACACTGAAAACTCAACGCATATCACAAGTACTAGGAAGGATTTCTCGTGCCGTTGCCGGGGAATATCATCAACTACTATCATGTAACTTCACACAAGTTATCATTCATATGTTCTTTTTTTGCAGTTATATTTTGCTTGGTTCATAAAAGAAAAAATACAAAAAATATATCTTTTCTTGTCACTATTTTACTTCTTCCCTTGCTTGAAAGTTGCTATCATGTCTGAGTTTGAAATTAGTGATGCTTCTGCCTCTAGTGTGAAAGCCCTTGAATATCCAACTTTCACCTTGTGATGAGAATGCTAAAAGAATTTTTGATTAATTAGCTAAAGAAAACTTGATAATGTTGCGGATGATGATCCAACAAAGGGAGAACCTATTATGCAAGCAAAGAAACTCCGCATAGGTGGTGGTAATATTATTGCGAAAATTGTGATTCAAGAATTTTTTTTTCCACTTGTGCGAGACCGTTGCCCTTGATAGGAGGACCAATTGTTGAATACAAGTTATGCGGATGCTATATCTTTACTTATACTACAATTGTAAAGTCACTTTGTGCACATGCATTATTTCATACAATGGTTGTTTCTAGAATTCTCTAATATTCAGGAAGCTTCTACCAAACATCTAGCCACCATATTTCTTGTTCAAGAATCTAGTAGTATAATGCAAGAGGCTAGAGATATTTTTTCTCATCATAGGATTAACGGTGAATGCTCACCCATAGAAGGGATTCTTTATGAGTTGGAATAAATAGGAAAACTAAGATCCACAGACTATGTTGCTTATGATGAAAATCCTAGATAGAAGGTTCCACTTAATGTCCTAGTTGCTAAGATTTCTAAACATAATGATAAATTTTCTATACCAAAGCTTGGATTGTGTTATGAGCTTGAGAGTGAATTAAGAAAATACCTCTATCTAAACATATACATTGAGGAGTTGACTATCACTTACGAAAAACCTAAATAAAAGCATCATATTCCTATCGAGATAGACCTCACAGATCCTTGTGTTGTGCGGTTCAGTCCTTTCAATTATTTTTGCTTACCAATTAGAAAATTACTGTTGAAAGGAGGGAATATGGTTATAGCATGGCGGGTCGTCTTCAAGCTGACAACACTTGATCATATGCATTATGCCTAGCTAGGGGCATAAAACGATAATGCTAGTTGGGAGGCAACCCAATAGTTATCTTTATGTTTTTGTTTTTACTTTTTGTTTGTGTGTGATAAAATGATTATTGACTCTCTAATTCTTATGTTTTTTTATTTAAATTAGTGTTTGTGGCAAGTAAAGCCTTTATGATGATTTGGATAATAGTAGAATTGATGCGGTGTAGAAACAGAAACTTTAGCGTACAGTGCAGAATTTCTCTGATTTTAGTGGAATGTCTCTTTGACTTGAATTTTTACACGGTATTGCTATAGAAATTCCTTGGGTTGCCTTAATTTTTCAGAATTTTTAGATTTACAAAAGTATGATACTTAAATATATCATTACAAATTGTTCCGTTTTAGATAGATTCTATTTTTGCTTGCATAATTTGCTTGTTTAGATGATGCTATCAATTATATTGGGGGCGTGGTATAAGTCATGGAGAAGTTATAATAGAGTAACTTATGAAATAATAAAATATGAATCAATTTATAAAAGTACCTAATGTATTATATGTTTATTAGACTAATGGATCTCACGAAGTTTCTGTTGAGGTTTGTGTGCTGAAGTTTTCAAGTTTTGGGTGTTATCGTGGTGGCGAAGGAATAAGGAGCGGCAAGAGCCTAAGATGAGGGATTCCCAAGCCACCCCAAGGTAATATTCCAAGGAAGACTCAAGCGTCTAAGCTTCAGGATGCCCTGGAAGGCATCCCCTCTTCGTCTCAATCCATTGGTATGTCACTTGGAGCTACATTTTTATTCATCACATGATATAAGTTTTCTTGGAACATCATTTGCTTTAGTTTGCTTTTTATTTTTATTTTTCCACAATCATCATTCTCTGAATACACCCACTATAGAGAGACACACGATCACCATGATTTATGAGAATCCTATTTGTGCTTCACTTATATCTTTCGAGCTTAGTAGTTACTCTAGTACTTCACTTATATTGTTTCCAGCACGATGTCATATATATTTTATAGAAATAATTGCACTCTCATTCTTCACATATAATTGTTTGAGAGTTAATAAACAATGACGGTATTTGCATGGGTTATAAGATTAGTTCAAAAATAATAGGTATTCGATGAGTGGATAATCAAAACCACATGTAGCACACACAAGAGAAATCATGGTTAATGATATTAATGTGGTAATGTGAAAAAACATGAGTGCATGATCATTGGCTAATATAGGTATCGTGAATTAGATGTGTTAATTTTTTTTCATCCAAATATTTTTATGGCATGGTGTTGTTGTGTGAGCATACTTATTCCTCGTTGAAACCTAGTGCTCTTTAAGTCCGGGGCGCGTGATTGTTAACTCCTACCAAGCTCCTCCCTAGGGGCGTGCGAGTAGTGTTTTGATTCGAGGGAGCTAATAAAATCTTGCAATAAGTATGTGAGTTATTCATGATTAATGTGAATCCATGGATATACGCACTCTCAACTCCACATATTTGCTAGCCTCTTTGGTACCATGCATTGCCCATTCTCACCTCGAGGATCGGTGCAACTTTCGTCGGTGCATCCAAACCCCGTGACCTGATTGTTGGAATTATGCCCTAGAGGCAATAATAAATATAGTTATTATTATAATTCCTGTATCAAGATAATCGTTTATTATCCATGCTATAATTGTATTGAATGAAGACTTATTATACATGTGTGGATACATAGACAAAACACTGTCCCTAGCAAGCCTCTAGTTGGCTAGCCAGTTGATCAAAGATAGTCAGGGTCTTCTAATTATATACAAGGTGTTGTTGCTTGATAACTGGATCACGTCATTAGGAGAATCACGTGATGGACTAGACCCAAACTAATAGACGTAGCATGTTGATCGTGTCATTTTGTTGCTACTGTTTTCTGCGTGTCAAGTATTTGTTCCTATGACCATGAGATCCTATAACTCACTGACATCGGAGGAATGCTTTTTGTGTATCAAACGTCGCAACGTAACTGGGTGACTATAAAGATGCTCTACAGGTATTTCCGAAGGTGTTCGTTGAGTTAGTATGGATCGAGACTGGCATTTGTCACTCCGTGTGACGGAGAGGTATCTCGGGGCCCACTCGGTAATACAACATCACACACAAGCCTTGCAAGCAATGTGACTTAGTGTAAGTTGCGGGATCTTGTATTACGGAACGAGTAAAGAGACTTGCCGGTAAACGAGATTGAAATAGGTATGCGGATACTGACGATCGAATCTCGGGCAAGTAACATACCGAAGGACAAAGGGAATGACATACGGGATTATATGAATCCTTGGCACTGAGGTTCAAACGATAAGATCTTCGTAGAATATGTGGGATCCAATATGGGCAACCAGGTCCCACTATTGGATATTGACCGAGGAGTCACTCGGGTCATGTCTACATAGTTCTCGAACCCGCAAGGTCTACACACTTAAGGTTCGACGTTGTTTTATGCGTATTTGAGTTATATGGTTGGTTACCGAATGTTGTTTGGAGTCCCGGATGAGATCACGGATGTCACGAGGGTTTCCAGAATGGTCCGGAAACGAAGATTGATATATAGGATGACCTCATTTGATTACCGGAAGGTTTTCGGAGTTACCGGGAATGTACCGGGAATGACGAATGGGTTCCGGGTGTTCACCGGGGGGGCAACCCGCCCCGGGGAAGCCCATAGGCCTTGGGGTGGCGCACCAGCCCTTAGTGGGCTGTTGGGACAGCCCAAGAAGGCCCTATGCCCCATGGATAGAAAATCAAAGAGAACGAAAAAAAAGGAGGTGGGAAAGGAGAGAAGGACTCCACTTTCCAATTCTAGTTGGACTAGGATTGGAGGAGGACTCCTCCTCCCCTTGGTGCGCAGCCCTTGGGGCTCCTTGAGCCTCAAGGCAAGCCTCCCCTCCCTCCTCCTATATATATGGAGCAATTAGGGCTGATTTGAGACAACTTTTCCAAAGCAGCCCGACCACATACCTCCACGGTTTTACCTCTAGATCTCGTTTCTGCGGAGCTCGGGCGGAGCCCTGCCGAGATTAGATCACCACCAACCTCCGGAGCGCCGTCACGCTGCCGAAGAACTCATCTACCTCTCCGTCTCTCTTGCTGGATCAAGAAGGCCGAGATCATCGTCGAGTTGTACGTGTGCTGAACGCGGAGGTGCCGTCCGTTCGGCACTAGATCGTGGGACGGATCGCGGGACGGTTAGTGGGATGGTTCGCGGGCGGATCGAGGGACGTGAGGACGTTCCACTACATAAACCGCGTTCACTAACGCTTCTGCTGTGCGATCTACAAGGGTACGTAGATCGGAAATCCCCTCTCGTAGATGGACATCACCATGATAGGTCTTCGTGCGCATAGGAAATTTTTTGTTTCCCATGCGACGTTCCCCAACACTGATACGCTCTATTTCATATAAGCCTCATTACAACTTCCCCAAAACAACCATCATACCTACCTATCATGGCATTTCCATAGCCATTCTGAGATATATTGCCATGCAACTTCCGGTGTCACATCATATGACTTATACTTCCATTGTCATATTGCTTTGCATGATCATATAAGTGACATAGTATTTGTGGCAAAGCCACCATTCATCATTGTTATACATGTTACACTTGATCATGTCACATCCTAGTACACTTCCAGAGGCATTCATATAGAGTCGTATCATCCTATTAGTTTTCCATATCGATTTGTAAGTAAACAAATGTGTGATGATTATCATTATTTAGGGCATTGTTTGAGTGAGTAAAGAATGATGGAGACAATGATTCCCCACAAGTCGTGAAGAGACTCTTGACAAAAAATAAAAATAAATAAATAAATGAGAGAAAAAAGGAAAAATAAATAAATGAGAGAGAAGAGAGAAGGGATAGTGCTACTACCTCTTATTCCACACTTGTGCCTCAAAGTGGCACCATGTTCTTCATATAGACAGTCTCTTGTTTATCACTTCCATATGATAGTGGGAATTTTTCATTATAGAACTTGGATTGTATATTCCGTTGACGAGCTTGCTCAAATGCCCGTGTTCTTCATGAGCAAGCAAGTTATATGCACACCCGCTTAGTTTCAGTTGAGGTTTCATACACATATAGCTCTAGTGCATCTATTGCAGGGCAATCCCTACTCCTCACATTTATATATATTGATGGGCATCTCCATATCCCATTGATACACCTAGTTGATGCGAGAATTTCTTCTCCACTTTCACCCCTTTGAAACCTACCACCATATTCTATTCCACCTTTATGGTATATCCATGGTTCATGCTCATATATTGCACAAGTAATAAAAAGTTGAAGCACATTAAAAAGTACGATACAATTGCCTCACTTGACACCATGTGCTTAACATTTGTATGTATGTGGTGAGTATGGAGCCATGCTATTTTTGTATGATAAAATAAATAGTTGGTGAACATTCATTAAGGATCGTATGCTTTGAAACTTGACGATTATGTTGCTTATGTTTATAAGCATTGCTATGTTGATATTTATTAATTCATCATTTCTTAGTGATCAAACATGCAATATATTTACATGTTGGCTCGCATGTCACATCAAAAATTTAGTTTTTTATCATTTACCTACTCGAGGACGAGCAATAATTAAGCTTGGGGATGTTGATACGTCTCCAACGTATCTATAATTTTTTATTGTTCCATGCTATTCTATTATCATTCTAGGATATTTTTTTGGCACTTTATTTACGAATTACTATTATTTTTTAGCACTAACCTATTGACCTAGTGCCCAGTGCCAGTTGTTGTTTTCTGCGTGTTTTTGGCTTTTCAAGTTACAGTACCAAACGAAGTCCAATTGCCACGGGAATGTTTGGTGAATGTTTTTCGACCAAAAAAGAAGTGGAAGCATTGATAGGAGGCCAGAAGCCTCACGAGAGAAGCATGATCTAACAGGGTGTGGCCAGGGCCTAGGGCATGCCCTATTGCCTCGTGGTCCCCTTGGTTTCCTCCTACCATACCTCTTCATCCTATAAATTCACATATATCCCAAAAAAACCTAATACCAACCCGAAACTTCTCCCATGGTGATGTGTGAGTAGTTCACCATAGACCTATAGGTCAGTGGTTAGTATCTAGATAGCTATCTCTCACTTGATCTTCAATACAATGATCAACGCATCTTCGCTTTGATCTATCCAATGTAATTATTTTGTGCGGTGCGTTTTTTGGGATCCGACGAATTGTGGGTTTATGTTCAGATTATTCAAGATAAAGATTTGAGTCTTCTGTGAATTATAAATATGATTCTTATGTGCATGATCATTATAGCTAAGTAAATCTCTCTGATCTATTGATTTGCTTTGGCCAAGTAGATTGATCTTTCTTCAGTGAGAGGAGTGCGCTATAGTGGGTTCAATCTGAGAGATTTCTATATCCTGATGACATAAAGGGGACAAGATACGTATTTTTATTGTTGCCACTAAGGATAAACCGATGGGCTTAGTTCTTATTAATTGAATTCTCTTTGTCTACATCATGTCAGCGTTCTCCAAGCATTTCTCTGTTTTACTTAATACTCTAGATGAATGCTGGATAGCAGCTGATGGATGGAGTAATAGTAATAGGTGCAGGTAGGATTCAGCCAATTTGCATATGGATGTGATGCGTATATACACATGATCATTTCTATGAATATCACATAAATATGCGTTTTTCTAGCAATTGCCCAAACAGTAATTTATTTACCCACCGTATGCTTGCTTTCATGAGAGATGCCACTAGGGAAAACTATGCCCCATGTGTCTATTCACTTATAAGTTTACAAATGCTACAATTTCCTTGCTCCCTTTATTTACTTTTTATTTTCTTTTCAATTTGCAACTTCCAACCATAGTACTTACTTTCTTGCAAATAACGAGACATGGGGATTGACAACCCTCTTGCCCACATTGGGTGCAAGTGTTTGCTCGTTTGTGTGTAGCCGTTAAAGTCTCGAAGCTTGAAGCCATTTGATGTTCCTTGCATCTAGGGGATCTCCTCACAATCCTTTGACAATCCATTAATTGAATATGTCCTGAAATATACTTGGTAGAATCATTAGTTTAATGAAATTTATGTTGCTCTTAATTACCAAAACCACCTAGGGAGAAGTTGTGTTTTCATCAACGCATATGTGTCGAGCAAAGCTTCCTATGGCCACCCTGAATCGTCGGCAATGAAGCTGAGGGAACCGAACAAGATCTCTCCGTCGAGGGACATCATGGTGACTGGAAAAAATCCACCTGTGCTTTAGATTGCTAGATGCACGGCGCCATGATGGGCGCCAACTATTGTGGGAATGATCCTGACAATGAACACTAGGGGTACGAATGAAGGGCGGAGCCTAGCTACGATGCAAGTGTCAATCGGATTTAGCGAGTTCGGGCCCCTCTTGGACGAAGTAAAGACCCGACGTCTCATGCCCTAGGGCTTGTGTTTTCTCTCGGGGTGTGTGATTATACAGGATGTTGAACCCTTGCCACGGAGCTCGGGGGTGTCCTATATATAGTCTGCCAAAACCCGTCGAGCATCATTACTAGGGCATTAAATGAGAATAAATACGGGCGTTACTAGAAACTGTAGCCCTATCTGTGTTTGTTACTCCTAACGCTGGTCTTGACTGGACTTCATATATCGTTTTAAGTCCCTTGCCCGTTGAAGCTAACACATCGTCCATGCTTGCCTTTGTCCGAGTGTCGGTGCATGTTCGACTCACTTGAAGAGGTCTAAGGGACTCCATGGGTCCGAGTGGGACCTAGGTATGCATCTGTAGTCCTAAGAATTTAATGGTCGTGTCGGGCCCTAGATGGGCCCTCAATGTCTGGTCCATGACCCTACCCCTGGTAGGTGACCCCATCAGTGGCGCTGGGTATCTAGGCTCTGTGTCGAATGTCCAGCCGTTGGGAGGTCTTGGCGCTTTCCTTTGAGAATTCCCTTCATCCATCTTCACGTTCACCTATATGGTTGCTTGGCCTTCACTCAGAGCATCCCCGAGGTCATCTTTATGGTACCTAAGAATGCATAGAGTTTTTTCTTGAGGTAGGATCCATGTCTCGAGTGTATCAAATGGAAATTCACTAAGGAGAGATGTCACCTCAATTTTAATGGCACGTGTGCGAGCTGTTGTCATAGGAACACTTGGATCTTGAGGTGTTGGTGAAGGATCCATGGGGATGACCATGGCATGCTCCACATCACCTCTTGTCCTCGTTGATTGCAGTCGGGAACAACCGGAGCAAGCTCTTCCCGGAGCTCCGTCGCTCGGACCTGACGCCATCGTCGATTTCCTCAACACCGGCAACCACCTCCACGTCCACCCTAACAGCGACAATACCCCAAGCCCAACAGTGACATCACCACCTCGATCCGCTGTCGGAGTCACTGCAGGTAAGCTCTCCGACCTCTCTGGTCACGGGGTTAGGATGACAGGCGGAGCCCGCCTGTCTGCCTCACCCCTCTCTCCCCTCCCTTTCTCTCTCACCGACGGTAGGGCCCCACCTTCTGGTTTGAACATGGGCACACGCGCTCATACCGGTACTCTGTGGCTGATTTTTCTCTCGGTCGGCCCAGCTTTGCTTGTTCTAGCCCATATGAAGAGTTTCCTTTCCCTTTTTCTTTTTCATAGAATTTCCAAAAAATCCACGAGTTTGTGTATTTGTCCAAATGCAAAAATTACAACTCATATATTCTTATAAAAATCTCACCTAAATGTTATAACTTTCATATATATCTCTCACACTTTTCTGATGTTCAAATATAGATTTAAATTTGAGCATATACTCCACCTTCAAAAACCCATATCTCTGTTTTTAAAGCTCCAACTCCAAAACCATGAACTACGGTATTTTTAGTTTTCACCCTAACATTTAATAAAAAATGGTTTGACATTTTTTGAGTACTTTTATTTTCCTATTTTTTCTATTTCTTTATTTTTGTCCCGCTACTTTTCGATGATAGATCATATTTGCGACGAAGGAGTTGAAGGAGAAGTGTTTGAAGAGTTTGAAGACCAATCCAACGAAGGCAAGCAACCCCTTGACCATGTTGATGAAACCATTTTCTTGCATGTCATTATAGCACATTCTTTTTGCATTAAAGGCATGGTATTTGTGGTGTCATACTTATGAGGTTGCCTCAGTTGCTTATTAAGTTGATACTTGCATTGCTTGTAGCTCTATTTTTATTTAGTTATGTTGGTGGGAAGTAGATAGGTTTTATAGTAGATTGCTATGCAAAATGGGATGAGTTATGAATTTGGACTAACAAACATGAAATTTTAACAAAGACTATCAAAAAAAACCGTCGGATTCCACTTATGCTCTTTGGAGATGTTGAGTTAGGTGACCGCTTGATAAAGAAATGGTGTACCAAGGCTAGTTATGTGAGTTGTTTTCGAAAACGGAATAGATTTAAGATTTGTTGACTGTCCCAACCAAACACGTACAACCACACTACCCCTTATGAGATGGGAATTATTGAGTATGTTTCTGGTTACTAGGAAAGAACCTGCATTACTGGTGGTGGGAGTGACTCGTTCACTCTCGATACGGGGGCGTGTCGGAATGGACGACTATGGTTGTTTTTACACACGTCGTGCACACCGTTGTGTCCCGTCATGGAAATGAAAGTGTTGATCTTGTTTAATGTGACGATTTGACATGAGGGTTGTATACCAATGAATGGATTCTATGTTAGTATCATTTTGTAAAAGGAAATGATCGGGTGCTTACCTCGGGTATGTAATATATCGCGAGTCATGCTGACACAGAAGTTCCCTGAGTGTTGTGGGTAAAGTGTACAACCTCTGCAGAGAGTCAAACTATTCAAATAGTCTTGTCCACGGTCAAGGATAGTTGGTTGGTGCTTCCTAAACTATGTCCAATGTTTTCCAAACTTTGGATATGATAAGGAAATGGTTGAACTATGTTAGATGAATTGTCGAGATGATTAAACTATAGTAGGTTGAAGTCTGTTTATATTGATATGTATAACCTCCTGGTGCATGATTTTCAAAACGATAGGGCACGACATTGCACTCAAAACTAGATTTGCGCAAAGATACGAACTTAGTGCCATAGCATGCAGGTTTATTCTGTTTCCAATCATGGGTTGCATGCAGTACATTCAAAAGTACTCATTGGCTTATCCCTGGCTATTTACTTAACGAGGCATGGAAGAATAAGAATTCGAGGAAGAATTCTCTAGTGACGAACATGCAAATTAGGACGCTTACAAGCCAGAATGCCTATAGGGTTAAGGCAGATGGCATGGGTCCAAGTTATCGTTGAAGATTTCCGCTGCGAGTGTTTTATTTGATGTTTGGCCTTCATGGCTATATCTATGCAAGACTTGGCAATAATGGTCCTATTTGTGTAAGAAGTTATGTAATGGATGTAAACTCTTGATATTCAGTTCTTTGTGTTCAGTGAGCATTGATCTTGGGATCATTGTGCATGCACAATTGGAGACTTTGCCTTATGAGTCGGGGTCCCCATGCAAACTCTTTAGACGGTTAGGTGTCAATCTCTTCAGAGACCAAGAGTAATTGTGGCTCTCAAAGAAGTATGTAAAGGTTCGAAGATCACCTCGAGAGTCTACCATGAGTAATTGGCATTGGTTGACGAACCAATTGTTGAGGAGAATACGACAAGGAGATTTTATCTTTCGTGTTAAGTCACAACCCCTCCAACCACACGTAGTCCTTTTGCAGAAGGGTGAACTAATCTACCAAATTCCTTGTCGCCATCGAGAACTACCGATGATCTCTACACTTGTCTTTCTTTCATTCTATGTCGTGTTATTGTTCTCAATCATGTGATTATCTTTGATGCATCTACTTAAGTTTCCATTCACAAGTGAGCATTCACTCACTACAGTATATTTTCATTTGCTCAGTTATTGGGTTCCGAGAGTTCTAAAGTTTCTTAAGAAATTTTTAAACCCCCATTCACCCCCTCTGGTAGACATACTTCATTCCTACACATATCATGCTATTATGAATTGCCTGAGAGTTTATGCATTTGTTGCTTGCACCCTTTGATTGTGCAGTAGTTAATTATTAGGGTGATCTCTCACTGAAAACATCAAGTTAAAAGGCTCTCTTCCAAGTGTTGCAATCGTCTATATCACATAGCTTTTCGGAGTGTGTTATGTGCACATGAGTACAAACGGGTTGTGAGGTGTAAGATGGGCGAGGCAATACCGAGCAAGCAGATAACACTGAAGTCTCTTAAGATTCTGGCAGAAATGTTCTAAGATCGGAGCACAAAGCATCGGAAGATGAACAAGAGTCATATGGAGATATGATCAGCAAAAGATTGCCTACGAGGTGAGTTCACATCATCACTGATGTTCACATCAATGGTTGTGAATAAGATCAAAGGTCTTGATCGATAATGACATATATTGATTTGAGTGGGATCACAATTATGAATTAATTAAGTTTAATCACTAGTACAATTAATTATGAACAATCTGTGTGCAGTCTTCACTATAGTTGTAGAATAACGGCTCATGGTTCCACCTTTTTGTTTAAATTGATTAGCTGTTTTTATTATCTGGTTGAATCTTAACGATTGGTAGACATAAAGGGAAGATCGTCCTCTAGAGTGTCGAGAAGGATTTTTTTCCTACTACAAGCTTACAATACTCTCCCTGATGGTATGGATGACGAGACTCGCGTCCTTCGATCCAAGAGGCTAGAATCCTATTAAGACCTTCTCGCTTCCAAGAAATCCGAACTTCAAAATTTTTGGGATGGTTATATGAAATTATTGGAACTGAAAATTTGGTTTTAGAAGCAAACAAGGTCTTAAAGATATGTGATATCTAAATAAGTGTTTGCTTGCAAGGACCGTTGAAGCGTTCAACTATGTTTAAGACTGAAATGTATAGAATCCTGAAGAAAACCAGTCACGAGTTGATGGTGAGAACTTAAAGAGAAAGAACAAATCCAAAGGATGAAATGAGACATGCCTCGGGAAGTTCAGGGCTCGTGCCATTCTTAAAGTTGGATGTTTCCTTTGTGATTAGGAGAAATATTGGAAGTAACACTATAAGAAGTAAAAGGCAAAAATAAAAGAAGACCGGAATGTATAGATCAAATACGAATGTAATATGAGTATGAGATGTAGAGAAAGTTAGTCAAGTAAAGTATACTTATTGGGAATTAGGATTAAACTGTTGATCACCAGATTCTTCAGTATTGTGGTTAAAAGTTGATCACAAGGATACCGACTCAATCACATGTTGATCTGAATCGATGCAAGAACTACTACGACCTAAATGACCAACAAATAATGAGGTTAAAATATATGATGGAAATTTGGTAAAATCTACATTAATTCTCATCAACATATTACTTCTGTAATTTATTGTGATAATTATTTTTTAGAGTTTTATACACTCTAGCCCATTACATGGAAGTTGCAAGGAGGTTGTTCATGGGAGAACAATAGTTGTTCGATGTTATGAACAAAATGTCATATTCTATTGTGAATATGATGTGTGTTATGAATATTGATAAAAAAATTGACCGTCCATAACTCTGGCGCTAAATATTGCAAGACTAAAACAATACCACATATATGTGGCACTGCATTTAATCACATTGGAGAAACTAGCATGGAGAAATCCCATAGTGATGGATTTTAAAGTCATCTAATTATGAATCATATGATACTTGCAACATTCGTCTAATTAGTGAAGTAAACTAAAATATTGTTCACATGCAAAATAATTGGAAATATGAATATTGACGCGTGTAGTCCGATAAGTGTTGTTGCAAGCAAGGGATTTATATATCTTCAAAATGACTCAATAGATTTGAGGCATATGGATCCTTTGAAATGTTTCAAAAGGTTTTCAGAATGAAGTAGGAATTATTCTAGCAAGAGAGTTATGTTTCTACAATTAGATTGCACAAAGAACAATTTGAGTTACAAGTTTTGTGAATAATGAGTGATGATCTATAAAAAGAATTTTATAGCTTGCACCGCCCAAAACACTACTAAGAGTAGAGTGTTTTGGGTAGATGTAATAAAGCTATGTTTGACAAGGTAAGATCAAATATGACATTAAATGAATTGCCAATATACTTTTAATGTGATGCTTTAAAGACTGTGGCTTTTATGCGGAAAAAGAGCGCCATCAAAATTGTTGGAATGACACCATATAAGATATGTAATGATAAATGCTACTTTGTTGGTTATTCCAAATGGTTGGGTATTCCTCTGCCACTAAGCAAAGGCAAAGTGTTTTGCCATAGAGTGTGGAAATTTTGAAAAAAATGATTTCAACAAAAAAGTAAGTGGGAGGACAGTGATCTACATGAGATATAAAGACTTAGGGCAAATTTGCGGTGAACTATATAGGTTGAGGAAAATTCGTGCAAACCTTCATGGCACAGATACAAAATATTGTTGAAACAAACAATGAACCTATGATACACGGAGAAGCATTGATGGACCTAGACTCCGGAAATAGCTATATCCTAAAGAAATCTGAGATAGTATCCATATTCCTGAATCAAGTTTAGAACTTGATGAATCCTACGGAAGACTTAGAGTCTAATGTATAGTAATGTATCCATAAACTCACAAAGATAAAAGGTTTTATAAAGCCTGATTTGTTGCTAATGGTTTATGACAAAATCGAGGAACTCGCTATAATAAGATTATCTCATTATATTGATACTTAAAAGTCAGTTCAGGTTAACCTTGCAATTACTACATATTTCAATTATTAGATATAATATATGGATGTCAAAATTATTCCCATTAGATGGAAGTAGAACCAAGGTTGTGTATTTGATACGGTCGAGGGTAACTTTGTTAATCGAGAGGATGCTTGTAAGTATGCAAAATTCAAGAGTTCCTATAATGAACTGAAGCAAGCATAATGAAGTTAGAATCTTTGTTCGGGTGAAATGGTTAAATAATTTTATTTCATGAAGGAAAGCAAAGATGCTTGTATTTACAAGAAATTAAATGAATCGTAATAATATTTATAAGATTACGTGGTTGAACTTTGAGAGAGAGAGGGAGAGTAACACTATTCTGATCGTAGGATCAGAATAGTAAAAAAAATCCCAACCTCCCACACCTTCATCATCAGCCCCCGATTCCTCGAGCTGCCACGGTCCCCGTCCCCGAACCTGGCCGCCGCCCACCCCGCCCCTGCACCCGGACCTGGCCGCCGCCCCGCCCCCGGATCCGGCCATCGCGCCGCTCCCAGACCTGTTTCTGGCGGGGTGCATCGCGCCGCCCCCATCCCCGGTTCCAGTCGATGCGTCGCCCTACCGCAACCACCAGCCACTTTCTTCCATCGCTCCGGCCAACCACCAGATTCCCTCGCCGCCGCGGCCACCAGTCACCACCACCACGGAGCAGATACCGTGTTGGTCTCCCTCATACTCTTGCAGGTCGACTGTGTCGTCATGCGAAGTTCACCGGCCAGAGGTGCGGCTGGATCAATTGACAATGCATCGCCTCGGTCAATCTCCACCGCCGCCCTAAATCTCATTCAATTCTGCCCGTCCAAGGTCACCTGCGCGTCGCCACTAGGCCACGCACTGTTGATTGATTTTTTGCCTGATGCTTCGCCTCTACTTCTGGTTTGGTTCTGCACGCGCTGCAAGTCATGAACGTCCTGGATTCAGCGCCCGCGGGCACGATCTGCATTTTGTGCTCGCATCAGAGTCCCCTAACGGACTGCTCAAGTCGTGCCCCCTGGCTTCTCTCGTGCTGCAACAACACTAGACGCTCGTGTCGACGAGCCCCTACACCCTCGTGGTATCTCCCTTTAGCTTCTTCGTGAATGGATCAAGAACATCTTCTTGGTAGTTTCTACTTCTCCCGTGCTATCATCTCAACCCATTTTTGTGTTCATGAATGGATCAATTGCTAGCACGATCCGGCAAAAGACTATAACGCCAACCACGAAGATACATTCCAAATTCATATGAAGTTCTTGTTAGGTTGATCTCTCCGCATGGGCTCAACGGTTCACCGGACCCTTGATCTATATGCGTCCTGATCGGGGGCGCCCAACCCGTTATGGTTGATGCGCCCCTGTGACCCGCGCTATATAAACAGAGGTGCGGGTCGGGGCATGACTTACGAGATTCATCGTCGTCACTTTTCCCACCTACACGCCCTACCGATCTAGGTTTAGCGCGGTGCCCATGGGAAGCACCACCGACGTTATCACCTCTCTCTGTTGTCATCCCCGTCGCCCCTCTCCGATGGCGTCAGCCTCGAGTTCCTCGAGCACGGGACAAGGAGGCTTTCACCTGATGAGTTGCCTAAAGGATGTTTCAACACTCAAAGGTGATAATTACACTGAGTGAGGAAAGAAAGTTGACATGGTTTTTATCTATGCTGAGGTGGACTGAGTTCTGGAGGAACCACATCCCGTAAAACCTCCAGGGCTAGTCAGAGAGGCCGATGATGATGATGATGCATGGGCGAAAAGTTGAATGCTTTTTTTAAACCGTCACGAGTATGAAAAAAGGATCAACATGAAAAAGTTGCATGTTTACACCAGCTCTTCATCAGTATATCACTTGCTCAAATCCGGTGAATGGATAGAGTGTTACGAGCAAAAAAACTCAAATCCGGTGAATGGATAGAGTGTTACGAGCAAAAAAACAACACGTACGTGAATAACATGGTGAATTTACATAGACATGCCAAAAAGTGCAAGTTCTTCACGCGGTGCATTTTTGAAGAATATGTTTCACGAAAAAGGCAGAATGGATGATCTCGCTGTTTTCAAAATTGCTTGGAAACGGCTAGGAATCAAAGAAAACTGTCTACATAAAAAAGTTTTACATTTCGTGTAGCTTTTGAATGGTATATTATTTGCCCCATTTCAATAAAATTTGCAAAAACTACCACAAAATACGTTTGTGTCCATTTTTAAAACTGACTTAAAACCGTAACGGAATTGAAAAAACAATTCACATATAAAAGTTCTGCATTTGTTCAAGCTTTCGAACACCTTATCATTTGCTTCATTTCAAGAAACCATTGAGAAATTAACGCGAAAATACAAACTCGGTATATCGTCTGCCGTTTTCTAAGTTACTTTTAAACCGTTCATAGTTGGAAGGAACTTTTGGTATGAAAAACTCGGCATTTTCATAAGCTTTCTGATGCCATATCATTTGCGTCAAGCGGACTAGCCGTTTTCAAATTAACCCCGAAATACGAACCCGGCTGATCGGTTTCAGAAATTACCTCATTTTTGAATTTCCTCTTTAACCGTATGGAATTTAGAAAAACTTTCAACGTGTGAAATGAGGGGATTTGCAGCAATTATTCAACACCATCTCATTTGCCTCATTCACACAAATGGTTTAAAAATACGATCAAAAATATGATTCACGTTTTTTGTATGAACAGAAAAGGTTTTCAAAACTGGTCTTAAACTGTGAACATTTTGACAAAAATTCACCTAGAATGTTACGAGGGTGTCCATAGCTTTCAAACGGTGTATCGCAAGCCCCATTTGGAGAATATTACCAGTGTGATTGGATGGAGTGTTACGAGCAAAAAACACCACGTGGAAAACAGAGTGAAGTTCAAGTGGACATGGCGAGAAGGTCAAGTTCTTCACGCGGTGCATTTTCGAAGGATGTGTTTGCGGAAAAGTCAAAACGCATGATCTCGTTGTTTTCAATATTGCTTAAAAACGGTTAGGAATCACAGAAAACTATCCACGTGAAAAAATCGCATTTTCCATAGCTTTTGAATGGTATATTACTTGCCCCATTCCGATAAAGTTTGTAAAAACTACGGCCAAAAAACGTTTTTAACCATTTTTAAAACTGACATAAAACCGTAAGGAGTTGGAATAAACAATCTACATATAAAAGTTTTGCATTTTCTCAAACTTTTCCATACCATATCATTTGCTCCATTCCGAAAAAGTACTAAGAAATTAAAGTGGAAATACGAACTCGGTACAACTTGTGTCGTTTTCTAAATTACTTCTAAACGTTAATAGCTGGAAGAAACCATTTATATGAAAAACTGCGCATTTTCATAAGCTTTCAAACGCCATATCGCTTGCCTCGATCGGACTAGCTATTTTCAAATTAACCCCGAAATTCGAACCCGGTTGTTTGGTTTTAGAAACTCTGTCATTTTTGAAATTCCTCTTTAACCGTAGGGAATTTGGAAAAACTTTGAGCATATGAAATGAGGGAATTTGCATCAGGTATTCAATGCCATCTCATTTGCTTCATTCCGACAAAACGGTTTAGAAATATGATCAAAAATACGATTCACATTTTTTGTATGAACAAAAGCGATCTTCAAAACTGCTCTTAATCATGAACATTCTGATAAAAATTCAACCTACGCCATGACCAGGGTGTCCATAGCTTTCAAACGGTATATCTCAAGCCCCATTTGGACATTTTTCACGGAAGTTCAACCGAGCACGTGTGGAAGTTCAAGTGCTATTACTCGGACGAGTCAGCGTGGGATCATAATAGTTATTTTCATCTCAGAACTAGAATAATGTATATATATATATATATATATATATATATATATATATATATATATATATATATCAAATCGGAGAATATGTATGCGTAGTATGTATTATATAATAATGTTTATGTAGTATATATATACTATTTTTTGGTACTATCTATCATATTTTGTGTATGCTCTTTTTTACATACAAATATATACGTATTTCACAAATATAATAAAAACTATGGGTTAAATTGTAATTTTTTTATGCAATGCACTTTGAAAAATCTTTTATATATTATATGAACATAATTCAAATGATTAATTAGTACACATACTACCGCATGATAATATATGAAACATGTGGGGTAACTACCCCTAGGTGGTAGGGTGTTATTTTCCGATATATATGAATGAAACTCAACACAATTGATGGTAATAAAATAAAATTATGAATATTGTTTACGTACTTCAAGTTGTTGTAAAAGTGTGCCCGTCGCAAGGTCGTCTGGTGAATGAACTCGCAAGCGTGGTATCCACATAAATTATTTTCGTCTCCCTACCTCGAGCACTTTATCGGAATAGAGTTCAATCAAAATAATAATCAAGCATGATAATGGAATGGAAACAAGAATCAAAGTGATGCGTGGATGGAGCTAGTGCTACTTACATTGAGTTGTTGAAATCAGAGCTCCTCTTTCCATACACCCCTAGCCTTCTTGGTGAACTCTTTGCAATCCCAACCCAACAAAAAAATTGAATAAAGGATTTATTAATTACTTAATATCACCAAATTAACAAAATTTGCAGATATAGTGCGATAATGATTGAAATTACCTCTCGGGCATTTTCTTTAGGTCCGCCCACATCTGAGGATCTTTATATTTTGATTCCATGACAAGTACTTTTCGTGCGCTAAACTAAATGACTAGCAGAATAAAGTGGAACATGCGCACACATAATTCATGAATTACACTTAACATCGAGTAAGCGAAACAAAATGTGTACACGACACTATAACACTCACTTGAAGTTGTAAGGAAATAGTTGTTCAATTAACGCCCTTAGCAAGATATTCTCAGTATCATTGGCGTTCTTTTCTAGCATCATTTCATGAAGAATATTTGGGTTAATGAACCCAATGTCATATATTAGTCTTTTTTGCATAATATAGCGAGGATAATTATACATGCAACGAATAAGCTGAGCTAGAGACTTAATTACAAAAATGATACTTAGAGACAATAGAAACTGACAATAGATTTATCAATGGCATCTTGATTCTATAACTGAAATAATTCTTCAAATTCAATGTAAATCTGCTCGTCTCCATTGAAGTAATGCTCATCTTTAACTCCCGCAATGAGGTAGTTGACCCCTTGAACATTTGAGGCTTCCATGTACCATTAATGCAATCTTTGCATTTGTATTGGTAGAAGCGAGACCTCCTCAGGTTTGACGAGAGGCTTCTCCTACTGGTCTATGTATGTTAACTCAGCCATGGGGAACTCTACCTACTCGCCTAAGTATTGATCAAGAGTGAAACCAAGACCATGGCCCGTGCCTCCGCATAATAATCATTATCGGTAAACACGTTAAGCGGGGGGGGGGGGGGGGGCAATTTGTTTTTCTATTCGCCGAGATGGAGAATTGTTTTCCCACTTGCACTACTACTTCCCTACTGTACATGTTCTCTGTATGACTTAACAATCGAGCGGTCATAGTCTGATAATAGCGGACGCGGCGGTGGTCGCGTAAGGTTTTCCATACAACGCTTCACTTTTGTTGGATCTATTTTATCCTTTTGCTCGCATGGTTTCAGTGCAAGCTGGCATTTCACATCGACATCCACAACCTTTTTGAGTTCCTCATCACTTAGTTGGCATGCTAACTTGCGAGAAGCCTCCTTGACGCTTGTACCTGCTCTGGATTTCTTTGCAGTTATACTATTAGCCGCCGGAGCGGCGGTTCTTTTCCACGCGTGGGGCTGAGGCTGTGGAGGAGGCAGAGTGTGCTGATGTGGCGGAGTTTGCTGAGGGGCCTCTTCCGGCGGAGTGTGGTGATGCGGTGGAGACTTCTGAGGCGACGGAGCCTGCTGACGTGGTGGAGATGACTAAGGCAACGGAGATAGAGCTGGATTGCTACTGTGAGGAGTCTACTGAGGGGTCTCCTTCAGCGGAGTGTGCTGATGCGTCATCCAAAGTGGAAGCACGATGTGTTCCATTTTACATAGAATGGTAGTTTTTCTGGCATATTATAGTGGAGTCTCCCCTTCACATGTAGGGAAGTCAAGCTCCAACTACTAAAATTCATTGATAACTTCATCCACACGAACAACAACATAGCCATGTGGAACCGGAGAGGAATGGTAAGTTCCATCAGGTACACGAGGTAAGGCAAAGCCGACCACCACCTTCACGGATATGTTCATGTATTTTGCATGTAGATGACAAAGTTCACTCTACATGATATCATCCATGGGGTCGCGAGGATCCATGATATCATCTATGGGTCAAACGAGCTCAGTGGAAACCATGTTGCTTTTCCGCTGAGATGGTGGGCCGACAATATCGAATGCAGGATCTTCATGCCGGTGAGATGGGACGGTATCCTGCTGGCTGGTAAGTGCTTCTATTTTCTTCTGCTGCAATGCTACTATTTCTTCTATCTTGTACAGACTATTTGCATCGTGTTTCTTTCTTCTCCCTCGGCTTCTATATGTGTCACTTATGTCAGGAAACCCAATCTTCCATGGAACGGAGCCTCGTGTGCTTCGTGTTCGTCCACTCTGTTTATGATTCCGGAGGGCACGTGTCAGCTCGTCGTTATCTCTGTCGGGATTGAACTTCCCATCATGCACGTCCTTCATTGCATCTTTAATGTCTTTGAGGGGTGTTGCAAGTTGCTCTTTTGTATAAATACATTTCCTTGTTTCTGGGTTCAACTTTCCCCCATTCCCGTAGAACCAATTCCTTGCCCGTTTGGTCCACTCCAATGGCTCTGGATCGATCCCTTTAGCAATCACGTCGTTCTCAGTTTTCTCCCACTTAGGCATGGCAACCTTATAGCCACCTGACCCCATAAAATGGTGATATTCCTTTTTGCAGCATTTTTCTTATTTGTTTCTCACCTTTTCTTAGCTGCACCTGAGTTCTTCTATGCCACAAATGCGTCCGAGTGATGTCTTAACTTCTCAAATGCTTCGCTAAATGTCGGAGTCTTGTTTTTATTGATATAATCTTGGTCCAATCTTTTCTTCCATTTGCATAATTGTTGGGCCATCTTCTTAAGAGCCCACACCTTGACGTTTTTCTCTATAACATTGTTATTTGGATCCACCTCTGGCGGTAGGGTGAAATTTGTCATGAGCGTTTCCCAAAGCATTTATTTGGATCTATCGTCTACATAAGTAACTCCAACAATAGTTGGCTTATTCCATTCTTGAATGATGATCGAGATGATGTCCCTAACAACAACTCTGCACCGATGTATAAAAAGGTTCGTGTTCTACGCAGGAAGAGTTGGTTTGCCATCTGGAACGACTTCTTCAATCTTGAACCTTTCATTCTCGCCCAAGCTTTTTTCGGGCCTCGTCACTTTATAGAAGATTGGCTCGATCCAATGGGCTATATAAAATAAGAAAGAATCGTTAATATATGTACATAAAAATCAATTGATGCATCTAGTCAGCAAAGGCTTAATTCATATACCTTGTCGGACTTTGTACTAATTAAGGTTCTAAAACCGGAGCCGTCATCTTGTTTCTCCAATTCCTCACCGGAGCCGTCATCTTCTACCACCTCTACTCCCTCACTGGAATCGTTTAGAAAATGTGAGGTGATATCATCATCTCCGTCGCTCATGTCACACGCTATTTTGACCTCACTTTGTCTTACTTCAAAATTTTGGTATGAATTAAAACTTTTTAAGTGAATGCTATGACTGCCTTGATTGTCATTGTTAAATGAGTGCTTATGAATAGATCTCCAAAAACAGTTTTTATAAAATATTATTCCCATAAAAATCCTTTCTAATTATTTTGGTAAACCAAAACCTTGCTTTGGGGTTTGCACTACAAGTCCGTGAATTTAAGGGAGTACATTCACCCAAAGATTGTATTTTGATTCTAATATTAAAATAACTCTTCAAAACATGAAATGATTATATTTAAAAGTCATTTTCCTATTTTATTTATATGTCCTTTCTAAGGCCAGAAATGGTATTTCTGGGTGGAAAATTATTTTTCTACCTTAGAAAAATCTGGGAAAATTTGCAAATACTCACAGGACATATATTTTCCATATATAAGAGTTTCAACTCCTAGTCATATTCAAAATATTTGAGCAAACCCTTGAAAACTAATTCTGTCTATTATGACCTTTTGAAATATTTCCAAAGGAAATATTCGCAATAAATTCCCAGAAAATTCTAGTATGCCCCACATGCTATATTTGGTGATCTTGCCAAGTTTCACCTCCATCCAAGGTGATTTGTTTCACCAAATAATTCAGAAACCCTTTGTGTCCAAAATCAAGTTGGAGCAACTCTACATTGCCAAGTTTGTCCATTTGGTTTCAAACTTTAAAAGAGTGCTCAATACCCAAAATAAGGAGATGATGCCAAGATTTGGATTTGTGGGAATTAATTTGCTCACATCTTGTCACAAGGATGAAGATCTGCCCATTTGTGGGTATTTTCAAGTTTGCATTGTCAAACTTGTCCAATGGAGCTCAAACTTGGTAGAGCCTCCTGATTATACATAAAACCAAATCATGTTAACTTTCAACCTTCTGCCAGATATGAAAAATAGCATCCAACAACCACCACACTTACTCCCTTCGCTCCAAACTCATGTCACAGATGGCATGTGCCCCTCCTCAACTTCACACGAGAGGCCCAGCACTGGTTCAATGAGAGGGAGCCAAAATCTCCATTTTAGCTCCTGAATCAAGGCTGGCACCACCACTTTAACTCTCTCCCCTTGGCTAGTTTGATTCTTCTCGGTTCGTAGCATCCAAGGAGCATCTAGTGTTGGAAATATGCCCTAAAGGCAATAATAAATTGGTTATTATTATATTTCCTTGTTCATGATAATCGTTTATTATCCATGCTATAATTGTATTGATTGGAAACTCAAATACATGTGTGGATACATAGATAAAATAGTGTCCCTAGTAAGCCTCTAGTCGACTTGCTCGTTGATCAAAGATGGTTAAGGTTTCCTAGCCATACACAAAGTGTTGTCACTTGATAACGGAATCACTTCATTGGGAGAATGATGTGATGGACAAGACCTGAAAGGATCGTATGGTTGACTAGAGGGGGGTGAATAGGCAACTACCAATTTTTAGCTATTCTTAACAAGTTAGGGTTAGCAACATAAAGGTTCTCTAAAATGACAACTAGGTGAGCAACCTATATGATGCTATCAACTATAATCACTAAGGCAAGTAAGAAATACTCTACAACAATAACATACACAATGTAAAGGTGAGAGATAACCACAAATGGAACCGATGAAGACGAGGATGTGTTACCGAAGTTCCTTCCCTTTGACAGGAAGTACGTCTCCGTTGGAGCGGTGTGGAGGCACAATGCTCCCCAATAAGCCACTAGGGCCACTGTATTCTCCTCACGCCCTCACACAATGCAAAGTGTCATGATTCCACTATAGGTGCCCTTGAAGGCGGCGACCGAACCTTTACAAACAAGGTTGGGGCTATCTCCACACAAAGCTTGGAGGCTCCCAACAAGACCACGGAGCTTCACCATAATGGAATGTGGCTCCGAGGTGACCTCAACCATCTAGGGTGTTCAAACACCCAAGAGTAACAAGATCCGCAAGGGATTAGTGGGGGAATCATTTTTCTCTTGGTGGAAGTGTAGATCTAGGCCTTTTCAACCAATCCCTAGAAAATCAACAAGTTTGATTGGCTAGGGAGAGAGATCGGGCACATATGAGCTTAGGGAGCAACAATGGAGTCTTGGAGGGTCAAAGGTAGGGTTCATAGAGTGGAAGAACCCTTTATATAGTGGGGGGGGGCAAAACTAACCGTTACCCCCTGTGACAGCCCGATGCCGACGTTCCAGAAGATTCCCCCTTCTATTCCATTTTCGTCGTGTGATTTATTTTATTTGTCGCATCAGCATCGCATCATGCGCATCATCTGCATCGCATAGGCATCTCCGTGCCGCCAGTTTTCAAAACTTGCATCCGTTAGTAGTTGCCGGTTCTCGTCGTTGCCCGTTCTGAGCCCGACCGCACACGCACGCGCCCGCGGCACCGTCTTAACCTTGTTTTTAAAGCGAGTATAATACTTTCTCCGATTGAGATGGAATTTGTCGTGCGGTATTATTTATATATAGGTAGGCCGCCTGTCAAATTTCGTCGTGATCAGAGTCCGTCTGGTACCCGAACGGTCGACCGTAGCGGCACCGTATTCGGTCTACCGTCGGACGTCTGTCGGTGTTTTAAATTTCGTGCCGCGCAGCCCGTTCTCCCTCTCGTCTCCGGATATCGCCTCTACACGGCCGCGTACCCATTCCCGCGTTTGGAATCGTCCGAATCCGACCACACGGTTGGATCCGGAACGCGATTCCGGTTAACCGAGCCCCTCTTTTCCCTATATATACCCCCTCCTCCTAATTTTTAGACAGCCATCCCCCTCTACCTCAAAAACCGTGCCAACCCCCGAAACCCTAACCCTAGCCTTCTCACCTCTCTCTCCTCCCCCAGCCGCCACGGGCCCGCCGAGCCCAGATCGGGCCCGGGCAGGCCCAACCGCCGTCGCCGCCTCGCCCGAGAGCTCCCTGCCGAGCTCTTCCTGCTCGTGCGCCGCGTCTCCCGCCGGTGCTCACCATGTGCCGCCGCCCCTGGCCGCAGCCCCGCGCCCCTCAGGCCCCGCTGCAGCCTGGAGCCCTGCTCCTCGCGAGTCAGCCGGATCCGCCGCCGGCCTCGGCCTCCGCCGCCCCGCTGTCGGACCTCTGCGTTGCCGGACCCCCCTTGTCTGCTGCCGCCGTGGCTTCCCCAATGCGTGCTAGGTCCGCGAGACCCCGCCGCACTCAGCCTCCCGTCCGAACCCGGTGCCGCCCCCTCGTTTCCATCGCTGGAGACCAGCCCCGTGGTCGCCTGCTGTCAGGAGAGCCGGCGCCGCCGCCTGACGAGCTCGGGGACGAGCCAAGCGACAGGAGGAACCCCAACCCTCCTCCCACGTGGGCCCCGCAGCAGCCCAGCTTGCCCCATCTCGGCCGAGCGCAGCTCCCGTAGGTCTCCTCTGCCTCGGCCCAAGCCAGCAACGCCAGCAGCCGGCCCAGGTCCCCTACTGACCAGGCCGAGGCCTGCTAAGGTGAGCAGCCCCGAGCCCTCTATTTTGCCCCGTGCACTGTTCTGCTATATTGCGCCCCAGCTCGGCCCGTTAGATATTTAGGTTATTTACGGATTAGTTAAATTTCAGGAAGTAGACGATATTAAACGTACGTATCTTTTAATCCGTATGTCGAATCGCGATGAGTTGTATATGCTTTTCGTGTAGTTTTACGCGTAGAACCCGTTTATAAAACTTGCATAATTTTTCGGCGTAGTTTAACATGCCAAATGCATGGATTAGCGTGCTGTCCCATAGGATTTAGTCCGTATTTAATTTTCGCGCAAGTCCGGATTGATCGTATGCCGTAGATAAAATGTCTATGTTTCTAGGGACCATTTTTCCATGCATTTTAGAGCGGTCACTCGTATTTTTTGCGTTTAGGATTTGCCGGTAATTTATTTTCCCGCGTATAGGTGATTATCTCGCATTAAAGTGTGGCATTATTTTGTGTTGCAAACCCCACATATTTTATATGTTCCCGGGGTAGAAAAATACATGTGATTTTTCTGTGCAATTAGTTTTAGCTTTTGAGTAAGTTAGTTCGCGTGATATTTTGCCGTGATGCCCTTTTGTTTAATTCGTAGGATTTGTTCCGTGCTTCGTTTGAAGGACTTGTCAACTAGGGAGTTGTTCTTGGGTGTTTAGCCTAGCCCCTGGTAATTTTGGTTGCAATAGAAATGCATGTTTAGGTGTGGTTTGCTTGCTCTCAAGTTGATAGAAAATAGTGCTGATTTGGAGGCGCTGAAATATTTCTAAGTCTGGAATCTGTTATTATTTTGTTGCTGTCTTGTCTTGCTTGTATCTTGTGATGTGTAGCTCTTTCGAGGTTGGTCCAATGGAGTTAGTTGTACCCCTGGTGTTTCTCTAGCATGCTGTAAATTTTCATTCCATTTGGAGTCCTTTAGTTATAGGCTTTGCTGCTGTCAATATTGCTTCAGATCGAAAACTGCACTTTCATGAGGTGCTATTTTCACTAAGTCTGAAATAGTGTGTGAGATGCCATTTTGTGTCTTCTTTCCCTAGTGATCCATGATGCCATGCTAGTTGTTGTCAGTTGTTTGTAGTATTGCTTCTTGCCCTCTTCCGTGCCATGCCTTGCTTGAGCATATCGGAGTTGGGTAGCCGAAGTTGTGAGGCGTCGTAAATGCTAAGTGGCTGATCTTGGCAGATGGTAGTGATTTCTTGTTTTGCTCGTAGTTTTCGAATCGTAGCTCCGTTTTGATCGTTTCCTACCTGAAACTTGCTTAGAAACTCATGTAGTTTCATTTTTATCTTGCTGGTTGTATGTTTTGATGTGCTCGTAGCCGCCGTTGCACACATTTTGCATTCATGCCATCATATCTTGCGGTGCTTGTAGCTTTTGATCCGTAGCTCCGTTGGAGATGTTCTTTATGTGTAGATTGCTTCCCTTGACGCGTAGAATCACGTGAACCTATTAGTTTTGCTGTTTAGCAACTAATTAAATGCATTAGTTCAGTTCTGGACAGAATTGTAAATTAACGTGTGAGGTTGTTTCGGAGATGCTATATGTCATTTCCGACCTCATTTAAAATGCAAGGATAGGTAGTTTAATTACACTTCACCTCTTGCCATGTTTAACCACATTTAATATTGCCATGTATCTAATCGGGATGGAACTAAGTAAATTAACGTGGAGTTTCGTCAATATGCAACTCGTTGCATATTGAACTTCACTTAATGTGTAGTGTTTGATTGTGTGAATTGTCATGCCGTGACTTGCATGTATTCAGCTGCTCATGCATCATTTTTGTTGTGCATCGTGTGGTGAATTTCGTGTGATGATTTGGGTTTCCGGTTTGCTTCGTCTCGATAGAGCTCCGCACGCTTGCCGGATTGTGAGAACCCGTTCGACTACGTCGGTTCGTCTGCTTCACGGAGGCATTCTTCTTCCAAGCGGGATCTCAGGCAAGATGATCATTTCCCCAGATACCATTACTATCATTGCCATGCTAGTTATTTCGATGCTGTCGATTATGTCTCGTTTCCCACCACCTGTTAAACATTAGCCACTCAACAATGCCATGAAATCTTCAACCTGTTCAACCTAGCAAACCACTGATTGGCTATGTTACTGCTTGCTTAACCTTGTTGATAGCGTTGCTAGTTGCAGGTGCAGTTGCTTCCATGTGAAAAACATGGGTTCCTTGTTATATCACCATATTAAATGCTATTTAATTTAATGCACCTATACACTGTTGAGGAACGTCGCAAGGGAAACAAAACTTTCCTACGCGCACGAAGACATATCATGGTGATGTCCATCTACGAGAGGGGATGAGTGATCTACGTACCCTTGTAGATCGTACAGCAGAAGCGTTAGAGAACGCGGTTGATGTAGTGGAACGTCCTCACGTCCCTCGATCCGCCCCGCGAACAATCCCGTGATCAGTCCCACGATCTAGTACCGAACGGACGGCACCTCCGCGTTCAGCACACGTACAGCTCGACGATGATCTCGGCCTTCTTGATCCAGCAAGAGAGACGGAGAGGTAGAAGAGTTCTCCGGCAGCATGACGGCGCTCCGGACGTTGGTGATGATCTTGTCTCAGCAGGGCTCCGCCCGAGCTCCGCAGAAACGCGATCTAGAGGAAAAACTATGGAGGTATGTGGTCGGGCAGCCGTGAGAAAGTCGTCTCAAATCAGCCCTAATTGCTCCATATATATAGGAGGAGGGAGGGGGACCTTGCCTTGGGGTCCAAGGGACCCTCAAGGGGTCGGCCGAGCCAAGGGGGGGAGGACTCCCCCCCCCAAACCGAGTTGGACTTGGTTTGGTGGGAGGAGTCCCCCTCCTTTCCCACTTCCTCCCTCTTTTTTTTATTTTCCTTTGATTTCCTTTTCTTGGCGCATAGGCCCCCTTGGGGCTGTCCCACCAGCCCACTAAGGGCTGGTGTGTCTCCCCAAAGCCTATGGGCTTCCCCGGGGTGGGTTGCCCCCCCGGTGAACTCCCGGAACCCATTCGTCATTCCCGGTACATTCCCGATAACTCCGAAAACCTTCCGGTAATCAAATGAGGTCATCCTATATATCAATCTTCGATTCCGGACCATTCCGGAAACCCTCGTGACGTCCGTGATCTCATCCGGGACTCCGAACAACATTTGGTAACCAACCATATAACTCAAATACGCATAAAACAACGTCGAACCTTAAGTGTGCAGACCCTGCGGGTTCGAGAACTATGTAGACATGACCCGAGAGACTCCTCGGTCAATATCCAATAGCGGGACCTGGATGCCCATATTGGATCCTACATATTCTACGAAGATCTTATCGTTTGAACCTCAGTGCCAAGGATTCGTATAATTCCGTATGTCATTCCCTTTGTCCTTCGGTATGTTACTTGCCCGAGATTCGATCGTCAGTATCCGCATACCTATTTCAATCTCGTTTACCGGCAAGTCTCTTTACTCGTTCCGTAATACAAGATCCCGCAACTTACACTAAGTTACATTGCTTGCAAGGCTTGTGTGTGATGTTGTATTACCGAGTGGGCCCCGAGATACCTCTCCGTCATACGAAGTGACAAATCCCAGTCTTGATCCATACTAACTCAACTAACACCTTCGGAGATACCTGTAGAGCATCTTTATAGTCAACCAGTTACGTTGCGACGTTTGATACACACAAAGCATTCCTCCGGTGTCAGTGAGTTATATGATCTCATGGTCATAGGAATAAATACTTGACACGCAGAAAACAGTAGCAACAAAATGACACGATCAACATGCTACGTCTATTAGTTTGGGTCTAGTCCATCACGTGATTCTCCCAATGACGTGATCCAGTTATCAAGCAACAACACCTTGTTCATAATCAGAAGACACTGACTATCATCGATCAACTGGCTAGCCAACTAGAGGCATGCTAGGGACGGTGTTTTGTCTATGTATCCACACATGTAAATGAGTCTTCATTCAATACAATTATAGCATGGATAATAAACTATTATCTTGATACAGGAATTATAATAATAACTATACATTTATTATTGCCTCTAGGGCATAATTCCAACAGTCTCCCACTTGCACTAGAGTCAATAATCTAGCCCTCACATCACCATGTGAATTACATTGTAATAAATCTAACACCCATACAGTTCTGGTGTCGATCATGTTTTAGCCGTGGAAGAGGTTTAGTCAGCGGGTCTGCTACTTTCAGATCCGTGTGCACTTTGCATATATTTACGTCCTCCTCCTCGACGTAGTCGCGGATGAGGTTGAAGCATCGTTTGATGTGTCTGGTCTTCTTGTGAAACCTTGGTTCCTTTGCTAAGGCAATGGCACCAGTGTTGTCACAGAACAAGGTTATTGGATCCAGTGCACTTGGCACCACTCCAAGATCCGTCATGAACTGCTTCATCCAGACACCCTCCTTAGCCGCCTCCGAGGCAGCCATGTACTCTGCTTCACATGTAGAATCTGCTACGACGCTTTGCTTGGAACTGCACCAGCTTACTGCACCCCCATTAAGAATAAATACGTATCCGGTTTGTGACTTAGAGTCGTCCGGATCTGTGTCAAAGCTTGCATCGACGTAACCTTTTACGGCGAGCTCTTCGTCACCTCCATACACGAGAAACATCTCCTTAGTCCTTTTCAGGTACTTCAGGATATTCTTGACCGCTGTCCAGTGATCCACTCCTGGATTACTCTGGAACCTACCTGCCATACTTATGGCCAGGCTAACATCCGGTCTAGTGCCCAGCATCGCATACATGATAGAACCTATGGCTGAAGCATAGGGGACGGAGCGCATATGCTCTCTATCTTCATCAGTTGCTGGGCACTGAGTCTTACTCAATCTCGTACCTTGTAAAACTGGCAAGAACCCTTTCTTGGAATGTTCCATTTTGAACCTCTTCAAAATTTTATCAAGGTATGTGCTTTGTGAAAGTCCTATCAGGCGTTTCGATCTATCCCTATAGATCTTAATGCCTAGAATGTAAGCAGCTTCTCCTAGGTCCTTCATAGAGAAACTTTTATTCAAGTAACCTTTTATGCTCTCCAAAAGCTCTACGTTGTTTCCAATCAGTAATATGTCATCCACTTATAATATTAGAAACGCCACAGAGCTCCCACTCACTTTCTTGTAAATACAAGATTCTCCAACCACTTGTATAAACCCAAATGCTTTGATCACCTCATCAAAGCGTTTGTTCCAACTCCGAGATGCTTGCACCAGTCCATAAATGGATCGCTGGAGCTTGCACACCTTGTCAGCATTTTTAGGATCGACAAAACCTTCGGGTTGCATCATATACAACTCTTCCTTAAGGAAACCGTTAAGGAACGCCGTTTTGACATCCATCTGCCAGATTTCATAATCGAAAAATGCAGCTATTGCTAACATGATTCTGACGGACTTAAGCATCGCTACGGGTGAGAAGGTCTCATCGTAGTCAACTCCTGGAACTTGTGAAAAACCCTTTGCCACAAGTCGAGCTTTATAAACGGTCACATTACCGTCAGCGTCCGTCTTCTTCTTAAAGATCCATTTGTTCTGAATAGCCTTGCGGCCCTCAGGCAGTATCTCCAAAGTCCACACTTTGTTCTCATACATGGATCCTATCTCGGATTTCATGGCTTCTAGCCATTTGTTGGAATCTGGGCCCACCATTGCTTCTTCATAACTTGCAGGTTCATTGTTGTCTAACAACATGATTGACAAGACGGGATTACCGTACCACTCTGGAGCAGCGCGTGGTCTCGTCGACCTGCGTGGTTGAACAGAAACTTGAACTGGAGTTTCATGATCATCATCATTAACTTCCTCCTCAACCGGCGTCGCAACGAAAGAAGTTTCCCCTTGCCCTGTGCCACCATCCAGAGGGATGAGAGGTTCGACAACCTCGTCAAGTTCTATCTTCCTCCCACTCAATTCTCTCGAGAGAAACTCCTTCTCGAGAAAAGTTCCGTTCTTAGCAACAAACACTTTGCCCTCGGATTTGAGATAGAAGGTGTACCCAACTGTCTCTTTTGGGTAACCTATGAAGACGTATTTTTCCGCTTTGGGTTCCAGCTTTTCAGGCTGAAGCTTTTTGACATAAGCATCACATCCCCAAACTTTAAGAAACGACAACTTTGGCCTTTTGCCATACCACAGTTCGTATGGTGTCGTCTCAACGGATTTTGATGGTGCCCTATTTAAAGTGAATGCAGCTGTTTCTAATGCATAACCCCAAAATGATAACGGCAAATCAGTAAGAGACATCATAGATCGCACCATCTCTAACAAAGTACGATTACGACGTTCGGACACACCATTACGCTGTGGTGTTCCAGGCGGTGTTAACTGCGAAACAATTCCACATTGTCTTAAGTGAGCACCAAACTCAAAACTCAGATATTCACCCCCACGATCAGACCGTAGGAACTTGATCTTCTTGTTATGATGATTTTCCACTTCACTCTGAAATTGCTTGAACTTTCAAATGTTTCAGACTTGTGCTTCATCAAGTAGACATAACCATATCTACTTAAATCGTCAGTGAAGGTGAGGAAATAACGATATCCGCCGCGTGCCTCTACGCTCATTGGACCACACACATCGGTATGTATGATTTCCAACAAGTCACTTGCACGCTCCATTGTTCCGGAGAACGGAGTCTTAGTCATCTTGCCCATGAGGCATGGTTCGCACGTGTCAAGTGAATCAAAGTCAAGTGACTCCAAAAGTCCATCAGCATGGAGTTTCTTCATGCGCTTTACACCAATATGACCCAAGCGGCAGTGCCACAAAAATATGGCGCTATCATTGTTTACTCTAACTCTTTTGGTCTCAATGTTATGTATATGCGTATCGCTATCAAGATTCAATATGAACAATCCTCTCACATTCGGTGCATGATCATAAAAGATGTTACTCACTGAAATAGAACAACCATTATTCTCAGACTTAAAAGAGTAACCGTCTCGCAATAAACAAGATCCAGATATAATGTTCATGCTCAACGCAGGCACTAAATAACAATGATTTAAGTTCATCACTAATCCCGATGGTAGCTGAAGTGACACTGTGCCGACGGCGATTGCATCAACCTTGGAACCATTTCCTACGCGCATCGTCACTTCGTCTTTCGCCAGCCTTCGTCTATTCCGTAGTTCCTGTTTCGAGTTGCAAATGTGAGCAACAGAACCGGTATCGAATACCCAGGCACTACTACGAGAGCCGGTTAAGTACACATCAATAACATGTATATCAAATATACCTGATTTTTCTTTGCCCGCCTTCTTATCTGCCAGATACTTGGGGCAATTGCGCTTCCAGTGACCCATACCCTTGCAATCGAAGCACTCTGTTTCAGGCTTAGGTCCAGCCTTGGGTTTCTTCGGCGGATTGGCAACAGGCTTGCCGCTCTTCTTCGAATTGCCCTTCTTGCCTTTACTGTTTGTCTTGAAACTAGTGGTCTTGCTCACCATCAACACTTGATGCTCTTTACGGAGTTCAGACTCTGCGACTTTCAGCATCGCAAACAACTCACCGGGAGACTTGTTCATCCCTTGCATGTTGTAGTTCAACACAAAGCCTTTATAGCTTGGCGGCAGTGATTGAAGGATTCTGTCAGTGATAGCTTCTTGCGGGAGTTCAATCCCCAGTTCAGCTAGACGGTTTGAGTACCCAGACATTTTGAGCACATGTTCACTGACAGACGAGTTTTCCTCCATTTTGCAAGCATAGAATTTATCGAAGGTCTCATACCTCTCGATCCGGGCGTTCTTCTGAAAGATAAACTTCAACTCCTGGAACATCTCAAATGCTCCATGACGCTCAAAGCGACATTGAAGTCCCGGTTCTAAGACATACAAGACTACACATTGAACTATTGAGTAGTCCTCCTTACGCGCTAACCAAGCGTTCTTAACATCCTGATCAGCCGTAGCGGGTGGTTCATCTCCTAGCGCAGCATTAAGGACATAATCCTTCTTCCCAGCTTGTAAGATTAGCTTAAGATTACGAGCCCAGTCTACAAAGTTGCTTCCATCATCTTTCAACTTAGCTTTCTCTAGGAACGTATTAAAATTCGGGATGACACTTGCGTGAGCCATGATCTACAACACAAATATATTCAAAGTGGACTTAGACTATGTTCAAGATAATTAGAGTTCAACTTAATAAAATTATATGCTAAACTCCCACTCAAAAAGTACATCTCTCTAGTCATTTGAGTGGTTCATGATCCACTTACACTATCCCAAGTCCGATCATCACGTGAGTTGAGTATAGTTTCAGTGGTAAGCATCCCTATGCTAATCATATCAACTATATGATTCATGATCGACCTTTCGGTCTCATGTGTTCCGAGGCCATGTCTGCACATGCTAGGCTCGTCAAGCTTAACCCGAGTGTTCCGCGTGCGCAACTGTTTTGCACCCGTTGTATGTGAACGTTGAGTCTATCACACCCGATCATCACGTGGTGTCTCGAAACGACGAACTGTAGCAACGGTGCACAGTCGGGGAGAACACAATTTCGTCTTGAAATTTTAGTGAGAGATCACCTCATAATGCTACCGTCGTTCTAAGCAAAATAAGGTGCATAAAAGGATTAACATCACATGCAATTCATAAGTGACATGATATGGCCATCATCACGTGCTTCTTGATCTCCATCACCAAAGCACCGGCACGATCTTCTTGTCACCGGCGCCACACCATGATCATCCATCAACGTGTTGCCATTGTGGTTGTCGTGCTACTTATGCTATCACTACTAAAGCTACATCCTAGCAAAATAGTAAACGCATATGCAAGCACATATGTTAGTATAAAGACAACCCTATGGCTCCTGCCGATTGCCGTACCATCGACGTGCAAGTCGATATTTCTATTACAACATGATCATCTCATACATCCAATATATCACATCACATCGTTGGCCATATCACATCACAATCATACCCTGCAAAAACAAGTTAGACGTCCTCTAATGTTGTTGTTGCATGTTTTACGTGGTGACCAAGGGTATCTAGTAGGATCGCATCTTACTTACGCAAACACCACAACGGAGATATATGAGTTGCTATTTAACCTCATCCGAGGACCTCCTCGGTCAAATCCGATTCAACTAAAGTTGGAGAAACCGTCACTTGCCAGTCATCTTTGAGCAAAGGGGGTTACTCGTAACGATGAAACCAGTCTCTCGTAAGCGTACGAGTAATGTCGGTCCAAGCCGCTTCAATCCAACAATACCGCGGAATCAAGAAAAGACTAAGGAGGGCAGCAAAACGCACATCACCGCCCACAAAAACCTTTGTGTTCTACTCGAGAAGACATCTACGCATGAACCTAGCTCATGATGCCACTGTTGAGGAACGTCGCAAGGGAAACAAAATTTTCCTACGCGCACGAAGACCTATCATGGTGATGTCCATCTACGAGAGGGGATGAGTGATCTACATACCCTTGTAGATCGTACAGCAGAAGCGTTAGAGAACGCGGTTGATGTAGTGGAACGTCCTCACGTCCCTCGATCCGCCCCGCGAACAATCCCGCGATCAGTCCCACGATCTAGTACCGAACGGACGGCACCTCCGCGTTCAGCACACGTATAGCTCGACGATGATCTCGGCCTTCTTGATCCAGCAAGAGAGACGGAGAGGTAGAAGAGTTCTCCGGCAGCGTGACGGCGCTCCGGAGGTTGGTGATGATCTTGTCTTAGCAAGGCTCCGCCCGAGCTCCGCAGAAACGCGATCTAGAGGAAAAACTATGGAGGTATGTGGTCGGGCAGCCGTGAGAAAGTCGTCTCAAATCAGCCCTAATTGCTCCATATATATAGGAGGAGGGAGAGGGACCTTTCCTTGGGGTCCAAGGGACCCTCAAGGGGTCGGCCGAGCCAAGGGGGGGAGGACTCCCCCCCCAAATCGAGTTGGACTTGGTTCGGTGGGAGGAGTCCCCCTCCTTTCCCACTTCCTCCCTCTTTTTTTTTCTTTTCCTTTGATTTCCTTTTCTTGGCGCATAGGCCCCCTTGGGGCTGTCCCACCAGCCCACTAAGGGCTGGTGTGTCTCCCCAAAGCCTATGGGCTTCCCCGGGGTGGGTTGCCCCCCCCGGTGAACTCCCGGAACCCATTCGTCATTCCCGGTACATTCCCGGTAACTCCGAAAACCTTCCGGTAATCAAATGAGGTCATCCTATATATCAATCTTCGTTTCCGGACCATTCCGGAAACCCACGTGACGTCCGTGATCTCATCCGGGACTCCGAACAACATTCGGTAACCAACCATATAACTCAAATACGCATAAAACAACGTCGAACCTTAAGTGTGCAGACCCTGCGGGTTCGAGAACTATGTAGACATGACCCGAGAGACTCCTCGGTCAATATCCAATAGCGGGACCTGGATGCCCATATTGGATCCTACATATTATACGAAGATCTTATCGTTTGAACCTCAGTGCCAAGGATTCGTATAATCCCGTATGTCATTCCCTTTGTCCTTCGGTATGTTACTTGCCCGAGATTCGATCGTCAGTATCCGCATACCTATTTCAATCTCGTTTACCGGCAAGTCTCTTTACTCGTTCCGTAATACAAGATCCCGCAACTTACACTAAGTTACATTGCTTGCAAGGCTTGTGTGTGATGTTGTATTACCGAGTGGGCCCCGAGATACCTCTCCGTCATACGGAATGACAAATCCCAGTCTTGATCCATACTAACTCAACTAACACCTTCGGAGATACCTGTAGAGCATCTTTATAGTCACCCAGTTACGTTGCGACGTTTGATACACACAAAGCATTCCTCCGGTGTCAGTGAGTTATATGATCTCATGGTCATAGGAATAAATACTTGACACGCAGAAAACAGTAGCAACAAAATGACACGATCAACATGCTACGTCTATTAGTTTGGGTCTAGTCCATCACGTGATTCTCCCAATGACGTGATCTAGTTATCAAGCAACAACACCTTGTTCATAATCAGAAGACACTGACTATCATCGATCAACTGGCTAGCGAACTAGAGGCATGCTAGGGACGGTGTTTTGTCTATGTATCCACACATGTAAATGAGTCTTCATTCAATACAATTATAGCATGGATAATAAACTATTATCTTGATACAGGAATTATAATAATAACTATACATTTATTATTGCCTCTAGGGCATAATTCCAAAATATACTTGGTAAAAGGTGGAAGGCTCGGCCTTTCTAGCCTGGTGTTTTGTTCCACTTTTGCCCCCTTAGTTTCCGGCTACCGGTGTTATGTTCCATAAATGAGCGCTCCTAACATGATCGGGGTTGTTATGGGGACCCCCTTGATAATTCGTTTTAGATTAAAGCTGGTCTGGCAAGGCCCAACATTGGTACTACATTTGCCTAATCACCTAATAAAATTGCATAGGGACTTTTCGGACCCCGAGGATAATTTAATCAACCCCCCGGGCCAGTACTCCACATGAGTGTTGTCCACCCACCTAGCAGTCGGCGGTGCCACCTCGGGGCAACTCGAGGTTTGGCTACCGTCCACTATGCATAGACGGTGTGTCCCGAGAACGAGATATGTGGCTCCTATCGGGTTCGTCGACACACCGGGTGGCCTTGCTGGATTAGTTTTACCTTTGACGAGCTATCTTGTGCATCGGGATCCCGGTGATGCTTTGGGTAATCTCAGAGTTGAGGTTTTCCACTAGGGAATCCGACGAGATCGCGAGCTTCGTGATTGAGGATTTCTATGCGGCTTGTGGAAATTTGTGATGGACTAGTTGGAGCACCCGTGCAGGGTTAGATCTTTCGGAAAGCCGTGCCCGCGGTTATGTGGAAACGTGGAAACTTTGTTTAACACTGCTTCTAGATAACTTGAAGTTAACTTAATTAAAATATGCCAACTGTGTGCGTAACCGTGACTGTCTCTTTCGTGAGTTCTTTCTCCAATCGAGGACACGGTGGGGTTATGTCTGACGTAGGTAGGTGTTCAGGATCATTCTTTTGATCATCAGTATATCATGTCCGTTATGCGTAGATCTTCCCCCCTCTTATTTCTTGTACTCGTAAGTTAGCCACCAAATATATGCTTAGCCGCTGCTGCAACCTCACTACTTAACCATACCTCACCCATTAAGCTTTGCTAGTCTTGATACCTTTGGAAATGAGATTGCTGAGTCCCCTGTGGCTCACAGATTACTACAACACCAGTTGCAGGTACAGGTAAAGGTTACTTGACGCGAGCGCATTGATTGTTCATTTGGAGTTTCTTCTTCTTCTTCTTCTTCATCGATCTAGGATGGGTTCCTGGCCGGCAGCCTGGGATAGCAAGGATGGACGTCGTTCTTCTTTTGTCGTTTGTTTCCGTCCATAGTCGGACCCTGCTCTTACTCTTGATGAATATGTATTGTACCGCTGTGACTCTGATGTAGCTTGGGGCGAGTGTAAGCCAACTCTGATTATATATCTCTTCTTTTCAGTATATGTACTTGTAACGATATCCATTCTTGCGACACGATGAGATGCGCTTCTATCCCTGACGAGGCCTTCGTGCCAAATTGAGGATAGGGTCGCATCTTGGGCGTGACAAGTTGGTATCAGAGCAAGGACCGACCTAGGAGCCCCCTTGATTGATCGAACTTGTCCGAGTCGAGTCTAGTGAAAAATTGCTTTGGGTCTAGTTATATATCGGAGAGTAGGATGCTTTTTTCTCCTCTTCTATGCTCTCGTGAGGAATCTTGACGTAATAATTTATTCTACTCCTCTTCTCACTCAAATGTTTTTTAGGATCACGCGGATATTCTTAGGATCTATATGATGCCGATGTGACGGAGTTCTGTCTTGGTGCCTCCTATCTGCTTTAAGTCTCAGGGGAGTTGAGCTCCAGGGGATTCTTGAGCACATCGTTATCATTCAGATTTCTTAGTATCTCAGTACGAAGGATGTTCGTAATTGCTTCAATACTAGTAGTGGCGAGATAACCCCGATGTCCCCAGTACTGGTGCAGATTGTTCGGGAGTACTGCCATACTTTTTATCGTTGTGATCACGAGGGTCTGTTGTAGATGAAGGTTCGAGATTCTGGTTGTGTGTTGACGGATGTGATACAGGTGACGGGTTAGTATAGGAGTTGTGTGATATTACTCCTTGTATCCGTGTACCAGATTGCATGACCAGATATTTCGGGAATTTATAGGTGGGAATTCAAGTAGTTGCTTATAGGACAATCTTCCAGCAAATGCATGATGTTAGGTTGGGGTTCGACATCTAGTGGATTCGTTTGTTCACGGTCGACTTACAGCGGTACATGTTGTGTCTTAAAGAGTCCTTGTAGCTTGCTACGACTCGGGGACGCTTCGTATGTCGGGTGCACTGCCTTGCACTTGATGGCTACTGTAAAATCGAGCCCGTGCGATCCTGTCCACGAAAATATCGGGCAAAATCTTTCTCATGAGTTTGTTCTGGATTATTTCATAAGCCTCATCCTTTGTTTTGTTGAATATGGTAATTCAAGTTGCTTCGATGTCAAGTGGTGATTTCAGATCTTTCCTAAGAGGTGTTCTTATATTTTTATGTGAATGCTAATTCTTTTGTTCAATCAGTTGTCTTATCAATTCCTGTCAACCGGAGGCGTCGTATCAATTCCATTCAACCGGTGTGCTTCTCTTCAAGCGTAGTCTATCCTCTCTAATTTTGCAAGATCGTTCTCTCATTTCATCTGGAGTTCGTCTCATCTGCCCCAAGTCGTCTTTGTTTTTCCCCGCCCTCCCGCCCTTTTTCTTCGGTGATTGGATCTCATCCAAGCGCATTCATTTCATTGTGCTTCTGCTATCTCTTCTTCCTTTCGTAGCCGGTGATTCATTGTGATGATTCTCAGGAGCTTCGTGTTCATCTTTATTCGGTCTTGTTATCTTTTCCGGTGAATTCAATTTAGTTGTCCATGTCATCATATCCTTTTCGTCCTTGTAATTCTTTCCCATGTTGGAAATTCTTATCAGTCTTCTTGTTATTCATTCCTCTCTTTTCTATCCGGAGTGTTAAAGATATTTCAGTAGTTTCTCATTTTCAATTCTTTTAATTATTTCGAGGTGCTAACCTCATCTAGTTCTCTTCGTACCGGTGCAATATCAATCTTTCCAGCAATCTTTTCTAATGGTGGTTTCTTTGAGTGGGCCCATAACCCACAGGTTTTCCCAGGATCTCTTCTGGCTCTTGTAATCATCCGGAGATCTTAATTCTTTTCAATTATGACGTAAGTATGAATTTCACCAGTCATATCCCTTCTCCAAAATCTATTGGAATTTATTCTCGTCTTTGGCTCAACCTTTCATTCCTCATTTTTCCGGAGTGTCTCAGTTAATGCTTGGTGGTGTTCTTCTCATCATTCTCTTCTTTCAAGACCGAAGGAGTGTTTCTCTCAATCTTGGTTCATTCTCTTGGAGATTAATCATTTCAGCTTGGTGCCATTATCTTATTTGTTCCAATCATGAGTAATCCCTTTCTGCTATTCGGTGCATTTCTGAGTTGTTTTCATTCTCGATCCTCCGAAGGCCATCATTTCAGAAGACTTCTTCGTTCTCAGCTTTCAGCTTTCGTTCTCGAATTCTTCTCAATTGTTGTCTCTTCGTTCGTCTCTCAATTATTCCGACGCCTTGTTCTAGTTTTCCTCTGAGGTGGCTCATGATCTCTTCATTCTCGTGTATCTCCATTCATTCATGGTTGCCTCGTTCATTTCAAATCTCACCGGTGTTTCTTGCAACATTTCTTCGAGTGTGTGCTCATATATCTCTCCTAAATCATTTCTAGAAGAATAAGTGGTACGCTAAATCCGTTGATTGTCATCAGTTTGACTTGATGAAGGATAAGCTTAACATAATTCTTATTCTTGTTCATAGTGATTTCAATTCTTCTTTCGGAGGACTCATGATATCAATTCTTTTCTCAAGTGCCTATATTTCTTTTCCGGAGTTCCAAGTTCTTTTAAGTATCTCTTTATGAGGCTTCATCTAAATCTTGGTAAGGTCATAAACTTATTCTTTTATACCTTCATATCGTTGCTTCATTCATTTGTATACGGAGGTCCTTCATGGTGATTCATCAAGATTTCAATTCATTCTCAAGTGTTCTTCAAGATTCTTGTTGGAGAACCTCATGTATCCTTTCTCTTGCTTTTCCAAGTGCATTTGTTCTTCCTCATCCTTTGAGGTGGTATTATAGCATTCTTGTTAGTGTAGGAGTCTCGAAGAGATTTTATTTCAAGTATGAGATAATTAAACCCACCAATTCTATGATCATGAGATATTTTCAACCCATGATTTCTTCATTGAGCTATCTTGGTTTGGATTTCACCTAAAGCTTTTCCTATGGATGGTGCTATCATGGTGCTTGTCATTAATCCAAGTTCTCAATGTATCCTCTTGGTGTAAGTAAGTGTTCATATCTTGTTGCTCCCAATCTATCCTTGTTTCTTTTAGTGGTTGGTTGTCACCTCATATTTGTTGAGATGATTTTCGTAAGCCCACTACTATCTTGTTCTTTTCGTTGTTGTTTTTCCAACAACTCCGTTCAATTCTTCTCGCAAGGGTGCTTGTCAAGTTCATTTGAGTTAGTAGTTGTCATTCTCTCTTCATTCTCTTCTTCCGTATGAGCTAGTTCCTATTCTATTGTTCCGGAGGCATTGTGATGTTGCTCTTTTGGGTCAATCTTGTTGTTCTACCAAGATCATGGTGTTCCCTTGCTCTATTTAGTTGTTTGTTATGAATATTGTCTAATTCTCCTACCTTTTCGAATTTTTTGTCCCATTTTTCCTACCGAAGTGCTGCCAAAATTTTCCGTGAATTGTTGCTTCTTTCTCATGTCATTCCTCATCTCCTTGCAACCTTCAAGGATCGTTGGTTTCACTCGTTTGTCAAGAAGCAACTAAATTTTACCTTGTTCTTTCTCATCCTCTCCCCCTTTCATTCTTGGATCTCGGGGCGAGATCCTCTTGTAGTGTAGGAGAGTTGTGACAGCCCAATGCCGACGTTCCAAAAGATTCCCCCCTTCTATTCCGTTTTCGTCCTGTGATTTATTTTATTTGTCGCATCAGCATCGCATCATGCGCATCATCTGCATCGCATAGGCATCTCCGTGCCGCCAGTTTTCAAAACTTGCATCCATTAGTAGTTGCCGGTTCTCGTCGTTGCCCGTTCTAAGCCCGACCGCACACGCACGCGCCCGCGGCACCGTCGTAACCCTGTTTTTAAAGCGTGTATAATACTTTCTCCGATTGAGCTGGAATTTGTCGTGCGGTATTATTTATATATAGGTAGGCCGCCTGTCAAATTTCGTCGCGATCGGAGTCCGTCTGGTACCCAAACGGTCGACCGTAGCGGCACCGTATTCGGTCTACCGTCGGACGTCTGTCGGTGTTTTAAATTTCGTGCCGCACCACCCGTTCTCCCTCTCGTCTCCGAATATCCCCTCTACACGGCCGCGTACCCATTCCCGCGTTCAGAATCGTCCGAATCCGACAACACGGTTGGATCCGGAACGCGATTCCGGTTAACCGAGCCCCTCTTTTCCCTATATATACCCCCCTCCTCCTAATTTTTAGACAGCCATCCCCCTGTGCCTCGAAAACCGTGCCAACCCCCGAAACCCTAACCCTAGCCTTCCCCACCTCTCTCTCCTCCCCCAGCCGCCACGGGCCCGCCGAGACCAGATCGGGCCCAGGCAGGCCCAGCCGCCATCGCCGCCTCGCCCGAGAGCTCCCTGCCGAGCTCTTCCTGCTCGTGCGCCGCGTCTCCCGCCGGTGCTCGCCATGTGTCGCAGCCCCGCGCCCCTTAGGCCCCGCTGCAGCCTGGAGCCTTGCTCCTCGCGAGTCAGCCGGATCCGCCGCCGGCCTCGGCCTCCGCCGCGCCGCCGCCGGACCTCTGCGTCGCCGGATCCCCCTTGTCTGCTGCCGTCGTGGCTTCCCCGATGCGTGCTAGGTCCGCGAGACCCCGTCGCACTCGGCCTCCCGTCCGAACCCGATGCCGCCCCCCTCGTTTCCATCGCTGGAGACCAGCCCCGTGGTCGCCTGCTGTCAGGAGAGCCGACGCCGCCGCCTGACGAGCTCGGGGACGAGCCATGCGACGGGAGGAACCCCAACCCTCCTCCCACGTGGCCCCGCAGCAGCCCAGCTTGCCCCATCTCGGCCCAGCGCAGCTCCCATAGGTCTCCTCCGCCTCGGCCCAAGCCAGCAGCGCCAGCAGCCAGCCCAGGTCCCCTACTGACCAGGCCGAGGCCTGCTAAGGTGAGCAGCCCCGGGCCCTCTATTTTGCCCCGTGCACTGTTCTGCTATATTGCGCACCAGCTCGGCCCGTTAGATATTTAGGTTATTTATGGGTTAGTTAAATTTCAGGAAGTAGACGATATTAAACGTACGTATGTTTTAATCCGTATGTCGAATCGCGATGAGTTGTATATGCTTTTCATGTAGTTTTACGCGTAGAACCCGTTTATAAAACTTGCATAATTTTTCGGCGTAGTTTAACATGCCAAATGCATAGATTAGCGTGCTGTCCCATAGGATTCAGTCCGTATTTAATTTTCGCGCAAGTCCGGATTGATCGTATGCCATAGATAAAATGTCTATGTTTTTAGGGACCATTTTTCCATGCATTTTAGAGCGGTCACTCGTATTTTTTGCGTTTAGGATTTGCCGGTAATTTATTTTCCCGCGTATAGGTGATTATCTTGCATTAAAGTGTGGCATTATTTTGTGTTGCAAACCCCACATATTTTATATGTTCCCGGGGTAGAAAAATCCATGTGCTTTTTCTGTGCAATTAGTTTTAGCTTTTGAGTAAGTTAGTTCGCGCGTTATTTTGCCGTGAGGCCCTTTTGTTTAATTCGTAGGATTTGTTCCGTGCTTCGTTTGAAGGACTTGTCAACTAGGGAGTTGTTCTTGGGTGTTTAGCCTAGCCCCTGGTAATTTTGGTTGCAATAGAAATGCATGTTTAGGTGTGGTTTGCTTGCTCTCAAGTTGCTAGAAATAGTGCTGATTTGGAGGTGCTGAAATATTTCTAAGTCTGGAATCTGTTATTATTTTGTTGCTGTCTTGTCTTGCTTGTATCTTGTGATGTGTAGCTCTTTTGAGGTTGGTCCAATGGAGTTAGTTGTACCCTTGGTGTTTCTCTAGCATGCTGTAAATTTTCATGCCATTTGAAGTCCTGTAGTTATAGGCTTTTCTGCTGTCAATATTGCTTCAGATCGAAAATTGCACTTTCATGAGGTGCTATTTTCACTAAGTCTGAAATAGTGTGTGAGATGCCATTTTGTGTCTTCTTTCCCTAGTGATCCATGATGCCATGCTAGTTGTTGTCAGTTGTTTGTAGTAGTGCTTCTTGCCCTCTTCCGTGCCATGCCTTGCTTGAGCATATCGGAGTTGGGTAGCCGAAGTTGTGAGGCGTCGTAAATGCTATGTGGCTGATCTTGGCAGATGGTAGTAATTTCTTGTTTTGCTCGTAGTTTTCGAACCGTAGCTCCATTTTGATCATGTCCTACATGAAACTTGCTTAGAAACTCATGTAGTTTCATTTTTATCTTGCTGGTTGTATGTTTTGAAGTGCTCGTAGCCGCCGTTGCACACATTTTGCATTCATGCCATCATATCTTGCGGTGCTTATAACTTTTGATCCGTAGATCCGTTGGAGATGTTCTTTATGTGTAGATTGCTTGACTTGACTTGACGCGTGAGGATTGCTTGACTTGACGCGTGAGGATTTATGTGTAGATTGCTTGACTTGACGCGTAGATCACGTGAACCTATTAGTTTTGCTGTTTAACAACTAATTAAATGCATTAGTTGAGTTCTGGACAGAATTGTAAATTAACGTGTGAGGTCGTTTCGGAGATGCTATATGTCATTTCCGACCTCATTGAAAATGCTTGGATAGGTAGTTTAATTACGCTTCACCTCTTGCCATGTTTAACCACATTTAATATTTCCGTGTATCAAATCGGGATGGAACTAAGTAAATTAACCTGGAGTTTCGTCAATATGCAACTCGTTGCATATTGAACTTCACTTAATGTGTAGTGTTTGATTGTGTGAATTGTCATGCCGTGACTTGCATGTATTCAGCTGCTCATGCATCATTTGTGTTGTGCATCGTGTGGTGAATTCTGTGTGATGATTTGTGTTTCCGGTTTGCTTCGTCTCGATAGAGCTCCGCACGCTTGCCGGATTGTGAGAACCCGTTCGAATACGTCAGTTCGTCTGCTTCACGGAGGCATTCTTCTTCCAAGCGGGATCTCAGGCAAGATGATCATTTCCCCAGATACCATTACTATCATTGCCATGCTAGTTATTTCGATCCTATCGATTATGTCTCGTTGCCCACCACCTGTTAAACATTAGCCTCTCAACAATGCCATGAAACCTTCAACCTGTTCAACCTACCAAACCACTGATTGGCTATGTTACTGCTTGCTTAACCCTGTTGATAGCGTTGCTAGTTGCAGGTGCAGTTGCTTCCATGTGAAAAACATGGGTTCCTTGTTATATCACCATATTAAATGCTATTTAATTTAATACACCTATATACTTGGTAAAAGGTGGAAGGCTCGGCCTTACTAGCCTGGTGTTTTGTTCCACTTTTGCCCCCTTAGTTTCCGGCTACCGGTGTTATGTTCCATAAATGAGCGCTCCTAACACGATCGGGGTTGTTATGGGGACCCCCTTGATAATTCGTTTTAGATTAAAGCTGGTCTGGCAAGGCCCAACATTGGTACTACATTTGCCTAATCACCTAATAAAATTGCATAGGGACTTTCCGGACCCCGAGGATAATTTAATCAACCCCCCGGGCCAGTACTCCGCATGAGTGTTGGTCCACCCACCTAGCAGTCGGCGGTGCCACCTCGGGGCAACTCAAGGTTTGGCTACCGTCCACTATGCATAGACGGTGTGTCCTGAGAACGAGATACGCGGCTCCTATCGGGTTCGTCGACACACCGGGTGGCCTTGCTGGATTAGTTTTACCTTTGACGAGCTATCTTGTGCATCGGGATCCCGGTGATGCTTTGGGTAATCTCAGAGTTGAGGTTTTCCACTAGGGAATCCGACGAGATCACGAGCTTCGTGATTGAGGATTTCTATGCGGCTTGTGGAAATTTGTGATGGACTAGTTGGAGCACCCGTGCAGGGTTAGATCTTTCGGAAAGCCGTGCCCGCGGTTATGTGGCAACGTGGAAACTTTGTTTAACACTGGTTCTAGATAACTTGAAGTTAACTTAATTAAAATATGCCAACTGTGTGCGTAACCGTGACTGTCTCTTTTGTGAGTTCTTTCTCCGATCGAGGACACGGTGGGGTTATGTCTGACGTAGGTAGGTGTTCAGGATCATTCTTTTGATCATCAGTATATCACGTCCGTTATGCGTAGATCTTCCCCCCTCTTATTTCTTGTACTCGTAAGTTAGCCACCAAATATATGCTTAGCCGCTGCTGCAACCTCACTACTTAACCATACCTCACACATTAAGCTTTGCTAGTCTTGATACCTTTGGAAATGAGATTGCTGAGTCCCCTGTGGCTCACAGATTACTACAACACCAGTTGCAGGTACAGGTAAAGGTTACTTGACGCGAGCGCGTTGATTGTTCATTTGGAGTTGCTTCTTCTTCTTCTTCTTCATCGATCTAGGATGGGTTCCGGGCCGACAGCCTCGGATAGCAAGGATGGACGTCGTTCTTCTTTTGTCGTTTGTTTCCGTCCATAGTCGGACCCTGCTCTTACTCTTGATGAATATATATTGTACCGCTGTGACTCTGATGTAGCTTGTGGCGAGTGTAAGCCAACTCTTATTATATATCTCTTCTTTTCAGTACATGTACTTGTAACGATATCCATTCTTGCGACACGACGAGATGCACTTCTATCCCTGACGAGGCCTTCGTGCCAAATTGAGGATAGGGTCGCATCTTGGGCGTGACACCCCCACTTACTGCACGAGCAGAGCGGTACTGCCGCTCAGGGGCAGTGGTACTGCCGGTGCTTCCAGCGGTACTACCGCTGACCCCAACGGTACTACCGCAAGCCCCAGCGGTAATATCGCCAGGACTAGAGTGGTACTACTGCTTTACCCAAGGTAGAGCACGAGCTACTACCGGTCCTACCACCGCTGAGAAAGTCTTTGCAAAAATTCCGTCGTAGCACAACCGCTACGAGAGCGGTACTACAGACCTGGAGCGGTACTACCGCTAGCCAGGGGGTGGTACTACCGCTTGCTAGCGGTACTACCGTTAACATTTTAGTGGTACTACCGCTAGAACCTTTTTGCCAAGAGAGAGAAAGAACAAGCGGGGAAAGCTCCATAGCAGTAAGGGAAAAGAGGTGAAGATAAAATGTGTGCGTGAGAGTTTGATTCCACCCAAACTTTCCGACACGGATCCCCTCTTAATAGTACGTAGTTTCTACGAATCACAATCACTAAACAGAACCGTAGAAGCCATCATGCTTCTCATCCACGGAGGGGAGCCGAAACATCTTGTGACTTCATCATGTATTATGTGAAATGCTCAATGCACACGATTAGTCCGCTGAGGTACTGTCATGAGTCACCAAAATCACTTAGGGATAAATATGTCCTAACAATCTCCCCCTTTTTGGTGAATTGATGATAGCACCGGATTTGCACAAGAAAGAAATTATACTGAATATAACTACAAACCCAAAGACTAAGGTCTAGGGACTGCACCCCCCCCCCCCTGGACGAGTGCATGATTAAGGTTAGAGCTATGAACAGCAATGCACTCAGTGCCAGGAGAGAGCTCCTCCTAGAAATCATATGCTTGTGATGTCCTGAGGAAGCAAGGTATAGTATGTGAGCATGAACATGGGGGCACAAGATAATTAACTCACAAGCTATCATATGGGAAGATAACGAATATAATAATAAAGATAATTTAGGGATAGCATATGTCTCACACCATATGATTAAAGACAGTCTCACAACCATGATAAGTAATCCAACACGATAAACCTAGCCAAGTTCAACACGGAAAGACTTAGAAAAACAAAGCAACGATAAAGCAAATCAAATCCCTACACTCTCTCCCCCTTTGGCATCAAGACAACAAAAAGGGAAGAGAGGACACCTAGGACACAGGTGGTAGCTCAGACATCCGCATCAGACTCTTCTGTAGCATTTGCATCCTCCTCATCCTCAGCGTCCTCGTCATATGCCTCCTCCTCAACGTCGGACCCAGTCCACTGGTACTCTCGTGCCTGCATCCAGTGAGCCTCTAGAGTGATGATGTCCTCAGAGCCGCTCGAACTGTGCACATCAAGCGTCCTCAAGACACGCTTGTGCATCTGACGGTTCTTCTTTTGGGCCACATGAGTCTGATATTGTCCCTTGGCCTGCATGTAGAAGAGGGTCTTCATCTGGTCCTTCAGCTTCACTACCCAAGATGGCACAGCAGAGGAGCGGGTATGCGAGGCAAGGCCTCCCTCAGCAGCAGCAGTCTCCCTGTCACGTTGGGAAAAACTCGAAGTTGAGGTGTTTACCCACTTCTCCTTATGGCGCAGCTTGATAGGGTCATGGCTGACACACCCAGAGCCAGCAGGAAAGGGCACTTGTGGAAAGGACTCTACCGACTTTTTCTTGATGAAAAAGAACAAGGCCCATAGATGGGGACATTACGGTGAGAGATTGCACTCTTAAGCTCATTGAACATCACATCAGATATGTCGAGTGGCCCAGTGTCCTTTACCGTCCCCTCCTCACACATCAGAAGCATGTCCACCAAGTAGGAATGAACCTCGTCCTTGTTGCCAACACGAGGATACAACGTGTTGCGGAAGATCCGGTGCATGATATCCAAGAGCGGGGTAAACACATTCTTCCTCACATAGAATTGTTGCAGTTTGTCCTTATGGGTGGAACCAGGTTGGGCATGAGGGCGGAGGCCAACAACAGTCCGTGGCCCCTCATCAGGCACATTTAGAAGCTTCATGAACTCTCCCCAAGTTCGAGACATCCTCTGACCATTTGTCAGCCAAGACATAGTACGATCCTCATCACTATGAAAGTGGCCAGTGACATAGAATTGGGCCACAATCTCTGGATCGAAGTCATGATGGAAGGTGGTGACGTTTTCAAGACCAAGTTGCTTAATCAAAGAGAGAGCCTCTCCAAAATAATCAAGATACCTTGATAACCCACAAGTATAGGGGATCGCAACAGTTTTCGAGGGTAGAGTATTCAACCCAAATTTGTTGATTCGGCACAAGGGAAGGCCAAAGAATATTCTCAAGTATTAGCATTTGAGTTGTCAATTCAACCACACGTGAAAGACTTAGTATCTGCAGCAAAGTATCAGTAGCAGAGTAGTGTGATAGCAACAGTAGCAACGGTAACAGTAGCATCAGTGACAACAGTAGTGACAGAGTAACAGTAGCAGTAGTGACAGCAGTAGTGACAGAGTAACAGTAACAGCAATGACAACAGTAGCAACAAAGTAACGTAGCAAGGACTAGTAGTGAAAGACTCGTTGGCATTGGATCGGTGATGGATGATTATGCCGGATGGTATTCATCATGCAATAGTTATACCACAAAGAGATATGTAACTAGCTCCAGTTCGTCAATGTAATGTAGGCATGTATTCCGTATGTAGTCATACGTGCTTAGGGAAAAGAACTTGCATGACATATATTCTCCATCCCTCCCGTGACAGCGGGGTCCTAATGGAAACTACGGGATATTAAGGTTCTTCTTTTAATAAAGAACCGGACCAACGCATTAAAACTTAGTGAATACATGAACTCCTCATACTATGGTCATCTCCGGGAGTGGTTCCGGCTATTGTCACTCCGGGGTTGCCGGGTCATAACACATAATAGGTGACTACAACTTGCAAGATAGGATCAAGAACACACATATATTGGCGACAACATAATAGGTTCATATCTGAAATCATGGCACTCGGGCCCTAGTGACAAGCATTAACCATGGCAAAGTAGTAGCAACATCAATCTCGGAACATAGTGGATACTAGGGATCAATCCCCGTCAAAACTAACTCGATTACATGATAGATCTCATCCAACCCATCACCGTCCAGCAAGCCTATAATGAGATTACTCACGAACGGTGGAGAGCATCATGGAATTGGCGATGAAGGAAGGTTGGTGATGACGATGGAGACGATCTCCCCTCTCCGGAGCCCAGAACGGACTTCAGATCTGCCCTCCAAAGGAAGAACGGGAGGTGGCGGCGCCTCCGTATAGTAAAACGTGATTAATTCTTCTCCTTGATTTTTTTTCCGGACGAAAGGGACTAAATAGAGCTGGATTCGGAGGCGGTGGAGCAACGTGGGCCCCACAAGCCTGCCAGGCGCGGCCAGGGGGGCCCGCGCCTGGTGGGCTTGTGGGCTCCACGCTCCACTTCTCCGGTTGATTATTGCGCCAGTATTTTTATATATTCCACAAAAAATCCTCGTAAATTTCCAGGTCATTCCGAGAACTTTTATTTCTGCGCAAAAACAACACCATGGCAATTCTGCTGAAAACAACGTTAGTCCGGGTTAGTTCCATTCAATTCATGCAAATTAGAGTCCAAAACAAGGGCAAAAGAGTTTGGAAAAGTAGATACGATGGAGACGTATCAACTCCCCCAAGATTAAAACCTTGATTGTCCTCAAGCAATTCAGTTGACAAACTGAAAGAGACAAAAGAAAAACTTCTACGAACTCTGTTTGATCTTGTTGTTGCAACTATGTCTAACTCATATCCAGAATTTCAGCAAGATCATAAGCAAACCACATAAGCAAATGACATCTAGGTCACACGGTAAACTCATATCAATGGCATAATCAACTAGAGAGCAATAATAATAAGTTTCAAACGTCGCCACTTCAATCAAAACAATCAGGAAGCAGTGCGAATAGATGGTGTCTCGCTAGCTCTTTCTGAGACCGCAAAACATAAATGCAGAGCATCTTCAAAGACCAAGGGCTGACTAAACATTGTAATTCATGGCAAAGAAGATCCATTCACAATCATACTCAATATTAGTCAAAAGCAAAAGCATAAAAATGACGGAGGTGCTCTCTAATTGGTGCTTTTATAAGAAGAGGATGACTCAGCAGAAACATAAAAAGACAGGCCCTTTGCAGAGGGAAGCATTGATTTGCAGAGGTGCTAGAGCTCAAGCTTTGAAGACAGAGACAATAATTTTGGGTGGCATGCTTTCATTGTCAACGCAATGACCAAGAGTTTTCACCAGCTTCCACGCTACACATGCTATAGGCGGTTCCCAAACAGAAAAGTAAAGTTTTGACTCCCCCACCACCGATCAATCACACTCCCCGACTAGCCGAATACTCGGGTGCCGTCCATACCAACATCAATCCAGGGGGAGTTTTGTTTGCAATTATCTTTTCGATTTGAGCATGGAACTGGGCATTCCAATTACCGGCCCCTTTCTCGTGAGTGATAGTGAATAAACACATATCGGGGATAACACGCCTAGCATGGAAGATACTGATCGCCCCTTGTCACACCACATGAGCGGTTCGGGCATGCAAAACAGATTATTTCTTAAAGGTTTAGAGAGTGGCACATGCAAATTTACTTGGAACGGAAGGTAGATACCGCATATAGGTAGGTATGGTGGACCCATATGGAACAACTTTGGGTTTATGGAAGTGGATGCACAAGCAGTATTCCCGCTTAGTACAAGTGAAGGCTAGCAAAAGACTGGGAAGCGACCAACTAGAGAGCGACAATAGTCATCAAAATGCATTGAGATTAACCAACATTGAGTGCAATCATGAGTAGGACATAAATCACCATGAACATGAATATCATAGAGGCTATGTTGATTTTGTTTCAACTACATGCATAAACATGCGCCAAGTCAAGCCACTTGAATCATTCAAAGGAGGATACCATCATATCATACTACATCATAATCATCTCAAGATTCATGTTGGCATCCAAGACAAACCATTATAAGCTGCTAGCTAATTAAGCATGGCATCAGTAACTATGATCTCTAAGTTGTTATTGCAAACATGTTTCTCTCACAACAAAGCTGAATCAGGAACGATGAGCTAGTCATATTTACAAAAACAAAATAGATCGAGTTCATACCAGCTTTTCCAGGCTCAGTCACTTCATCATATATCGTCATTATTGCCTTTCACTTGCACGATCGAATGATGTGAACAATAATAAGAGTGCTCGTGCATTGGACTAAGTTGGAATCTGCAAGCAAACACAAAGGAGAAGACAGGGTAATATGGCTCTTTGACAGATAAACAGATATGCATGCGAGAGCCACTAAACATTGTAACCATGGTCTTCTACCTTGACCCAAAGAAAAAGAAAACTGTTTACACGGGAAAGCTCCCAACAAGCAAAAGAAGAACATGAAATCTTTTTGGATTTTCTCAAAATAGACAAACACACGAGAAGAAAGCGAGAAAAAGAAATAAACTAGCATGGATGATACAGTGGCAAAGTGTGAACACCGACTAACAAAGTGAAAGTGTAAGCAAGAATATAAAGTCGGTGAGAAACACATACTCCCCCAAGCTTAGGTTTTTGGCCTAAGTTGGTCTACTCCCAAGGAGGGAAATAATCAGCTCCGGGGTACTCCAGCGTGGACGGAGGGTGCCACTGCTGGGTGAGCTCCTCTGGCTCCCACTAATAAACTGGCGTCTGGTACACGACTCGTAGCTCGGGCACGGGCGCGTGTGGTTGGGCTATGCCCCAATATGCGTAGATGTCCAAGGGCATAATAATGTACGTGCCTAGATGAAGATTGAACAAAGAAGGAGCACGCAAAGTAGTAGTCTCACGAGTACCCTAAATAAATACCAGGTTATAAATCATCCTCCTATTTATATCTTTATCAAGAAAGTCATGGCCAACCATGCTATCATAATCTAGGTATCTCTCAGGAAGAAGAATCTCTTCTTCCTCGTCCAGTCTAATAGGTATCTCAAAATGTCTAGCAAGACGAGTAGCATAGATACCTCCATAGACAACGCCTTCAGAACGGTTCGTGTTCAACCGTTGAGCTACTATAGCGCCCAAGCTATAAGTTTTATCATTATAAAGGGCTTCGCGCAAAACGCAAGATCTGGGGAGCTAAGGGCCCCAACTTTCCCACGACCGATCAAACATTTTCCCACGAATAATGAGAAGTACCGAAGCACGGGAAAATGTATGCTAGCAGCTCTAGCGCAAGACACTCCTCTCTCCTCTCCTATAACAATAGTATCTATGAAAGCCTCCAAGTCCCGTGGACGAGGTTCATGAATATCCCCAACATAAGATAATTTGCAAACATTGCAAAAATCCTGAAGTGACATGCGCTGGGGGATATCATATAACTTGAACTCAACCATAGGAGGATTCTTCCTCGGATAGAAATTAAAGCTTTGCACGAAAATATTAGTGAGGAGGAGGTATTGCGGACACTTATCTTCAACGAAGGCAGTAAGGCCTACATTCTCTACCAAGTACTAAAAGTCCTCATAAAGTCTGGCGGCGCGTAAGAACACATCGCTTGGCCACTCGCACGCTCGAACTTCTGCAACTCGGGGGACCGATACTTGGGTTTCTTCTTCTCACTTTCATCATCCTTGGGGTCACGGCTTGAAGAGCCTCTTAAGAACCTCCTCATCTTTTCCTTTTTCTATCTCTGAAAATTTCTGAAATTTTTAGTGACTCTAAGAAAAAGTGAACAAGGCTCAACGAAACTTATAGAAACTACTCCGACAAGTGCATAGAGGCCATATCACGCATCAAAACTACTTGGGACCAGCTAAAATTAGCATGCAAAGCTCAAGAACAGGGTCACCAAGGCAACAAAAATACGGAACGAATAAGGCACTAGAGCAAAAACTAATTGGTCCAATGGAGGAGTCACATACCAAGGAGCAATTTCCCCAAAACAGTTTGGTGAATGGGGCTTTGCACAAGGAGATCAAAAATTGCAGCAAGAAGAGCAAGAACACGGGTTTGAGCTGTGAAATGATTTTTTCTGGAGGTAGGAGAAGCAGATGGGAGCTAGAATAAGTGGAGGGGGTACACGTGGGCCCCACAAGCCTGGCAGGCGCGGGCAGGGGGGTGCCTGCGCCTCCAGGGCTTGTGGCCCACTGGTGCAGCCCCGTGCCTAGCTCTCCGTCTCATAATTTTTCAAAAATTCCAGAAAAAATCATACTTGATTTTCACGGCATTCGGAGAACTTTTATTTTTGGGGTACTTTTCTAGGGACGCTAAAAGCAGAAAACAGGGAAAACTAAACTAAATCTATCATTTTTCTTCTAAGCAACCAAAGGTGAAAGCTTGGAACAGAGGTTTGCGACTCCTCTATTCATCCATCTCATGGTCATCGAAAGAAATCTGTCAATGAGGTTGATCAAGTCTCCTTGACAAACTTTTTCGAATCGCAAAAGGAAACGGAGAATTTTCGAATAGTCACTAGGTTACCTCAATGGGGATGTGCATATCCCCAACAAGCAAATCATACTTCATCTTAACATTAGGTATAGGGCATTCAAAGCTCCCAATAAGAATCGATGAAGTTTTTTTGATAGCATTGATGCAATGTACTAGATATTGTTTCTTCGGAAAGTGCACCGTATGCTCATTACCGTTGATGTGGAAAGTGACATTGCCTTTGTTGCAATCAATAACAGCCCCTGCAGTGTTTAAAAAGGGTCATCCAAGGATAACCGCCATGGCATCATCCTCAGGAATATCCAGGATAAAAAAGTCCGTTAAGATAGTAACGTTAGCAACCACAACAGGCACATCCTCGCAAATGCCGATAGGGAAAACAGTTGATTTGTCGGCCATTTGCAGAGAGATTTCAGTGGGTGTCAACTTATCCAGTTCAAGTCTACGATAAAGAGAGAGAGGCATAACACTAACACCGGCTCCAAGATCGCATAAAGCAGTTCTAACATAGTTTCCTTTGATGGAGCAAGGTATAGCGGGCACTCTGGGATCACCTAGTTTCTTAGGAGTTCCACCCTTGAAGGTATAATTGGCGAGCATGGCGGAAATCTCCACCACAGGTATCCTCCTCTTAGTAGTCACAATATCTTTCATGTACTTAGCATACGGAGACATTTTGAGCATATCTGTCAAACGCATTTGTAGAAAGACAGGTCTAATCATTTCAACGAATCGTTCAAAATCCTCATCATCCTTTTTCTTGGAAGGTTTGGGAGGAAAGGGCATGGGTTTCTAAACCCAGGGTTCCCTTTCTTTACCATGCTTCCTAGCAGCGAAGTCGTTCTTATCGTATCTCTAATTCTTAGGCTGTGGGTTATCAAGATCAACTCGTTCAATCTCCACATCCTTATCATTGCTAGGTTGAGCATCAACATGAACATCACTATCGATATTATCATTAGGCTCATGTTCATCACCAGATTGTGTTTCGGCATTACAGATAGAGACATCGTTTGGATTCTCGGGTGTAGCAGCAACATGGTTGCTAGCGTGCAAGTTCCTATCATCTTTCTTCTTCTTTCTAGGATGATTAGGCGCATCAGTGCTACCTCCTTGAGATTCTTGTTCAATTCTCTTAGGATGACCCTCAGGATACAAAGGTTCCTGGGTCATTCTACCGCCTCTAGTGACGAATCTGACATAATTGTCATTCAACTCATTAAGCAAGTAATTTTGAGCCTTAAGTACTTGTTCTACTTGAGTAGTAACCATAGAGGAATGTTTACTCAAGAGCTTAAGATCATTGACATTTCTGTCCACACAAGCACTTAAATGACTAAGCATACGAGCATTCTGTTCCAATTGTCTGCTAACAAAATCATTGAAACTCTGTTGTTTGGCAACAAAGTTATCAAATTCATCCAGGTGTAATCTAGCAGGTTTATCAAAAGGAATGCCACTCTCATCGAATCTTCGAAGAGAATTTACCTCTACTAACTGTATCGGGTTATCAAGACCATGGATCTCTTCGATAGGTGGTAGATTTTTGACATCTTCAGATTTAATGCCTTTCTCATTCATAGACTTCTTAGCTTCTTGCATATCTTCAGGACTGAGGAATAGAATACCTCTTTTCTTGGGAGTTGGCCTTGGAGGTGGTTCGTGAATAATCCAAGCATTCTCATTGCACAAGATGTTATTCAATAGGATCTCAGCTTGTTCTACGGTTCGTTCCCTAAAAACACAACCGACACAACTATCTAGGTGGTCCTTAGAAGCATCGGTTAGTCCATTATAGAAGATATCAAGTATTTCATTCTTCTCAAGCGGGTGATCAGGCAAAGCATTCAGTAGCTGGACGAGCCTCCCCAAGCTTGTGGGAGACTCTCTTCTTCAACTTGCGCAAAGTTGTATATTTCCTGCAAGGCAGCTTGCTTCTTATGGGCAGGGAAATATTTCTCAGAGAAGTAGTAGATCATATCCTGGGGGCTACGCACACAACCAGGAGCAAGAGAAGTGAACCAAGTTTTAGCATCATCCTTTAGCGAGAAAGGAAACAGTTTAAGGATATAGTAGTGGCCGATCTTTTCTTCACTCGTGAATAGAGTGGCTATATCATGAAGTTTGGTAAGATGGGCTACAACCGTTTCAAACTCATAACCGTGAAAAGGATCAGATTCGACCAGAGTGATTAACTCAGGGTCGACACAGAATTCATAATCCTTATCGGTCACAAAGATAGGCGAAGTAGCAAACTTTGGGTTGTATTTCATCCTAGCGTTCAAAGATTTTTCTTTCCACTTGCGCAGTAATTTCTCAACATCATAGCTATCCTTACACGCAAGAAAATCCTCAGCTATCTCTCCCTCCAGAACATAACCCTCAGGCATATCAGGCAATTCATATCTAGGAGAGATAGTTCTAACATGCGAAATAGCAGGTTCTACTTCAATAATTTCAGCAGTTTCAGAAGTATCATCACATCTAGGAGCAACTCTACAATTTGTGCATCAAAGAATGCACCTAATGGCAAAGCAGTATTAAGCATACTATCATCACAAGCATCATGAACAACAGAAGTAGCATCATCAAGCACAGGCGACATATCAAAATTTCTAGCAGGAGGTGGTGTCGCAAACTTACTCATAACTGAAGGTGAATCAAGTGCAGAGCTAGATGGCAGTTCCTTACCTGTCCTCGTAGTTGAGGGCTAGACTTTAGTTTTTGGATCTCCCGGATTCCTCATAGTGATCAGCAGATGTAAATCCCAAGTGACTAAGAGAATATAGCTATGCTTCCCCGGCAACGGCGCCAGAAAAAGGTCTTGATAACCCACAAGTATAGGGGATCGCAACAGTTTTCAAGGGTAGAGTATTCAACCCAAATTTGTTGATTTGACACAAGGGGAAGCCAAAGAATATTGTCAAGTATTAGCAGTTGAGTTGTCAATTCAACCACACCTGAAAGACTTAGTATCTGCAGCAAAGTATCAGTAGCAGAGTAGTGTGATAGCAACAGTAGCAACGGTAACAGTAGCATCAGTGACAGTAGTAGTGACAGAGTAACAGTAGCAACAGTGACAGTAGTAGCAACAAAGTAACGTAGCAAGGACCAGTAGTAAAAGACTCGTAGGCATTGGCTCGGTGATGGATGATTATGCCGAATGGTATTCATCATGCAACAGTTATAACACGGAGAGATATGTAACTAGCTCCAGTTCGTCAATGTAATGTAGGCATGTATTCCGTATGTAGTCATACGTGCTTAGGGAAAAGAACTTGCATGACATCTATTCTCCATCCCTCCCGTGACAGCGGGGTCCGAATGGAAACTACGGGATATTAAGGTTCTTCTTTTAATAAAGAACCGGACCAACGCATTAAAACTTAGTGAATACATGAACACCTAATACTATGGTCATCTCCGGGAGTGGTTCCGGCTATTGTCACTCCGGGGTTGCCGGGTCATAATACATAGTAGGTGACTACAACTTGCAAGATAGGATCAAGAACACACATATATTGGCGACAACATAATAGGTTCAGATCTGAAATCATGGCACTCGGGCCCTAGTGACAAGCATTAACCATGGCAAATAGTAGCAACATCAATCTCAGAACATAGTGGATACTAGGGATAAATCCCCGTCAAAACTAACTCGATTACATGATAGATCTCATCCAACACATCACCGTCCAGCAAGCCTACGATGAGATTACTCACGAACGGTGAAGAGCATCATGGAATTGGCAATGAAGGAAGGTTGGTGATGACGATGGAGACGATCTCCCCTCTCCGGAGCCCAGAACGGACTCCATATCTGCCCTCTAGAGGAAGAACAGGAGGTGGCGGCGCCTTCGTATCGTAAAATGAGATGAACTCTTCTCCTTGATTTTTTTCCGGACAAAAGGGACTAAATGGAGCTGGATTCGGAGGCGGTGGAGCAACGTGGGCCCCACAAGCGTGCCAGGCGCGAACAGGGGGGGGGCGCTTGGTGGGCTTTGGGCTCCATGCTCCACTTATCCGATTGATTCTTGCGCCAGTATTTTATATATATTCCACAAAAAATCCTCGTAAATTTCCAAGTCATTCCGAGAAGTTTTATTTCTACGCAAAAACAACACCATGGCAATTTTGTTGAAAACAGCGTTATTCCGGGTTAGTTCCATTCAAATCATGCAAATTAGAGTCCAAAACAAGGGCAAAAGAGTTTGGAAAAGCAGATACGATGGAGACGTATCATACCTCTCGAGATGATGCAGATCAATCCACTACACAGGGACAAAGATCTTCTTGAATGAAAGGATCACATCTTGATATATCAGGGCTTGCTATTTTGTCCACAACAACTCACAACCTCTGAGCTGAACTCTCTCACTGACATAAGGATTGCTCTGACGGTGCCGCATAAACTCTTTAGGAGGCATAGTGTTGTAGTCAACGTTGGCCTCCTTTTCCTTCGAGGCAGTCTTCTTGAAGTGGCGCTTTGGAGGATTGATATTGGAGCTTTCTGAACCTTCTGGGATGTCAGGATTGCGGTACCTCTTCGATTAGGTGTCAAGGACCGGGTTTGAACGACGGGAACCACCACCTGTGACACACAACACAAACACGCAGAAAAGGTGACAAAAAGAGTCAAGGCAATGTTTAAAACAGAAAAGAAGAAGCACAAGACTCCAAAGAAAAACAGCCATAGATGACATAGCGGTAGTACCGCTCGCCCTCAGCGGTAGTACCGCTAGACCCAGCGGTAGTACCACCCGGGTGGAGCAGTAGTACCGCGCGGTGCTAGATGTCTAGATGGGATCCGAATCTAAACCACATCCATAAAAATTTGACAAGAACTAGCAGATTGATAACACATGTAGAGCTCTAGGGCATGTCGGATTGATACAAGAGAGAACATATGACCTAACATCTCCTAAGATTACTCCCCCATTCCAACCAAAGACTAAGCATACATCAAATCAATGGATCTAGTACATCAAGCTCCTAACCCTAGAAGCAAAAACACCAACCAAGAGAGGAAGGAGAGGAGCTGTACAGGGATCCATAGCACCCGAGGGAGGAAGGAGGAGGGGGAGTAATCCCTCCAACAACAAAGGGAGGAGAAGCTCCAGGGAGGAGAACCAGATCCAAGGATTTCGGGGTAGAGAGAGAACACCACGAAGAAGAATATGCAAATGGGGCAGAAAAACGGTCCCTCCCTTTATATACCCCCTAGGTCACGGGCAGGGCGGTAGTACCGCTCGGGCCAGAGCGGTAGTACTGCTGCGCTGGCGGTAGTACCGCTCGTGTCAGGAGCGGTAGTACCGCTCCCCCTGAAAAATACAGAATTTGGTCGACTTAGCCCTAGCCAGCGGTAGTACCATTTCGGTCATCGCAGTAGTACCGCTCGGGTCATAGCGGTACTACCGCTCCCCCTCGCGGTAGTACCGCTTCCTCAGAACAGTAGTACCGCTCCAAAAAACCCAGCGAGCTTTAGAACTTGCCATAACAGTGCAGAATCATCGTGGGCACCGACTAGTCGGTATGAGAGAAGTAAAATCACAAGCAAGATATACTGACTAGCCATATTGTAACCTTCCTTTATTATGAGAATGGAGGGTGGTGGCAGAGCCACCTATGTTTGAGACAAAAGGCATGACACCGCGAAGAATTATCCTTGGGTTCATAACCAATGCTCATCTTTGAAGCGCAAGTGCCATCAATAATGGCCGATGTGAAAGACTTGATCATAATGAGGGGGGGAGAAAGTTCATTGAGAGAATAACACTACCTCTATGTCCATGCCTACACCTAGAACTAGATATAATGTGGAATGAGGTGCAGAGCGCCTAGTTTCAATCCAAATTACTTGAATCAATGATATTTAGCTCATGCCTTAACTCCCGGAACCTTGCTTCATCTAGGGGCTTAGTGAAAATATCTGCAAGTTGCTCTTGAGTGTTGATGAAGTGAACCTCGATATCACCACGCTTGATATGCTCACGAATGAAGTGATGATGAATATGCTTGGTCTTGCTATGTTGCACCGGATTGAGGGAAATCTTGATAGCACTTTGATTGTCACATAGAAGAGGCACTTTGTCACAAGTGACACTGTAATCCTTTAAAGTTTGCCTCATCCATAGCAACTGTGCACAACAACTCGCAGCTGCAACATACTCAGCTTCGGTGGAAGACAATGAGACACAATTCTGCTTCTTTGAAGACCAACTTACCAATGAACGACCAAGAAATTGACATCCTCTAGAAGTTGACTTCCTCTCCACACAGTCTCCCGCCCAATCTGAGTCAGAATAGCCCACTAGGTTGAAGTTCGCTCCTTTGAGATACCATAGGCCAAAGTTTGGGGTATGAGCCAAATATCAAAAGATTCTTTTGACAACCATATATTGGCTTTCCTTTGGTGCAGATTGAAACCATGCAAAAATCCCTACACTCAACATGATATCCGGTCTAGATGCACAAAGGTAAAGAAGGAATCCAATCATGGAGCGATATACCTTTTGATCCACTGCTTTACCATTGGGATCACTATCAAGTTTGCATCTGGTTGGCATGGGAAACTTGACCGGTTTGACATCCTCTAGCTCGAACCTCTTGAGCATGTCTTGGGTGTACTTGGCTTGTTTGATGAAAGTCCCTTCTAAACCTTGTTTAATCTCAAACCCGAGGAAGAATTTCAACTCACCCATCATTGACGTCTGAAATTTCTCGGTCATTAGTGCAGCAAATTTTTCATTGAAAGACTCGTTAGGGAACCAAAAATGATATCATCAACATATAGCTGGCATATGAACAAATCCCCTTTGACCTTCTTGGTAAAAAGAGTGGGATCAATCTTCCCAATTTCAAACCCACGATCTTGTAACAACTCAGTAAGTTACTCATACCACGCACGTGGGGCTTGTTTAAGGCCATAGAGTGCCTTATTAAGTTTGTACACATGATTGGGGAGCTTGGGATGTTCGAACCCTGGGGGTTGTTGACATAAACCAACTCATTTAAAGGACCATTAAGAAAATCACTCTTCACATCCATTTGTTGTAATTTGAAATCGTGATGAGATGCAAATACAAGCAACATGCCAATAGATTCCAGACGAGCAACAGGGGCAAAGGTTTCACCATAGTCGATACCCTCGACTTGGGAGTAGCCTTGAGCCACCAATCTTGCCTTGTTTCGAAACACAATCCCATTGACATCTTGCTTGTTTTTTAAGATCCATTTGGTCCCGATGACATTATGTTCCTCCTTTGGTCTTGGCACTAATTTCCAAACTTGATTACGCTCGAAGTTGTTGAGTTCTTCATCATGGCCATAAGCCAATCCTCATCGTCGAGCGCTTCCTGTACCTGTTGAGGTTCACAATACAAAACAAACGCGTGATGCTCACAATAATTTGAATTTTTTTTACGAGTGCACACTCCCCTTTTTAAACTTCCAAGCGCATTCTTCATAAGGTGTGACTTGACTCTCAGCTTGGATGCAATCTTGGCTACGCGATGCTCCAAGATTTCTGCGCTTGATAACTGGGGAGCATCAACTTGATCACGTTGCTTGGCCTTGAGTTTTGATCCTTCCTTGCCACCTCTACCCCTCTTAGGTGTTGCAGAAGGAAATTGAGAAGCAGCAACCTGATCAACTTGATTTTTGTCTTGAGCAGGCTCACTGGTTTGTTCTTGATCTTGTAGCTGCTCTTGACCTTGATCTTGTGCCTGTGCTTGATCTTGATCTTGTAGTTGCACTAGATCTCAATCTTGAGCAGATTCAGAACCTTGTGTAAGCACTTCGACATCATGTGGTGCATCACCATCTTCAAGTGGTTGGTCTTGTCCTTGATTTTGTTCAGCTGGTTGAGGGTTTTCTCTTTGTTCATCGGAAGCATGTGGGGCTTGCGAGGGTGATGGCTCCACTGGAGTAGAGAATTGTCCTTCTCCTTCGACCACAAGGGGTTCCTCAATGGGGAGTATTTGACCAATCCCCATTCTTCTTATGGCTTGGGGAGGAATTTCATCACCTACATCACAAAGACCACTTTGCTCCACTTGGGGCCATTATTTTCATCAAACTCCACGTTACACGTTTCCTCAATGAGCCCGGTGGACTTGTTGAGGACACGGTAAGCATGAGAGTTTGTGGCATAACCAACAAAGATGCCCTCTTGATCTCTAGAATCAAATTTAGCTAAACGTGCACCTTTCTTGAGAATAAAACACTTACACCCGAATACCCGGAAGTACTTGAGATTCAGTTTGTTTCCAGTGAGAATCTCATATGGGGTCTTGTTCACACCTTTGCAGATATAGAGCCGATTGGATGCATGACATGTTGTGTTGATGGATTCGGCCCAAAAGTTATACGGAGATTTGAATTCCGCCATCATCGTTCTTGTCGCATCCATCAATGTACGGTTCTTTCTCTCTGCCACACCATTTTGTTGAGGGGTGTATGGTGCTGAATATTGATGCTTGATCCCCTCATCACTAAGAAACTCATCTAGGGTGTAGTTCTTGAACTCGGTGTCGTTGTCACTTCTAATCATCAAAATCTTTGCTTCAGGTTGACGTTGAGCTTCATTAGCAAAGTTGATGACGGTTTGTTGAGTATCACTCTTACTCTTGAAGAAATATACCAGGTGTATCTTCAGTAATCATCAACAATCACCAAGCAGTACTTTCTGCCCCCAAGACTATCAAACGATGGAGGAACGAAGAGATCCATATGAAGGAGATCCAAAGGCATGTTCGTGTAAATGAGAGTCGTTGGACGATGAGCAGTTTCATGAATCTTCCCTTCAATACACGCACTGCAAGCACGATCTCTGGCAAAGCTCACATTTGTTAGTCCACGAACATGGTCCCCTTTGAGGATACTTTGCAAAGATATCATATTGACACGAGCTAGTCGGCGATGCCAAAGCCAGCCCACATCAACTTTAGCCATTAGACAAGTCGCAGTCTTAGTGGGTCGCTGTGAAAAGTTCACCACGTAGAGACCATTTTCGGTATATCCAACATAGGATACTTTGAAGAGTCTTGCTCCACAAAAGGACCACGGTACCAAGATTAAAGAATGTGGCAAAGCCCATAATTGCAAGTTGACGAACCAAAAGTAAATTGTAAGCAAGGGACTCAACAAGCATGACCTTCTCGATAGATAACTCTTGAGAGATGACCACCTTACCAAATCCCAATACCTTGGACGTTGATGCATCAGCGAATTGGACATGGGTGGGCATAGATGGGGAAGGATGCGCGTCCACCACTAAGTCCTTGCTTCTGGTCATATGATTTGTTGCTCCACTATCGAGCAACCATGACACCCCACCGGAAGCAAACTCCTGCAATAGATCAAGGCTTGGTTTTAGGTACCCATTTTTGAATAGGTCCTTTAATGTTAGAAACAAGGGTCTTAGGAACCCAAATAGCCCATTCAATGGACTCATAGTAAGAACCAACAAATTTGGCATAAACATGCCCATCACCAGCACGACATAAAACATAAGATGGATCAGGGGCGGACTTAGAAAGAAATTGAGCCGGTGTCCTTACATAAATAATACACATCATTTGTTTTAATTTAGGGGTGTCACACACTACACATACATGAAGTATACCAAAGAAATGATTTTTTACCAGGTGTCCAGTGACCCCTGGTAGCTCTACCTAGGTACACCCCTGAGATGGATTGAGTTTGTTGGTTGTGTTGGTAGGAATGGTTTTTCCCTTCTTGACACTACCATCCACCACCTTGTTCCTGTTTACCTTTTGAGTCCCTTCGCCCTCTTTGACAAAGATGTCCATGAGGGTAGAGGATCGCTTGTTCTTGTTCTTCCTTTTCCTTTTTGACTTGGATGTAAGTCCAAGTCCCTCCTTTCCTACAACTCCCTTTTGATTACTCAAAAGGTCGTTTAGGTTCTTCTCGCCTTAGATGCATGACACAAGGCCCTTCTCAAGTTGATCCTTCAACTTAGCATTTTCCTCCACAAGATGTACATGCTCACAACAAGGGTTAGTTGTACAAGCATTATCAATTATAACAAAAGGAGGACAAGCAGAGATATCCTTAGTAAGCTTTTCTTGGAGTTGATCATGAGACGCTTTCAGGAAGAAATGAGCACCTTTCAAGACTTTGTGAGCCTTGTCAAGTGTATCAAACTCCTCCTTGAGTCGGTCATGGCCAACCCCAAGTGCAGCCTTTTCATACTTAAGCACACGTGTAAGGACAATAGCGTGAGCTAGCTCCTTTTGTAATTTAGCACAATCATCGTTGTGTGACTCCTCAAGAGCCAAACGAAGACTACGCTCTTTTGCTAGAGCAATAAATAATTCAGCAATCTCATCGGCATAGTCACGACTATGTCCTTGCAGCTTGGAGATAGTCTCCTCATGAGTCTTGATGAGGTCATTAGCCTCACCCAGTTGTTCCAAAAGAGCAACAGAGTGCTTCTTGGATTCTCCTTTTATTTTACACAGAAATTTTTCAAAATCATGCTCATTAAGTTCCACAGCATCACTATTATCAACACAGTTTAACAATGAAGGAGCAGTAGTGATGGTGGTACTAATGCTCGGTGTTACCTGATCGATACCTTTGGCCATAAGGCACTTGGCGATGCGGTTATCGTTGGGGGCGTTGAAGAGAGACATCTTGAGAGAGGGGTGGCAATGGCTACAGTCGCCATTGCCACCATATCATCATCATCGGAGGGGTACTCTTCAAGTGCCACCATACCCTTTGGATGGGGTTTCTTGACAAAGTTGTTCTTGTTTGGGAAAGATCTCACTTTGTCTTTGCGAATGAGCTTGCCCCCGTTGTCTTCCCTCTTCTCATATGGACATTCTGCCACGAAGTGACTCACATTGCCGCAGTTATAGCATGTCCTCACATGTTGCTTGGTCTTGAACCCACTTGAATTATTCTTGGAGAAATTGGGCCTTGAGTTTCTCTTCTTGCCCCAGAATTGCCTTGATGCAAGAGCCATGTGCTCGTGATAAGCATACTTAGTGTCTTCAGGGCATCCTTCCTCTTCCTCCTCTTCTTCTTCTTCTTCTTCTTCACAAGCAGCCTTTTCTTTTAAGGCAAGGTTGGGTGAAGATGTCTTTGAACAAACGCGAGCAAGAGCATTATCAGCGGTCTTGTTCATGATTGACATTGCAATGAATTCATCCAACACCTCACTCGAGGACAAGGAGTGGAAATCTAGCCGTTGGCGAATGACAGATGACATGGCTTTGTTCAATGGCATGATGGCCTTGAGAAACTTGCGGTTGATCCATGTGTCATCTACATCCTTGCTCCCATGATCCTTGAGGGCAACAACAATAGCAGTCACCCTTCGATAGAGATCACGAGGGTCCTGGTCTTCCTTCATCACAAACTCATCGGCCCCATCAAGAACCACTTCATAGTTGGACCGTTGAATGCTTGAGCTTCCCTTGTACAACACCATAATGTTCTCCCAACAGTCCTTAGCCAGAGTGAAGGGGCGCAAGTGAGGAAGATCTTCAGGAGGCACTGCGGACTGGAAAATAAATAATGTGGAGTGATTATATTGATTGTCCGCTTCTTCTCTTGGAGTGAGGTTGCTTGGGTCATGAGGATAGTAGCCTTGCTCAATGATTCTCCATAAATTCGTTGAGCTGTGATTCAAATGAGACTTAATAGAAAACCCCCAGTTAGCAAAATCACCCTTAACCAGCTTAGGAGGAGGACCAATAGGATTAATACGCGATGTAGGAACCGGTCCTCCATAGACCATGGGAGGTGGAACTGAGGCATAGGTTCCACTCCCATTATTTTCGAGAGGGGAAGAAGGTCCCATACCTTTAGACGCTTCCTTGGAGGAATTGGCCTCCGAATCCGTGTTGGTGGGTTTAGCCACCAACGCCTGTTCGGGAGAACTTTTAATTCCCTCAATTAACTCTTTAAGCATGGTCTTGAATTCATTCGTCAAGGACGTCCTGAGGTTGGCCATAGCCGCATTCAAGTCGTCCCTTGTGACCGAAGTCAAGGCCATGGCCTCGGTTGCCCATGGGCTCCTCCCTCATCATCATCCATACTCTTCGGGTGGTGAAACCCTTAATAAAGAGACGTGGCTCTGGTACCAATTGAAAGGATCGATATGGTTGACTAGAGGGAGGGGTGAGTAGGAAACTACCAATTTTTAGCTATTCTTAACAAGTTAGGGTTAGCAAAATAAAGGTTCTCTAAAATGACAACTAGGTGAGCAACCTATATGATGCTATCAACTATAATCACTAAGGCAAGTAAGAAATACTCTACAACAATAATATACACAATGTAAAGGTTAGAGATAACCACAAATGGAACCGATGAAGACGAGGATGTGTTACCGAAGTTGCTTCCCTTTGACAGCAAGTATGTCTCAGTTGGAGCGGTGTGGAGGCACAATGCTCCGCAATAAGCCACTAGGGCCACCGTATTATCCTCACGCCCTCACACAATGCACGGTGTCGTGATTCCACTATAGGTTCCCTTGAAGGCGGTGACCGAACCTTTACAAACAAGGTTGGGGCTATCTCCACACAAAGCTTGGAGGCTCCCAACAAGCACACGGAGCTTCACAACAATGTAATGTGGCTCCGAGGTGACCTCAACCGTCTAGGGTGCTCAAACACCCAAGAGTAACAAGATCCACAAGGAATTAGTGGGGCGAATCAATTTTCTCTTGGTGGAAGTGTAGATCTAGGCCTTCTCAACCAATCCCTAGAAAATCAACAAGTTTGATTGGGTAGGGAGAGAGATCGGGCACATATGAGCTTAGGGAGCAACAATGGAGTCTTGGAGGCTCAAAGGTAGGGTTCACGGAGTGGAAGAACCCTTTTATGTAGTGGGGGGACAAAACCAACCGTTACCCCCACTTACTGCACGAGCAGAGCGGTACTACCACTCATGGGCAGTGGTACTACCGCTAACCCCAGCGGTACTACCACGAGCCCCAACGGTACTACCGCCAGGACTAGAGCGCTACTACCGCTTTACCCAAGATAGAGCACGAGCTACTACCGGGCCTACCACCGCTGAGAAAGTCTTCGCAAAACGTCCTTGGCAGCACAACCGCTACGAGAGCGGTACTACAGACCTGGAGCGGTACTACCGCTTGCTAGAGGTACTACCGCTAACTTTTTAGTAGTACTACCGCTAGCTAGCGGTACTACCACTAGAACCTTTTTACCAAGAGAGAGAAAGAACAAGCGAGGAAAGCTCCATAGGAGCAAGGTAAAAAGCGGTGAAGATAAAATGTGTGTGAGAGTTTGATTCCACCCAACCTTTCCGACACGGATCCCCTCTTAATAGTACGATGTTTCTACAACTCACAATCACTAAAGAGAACCGTGGAAGCCATCGTAATTCTGATCCACGGAGGGGAGCAGAAACGTCTTGTGCCTTCATCATGTATTATCTGAAATGCTCAATGAACACGATTAGTCCGCTGAGGTACTGTCATCAATCACCAAAATCACTTAGGGATAAATATGTCCTAACAAGACCCAAAACTATAAACGTAGCATTTGATCGTGTGAAGTTATTGCTACTGTTTTCTGTAAGTCAATGTATCTGTTCCTATGACCATGAGATCATGCAACTCCCGGACACCGGAGGAATACTTTGTGGGTTATCGAAGGTCGCAACGTAACTGGGTGACTATAAAGGTGCTCTACAGGTATCTCCAAAGGTGTTACAACATAAGTGGGTGATCATAAAGATGATATACATGTATCTATGAGGGTGTCTGTTGGGTTGGCATGGATCAAGACTGGGATTTGTCACTCCGTGTGAAGGAGAGGTATCTCGGGGCTCACTCGGTAATACAACATCACAATAAGCCTTGCAAGTAATGTGACTAAGGAGTTAGTTATGGGATCTTTTATTATGGAATGAGTAAAGAGACTTGCCGGTAACAAGATTGAACTAGGTATGGAGATACCGACGATCGAATCTCAGGCAAGTAACATACCGAAGTACAAAGGGAGAAGCATACGGGATTAACTAAATCCTTGACATAGAGGTTAAACCGATAAGAGATCTTTGTAGAATATGTGGGAGCCAATACGGACATCTAGGTCCCTCTATTGGTTATTGTCCGGAGAGTGTCTCGGGTCATGTCTCCATAGTTCTCGAACCCGCAGGGTCTGCACACTTAAGGTTCGGTCACGTTTCGGTATAGTTGAGTTATATGTGTTGGTGACCGAAGTTTTGTTCGGAGTTCCGGATGAGATCCCGGACGTCACGAGGGTTTCCGGAATGGTTCGGAAACGAAGATTGATATATATGAAGTTGGAATTTGGATTCTGGAAGGTTTTCGGGCATTGCCGGCCGTGTACCGGGAGTGACGAATGGGTTCCGGGGGCCTTCTGGGTGGGCCCACCACGCCCCAAGCGGTCCACATGGGTTTATTGGATGCGCAGTAAGGCTTAATGTGCTAGAAAGTCATCCAAGGAAAGCCAATGAGGAAAAAGGTGAAAAATCCAAAAGAGGTGGGCAATTTAGGAAGGAGTCCTAATCCAAGTGGGATTGGAGGACTCCTCCCTCCTCCACTTCGGCCGAAGCCAAGAGGCTCTCCTTGAGCCTCAAGGCTATCCACTCCCTCCTCCTATATATACTAGAGGGTTTAGGGTTTTTGAGACACAACTTTGCCACGTGCAACCCTAAACCTCTACTTCGTAGTTCTTCCTCTAGATCAGATTTCTGCAGTGCTTAGGCGAAGACATCGGAGCATCGTCACGCTGTCGGGGAACTCATCTACATCCCCGTCTCTCTTGCTGGATCAAGAAGGCGGCGATCGTCATCGAGTTGTACGTGTGCAGAACGCGGAGGTGTCGTCCGTTCGGCACTTGATCAGGACGGATCGTGGGACGGATCATGAGACGGTTCGTGGGACGGATCATGGGATGGATTGTGAAGACATACCACTACATCAACCACATTCATTAATGCTTCCGCTTAGCGATCTACAAGGGTATGTGGATCCGATCTCCCTCTCGTAGATGATCATCACCATGATAGGTCTTTGTGTGCGTAGGAATTTTTTTGTTTCCCATGCAACGTTCCCCAATATCTACCCCATCTCCCAGACACCCCACGCACGCCAAGACGCGCTAGAGCGCGCCAGCATGCCAAAGCTACGCTCTGGATGCGCTAGAGGGCGTACACAAGCCCCACGGGACCAGCGTCGGACAGTTCTCGCCTCCACACGTTGCCCGTGTGTGACCACACCGACGACCGAGTCCAGGGAAGCATCGAGCCCCTCTTCTCCCACTCTCCTCTGCCTCTCGAGATGCGTGCCCGCGCACAGCTGAAGCGGCCAGAAGGACCTCTTCACCTCGACGCACCAAGAGGCTGCGGCCGCTCTTCCTGAAGATGTCGTGCACTCCTAAACCCTGTCCGCAATACCACGGTTTTGCATTCGAGCTCTCTCTCCCTCTCGTGCCGCCGCAGCAAAACCACTGGCGCACCACCAATCGGTGACTCGTCGCCCGCCTATATAAAGGCTCCCCCGCACTCCTCCGCACCACCAGAACCTCCCTCTCTAGTCCAATCGACCACCCTGAGCACCCCCTTGAGCGAAGAGAGACTCGGTAGTCGAGATCAACCGAGATGCCGTTGCGTAGAGCTCCATCGATCTCGGTCTACACGCACGCTCCCGAGCTCCATTCACTTCCCATGTGAGAACAAAGACCTCCCGAGCCTTCTCCACCACTCCCCCGTCCTTCTCCCCGCTCGGATCACCGTTCCAAGCACCTTCCTCGTCATTGCCAGCAACTCAGGCCATATCCGTCAACCCCATGACTCCCATGAGGTAGGCGGAAGTGCCACGAGCCCATTCCCGTTCTCACCTCGCCTCGAGGACCCCGGAGCTACCGTCGTTGAGCCGCCCCTCTCCTTTGTCTGGAGGTAGAAGACGACCCCGACAGCAGGACCCCACCTGTCGACGGCCTCTCTCTCCCCCTCTCTCTCCTCTGTGTCGCTGGTCACACGGTGTCACGCCCAAGATGCGACCCTATCCTCAATTTGGCACGAGGGCCTCGTCAGGGATAGAAGCGCATCTCGTCCTTTTGCAAGAATGGATATCGTTACAAGTACATGTACTGAAAAGAAGAGTTATATAATAGAATTGGCTTACACTCGCCACAAGCTACATCAAAGTCACAGCAGTACAATACTTAATCATCATGAAGAAGAGCAGGGTCCGACTACGGATGAAAACAAACGAGAAAAGAAGAACGACGTCCATCCATGCTATCCCAGGCTGCCGGCCTGGAACCCATCCTAGATCAATGAAGAAGAAGAAGAAGCAACTCCAAATGAACAATCAACGCGCTCGCGTCAAGTAACCTTTACCTGTACCTGCAACTGGTGTTGTAGTAATCTGTGAGCCACAGGGGACTCAGCAATCTCATTTCCAAAGGTATCAAGACTAGCAAAGCTTATTGGGTGAGGCATGGTTAAGTGGTGAGGTTGCAGCAGCGGCTAAGCATATATTTGGTGGCTAAACTTATGGGTACAAGAAATAACAGGGGGATGATCTACGCATAACGGACTACTGATGATCAAACGAATGATCCTGAACACCTACCTACGTCAGTCATAACCCCACCGTGTCCTCGATCGGAGAAGGAACTCACGAAAGAGACAGTCACGGTTACACACACAGTTGGCATATTTTAATTAAGTTAACTTCAAGTTATCTAGAACCAGTGTTAAACAAAGTTTCCATGTTTCCACATAACTGCGGGCACGGCTTTCCGAAAATATTTAACCCTGCAGGGGTGCTCCGACTAGTCCATCACAAATTATCACAAGCCGCATAGAAATCTTCAATCACGAAGCTCGCGATCTCGTCGGACTCCTTAGTGGAAAACCTCAACTCTGAGATTACCCAAAGCATCACCGGAATCCCGATGCACAAGATATTTCGTCAAAGGTAAAACTAATCCAGCAAGGCCACCTGACGTGTCGACGATCCCGCGTTCTCAGGACACGACGGATGGAAAAGCCTACACGTACCAAACCTCGAGTTGCCCCGTGGTGGCCCCGCAGTCTGCCAAGTTTGGACCAACACTCATGAGGAGCACTGGCCCGGGGGTTGATTAAATTATCCTCGGGGTCCGGAAAGTCCCTATGCAATTTATTAGGTTTTTAGGCAAATGTAGTACCAAAGTTGGGCTTTTCCAGACCAGCTTTAATCTAAAACGAATTATCAAGGGGGTCCCCATAACAACCCCGATCGTTTTAGGAGCGCTCAATTGTGGAACATAACACCGGTTGCCGAAAACTAAGGGGGCAAAGGTGGAACAAAACACCAGGCTAGAAAGGCCGAGCCTTCCACCTTTTACCAAGTATATAGGTGCATTAAATTAAATAGCATTTAATAGGGTGATATAACAAGGAACCCATGTTTTCACATGGAAGCAACTGCACCTGCAACTAGCAACGCTAACACAGGGTTAAGCAAGCGGTAACATAGCCAATCAGTGGTTTGCTAGGTTGAATAGGTTGAAGTTTTCATGGCATTGTTGAGAGGCTGATATTTAAGATGTGGTAGGCAACGAGACAGAATCGATAGAAGCAATAAAACTAGCATGGCAATGATAGTAATGGTATCTGGGGAAATGGTCATCTTGCCTGAGATCCCGCTTGGAAGAAGAATGCCTCCGTGAAGCACACGAGCCGACGTAGTCGAACGGGTCCTCACAATCCGGCACGCTGAGGAATTCTAACGAGACGAAGCAAATCGGAAACACAAATCAACACACGGAATTCACCACATGATGCACAACACAAATGATGCATGAACAGCTCAATACATGCGAGTCACGGCCTGACAATTCACACAAACAGACACTACACCTTAAGTGAAGTTCAATATGCAACGAGTTGCATATTGACGAAACTCCACGTTAATTATTTAGTTCTATCCCGAGTTGATACACGGCAATATTAAATGTGGTTAAACAAGGCAAGAGTTGAAGCGCAAATAAACTACCTATCTAGGCATTTTAAATGAGGTCGGAAATGACATATAGCATCTCCGAAACGACCTCACATGTAAATTTACAATTCTGTCCAGATCTGAACTAACACATTTAATTGGTTGTTAAAGAGCAAAACAAATAGGCTCACGTGATTCTACGCGTCATTACAAGCAATTTACATATAGAGAACATGTCCAACGGAGCTATGGATCAAAAGTTACAAGCACCGCAAGATATGATGGCATGAATGCAATATGTGTGCAAAGACGGTCACGAGCACTTCAAAACATACAACCAGAGAGATAAAATGAAACTACACGAGATTCTAAGCAAGTTTCATACAGGACACGATCAAATCGGAGCTACAGTTCAACAACTACGAGCAAAACAAGAAAACACTACAATCTGCCAAAATCAGCCACATAGCATTTTCTACACCCCACAACTACGAGCTACACAAATCCAATATGCTCAATCAAGGCATGAGACGATAGAGGGCAAGAACCACTACAACAAACAACTAACAACAACTAGCATGGCATCATGGATCACTAGGGAAAGAAGTCACAAAATGGCTCCTCACACGCAGTTTCAGACTTAGTGAAAATTACACTTCATGAAAGTGCAGTTTTCGATCTGAAGCCATATTGACAGCAGCAAAACCAATAGCTACAGGACTCCAAATGGCATGAAAATTCACATCATGCTAGAGAATCACAAGTTCTACAACTAACTCCATTGCACCAACCTCAAAAGAGCAACAGATCACAAGATAGAAGCAAGACAAGACAGCAACAAAATATAATAGATTCCAGACTTAGAAATATTTCAGCATCTCTAAAACATCACTATTTCCTAGCAAGTAGAGGTCAACCAAAGCACACCTAAACATGGATTTCTATTGCAACTGAAAATACCAGGGGCTAGACTAAACATCAAAGAACAACTCTCTAGTTGACAACTTAAACAAACGAAGCACGGAATAAATCCTAAAAAAAGACAAGAGGGCAACATGGCAAAATATCGCGCGAACTAACTTGCTCAAAAGCTAAAACTTATTGCGCAGAAAAATCCTATGGATTTTTCTACCCCGAAAACATATAAAATATGTGGGGTTGCACAACATTCATTTCACAACACGTAAATGCGTGAAATGTCCTAAGCACGGAAAATAATCAAGCGGCAAATCCCTACACGCAAAAATACCAATGATTACTCTAAAATACATGGAAAAGAGGTTCCTAAAACATGGACATTTCTACTACAGCATTCGAGCTATTCAAACACGCGCGGAAAATAAATATGGGACTAAACCTATTGGGACAACACGTAAATCTATGCATTCGACACGACAAACAACGTCAAACAAATATGCAAGTTGCAAAATCGTATTCTACGTGCAAAACTACACGAAAACCATGTCTAATTCATCGCGATCCGACTTACGGATTAAAAGTTGCGGGCATTCTAAATATCGTCTATTTCCTGAAAATAATATATTCTCACAAAAGAAAAAAGAAACCTAATCTAAATGGGCCTAACAGTGGGCGTTGGATACTAACTAGCGCTGGGGGCGGGAATAGGCTCACCTGGGCCGGTTGGGATGCGGCGGCAGAGATGGGCCGGCGAGGGGGGCGAGCTGGGCCGAAGTCGGCCTGGTGGGAAGCGGAGCCAGACCGCGGGAGCCGTTGGGCCGTGGGGCGCTCGTGGCCCAGGCGGCTGTCGCGCTCGAGCGGTCACGCGGGGGGTTACATCCTCCCGACCGTTCGCACGGAGGAGAGCCGCACCGGCGGCGGATGCTCGCCGGCGGGACTCGGAACGGACCGGCGACCTCGGCGGGGCCCGGATCTGCACGAGGCTGGGGGAGGGGCGACGGAATCTGGCGTGGTGGCACTGGAGACGGCCGGGGAAATCGAGGTGGCGGCGGGATATCCCCGGGATCCGGCGGGAAAGCTGGTGGCTAGGGCACGAAGCTACTAGCAGGAGTGAGGGGCGAACTCCACTGGCTACGGCCGGTGGGACGCTCCAGCGAGGGCACACCCTGCCGTGGGGCGGCGCGGAGAGGCGCTCGTGGCGGCTGGCGGCGGCGCGAGGGGAGGCCTCGGGCAAGGCGGCGGCGGCGGATGGGCTCGGCCAGGCCCGATCTGGGCCTGGCGGGCCCGCGACGGCTGGGGAGAGAGGCTGCGGGAGGATTAGGGTTTCGGGGTACGTGGGCGCGGTTCCCGAGGCAGGGGGCTGCTCTCCAAAAAAACTAGTAGAAGGGTCTATATATAGAGAAAAGGGGGCTAGGTTAACCGGAATTTCGTTCCGGATCCAACTATGCGGTCGGATTCGGACGATTCCGAACACGGCAATGGGTAAATGGCCGTGTAGGATGGTTTACTGGAGACGAGAGGGAAAACGGGCGACGTGGCAATGATTTTTAAAACACCAACAAACGTCCGACGGTAGACCGAATAGGTGCCGCTGCGGTCGACCGCTCGGGTACCAGACGGACTCCGATTGCGACGAAACTTGACAGGCGTCCTACCTATATTAGAATAACACCGCACGTCAAATCTCACCCCAAACAGAGAAAGTTTTACGCACACTTTTGAAAACAAGACTTGGCGATGCCGCGGGCGCGTGCGTGTTTGGTCGGGCTCAGAATGGACAACCACGAGAAGCAACAACTAACAACGGATAAAAGTTTGAAAACTGGCGGCAACGGAGATGCCGATGCAATGTAGATGATGCAAATGATGCGATGATGATGCGACAAATGAAAATACCCACACGACGAAAAAGGAATAGAAGGGGAATCTTCTGGAACGTCGTCCTGGGGCTGTCACAACTCTCGTACACTACAAGAGGATCTCGCCCCGAGATCCAAGAATGAAAGGGGGAGAGGATGAGAAAGAACAAGTGGTAAAAATTTAATCGCTTCTTTGACAAATGAGTGAAACCAACGATCCTTGAAGGTTGCAAAGAGATGAGGAATGATATGAGAAACAAGCAAGAATTCACGGAAAATTTCGGCAGCACTTCGGTAGGAAAATGGGACAAAAAATTCGATAAGATGGAAGAAATAGACAATATACATAACAAACAACTAAATAGAACAAGGGAACACCATGATCTTGATAGAACAACAAGATTGACCCAAAAGAGCAACAGCACAACAACTCCAGAACAAGAGAATAGGAACAACATCATGAGCAGAATAGAATGGAGAAGAAAATGACAACTACTATCACAATTGGATTGAGGAACATCCTTAAAAGAAGAATCGAAGAGGATGCATTGAAACTTGGATTAATGACAAGCACCATGATAGCACAATCCACAGGAAAAGCTTTAGGTGAAATCCAAACCAAGATAGATCAAAGAAGAAATCACGGGTTGAAAACATCTCATGATCCTAGAATTGGTGGGTTTAATTATCTCATTCTTGAAAGGAAAACTCTTCGAGGCTCTTACACTAACAAGAATGTTATAATACCACCTCAAAGGATAAAGGAAGAACAATGTACGAGAAATGGAAGAGAAAGAATACTTGAGGTACTCCAATAGGAATCTTGAAGAAAACTTTGAGAAAAATCACATCCTTGAAGAACCACCATGACGAGCCTCCGTATCAAAAGGATGATGCAAAGATAAACTTGGAACTCCGGAACTCCAGTGCTCCTCATGAGTGTTGGTCCAAACTAGGCAGACTGCGGGGCCACCACGGGGCAACTCGAGGTTTGGTACCTCTAGGCTTTTCCATCCGTCGTGTCCTGAGAACGAGATACGCGGCTCCTATCGGGATCGTTGACACGTCGGGCGGCCTTGCTGGATTAGTTTTACCTTTGAAGAAATATCTTGTGCATCGGGATTCCGGTGATGCTTTGGGTAATCTCAGAGTTGAGATTTTCCACTAAGGAGTCCGACGAGATCGTGAGCTTCGTGATTGAGGATTTATATGCGGCTTGTGATAATTTGTGATGGACTAGTTTGAGTACCCCTGCAGGGTTAAATATTTTCGGAAAGCCGTGCCCGCGGTTATGTGGCAACGTGGAAACTTTCTTTAACACTGGTTCTAGATAACTTGAAGTTAAATTAATTAAAATATGCCAACTGTGTGCGTAACCGTGACTGTCTCTTTCGTGAGTTCCTTCTTCGATCGAGGACACGGTGGGGTTATGACTGACGTAGGTAGGTGTTCAGGATCATTCATTTGATCATCAGTAGTTCACGTCCGTTATGCGTAGATCATCCCCCTCTTATTTCTTGTACTCGTAAGTTTAGCCACCAAATATATGCTTAGCCGCTGTTGCAACCTCACCACTTAACCATGCCTCACCCAATAAGCTTTGCTAGTCTTGATACCTTTGGAAATGAGATTGCTGAGTCCCCTGTGGCTCACAGATTACTACAACACCAGTTGCAGGTACAGGTAAAGGTTACTTGACGCGAGCGCGTTGATTGTTCATTTGGAGTTGCTTCTTCTTCTTATTCTTCATCGATCTAGGACGGGTTCCAGGCCGGCAGCCTGGGATAGCAAGGATGGACGTCGTTCTTCTTTTCTCGTTTATTTTCATCCATAGTCGGACCCTGCTCTTCTTCATGATGATTAAGTATTGTACTACTGTGACTCTGATGTAGCTTGTGGAGAGTGTAAGCCAATTCTATTATATAACTCTTCTTTTCAGTATATGTACTTGTAACGATATCCATTCTTGCGAAACGACGAGATGCGCTTCTATCCCTGACGAGGCCCTCGTGCCAAATTGAGGATAGGGTCGCATCTTGGGCGTGACACACGGGCTCGCGTGAGCGTGGGCTGGCTGGCTGGCCGGTTGGCCAGCTCGCCCAGCCTAGGTGTTGGCCCAGCGAGGTCAGTGAACTAGACTTTTTCCTTTATTTTTAATTGTTGTTTTTAAAAATAAATCTATAGAATTAATTACTTATATAAACTTAAATATTTTTCCACCATAATTCTTGTAAAATTGTGTAGTATTTAAGAGTGCTAATTGTGGATGTTTTATGAACACTTTTATGTAGAAGTTTATTTTAAAATCTAGTTTAAGTATTTTTAATTTCTCTTAAAAAGACTTTAAAAATACTTTTTCATCCCAAAACTAGCAACAAATATTTTGATAAATAATAATAGGACTTTACAGAATAGGGTAACATTTTTTATCTGAGTTTATACTCTATTTTTCGTTGTGGTCCTTATTATTATTATTATTATTGCTATTACGACGATAGATCACACGTTTGACGAAGGACTTGCACTCGAAGACCTCGAAGACCCCGGATACCTAGCGGATCAAGGCAAGCAGCCCTTTGACCATGTCTTAGAAAACATTTATGGATGCCATGTTGAATACTTTGTTCCGATGCATATGATCATGATTAACCGATACACCCTCGGTATGGTGTTACCGATGGCTCCTGTGGAGCACTTGCATTTGAGCATGAGCTTACCTTCTATGAAGGTCACGCTGACAAAAGTTGACAAGTAGTTAGTAGTGCCACGCATAGGGTAAGCATATGCATGGTGATGGTAACACACGGGTGAGACCAAAGGTTTTTCAAAAAACCCGTTGGGTGCCACTAATGCCAGAAGGTGATGGTGATGAGTTGGATGACCACTTGAGAAAGAAGTGGTGTACCAGGAAAGGTTTCGTGTGAGTAGTTTCAGAAATGGGATTAGATTTAAGATTTGTCGACCGTGCCAACCTTACATCTGCGACCATGGTACCCTTTTATGGGATGGGGCTTAGTTGATTACTCTGGATGTGCTAGCAAAGAGCCTGCATTACTAGTGGCGGGAGTGATATGGTCACTCTCGTGACGGGGTTCTGCCAGGTAGGGTGACTATGCCGTTATTACGTGTTCCGGGCACACCGTTGGTCCCTGCATGGATGATACAGTCTAGAGTTGGTGCTCGTAAGACGTACATCATGTGGGCTGGGTACCAATCAAGTGGACTCTTTTCTAGTGTCGGCAATGGAAAGGTAATGATCGGGTACTTACCTCGGGTATGTTATATACCGCGAGTCGTGGATGACACAGAAGTTTCCCGGATCTCGTGGGTACAGTGCGCAACCTCACACTTCGGGAGGGCGGCATTCACCTCCCGTGCGAACTGCTTAAGGCGCGGTTGGAGGCCGGGGACTGGGCGCCACCCAGGATGGAGGCCACTGCTCTGACCTCCTAGAAGCCCCCAGCCCCATCGTCCTACCTGTCTTCATCCCTCCTTCTGGGTGGTGGAGGCAGCGGGGGTAGCCGAGCCTCACGAGGTTGACCGTTTCGTTGCCCCTCCCGAGAGTCGTCGTGCCATCGGTCATCCCTAGGCTGGTTGCACCAGCGGTCTTCATCAGGTTGTTCACGCCACCCTTAACACAGCTCCCGGTCATCCCAGCGGCCTCCACTGCGGCCACCGTCGCGCACGGGGCCTCTGTCGACCCGTCTGAGGCGCCTGCTGAAGTGCTCGGCATGGACCAGGCAGAGCTCTTGGCAATCGAAGGTATTATGGCCGTTGGTGCCATGGAAGATGCACGTTGCCCCCCACCTGACGGACGCTCCCCCTCGGTCGTACTTCACCTCAGGCTCGGCTGCGAGCACCGCAAGAGCCTTGCACTTCGTCTCCTTGGCCTTGGTCTTCTTCTCTTCTGGTTCAGCCACCTGTGGCCTGAGGAGTGACAGGCGACCTTCTTCAGCCCTGGTGCACTTGTTTGTCAGGTTGAACTTCTCCAGTGCGGTGCTCATTTCATCACTCATGGCGAGCTCCTCCTTCATCTTGACGTCGGTGACTCAGTCGGAGAAGGCCGAGATGACGGCCTCATCCGACGCCTTGGGGATCTTGAGGCACATGACCGTGAAGCATTGTATGAACTTGTGCAGGGTCTCCTCCCCCTGCTGCTTGATGCGCCGCAAATCATTCACGGTGGGTGCACGGTCGCGGGTGTCGTGCAAGTTGGCGATGAAGCGTTCGCGCAGATCACCCAAGGAGGTGATGGACGCCTTTGGGAGGTTAAGGAGCCAAGATAGCGCGCCGCCCTTGAGCGTCATGGGGAACCTGTTGGAAATATGCCCTAGAGGCAATAATAAATTGGTTATTATTATATTTCCTTGTTAATGATGATCGTTTATTATCCATGCTAGAATTGTATTGATTGGAAACTCAAATACATGTGTGGATACATAAAAACACACTATCCCTAGTGAGCCTCTAGTTGACTAGCTCGTTGATCATAAATGGTCAAGGTTTCCTGGCCATAGACAAGTGTTGTCACTTGATAACGGGATCACATCATTAGGAGAATGATGTGATGGACAAGATCCAAACTATAAATGTAGCAAATGATCGTGTGAGTTTATTGCTACTGTTTTCTGCATGGCAATGTATATGTTCCTATGACCATGAGATTATGCAACTCCCAGACACCGAAGAAATTCCTTGTGTGTATCAAACGTCGCAACGTTACAGGGTGACTATAAAGGTGCTGTACAGGTATCTCCAAAGGTGTCTGTTGGGTTGGCATGGATCAAGACAGGGATTTGTCAGTCCGTGTGACGGAGAGGTATCTCGGGGCCCACTCGGTAATACAACATCACCATAAGCCTTGCAAGCAATGTGACTAAGGAGTTAGTCACGGGATCTTGTATTATGAAACGAGTAAAGATACTTGTCGGTAACGGGATTGAACTAGGTATGGAGATACAAACAATCGAATCTCGGGCAAGTAACATACCGAAGGACAAAGGGAATAGCATACGGGATTAACTGAATCCTTGACATAGAGGTTCAACCGATAGAGATATTCGTAGAATATGTAGGGGGCAATATGGACATCTAGGTCCCATTGTTGTTTATTGACCGGGGAGTGTCTCGGGTCATGTCTACATAGTTCTCGAACCCGCAGGGTCTGCACACTTATGGTTCGGTGACGTTTCAGTATAGTTGAGTTATATGTGTTGGTAAGCGAAAGTTGTTTGGAGTCCCAGATGAGATCCCGGACGTCACGAGGAGCACCGGAATGGTCCAGAGGTAAAGATTGATATATATGAAGTCCTGTTTTGGTCACCGGAAAAGTTTCGGGCTCATCGGTAGTGTATCGGGAGTGCAGGGAGGGTACCGGGGACCATCGGGAGGGGTGTCACTCCCCGAGGGGCCTTATGGGTTGAGGGAGGATACAAACCAGACCCTAGTAGGCTGACATAAGCTCCCACTAAGGCCCATGAGGTTTGAGAGGAAAAAAACCAAAGGTGGAAAGGGTTTCCAAGTGGAAAGGAGGAATCCTACTCCTAGTAGGATTGGAGTAGGACTCCTCCACCTCCAATTTCGGCCAAACCTTGAGTGTTTGAGGCTGAATCCTCCTCTCCCTCCCTCCTATATATACTAGAGGTATTGATGGTTTTTGAGACACAGAAAAACAGCTACGTGCTGACCTCTCTCTCTAGATCTGTTTCTTCTCTAGTATAGTTTCAGCGGTGCTTATGCGAAGCCCTGCTCGAATAGTTTCACCACCACCACCACCACGCCACTGTGATGGAGAACTCATCTAACTCTCCGCCCCTCTTACTAGATCAAGAAGGTGGAGATCGTCACTGAGTTGTACGTGTGTTGAATGCGGAGGTGTCGTCCGTTCGGCACTGGATCGTGATGGGATCGCGGGACGGATCGTGATGAGATCGCGGGATGGGCTGCGATTTGGATTGCGAAGATGTTCCACTACATCAACCGCGTTATATACGCTCCCGCTTAGCGATCTACAAGGGTACATAGATGCACTCTCCCTTCTCGTAGATGATCATCACCATGGATAGGTATTGCGTGTGCATAGGAAATTTTTTGTTTCCCATGCGATGTTCCCCAATAGAACCAGCACGCCATGACCTTGCCGTCTCCTCCTGCTGCCCTGATGCTCATCATGTAGAGTTGCAGGAACTCGGACGGGTCTAGGGTGCTGTCGTAGCGCGGGGGAAGGTCGGGCTTGAACTTGCAGGGCCACACAGTTGGGTAGATCTCACAGGCGATGGCGAGGCACCCCATCGGTCCGACGGGTGTAGCACGCGCTGGGGCGACCTGGTCCTGTTGCTCCAATGGGTCTGCTTTGGGCGGGTCGTGCTCGCGGTCCGGGACTTGCAGCGCGGAAGCGCGCTCGTCTGCGTGTGGTCGAGGAACCACCTGACAGCTCGCTTTGTCTCCTGGCCTCGCCCTGGGCTCGCAAGGTAGGTCGCGGGGACGCGCTTCCTGCCTAGGCTCGGGTCACACGTCATGCCACGGTGGTGGGGGTGGTGCATCTTGCTCCGCGTCGTTTGCTTGGGACGATTTGGGTCAAAACGAATAGGAGAGCGTTGCGGAGTCGCCGATGGCGGCAACGAGCTCGTCAATGCACTGGAGCCAGTCGTTGTGGTGGGCACGGGCGGGCCGGTAGTGGAGCAGCTCGGTGGCCATGGCAAGTGCGCGCCGGCCGTGTGGCATCTCCGGTCGGGCGTGCGAGGCCGACCCGGAAGCCCGGACGAGCGGCGGAGTGGCGGTGCGGCCGCCGGGGTGCTCGGTAGCTGGCTGGGAGGAACCTCGCTGTTCTTGAGCGTCGGGGCCCGTGGCGGCGTTCACCACGCGCGGTGGTGACCGGCACGCACCGACGGGGCCTCTGGGCGCCGTCTGAGCGACACGGGTGGTGTGGCGTATGTGCGAGCCCGACGAGCGTCAGCCATCGAAGCGGCGAAGCTTGGAGGAAACCTTGACACGTCCCCTACCTAGCGCGCCAAATGTCAGATTTCAGGCTCCGCAAAACCCTATAGATTAGAACTGAGGGGCGTGTACGAAGATGTCTCGTGGGCCCGCCTCACCTAACTCGCTACTCGACGGGGATGGCAAAGAAATCACTCGATGGTGAGGAAGACACAAAACATGGTAATTTACCCAGGTTCGGGCCGCTGAGAAGCGTAATACCCTACTCCTGCTTTGGTCGATTACCTCTCATGGACGTTTATGGATGAACTAGTACAGCGTTCGGGAGCCTCCGGGGGCTGGATGGCCTTTGCGTGGCGCAGGCGGGTGAAATGAATGAATCTCCCCCTCTACGGAGCAACCTATCATCTATGTATAGTGGCAGCCTTGGCCCTCTTCCCTTATACACTACTGGAATCCAGTTCTTTGCCGTTAGTGAGGTCTTTGCCGTCTGCTGGCTGATGGCAAAGAACCTCTTTGCCGTCAGTTGACACAAGGCAGACGGCAAGGGGCTGACTGATGGCAAAAATACTATTTGCCATGTGTCGGCCCTTTGTCGTCTGCCAGTGGACGGCAAAGAGACCCAGGGCAGACGGCAAAGAGGACGGGTGGGTCACATGCCTGCCGTGTCCGGCGGAAGGCTAACTTTGCCATCACGGGGCCTTTGTTGTCCGCCATGAGGCCCTTTGTCGTCAGGGGGCGGACGGCAAAGGGGCCGACCCTGTAACGGCCGTCTACTCCCCCTCGCGCTCACTGTCTCTCTCTCCCCCCACACACTATCTCTCTCTCCCTCTCACCTCACTCGCCCCTGCCGTCGCCTCGCCTCGCTCCCACCAGCGACCACCTCCCCGCGGCGACCCCCTCCCTGCGGCCACCCCAGCCCCTCCCCGCGGCGATCCCCTCCCCGCGGCCACCCCCTCCCCATTGGTGAGTTCATTTTTTTATTGAGTTCATTTCCTTTCATTTTTTTTCTTTTTTTCATTTCATTGCATCTGTTAGTTTAGGTTAATATCAGTGTTAATTAGGTTAATGTTAGTTTAGGTTAATTAGGTTACTATTAGTTTAGTGTTAATTAGGTTATTGTTAGTTTAGGTTAATTAGGTTACTAATAGTTTAGTGTTAATTAGGTTACTGATAGAAGAGGAGGAGTAGGAGGAGGAGAAAAAAGAATAATAATAATAGTAATAAGATGATAAAGAAGAAGAAGAAGAAGAAGAAGAGGAGAGAGGGGAAGAAGAAAGAAGAGAACCCCGACCCCCGACCCCCCGCCCACGACCCCCGACGCCCGACGCCACCAACCCCCGACCCTCGACCCCCGACGCCCGACACCACTGCCCCCCCCCCCCGACCTCCGACACCCGACTCCCGACCCCCGACGCCCGACGCCACCAACCCCCGACGCCCGACGCCACCAATCCCCGACCCTCGACCCCCGACCCCCAACGCCACTGACACCCGACTCCCTACCCCCGACGCCCGACACCACTGACCTCCGACCCCCGACTCCCGACGCCCGACACCACTGACCCCCGCCCCCGACGCCACTGACCCTCGACCCCCGACCCCCAACCCCTGATCCCCGACGCCACTAACCCCCAACCCCGGGCTCCCGACACCTCTTTGGCCTCTTGTTGATCGAAAAGATGCCAACCCTCGACACTAGTGACCCTCGACCCCCGAGGACACTAACCCCCGACCATCGACGCATTTAACCCGACTCCCGACCACCGACACCCGACACCACCGACCCTCGACGCCACTAAGCCCCGACCCCCGACACCTCTTATACTTACTGTTGAACGAGAAGGTACTTTTCGGCCTTCTAGAGGCCCATGGGGTCATGGTTTTGTAAATTATGAGTTAGGTCACATATTTTCCGATTATGTTAATTATAAAACATCATATTTGTGTTGATCGTGTGAATTTCAATGTTCAGTTGTTCGACGACCTCCACGTGCGTTGGACGAGCTCCGCCCCTGCGTTTGTTGGTGAGCACAAATGACTTCTCCTCCTACCCCCTTAATTTGCTCTGTCCCGGTCTTCGTGCCGATGAAACTTGCTAGATATAGGTTTCTTCAATCATGAGTATGCGTGACCAGTATGCGTCTCCCGTTCGAAAGGGCGACATCCATAAATATGCATTTCTTTGCATATTTATAACCGCCATCCTTTTGAATTGTCCAACATTATCCATGGACAGCCCGAGTATGTGTAGATTGGGTTCGTTTTCCCGTATGCCGTGCTCTGGATCCGATGCAGAATTTCGTCAGTGCCTCCCTGTTATTCTCTGGGTACACATCCTCTCTGCTTATTGCTGAGACGTGTATCAGGAGAACAGCGGGGAGGTGCTGCCGAAATTCTACATCGCATCAGGAGAAGAGCATGCGAAAACGAACCCAATCTACACAGGTGCAGGTTGTTCGAGACTACTATGCCATGCGTCGTATTAGGAAGGACAAGGCGAAGTGTCATGATTCTAAGATGGAGAAGGAGCATTACATGAAGGTAATTACATACTATTAAGGCTTTGTAGTTGTTAGAGCATATATCTCCATATGTGGTTTTGGTAATTGAGGACAATTCCTATGGACTAATGGTTGCCTTAAGTTATATTTATAGGATTTGTCCATAGGCACTTCTTGAAGTCCATCTGTTGGGTTCAAGGAGTTTATATGTTGACCAAGATGTTATTCAACTTATTATCCAAAGAATGGTCATAGAAACACTAGGTTGATCAAGATCTCAGACAAAGAGTAAATCAAGATGATCAACACACAAAGCGTATAAGATGTACCGAGAGGGATAAGTGATCCCATGGTATGGTAAGCATTGTCCATTACGTGTTTGTGTACTAACCCATGGTCTTTGTGAGACTCCTATGTGGGGGTTAGGTGTGTTTCCATTGGGCTTGCGTCAAAAGGAAGATCTCATACAACCCATGAAGGATGACGTCAAGTGGTGATCGTCATCAAGATTGTGGTGTGCAAGTTCAAGTGGATCAGCACGAATATATCATTGATACTATTGTCAATGATCATGTGCTAACAAGGACAAGATCAAGATAAGCATTCCTGAGCACTACATGCTTGATTCTTGTGGATGTTCACATGGTGGATAGGACAAGATCAAGATAAGCATTCTTGAGCACTACATGCTTGATTCTTGTGGATGTTCACACATGGTGGACAAATGAAGATAAATACATAAGCTAGGCTTTCCGCATTGTGTACGGGAAAGCTACTTGAAGACTTCATCCTGTCTTGCTTTCAACTTGAGCCAAGAAGAAACAACAACATCAAGCTCGGGTGAAAGGGCTAACTCAAAGGTATCAGTTCCTTTGACGTTAGTTGTGCGGAGTGATGATCAGCGAATAAAAGTATACACTCAAGTACGGATCATCAGTACTCTTTTATGATTCTTGAGTCCTTAGGGATCCCGCAATATTAAGAGGGGATCAGGAGGTTTTGCGATGAACTTGCTCAAACTACATCATCACTTTCTGCTCAGACCACATCTCCACTGTTTTGTTGTTATCTGAAAACAGAACCAGTGCCTCGGACATCCGGCTTTCTCCGGACGTCCGAGGACCGGACGACTGACTAGTTCGGAAATCCGGAATCCTATACCAGAAAAATCAGAGCCATATAACTCGGACTTCCGGCTACGTCCGGACGTCCGAGGCCCGGATGTCCAGCCAAGTCCCGGAAATCCGGAAGCCTGCACCAGTAGAAGTTGAGTTCTATATCTCGGAAATCCGGCTCCCTCCGGACGACCGAGCGCCGGACGTCCGACACCCGTCGGAAATCCGGAACCTACCACCAGTAGAAGTTGAGTTCTATATCTCAGAAATCTGGCTCCCTCCGGACGACCGAGCGCCGGACGTCCGACACCCATTGGAAATCCGGAACCTACCACCAGTAGAAGTTGAGCTGTATAACACGGACTTCCGGGCCACTCCGGACGTCCGTATGCTGATGAATTCAAATATGTTCAGGCACATCTACAGGCCTCGGACGACCGACCCCTGTGGGACGTCCGGTCGCTGATGAATTCAGAAGAGTTCCAGTCATGCCTAAAAGTCTCGGACGTCCGACCCCGGTCGGACGTCCGGCCCCTCACGGACGCCCGGACTTCCGACAACTGTCGGACGTCCGGACCTTGTGTGACTTAAAGTGTCCCCAACGGCTCTTTTTCTCTCCACACTATAAATACCCCCCTCCCACTTCGTGAGACGGTCGCCCAACACAGCCTTATCCTCATAAGAACACACTTCCACCTCACACACATTTGCTCACTCCAAATCTTAGATCCGAAGAGCATTTGTGAGCCCCTTTGAGAGTTGTTCCAATCAAAAGATAGATCTTCTCCCTCTCCTTCTCTCAACCCAAGCTATTTGTGATTTGAGCAAGTTTTGAGCATTCCCCGTGATCTTATTACTCTTGGAGGTTGGAGACTCCTAGGCTGTAGGAGTTCTTCGGAGAGGAATCAATTCGTGTGATTTCCCTCGGAAAAGTTTGTGAGGGTTTGGAAGCCACCTCAAAGGCTTACCACTAGTGGTTGAGAAACGCCTTCGTGGTGTTATCTCAAAGGGAGAATAGGGTGAGCCTTCGTGGCGTTGGTGTGCCTTCGTGGTAACATCCACCTCTCTAACGGTGACTAGCTTCCCTCCAAGGAAGTGAACATCAGGATACATCTTCGTCTCAGTGACCTTGGTTATCCTTAACCCTAACTCCTTACTTGTGGTTTACTTGTGTTACTTGAGCTACATACATTGCATATCGGTTGTGCTCATTATATTGTGTTGGCTATTTCTTGTACAAGACTAATCATTCAAGCATACCCTCTATATCCACAAGTACGTACTTGCAGCCCTTGATATATCGTGTGATATAGTGTGATCTAGTATCTTGTGTTATTTACCTACTTGTCGTGTGATATAGCTCAAGTAAGTTTGTGTAACTTACTTGTGCTTGTTAGTAACTGCATTGTGCCCATCTTAGTAGATCATGTTGTTGATACACGTTGCAGTGCCTAGTGCATTTAGGATTTGTGCTTGACAAGTACCCTCTTATTTTGTTTCCGCATCAGGTTCAAGCCAAATCTGAAGAAGTTTTTAAATAGCCTATTCACCCCCCCCCCTCTAGGCGTCATCGAGGTATTTTCAATTGGTATCAGAGTTAGGTCTCTGTTTAATTAGGTTTCACGACCTAGAGAGTATCGATGTCGACTATTGGATTAGTGCACAATGGCATCTTTGACTTTGATGGCACAAATTATACCCTATGGAGAATTCGTATGCTTCATCACTTTCGGGCCATGGGCCCAAATACTTTACGAATTGTTCTTGTAGGGATTGCCGACAAAAGGGATGATGCATCTTCATCTACTAATGAAATGTATCTTGATTGTGAGGCCTTTCTTGCCATTCATCGAACCATAAGTCCTGAAGTGTTCAAGTCTATCTCGACTTGCAAGTCAGCTCATGAAGTTTGGACTAAACTTGAAGATATATATGGTGGGTCCAATCTTGATGAAGACGGTATTATGATGAAGGAGTTGGTGCATGAGCTCTTCACTCTTTTCGATCTTAAAGAGTCCACCACTACTCCCATATCCGATTGCTTGCACACCTCAGCATCTTCAATCTCACAAGGTAATGACATGGTGAGTGAAGAAATATATGTTGATGAAAATGGCATAGCCTCTATGGACACGAGCATATCTAGCACCACACATAGTGTAAATTATTGTGCTGATAGGTCATGCATTTCACCTAAAGATTCCTTGACAAATGTCTGTGGTGATATGCCTGCTTCCTCGTGTCCTCTTGATCAAAATATCTTGGTTCTCCCTAGTTGCTCTATGACTAACCATTTAGGGGAAATCAAGAAATATGAAGTACTTTTGACTAATGAAGAATCTGATTCACCTAAAGAATCATCATCAACTCCTCCAGTTCACATGTGCCTCATGGCAAGAGGTAATAATGAGGTGTCATCTTCCATGTGCAATAACGATGATATTTGCGATGAGGATGATGATGATGAGCTGACTGAAAATATCTATGTGATCAGTAAAATTCTTCATAAAGCTAAAAATAACGCTCTTCAAAGGTTCCAAGATGTTCTTGCTTACTTTGAAAACTGTAATGATTCACTTAATCATGAACAAGCTAAAAGTGAACAACTTGAACATGAACTTGAGAAGAGTCATCAAACATGTAGAGACTTAAGATCTTCAAAAGGAGAGATTGAAGTTTCTCATGATATACTTAAAAGGGATTTTGAGGTCCTTCTCCTTGAATGCAATAATGTCAAGGGAGAGCTCATCAAAACCTCTAAGATCTATGAGGAGCTTCAATCTACTCATGAGAAGTCTCTATTTGCTACTTACTCCTCTCATATTGTTGATGATACTTGTACATCTAACTCTACCTCTTTTGAAGTATCAACATTGAAGGAGAATGTTGAGCTACGTGCTCAACTTGATTTACTAACTAGCAATTATGGGAAGTTGGAAGAAAACCATGTAATGCTCACAAGCTCTCATGCCGATCTTCTAACATCCTATAATGTGCAAAAGCTAGCTCATGAGGCTATATCACCAAGATAACATCAAGCGAGCCTCATGTGGACAATGGCACTACTTCTAGTCAAAGTACTATATTTCCATGTGCTAGTCCTCGTAATTCGTCTACTCATAATGTTGCTACCTCGTGTGATGAATTACTTTCCTTGCCTTGTTGCTCTAACATTGAAGCTTACACTTCCTCTAGTACTTGCATTGATACTAACCATGCAGAGGAAATCAAAGAGCTCAAGGCCCAAGTCACTTCTTTGAAGAAAGACTTGGAACAGTGTATGAAGGGATGCCCACACTCAACAACGTCCTGTGTGAACAAACATCTCCGAATGACCAAAATGAGTTTGGAGTAAACTCAAACAAGAACAAGAGGGGCCTAGAACAAGTCAAGAATTCGGCCAAAATCATTTGCTTCAAGTGCAAAGTTAAAGCGCACCATGTTAGATCTTGCCCTCTGAAGACGAAGTCTCAAAGTCACAAGCAACAAGGGAAGCGGCCACAAACTCAATCACATATTCAACTACAATTTGAAGGAAGGCCCCTTCCCAATAAGACCCAAACCAACACTCCCCAAGGTGAGAAATCAACTGGGAAGAAAGCAAAGGGTAGATGTTGCTACTTATGTCGTGAGAAAGGTCACGTTGCTTCGTCTTGCACAAGAGGTAACTTATCCAACCCAATCACTATTGATGATATCTATTCCCTTGGGAAGGATAAGGTTGGTAATGTGTTTGCCAAGTTTGTTGGTACTAAAAATGGTGTCAAGAAAAGAACCATTTGGGTTGCCAAGCCTATTGTGATTAACCTCTTAGGATCCAACGTAGTTGGGGACCAACAACCTCAAATTTGATCAATAGGTGACTATGGAGGACATTAGAGACTTGGATACTAATGAAGAATTAAGGGGTCTTCATCATTCATATTATCTCAAGCCAAGCCATTTGGATTATCAAGTTTCTATCTTATATCCAATGTGCCTCCTTACGGTAACTTATACTTAAACTGTTTACATTGTTAGGTGCTTGCCCCTTTGCATGTTGTGGTTTTGTACCTTGCATGCGTTTGTATATGTTGTGCTTCCAACTTGCTTATCTTGAGTAATCAAGTATGTGTTGCTTTGCACATCATGTACATGTGAGTCTTGTATTGAGCCTATTTGCATCTTGTCTGTATTTTTGTTGGCTCTTGTGAGATATTAATGGATTATCCCATTGTGGGGGAGTGATGTGCTTTGCACACCTCTCAATCCTATAAATGTGTATACATGGGGAATACCACTTAGTTTTGATATTTCAAGATTATCTAGCTTCTATGTGGTATGTCTTACTCATGAGAAATTCAAATTCCATATGGTCCATTAATTATCTCTTGTTGGTTTCAATTTGCCACTTGTTAATATTGTTGGTTATCACATTATGGGGGAGTAATATGCTATGTGCATATTACAAACCTAGAAAATGTGTACATTTGAGGTGTTGCCACTTAGTGTTGATATTGTAAATTATCCTGTTCCTAGGTGGCATGTTAGCTCTACAAGTGTCATTTGCTTGCGTTTTATGGGTAAAGATGATCTTGGATATATTTGTGATCTACCAATGAGTATCATTTCAAAAATACTTCTTGTCCTTGACAATTGGTATTCCCATCATGTGATTGGAATTGATAATCATCTTTACATTGTATTTTGTGTTTCGTTTGTCTTTCTTGCCTCTTATGAATCTATTTTTTAACATGTCTAGTGTGGTTATAGATATAGATAAAGTGATGATCCCATCGTGTGCGTTTTGTATTCAAATGCAAATTCTATACAATGCACGTCCCTTGGGGGAGCTATCCTATTCTCTTTAAAACACTCTCTTTATTCACCCATCATAAAATCATTTGATCCCCATCAAGTGTGTGTTGCTGGGAGGCAAGTCTTGCTCTTTATGATGCTTTGTGCCATCATGAAAATTTGTAGAGGGCTTTGTTTGTTGGAACCTAGCTCTCTCTTGGAAACTAGATACCTCGTGTTTGTTTTCCTTCAATTGGTTTCTTGTTGCCTTCTAATTGGCATGTGTCAATGGATATCTCATTCCTTGATGTATCTTTTAATTGATATCTTTCAAGTGATAGTTCTTTTTGTTTTAGGATCTTATTATCACTTGATACCTTGTCTTTTGGTGACTTATCAACTTTGTGTTGAGTTGATTCTTAAGAGTCTTGAGCATGCGTATCATATCTACTATATACAACTTCTTTTGCTTGCTCTCCTTCTTTGACCCAATATATAGGGGACATTCCACCTTGTCATAAATTGGCTAAAGTGTGCATGAAATTCAAATTCATATCTATATGCACATATGTATGTGGAATTTGTCCTATGTATTGCTGGTTTTCTAACTCTTTGGTCCCAATGAGTTTGGGCACCATTTTGTTTGTTTTGTTGTTCCAGGAACAACTGGAGATGCATTGGATGCTCGGCTCACCTATAAGGAAGATGTTGAGACCATGTGATTATTGGAGCCAAGTTAGGATGATCAAAGAACAACCATCTACTACATCAATCCAATGTTGTCTCGGTAACAAGTATCCACTTCATGCATTCTTTTCTTGCAAAGGACCCAAGCTGTCTTTTCTTTTCCAGGTTGCATCATGGCATGAATCTCTTGATTCGTTCTTGTAGTACTTGTTTGCTTTCTCCAAGCATCCGAACGATTATGTCTTACTACTAGTTGGGATGTCTTTGATGTTCGTATGTTGGAAGTTCGTATTATACAATAAGAAAATATTAGGTCATGTGCTATGCTTCCAAGCAAACGATCTCATTGATATATTTATGACTTCCCTTTTTGGATATCTAGTGTTCTTCCTTCTTGTAACCATTTCGTGTGTACATCCTTCTTTGTGGATATATATATCATCATGATTGTCTTCTACTTAGAATCTTGGTCACATGAGAGAAGTTACATCTCTAATTGATATCCTCTTTTCTTTCACGTCCATCGCTGCATTTCCTTTTTCGGTTTTGGTGGCAACGTGAAAGGATTTGTTTTGAGTGCGTATCTTATTTTCCTACATTTTGGTGCACTCTTTGGCCGTGAAGATTATTTTTCCTCATGCTTGTCTTGATGAGGGTTTTGCCATTTTCAATTAGTATCCCTCCTCTTGACAATTTTCTTACTTCCTATCTTCACAATGGGTTGTCACAAGCGTTGGTTCCTATTTTGTTTATTAGTAAGCTTGTGAACCCATTTTCTAGTATGTGTGTGTGGGAATGATATGTCTTGCACTTTGTATCTCATATTCATCAAGACTATGTTGATGAGTAATGCTCATCCTTATCTTAAGTCTTCTCAAGAGCTATGCCATGACTCACACACATTACTATGGTTGAGCTTATTCTTAAGTTGCTTCCTTTACATGTTGCTCAACCATTAGTGTTGTGCAATTGATATGCCTATTGTCTCATCTATCTTCTTGCACTCGTTGTGTGTTTCTATTAATTCTGGGGAAGCAACGATCCTATTTTGTGCACCTGTGTCAAATACAAAAATCTCATATTAGTGCACAAATCATGGGGAGCTTCTCTAGTTTTTGATAAAGCACTATGTTGCCTCTATCATAATATCTTTTAGTCATGTGGTTTGAAGGACCATATGATTGTTTGTTCCATCTGGAATTCTTTGATTGCTTGCCTCCATCTTTGTATGTCTTTGTGACATACGATCCTTTTATTTGCAATCTTTGGGTCCTCAATATACTTTGTTTTCCTCCAACTACTTCTCATTGTATTTGTGTCTTTTTCTGGTCTCATTTGCTGAGAAGTACACACTTTTTGGAGGACACCTACTATTTTGGCTTTCTAAACTTGTCGTCCATTTTCGCAATCGATGCCAATGGGGGAGAAGTTTAGAGAGTTTACTTTGGATATGTTTAGAGGGTTTTGCTTTTATTGCGTAAGCATTTACATCTTGCACACATGCATTATTACCTTGTATGTGTGCGCTTGGTTATGCTTATTTCCTTATATAAACTCTCTTGAAGTGGTTGTCTTCAATTACCAAAATGGGGGAGATTGTTAGAGCATATATCTCCATATGTGGTTTTGGTAATTGATGACAATTCCTATGGACTAATGGTTGCCTTAAGTTATATTTATAGGATTTGTCCGTAGGCACTTCTTGAAGTCCATCTGTTGGGTTCAAGGAGTTTATATGTTGACCAAGATGTTATTCAAGTTATTATCCAAAGAATGGTCATAGAAACACTAGGTTGATCAAGATCTCAGACAAACAGTAAATCAAGATGATCAACACACAAAGCGTATAAGATGTACCGAGAGGGATAAGTGATCCCATGGTATGGTAAGCATTGTCCATTACGTGTTTGTGTACTAACCCATGGTCTTTGTGAGACTCCCATGTGGGGGTTAGGTGTGTTTCCATTGGGCTTGCGTCAAAAGGAAGATCTCATACAACCCATGAAGGATGACGTCAAGTGGTGATCGTCATCAAGACTGTGGTGTGCAAGTTCAAGTGGATCAGCACGAATATATCATTGAAACTATTGTCAATGATCATGTGCTAACAAGGACAAGATCAAGATAAGCATTCCTGAGCACTACATGCTTGATTCTTGTGGATGTTCACATGGTGGATAGGACAAGATCAAGATAAGCATTCTTGAGCACTACATGCTTGATTCTTGTGGATGTTCACACATGGTGGACAAATGAAGATAAATACATAAGCTAGGCTTTCCGCATTGTGTATGGGAAAGCTACTTGAAGACTTCATCCTGTCTTGCTTTCAACTTGAGCCAAGAAGGAACAACAACATCAAGCTCAGGTGAAAGGGCTAACTCAAAGGTATCAGTTCCTTTGACGTTAGTTGTGCGGAGTGATGATCAGCGAATAAAAGTATACACTCAAGTATGGATCATCAGTACTCTTTTATGATTCTTGAGTCCTTAGGGATCCCGCACTATTAAGAGGGGATCAGGAGGTTTTGCGATGAACTTGCTCAAACTACATCATCACTTTCTTCTCAGACCACATCTCCACTGTTTTGTTGTTATCTGAAAACAGAACCAGTGCCTCGGACATCTGGCTTTCTCCGGACGTCCGAGGACCGGACGACTGACTAGTTCGGAAATCCGGAATCCTATACCAGAGCAATCAGAGCCATATAACTCGGACTTCCGGCTACCTCCCGATGTCTGAGGCCCGGATGTCCGGCCAAGTCCCGGAAATCCGGAAGCCTGCACCAGTAGAAGTTGAGTTCTATATCTCGGTAATCCGGCTCCCGCCGGACGTCCGACACCCGTCGGAAATCCGGAACCTACCACCACTAGAACTTGAGTTCTATATCTCGGAAATCCGGCTCCCTCTGGACGACCGAGCGCCGGACGTCCGACACCCGTCGGAAATCCGGAACCTACCACCAGTAGAAGTTGAGCTGTATAACACGGACTTCCGGGCCGCTCCGGACGTCCGTATGGTGATGAATTCAAATATGTTCAGGCACATCTACAGGCCTCGGACGATCGACCCCTGTCGGACGTCCGGCCGCTGATGAATTCAGAAGAGTTCCAGTCATGCCTAAAAGTCTCAGACGTCCGACCCCGGTCGGACGTCCGGACTTCCGACAACTGTCGGACATCCGGACCGTGTGTGACTTAAAGTGTCCCCAACGGCTCTTTTTCTCTCCACACTATAAATACCCCCCCCCTCCCACTTCGTGAGAGGGTCGCCCAACACAGCCTTATCCTCATAAGAACACGGAACACACTTCCACCTCACACACATTTGCTCACTCCAAATCTTAGATCCCAAGAGCATTTGTGAGCCCCTTTGAGAGTTGTTCCAATCAAAAGATAGATCTTCTCCCTCTCCTTCTCTCAACCCAAGCTATTTGTGATTTGAGCAAGTTTTGAGCATTCCCCTTGATCTTATTACTCTTGGAGGTTGGACACTCCTAGGCGGTAGGAGTTCTTCGGAGAGGAATCAATTCGTGTGATTTCCCCCAGAAAAGTTTGTGAGGGTTTGGAAGCCACCTCAAAGGCTTACCACTAGTGGTTGAGAAACGCCTTCATGGTGTTATCTCAAAGGGAGAATAGGGTGAGCCTTCGTGGCGTTGGTGTGCCTTCGTGGTAACATCCACCTCTCTAACGGTGACTAGCTTCCCTCCAAGGAAGTGAACATCAGGATACATCTTCGTCTCAGTGACCTTGGTTATCCTTAACCCTAACTCCTTACTTGTGGTTTACTTGTGTTACTTGAGCTACATACATTGCATATCGGTTGTGCTCATTATATTGTGTTGGCTATTTCTTGTACAAGACTAATCATTCAAGCATACCCTCTATATCCACAAGTACGTACTTGCAGCCCTTGATATATCGTGTGATATAGTGTGATCTAGTATCTTGTGTTATTTACCTACTTGTCGTGTGATATAGCTCAAGTAAGTTTGTGTAACTTACTTGTGCTTGTTAGTAACTGCATTGTGCCCATCTTAGTAGATCGTGTTGTTGATACACGTTGCAGTGCCTAGTGCATTTAGGATTTGTGCTTGACAAGTACCCTCTTAGTTTATTTCCGCATCAGGTTCAAGCCAAATCTGAAGAAGTTTTTAAATAGCCTATTCACCCCCCCCTCTAGGCGTCATCGAGGTCTTTTCAGTAGTTAGTTTCCTTGATTTGGTTCTTACGCGCTCAAATTTCTCTTTATTAACTTAGGCGCCCCCGAGATGGTGTGTGGATAAGATGGATTGTTGGGAGGCCTTGGTGGATCAGTGGAGCTCCGAAACGTGGGAGGCCAGCCACAACAACGCCAAGGAGAGGCGTGGCAAAATGGTTGGTGTGCCACACCACCAAGGGAGCGTCAACTTAATCCAAGTTGGCGAGAACTGGGTATGTGGTTTGCTTCATGCCTCATGCAATTCATTCTTAATGCTATATTGAGCCCTTTACTAATACAATTTTCCTCTCTCTCTCTCTCTTTTAGGCGCGTCACAATAAGACGGAGGTGCCACAGATGTACGACCTGTATGTGATGGCCCATACTGCCTCGTACAAGAAGGTCAAGGCATTCTCTGAGTGTGACCTCGAGCATCCAGAAAACTTCACCAACATCTCCTCCCACCACAAGCTCGTGAAGTACAGACATCACAGAAAGGCGAGGAAAGGGGAGGACTTTAACCCGAGCGAGGGGCCTATTGATCCAGAGCTGGTGATGATAGCTGGAAACGGGAGGCCCCATAGCTCGATCGCCATTGGAGACGGCCTTATACATTGTCCTAGCACTCTCCGGCAGATAAAGGCACACCAAACGAGCTCCTGTCCGGAGATAACACCTCGTCCATGGCCAGTCGAGCTCGCCATCGAGGTTAGTTTAATGGACTCAACTATCTTTCCGCATTATGTTGTGCATTGGAACCAATATGATTACAATGCTAACAATGAGTTGTGTTGTAGGCTGCTATTCTGAAAGAGAGAGAGGCAATGCAGGCGGTTATGGCGGAGAAGGATAAGGAGATGTGGGAGCTGGAGGAGAGGACGACTGCATTGGTGGAGGCGGAGAAGGCACGGAATGATGCGTCTAACATGGCCATATATGAGCTCTTCGTGGTAAGTTTCTTCTTCATATTATTTCAAATCTTGCATTTTTAATGTCCGTTTCATTAAAAACTAAAAAGTTTGACTTGTCGAAACCAAATGTACAGTCTATATGCGAGAAGACCGGCCAAGTCCCTCCGGCGATGCCAGTCATTCACATGGCAGGGACGGTGAGTTTCATTTCAGTGCAGGGATCTTAAGAGTGTGCTCATGCTAACGACACATTGCAAACGATGTTTGGTGCAGAATATCTCCCGAAACGCATCGCACGACCCTTCTACAGTGGAGCCTTCTCCAGGGCAGCCTTCTACAGGTGAAACAAGCCAGAGCCACCGTGCTTCACCGTCGTGATGACGATAATAGTATGTTATTTCTAGTGTTCTAATAAAAATTACATATACTTAGCTAAGTTCTCTCCTAAATGACATAATAAGGCTTAGGTAGCTCCAAGATGACCTATTCCCCCTAACTTACGTATTAAATGGCCTATAATTAGCTTAGCTAGATCCAAAATGGCTTAATAAGCATAGTTTGCTCCGGAATGACCTATTTTACCCAAGTTAGCTCCAAAATGACCTATAGTTAGCTAGGCTTCCACCTAAATGACATAATTAGCTTAGTTAGCTCCAAAATGGTCTATTTAATAAAAATGAGATATACTTAGCTAATTATCCTCGAAATGACATAATTAGCTCCAAAATGACATATACTTAGCTAATTATCCTCCAAAATGACATATTTAACCCAAGTTAGCTCCGAAACGACATATAGTTAGCTAGGATTGCACCTAAATGACATAATTAGCTTAGTTAGCTCCAAAATGACCTATTTAATAAAAAAATGACCTATAGTTAGCTAAGTTCTCTCCTAAATGACATAATTAGCTTAGTTAGCTCCAAAATGGTCTATTTAATAAAACATGACCTATACTTAGCTAATTATCCTCGAAATGACATAATTAGCTCCAAAAAGGCATTCTTAGCTAATTTAGCCCGAAGAAGGGGACAAGAGGAGAAGAAAGAGGAAAAATGAAAAGAAGGAAGAAGAAGAAGAGAAGAAGAAGAAGAAGAAGAAGAAGAGAAGAAGAAGGACAAGAAGAAGGAGAAGAAGGAGAAGGAGCTCCTCCCTCTCCTTCTTCTTCCTCCTTCTCCTTCTCCTTCTTCTTTTCTTCTTCTTCTCCTCTTCCTTCTCCTTCTCCTCCTCCTCCTCCTCCTACTTCTACTTTTACTTCTTCTTCTCTTCTTGCTTCTTCTCTTTCTCTTCTTCTACATAGCTTAGACTCATCCAACAAAGACTAAATTGGCTAATTATCCTACAAAATGACATAATTAGCTTAGTTAGGTGAAAACATCATAAGAACCTTGGTTAGCTCATTAAAATGACCAATTTAGCTAAAGAATGAAATAATAAGCTCAAAATGGCATAAGAACCTTGGTTAGCTCATGAATATTATATACTTAGCTTGTCTTCCACCTAAATGATATAATTAGCCAATTTAGCTCCAATATGGATTAATAAGCATAGTTAGCTCCAAAATGACATATTTAACCCAAGTGAGCTCCGAAACGACTTATAGTTAGCTAGGCTTCCACCTAAATGACATAATTAGCTTAGTTAGCTCCAAAATGACCTATTTAATAAAAATGACCTATAGTTAGCTAAGTTCTCTCCTAAATGACATAATAAGGCTTACGTAGCTCCAAGATGACCTATTCCCCCTAACTTACGTATTAAATGGCCTATAATTAGCTTAGCTAGATCCAAAATGGCTTAATAAGTATAGTTTGCTCCGAAATTACCTATTTTACCCAAGTTAGCTCCAAAATGACCTATAGTTAGCTAGGCTTCCACCTAAATGACATAATTAGCTTAGTTAGCTCCAAAATGGTCTATTTAATAAAACATAACCTATAATTAGCTAATTATCCTCGAAATGACATAATTAGCTCCAAAAAGGCATTCTTAGCTAATTTAGCCCAAAGAAGGGGACAAGAGGAGAAGAAAGAGAAAAAATGAAAAGAAGGAAGAAGAAGAAGAAGAAGAAGAAGAAGAGAAGAAGAAGGACAAGAAGAAGGAGATGAAGGAGGAGAAGAAGGAGAAGGAGCTCCTCCTTCTCCTTCTTCTCCTTCTTCTTCCTCCTTCTCCGTCTCCTTCTTCTTTTCTTCTTCTTCTCCTCTTCCTTCTCCTTATCCTCCTCCTCCTCCTTCTTTGACTTCTTCTTCTCTTCTTGCTTCTTCTCTTTCTCTTCTTCTATGTAGCTTAGACTCATCCAACAAAGACTAAATTGGCTAATTATCCTACAAAATGACATAATTAGCTTAGTTAGGTGAAAACATCATAAGAACCTTGGTTAGCTCATTAAAATGACCAATTTAGCTAAAAAATGAAATAATAAGCTCAAAATGGCATAAGAACCTTGGTTAATCATGAATATCATATACTTAGCTTGGCTTCCACCTAAATGATATAATTAGCCAATTTAGCTCCAATATGGCTTAATAAGCATAGTTAGCTCCAAAATGACATATTTAACCCACGTGAGCTCCGAAACGACCTATAATTAGCTAGGCTTCCACCTAAATGACATAATTAGCTTAGTTAGCTCCAAAATGACCTATTTAATAAAAAATGACCTATAGTTAGCTAAGTTCTCTCCTAAATGACATAATAAGGCTTACGTAGCTCCAAAATGGTCTATTTAATAAAACATGACCTATACTTACCTAATTATCCTCAAAATGACATAATTAGCTCCAAAAAGGCATAATTAGCTAATTTAGCCCGAAGAAGGGGACAAGAGGAGAAGAAAGAGGAAAAATGAAAAGAAGGAAGAAGAAGAAGAAGAGAAGAAAAAGAGAAGAAGAAGGAGAAGGAGGAAGAAGAAGGAGAAGGAGAAGGAGGAGAGAAGCTCCTTCTCCTTCTTCTCCTCCTTATTCTCCTTCTTCTTGTCCTTCTTCTTTTCTTCTTATTCTCCTCTTCCTTCTCCTTCTCCTCCTCCTTCTCCTCCTCCTCCTCCTTCTTCTTCTTTTTCTACTCCTTCTTCTTCTCTTCTTGCTTCTTCTCTTTCTTCTTCTACGTAGGCTATTTTCCCCCAACAAAGACATACTTAGCTAATTATCTCCCAAATATGACATAATTAGCATAGTTAGGTAAAAACATCATAAGAACCTTGGTTAGCTCATTAAAATGACTAATTTAGCTCTGAAATGACATAATAAGGTCAAAATAGATTAATAATCATAGTTGGGTACAAAATGACATATTTTATCCAAGTTAGCTCTAGAATGACCTATACTTAGCTAAGTTCTCTCCTAAATGACATAATAAGGCTATGTAGCTCCAAGATGACCTATTCCTCCTAACTTAGCTATTAAATGGCATGTACTTAGCTAAGTTCTCTTCGAAATAACCTATATATACTTCTTCATCTAGTATTATTCTTCTAACTTTCTTATTTGTCATTTTGCAGATTACATTCACTTCACGGGAAGCTTGGATTATATTGATGGAATGCTTGAAGATCATTTCTTGTACCATGGCTTCACGGAAGCTTGTATTGAAACTATTGTAGTATATGGATATATATGAAACTTTGTATGCATGTGGATGAAACTGGTGTAATATATGGTTTGGTACGGATGCAACTTGCATAATATGTATGTACTATGGACGAAAGTTATTTTAATATGCTTATGAGTACGGAAACATATTTATTTTTGTCAAATATATATATATATATATCCTGATTATTGTGAAAATTGTTGGATATAATAAGAAATAAAATAAAAAGGGGCTGGTTCCCCCCTTTGCCGTCTGCCCCCACATGGCAAAGGGGGAGGGCAGACGGCAAAGAGGGGAGAGAGGGGCTGGTTCCCCCCTTTGCCGTGTGCCCCCACATGGCAAAGGGGCAGGGCAGACGGCAAAGAGGGAGAGAGAGGGGCTGGTTCCCCCCTTTGCCATCAGCCCCCTCATGGCAAAGGGGGAGGGAATACGACAAAGAGGGGAGAGAGAGGGGCTTAGTTCCCCCCCTTTGCCGTGAGCCCCCTCATGGCAAAGGGGGGGAGGGCAGACGGCAAAGAGAGGAGGCCTGCCGTTAACACTTAATGGGACCATTGGTGTATACCCCGTCCCATTTAATTTGCCATCTGCCCCTCATGGCAAAGATTCTTTGCCGTCCGCTTTACAAAAGCACGCGGCAAAGAACCTCTTCACCGGAAAAAAAAATTGCCGTCTGCTGACCGACGGCAAAGCCTTTGCCGTTCGTGGTTCCCCCCTTTGCCGTCAGCCATGGCAGACGGCAAAATTATAAATTCCAGTAGTGATAGTTTAGCGAGAAGGGGTCCCACAACGGCCAGTTTTGAAGGGGAACAGGGGACATTCTCCCCTGCCCAAAGATGGTCTTTGCCTGCAAAGTAGCTTCCCGCGCTGCTAGGACAGGTCCAATGATGACGTATGTCCTGCTCGCGGGTGGTGACTGCTTTGGAAGACGCTTTGGGAGCCCCGGTACGTCCTTGCCCCCTTCGCACTAAAGGGGAAACTATACCGTCCTGTTGTCTGCTGCTCGCATGTCTTTCCCCTGCGTCACCCTTGACTCGTGAGGCCGAGCCTCGCCTCGGAAAATCCGTCGCTCCGGAGGGGTCCTTAGGAGGTCCCCTGCGGGTCTTGATGTCGTTCTTCCTTGCGAGGGCCTTGCCTTGACGGTGTCGTGCCCGGTTGTGTTCGCTTGATGAAGTGGGCCATCCCTGGGCCACAGGCACATAGTTCTGGTGAAAGGACGTGGATGTCGCCTAGAGGGGGGTGAATAGGCGCTTTAAAATAATTACAGTTTAGGCTTGAACAAATGCGGAATAAAACTAACGTTTAATTTGTCAAGCACAAAACCTAAAACAACTAGGCTCAACTATGTGCACCAACAACTTATGCTAAGGAAGATAAACAACTAAGTGATAAAAAGATATATGACAAGAAAGAATATGTCTATCACAAAGTAAAGTGCATAAGTAAAGGGTTCGGGTAAGAGATAACCGAGGCATGCGGAGATGATGATGTATCCCGAAGTTCACACCCTTGTGGATGCTAATCTCCGTTGGAGCGGTGTGGCGGCACAGTGCTCCCCAAGATGCCACTAAGGCCACCATAATCTCCTCACTCCCTCGCACAATGCAAGATGTCGTGATTCCACTAAGGGACCCTTGAGGACGGTCACCGAACCCGTACAAATGGCAACCCTTGGGGGCGGTCACCGGTACCCGTACAAATTGCTCGGGGCAATCTCCATAACCTAATTGGAGACCCCGATGCTTGCCCGGAGCTTTACACCACAATGATTGAGCTCCGAGACACCACCAAGCTTCTAGGACGCCAAAGCATCCTCGAAGAACAATCTCTAGGGTACTAAGTACCAAAGGCTAATAAGCTTCTCAAATTCTCACTTCCACATATTACCGTGGAGAACTCAAACCGATGCACCAAATGCAATGGCAAGGGCACACGGAGTGCACAAGTCCTTTTCTCCCAAATCCCACCAAAACAACTAATGCTAGGGAGGAAATGAGAGGAAGGACGAAGAAGAACACGAAGAACTCCAAGATCTAGACCTAAGGGGTTCCCCTCACTTAGTGGAGAAAGTGATTGGTGGAAATGTGGATCTAGATCTCCTCTCTCTTTTCCCTCAAGAACTAGCAAGAATCATTGGAGGAATTGAGAGTTAGCAAGCTCGAAGAAGGTCAACAATGGGGGAAGAGCACGAGCTAAAGAGATAAGGTTCAATGGGGAAGAAGACCCCCTTTTATCGGTGGGAAAAAATCCAACCGTTATGCTTCACAGCCTGAACAGAGGGGTACTACCGCTCATGGGAGCGGTACTACCGCTTAGTAGGTTCACCAACCATGTTGAGGCCAAAAAGGATGTGCAAAAACAGTCCGATGGAGCGGTACTACCGCTCCTAGAGCGGTACTACCGCTAGGGAGCGGTAGTAAAGAATTACTACCGCTCGCACCACGAGCGGTACTACTGCTGGATACTGAAACTGCTCTAACATTCGCATACGGACTACGAATTCAACAAAACCAAGTTTGTTGGAAACCTAACGACATGGGCTAACACAACCTTGGTAGAAATATCAATAAGCAAGTGAGAAAATTCCCATAAGAAAATGGTGAGAACCCTTCTTCGAATAAGACCGGTAAAAACTCACAACATCAAAAACATCATAGAAGATGCATATGGACTCCGTTTTCGATGAACTCGAGCTTGTCATGAAGATGACCATAAGCTCTAAAACTCATAAAGAGAAACACCAAACAAAAACCAAGATGTATGATGCAAGGATGCAAATGATTTGAGCTCTCAACGAACGATATGATCAAGCTACTCACTTGAGAGGCCCCCTCGACAGTACGGCAATCTATCCTAAAACAAAAAACCTATCAAGGGCAAACCTATACCTTGCACCTCGTCCTCTTAAGCTAGATGACGATGATCTTGGCTTCCTCAAGATGAACCACCTTTCTTGATTGCGTTGGCTTGATGAAGACTAGTTGATTGCTCCCCCATACACACTATGGGTGAGACGCTCTTCAGCATATCTTCACAAGTCCATTGCCGCCATCCTCCAGCACTTGACGTCATCCTCCATGGGTTGTATGAGATCTTCTCTTGACGCAAGACCATGGGAACACAGCTAACTCCACATAGAACTCTCACAAAGACCATGGGTTAGTACACAAATACATAATGGACAATTCTTACCATACCATGGGATCACTTGATCCCTCTCGGTACATCTTGTACGCTTTGTGTGTTGATCATCTTGAGTTACTCTTTGTCCGACAATCTTGATCAACCTTGTGTCTTTGTGACCATTCTTTGGATAATACCCTGAATACCACCTTGGTCATCATATAAACTCCTTGAACCCAACAGATGGACTTCAAGAAGTGCCTATGGACAAATCCTATAAATATAACTTAAGACAACCATTAGTCCATATGAATTGTCATCAATTACCAAAACCACATATGGAGAGATATGCTCTAACAATCTCCCCCATTTTGGTAATTGATGACAACCACTTCAAGAGAGTTTATATAAGGAAATAAGCATAACCAAGCGCACACATACAAAGCAATAATGCATGTGTGCAAGATGTAAATGCTTATGCAATAAAAGCAAAACCCTCTAAACATATTCAAATTAAACTCTCTAAACTTATCCCCCAATGGCATCGATTTCCAAAATGGACAAAAAGTTTAGAAAGCCAATACGGTAGGTGGTCCTACAAAAAGTGTGTACTTCTCAACAAATGAGTGCAAAGAAATATTACAAATACAATGATAAGTAGTTGGAGGAAAACAAACTATATTAAGGACCCAAAGATTGCAAAAATAAGGATCGTATGGCACAAAGACATACAAAATAGAAGCAAGCAATCAAAAGATACCATATGGAACAAACAATCACATGGTCCTTCGAACCACATGACTAAAAGATACTATGATAAAGTCAAAGGAGTGTTTTATCAAAACTAGAGAAGCTCCCCGTGATTTCTGCACTAATAAGAGATTTCTGTATTTGATACAAGTGCACAAAATAGGATCATTGCTCCCCCAAAATTAATAAAAAAACACAATGAGTGCAAGAAGATAGATGAGACAATAAGCATATCACTTGCACAAAACAAATGGTTGAGCAACATGTAAAAGAAGAACTTAAGATAGGCTCAACCAAAATAATGTGTGTGAGTCATGGCAAAGCACTTGAGAAGACTAAGATAAGGATGAGCATTACTCATCAACTTAGTTTTGATGAAATGAGAAACAAAGTGCAAGACATATCCTTCCCACACACACACTACTAGAAAATGGGTTCACAAGCTTACTAAAAAACCAATTGAGAACCAACGCTTGTGACAACCCATGGTGAAGATAGGAAATGATAACCTTGTCAAGAGGAGGGATACCAATCGAAATGGCAAAACCCTCATCAAGACAAGCATGAGGAAAAATAATCTTCACCACCAAAGAGTGCATCAAGATGCAAGAATGTAAGATACGCACTCAAGACAAATCCTTTCACGAAGCCACCAAAAAAGGAAAAAGGAAATGCAACGATGGACGTGCAAGAAAAGAGGATATCAATTAGAGATGTAACTTCTCTCATGTGTAAAAGATTCTAGGTAGAAGACAATCATGATGATATATATCCACAAAGAAGGATGTACACACGAAATGGTTACAAGAAGGAACAAACAAGATATCGAAAAGGGAGTCATAAATATATCAATAAGGTCTTTGCTTGGAAGCATAGCACATGGCCTAATATTTTCTTATTGTACAATATGAACTTCCAACATACGAATATCAAAGACATCCCAACTAGCAATAAGACATCATCGTTTGGATGCTTTGAGAAAGGAAACAAGTACCACAAGAACGAATGAAGAGATTCATGCCAAGATGCAACATGGAGAGAGAGAGACAACCACGAGAATAGGGTATAACCCTTCGCGGTCCCGGCGGCGCGGTAGTACCGCATGTCATGACGGTAGTACCGCCTGGCCAGCAGTTGTAAAAATTTACTCCCGCTCGTTGGGCGGTAGTACCGTTCGTCCAGTGGCAGCAGAAAAATACTGACGTGCTGGATGCGATAGTACGGTGTCGGTGCTGCTACTGCATGAGTGCAATAGTAACACATCTCCAGCGGTAGTACCGTGGCTAACCACGGTAGTACCGCTCAGCCAAGAGAAGACATGTTCGGGCCTTGCAAGGAATGTATGCATGAAGCAGATACTTGTTACCGAGACATCATTGGATTGATGTAGTACATGGTTGTTCGTTGATCATCCTAACTTGGCTCCATTAAGCACATGGTGTCAACACCTTCCTTGCAGGTGAGCCGAGCATCCAATGCATCTCCAATTGTTCCTAGAACAACAAAGAAACAAAATGGTGCCCAAACTCATTGGGACCAAAGAGTTAGAAAACCAACAATACAAAGGACAAACTCCACATAAATATGTGCATATAGATATGAAATTGAATTTCATGCACGGTTTAGTCAATTTATGACAAGGTGGAGTTCCCCTATATATTGGGTGAAGGAAAGAAAGCATGCAAAAGAAGCTATATATAGTAAATACGCATGCTCACGGCTCTCAAGAATCAACTCAACACAAAGTTGATAAGTAACCAAAAGACAAGGTATCAAGTGATAATAAGATCCCAAACGAAAAAATATCAATTGAAGGATATCAATTAAAAGATACCTCAAGGAATGAGATATCCATTGACACATGCCAAATAAAAGGAAACAAGATACCAATTGAAGGAAAATAAACACGAGGTATCTAGTTTCCAAAAGAGAGCTAGGTTCCAAACAAACCAAACCCTCGACAAATTTTCATGATAGCACAAAGCATCATAAAGATCAAGACTTGCGAAAAGATACAAACAAGATGCGAAAAGGCTCAATACAGGACTCACATGTACATGATGTGCAAACCAACATACACATACTCGATTACTCAAGATAAGCAAGTTGGAAGCACAACATATACAAACACATGCAAGGTACAAAACCACAACATGCAAAGGGGCAAGTAACTAACAATGTAAACAATTTAAGTACGAGTTACCGTAAGGAGGCACATTGGACATAAGATAGAAACTCGATAATCCAAATGACTTAGCTTGAGATAATATGAATGATGAAGACCCCTTAATTCTTCATTATGTATCAAAGTCTCCATTGTCCTCCCCAATCACCTATTGATCAAGTTTGAGCTTGTTGGTCCCCAGCCACGTTGGTCCTAAGAGGTTAGTCACAATAGGCTTGGCAACACAAATGGTACTTTTCTTGACACCACTTTGAGTACGAACAAACTTGGCAAACACATTGCCAACCTTATCCTTCCCAAGAGAATAGATATCATCAATAATGATTGGGTTGGATAAATTACCTCTCGTGCAAGAAGAAGCGAAGTGACCCTTCTCACGACATAAGTAGCAACATCTACCCTTTAATTTCTTCCCTATTGATTTCTCAACATGAGGAGTGTTGGATTGGGTCTTCTTGGGAAGAGGCCTTTCTTCAACTTGTAGTTGAGTATGTGATTGAACTTGTGGTCGCTTCCCTTGTTGCTTGTGACTTTGGGACTTCTTCTTTAGTGGGCAAGATCTAACATGGTGCCCTTCAATTTTGCACTTGAAGCTAATAATCTTGGCCGAATTCTTGACTTGTTCTTGGCCCTTCTTCTTGAAGTTTTTGGACTTATTCTTCTTGTTGGAGTTGAATCCAAGTCCATATTTGTCATTCGGGGATTTTTGCCCACACAAGACATTGTTGAGTGTGGACATGCCTTCATGACTCTTATCCAAGTCTTTATTCAAAGAAGTGACTTGGGCCTTGAGCTCTTCGATTTCCTCTACATGGTTAGTATCAACACAAGTACTAGAGGAAGTATAAGCTTCATTGTTAGAGCAACAAGGCAAGGAAAGTAATTCATCACAAGAGGTAGCAACATTATGAGTAGAAGAATTACGAGGACTAGCACATGGAAATATAGCATTTTGACTAGAAGTAGTGTCATTGTCCACATGAGCCTCACTTGATGTTACCTTGGTACTAATAGTCTCACGAGCTAATTTTAGCGCATTATGGGATGATAGAAGATCATCATGAGAGCTCGTGAGCATTACATGACTTTATTCCAATTTCCCATAATTGCTAGATAGTAACTCAAGTTGAGCCCTTAGCTCAACATTCTCCTTTAAAATGGATGCTTCACAAGAAGTAGAGTTAGTAGCACAAGCATCATCATTAGCAATAAGAGGAGAAGGCACCTTGGCAAGCTCTTTAGCATATTAAGCTTCAAGTTGAGCATGAGACTCGGTCAGTTCGATAAGCGAACTCTTAATAGCCCTTGAGCCATTTTCGAGGTGCTCATTGTCCTCAAGGAGTTTAGAATGTGCAAGTTCAAGCTTATCATTTTTAGTTCTAAAATCATTAGCCACCTCGAGAGCTCTATCATGGGATTCCTTTAATCTAGATAATTCTAGAGCAAAGGTTTCCTCAAGAGATTCCTTGGTGGTTTGTTCATTTTCAAGAGCTTGAGATAGCTCTGTGATCTCATTAGCGTAATCACACTCATGACCTTCCATTATCTCAATGGTGGCCTCATGCTCCTCAAGATGAGCCTCCAACTCCTCAATGTATTTCTTGCCCTCAGTGGCAATAGACATGATTTCCAAGAAGTTGGAACAAGAAAGTTTATTCTTATAAAGAGATTTAAAAATCATTTCACCCTTAATTTTTAAGGATGCAATATTATCACTCTCTTCATCATTATCCTCATCCCCATTATCATCAACATCATCATCATGAGATATATTGGGATTCAAAGTAGGAGATACCTTTGAAGCCTTAGCCATAAGGCAAAAGTGAGTAACAATAGATGATGATGTAGGACCCCTTGAAGCATCATTCAAGTCCACATCTTGTTCCATGGAGTGATGAATTTACTCTACATTGTTAGCACAACAAATCGAGGAAATTGATACATTTTTATCATGGCAACAAGATATAGGAAGCATATCATCATGAGATTTAGTCAAGCAGTTTTTACATGACATGCAAGGACTATCAACACAAGCATGTAAAACATTTAGAGTGCTCGAAGTGTTAACGCCCAAAGATGAAGCATTGCAATAATATAGTGATGAAGTATCATCAACAATAAGCCCACTATCATCATTGCAATGATCTCCACTACTCACCATATCATTACCTTGTCGCAATCCACATGTAGGTGAAGTAGATGAAGTTGAGAAGACCACACGACCGGAGGTGGAGGGAGAACAATCATTCCCACAAATCTTGGACATACCATATTTATCTTGAAGCTTTGTCCACAACTCATGAGCATCCCGGAATGGCATTAGTTAAAATATAACTACATTGCTCAAAGCATCAAAAAGCACATTAGAAGCTTGAGCATTGAGATAAGAGTTTTTCTCATCCTCAAAAGATATATTTTGAGAATCCTTTGGAGGAGAAAAACCCATATCTACAATTCGCTCCAAGTTTGGGTCCATGACCCTAAAGTGATTAAGCATGCGAATTACCCAAACATTAAAACTTGTGCCATCGAAACTAAGAGTGTCAGAGAATCCTAAACCCCTAGTCGACATCCTTACTCTCTAGGTGGTTAAACCTAATAAAGAGAGACCTAGCTGTGATACCAATTGAAATGACGTGGATGTCGCCTAGAGGGGGGTGAATAGGTGCTTTAAAATAATTACGGTTTAGGCTTGAACAAATGCGGAATAAAACTAACGTTTAACTTGTCAAGCACAAAACCTAAAACAACTAGGCTCAACTCTGTGCACCAACAACTTATGCTAAGAAAGATAAACAACTAAGTGATAGCAAGATATATGACAAGAAACAATATGGCTATCACAAAGTAAAGTGCATAAGTAAAGGGTTCGGGTTAGAGATAACCGAGGCACACGGAGACGATGATGTATCCCGAAGTTCACACCCTTGCGGATGCTAATCTCTGTTGGAGCGGTGTGGAGGCACAATGCTCCCCAAGATGCCACTAAGGCCACCGTAATCTCCTCACGCCCTCGCACAATGCAAGATGTCGTGATTCCACTAAGGGACCCTTGAGGGCGGTCACCGAACCCGTACAAATGACAACCCTTGGGGGCGGTCACTGGTACCCGTACAAAATTCTCGGGGGAATCTTCACAACCTAATTGGAGACCCCGACGCTTGCCCGGAGCTTTACACCACAATGATTGAGCTCCAAGACACCACAAAGCTTCTAGGACGCCAAAGCATCCACGAAGAACAATCTCTAGGGTACTAAGTACCAAAGGATAATAAGCTTCTCAACTTCTCACTTCCACGTATTTCCGTGGAGAACTCAAACCGATGCACCAAATGCAATGACAAGTGCACACGGAGTGCCCAAGTCCTTTTCTCCCAAATCCCACCAAAGCAACTAATGCTAGGGAGGAAAATGAGAGGAAGAACAAAGAAGAACACGAAGAACTCCAAGATATAGACCCAAAGGGTTCCCCACACTTAGAGGAGAAAGTGATTGGTGGAAATGTGGATCTAAATCTCCTCTCTCTTTTCCCTCAAGAACTAGCAAGAATCATTGAAGGGATTGAGAGTTAGCAAGCTCGAAGAAGGTCAACAATGGGGGAAGAACACGAGCTAAAGAGATAAGGTTCAATGGGGAAGAAGACCCCCTTTTATAGGTGGGGAAAAATTCAACCGTTATGCTTCATAGCCCGCAGAGAGCGGTACTACCACTCATGGGAGTGGTACTACCGCTCGGTAGGTTCACCAACCATGTTGAGGCCAAAAAGGATGCCCAGAAATAGTCCGACGGAGCGGTACTACCGCTCCTTGAGCGGTACTACCGCTAGGGAGCGTTTATAAGAAATTAATACCGCTCCAGGGAGGGTACTACCGCTAGAGGAGAGGTACTACCGCTCGCACGAGGAGCGGTACTACCACTCGATACTGAAACTGCTCTAACTTTCGCATAAGGACTCCGAATTCAACGAAACCAAGTTTGTTGGAAAGAAAACGACATGGGCTAACACAATATTGATAGAAGTTTCAATAAGAAGCAAGTGAGAAAAGTCCCATAAGAAAATGGTGAGAACCCTTCTTCGAATAAGACCGGTAAAAACTCACAACATCGAAAACATCATAGAAGATGCATATGGACTCCATTTTTGATGAACTCGAGCTTGTCATGAAGATGACCATAAGATATAAAACTCACAAAGAGATGCAAGGATGCACATGGTTTGAGATCTCAACGAACGATACGATCAAGCTACTCACTTGAGAGCCCCCTTGACAGTACGTCAATCTGTCCTAAAACAAAAACCTATCAAGGGAAAACCTATAACTTGCACCTCGTCCTCTTGAGCTAGATGACAATGATCTTGGCTTCCTCAAGATGGACCACCTTTCTTGATTACGTTGGCTTGATGAAGACTAGTTGATTGCTCCCCCATACACACTATGGGTGAGCCGCTCTTCAGCATATCTTCACAAGTCCATTGCCACAATCCTCCACCACTTGAGGTCATCCTCCATGGGTTGTATGAGATCTTCTCTTGACGCAAACCCATGGAAACATAGCTAACCCCACATAGAACTCTCACAAAGACCATGGGTTAGTACACAAATACGTAATGGACAATGCTTACCATACCATGGGATCACTTGATCCCTCTCGGTACATCTTGTACGCTTTGTGTGTTGATAATCTTGATTTACTCTTTGTCTGACGATCCTTATCAACCTTGTGTCTCTATGACCATTCTTTGGATAATACCTTGAATACCACCTTGGTCATCATATAAACTCCTTGAACCCAACAGATCGACTTCAACAAGTGCCTATGGACAAATCCTATAAATATAACTTAAGGCAACCTTTAGTCCATAGGAATTATCATCAATTACCAAAACCACATATGGAGAGATATGCTCTAACATCTAGGTACCCCCGTTCCGAGAACGCCGACACGCTTACCTATTACCTCCTTCCCTTTCCAATCTTGGAACCATCGTCGTCTTCTTGCTCAAGCGCGAAACAGAGCTTCCCTATCCATCCGCCGCTTCCAAGCCCCCAGCATATTCGGCCTCGACTCCCATCGTCGCCATGCCACCGAAGGCAGGCAAGGGCAAAGCGGGGAAAGGTGTCGTCCCAGAGAACGAGCCGGTGAAGATGCGGAAGGAGCTTGTTGTCTTCCCCCAACGCTTGATGCGAAAGCTCTGAGGAATCGATATTTGTGCATGTGGGCGAGGGAGATGAAGGCGCACCCCGCTACTCGCGTGACTCCAGGTTCTTCCAGTGGTGGCCCGGATAAACTCCCTTTCTTTGCTGACTACTTTTACTACAGGCTTTGCCCCCCTTTCTCTAATTTATTCTTCGACATCATGTACACTTACGGCTTCCAACTCCTAGATTTTACGCCGAATGTGGTAACATGCATGTTTGTCTTCGCCCATCTTTGCGAAAACTTTGCCGGAGTAACCACCAACACAGCCCTCTTTCGCCATTACTTCATTCCCCGTATCCAAAGAGGAGACGCCCTTTCTGGTTTTATCACCTGGATCCCAAGGACATGGAACAAGGATATATACCCAGAAGGGGTCTTCCACGAGAAGTGGGAAGAATGGCGAGCAAAGTGGTGCTCGATTCAGGAAAGGGACCCCCAGCCTTTATGTTTTCCCCGAGAAACCAAGATGGCGTACGACAGTGACTAGAGCGCCCTCGATCCTCAAGATGAGAAGCTCACAATCTCCATTACCAGAATCATGTGCGTCAAGGTTGTCGGGCTCACAATAGAGATGGTTGGCGCTGATTTCCATCGTTGGCGCATCGCCCCTCTGCAGAACAAGGGGAGACCAGGTTGGGAATTCTGGAACGCTGCAGACATCATGAGGCTGCGCCCTGGGCTGAACAACAACCCGACGGTCCTCAAGCACACAACTCTCTGCCACAAGTTGTCAAGGACTGATGGGAAGTTCAAGCTGTCGGCAAGCATAATTCCCATGTGCAACAACTCTTGTTTGACCTCAATCATCGCCATGATGCCGGCATGTAATGCCCATAGTCTTGACAACACTTGGGATGAGCCAATTGCAGAGAAGGTACAAGATTTCTTCGACAAATTGTCGGAGAAGGCCATCCGGGAAGAAGTGAACCTCATCCGCCCCACCACTAAGGAAGAACTGGCGTACATCGCCAGCGGGGTCGAGGAGGAGAATCTTGTTGTGGAGGCCGGCAACATTGGCTTCATGGGAGAAGAATCCAGCGAAGAGGAAATGGTGTCGGAGGGAACACTTGTCAGGCAGGATGAGGTTGCCGGGGAGCATAGTGGCGCAGCTATCGGGGTCCTTCTGTCGAAGATACAGTCGGGGAGCAGCTGTATGAGGAGCCCTCGGCTCCCATGAAGAATAAGCATGTTCTTCGAAAAGCCACCTGAATAAGCATGAAGAATAAGCATGTTCTGCGATTCTAACCCCTTCTTAGAGTCTGACCTCTTATGAGAGTCTAAAACCCTAGAGTCCAACCCCCCTCCATAGCTACGCCTTGGGCCTCCTTTTATACGTCAAAGGGGTCACCAACAGTGGCAAACAGGGCACACACGGGATGCACAATTTATAGTGTTTAGTGATGTATCAAGACAAATGCATTAAATGCTCCGTCAGGCGTCCTTGACCTTCTGCGGGGCAGGAATCCATCCCATCGGCACCACTTAACCCCCTCCACTGCTAGTGCCTTGACACATATCCAGGAGGAATGACAGCTTGCTGTTGTGGTGCAGCGGTGCAATGTTGGTGGGATCTTGCTGGGTGCATGTCTTGCTGGGGCTCTGCTAGATACCCCGGCAAGGATCTTGCCGAGATCCCAGCCTTTGGTCTTCTCTCTTTTGGTTGTTAACTTGAACGTTTTTATGACATCTTCGTATTTTCCTTTAATTGTACCCCTGCAGGCCTTGCCGCTGGCATCCGTACAACTGCCCGTGCACAAGTATGGGGTACTAAAGATCCAAACTTTAGTACACCGACAGGAGCCCCCGGGCGAAGGACATACACGGGTTTGAGGTGTTGCTGGGCTAGGCCCAAACAATGCACGGGCACGCGTGGCAGGAGTCTACGTTTGCAATGATTTCAGTTACTGCGCCCTCCCCCCTAACACATATTGAATGTGCGGTGTGGGAGACGCGCGCGGAGCGGCAGAAACGACTGAGCACATGCAGAAGCATTTTCTCGCTAGCCAAGAGGTGGCCCCGCATCTTCCCCATAAAGAGAAGACCGCACATGCGCTTACCTATCACCTCCTGCCCTTTCCAATCTTAGAACCGCCGTCGTCTTCTTCCTCGAGCGTGAAACAGAGCTTCCCTATCCATCCGCCGCTTCCAAGCCCCCACCATATTCGGCCTCTGCTCCCATCGTCGCCATGCCGCCGAAGGCAGGCAATAACAAGGAGGAGAAAGGCGTCGTCTCGAAGAACGAGCTGGCGAAGATGCGGAAGGAGCTTGTTGTCTTCCCCCCAGCGCTTGATGCGAAAGCTCTGAGGGATCGATATCTATGCATGTGGGCAAGGGAGACGAAGGTGCACCCCGCTACTCGCGTGAGTCTAGGTTCTTCCAGTGGTGGCCTGGACAAATTCCCTTTCCTTGCCAACTTATTTTACTGCGGTCCTTTCCCCTCTTTCTCTGATTTCATCGTCGACATCATGTACACTTACGGCTTCCAACTCTTAGATTTTATGCCGAATGCGGTAACATGCATGTCTATCTTCGCTCATCTTTGCGAAAACTTTGCCGGAGTAACCCCCAACACAACCCTCTTCCGCCATTACTTCATTCCCTGTATCCAAAGAGGAGACACCCTTTCTGGTTCTATCACCTAGATCCCAAGGACATGGAACAAGGATATATAACCAGAAGGGGTCTTCCGCGAGAAGTGGGAAGAATGGCAGGCAAAGTGGTCCTAGATTCAGGAGAGGGACCCCCAGCCTTCCTATTTGCCGCGAGAAACCAAGATGGCGCGCAGTAGTGACTGGAGCGTCCTAGATCCTCAAGATGAGAAGCTCACAATTGCCATTACCAGAATACTGCGCCTCAAGGTTGTCGGGCTTACAATAGAGATGGTTGGCGCTGATTTCCTTCGCCGGTGCATCGCCCCTCTATAGAACAAGGGGAGACCAGGTTGGGAATTCTGGAACACGGCAGACATCATCAGGTTGCGCCCTGGGATGAACAACAACCTAACGGTCCTGCACCATGTTGTCCTGCAACAATTCTGGAACACGGCAGACATCATGCCACGTTGGTGCGATCTTCCCGGTGCACATCTTGTCGGGGCTCCGATAGCTACCCCGGCAAGGATCTTGTCGGGATCCCAGCCTTTGGTCTTCTCTCTTCTCGTTGTTGACTTGAACGTTTTCTTGACATCTTCGTATTTTCCTTCAGTTGTCCATCGGCAGGCCTTGCCGCTGGCATGGCTACAACTGCTTGTGCACAAGTATGGGGTACTACAGACCCAAACTTTAGTACACCGACAGGAGCCCTCGGCCCTAGGCCAAAAACGGGTTCGAGGTGTTGCTCGGCTAGGCCCAAGCAGTGCATGGGCACGCGTGGCAGGAGTCTACGGTTGTAATCATTTCAGTTACTACGCCCCTCCCCCCCCCCCACGACACACATTGAATCCGCGACGTGGGAGACGCCTGCGAAGCGGCCGAAACGACCGCGCGCGTGCACAAGCATTTTCTCGCTAGCCAAGAGGTGGCCCCGCGTATTCCCCGTAAAGAGGAGACCGCACACGCGCTTACCTATTACCTCCTGCCGTTTGCAATCTTGGAACCGTCGTCGTCTTCTTCCTCGAGCGTGAAGTACAGCTTCCCTATCTATCCGCCGCCTCCAAGTCCCCGCCATCTTCGGCCTCTGCTCCCATCGTCGCCATGTCGTCAAAGGCAAGCAAGGGAAAAGAGGGGAAATGCACCATCCCGGAGAACGAGCTGGCGAAGATGCGGAAGGAGCTTGTTGTCTTCCCCCTAGCGCTTGATGCGAAAGCTCTTAGGGATCGATATTTGTGCATGTGGGCGAGGGAGACGAAGGTGTACCCCGCTACTCGTGTGAGTCCAGGTTCTTCCAGTGGTAGCCCGGACGAATTCCTTTTCTTTGTCGACTACTTTTATTGCGGTCTTTTCACCCCTTTCTCTGATTTCTTCGTCGACATCAAATACATTTACGGCTTCCAACTCTTAGATTTTACACCGAATGCGGTAACATGCATGTCTGTCTTCGCCCATCTTTGCGAAAACTTTGCCGGAGTAACCCCCAACACAGCCCACTTCCGCCATTACTTCATTCCCCGTATCCAAAGAGGAGACGCCCTTTTCTGGTTCTATCACCTCGAACCCATGGACATGGAACAAGGATATCTACCCAGAAGGGGTCTTCCACGAGAAGTGGGAAGAATGGCCATCAAAGTGGTGCTCGATTCACGAGAGGGACCCCAGCCTTTCTGTTTGCCCCGAGAAACCAAGATGGCGCCCGACAGTGACTCGAGGTTGTCGGGCTCACAATATAGATGGTTGGCGCTGATTTCCTTCGTTGGCTCATCGCCCTCTACAGAACAAGGGGAGACCAGCTTGGGAATTCCGGAACGCGGCACACATCATGAGGCTACGCCCTGGGCTGAACAACAACCTGACGGTCCTGCAGCACATAGCTCTCTCCCACAAGTTCTTCAGGGCTGATGGGAATTTCAAGCTACCGGCAAGCATAATTCCCATGTGCAACCACACTGCTTTGGCCTTAATCATCGCCACGATGCCGGCGTGTAATGCCCATGGCCTTCACTTCACTTGGGACGAGCCAATTGCAGAGCAGGTAGAAGAGTTCTTCGACAATTTGTCGAAGAAGGTCGTCCGGGAAGAAGCGAACCTCATCCGCCCCACCACTTAGGAAGAAGTGGTGTACATCGCCAGCAGGGTCGAGGAGGAGAATCTTGTCGCGGAGGCCGGCAGCATTGCCTTCTTGGGAGAAGAATCGAGCGGAGAGGAAATGGTGCCGGAGGGAACTCTTCCGGGCAGGATGAGGTTGTCGGGGAGCACAGTGGCGCAGCTGCCGGGGTCCTTCTGCCGAAGATACAACCGAGGAGCACCTGCATGACGAGCCCCGGGCTCCCATGAAGAAGAACTGTGTTCTTTGGAAAGCCACCTCCGGTGTCCCAGTTCAGCAACCTTTCTCTTCTACCACAACCAAGCGTCCCAGGGCCGCTCCTTCACCTCCTAATGTGGACACTCTGGCGGAAGTTGACTTCGTCCTCTCTGCCTTCAGCTGACAAGAGGAAGGATAAGAGTCATGTCGCGTCTTTTAGCTTTCGAATCTCCAATTTTGCTTAGTTTGTCGGGCTATGACACCTATGGGATCGCGTGGATCCCTTTACGGTTTCGCAGGGAGAGAGGGGTGCACCAAGAGGAGAACCAACAATCAACGCGAGGGGATTTTACCCAGGTTCCGGGCGCTCTGAAGCATAAAACCCTACTCCTGCTTTAGGTGTATTTGGTGTTCTTGGGCTCTCACTCCAGGAGCTCTATGTGGTACACAGCAGCTATGCATCTCAACTAATCCAGAAGCCCCGTTCTGCGATTCTAACCCCTTCTCAAAGTCTGACATCTTCTAAGAATCGAAAACCCTAGATTCCAGAACCCCCTCCATAGCTACGCCTTGGGCCTCCTTTTATACGTCGAAGGGGTCACCAACAGTGGCGAATAGGGCATACACAGGATGCAAAGTTTACAGTGTTTACTGACTCTCAAGACAAATGCATTAAATGCTCCGTCGGGCGTCCTTGACCTTCTGCGGGGAAGGAATCCGTCCCATCGGCACAGCTTAACCCCCTCCATTGCTAGTGCCTTGACACGTATCCAAGAGGAATGACAACTGGTTGTTCCGCTAGAGTGGTGGCAGGTTGGTGAGATCTTGCCGGGTGCACATCTTGCCGGGGCTACGCTAGATCCTTGCCTGGATCCCAGCCTTTGGTCTTCTATCTTTCTGGTTGTTGACTTGAACATTATCTTGAGATCTTCATATTTTTCTTCAGCTATCCGTCGGCAGTCCTTGCCACTGGCATGGCTACAACTGTGTGTGCACAAGTATGGGGTACTAAAGACCCAAACTTTAGTACACCAACGGGAGCCCTCGGGCCTAGGCAATACACGGGTGTGAGGCATTGTTGGGCTAGGCCCACACAGTGCACGGGCACGTGTGGCGGGAATTTGTGGTTGTAATCATTTCAGTTACTGCGTCCCTCCCCCCCCACGACACACATTGAATGTGTGATGTGGGAGACGCGCGCAGAACGGTCGAAAGGACCGCGCGCACGCAGAAGCGTTTTTTGTCTAGCCAAGAGGCGGCCCCACGTCTTCCCCATAAAGAGGAGACCGCAGAGGTGCTTACCTATTACCTCTTGCCCTTTCCAATCTTGGAACCGCCGTCGTCTTCTTCCTCGAGCGCGGAATAGAGCTTCCCAATCCATCCGCCGCTTCCAAGCCCCCACCATCTTCGGCCTCTGCTCCCGTCGTTGCCATGCCGCCGAAGGTAAGCAAGGGCAAGGAAGGGAAAGGCGCCATCCCGGAGAACGAGCTGGCGAAGATGTGGAAGGAGCTTGTTGTCTTCCCCCCAACGCTTGATGCGAAAGCTCTCAGGGATCAATATCTGTGCATGTGGGTGAGGGAGACGAAGGCGCACCCGGTACTCACGTGAGTCCAGGTTCTTCGAGTGGTGGCCCAAAAAAATTCCCTTTCTTTGCCGACTACTTTTACTGCAGGCTTTGTCCCCCTTTCTCTGATTTCTTCGTTGTCATCATCTACACATACGGCTTCCAATTCTTAGATTTTATGCCGAATGGGGAAACATGCATATCTGTCTTCGCCTATCTTTGCGAAAAATTTGCCAGAGTAACCACCAACACAGCCCTCTTCCGCCATTACTTCATTCCCCGTATCCAAAGAGGAGACACCCTTTCTGGTTCTACCACCTGGATCCCAAGGACATGGAACAAGGATATATACCCAGAAGGGGTCTTCCACGAGAAGTGTGAAGAATGGCTGAGAAACCAAGATGCGCGCGGCAGAGACTGGAGCGCCCTCGATCCTCAAGATGAGAAGCTCACAATCGCCATTACCAGAATCCTGTGCCTCAAGGTTGTCAGGCTCACAATAGAGATGGTTGGCGTTGATTTCCTTCGCCAGCGCATCGCCCCTCTGTAGAACAAGGGGAGACCAGTTTGGGAATTCTGGAACATGACACGCATCGTGAGGCTGCGCCCTGGGCTGAACAACAACCTGACGGTCGTGCAGCACACACCTCTATGCCACAAGTTGTTCAGGACTGATGGGAAGTTTGAGCTGCCCGCAAGCATAATTCCCTTGTGCAACAACTCTTCTTTGGCCTCAATCGTCGCCAAGATGCCGACATGTAATGCCCATGGTCTTGAGAACACTTGGGCTAAGCCAATTGTAGAGCAGGTACAAGAGTTCTTCAACAATTTGTTGGAGAAGGTCGTCCGGGAAGAAGCGAACCTCATCCGCCCCACCACTTAGGAAGAAGTGTGTACATCGCTAGTAGGGTCGAGGAGGAGAATCTTGTCGTAGAGGCCGGCATCGTTGGCTTCGTGGGAGAAGAATCCAGCGAAGAGGAAATGGTGCCGGAGGGAACACTTGCCGGGCAGGATGAGGTTGTCGGGGAGCACAATGGCGGAGCCACCGGGGGTCCTTCTGTCAAAGATACAGCCAGGGAGAAAGTATACGAGGATCCCCCGGCTCCTCAGGTGTCCCAATCCAGCAACCTTCCTCTTCTGCCACAACCAAGCGTCCGAGGGCCACTCCTTCACCTCTTCACGTGGACAGTGTGGCGGAAGTTGACTTCGACCTTTTCACACCCTCTTTTTTACCTCACTTCAAGTGTAGTTTCAAAATCTGAACTTACTAAAAAATTTAAAACAAATGCTATGAGTGCCATGATTGTCATTGTTTGTATGTATGCTTGAATGAGTGGATCCAAAAATCATATTTTTAAAGCTTGTTATTTTCAAAAGATTCTTTTTCTTATTTTTGACTATTTTAAAACCTTGCTTTGGGTTTGCCCTAAAATTCCCTGATGACAAGGGAGGGACTTTACCCAGAGATGGTAATCTGGTTTTAGAAGTATTTTAACTCTCCAATATCGTAAAATAATTATTTTTCTAAATATAGTTTCCTATTTTATTTGCATGTCTATTTTTAAGGCCAGAAATGATATTTCTGTATGAAAAAAATACTTTTCTGCCTTAGAAAAATCTAAGAAAATTTGGAGATACTCAGAGGACATATATTTTCTATACATAAGATTTTCAACCCCTATTTATGTTCAAAATATTTGAGCAAACCCTTGAAAATCAATTGTGTTTGTTTTGACCTTTTGAAATATATCCCAAGGAAATATTTCCAATAAATTCCTAGAAAATTCTAGAAATCTTCCCAAGATATATTTCGTGGCCATGCCAAGTTTCACGCCACTCCAAGGTGGTTTTGGTTCACCAAATAATCCTAAAACCCACTCTATCCAGAATCTAGTTGAAGCAACTCTACATAACAAAGTTTGTCCAAATGGCTTGAAACTTTGCACGAGTGCTCAACCCCCAAATGAGGAGTCTCCGCCAAAAATGGGATTTGCACGGAGTAATCTACCCACATTCTCCTTGGAAGGGACAGATCTACCCATTTGGGGGTGATTTCAAGTTTGCATGGCCAAACTTGTCCACTGAAGCTCAAATTTGGTGGAGCATCCTATTTTTGCATCAAACTTAATCATGTTAACTTTCATCACCAGTGGTGAAGTGTAGCTACCCCCAAACGCCTGTCGAACACCTTTTGCCAGCTTAGTAAAATAGCTCTTACCTCACTCCACACCCATGCGCTTTCCTCCAAACTCATAGACCAAGCAGCCAACACCACTCCCCAATTGCACATGAGTGGCCCCTCTCTGATTCCAAGCAGAAGAGCCAAAATCCCCATTTTAGTTTCTGGTTCAAGTATGGCATAATTTCTTTAATCACTTCCCTTGACCAACAGGGAGTCTGCCAGCTCTCAAACGTTAAGGATCTTCCAACACGGCCCCAGGACACGCCAAACACGGCCAAGGCACCCACAGCGCGCCAGCATGCCGTGGCATGCCAAAACTATGCTTTGGGCACGCTACAGGGTGCACCCGAGGCAAAGGTGGCCAGCCCCGGCCAGTTCAAGCCTCCACTCGATGCCTCCCCGCGTCCCCGACAACCCTCCTGCATCAGAGGAGCCTCAGGGCCCCTCCTCACTCGTTGTGTCGACCGGAGCGACGTGTGCCCGCGCGCGCTAGATTCGGTCAGAAGAACACGGTCACACATCCACGCTCCTCCTCGCTCCCTCTCCCTCTCAGTAAGTCACAGGGGTCCTAAACCACGTCCGCAATACCGTGGTTTCGACCCCGAGCTCTCTCTGTCTCTCCTGCGAGCCATGGTGAAACCATCGGTGCTTCCCGCTCGGTGCACCGTCGAGGGCCTATAAATAGGCCTCCCCCTTGCTCCAGAACCCTCACCCCACTCCTCCAAAGCCTAAATCGAACCCCTAGCCACTCCATTCGAGTACAACGAGCTCCGGTGCTCGAGATCGATCGAGGCCCCGCCGCTTCGGAGCTACATCGATCTCGGGCTACACGCCAGCTCCAGCGCTCCTCTCTCCTCCTCCGTGTCCGTAGCGAGCTCAGGAAGCTTCCCCACCACTTCCCCGAGATAATCCATGCTCGTAGCACCCACTTCATCCACCTCCCGATTCGGCTCCGCCACGGCCACCTCGTCGTCGGTGAACCAGGGCCTCCCCGTCGTCCCTTCGACCACCAGCAAGTAGGCGATGACGTGTTGGTTCCATTCCTACCGTAGTTGGAGCTCGAGGGCGTCGGTATAGCCGCCGGCGTGCCCCCTCCCCTCTGTCCAGAGGTGGAAGACGACCCCGATAGGTGTGCCCCACATATCAGTGGCTCATCTCTCTCCCTCTCTCTCCTCTCAGTCGGTGACCACACGGGCCCGTGCATCAGGTTTGAACCTCATGGTGCGCGCGCCTAGGCTCGCTGGCTGGTTGGCCCGCTCGGCCGGCCCAGCCATAGGCCGAGCCAGACCAGGGCTGAGCCCTTTTTTCTGTTTTGATCCTATTTTAAAAGTTTTTTGTAGAATTTATTATCCAATATAATTTAATTATTTTTCCACCACAATTCATCTAAAAATGAGTAGAATTTAATAGAGCCATTGATCAAGTTTTTATGACAACTTTTTTGTCTAGAGATAATTAAAAGGCTCATTTTGAATACTTTAGCTTCTGTTAAATTGATTTTTAAAAATAATCTTTTACCAAAACCAGAGACAAATATTTTCAAAATTATAATATAGAGTTATTAGAATAGGGTAAGAGTTTTAAAGTGAGTTTGTGCTATGTTTTTGAGTGAGCTACTTATTATTTTATTATCTACTACGACGGTAGATTCCACGTTTGATGAAGGAGTTGGACTCGAAGACCCCGAAGACCCCGGATACTTAGCTGACCAAGTGTGACAGCCCGATGCCGGCGTTCCAGAAGATTCCCCCTTTATTTTGTTTTCCTCGTGCGTCTTTTTTCCTTTGTCGCATCATCTTTGCATCATGCGCATCATCAGCTTTGCATCGGCATCCCGTTGCCGCCAGTTTTCAAACTTGCATCCGTGGTTAGTTGTCGGTTAACGTCGTTGTTCGATCTGAGTCCGACCGCACACGCACGCGCCCGCGGCACCATCGTAATTCTGTTTTTAAAGCGTGTATAAAACTTTCTCTGATCGGGTTGAGATTTGACGTGCGGTCTTATTTTAATATAGCTAGGACGCCTGTCAAGTTTCGTCGCGATCGGAGTTCGTCTTGTACCCGAACGGTCGACCGTAGCGGCACCGTATTCGATCTACCGTCGGACGTTTGTCGGTGTTTTAAAAATCGTTGCCGCGCCGCCCGTTCTCCCTCTCGTCTCCGGATATCCCCTCTACACGGCCGCGTACCCATTCCCGCGTTCGGAATCGTCCGAATCCGACCCCGCGGTTGGATCCGGAACGCGATTCCGGGTAACCGAGCCCCCCGTTTGTCTATATATAGCCCCCATGCCATTAATTAGAGAGCCACTCCCCCTCTGCCTCAAAATCCGTGCCACCTACACGAAACCCTAGCCTCCCACCTGCTCTCTCTCTCCTCCCCCACGCCGCCGGCCCGCCAGGCCCAGATCGGGCCCGGCCGAGCCCATCCGGCGCGCCGCCGCCCAACCGTCGCCAGCCGTCGCCTCCCGTGCTCTCGTGCCCCTCGCACCGAGCACCGCCTCCCATGGCGCCGCCTCCTGCCCGCAGCGCCCTGCCGGCCCCGTCCCCGTCCGGCCCCGCCGCCTGCCCCGTGCCTCGCCGCCGCCTGCCGTCGTCGTACGAGCGCAGCCCTCACCCCGAGCAGCTTCGCAGCCGCCGGCAACCACCACTAGCTCGAGCCAGCCACCGCCGCGCAGATCTCGCCTCCCCGCGACCCCGCTGCCCTGTACCCGCCAGATCCAGGCTCCCTTGCGCCCTGCGCCGGCCACCGGAGACGCCGGCCTGAAGCCCCACCTCGCCGTAAACTCTTGCGCCGCCGCCCCTGTCGTGCTCGAGCACGAGCAGAACAACGGGAACGGCCAGCCCCTCGCCAGCCGCTGTGGGTCGGCCCAGCTGGCGCCTCCCCCGCGGCCCAGCGCCAACCGCCCCCTCGGCTAGGCCCCGCTTCAGGCCCAGTCCGGTACCGCAGCGCCTCCCCAGGCCCAGCCTCGAGCCGGCTCCTCCACCGCCTCGCCTCCTTCCTCCAGGCGGCCCAGGTGAGACCCCCCTGTTCGGCCCACTAGTTAATTAGGATTTTTTTTCGGAATTAGATAAATTCCAGAAAATAAGTGTATTTAAACGTTCATAACTTTTAAACCGTTTGTTGGATCGCGATGATTTAGATATGGATCTCGTGTAGAATTTCGCGTAGAATCCGAATTTACAACTTGCATAATCATTGGTTGAAGTCTAACATGCCAAACGCCTAGTTTTGCGTGCTGTTTCTATAGGATAGACGTCGTATTTATTTTTCACGCTAGACCGTATTGCCCGAATGCCGTATTAGAAATGCCTATGTTTTAGGGACCATTATTCCATGTATTTTAGATTGGTCATTTGTATTTTTGCGTGTAGGGAATTGCCTCTAGTTTATTTTCCCGTATATAGGTTACTTTCCCGCATTAATGTGTGGCATTATTTTGTGTTGGAAACCCCACATATTTTATATGTTTCTTAGTTTTAGCATTAGAGCAAGTTAGTTCGCGAGATATTTTGCTATGTTGCCCTTTGGATTAATTCGTAGGATTTATTCCGTGCGTCGTTTGACGGAGTTGTCAACTAGAGAGTTGATCTTGGATGTTTTGTTTAGCCCCTGGTATTTTTAGTTGCAATAGAAATGCATGTTTAGGTGTGGTTTGATTGCTCTCAAGTTGCTAGAAATAGTGCTGTTTTAGAGGAGCTGAAATATTTCTAAGTCTGGAATCTGTTATATTTTGTTGCTGTCTTGTCTTGCTTGCATCTTGTGATCTGTAGCTCTTTTGAGGTTGATCCAATGGAGTTAGTTGTACCCCTTGTGTTTCTCTAGCATGCTGTAAATTTTCATGCCATTTCGAGTCCTGTAGCTATAGATTTTGCTGCTGTCAATATAGCTTCAGGCTGAAAACTGCACTTTCATGAGGTGTTATTTTCACTAAGTCTGCAATAGTGTGTGAGATGCCATTTTGTGTCTTCTTTTCCTAGTGCTCCTTGCTGCCACGCTAGTTGTTGTTAGTTGTTCGTAGTAGTGCTTCTTGACCTCTTCCATGTCATGCCTTGCTTGTGCATATCGGAGTTGTGTAGCCGTAGTTGTGGGGTGTAGAAAATGCTATGTGGCTGATTTTGGCAGATTGTAGCCATTTCTTGTTTTGCTCGCAGTTTTTGAACCGTAGCTCCGATTTGATCGTGTCCTATATGAAACTTGCTTAGAATCTCGTGTAGTTTCATGTTCTCTTCATGTTTGTATGTTTTGAAGTGCTCGTGGCCGTCGTTGCACACATATTGCATTCATGCCATCATATCTTGCGATGCTTGTAACTTTTGATCCGTAGCTCCGTTGGAGATGATCTTTATGTGTAGATTGCTTGCCTTGACGCGTAGAATCATGAGAACCTATTTGTTTTGCTGTTTAACAACCAATTAAATGTGTTAGTTCAGATCTGGACAGAATTGTAAATTAACGACATTTCCGACCTCATTTAAAATGCCTAGATAGTTAGTTTAATTACGCTTCACCTCTTGCCATGTTTAATCACATTTAATATTGCCGGTAAGTAATCGGGAGTGAATTAAATAAATTAACGTGGAGTTTCGTCAATATGCAACTCGTTGCATATTGAACTTCACTCAATGTGTAGTGTTTGATTGTGTGAATTGTCATGCCGTAACTTGCATGTATTCAGCTGCTCATGCATCATTTGTGTTGTGCATCGTGTGGTGAATTCCATGTGTTGATTTGTGTTTCCGGTTTGCTTCGTCTCGATAGAGTTCCGCAGCGTGTCGGATGTGAGGACCCGTTCGACTACGTCGGTTCGTCTGCTTCACGGAGGCATTCTTCTTCCAAGCGGGATCTCAGGCAAGATGATCATTTCCCCAGATACAATTACTATCATTGCCATGCTAGTTTACCGTTTCTATCGTTTATGTCTCGTTGCCTACCACATGTTAAATATCAGCCTCTCACAATGCCATGATCACGTTCAACCTGTTCGACCTAGCAAACCACTGATTGGCTATGTTACCGCTTGTTTATCCATGTTGTTAGCGTTGCTAGTTGCAGGCGCAGATGCTTCCATGTGAAAACATGGGTTCCTTGTTATATCACCATATTAATGCTATTTAAATTAATGGACCTATATACTTGGTAAAAGGTGGAAGGCTCAGCCTTTCTAGCCTGGTGTTTTGTTCCACTTTTGCCCCCTTAGTTTCCGGCTACCGGTGTTATGTTCCATAATTGAGCGCTCCTAACATGATCGGGGTTGTTATGGGGACCCCCTTGATAATTCGTTTTAGATTAAAGCTGGTCTGGCAAGGCCCAACTTTGGTACTACACTTGCCTAATAACCTAATAATAATGCATAGGGACCCGCCGGCACCCGCGGACTATTTTTAATCAACCCCCGGGCCAGTGCTCCTCATGAGTGTTGGTCCAAAATAGAGCACCGTGCGGGGCCACCGCGAGGAAACTCGCGGTTTGGCACTCGTACGCTTCGCTTATCCGTCGTGTCCTGAGAACGAGGTACGCGACTCCTATCGGGATCGTCGACACGTCGGGCGGCCTTGCTGGATTAGTTTTACCTTTGACGAAATATCTTGTGCATCGGGATTCCGGTGATGCTTTGGGTAATCTCAGAGTTGAGGTTTTCCACTAGGGAATCCGACGAGATCGCGAGCTTCGTGATTGAGGATTTCTATGCGGCTTGTGGTAATTTGTGATGGACTAGTTGGAGCACCCCTGCAGGGTTAAATATTTTCGGAAAGCCGTGCCCGCGGTTATGTGGCAACTTGGAAGCTTTGTTTAACACTGGTTCTAGATAACTTGAAGTTAACTTAATTAAAATATGCCAACTGCGTGCGTAACCGTGATTGTCTCTTTCGTGAGTTCCTTCTCCGATCGAGGACACGGTGGGGTTATGTCTGACGTAGGTAGGTGTTCAGGATCATTCATTTGATCATCAGTAGTTCACGTCCGTTATGCGTAGATCTTCCCCCTTTTATTTCTTGTACTCGTAAGTTAGCCACCAAATATATGCTAGTCGCTGCTGCAACCTCACCACTTAACCAAGCCTCACCCATTAAGCTTTGATAGTCTTGATACCTTTGGAAATGAGATTGTTGAGTCCCCTGTGGCTCACAGATTACTACAACGCCAGTTGCAGGTACAGGTAAAAGGTTATATGACGCGAGCGCGTTGATTGTTCATTTGGAGTTGCTTCTTCTTCTTCTTCTTCATCGATCTAGGATGGGTTCCAGGCTGGCAGCCTGGGATAGCAAGGATGGACGTCGTTCTTCTTTTGTCGTTTGTTTTCATCCGTAGTCGGACCCTGCTCTTACTCTTGATGATTATGTAATGTACTGATGTGACTCTGATGTAGCTTGTGGCGAGTGTAAGCCAACTCTTTATATATCTCTTCTTTTCAGTACATGTACTTGTAACGATATCCATTCTTGCGACACGACGAGATGCGTTTCTATCCCTGACGAGGCCTTCGTGCCAAATTAAGGATAGGGTTGCATCTTGGGCGTGATACCAAGGTAAGCAACCCTTTGACCATGTTTGAGCAAATATTATATTGCATGCTAATAGAGCATTTTTTCCCATTGCATATGATCACGAGTATTCGATAAATCATCGATACAATGTTTCCGATGGCTCGTGTGGAGCACTTAAATTTGAGCATGATCCTACCACCTATGAGGGTCACGCTAATATCATGTTGACAAGTAGAGAAAAGCATAGTAGAAGCATGAGCATGATGATGGTAAATATCAAACGTTTATGAAAACCCCGTTGGCTGCCACTAATGCCGAAGGGTGATGATGAGTTAGGTGGCCACTTGTGAAGAAGTAGTGCACCGGGTAATTTTGGTGTGAGTGGTTTCGGAAATGGGAATATATTTATGATGTGTCGACCATCTTGTTGGCGTTTTGGGAATGGGGGTACCCAGACCTCTCTGTGTGCGGCCCAGGGTTGGCCCACTCCATCAGCGCAAGATGTGCAAGGGGCAGCACCACCGTAAACAAGGCCCTCGCGAGGGGCCAAGCCTCGTGAGGAAGAGCGACATCAAGATCCGCAGGGGGCCTCCTCAGGACCCCTCCGGAGCGGTAGATATTTCAAGGTACGCACGGACCTCAGGAGTCAAGGGTGATGCCATGAAAGGACAGGTGAGCAGCAGATGACAGGACGGGGCAATTTCCCTTTCGGTGCAAAATAGGAAGGAGCGTATCAGGGTTCGGAAGGCATATTCCAAAGGTTTCCCTTCCGGTGCAACAAGACCATGGCCGCTCGCCGGCAGGACGAGCGTCATCCCTATGCCCATCTCTGCGACGCTGGCAGCTGCTTTGCAGGCGAAGACCACTTTTGACAGGGGAAGCATGTTCCCTTGTCCCCCATCGAAGCTGGCCATTGTGGGATCCCTTCCCGCCTACAATAAGGGAAGAGGACCTGGGCCTCTACTATAAATAGAGAGAGTAGGATACACGAGAGAGGGGGAGACCGAATCATTGAAACCCTAGAGCATCATACCTAACCACATGGCCTCCGGAGGCTCAAAAGCACTGTACTAGGTCATCCACCAACCTTCGTGAGAGGCAATCCACCAAAAGCATGAGTAGTATTTTACGATTCACGGCAACCCGAAGCTGGGTAAACTGTTGTGTTTTGTGTTCTCCTCACCATCGTGTGAGTTCTTTGTTGTTTCCATCATGTATTGGGATACGTAAGGTTGAGCCGAGAAAGATCGCCGCACACGCCCGTGTGTTCGAACCCTAGGGTTTTGCGGAGCCCGAAATCCGACATTTGGCACGCCGCGTAGGGGCGTGTGAAGGTTTTCTTCGAGCTTCCTCCTTCCTAGACCATAGCACCGATGGCCAGCGACCAACCAGCTTCTCCGAGCCTCGTCGAGCTGGTCTCCGAACGCCACGCCACAACGGCTGGAGGCTCGCATACCGGTGTCGCGGGACCAGGCGGCTCATAACAGGCCGTCAACATCGTCTCCACCGTGACGGCCACCCGTGCCACCCAGGCGCATGGGGCTGAGCGGCGGCCCGGGCACCCGCAGTGCGCCGCATCAACTTGGCAGACCTCAGCGTGCACGACGCGTTGCGGATGGCAAGAGAGATGCTCCGCCAACGACCGACACCAGGGGGCTTCAACGCTTGCGCGGACCACATCATGAAGCTAATGGCCATCGCCCACAAGGCTATCCAGCACGGTGCATCCTCGGAGCCACACGCGTAGGGCGCCAGGGGTTCGCACCCTTTGTCGATCCTCGAGCCTACAAGCTTCGGGGCCCTGCCTACTCTGGGCGGAGCCGCGAGAGACACGCTTTGCGCTGCCCTCCACCTTCTCCACACCTCACCGACTGGCCCTGAAGCACACCACACCGACAACCACCAAGGACGCGAGGAGAGCGGCGGGACGTCCGACGTGCACGCTGGCACGCATCACCGAGACCAGACTGGCCCTCGACAGCACGGGACAGCCCGACAGGAGGGCTCCCTCCGGTGCAGCCAGCAGAGGGCGGAGGCGATGGCACAGACGAACTACGACAATAGAGATATGGCAGGACACCAAAGAGGGAATCAGCATTGGGCGGCGCGAGGACCAGCCAACGGCGGCAACATGAACAAGCGACTTCGCGCGGAGGCTTATCGCAGGAAGATCTCCGAGCAGTATGGTAGGGAGGATGCCCCTCCACCACCAAGAGGGGCCGCCACCGTCGCAGTGATGGACGACCGCGGGGGACGGGCGAGCGCCTACATGGAGTCGTACGTGCCAGAGTACGCGGCACTGCCTGATCCTCCCGACGAGGAAGAGCTTCAGGCGTCCCCGGGGGCGTCTACCCACCTCACGGGTGAAGAATGTTTGGGGGCTCCTCCCTGAGCCAGGCCTAAAAGTGGCCCGGGCAGGGGGGGGAGCCCTCAAGCCGCGGGGCGTGGCACCAGCCACCTTCCCCGCGGAAGGACTACGCGAGGCCAAACTCACGGGCCTCGGGAGGACGAGTCGAATACCGTGACGAGACGCTAGCAGCATGGATCAACCGCGATGACCAAGATGTGGGCATGGGCGTCACGGGCCATGCCTCATGCGGCGTTCCTGAGGTGCAAGGGGGCTTCAACTATTCGGCGAGGTGATTTTATGTATTTACAACCTTAAGGAGTGTCTGCTGACCGCGGGAACTCCAACTACCCGGGGTATACTTCTGCAAGTCGCATCCTTTACAATTTCCGTTACATCCACTTGGCAACCTGACACGCTACCTTGCTTGTGTCCTTCGGCGATCCACCTTCCTCGCTCGGGAGCACCGGCCGCAATGCATCACCCCAACATGGGGATGGGGGAGCCCACGGCCCCTCAGGACCGCGGTCGACAGGATCAAATAAGAGTCGCTTGAGCGTCCAAGGGGGCTCCGGAGCATCGCGCTCCAGGAGCCTTACCGTTCACAAGGCCACATGCCGCCCTCGATATCGTCCACGGACATTCGGTCGTTATCAGGGGTAGCAGGGCTTGACCTCATAGCTACATTCGTTCAATCAGTCACACGCAACGATGGTTGGGAAATGTGCGGGACCGGGTCCTGGCGACGCAGAGTTGCTTGAACATCAAAGAGGGGCTCCTAAGCATCGCGCCTGAGGGGCCTTACTGGTCACAAGGCCACCTGCCGCCCTTGATATAGTCCACGAACACTCGGTCGTTATCAGGGGTGATAGGGCTTGATCCGGTAGCTACATCCGTTCAATCGGTCAGACGCAACGGCTGTTGGGAAATGTGTGAGACTAGGTCTTAGCAAGTAGAGCCGCTCGAACGTTAAAGGAGGCTCCTGAGCATCACGCCTCAGGAGCTTTACTGGTCACAAAGCCACTTGACCACCCTGGTGTCGTCCAGGCTCGGTCGGTATCGGGGGATGTCGGGGCCTTGCCTCGTGAGGCGCCTCATGACGGCAGGGAAATGTGTGGGACTCGGACATGTCAACATAGAGTCATAAAAAGCCCTTGATAGGCCTCCCGGGAAGGAGCACGAGCGCGCCAGATCTGCATCAACCCGTCGCACCTCTGCATCATCCTTCAATCCTTCTGGAACCTACTTCATCCCGTGACACTCTCACGTCATAATGAGTCGAGGTTGTATACGCCCAGGGCCCCCGAGGACGTGGAAGGGGTCCACCCCATGCCTAGTGGAAGACCTATGCTCCACGCTGGGTACAACACAGTCCCCCCAATGACTCTAGAAGCTCAGGCCCCAATGCCTTGGGGGTAGGGACATTCGCGAGGCCAAAACGTCCTCACAACCTCCCATATACACCCCCACCGTGACACTCTCGCGTAATAACGAGCCGAGGCTGTATACGCCTAGGGCCCCTTGAGGACGTGGAAGGGGTCCACCCCACGCCTAGGGGAAGACCTTAGCTTCGCGCTGGGTATGAAGACGAAGGCAATCAACATGGCCTGCCAATGACCATGGTCACAGCTGGCAAGGAAACCCATATAGTTCGCAAATGACTATGCCCGCTTTAAATGCCGAACGCGACACCTGCTTGCCTTCTCTTGGATTTCAACTGTCTTCTGCTGAGTTTGAATTGACTGATTTCCTAAGTTGGTTTTTCCAATATCAACGTGTGACATTTGAGAAATAAAAAGTGGGGAAAACTTTATCTGGCGTTTCTTATTTCACTGGCTTTGAAACCTCCCGTCCGGAGGACGTGTTTGGGGACAACCGCTCCACGCCACCCCTAGGAGTCAAGGAGCATGAATGCAAGGACTTGCCACCTCAGGGGCTGCTTTTTTCAGTGGTCAACCCCCGCTTCGGGGCCCGTACCGAAACTCGATACCACCACAAAGAGTCTAGGGGGGCCTCAGGGCCCCCTGGGGCGATGACCTAAAGAATGAAGTACGGAATCGCTCGGGCGCCAGAAAGGGGGTTCCTGGGCTCGCCTCAGGAGCCATACCGGCCGCCAAGGCCGTGGCTTGACGATGCAGAGCGTCTTGAGTGTCAAAGGGGGGTCCTGAGCAGTGCGCCTAAGGAGCCTTACTCATCGCAAAGCCACTCGGCCCCCACGGTGCCGAGGCCTTGCCCCGTGAGGAACAGCTGATACGTCCATTTGGCATCATGCTTTCATGTTGGTATTTATTGCTTTTTGGGCTGTTATTTCACTTCACGGTACAATACTTATGCCTTTTCTCTCTTATTTCGCAAGGTTTACATGAAGAGGGAAATTGCCGGCAGCTGGAATTCTGGCTTGAAAAAGGAGCAAGTTTGAGATGCCTATTCTGCGCAACTCCAAAAGCCGTGAAAATCAACGTGGAATTTTTTGGGAATATATAAAAAATACTGGGCAAAAGAAGTACCAGAGGGGCACCACCTGGAGGCCACAAGCCTGCCAGCATCGGCCTACCCCCCTGGCCAGGGCTGGGGGGCTTGTGGGCCCCGTGGTTGCCCCTCCGGTGCTCATCTTTGGCTATATGAAGGGTTTCCTCCGGAAAAAATTAGAGAGGAGCTTTTTCGTGGATTCACCGCCGCCACGAAGCGGAACTTGAGCAGAACCAATCTAGAGCTTCAGCAGGACGATCCTGCCGGGGAAACTTCCCTCCCAGAGGGGGAAACCGTTGCCATCGTCATTACCAACACTCCTCTCATCGGAGGGGAATCGTCACCATAAACATCTTCATCAGCACCATCTCATCTCCAAACCCTAGTTCATCACTTGTAACCAATCTCCGTCTCACGACTCCGATTGGTACTTGTAAGGTTGCTAGTAGTGTTAATTACTCCTTGTAGTTGATGCTAGTTGGATTATTTGGTGGAAGAGTTTATGTTCAGATCCTTGATTCTCATTACCTCTCTGGTCATGAATATGATTATGCTTTGTGAGTAGTTACTTTTGTTCCTGAGGACATGGGATAAGTCATGCTAATAGTAGTCATGTGAATTTGGTATTCGTTCGATATTTTGATGTGTTGTATGTTGTTTTTCCTCTAGTGGTGTTATGTGAACGTCGACTACATAACACTTCACCATTATTTGGGCCTAGAGAAAGGCATTCGGAAGTAGTAAGTAGATGATTGGTTGCTATAGTGACAGAAGCTTAAACCCTAGTTTATGCGTTGCTTCGTAAGGGGCTGATTTGGATCCACTAGTTTAATGCTATGGTTAGACTTTGTATTAATTCTTCTTTCGTAGTTGCGGATGCTTGCGAGAGGGGTTAATCATAAGTGGGATGCATGTCCAAGTAAGGGCAGTACCCAAGCGCTGGTCCACCCACATATCAATCTATCAAAGTAACGAACGCGAATCATATGAAAATGATGAAAACTAGCATGACAGAAATTCCCGTGTGTCATCGGGAGCGTTTTTCCTCCTATAAGACTTCGTCCAGGCTTGTTCCTTGCTACAAAAAGGGATTGGGCCACTTTGCTGCACCGTTGCTACTTTTGTTACTTGTTGCTTGCTACGAATCATCTCACCATACAATCACTTGTTACCGATAATTTCAGTGCTTGCAGATATTACCTTGCTGAAAACCACTTGTCAGATCCTTCTGCTCCTCGTTGGTTTCGATACTCTTACTTATAGAAAGGACTACGATTGATCCCCTATACTTGTGGGTCATCAAGACTCTTTTCTGGCGCCATTGCCGGGGAGTGAAGGGCCTTTGGTAAGTGGAACTTGGTAAGGAAACATTCATATAGTGTGCTGAAATTTATTGTCACTTGTCACTATGGATACTAATCCTTTGAGGGGCTTGTTCGGGGTATCTTCACCTCGAACGGAAGCACAAAGAGGTGATCCTCAACCTACTGAAACTACTGAAAATATTTGCTTTGAATTTCCTTCGGGTATGCTTGAGAAACTGCTGGCTAATCCTTTTACAGGAGATGGAACATCACATCCAGACTTGCATCTAATCTATGTAGATGAAGTTTGTGGTTTATTTAAGCTTGCAGGTTTGCCCGAGGATGAGGTCAAGAAGAAGGTCTTTCCTTTATCTTTGAAGGATAAGGCGTTGACATGGTATAGGCTATGTGATGATACTGGATCATGGGACTACAATCGGTTGAAATTGGAATTACATCAAAAGTTTTATCCTATGTATTTAGTACATCGTGATCAGAATTATATTTATAATTTTTGGCCTCGTGACAGAGAAAGCATCGCTCAAGCTTGGGGGAGGCTTAAATCAATGTTATATTCATGCCCCAATCATGAGCTCTCGAGAGAAATGATCATTCAGAACTTTTATGCTCGGCTTTCTCATGATGACCGCACCATCCTTGATACTTCTTGTACCGGTTCTTTTATGAAGATAGATATTGACTTCAAATGGAATTTATTGGAGAGAATTAAATGCAACTCTGAAGATTGGGAGCTTGAAGAAGGTAAGGAGTCAGGTATGAATTTCCAGTTTGATTACGTTAAATCCTTTGTTGCAACAAATACTTTTTGTGACTTTAGCGCTAAGTATGGACTTGACTCTGAGATAGTAGCTTCATTGTGTGAATCATTTGCTGCTCATGTTGATCTCCCCAAAGAGAAGTGGTTTAAATATCCTCCTCCTTTAGAAGTCAATGTAGTTAAACCCAATCCAGTTGAAGAGAGAGTCATTGCCTATAATGATCCTGTTGTTCCCAGTGCCTACATTGAGAAACCACCTTTCCCTATTAGGATAAAGGATCATTCTAAAGCTTCAACTGTGATACGTAGAGGCTACATTAGAACACCTACACCCCCTGAGAAAATTAGAGTTGAACCTAGCATTGCTATTATCAAAGATCTTTTGTCCGACGATGTTGAGGGACATACTATTCACTTCTATGAAGATGCTGCTAGAATTGCTAAACCTCACGCTAGAGACAAACATAGGTGTGTTGTTGGCACGCCTGTTGTTTCTGTTAAGATAGGAGATCATTGCTGTCATGGTCTATGTGACGTGGGTGCTAGTGTTAGTGCAATACCTCAATCCTTATATGATGAAATCAAAGACGAGATTGCACCTATTGAGATAGAACCTATTGATGTCACTATTCAGCTTGCCAATAGAGATACTATCTGCCGTGTGGGAATTGTTACGGACGTTGAAGTCTTGTGTGGTAAAACGAAGTATCCTGCTGATTTCCTTGTTCTTTCTACCACCCATGATAGCTTTTGTCCCATCATATTTGGCAGACCTTTTCTCAATACCGTCAATGCTCATATTGATTGTGAGAAGCAAATTGTCACTGCTGGCTTTGAAGGTGTGTCACATGAGTTCAATTTCTCCAAGTTTGGTAGACAACCTCATGAAAAAGAGTTGCCTAGTAAGGATGAAACTATTGCCTTAGCTTCTATTGTCGTGCCTCCTAGTGATCCCTTAGAGCAATACTTTCTTGAGCATGAAAATGATATGCATACGGATGAAAGGGATGAGATAGATAGAGTTGTCTTAGAACAATATCCTATCCTTAAGAATAATTTGCCCGTTGAACTGCTTGGGGATCCGCCCCACCAAAGGGTGATCCTGTGTTCGAGCTTAAACAGTTGCCTGATACTCTTAAGTATGCTTATCTTGATGAAAAAGAGATCTATCCTGTTATTATTAGTGCTAGCCTCTCAGAACATGAAGAAAAGAAGCTACTAAGACTCTAAGGAAGCATTGTGCTGCTATTGGATATACTCTTGATGATCTTAAGGGCATTAGTCCCACTCTATGCCAGCACAAGATTAAAACTGGTCATGATTTCAAACCAGTTGCTGATCATCAAAGGAGATTGAATCCTAAGATGAAAGAAGTAGTGAGAAAAGAAATACTAAAGCTCCTGGAGGCAGGTATTATTTATCCTGTTGCTCATAGCGATTGGGTGAGTCCGGTGCATTGCTTCCCTAAGAAGGTAGGCATTACCGTTGTCCCTAATGATAAGGATGAATTGATCTCGTAGAGGATTATTACTGGCTATAGGATGGTGATCGATTTTAGGAAATTGAATAAAGCCACCAGGAAGATCATTACCCTTTGCCTTTTATCGACCAAATGCTAGAAAGATTGTCTAAACACACACACTTCTGCTTTCTAGACGGTTATTCTGGTTTCTCCCAAATACCAGTTGCACAATCTGATCAGGAGAAAACCACTTTCACCTGCCCTTTCGGTACCTTTGCTTATAGACGTATGCCTTTTCGCTTATGTAATGCACCTGCCACTTTTCAAAGATGTATAATGGCTATATTCTCTGACTTTTGTGAAAAGATTGTTGAGGTTTCATGGATGACTTCTTCGTTTACAGGTCTTCTTTTGATGATTGCCTCAGCAACCTTGATTGAGTCTTGCAGAGATGTAAATACACCAATCTTCTCTTGAATTGGGAGAAGTGCCACTTTATGGTTAATGAAGACATAGTCTTAGGACATAAAATTTCTGAAAGAGGTATTGAAGTTGATAAGGCTAAGGTTGATGCAATCGAGAAAATGCCATACCCCATAGATATCAAAGGTATAAGAAGTTTCCTTGGTCATGCTGGTTTTTATAGAAGGTTCATTAAAGACTTCTCTAAGATTTCTAGGCCTCTTACCAATATCCTGCAAAAGGATATTCCTTTTGTTTTTGACGATGATTGTGAGGAAGCCTTCGAAATACTTAAGAGGGCTTTGATAACTGCACCTATTGTTCAACCACCTGATTGGAACTTACCCTTTGAAATCATGTGTGACGCTAGTGATTACGCTGTTGGTGTTGTTCTAGGGCAAAGAGTTGATAAGAAGTTGAATGTTATTCACTACGCTAGTGAAACTCTAGACAGTGCCCAAAGAAACTATGCTACTACGGAAAATGAGTTTTTAGCACTCGTGTTTGCATGTGAAAAGTTCAGGTCTTACATAGTTGATTCCAAAGTCACTATTCACACTGATCATGCTGCTATTAAGTACCTCATGGAGAAGAAGGACGCTAAACCTAGACTTATCAGATGGGTTCTCTTGCTACAATAATTTGATTTGCATGTTGTCGACAGGAAGGGTGCTGATAACCCAGTAGCAGATAACTTGTCTAGGTTGGAGAACGTTCTTGATGACCCACAACCTATTGATGATAGCTTTCCCGATGAGCAATTGAATGTCATCAATGCTTCACATAGTGCACCGTGGTATGCTGATTATGCAAACTATATTGTTGCCAAATATATACCACCAAATTTCACATACCAGCAAAAGAAGAAATTCTTCTTTGACTTGAGGCATTACTTTTGGGATGATCCTCACCTTTATAAGGAAGGAGTAGATGGTGTTATTACACGTTGTGTACCTGAACAAGAACAGGGACAGATCCTACAGAAGTGTCACTCTGAGGCCTACGGAGGACACCATGCGGGAGATAGAACTGCACACAAGGTATTGCAATCAGGTTTCTATTGGCCCACTCTCTTCAAGGATGCCCGTAAGTTTGTCTTGTCTTGTGACGAATGTCAAAGAATAGGTAATATTAGCAAACATCAGGAAATGCCTATGAACTATTCACTTGTCATTGAACCATTTGATGTTTGGGGCTTTGATTATATGGGACCTTTTCCAAAATCCAACGGGTATACTCATATCCTAGTTGTTGTTGATTATGTCACTAAGTGGGTAGAAGCTATCCCCACTAGTAGTGCTGATCACAACACCTCTATCAGGATGCTTAAGGAAGTTATCTTCCCTAGATTTGGAGTCCCTAGTTATCTAATGACCAACGGTGGTTCACATTTCATTCATGTTGCTTTCCGTAAAATGCTTGCTAAGTATGATGTCAACCATAGAATTGCGTCTCCCTATCACTTTCAGTCGAGTGGTCAAGTAGAGCTAAGCAATAGAGAGATTAAACTAATTCTGCAAAAGACTGTCAACAGGTCTAGAAAGAATTGGTCTAAGAAGCACGATGATGCACTGTGGGCTTATAGAACTGCCTATAAGAATCCCATGGGCATGTCTCCGTACAAAATGGTGTACGATAAAGCATGTCATCTACCTCTTGAGTTAGAGCATAAAGCTTATTGGGCAATCAAAGAGCTCAACTTTGATTTCAAACTTGCCGGTGAGAAGAGGTTATTTGACATTAGCTCGCTTGATGAATGCAGAACTCAGGCATATGAAAATGTCAAGTTGTTCAAAGAAAAGGTTAAGAGGTGGCATGATAAGAGGATACAAAAGCGTGAGTTCAATGTAGGTGACTATGTCTTGCTATACAATTCTCCTTTAAGATTCTTTGCAGGCAAGCTTCTCTCTAAATGGGAAGGTCCCTATATTGTTGAGGAAGTATATCATTCTGGTGCTATCAAAATCAACAACACGGAAGGTAATTGTCCAAGAGTGGTAAACGGGCAGAGAATCAAGCATTATATCTCAAGTACTCCCATAAATGTTGAGAGCAACATTATCAATACCATAACTCCGGAGGAGTACATAAGGGATATTTATCAGCCTGTTTCAGACTCCGAAAACGAGGAGGTATGTGATTCGGTAAGTAAACCGACTCCAAAAGTTTTCCCGTAGCAATTTTCCTCCGTTTTGGAATATTTGAAAAACTAGAAAAATTTAAAGCACTCCGGAAAGTGCCCGAGGAGGCAACAAGCCTCCTAGCCCCGGCCTACCCCCTGGTCGGGGCTGGAGGGCTTGTGGCCACCTCGTGCGCCCCCTAGACTCCGTTTTCGTGCGGAGTACTCCTTCTGGTCTGGAAAAATCATTATATATTCTCCCGAAAGGTCTGACCTCTGTATCACGCAAATTCCCTCTGTTTTCGTTTCGAGCTTGTTTCTGCTACAGATCTACATCGCTGTGACGTCCCCAAAAGCTCCGAAGGACAAGATCTTCAAGAAGGTCATCAATCCTTACCTAGCGGGAGTGCTGTAACACCCTCAATCTATCGAGATGCGGGAGGGGATGTTGCACATCTGTGATGTTGAGGGGCCCAAGAAGACCGGAAGCATGGAGACGAGGCTCGAAGCAATGGAGCAACAAGTCTTCAAGTGCCAAGGGATGGTGGAGCGTGGACTCAATGCCAACCACATGATGATCACGGAGTTCACCAACAAGCACAGGATTGATGCCAATGACATTGGGAAGCACCTCTCCAAGCTCTATGACAGGATTGATCAACTCCAGGCCCAGATCTATGACCTGCAGAACCAAAATTGTGAGTATGAGTATAGATTTAAATCAATACGGTTGGCTACAGATTTGAGGATTCCGAAGACTCGTTCATCTTTCCATGATGGAGCACCTATGCCTTGGAAGACGGAGGATCAAGCCCATGTTGCAACAACTCCACCACCATCACCTCCAAAGGAAGACAACTGAGCATGGGTATGGGCAATCCCCTTGGCTTGTGCCAAGCTTGGGGGAGTTGCCCCGGTATTGTATCACCATCATATATTTTGCCTTTACCTTTTATTTTAGTTTGTTCCTTTTCAGTTTTCTCTTTCTCTAGTAGAATAAAAGTCTTAGTGTTTTAGTCTTGAGTTTTGCTTTGTGTCACCCCCGATGTATTCAAGCTCGTGAGCCATATAATAAAGAGTATCTTAGTTGAAGGGCTTTGCCTCTTGCCATGATCAAAAGATCGAGAAAGAACAAAAGCATGAAAGATCATATAGTGATCTTATGGGAAGTGATGGCTTCACATATAAAAAGGATGATGATTGAAACTTGTTGAGGGTAGACAAACATAGACCTTGGTCATTGTTGCAATTAATAGGAAGTGATAAAGAAGGTGAGGTTCACATATAAATATATCATCCTCGACACCATCTATGATTGTGAACACTCACTAAACTATTACATGCCTAGAAGTAGATGTTGGACAAGGAAGACAACATAATGAATTGTGTTTGCTTGGTTCCGGACAATGTTATATGATTAGAGATCCCTTAGCATGTGACGATTGCTTCCACCTCATATCATCCAAAACCCCTGCACCAAGTAGAGATACTACTTGTGCATCCATAAACCTTCAACCCAGTTTTGCCATGAGAGTCCACCATACCTACCTATGGATTGAATAAGATCCCTCAAGTAAGTTGTCATCGGTGCAAGCAATAAAAATTGCTCCCTAATATGTATGATCTATTAGTGTGTGGAAAATAAGCTTTGTACGAACCTGTGATGAGGAAGACATAAAAGCGACAGACTGCATAATAAAGTTCTGTATCACAGGAGGCAATATAAAGTGGCGTTCCTCCGCACTAAGAGGACACGCATCCAAACCTCAAAAGCGCATGACAACCTCTGCTTCCCTCTGCGAAGGGCCTATCTTGTACCTTTACTTTTTGCCCTTGAAAGAGTCATGGTGATCTTCACCAATTCCTTGTTTCGCCTTTATCTTGGCTAACGTCACATGCTAGGGAAAGATCTATATTCATACGTCAACTTGGAGGTAAGTATTCATGAAATATTATTGTTGACATTACCCTTGAGGTAAGCAGTTGGGAGGCAAAACTATAAGCCCCTATCTTTTTGTGTGTCCAGCTGAAACTTTGATATCATGAGTACCACGTGAGTAGTAGCAATTGTAGAGAACGAAAAGATGATTGAGTATGTGGATTTGCTTTACAAGCTCTTCTTTGACTCTTTCTGATGTTATGATAAATTGCAATTGCTTCCATGACTACAGGCTATCGGTTGTTACTTCTCGGTAAGGTTCTTGATTCATGCTTTACTTTGTGAAGAATTTTTCACTTTAGCATGAGAGATTATATGTTGGTATTGTTGTTCTATATCTTGATCATGATGCCTGCATGTTCGTATCTTGTTTTGTCGACACCTCTCTCCCTAAACATGTGGTCATGTTTATTGAGCTAGGCTTTCGTTTGAGGACAAGCGAGGTCTAAGCTTGGAGAGTTGATACGTCCATTTTGCATCATGCTTTCATGTTGGCATTTATTGCTTTTTGGGTTGTTATTTCACTTCACGGTACAATACTTATGCCTTTTCTCTCTTATTTCGCAAGGTTTACATGAAGAGGGAAAATGCGGGCAGCTGGAATTCTAGCCTGAAAAAGGAGCAAGTTTGAAATGCCTATTCTACACAACTCCAAAAGCCATGAAAATCAACATGAAATTTTTTGGGAATATATAAAAAATACTGGGCGAAAGAAGTACCACAGGGGCGCCACCTGGAGGCCACAAGCCTGCCAGCCCCGGCCTACCCCCTGGCCGGGGCTGGGGGCTTGTGGGCCCCCTGTTGCCCCTCCGGCGCTCATCTTTGGCTATATGAAGGGTTTCGTCCGGAAAAAATCAGAGAGGAGCTTTTTCGTGGATTCCCCGCCGCCACGAGGCGAAACTTGAGCATAACCAATCTAGAGCTCCGACAGGACGATCCTGTCGGGGAAACTTCCCTCCCGGAGGGGGAAATCGTCGCCATCGTCATCACCAACACTCCTCTCAACGAAGGGGACTCGTCACCATCAACATGTTCATCAGCACCATCTCATCTCCAAACCCTAGTTCATCGCTTGTAACCAATCTCCGTCTCACGACTTCGATTGGTACTTGTAAGGTTGCTAGTAGTGTTAATTACTCCTTGTAGTTGATGCTAGTTGGATTATTTGGTGGAAGAGTTTATGTTAAGATCCTTGATGCTACTCATTACCTCTCTAGTCATGAATATGATTATGCTTTGTGAGTAGTTACTTTTGTTCCTGAGGACATGGGATAAGTCATGCTAATAGTAGTCATGTGAATTTGGTATTCGTTCGATATTTTGATGTGTTGTATGTTGTTTTTCCTCTAGTGGTGTTATGTGAACGTCGACTACATAACACTTCACCATTATTTGGGCCTAGAGGAAGGCATTGGGAAGTAGTAAGTAGATGATGGGTTGCTAGAGTGACAGAAGCTTAAACCCTAGTTTGTGCGTTGCTTCGTAAGGGGCTGATTTGGACCACTAGTTTAATGCTATGGTTAGACTTTGTCTTAATTCTTCTTTCGTAGTTGCAGATGCTTGTGAGAGGGGTTAATCATAAGTGGGATGCTTGTCCAGGTAAGGGCAGTACCCAAGCGCCGGTCCACCCACATATCAAACTATCAACGTAACGAACGCGAATCATATGAACATGATGAAAACTAGCATGACAGAAATTCCCGTGTGTTCTCGGGAGCGTTTTTCCTCCTATAAGACTTTGTCCAGGCTTGTCCCTTGCTACAAAAAGGGATTGGGCCACTTTGCTGCACCGTTGCTACTTTTGTTACTTGTTGCTTGCTACGAATCATCTCACCATACGATCACTTGTTACCGATAATTTCAGTGCTTGCAGATATTACCTTGCTGAAAACCACTTGTGAGATCCTTCTGCTCCTCGTTGGGTTCGACACTCTTACTTATCGAAAGGACTACGATTGATTCCCTATACTTGTGGGTCATCAACAGCCTTGGTAACGGGTTGAACCTCACAGCAGCGAGGAAATGTGCGGGACCGGGACCTGCAGACATAGACTGCCGAAAGGGTCTTCACCTAGTCCCGCTACGAAACAGGAGCTGCACCGGAAGAGCTACGTGAGGGACCGACGCAAATCCACAAGCTAAGTGCCTCACAGGCCCTGACTTGAACCCTCTCGCTTGACGATACACTAACGGTGAATTAAAACATGCGCACTAACGAAGGATGCAGGACCTAAGGATTCGACGGCAGCAAGGAGCGAGTCCAACACCCGAGCACGCGGTCGCATGAGAGGTGACTCGGGAGGGCGGAGCTTTGAGAAGATCGTGATTCACTCGTCGTGCCATGCAATGGTAGCTGCAGAAACGGGCCCTAAGCCCTGCTGCTCGGCTACAACTGCCACCAACATGCAAGCCATCACCTCATGAGCAAAAGAAAATAGGAGAATAACAAAGGTAATAACAGCAAAAGCTTAACGCCCAGCAGGGCAGAGTTCTTTGTCCACTGTCACACGAGCAGGCAAACAGAAGCTTGAGGCACTAAGGGGAGGGGCCGCTGACATCACCTGTGGCGCCGACTAACCCGGCGTCCGGACCACCCTCCTCGCTCAAGGCGGGCGCCTGGAAATACCGCCCAACCAAGGCGTCCACATGCGGGCGGACCTCATCCTGTAGACGACGACGAGACTCAACACGTGCCGGCTCGACGACACGCCGGAGATCGAGTTCCGGGGCAAGACGGCGCAAGTTGGAGAAGACGAGCGTCAAGGCAAGGCCCGGAATCTCACGCGCGCTGGATGCACTCTCCTCCTCCGTGCGATGGACGCCAACCTCCAGCGCCTCCACGACCTCCTGGAAGAAGGCGAGGTAGCCCCCGTCACTCCTCACGTTAGGCAGCGCCTAGGCCCTCCTCGCAAACCAGTGCGTCAAGGCGGTCACCCGATCGGCGATGCCCGCGAACTGCAGGGCACGCTGGGATGCCATCAGCCGAGCGTACGACGCCTCGTCCTGAGCGACGTGCACAGCGTCCGCCACCTCCCGGATCTGCTGCTACAGCGATGCTAGCTCCTCCTTGGCCTCCGCCTCGCCTTGGCGAGCGGCATTGAGGGTGGCCTGGGCGCTCTCAAGTCGGGCCCGAAGCTCCCCCACCTCCTCTTGGAGCTCGCCGAGTTTGGGCTTCTTGGAGGAGGGCGCGCTGGAGAAGAAGGATGATCAACCCAACAAGAACAAATGAAGCAGCAAGCAGAATACGCAATGAAGGGCTTACTCAGCGTCCATAACCCAACGGTGAAGGACGAGCGAGGGCCCTGAGGACCCTCCGTCGCTGCCCCCAGGGGCGGACGAAGGCGCAGGAGGCGCCACACGCTACCCCGGCCAATGCCATCTCCGGGGGATGCCATGAAGACGAAGAGCGAAGGAACGGAAGAAGTTTCCTCGCGGCGGTCGACTGAAGCAGAGAAGAAGCTCGAGGTTGCGGTGTCCCCCCCCCCCAAAGGGGGCTGGGTGAATTTATAGGCAAACCCTGGCCACCAACCGTCGCGGGAGCGTGGGCGTCGCACACCCCACAAGGGCCGCGAGGTGGATCGACGAAAGCGTTGCCGCCCACGTCGCCTCACGTGTCCACCGATCGGTCACATCCGCTAAGGTCGTTGGGTGCGGTCACATTCAATGAGAAAAATGATGGCCTGCGCGACTCTTGGGAATCACATCGTCGTGGCCTGGCACCACCGGGGCACCTCGAGGAGCGAGAGCGTAGCCATGTAGCTTCAAGACACGTGGGTCACCTCAACCGCAGGCAAATGGGGCCCGCGATATTTTGGGCCATCCTCAAGGCTTCGCCAAGAAGCCAACCTAGTCACGCCTTCGGCCCGGGGCAACTATCGGTGTTCTAGGAATGGGGGTACCCAGACCTGCCTGCCTGCGGCCCATGGCTGGCCCACTCCATCGGCGCAAGATTTGCAAGGGGCGGCTGTTGAAAATATGCCCTAGAGGCAATAATAAAATGGTTATTATCATATTTCCTTGTTCATGATAATCGTCTATTGTTCATGCTATAATTGTATTAACAGAAAACAGTAATACATGTGTGAATAAATAGATCACAAAGTGTCCCTAGCAAGCCTCTAGTTGGCTAGCTCATTAGTCAATAGATGATCATGGTTTCCTGATCATGGGAATTAGATGTCATTGATAACGGGATCACATCATTAGGAGAATGATGTGATGGACAAGACCCAATCCTAAGCATAGCTCTAGATCGTATTGTTCGTATGCTAAAGCATTTCTAATGTCAAGTATCTTTTCCTTCGACCGTGAAATTGTGCAACTCCCGGATACCGTAGGAGTGCTTTGGGTGTATCAAACGTCACAACGTAACTGGGTGACTATGAAGGTGCACTACGGGTACCTCCGAAAGTGTGTGTTGGGTTGGTACGAATCGAGATCGGGATTTGTCACTCCATGTGACGGAGAGGTATCTCTGGGCCCACTCGGTAGAATATCATCATGAGCTCAATATGACTAAGGAGTTAGTCACACGATGACGTGCTACAGAACGAGTAAAGAGACTTACCGGTAACGAGATTGAACAAGGTATTGGTATACCGATGATCGAATCTCGGGCAAGTTCTATACCGACAGACAAAGGGAATCTTATACGGGATTGATTGAATCCTTGACATCGTGGTTCTTCTGATGAGATCATCGTGGAGCAAGTGGGAGACACCATGGGTATCCAGACCCCGCTGATGGTTATTGGCCGGAGAGGCGTCTCGATCATGTCTGCTTGTCTCCCGAACCCATAGGGTCTACACACTTAAGGTTCGGTGACGCTAGGGTTAGAGGGAATTGTTATACGAGGTTACCGAAAGTTGTTCGGATTCCTGGATGAGATCCTGGATGTCCCGAGGAGCTCCGGAATGGTCCGGAGGTAACGATTGATATTTAGCACGGATGGTTTGGGATACCGAAAGTGTTTCGGGCATCACCAATAACGTACCGGGACCACCGGGACCACCGGAGGTGGCCCCGGGGGACCACCGAAGGGGGGCAACGACACCGGGAGGTAAGATGGGCCAAGTGGGGGTGGAAACCAACCCCTAGGTGGGCTGGTGCGCCTCCCCACTCAGCCCAATGCGCAGGGGGGAGAAAAGGGGGGGCAAACCCTAAGCCAGGTGGCCTAAGGCCCACCAAGTGGTGCGCCACCCCCTCCTCCCCCCTCTGGTCGCCGCACCTCCCATCTGGGGGGCTGCCACACCACCTAGGGTGGGAACCCTAGGGGTGGCACCCCCTCTCCCCTCCCCCTATATATATCGGGCACTTTTGGCCATTGAGGGACAGACTTTTCCCTCTCCCTCGGCGCAACCCTGCCCTTCTTTCTCCTCCTCTGTGTCGGTGCTTGGCGAAGCCCTGCCGGGAGACCTCGTCTCTCCATCGACACCACGCCGTCGTGCTACTGCAGTTCTTCCCCAACCTCTCCCTCGTCCTTGCTGGATCAAGGTGCGGGAGACGTCACCGGGCTGCACGTGTGTTGAACGCGGAGGTGTCGTAGTTCGGCACTAGATAGGAATCGCTGCGAGTACGACTCCATCAACCGCGTTCTAGCAACGCTTCCGCTTAGCAATCTTCAAAGGTATGAAGATGCTCTTACCCCTCTCTCGTTGCTGGTCTCTCCATAGGAAGATCTGAATATGCGTAGGAAAATTTTGAATTTATGCTACGTTACCCGACAGTGGCATCCGAGCCAGGTTTTCTATGCGTAGATTCTATGCACGAGTAGAACACAAAAGTTGTGGGCGATGATTTGTAAATTTGCTTGCCACTACTAGTCTTATTCTTTTCCGGCGGTATTGTGGGATGAAGCGGCCTGGACCGACTTTACACGTACGCTTACGTGAGACTGGTTCCACGGACAGACATGCACACCGTGCATAAAGGTGGCTAGCGGGTGTCTGTCTCTCCTACTCTAGTCGGATTGAATTTGATGAAAAGGGTCCTTATGAAGGGTAAATAGCTTTGGCATATCATTGTTGTGGCTGTCACGTAGGTAAGAAGGCGTTCTTGCTAGAAACCCAAGTCAACCACGTAAAACTTGCAACAACAATTAGAGGACGTCTAACTTGTTTTTGCAGGGTTTGACATTTGATGTGATATGGCCAAAGTTGTGATGTTGCATGTATGATGTATGAGATGATCATGTTATTGTAATAGGTTTCACGACTTGCATGTCGATGAGTATGACAACCGGCAGGAGCCATAGGAGTTGTCTTAATTTATTGTATGAGATGCAACGCCATGTGCTTACTACTTTTACTTCATTGCTAACGGTTAGCTATAGTAGTAGTGATAGTAGTAGTTGGCGTGACGACTTCACGGATACACGATGATGGAGATCATGGTGTCACGCTGGTGACGATGATGATCATGCGATGCCTGAAGACGGAGATCGAAAGGGCGAAGATGATAATGGCCATATCATGTCACTATATGATTGCATTGTGATGTTTATCATGTTTTACATCTTATTGCTTAGAATGACGGTAGCATAATAAGATGATCCCTCTTAAAATTTCGAGAACGTATTCCCCTAAGTGTGCACTGTTGCGAAGGTTCGTTGTCTCGAAGCACCACGTGATGAACGGGTGTGATAGATTCTAACGTTCGCATACAACGGGTGTAAGCCAGATTTACACACGCGAAACACCTAGGTTGACTCGACGAGCTTAGCATGTACAGACATGACCTCGAATACAAGAGACCGAAAGGTCGAACATGAGTCGTATGGTTGAATACGATCAGCATGAAGTTGCTCACCATGGTGACTAGTCCGTCTCACGTGATGATCGGACACGGGTTAGTCAACATGGATCACGTAACACTTAGATGACTAGAGGGATGTCGATTTAAGTGGGAGAGCATACTTAATTTGATTAAATGAACTTAATTATCATGAACTTAGTCCAAAAGGTTTGTCTTTATAAATATTGTAGATGGCCAACGTCAACCTCAATTTCAACGCATTCCTAGAGAAAAACAAGCTGAAAGATGATGGTAGCAACTATGCGGACTGGGTTCGCAACTTGAAGCTCATCCTTGAAGCAGCTAAAAAGGCTTATGTCCTTGATGCGCCGCTAGGTGACCCTCCCGCTCCCGCAGCAGCCCAGGACATTCTGAACATCTGGCAAACGCGGAGTGATGACTATTCTCTGGTTAGGTGTGGCATGTTATACAGTTTAGAAACGGGGCTCCAAAGGCGTTTTGAGCAACACGGAGCATATGAGATGTTCCAGGAGCTGAAGCTAGTTTTTCAAGCTCATGCCCGTGTCGACAGATATGAAGTCTCCGACAAGTTCTTTAGCTGTAAGATGGAGGAGAACAGTTCTGTCAGTGAGCACATATTCAAAATGTTTGGGTTACACGATCGTCTGACTTCACTTGGAGTCGAACTTCCGGATGATGCTATAATTGACAGAATCCTCCAGTCTCTCCCACCAAGCTACAAAGGCTTTGTGCTTAACTAAAACATGCAAGGGATAGATAAGACCATTCCCGAGTTGTACTCGATTCTCAAGTCTCCAGAAGTAGAAATCAAGAAAGAGCATCAAGTGTTGATGGTCAACAAGACCACTAGTTTCAAGAAGGGCAAGGGTAAGAAGAACTTCAAGAAAGACGGCAAAGTTGTTGCCGCGCCCGGTAAGCCAGATGCCGAGAAGAAGAAAAAGAATGGACCCAAGCCTGAGACTGAGTGCTTCTATTGCAAGGGAAAGGGTCACTGGAAGCAGAACTGCCCCAAATACTTAGCGGACAAGAAGGCCGGCAACGTTAAAGGTATGTGTGATATACATATTATTGATGTATACCTTACCAGCGCTCGTAGTAGCTCCTGGGTATTTGATACCGGTGCTGTTACTCACATTTGCAACTCAAAGCAGGAACTGCGGAATAAGCGGAGACTGGCCAAGGACGAGGTGACGATGTGCGTCGGGAATGGTTCAAAGGTCGATGTGATCGCCGTCGGCACGCTACCTCTACATCTACCGTCGGGATTAGTTTTAAACCTTAATAATTGTTATTTAGTACCAGCTTTAAGCATGAACATTATATCAGGGTCTTGCTTAATGCGAGATGGCTACTCATTTAAGTCAGAGAATAATGGTTGTTCTATTTATATGAGTGATATGTTTTATGGTCATGCTCCGCTGGTGAATGGTTTATTCTTGATGAATCTTGATCGTGATGTTACACATATTCATAGTGTGAGTACCAAAAGATGTAAAGTTGATAATGATAGTCCCACATACTTGTGGCACTGCCGCCTTGGTCATATCGGCGTTAAGCGCATGAAGAAGCTCCATACTGATGGAGTATTAGAGTCTCTTGATTTTGAATCATTTGACACGTGTGAACCGTGCCTCATGGGCAAGATGACTAAGACTCCATTCTCAGGTATAATGGAGAGAGCAACCGACTTTTTGGAAATAATACATACTGATGTGTGTGGTCCAATGAACGTTGAAGCTTGCGGTGGCTATCATTATGTTCTCACTCTCACCGATGATTTGAGTAGGTATGGGTATATCTACTTGATGAAGCAAAAATCTGAGACATTTGGAAAGTTCAAGGAATTTCAGAGTGAGGTCGAGAATCAACGTGACAGAAAAATCAAGTGTCTACGATCTGATCGTGGAGGAGAATATTTGAGTCACGGGTTTGGCACACACCTAAGGAAGTGTGGAATCGTTTCCCAATTGACGCCGCATGGCACACCGCAACACAACGGAGTGTCTGAACGTCATAATCGCACTTTATTAGATATGGTACGATCTATGATGTCTCTTACCGACTTACCGCTATCATTTTGGGGATACGCATTAGAAATTGCAACATTCACTTTAAATAGGGCACCGTCTAAATCCGTTGAGACGACACCGTATGAACTATGGTTTGGCAAGAAACCTAAGTTGTCGTTTCTTAAAGTTTGGGGCTGCGATGCTTATGTGAAGAAACTTCAACCAGAAAAGCTCGAACCCAAAGCAGAGAAATGCGTATTCATAGGATACCCTAAGGAAACTATTGGGTATACCTTCTATCTTAGATCCGAAGGTAAAACCTTTGTTGCCAAGAACGGATCCTTTCTAGAGGAAGAGTTTCTCTCGAAAGAAGTAAGTGGGAGGAAGGTAGAACTTTATGAGGTAATTACACCCCCTCTCGAACAGGATAGTAGCGCAGCGCGGGAAGTTGTTCCTGTGGCGCCTACACCGACTGAAGAGGAAGTTAATGATGATGATCATGAAGCTTCGGATCAAGTTACTACTGAACCGCGAAGGTCCACAAGGGCACGCTCCGCACCAGAGTGGTACGGCAACCCTGTGATGGAAATCATGTTGTTAGACAACGGTGAACCTTCGAACTATGAAGAAGCGATGGCGGGCCCGGATTCCAACAAATGGCTTGAGGCTATGAAATCCGAGATAGGATCCATGTATGAGAACAAAGTATGGACTTTGGTGGACTTGCCCGATGACCGGCGAGCCATAGAAAATAAATGGGTATTCAAGAAGAAGACTGATGCAAACGGTAATGTAACCGTTTACAAAGCTCGACTTGTCGCAAAGGGTTTTCGACAAATTCAAGGAGTTGACTACGAAGAGACTTTCTCTCCCGTAGCGAAGCTGAAATCAGTTCGAATCATGTTAGCAATTGCCGCCTTTTATGATTATGAAATTTGGCAAATGGACGTCAAAACAGCGTTCCTTAACGGGAACCTTAAGGAAGAGTTGTATATGATGCAACCAGAAGGTTTTGTCGACCCTAAGGGTGCTAACAAAGTGTGCAAGCTCCAGCGCTCCATCTATGGGCTGGTGCAAGCATCTCGGAGTTGGAACAATCGCTTTAATGAGGTGATTAAAGCGTTTGGGTTCATACAGGTTTACGGAGAAGCCTGTCTGTATAAGAAAGTGAGTGGGAGCTCTGTAGCTTTCCTCATACTGTATGTGGATGACATATTATTGATGGGGAATAATATAGAGATGTTGGAGAGCATAAAGGCCTATTTGAACAAAAGTTTTTCAATGAAGGACCTTGGAGAAGCTGCATACATATTAGGCATCAAAATCTATAGAGATAGATCAAGACGCCTCATAGGTCTTTCGTAAAGTACATACCTTGACAAGATATTGAAGAAGTTCAATATGGAAAACTCAAAGAAAGGGTTCCTGCCAGTTTTGCAAGGTGTGAGATTGAGTAAGACTCAGTCGCCGACCACGACAGCAGATAGAGAGAAGATGAGTTCTGTCCCCTACCTTCAGCCGTGGGCTCTCTAATATATGCCATGATGTGTACCAGACCTGATATAAACCTTGCCATAAGTTTGGTAGGGAGGTACCAAAGTGATCCCGGTATAGAACACTGGACAGCGGTCAAGAATATCCTTAAGTACCTGAAAAGGACTAAGGAAGTGTTTCTCGTTTATGGAGGTGACGAAGAGCTCGTCGTAAAGGGTTACGTCGATGCTAGCTTCGACACAGATCCGGATGACTCTAAGTCACAGACCGGATACGTATATGTGTTGAATGGTGGGGCAGTGAGCTGGTGCAGCAGCAAGCAAGAAGTCGTGGCAGCATCTACAAGTGAAGCGGAGTACATAGCTGCTTCAGAAGCGGCTCATGAAGGAATTTGGATGAAGGAGCTCATCACCGACCTTGGAGTGGTTCCAAGCGCGTCGGGTCCTATGACACTCTTCTGTGATAACACTGGGGCCATTGCCATAGCCAAGGAGCCTAGGTTTCACCGGAAGACGAAGCACATCAAACGCCGCTACAACTCCATCTAGGACCATGTCCAGAGTGGAGTGATAGATATTTGTAAAGTACACACGAATCTGAATATTGCAGACCCGTTGACTAAACCTCTTCCACGAGCAAAACATGATCAACACCATAATGCTATGGGTGTTCGATACATCACAATGTAACTAGATTATTGACTCTAGTGCAAGTGGGAGACTGTTGGAAATATGCCCTAGAGGCAATAATAAAATGGTTATTATCATATTTACTTGTTCATGATAATCGTCTATTGTTCATGCTATAATTGTATTAACAGGAAACAATAATACATGTGTGAATAAATAGATCACAAAGTGTCCCTAGCAATCCTCTAGTTGGCTAGCTCGTTAGTCAATAGATGATAATGGTTTCCTGATCATGGGCATTAGATGTCATTGATAACGGGATCACATCATTAGGAGAATGATGTGATGGACAAGACCCAATCCTAAGCATAGCTCTAGATCGTATTGTTCGTATGCTAAAGCATTTCTAATGTCAAGTATCTTTTCGTTCGACCGTGAGATTGTGCAACTCCCGGATACCGTAGGAGTGCTTTGGGTGTATCAAACGTCACAACGTAACTGGGTGACTATGAAGGTGCACTACGGGTACCTCCGAAAGTGTATGTTGGGTTGGTACGAATCAAGATCGGGATTTGTCACTCCGTGTGACGGAGAGGTATCTCTGGGCCCACTCGGTAGAACATCATCATGAGCTCAATGTGACTAAGGAGTTAGTCACACGATGACGTGCTACGGAACGAGTAAAGAGACTTACCGGTAACGAGATTGAACAAGGTATTGGTATACCGATGATCGAATCACGGGCAAGTTCTATACCGATAGACAAAGGGAATCTTATACGGGATTGATTGAATCCTTGACATCGTGGTTCATCCGATGAGATCATCGTGGAGCAAGTGGGAGCCACCATGGGTATCCAGACCCCGCTGATGGTTATTGGCCGGAGAGGCGTCTCGGTCATGTCTGCCTGTCTCCCGAACCCGTAGGGTCTACACACTTAAGGTTCGGTGACGCTAGGGTTATAGGGAATTGTTATACGAGGTTACTGAAAGTTGTTCGGAGTCCCGGATGAGATCCTGGACGTCACGAGGAGATCCGGAATGGTCCGGAGGTAAAGATTGATATATAGGACGGATGGTTTCGGATACCGGAAGTGTTTCGGGCATCACCGGTAACGTACCGGGACCACCGGGACCACCGGAGGTGGCCCGGGGGACCACCGAAGGGGGGCAACGACCCCGGGAGGTAAGATGGGCCAAGTGGGGGTGGGAAACAGCCCCTAGGTGGGCTGGTGCGCCTCCCCACTCAGCCCAATGCGCAGGGGAGAGAAAAGGGGGGGCAAACCCTAAGCCAGGTGGGCCTAAGGCCCACCAGGTGGTGCGCCACCCCCTCCTCCCCCCTCTGGCCGCCGCACCTCCCATCTGGGGGGGCTGCCACACCACCTAGGGTGGGAACCCTAGGGGTGGCACCCCCTCTCCCCTCCCCCTATATATATCGGGCACTTTTGGCCATTGAGGGATAGACTTTTCCCTCTCCCTCGGCGCAGCCCTGCCTTCTTTCTCCTCCTCTATGTCGGTGCTTGGCGAAGCCCTGCCGGGAGACCTTGTCTCTCCATTGACACCACGCCGTCGTGCTGCTCGAGTTCTTCCCCAACCTCTCCCTCGTCCTTGCTGGATCAATGTGCGGGAGGCGTCACCGGGCTGCACGTGTGTTGAACGCGAAGGTGCCGTAGTTCGGCACTAGATCGGAATCGCTGCGAGTACGACTCCATCAACCGCGTTCTAGCAACGCTTCCGCTTAGCAATCTTCAAAGGTATGAAGATGCTCTTACCCCTCTCTCGTTGCTGGTCTCTCCATAGGAAGATCTGAATATGCGTAGGAAAATTTTGAATTTATGCTACGTTACCCAACAGCAGCACCACCCTGAACAAAGGCCCTCGCGAGGGGCCAAGCCTCGTGAGGAAGAGCGACATCGAGACCCACAGGGGGGCTCCTCAGGACCCCTTCGGAGCGGCGGATATTTCAAGGTACGCCCGGACCTCAGGAGTCAAGGGTGATGCCATGAAAGGACAGGTGGCAGGACGGGGCAGTTTCCCTTTTGGTGCAAAATAGGAAGGAGCGTATCAGGGTCCGAAAGGCATCTTCCAAAGGTTCCCCTTCTGGTGCAACAAGACCATGGCCGCTCATCGGCAGGACGAGCGTCATCCCTATGCCCATCTCTGCGACGCTGGCAGTTGCTTTGCAGGCGTAGACCACTTTTGACAAGGGAAGCATGTTCCCTTGTCCCCCACCGAAGCTGGCCGTTGTGGGATCCCTTCCCGCCTATGATAAGGGAAGAGGACCTGGGCCTCTAATATAAATAGAGAGAGTAGGATACACGAGAGAGGGGGAGACCGGATCATTGAAACCCTAGAGCATCATACCTAACCACTTGGCCTCCGGAAGGTCGAAAGCACTGTACTAGTTCATCCACCAACCTTTGTGAGAGGCAACCACCAAAAGCAGGAGTAGTATTTTACGCTTCACGGCAACCCGAACCTGGGTAAACTGTTGTGTTTCGTGTTCTCCTCACCATTGTGTGAGTTCTTTGCCGTTTCCATCGAGTATTGGGATAGGTAAGGTCGAGCCGAGAAAGATCGCCGCACACGCCCTTGTGTTCGAATCCTAGGGTTTTGCGTAGCCCGAAATCCGACATTTGGCGCGCCACGTAGGGGTGTGTGAAGGTTTTCTCCGAGCTTCCTCCTTCCGAGACCGCAACACCGATATTCACGGAGACAACTAAACCATTGGATGTCGGTGACAAAATCCGCACCATCGGAGACCTCCTCGCGCTGGTCAAGTGCACCGATGATCGGGAGAAAGTCCTTTATGCTTCTCATTGTCCCGAAGGCACGGTCAGAGCTTGGTGGGATGGGTTCTAGATCATGCAGGGAAGGGAAAGCTATCACTTGGGCTGTATTCAAGGAAGGATTCCACGCCGCTCACATTCCTCCTAGAATGATGACTATTAAGAAGCGGGAATTACGAGCCTTGAGGCAAGGTAGTGGAACCGTCAAGGAGTATCTGCAGAAGTTTAACCTCGTGTCAAGATATGCACCAGAAGATGTCAACACTGAAGCCATGAAGGTGGAACGCTTTATGGAAGGACTGCAACAGTCGCTTCAGTATCAGCTGGTTGTATGTGAATGCCGGACCTTCTGCGATCTGGTGAACAAGGCCCTCATGCTGGAGGATAAGCGTCGTGCAATGGATGATACCTGCAAGCGCAAGCTCATGGGTAATGGAGGACCCAGTAACCCGAAGCAACGCCCATGGCAGTCAACCCCAGCAAGACCCAACTATGAGCAACAACAGTACAAGGCACCAATGTTCCGCCAGAACTACCAGCCCCGGCAGCAAGTCAACACCAAGCCAGCAATCAACCCGCCCAATAATAGTGGAGTCAAGCCCAACATCCGAGGGCAGGTTACCTGCTTCGGATGTGGTCGGACTGGGCACTACTCCAGGCAGTGCCCCAACAAGAAGCCCGATGCACCACGCCCCAATGCGCCTAATCAAGGACAAGGTCAAGGAGCGCCAGGCAGGAGCCAAGCTCCCCGCAGCCAGCAGTACCACAACAGGGGACACATTTATCACATCTCCATAGAAGAAGCACAAGAAGACCCGGACTGCATTCTGGGTACATTCCTCGTCAACTCCACCCGAGCAACAGTATTGTTTGATTGTGGTGCTTCGCATTCTTTTGCTACTCGGAAGTTTGCGAAAAAATGTGGTTTCAAGCCTATCCTCCTTAATGGGAAAATGGCAGTGCATTCCCCGGGAGCAGTGCTAAGGAACAACCTAGGATGTAGAGGGGTCCGAATCAACATTAATGGGATAAGCTTCACAGCAGATCTCATCGTCATTAAGTCGCATGGCTTGGACGTGATCCTTCGAATGGATTGGTTGGCCAAGCACCAAAGCATATTGGACTGTGCCAAAGGGTTATTACCATGACAAGCGACCAAGGGGTCAAAGTCAAGTATGTCCCTGAGCCTACATCTACTCAAGTTCCTCAGGTAAATTGCCTATCGGAAGAAGAGTTGGACCGAGTGCCAATAGTCTGTGAGTACCCGGACGTATTTCCTGATGAACTGCCAGGGATGCCTCCTGACCAAGACATCGAGTTCATCATTGATCTCATGCCCAGGTCAAGGCCTATCTATAAGAAGCCTTATAGGATGGGATCCGAAGAACTAGCAGAGTTGAAGAAGCACTTGGATGAGCAACTTAGTAAGGGATTCATCCGTCCGAGTGCATCACCTTGGGGATCACCTGCTTTGTTCATGTCTAAGAAGGATGGGACTATCACACACTGCGTCGATTACCGTCTCTCAATGAAGTCATGATCAAGAACAAGTACCCACTCCCCAAGATTGAAGAACTATTTGAACAGTTGAATGGTGCCAAGGTATTTTCGAAGATCGACCTCAGATCTGGATATTACCAACTGAAGATCCGACCCAAGGACATACCTAAGACGACATTCGTCACCCGGTACGGTCTGTACGAGTGCACAGTCATGTCATTTCCGTTGACCAATGCCCCAGCATACTTCATGTACCTCATGAACAAAGCCTTCATGGAATACCTGGATAAGTTTGTCGTCGTCTTCATCGATCACATATTAATCTTCTCCAAGTCCCAAGAAGAGCATGAGCAACACTTGAGGTTGGTGTTGGAAAAGCTTCGAGAGCACCAGCTTTATGCCAAATTTAGTAAATGCAAATTCTGGTTGCATGAAGTTGGATTCTTGCATGACAGCGAATGGATTGGCGGTCGATCCCTCCAAGATTACCATGGTAACCAACTGGGAATCGCCAATCGATGTGAAGGAAGTCATAAGCTTACTCGGACTCGTGGGATACTACCGCAAGTTCGTGGAAGGATTCTCCCGCATCACTCGACCAATGACTCAGCTCTTGAAGAAAGGCAAGAAGTTCGAATGGATGCCGGAGTGTGAAGAAAGCTTCCAGGAGTTGAAGAAGAGATTGACTACCGCCCCAGTATTGGCTACTCGAGATATTAGCAAGGAGTTTGTGATATATTGTGATGCCTCAAGAATCGGGCTCGGTGGAGTCCTAATGCAAGACGACAGGGTCGTGGCTTACCTGTCACGACAACTGCGCCCGCATGAGGAAAACTACACCACACATGATCTCGAGTTGGCAGTCATAGTGCATGCCCTGAAGACATGGCGACATTACCTTCTCGGGAAGCAATGTGAAATATACACCGACCACAAGAGTCTAAAGTATATATTTCTCAAAGGGAATTGAATATGAGGCAGCGAAGGTGGTTGGAGCTAATAAGAGACTATGACCCCAGCATTCAATACCACCTCGGTAAGGCCAATGTGGTGGCCGATGCCTTAAGACGAAAGGCTAGCACCTTGAATGTTATGCGCAAGTAAAGGCTACCCGCCTTATATGAAGAGCAGGAAAGCTTCGGGTTGGAGCTAGTTGAACCAGGATTCCTAGCTAACTTCAAAGTCAAACCCACTCTAGCAGATGACATCAAAGAGGCCCAGAAGGGGCACAGGAGCATTGAAGGCATAAAGAAGAAGATCCAGGAAGGCAAGGCCCCAGAATTCTTAGTGGATGAACAAGGAGTAGTGTGGTTTGGGAAATATTTATGCGTACCCAACAAGGCTGAACTCAAGGATTTGATCCTACAAGAAGCCCATGACACACCCTACTCAATTCACCCCGGTGGCACCAAGATGTATCCAGACCTCCTGGAAAGATTCTGGTGGCATGGCATGAAGAGGGAAATAGCCTCCTATATCGCCAAGTGCGACGTGTGCCAGCGAGTCAAGGTTGAGCACCAACGACCTGCTGGATTGCTACAACCTCTCCAAGTGCCCGAATGGAAGTGGGATGAAGTTGGCATGGACTTCATCACCGGTCTGCCCAGATCAAGCAAAGGGCACAATTCCATATGGGTCATTGTCGACCACCTAACCAAGGTGGCCCATTTTGTTCCGGTCAACACCACTTATGATGGTAGTCAATTGGCTAGCCTGTATATCCATCGTATTGTGAGCCTCCATGGAGTTCCCAAGGAAATTGTATCTGACTGAGGCACGCAGTTCACCTCAAGATTCTGGAAGAAGTTCCAAGAGGCTCTCGAAACCAAGCTCTCTTTCAACAAAGCCTTCCACGTGCATGGGACCAAATGGGAAGATTGTCTGTCGTTCACCGAGTTCTCATACAACAACAGCTACCAGTCTAGTCTCCCGATGGCCCCATTTGAAGTGCTATACGGACGAAAGTGCCGCACCCCGCTCAACTGGTCCGAAACTGGCGAAGGGTTGATTTTCAGACTCGAAGTTCCTTCTGAAGCACAAGACAAAGTGCAACTTGTCCGGGAAAACTTGAAAGCAGCCAAGTCACGACAAAAGAGCTATGCGGATTCTCACCGCAGAGAATTAGAGTTCAACCTCGGAGAACAGGTGTACCTCCACGTCACACCTCTCAAGGGAACCAAGCATTTCCACGTCAAGGGGAAACTTGCTCCAAGGTTCATTGGACCTTTTAAGATCACGACAAGGCGTGGAGAAGTTGCTTACCAGTTGGAGCTACCTCCAGAACTTTCGGGTGTGCACAACGCCTTCCACGTGTCACAACTTCGGAAGTGTCTGCAAGCACCGAACCGTCCAGATCTTTATAAGGACATTGAACATCAAGCCATCAACCTCCAACCAGATCTCAATTATCGTGAGAGGCCGATCCGCATCCTGGACGAAGCAGAGCGTTGCACCAGAAGCCGCACCATCAAGTACTTCAAGGTTCAGTGGAGCAACCACACCGAAGCCGAAGCGACATGGGAGCGTGAAGACTATCTCCTATCCGAATTTCCGCACCTAGCTTAGGAATCTCGGGGACGAGATTCTTGTAAGGGGGATAGGTGTGTCACACACTGTTTTTACCTCACTTCAATTGTAGTTTCAAAATCTAAAGTTTTTTTTAAACAAATGCTATGAGTGCCATAATTGTCATTGTTTGTATGTATGCTTGAATGAGTGGATCCAAAAACCACATTTTTATAGCATGTTATTTTCAAAAGATTCTGTTTCTTATTTTTGACTATTTTAAAACCTTGCTTTGGGTTTGCACTACAAGTCCGTGATGACAAGGGCGTGCCTTTACCCAAAGATGGTAATCTGGTTTTAGAACTATTTTAACTCTCCAATATCATAAAATAATTATTTTTCAAAATATTTTCCTATTTTATTTGCATGTCCATTTCTAAGGCCAGAAATGATATTTCTGTATGAAAAAATACTTTCCTACCTTAGAAAAATCTGAGAAAATTTGGAGATACTCAGAGGACATATATTTTCCATACATAAGATTTTCAACCCCTATTTATATTCAAAATATTTGATCAAACCCTTGAAAATCAATTATGTCTGTTTTGACCTTTTGAAATATTTCCCAAGGAAATATTTCCAATAAATTCCGAGAAAATTCTAGCAATATCCCCAAGATATATTTGGTGGCCATGCCAAGTTTCACCCCACTCCAAGGTGGTTTGGTTCAACAAATAATCCTAAAACCTTCTCTGTCCAGAATCAAGTTGAAGCAACTCTACATAGCAAAGTTTGTCCAAATGGCTTGAAACTTTGCAGGAGTGCTCAACCCCCCAAATGAGGAGTCTCTGCCAAAAAAGGGTTTTGCACGGGGTAATCTACCCACATTCTCCTTGGATGAGACAGATCTGCCCATTTGGGGGTGATTTCAAGTTTGCATTGCTAAACTTGTCCATTGAAGCTCAAATTTGGTGGAGCATCCTATTTTTGCATCAAACTTAATCCTCTTAACTTTCATCACTAGTGGTGAAGTGTAGCTACCCCCAAACACATGTCGAACACCTTTTGCCAGCTTTGTAAAACAGCTCTTACCTCACTCCACACCCATACACTTTCCTCCGAACTCATAGACCAAGCAGCCAGCACCACTCCCCAACTGCACATGAGTTGTCCCTCTCTGATTCCAAGGAGAAGAGCCAAAATCCCCATATTAGTTTCTGGCTCAAGTCTGGCATCATCTCTTTAATCACTTGCCTTGACCAACAGGGAGTCTCTCGGCTCTCAAACGGCTAAGGATCTTCCAGCCCAGCCCCAGGACACGCCACACACGGCCAAGGCACCCCAGAGCGTGCCAGCATGTCGTGGCATGCCAAAATTGCACCCTGGGCATGCTAAAGGGCTCACCCGAGGCAAAGGTGGCCAGCCCCGACCGATTCAAGCCTCCCCTCGATGCCTCTCCACATCCCCAACAACCCTCCTGCATCAGGACAGCCTTAGGGCCCCTCCTCCCTCGCTCTGTTGACCGGAGCGACGCGTGCCCGCGCGCGCCAGATTCGGCGAGAAGAACGTGACCACGCATGCACGCTCCTCATCGCTCCCTCTCCTTCTCAGTAAGTCACAGGGGTCCTAAACCACGTCCACAATACCGTGGTTTCAACCCCGAGCTCTCTCTACCTCTCCTGCGAGCTACGGTGAAACCACCAGCGCTTCCCTCTCGGTGCACCGTCAAGGGCCTATAAATAGGCCTCCCCCTCGCTCCAGCACCATCACCTCACTCCTCCAAAGCCTAAGTCGAACCCCTAGCCACTCCATTCGAGTACAACAAGCTCCGGTGCTCGAGATCGACCGAGGCCCCGCCGCTTCAGAGTTCCGTCGATCTAGGGCTATAGGCCAGCTCCTTTCTCCTCCTCAGTGACCGTAGCATCTCAGGAAGCTTCCCCACCACTTCCCCGAGCTAATCCCTGCTCGTAGCACCCACTTCATCCACCTCCCGATTCGGCTCCGTCGCGGCCACCTCATCGCTGGTGAACCAGGGCCTCCCCGTCGTCCCTTCGACCACCGGCAGGCAGGCGACGACGTGCTCGTTCCATTCCTGTCGTCGTTGGGGCTCGAGGGCATCGTTATCGCCGTCGGCGTACCACCCTCCCCTTTGTCTAGAGGTGGAAGACAACCCCGACAGGTGTGCCCCACCTGTCGGTGGCTCATCTCTCTCCCCCTCTATCCTCTCAGCCACTGACCACACGGGCCCGCGCGTCAGGTTTGAACCTGACGGTGCGCGTGCCTGGGTTGGCTCGCTGGTTGGCCAGCTGGGCCGGCCCAGCAACATGCCGAGCCAAGCCAAAGCTGAGCCCTTTTTCTTTTTCTGTTTTGATCCTGTTTTAAAATATTTTTATAGAATTTATTATCCAATACAATTTAATTATTTTTCCACCATAAATATTCTAAAAATGAGTAGAATTTAATAGAGCCATTGAACACATTTTTATTATAACTTTTCCTTATAGAGATAATTAAAAGGCTCATTTTGAATACTTTAGCCTGTGTTAAATTGATTTTCAAAAATAATATTTTACAAAACCAGAGACAAATATTTTCAAAATTATAATATAGATTTATCAGAATAGGGTAACATTTTTAAAGTGAGTTTGTGCTCTGTTTTTGAGTGAACTACTTATTATTTTATTATCTACTACGACGATAGATTCCACGTTTGACAAGGGAGTTGGACTCGAAGACCCCAGATACTTAGCTAACCAAGGCAAGCAGTTCTTTGACCATGTTTGAGAAAATATTGTATTGCATGCTAATAGAGCAATTATTCCTGTTGCATATGATCACGAGTATTCGGTAAATTATCGATACGATGTTTTCAATGGCTCCTTTGGAGCACTTGCATTTGAGCATGATCCTACCACCTATGAGGGTCACGCTAATATCATATTGACAAGTAGAGGTAAGCAGAGTAGAAGCATGACCATGATGATGGTAAATATCAAAGGTTTATGAATACCCCACCGGGTGCCACTAATGCCCGAGGGTGATGATGAGTTAGGTGGCCACTTGTGAAGAAGTGGTGCACCGGGTAATTTTGGTGTGAGTGGTTTCGTAAATGGGAATAGATTTATGATGTGTCGACCGTCCCAACCTTTCATGTGCGACCATGTTACCCCTTTTATGGGACGGGGCTTTGTTGATTACTTTGGTCGGTGCTAGCAAAGAGCCACATTACTAGTGGCTGGAGTGATATGTGGTCACTCTCGTGACGGGGTCGTGCCAGGTAGGTGGACTATGCTGTTTTTATGTGTTCCGGGCACACCGTTGGTCCCCGCATGGATGATACTGTCCAAAGTTGGTGCTCATAAGACGTACATCATGTGGGCTGGGTACCAATCGAGTGGAACTCTTTGTCTAGTATTATCAGGGGAAAGGCATTGATCGGGTACTTACCGCAGGTATGTTATATACCGCGAGTCGTGGATGACACGAAAGTTTCCCAGATCTCGTGGGTACAGCGTACAACCTGTGCAGAGTGTAAAACTATTCGAATAGTCGTGCCCACGGTCAAGGACAATTGGGTGGTGCTGCTTAAACTACGTCCAGTCGTTTCTGCATAAACCAAGTGTGTGTGTGTGTGTGTGTGTGTGTGTCTGTGTGTGTCTGTGTTCAAGGAGTTTATATGGGTAAGAGGTGATATGACCAAGTTTGGTTACTTGGCATATTGGGTGAACCCGAAGCGTTCAGCCCACGACAGATATGTTGATATTTGTAACATGTTCTTTTAAATACCATCTAGCTTATGTTGCACACCCATCTATAATCATGTTTATTTACAAACAAGTTGCTACCCACCAATACTGCATATTACTTGTTATCATACATACTGCATTATCCATATCATGGGCTGTTTGCGAGTACATTCAAAGTACTCACTGGCTTGCCACTGGTTATGTTATTGACCAGACATGGAAGGATCGGAGTTTGGAGAAGAATTTGTCGTGGGAGACGGACTTGCGAACTAGGATGCTTCCCAGTTAGAATGCCTGTTGGTGTAGGCTGATGGCATGGGCACCCGCTTAGCCCCAAGATTTCCGCTAGTAGATGTATCGGTGTGATTTGGCCTTATAGGCCCTACCTATGTGAACTTGACATTGATGGTCATTTGATGTATTATTTCGGTATGTTGGATGTAAGACTCTTAATATTCAGTATCTGTGTGTTCGGTGAGCATTGATCTCTCGGATCACTGAGCACGTTCATTTGGCGATCTCGACTCATAAGTCGGGGTCCCCACAGACCTCTCCGCCTTCAGCTCTGAAGAGGAAGGGTAAGAGTCTTGTCGCGTCTTTTAGCTTCTGAATCTCCGATTTTGCTTAGTTTGCTTATCATTCTTCGGCCTATCTCCACAGAGATACGAAAACATTGGCGCAAAGGATGGCGAAGAGGAAGAAGACATCGAAGGGTGGTGAGCCTCCGACAAGCACCACAGGCGCGCCAGCAAGAACTTCCATCAGCCTGGAGCTCAGCCCACGATGAAGTCCTCAATGCAGCCCCCGACGTGGGTCCATTACTCATTTCCCACTAGCGAGTGTTGGGATGCTTATCTTTGCCACTGACATCTCCAGGCTTGCATGAGATGATCGGTGGCAAGGAGAGCCATCAGAGGATGCCCCTCATGCTCCACCTCCATCAACCACGCCGCTCGGAGATGGATCTTCGACAAGGGCTTCCACCAGCGAACCCATCCTTGTCCAGGATGACCCGGCAAGTGCATGAGCCGGCAGTCCTACATCGGCAACCGATGTTGCCGGAAAAGGAGCAACCACCTCTCAACAACTTGGCGCAGGTAAACCATTTGCCCAAGAGTACTTGTTATTCTGTCTCCATGTCTTTTTTTGTCTTCTTGAACTTCTATCTTGGTCTCATCTTGTTCCCCTTATTTTGTTTTTCAGATCTCCCTCTGATGGAACATATGGATGTCGATGCCGTCATCGAGGAAATCGCCATGAATGTTGCCACCGAGGACGACAGAGTTGCCGTTGATGAGGCCGCCAAGGATGTACAGGAGGAGACCGCCAAGGGGTCCGTGGAGAGGGCCGGCAAGGAGTACAGTGACCGTACTGACGGCATTCCTACCGCAGGAGCGCCAAGCAAACACCGGCACAGAGCCCTCAGTTGCCAGTGCGGCAGTTGGTAAGGATCAACTGTCAACATCCGAAACCCCCTCTTCAAGCAGATACCTTGAATTTGGTGAGAATCTGTTCATTAGCATGCCAGGAGCGGCAAGCGCTAGGGTGCCCACTCAAGGAGAAACATTTGACGATGAAATCACCACTGCTACTGGGCTCAAAATCGTTGGCGAACCAAGAGCTTGCAGCAGCAAATCCAAGGAAGAAAAACTCCTCCAAACTATGAGCGACAACTTCCACCAGCTCCAGGTGCCCACTGAAGTTGAAGCTGACCACTTTGGAAGAGACCCTTGAGAGCAGCAAGGCTCGTGAAAGGGTCTTAGCCAAAGATCTCCAGGATGAGAAGGCTCTCCTCGAGACTGTCGCCGCTGCTCATGATGACTATGTGGAAGGCGTGAAGATCTAGACTGAAAGCCTTGCCGATGCCACGAAAAGGCTTACGGCACAATTGTCCACCATGAGCGTGCAAAACTTCGGCTATTCTTCTGACAAAGGGACATCTCCGAGTGCCAAGTTAACTGTGTTCTTTGATAGCATGATTGATGCCCTGAAGCAGCTCCACTTTGGTGAAGCCACCCGTCTGGCCAACGAATCCCACAAACTCTGTCGGGCCATCCTCCTCAAGGTACTCACCAAAGTGGTGCACAAGAACCCCGACATCAACCTCACCAACGTGCTTGAACGCTTGTCGAAGGATGTGGACCTCAAGGCACTCGAGGAGTTTGTCATGCCCATCGTCGACAAGGTGGGCCAAGTCAAGAGGGTTGAAGGCCAGCGCAAAGACTAGCCGCTCCACTTCCTTTTGCCGCTGCCATTCTTATCTTGAGTTAGAATCACAACAACTATTAATGTAATATAATTGGATGTGTTTTTGAATGAATGTGTGCTATCCTTCTTGTCTGATTTCTTACTGTATGGTACATGCCCTTTGCTTTACTGGAAACTTGCCAGTGCGCACAGCCCTGCCGCGAGTGGTCCGAGGAACGGATCCTTAGCAGCCTACTGGAGGTGTCGCTACCATCAAGATATCTTGGTGCTATCAGTGCAACCACTTAAGTTGTTGAGCGGGCTCGAAACAAAATTTACTTAGAGTTTTTGCAACTTAGCTTCTTGTTGTTGTACTCCTTTCTATTGAACATCGCCTGATCATCGCCTCTTGGTGTCCATACCATCACCCCAGCAAACTCGTGCGCAAGGGAACCTTCTATCCTTTGAGAAAAAGAAATAAGAGAAAATAGGGATATGGAACTGTGACAGCCCGAGAACGAGGCTCCATAAGATTCCCCTATATTAAGTTGTCGTCGTGCGGTTAGATTGTGTGTCGCATTCATCATTGCATCATGCGCATCATCTCCATTGCATCGGCACTCCGTTGCCGCCAGTTTTCAAAACTTGCATCTTATTAGTGCCGGGTCTCTCCGTTTCATCGTTGACCGTTTTGAGACCAACCACACACGCACACGCCCGCAACATCGTTAAAATATTGTTTTCAAAAGTGTCAGGAAAATATTCTCGAATTGGGTTGAAACTTGGCGTGCGGTCTTATTTTAATGTAGGTAGGCCACCTGCCAATTTTCATCGCAATCGAAGTTTGTTTGATACCCGAACGATCGACCGTAGCGGCACCATCATCAGTTTATCGGTGGATCTTTTTCGGTTTTTAAAATCTCGTTGTTGGGCTGCTAAACCCCTCTCTTCTCTCAGCCCATCATGGTTACACAGCCCACCTATCCCATTAACACCATCCCCACATCTGGAGTCGTCCGATCAAGATCGTACGGCTCGAAAACGGGCAAAAGCCCTCAAACCCTCGACAATCTGCTATATATAGCACCTCCCCACGTCCATTTTTAGAAAGAACCCTCATCCCCATAGAAATCCATGCTAACCCTAGCCAGCCACTCTGAGCACCCTGTCTCCCTCCTCGAGTCGAGCGGGCCCGCGAGCCCAGATCTGGCCCGCCGGGCCCGAATCATCGTCGGCCGCCGCAACAGCTCCCGTCGCCCCGATCTGGTTTGATAGGGATCCAGATCGCGCCGCCTCGCTCGTCTGTCCAAGATCCACCGTCGCCATGCCGCTTCGCTGCCGGCCATCTCCGGCCCGGATCCGGCGGGATCCGACCGAGACCCGCCATGCACAGCTTCCTCCGGCCACCCCATCATCGCCAGTCGCTGGCCCTGCCTCGCTCGGGAACGAGCAGGAGGCTAGCCGCCCCTCCCGGGTGCATTGACCGCGCGACCAGCAGGTGGGCCAGCCCAGCTCCCGTGGCGCAGCGCCTCGCATTGGCCAAACATCGAGCGAGTCGGCCCAGCTCGAGCTCCGCCCGACCGGCCTGCCAGCCTCCTCTCCTCCTAGCGGCCCATGAGGCCCTCTCGTGAGCGCACCCTGCCTATTCCCTGCCCCCGACACACTTCATCTATCTTGCGTCGCCCGATTTAGCCCATAGTTAACAGATTCGGCATGTAGCGATTCTTCTTGTAACCTGCGATTTAATTCCTTTTCAGAAAAGGCATTGCTTTTAAAACGATCGTAGTTTTAAATCCGTGCGTCGTATCGCAGAGAGTTAGATATGTAGAACGTGTAAAATTTGGCGTAGATTAATATTTTTGAGCTCTCATGTATATTTAAGACTGTTAGACGTGTTGTTTGCATCGGTTTGTGTGTCGACGCGATAGAAATGGTTTAGGTCGTAGTTAATTAACCGTAGCTCCGTTGGAGATGAGCCATATATGTAAATGGACTAGAACAACGAGTAGAATCACGTGAACCACTTTGTTTTGCCGTTTAACAAACATAAAATGTGATTAGGACAAATCTGGACAGATTTAGAAGTTAACGTGTGGGGTCATTTCGGAGATGCTATATGTCGTTTCTCGCCTCATTTAAAATGCCTAAATAGGTTGTTTATTTGTGCTTCACCCCCTGCCAGGTTTAACAACATTTAATTTTTCCATGTAAATAAACGGGAGTGAACTAAATAATTCGTATGTGGAGTTTCGTCAATATGCAACTCGTTGCATATGGAGTTGCATATTGAGCTTCACTTAATGTGTAGTGTTTGATTGTGTGAATTGCCATGCCTTGCATAATTTAAACCGATCATGCATCATATTAGGGTGTGCATCATATCGTGCATGTGTCGTGGTGAATATCGTGTGTTGATTCTTGTTTCCGGTTTGCTTCATCTCGATAGAGTTCCGCAAGCGTGTTGGAATGTGAAGAGCCGTTCGACTACGTCGGTTCGTCTGCTTCACGGAGTCGTTCTTCTTCCAAACGGGATCACACGCAAGACGAACATTTCCCCAGATATCATTACTATCATCGCCATGCTAGTTGTTTCGTTTCTATCGTTATGTCTCGCTACCTACCACCTGTTAAATATCAGCTTCCTAACATTGCCATGAAAACCTTCAACCTATCTACAACCTAGCAAACCACTCATTGGCTATGTTACCGCTTGCTTAACCATTGGATAGAGCTGCTAGATGTAGGTGCAGTTGCTTCCATGTGCAAACATGGGTTCCTTGTTATATTACCATATTAATGTTATTTAAATTAATGCACCTATATACTTGGTAAAAGGTGGAAGGCTTGGCCTTCTAGCCTGGTGTTTTGTTCCACCTTTGCCACCCTTAGTTTCAGCTACCGGTGTTATGTTCCATAAATGAGCGCTCCTAACATGCTTGGGGTTGTTATGGGGACCCCCTAGATTCTTGTTTTGGGATAAAGCTCGTCTCGCAAGGCCCAACATTGGTACTATATTTGCCCAACATAATAATTCTGTTAATACTAGAAAACATAGGGCGTCATGAATCCGAGGAGTAAATCAACATAATACATGGGGTAATGCTACTAGTCTTGGTCCCAAACAGAGCCACTTGCGGGGCCAACCGGGGCAACTCGGGGGATGTCTATCCGGCCACTGTTCCTACTACTCATTCGTCGTGTCCTGAAACGAGATACGTGGCTCCTATCGGTATCGTTGACACGCTGGGCGACCTTGCTGGACTTGTTTTACCTTTCTCGAGCGTCTTGTGCGAGGGATCACAGGTTTCCCTGATCGAGGTCATTCCGTCGCAGCGTGTGGTAGTTTGTGATGGACTAGTTGGAGCACCCCTGCACGGTTAAATCTTTCGGAAAGCCGTGCCCGCGGTTATGTGGCAACGTGGAAACTTTGTTTAACATCCGGTTCTAGATAACGTGAAGTAAACTTAATTGAAACTTGTCAACTAAGTGCGTAACCGTGACTGTCTCTTCTCGTGAGTTCTGTATCCGGAAGAGGACACGATGGGGTTATGTCTGACGTAAGTAGGTGTTCAGGATCATTCATTTGGTCATCATTAGACACGTCCGCTATGCGTAGATCATCCCCCTGTTTTATTCTTGTACTCATAAGTTAGCCACCTCAATAAATGCTTAGTCGCTTGCTGCAGCCTCACCACTTAACCATACATCACCCATTAAGCTTTGCTAGTCTTGATACCTTTGGAAATGAGATTGTTGAGTCCCGTGTGACTCACAGATTACTACAAAACCAGTTGAAGGTACAGGTAAAGAGGTACTTTGACGTGAGCACGCTGATTGTGCTATTTGGAGTTTCTTCTTCTTCTTCGATCTAGGATGGGTTCCACGCCAACAACCTGGGATAACAAGGATGGACGTCGTTCTTTTATCATTTGTGTTCGTCCGTAGGCGTACCGTGCTCTTCTTCATGATGATTGTATGATTTGTACTGATGTGACTCTGATGTAGCTTGTGGCGAGTGTAAGCCAACTCCTTATACTCATATTTTCAGTACATGTACTTGTAACGATATCCATTCTTGCGAAACGACGAGATGCGTTTCTATCCCTGTCGAGGCCCTCGCGCCAAAATAAGGATAGGATCGCATCCTCGGTGTTATAGGAACCTTGGCGGTTCATTAGTACTTGCTGGATATAAGTGTAATACAATATCTCAGACAAACATGCATATAAATAAACATGAAAATCGACAAGAATTGTGAAACACTTAAGTTTATTCAACTACGCACACGGTCTGCGCCTGGCTTTGTACAAAGGATTACATGCCTTGCCGGCAAGTCTTGTACAAAAGGTGGTTGCCGGGAGACCCAGCAACCGTGCCTTATGGATAGAACTTACGAAGATGCTCGATATTCCAGGAGTTGCTCACCGGAACGCCATCTTCGGTTTGCAGGCGGACTGCTCCAAGCCTAGTGACTCGTACTACCCGATAAGGGCCTTACCACTTCGGTGTCAACTTGTTGCAATTCTTGGCCGACTGAACGTTCCGAAGAACAAGGTCGCCTTCCTCAAGACTTCGGGCTTGAACCTTGCGGCTATGGTAGCGGCGCAAGGCTTGCTGCTAGTGTGCAGCTCGCACAACAACGTGAAGACGGTCTTCCTCAAGGAGCATAGCGTCATCTTGTCGCAACTGCTCTTGCTCAAGCTCATCGTAGGCGAGCACTCGAGGCGACCCGTATATGAGTTCCGTGGGGAGATCTTACTCCGCCCCGTACACTAGGGAGAAGGGTGTCTGGCCGGTGGCTCGATTTGGTGTCGTTCTGATTGACCAAAGAACCGCCGGCAGCTCATCAATCCAGTGTCTTCCATACTTGTGCAACTTGTCAAAAGTTCTTGTCTTGAGGCCTCGCAACACTTCAGCATTTGCACTTTTCGCCAGGCCGTTGCTCCTTGGATGAGCAACAGAAGCAAAACAGATCTTGCCGCCAAGGTCTTGGACGTACTGCATGAAGGCGTGGCTCGTGAACTGTGTGCCATTGTCAGTGATGATCCTGTTTGGAACACCAAAGCGGAAAACTAGTCCCTTGAAGAACTTGACGGCTGATTGTGTTGTCACCTTCCTCACCGGTTCTACTTCCGACCACTTTGTGAACTTGTCGATCGCAACGTACAAGTACTCAAAGCCCCCGGTAGCGCGGGGGAAAGGGCCCACAATGTCGAGCCCCAGACTGAAAATGGCCAGGAGAGAGGGATTGTCTGAAGAGCTTGGGCTGGTTGATGAATGGAACTAACACGCTTCACACTTGGTTACTAGTGCAGTCGCACCCTGGAGGGCGATGGGCCAAAATAAACCTTGCGGAATGCCTTACTAACAAGAGCCCTCGACCCTATGTGGGAGCCACATATGCCTCCATGTATCTCTGCCAACAGCTCCAGTCCATCTTCCCGTGGAATGCACTTCAATTTCACACCGTTCGGTCGCTTATGTACAGGTCATTGTCCACAAACTGGTACATATTGGACTGATGGGCTAGTTTCTACGCTTCTTCCTGTTCTTCAGGGAGCTCTCCTGTTTGGAGGAACTGAACAATGTGTTTTGCCCATGCTGGGCATGAGGCTCGACGACAAGGACTAAAGGCATGTCCTCTGTTGCGGGAGTGTTTGTCTCTACGGAAAGGACTCGAGGTCCTGCCAGAGCTTGTTGCTCCCCGCCAGGCTTGGTGTTGTTCCCGGCAACTTCCTTGCCGACAAGGTTGTTGTCAGCAGCTTCTGGTAGCTCTACAGGAAAGTACTAACCGGAATTCAACTTCCTTTTCTTATCTAGCTTTGCTGGTAGTGCCGCGGATGCCTGAGTTAGTCGGACCACAAAAGTCCCTGGTTCCACAGGTAACTTGAGGGCAACATGCTTTGACAGGTCACCGGTAATGCTATTTTCTGCACGAGGAACATGCTCTGTTTGCAGACCATCAAAGCGCTCCTCCAACTTCCTCACTTCATCTACATAAGCTTCCATCAACGGGCTCTGGTAATCTTTGTTGACTTGCCGGACGATAAGCTGTGAATCGCCTCTAACGATGAGCTTCTCGATTCCGAGGTCTGTCGCGATCCTGAGACCGGCAAGCAGCCCTTCGTATTCTGCAGTGTTGTTTGTCGACTTTTCCTGGGGAAAGTACATCTGGATTATGTATTTGAGGTGCTCTCCGGTGGCTGCGACAAGCAGCACGCCAGCACCGACACCTTGCAGCGAGAAAGCCCCATCAAAATACATAATCCATTCTTGACTCGTTTCCTTGTTGGGGAGAGTCATTTCTTGAACCTCTTAGTCCGATGTCGGGGTCCATTCTGCAATGAACTCTGCCAAGGCTCTGCTCTGAATAGTTGAAGTTCTTTCAAATCTAAGACCAAAGCTTGATAGTTCCAACACCCACTCCACAATCATGTCGGTCGCGTCTGGGTTTTGCAAAACCCATCGCAGCGGAAAGCGAGTGACGACGGTGATCTCATGTGCCTAGAAATAATGGTGGAGCTTCCTCGAGGCCATAAGGAGTCTGAATAGCAACTTTTGCATGCCATAGTATCTTGACCTAGCCCCTGCAAAAGGGAGCTGACAAAATAAACCGGGCGTTGCACCACCTTCTTCTTCTGTATTGCTTCATTTGGTTATGCAAATTCCTCTTTGTCGGCTCCAGACTCTGTTGGGGAAAATCCTGGCTCACCGCTTGACGGTCCTGCGCTCGACTGTGCTACCCCTGCCGCTGCTTCTTCACTGTATTCTCTAGGCGCCACTAACACAACACTAACCACTTGATTTGGTGCCGCCAAGTATAGCAACAACGACTCTTGTGGTTTAAGCGCGACTAGTGTTGGCGGAGAGGAGAGGTACCTCTTCAAATCCTGAAGCGCTGCCTCCGCCTCTGGAGTCCACTTCAGAACTACCTTTTTCAAGATTTTGAAAAAGGGCAGGGCACGCACAACAAATTTGGAGATGAACCTACTCAGAGCAGCAATGCAGCCGCCAAGGTGACGCACATCTTTGACGCGTCTTGGTGCTTCAATATGCTCAATTGCCTTGATCTTGTCGGGATTCGCCTCAATCCCATGCTGAGACACAAAGAACCCGAGAAGCTTGCCGGACAGGACACCAAACACACACATCTCAGGATTGAGCTTCAAATTGATCTTGCGCAGATTCGCAAACGTCTCATTTAGATCTTGTATGAGCGTTGCTTTGTCCTTGGTTTTTACCACTATGTCATCCATATAAGCTTTCGTATTTCTATGTAGCTGGGGCTCAAAACCAATCTGAATCGCTCTTGCAAACGTTGAGCCGACATTTTTCAACCCGAAAGGCATACGTACGAAGCAATACATGCCGCATGGGGTGATAAATGCGGTTTTCTCTTTGTCTTCCTTAGCCATGAAAATCTGATGATACCGTGAATAAGCATCAAGGAATGACAGGAGATCACAGCCGGCAGTGGAGTCCACAATCTGGTCGATGCGCGACAAGGGAAATGGATCCTTTGGGCATGCTTTATTGACACGTGTAGAGTCGATACACAACCTCCATTTTCCATTCGCCTTTCGCACTACAACTGGATTGGCCAACCATGTTGGATGAATCACTCCTCTAACCAAACCTGCTACTTCCAACTTCTTTATTTCCTAAGCAATAAATTATTGCCGCTCCAAGGCTTGCTTCCTAACTTTCTGCTTGACGGGCCCTACATAAGGACTGACATCAAGATGGTGCTCAATTACCTTCGTGGGAACACCGGGGATATCAGATGGTTGCCATGCAAACACATCGACATTCGCCCACAGGAAGGCAATGAGCACGCTTTCCTATTTGTCGTTGAGGGTGGAACTTATGGTGAAAGTTCCTCCCATACCATCCTCCTTGGCGGGCACCTTCTTAGTCTCTGGTGGAGCTGCCTTGGATTTCTTTCTCTTGCCGGTGGAGCTCTCTGGTACATCCTCAACAACAGCGCAACACTCTGAGGAGGTGCGTTTGCCGGAGTGTGTGCAAGAGGTCTTCTTGTCGGTCTTCTCCCCCCGGGAGCTTCAGCGACAGGAGCAGGTGCCTTGGCGGCAAGCGCTGCAACTGCCTCCCGGTTAGGCTGGTTGGTGCAGATAAGTGCATCCTTCCTGTCAGAGTTGATGGTGATGACACTCATCGACCCGGTCATCTTCAATGTATTATACGCGTAGTGCGATGTCGCCATGAACTTGGCCAGCGCTCGACGACCAAGGATCCCATTATATGGAAATGGAAAGTTGGCGACATCTAAGACAATCTTCTCCGTTCTGTAGTTCTGGTCACTACCAAATGTTACTGGTAGCGTAATATTTCCCTTCGGCTGGCTCCTCCGTGGATTAATCCCCTGAAACGTGCACGTTTCTTTGAGATCCTCATCAGGAATTTGCAACCTTTTGTTCACATATGGTGAGATTAAGTTCAAAGTGCCCCCACCATCAACTAATATTTTTGTCACTTTGAGGTTGTGTATCGTTGGCGAAACCAACAATGGCTGACACCTCACCACAGTTGTGTGATCAAGGTGATCCTCAGCATAAAAAATGATAGGAGTATTGGACCATTTCAATGGTTTCCGGGCATCGACAAATGGCTCTAATGCATTAACTTCGCGCGCCCACTATTTAAGCCGGCGGTGGGAAGAATGCAACGAGGCGCCCCATCAATGCACATGATCTCTCTAGTCTTTTGGAATTCGTGATCATTGGACTCGTTGTTCTCCTGGCTGTCATCGTCCTTATCCCCCTCTTCCTTGTCGCAGCCTCGGGCGGGCGTCTCTTTCTGTTGCTTGACCATGCAGCGGTGACCCCTTCGGCCACCGCGTTTCTTTCCGGATCCCTCCGTACCATCCTGGGCCTTCTCCTTATCTTGCTTTTCATACTCATCTATATGCCTCTCGGCAAGCTGCTCAACTTGCCGGCAGTTTTGGAGATCGTGGCCCTTGGTGCTATGGATCTTGCAATACTGTTTGTCGGAGCCCTCCGGCTTGTTGGCAGTCGCCAAGGCCTGACAGGGGCGCACCGGGCAACGTCCTTGCCGGGGCGTCAACCCTAGCCTTCTTAGCGGTGTCGAGGTTGCCGGATCCCTCGACAGCAAACACAGCCTTGCCCTTGAGTTTCCTATCATGTCGTCGGCCTTTCTTTGTCGGGGCGTCGACGTCTTTGTCTTCATAATTGATTTCTGCACCGACATCTTTTTTTTGAGTGTAAGACAGTAGCAAAGGCTCCTACTGCATGTATATATAAACACGCAGACAATATTACATGTACATGGGGTGTGGTGGGCGAGTGGTGAGGGTGGAGGGGGTGGGGGGAAGGGTTTACAACCCTAGGGAGGGATCAACAAAGATGCAACAATGTCATCCACTAGCTCAGCCTTGCTAGCTCGCATCCTAGATCTAAGGTTGGAGAAGTCCCCTACAAACCTACGTCTCCAAGAGTCCAAGGAAGGTGTCACATTCTCAAAGCATTTGTTGTTTCTTTCTTTCCACAGATTCCAAGCTACTACTAGGAAGATCTCCATGAACATCTTACGGGGATGCGCCGTCTTCTGATGTTGCAACACCAACAGTCTGTGATCGCGGGTAGTCCACTTAATCCCCAACAACTCCCAACAACGTTGGCTAAATCCGCATCCAAAGAAGAGATGCTCAAGCGTCTCCTCCACATGATGACCACACAGCAGACAGTCCAGCGTGGATCCTATGTTATAGTGTCTTCTTTTGAGCATATTCCTCGTGTTAAGCCTATCCATCAACAAGAACCAACCAAACACCTTTATCTTCGGTACGCATTTTGACTTCCACAGCCAGCCGAAAGCTGCATGAGCAACGACCCCCTTGAAGCAGAATCTACGATATTCCGACGTCTTGAAGGCGTCGGCTCCCCAGACGCATTTCCACCTATCTCCATTAGGGCTGAGCACAACCTCGCGTATTTCCTCCTGCAGCAGTCTGACTTCATCGTGAGCTTGCACTGAAAGCAGTAGCGAAAATATATCCCGTAGCGATTGCGTGTTCAAGAAGGTTTGGACTGAGGCATCTTCAGAGCTAGCGAAAGAGAACGCCCTGGGGAATTTGTCTTCATATATGGCATTGTTCCAATTATCTTTCCAAAACGAGCTGACTGCTATCCAATCTTTAATTCTGGGTCTAGATCTAGATCACCATGCCTTTGACAGATGGGTATGGCGCAAGGATGCTAAGGGTTATACACCCAAGGCTTACTATGCTCATGTTCATAGCAGTATTGTGCCTAACCCTCTGCTTAACTGGATATGGAAAAGTTGTTGTACCATGAAAGTTAAGATGTTTGCCTGGATGCTCATTATGGACAGGCTGAACACACAGGACATGCTGGAACGGCGTCACTGGAAAGTTTCTGATACTAATCTTTGTGTGTTATGTCATGCCCGAGTCAAGGAAGACAGAGATCATTTATTTTTCACATGTCTGTTCAGTATCAGGGTTTGGAACTACTTACAGATCAGTTGGCAGGGGTCTTCTATGTGGACGGCTACTGCTGCAGCTCGAAAGAACTTCCCCCATCCGTTCTTTGCTCAGGTGGTTTTCACTGCCTGTTGGAATATCTGGACCACCAGAAATGCAAAAGTTTTCAACCAGGCACAGCCGAAGTTCAGGAAATGGAGAGCTGGATTTATCCATGATATTTCTTTATTAGCTCATAGAATTAAGGCTAGTTTCAGGGATGATCTCCTTAAGTGGATTTCCTTTTTGCCTCCTTGAGGTGTGCATCTCCCTGTTCCCCCCCCCCCCTCTCTCTGTACATTCCATACCACCTCTTGTAGATACAGTTTCCTTAGTTGCAATACAGAAAATGGTTGTGGGGGTTTTTCCCTACAGTAGCCGGTCAAAAAAAAATGTGGACTGGCCATTGTTAACCTGCACCCTGGTCACTCCCCTAAGTATTGGCATGAGTTTAATCAGCTCCTGCCACCAGAAAGATCCGCACTGCCCCCGTACGTGCGACACCACATCAGTATAGTGTGTGTTCCAGATCAGTGAGACCCAGGGGACATCATGTCGGTTATAGAACTTGTGTATCATTTTTAGAAGCATGGCATCATTTTGCAGCCTGAGGCTGAGAACCCCTAGCCCACCATTGTCCTTGGGTTTGCGCACTGCATCCCAGGCTGCAAGCGCATTACTTTTAAACCCATTTATCGTCTTCTTCCTCCACAGACACCTCCTCCGAATCTTATCGATTTGTTCCATGATCGTCGGTGGGATTCGAAGAGTCCCCATCGAGAAAACGAGCAGTGATGTGATGAGGGAGTTCATCAAAGCTAACTTGCCCGCGTACGACATCATTGACATGGCTGTCATGATCTTCCTCTCTGCCTTACAAACCATCGGAGTCATGTCTAAAAACCGTGGGTTTGGATGTGCCCAGCGGTACCCTAAGTACGTAAATGACATGGTAGCCCTCGCGCACCCAAAAATCGTCGTGATGATGTCGCTTTCGTCCGGAGACAAGTTGATGGTAACTAGTGTCGACTTTTGGTAATTGATCTTCAGTCCGATGGTCGCAGCATAGTCATCAAGTATACCCTTCATCTTAGCAGCTTGGATAGGGCAAGCTGGCATCACAATGATCGTGTCATCGGTATACTGTATCACCGGGAAATCATGAGAGCCTCTAGGATCAATGGGATGCGTAAGGTCCCCGTCGACCAGCGCTTCGTTGATATCAGTTTGGAGGAGGTCCGCAGCCAGAACAAATATCAGTGGGGAGAGGGGGTCTCCTTGTCTGACTCCACATCTACATGGGAACTGCCGTCCAGGGATTCCATTCAACAGTACCGATGATTTCCCTGAGGAGAAAATGCATTTGATCCAACTAATCCATCTCGAGTTAAAGCCCATATGTTGCATGATTTCGATCATTGCCGAGTGTTCAACCGTGTCAAACGCTTTGGCGAAGTCAAGCTTAAGGAGCACTATCTTCTTCCGAGACACTTGGCATTGGTGAATGTATTCAAATGCCCACGCCAGACATTCGTGAATCGATCTACCCCGGAGGAAACCATATTGGTTTCGGTGCACAATCCGCAGGATGATTTTCTGAAGCCTTTGGGCGAGGATGTTAGTAATCATCTTAAGGCAACAATTAAGCAGCGTGATCGGTCGATAATCATTTACTGTCTCAGGCGAGGTCGACTTTGGGATCAGTGTAATATAGCCATAGTTAAGGGATTCTAGGTTAAGTGAGCCCTTGTGGAATTCATTGCAGAGCCCATAGAAGTCATTTTTGATGATTGACCAGCAGGCTTTCAGAAACGCTCCATTAAACCCATCTGGTCCTGGTGCTCGATCCGCTAGCATCTGTTTGACAACTTCATCAATTTTCGCTCGTTCAAAAGGAGTGGTGAGTGCATCAAAGTCGATCCCTGTTCTCAACAGCGATGCGAGATTGAAGCGTATGTCAGGTGGTCTAGAAGTACCCATTCTCTCTCTGTATGTGTCAAATAGGACAGTCTCTTTGTCCTCGTGTTTCTCAACCACAGTGCCATCCGTAGTTTTAAGCGTAGTTACGCAATTGCGTCTATATCGCTCGGTCGCCATTGTTTGGAAGAACTTGGTATTCTCATCCCCGAATTTGATCCATCTAACCGTGCATCTTTTACTCCAGTAATCTTTCTGATATTGCAACAGTCTGATGATGTGTGTTTTGAGTATAGTCCTAAAGTTTTTCTCCGGAGTTGTGAGAGCTCTTTTGTCCTTGATCGCATCAATCTCCAGCAGGGCTTTGTTGGTGTTGTCAATGGCGATAGAGAGGCGGGAGATATTATTGCTCCAATGTTTCAAAGCTAATCTTACCGCCTTCCTTTTCTGACAGATGGCCGATGCCGCATTTCCATCTTTGCCGTATCCAATCGGTTTAGACCATGCTGAGGAGACCGTGTCCATGAAACGTGGGTGTGCAATCCAGTAAGTTTCAAACCGAAAACTTCTACTTCTAGGAATGTTCGTCTGTATTATAACGGAACAAGGGATATGATCCGAGACAGGCCATGCTAGAGGGTGCACCAGAGTGCTGGGGAACGACAGGGACCAGTTCAGACAGGTGAAAAACCAGTCCAGTTGTTCTAAGAGCGGGTCTTGTTGCATATTAGACCAGGTGTAGGTTCTGCCTTTGATTGGAAGTTCCGTAAGCGCTTGCTCACCGATGAACTCATTGAACGTGAACATGTCTTGCACATCGCCTCCAGACCGGTTGCGGTTCGCTGAGTCTCTCATATAGTTGAAATCCCCAAGTAGTAACGAGTCTTCTGATGTCGGGATGTTTAGGTCAAATAGCCAGTTTGTAAATAGAGCTCTTTGTTCTCCCTGACATGGACCATAAATATTCAGTAGCTTTCATTGATGAGTTGATTGCTTTGATTTAAACTGAATTCCAAGAGCATAGTCTTCCTATACGAACGTATCTCCTGTGAATACACTACTATTCCAGATTGTGACAAGACCTCCCGAGGCTTCCCTAGACGGGATATAAGCAAATCTATCAAAGCGTTTAGGGCACAAAGATTTCAGAGTAGCATCATCAAACATTTGCATATTAGTTTCTTGTAAACAGATAACCGAGCATCCACTGCACCGGCATCTTCACTGGGGAGCCTCCTCCCTTCTTCAACCCGAGCACATTTATCAGCTAGAGCATAGAGCTCGGCAACATTCCTGACTTTATTCTTCGCCAGCGCTTCGCGCATCTTGCGATTGCGCACGTTCTGATGGAATGCGCTGATAACAGTGGCATGATGAACGTCTGGGATGTTGTGGTGTATACGGCTGAATCTCTGTACGTACTTGTGCAAGGTCTCGCCCTCTTTCTGGGGGATGAGATGCAAATCACTTTCTTGGCCAGGAGCTCGGTGGCCACCGGTAAAGGTTCCAACGAAATCATGGCACATATCTGCCCAAGAAGAAATGTAATTTTTCGGCACATGCATCAACCACGACCTAACGTTGGGCTTAAGCACCAACGGGAAGTAGTTGTCGAGTATCTTGTCGTCGCGAGCCCCGGCAGCCCGCACCACGAAGGTGTAGATGCTCATGAACTCCGACGGGTGAGTCTTGCCGTCATATTTCTCCGGGACCTCCGGTTTGAACATTCGGGAACTGAGCCACTGGACTCACCACAGCTCACGAGTAAAGGTTGGACAACCCACCTCATAAGGTAGGTCGCTAGGATACCCTGGCGCAGGCTCATCGATAGTAGGCCCTGCGCGTCTATCAGATTGATGGCGCGCTTCCCGTCGCCTCTCAATGGTGGCCCGGGCGTCTTCTTTGCATCGTTCTTGAAGAACTTGACGCTGATCACGACGGGTCCGTGGGTCAGATGACGCCGTCGAATCGTCGGAGACGTCGATCCGCCAGATCGGTGACCGCTGCCGCCACCGTGAAGGAGAGTGTATCGTGGTCGTGCCGCCTGCAACCTTCTCGCCATTATTGCGTGCTGGCTTGATGGACTGCCGTTTCGAAGGCTCCGCCTGCCGCGGCCCAGCGCCATTAGCGAGGCCGATGAGGCTCGGAATGGTAGCTCTCCATTCTTCGAGCTTCTCTGCCGCAGGAGGAAAGTCCAGGAGCAACTGTGCTCGTGCCAACACTTCCGGTGGTGTAGGCGGCGACGAGAGGTGTGAGGAACGTGAGGTGCTCTTACTCCTAATCGTGTTAGAACGAGCTCCAGCATGGTCCCGTGATCGCACACCGCTTCCACCAGCTTCTTGACGTGCGTGCTGGCTCTGCGCATCTCGAGAGCGATGCTCAGGAGTCTTTCCTCAGGGATTCTTGGAACTGCCGACGTCGTGGTGCCGCTCATCGCATGCAGACTCTGAAGGCCGTGATGTATGCGCCGACGTGGGTGCCTTAGAAGGCGCCTTGGAGTTCGCCACGCCTCCTGTAGGCAACGCAACTCCGTCCTTAGACCCAACGACGCGCGGGTTGTTGTTGTGGCTGTGAACGACGCCGCTCGCTTGGCTTTGATCAGGAGAATGTCGTGGAGGCTCAAGACCTCCGCCTCCTCCGCCCACATCCAAACCGTCGCCCGTGTGTGTAGTCACAGGCATACCGGACGCGGGTGGATCACCCGCCGTTGCACCCCTCTTCTTGGGAGCCATGTCGATGAAGATGATGAAGAAACTAACGCGCTGATTGCTAGATCAGGTTGACGCAACCTCTTCCCCCTACCTGGCGCGCCAAAGATGTCGGGGTACGACACCTATGGGATCGCGTGGATCCCTTTACGGTTCGTCAGGGAGAGAGGGGTGCACCAAGAGCAGAACCAACGATTAACGCGAGTGGATTTTACCCAGGTTCGGACTGCTGAGAAGCGTAAAACCCTACTCCTGCTTTAGGTGTATTCAATGTTCTTGGGCTCTGGCTCCAGGAGCGCTATGTGGTACATAACAACTACGCATCTCAAATGATCCAGAAGCCCCCTTCTGCGAGTCTAACCCCTTCTAAGAGCCTGACCTCTTCCGAGAGTCTAAAACCCTAGCTAGAATCCAAACCCCCCTCTGTAGCTACGCCTTGGGCCTCCTTTTATACGTCGAAGGGTTCACCAACAATGGCGAACAGGGCAGACACGGGATGCACAGTTTACAGTGTTTACCGACATCTCAAGACAAACGCAGTTAATGCTCTGCGAGGCGTCCTTGACCTTCCGCAGGGCAGGAATCCGTCCCATCGGCACTGCTTAACCCCCTCCATTGCTAGTGCCTTGACACGTATCCAGGATGAATGACAACTGGTTGCTGTGCTGGAGTGGTGGCATGTTGGTGGGATCTTGCCGCGTGCACGTCTTTACCGGGATCCCCCGGCAGGCCTTGCCACATGCATGTTGGTGGGATCTTTGTGTCTTCTGGTTGTTGACTTGAACGTTTTCTTGACATCTTCTTATTTGCCTTTAGCTATCCCCGGCAGGCCTTGCCGCTGGCGTGGCTACATCTGCCCGTACACAAGTATGGGGTACTAAAGACCCAAACTTTAGTACACCGACAACCATCGTGCAAGAAGCCTCCCGGGAGCCTAGACAGATACATGCAATGCCAATAACACCCCCAACATGATATGCCAAAATCCACACTGATGGAGGTGTGCTAAGGAATCGAGATGACTCTTGTGGTGGAGTGTGCCGCGACGATGCGGGGAACTACCTCGGTAGTTCCGCTCTTGTTATCGATGGCGAGACCGACCCAACGACGCTTGAAGTTATCGCTCAGAGAGAGAGGCTCTCGCCCTTGCGGAGGATCTTCTTCATGATTTTATCATTTCGTCGGATTGCAAGCAAGTGGTGAATGACATATGAAGGGGCAATTAGGGGCGATATTGCTTCATTATCGTAGAAATTAACTTCGAGCAATTAGTTTCCGTTGTAATTTTATCTTTGAAGAACGAGCCGTTAGCGGCAAAATTCATAGTTAGTTTAGCTAAGTACTCTTTTAATCCTGGTTTGGGGCGCCATGTTTGGATGGCCAACCCGCATCATCCGAACCCATGTGAATTATCATTAATAAAGCTTAGTTTTTTCAAAGATCTCCCAAGGGCCAAGGCGAGGAGCCAACAAACGCAAGGCCACCGCCGCCGTAGTCGCCGTTCTGCGATCGGGTCCGCCGCAGTCGCCGTTCTGCGATCGGGTCCACCGCCGCCACCCCGAGAGATGACGAAGGCGTTTTACGCGGTGGGGCTTTGGATCCGGGAGACCGGTCAGGCCCTCGACCGCCTCGGCTGTCGCCTCCAGGGGAACTACTTCTTCCACGAGCAGAGTAAGCATAAACACCTTCCCTCGCCCCTAATAATCCTCCCTTTCGCCCCTCCCTCGTCAAGTTTTGCAGATACCCCGGGATTTGGTCTTCTCTGGCGGTCCCAAATGAGCGAGCATTTTGGGATTGCCGCCTAGGGTTAGGGACTGTTCAGGAAATATTACGGTCATGTGTGCCCCATTAGGTTGGGGTTGCCCTAGGTTTCCGCATTCTTAGGTCATCTGCATTCGTCGTTAATTCACACACTAATATTCGAATTCAAATCGACGTGTCTTTCTACATGAGTTGCTCAGTTCACAGGGTGCTAAAATTAAGGAGATGGACTGTTTTACGAAATATAGATCACTCTTTGGTAGAACTTACCTCTTACCCAATGATTTATACTAATTGCATATTAACTGAAAGTCCTGAATGTAAATTGCTATCCGCAACATATATTATCTCTAGGTATTTGCGGTGATATTGGGATGCTATCCGAATAGCTGTAGTTCTGTTAACATTCTTGAGCTCTGTTCTGCCCCTTTTATCGTTCTAGGCCTTCTTATTTGCCGGGTGAGCTGAAAGTCAAGGAATTTCTGTCCAAGATGGGGGTTGTGGTTGGAGTTTAATGATGTTTTTGATAATTTTTTTTGTTTCAAATATATATCTCTATTGGTAAGATTCACCTTTATCTTTATGGATAGTCAGCCATGTTTTTTTTTGAAAGTTCACCGGGGGAGGAGGGGGTCCCCTCATCCACCTTAATTTTTATTGCCTAAAAGCCTCGCGGCTCCATACGAGATAGGTTCAAGTGAATCAGTACACAAGGGAAAACAAGAGAAGAGATACAACCCAAAACACACACACACACACACACACACACACACATCCAGCAGAACTACCGGAAGACCCCGCCGAGGAAGAAGGCCATTTTATGATCCGAAGCTGGATGCACCACCACCACCGACCGCCATCACAAATCTCATCAGCACAACCCGCAAGGAGAAGGACCACAACTCACATCTTCATCTCACCAAGCAAGGAGAAGAGCCTTGAACGTTGTCCGTCTGGTTGCCACCCAACAACACCCCGCTGAGATAGAGGTGCCATATGGGAACGAGGTGATCCATTGAGTAGGATAACGACCTCGCTAACCCGGCTTCGGATGAAAATCGGAACCAATCCAACGATGGTTGAGCCAAGATCTCACAGATAGAGCACCACCTCCTCGTCCACAAAGCACACACCACCATCGACCCCAAGCTGGCCGCACCACCACCACCGTCAAACCCGCAGCGAGCAGCCACCACCGAGACCAACCGGGCGAACCCAGATGATGCCTTCAAGAAGGATACGACGCAAAATGCGACGCCATCGTTCGTTCCAGGCAGACTTGGAACACGGCTTTCCCCTGGATTTTGAAGGGTAAGCCACCATGACAACACCGCCTTCATGGAGGTTAGCGGCGCCCAAAGGTGTCTCCGTCGCCGGCCCTGGCAGGAGCAGGCCTTTCGCCCAAGTGAGCAGACCACCTCCAACAAGCATCGACTGATACCGGAGCACTGCTCCTTGCACCACCACAGAGAAGGGCCGCTGCAGCCCTGCCGCTACACATGACCAGATCCGAACCACCACAGTCCAGATTTGGCAGGAACCAACCTGCCCCGACCACTCCACACTGGATCCAAGCCAAGCCGAAGTTGGCCAGCACGTCGCCCATGCCAGCGACGTCAGAAGGCAACACCACAAGCCGAAGCGAACAGCAGCGCCGCGAGGAAGGGCGAGCATGACACCCCCAGGCCTCACTGAGCACCCCTGTCGGGGCAAGTTGCACTCGATCACCTATGGGGCCATTGGCCCCGTTGTGGTTCGGCGGGGAGATTGCGTTGTACAAAGAGCAGACTCTACGAGGCAGCACGATGATGAGACTCGAGAAGTTTACCCAGGTTCGGGCCGCTGAGAAGCGTAAAACCCTACTCCTGCTTTGGTGGATTGATTCGGGGAAGACGGAGCTCGCACCGTATTCTCCCCCGACAAGGGTTGCCGTGGAGAGCTACTATGTGCGTACAAATGTTCTAGGGTCCGAAGGTTGCCAGGCAAACACATCGACATTCGCCCGCGAAAGGCAATGAGCGCGCTTTCCTATTTGTCGTTAAGGGTGGCACTGATGGTAAACGTACCGTCAGAGCCATCCTCCCTTGCTGGGACTTTCTTTGTCGCAGGGTAGGAGTCCTTGGATTTCCTGCTAGCGGAACTCTCCGGAAGGTCATCGACAGGCGCAACGCACTCCATGAAGGTGCGCTTCCCGGAGTCCTTCCCGGAGGCTTCTTTTCTTTCTTTAGGCTTCTAGCAGGAGCGGGTCCTTCTGCGGCCTCAGCTGCTACTGCATCTCGATACATCTGGTCGACGCAAATAACTACATCTTTCTTGTCAGACAGGATGGAGATTACTCCCATGGGACCTGGCATCTTCAAAACGTTGTAAGCATAGTGGGATACTGCCATGAATTTTGCCAAGGCTGGGCGATCAAGAGTTCCATTGTACTGCATGGAGAGTTCGACCACGTCAAATACGACCTTCTCGGTTCGGTAGTTGAACTCTCCGCCAAACGTAACAGGCAAAGTGATCTTCCCCTTGTGCTGCCTCTGCCGGGGTTAATTCCTTGGAAAGAACCCATAGGCTTGAGCTCGTCATCAGGGATTTGCAATCTCTTAACCACCTCGGAGGAAATCAGGTTCAACCCTGCCTGCCGTCAACTAATATCTTACTAACTTTGAGGTTGCGGACTGTCGGAGGAACCAACAGCGCCAGACACCCGACCATAGTAATGCAATCAGGGTGATCCTCTCCATCGAAGATGATAGGCGTGCGGGACCATTCGAGTGGTCTTCAAGACTCTGCGGCTGGTTCCATGGCGTTAACTTCGCGTGCCCACTGTTTGAGTTGGCGGCGAGAGGAGTGCAAGGATGCACCCTCGTCAACACACATGGTATCGGTTGCCCTCTGAAATTCTTTATCACTGGAATCCTCTCCATCGTCTTCATCATCACTCATGTTATCTTCTTTCTTCTCACGACCTCTGGCAGGCTTTTCCTTTTGCTGCGAGGCCTTGCCGCGGCGGCCTCTTCTTCCACCGCGGCCCTTCCCGGTAGCACCATCTTGGCCCTTCTCCTTGTCGCGCTTCTCGTACTCTGCTTCTTGCTTTTCAGCAAGCTGCTCAACTTGGTGGCATTCTTGAAGATCATGGCCCTTGGTGCGATGGATCATGCAATATAGCCCATCGGATTTTCCAGTTTTCTCTGTCGCTGCGGCCTTCCGGCAATCAGCGCACAAGGCAGCTCCCTTGCCGGGGGTCCTGGCTTTTACCTTCTTGCCGGCGCTAAGATCACCAGAGCTTTCGACAGCCAGTACCGCCTTCCCCTTGCGCTTCTTGTTGCGGTTTCGGTTCCTCCCCTTTGGTCCAGGGGTATCGTCGTCGTCATCAGAGTCGACTTCGACACCCGCTCCTCTCCGGGGAGTCGCCTTCCTTCTTCGGCTCGAGCACACTTGTTCGCCAACGTGTATAGCTGTTGACGGTCTTGGGGAGTTTGACATTCATCTTGGCCCGCATCCTCCTGTTGCGTACGTTCGAATAGAACGCGGCAATCACGGCTGCGGGGTGTATCTCAGGAATGTTGCGGTGCACTCTACTGAACCTCTGGATGTACTTCTGGGCTGTCCCGGCTCCTGGTGGCCACCCGTGAAGGCGCCAACAAACTTGTTGCACAAGTCAGCCCATGACGAAATGGAATTCTCCGGCAGGTGTATCCACGATCTCACATTTGGCTTGAGTGCCAAAGGGAAATAGTTGGCAGGCACCTTCTCATCTCTTCCTCCGGCAGCTTGGACGACTATCGTGTAGATGCCCAGGAATTTACCGGGTTGAGCTTTCCGTCATACTTCTCCATTAGTTCAGGCTTGAAAGCTCGGCTCGACGGCCAGCGGACCTGTCGTAGCTCGCGAGTGAAGGCAGGACACCCGACCTCGTAAGGTAGGTATCCGCCAGCACAGGACGCGGGGTCGCCAGTGTCTATGCCGTCGCGTCTGTCAAATTGACGGTGTGCTTCCCGGTGTCGTTCAAAGGTGATACGTGTGTCCTCCTTTCGCCGGTCTTCCAGGACATGCCGCTGGCCTCGCTGGTCGCGTGACCTCGTCGGGCCCGTCAGTGCGCGGAGCTTGTTGCGGCTGCCGTTGTGTTTGCTATCGAGGAGGGGACTGCACCGTTGGTGTGGCCCCCTCAAAACACCGTCAGTCCCGACCGCCGTCGTTGTCCGTGGACGAAGGGACGGTCCTGCATGTTCCGATTTGCTGGCTTCGGCGAAGCCAATCAAACTCTGGATGGTGGCCATCCACTCGTCCATTTTGTCAGCCGCTGGTGGATAACTTAACAGCAGCTGAGCCCACGCCATTGCCTCCGTGGCTGTGTCCGACATGGGCAGAGAGGCGGACCGTGACGTTGCTCGATCGTCACGCCCTTGTCGTCGTGCACCGTTCGCCGTGGCGGTCTGAAGTGGGGGAGGTTGAGCTCGTGGATCCACGGCTCCGCCCAGCACTCAATCTTGCTTTGGACGAGGCACGCGCCTAGCAGCCGCGTCCGTGATAGGCGCAGCCGGTGGATCGCGGCTTGCTTTGGATTGGACGCCGCTGTTGCGACTGCGACCACTAATGCGGCAGAAGGGTAGAGTCTGGATGTCCGTTCCGTCCGCAGCACCAGGGCCAAGCTCGCCAGGACATCGTTGCTGCTCGCCTCCGACGCTCTTTGTTCAGGCTTCGGCCGCGGGGGACACGACAGTGGCGCCTCTTGCGCCGATCGCGGCGCCCGCATCGCCTGACGCCGCCGCGGCGACTGCCGCAGCTGCAAGCGTCGTGGCCTTTGAAGTAAAAGGGATGGGCGGCTGCGCCGGTCTTCTTCTTGGGAGCCATGAGTAAAAAGCACAACGACGAAGATCAGCACGCTGCTCGTAATCTCAGGTTTGCGCGAACGATTCCCCATACCTGGCGCGCCAAAGTTGTCGGGGCAAGTTGCACTCGATCACCTATGGGGCCATTGGCCCCTTTGTGGTTTGGCGGGGAGATCACGTTGCACAAAGAGCAGAAACTACGAGGCAACACGATGATGAGACTCGAGACGTTTACCCAGGTTCGGGCCGCTGAGAAGCGTAAAACCCTACTCCTGCTTTTTGGTGGATTGATTCGGGGAAGACGGAGCTCGCACAGTGTTCTCCATCGGCAAGGGTTGCCGTGGAGAGCTACTATATGCGTACAAATGTTCTAGGGTCCGAAGGTTGCCAGGCAAACACATCGACATTCGCCCGCAGAAAGGCAATGAGCGCGCTTTTCTATTTGTCGTTAAGGGTGGCACTGATGGTAAACGTACCGTCAGAGCTATCCTCCCTTGCCGGGACTTTCTTTGTCGCAGGGTAGGAGACCTTGGATTTCCTGCTAGTGGAACTCTCTGGAAGGTCATCGACAGGCGCAACGCACTCCACGGAGGCGCGCTTCCCGGAGTCCTTGACGGTGTTCCTGCTAGGCTTCTTTTCCTTCTTTAGGCTTTTGGCAGGAGCGGGTCCTTCTGCGGCCTCAGCTGCTACTGCATCTCGCTACATCTGGTCTACGCAAATAACTGCATCTTTCTTGTCAGACGGGATGTAGATTACTCCCATGGGACGTGGCATCTTCATAACGTTGTAAGCATCGTGGGATGCTGCCATGAATTTTGTCGAGGCTGGGCTACCAAGAGTTCCATTTTGCCACAGGGAGAGTTCGACCACGTCAAATACGACCTTCTCGGTCCGGTAGTTGAACTCTCCGCCAAACGTAACAGGCAAAGTTATCTTCCCCTTGGGCCGACCTCTGCCGGGGTTAATTCCTTGGAAAGAACCCATAGGCTTGAGCTCGTCATCAGGGATTTGCAATCTCTTAATCACCTCGGAGGAAATCAGGTTCAACCCTGCCTGCCGTCAACTAATATCTTACTAACTTTGAGGTTGCGGACTGTCGGAGGAACCAACAGCGCCAGACACCCGACCATAGTAATGCAATCAGGGTGATCCTCTCCATCGAAGATGATAGGCGTGCGGGACCATTCGAGTGGTCTTCAAGACTCTGCGGCTGGTTCCATGGCGTTAACTTCGCGTGCCCACTGTTTGAGTTGGCGGCGAGAGGAGTGCAAGGATGCACCCTCGTCAACACACATGGTATCGGTTGCCCTCTGAAATTCTTTATCACTGGAATCCTCTCCATCGTCTTCATCATCACTCATGTTATCTTCTTCTCACGGCCTCTGGCAGACTTTTCCTTTTGCTGCGAGGCCTTGCCGCGGCGGCCTCTTCTTCCACCGCGGCCCTTCCCGGTAGCACCATCTTGGCCCTTCTCCTTGTCGCGCTTCTCGTACTCTGCTTCTTGCTTTTCAGCAAGCTGCTCAACTTGGTGGCATTCTTGAAGATCATGGCCCTTGGTGCGATGGATCTTGCAATATGGTCCATCGGATTTTCCAGTTTTCTCTGTCGCCGTGGCCTCCCGGCAATCAGCGCACCAGGCAGCTCCCTTGCCGGGGGTCACGGCTTTCGCCTTCTTGCCGGCGCTAAGATCACCAGAGCTTTCGACGGCCAGTACCGCCTTCCCCTTGCGCTTCTTGTTGCGGTTTCGGTTCCTCCCCTTTGGTCCAGGGGTATCGTCTTCGTCATCAGAGTCGACTTCGACACCCGCTCCTCTCCGGGGAGTCGCCTTCCTTCTTCGGCTCGAGCACACTTGTCCGCCAACGTGTATAGCTGTTGACGGTCTTGGGGAGTTTGACATTCATCTTGGCCCGCATCCTCCTGTTGCGTACGTTCGAATAGAACGCGGCAATCACGGCTGCGGGGTGTATCTCAGGAATGTTGCGGTGCACTCTACTGAACCTCTGGATGTACTTCTGGGCTGTCCCGGCTCCTGGTGGCCACCCGTGAAGGCGCCAACAAACTTGTTGCACAAGTCAGCCCATGACGAAATGGAATTCTCCGGCAGGTGTATCCACGATCTCACATTTGGCTTGAGTGCCAAAGGGAAATAGTTGGCAAGCACCTTCTCATCTCTTCCTCCGGCAGCTTGGACGACTATCGTGTAGATGCCCAGGAATTTACCGGGTTGAGCTTTCCGTCATACTTCTCCATTAGTTCAGGCTTGAAAGCTCGGCTCCACGGCCAGCGGACCTGTTGTAGCTCGCGAGTGAAGGCAGGACACCCGACCTCGTAAGGTAGGTATCCGCCAGCATAGGGCGCGGGGTCGCCAGTGTCTATGCCGTCGCGTCTGTCAAATTGACGGTGTGCTTCCCGGTGTCGTTCAAAGGTGATACGCGCGTCCTCCTTCCGCCGGTCTTCCAGGACATGCCGCTGGCCTCGCTGGTCGCGTGACCTCGTCGGGCCGTCAGTGCGCGGAGCTTGTTGCGGCTGCCGTTGTGTTTGCTATCGAGGAGGGGACTGCACCGTTGGTGTGGCCCCCTCAAAACGACCGTCAGTCCCGACCGCCGTCGTTGTCCGTGGACGAAGGGACGGTCCTGCATGTTCCGATTTGCTGGCTTCGGCGAAGCCAATCAAACTCTGGATGGTGGCCATCCACTCGTCCATTTTGTCAGCCGCTGGTGGATAACTTAACAACAGCTGAGCCCACGCCATTGCCTTCGTGGCTGTGTCCGACATGGGTAGAGAGGCGGACCGTGACGTTGCTCGATCGTCACGCCCTTGTCGTCGTGGCCTCCCGGCAATCAGCGCACCAGACAGCTCCCTTGCCGGGGGTCCCGGCTTTCGCCTTCTTGCCGGCGCTAAGATCACCAGAGCTTTCGACAACCAGTAATGCCTTTCCCTTGCGCTTCTTGTTGCGGTTTCGGTTCCTCCCTTCCGTCCAGGGGTATCGTCGTCGTCATCAGAGTCGACTTCGACACCCGCCTCCTCTCCGGGGAGTCGCCTTCCTTCTTCGGCTCGAGCACACTTGTCGGCCAACATGTATAGCTCGGTGACGGTCTTGGGGAGTTTGACATTCATCTTGGCCCACATCCTCCTGCTGCGCATGTTCGAATAGAACGCGGCAATCACGGCTGCGGGGTGTATCTCAGGAATGTTGCGGTGCACTCTACTGAACCTCTGGATATATTTCTGGGCTGTCCCGGCTCCTGGTGGCCACCCGTGAAGGCGCCAACAAACTTGTTGCACAAGTCAGCCCATGACGAAATGGAATTCTTCGCCAGGTGCATCGGTCACGATCTCACATTTGGCTTGAGTGCCAAAGGGAAATAGTTGGCAAGCACCTTCTCATCTCTTCCTCCGGCAGCTTGGACGACTATCGTGTAGATGCCCAGGAATTCTACCGGGTTGAGCTTTCCGTCATACTTCTCTGTTTGTTCAGGCTTGAAAGCTCGGCTCCACGGCCAGCGGACCTGTCGTTGCTCGCGAGTGAAGGCAGGACACCCGACCTCGTAAGGTAGGTATCCGCCAGCACAGGGCGCGGGGTTGCCAGTGTCTATGCCGTCGCGTCTGTCAAATTGACGGTGTGCGTCCCGGTGTCGTTCAATGGTGATACGCGCGTCCTCCTTCCGCCGGTCTTCCAGGACATGCCGCTGGCCTCGCTGGTCGCGTGACCTCGTCGGGCCCGTCAGTGCGCGGAGCTTGTTGCGGCTGCTCTTGTGTTTGCTATCGAGGAGGGGACTGCACCATTGGTGTGGCCCCCTCAAAACGACCGTCAGCCCCGACCGCCGTCGTTGTCCGTGGACGAAGGGACGGTCCTGCATGTTGGGATTTGCTGGCTTCGGCGAAGCCAATCAAACTCTGGATGGTGGCCATCCACTCGTCCATTTTGTCAGCCGCTGGTGGATAACTTAACAGCAGCTGAGCCCACGCCATTGCCTCCGTGGCTGTGTCCGACATGGGTAGAGAGGCGGACCGTGACGTTGCTCGATCGTCACGCCCTTGTCTTCATGGCCTCCCGGCAATCAGCGCACCAGACAGCTCCCTTGCCGGGGGTCCCGGCTTTCGCCTTCTTGCCGGCGCTAAGATCACCAGGGCTTTCGACAACCAGTAATGCCTTTCCCTTGCGCTTCTTGTTGCGGTTTCGGTTCCTCCCTTCCGTCCAGGGGTATCGTCGTCGTCATCAGAGTCGACTTCGACACCCGCCTCCTCTCCGGGGAGTCGCCTTCCTTCTTCGGCTCGAGCACACTTGTCGGCCAACATGTATAGCTCGGTGACGGTCTTGGGGAGTTTGACATTCATCTTGGCCCGCATCCTCCTGCTGCGCATGTTCGAATAGAACGCGGCAATCACGGCTGCGGGGTGTATCTCAGGAATGTTGCGGTGCACTCTACTGAACCTCTGGATATATTTCTGGGCTGTCCCGGCTCCTGGTGGCCACCCGTGAAGGCGCCAACAAACTTGTTGCACAAGTCAGCCCATGACGAAATGGAATTCTTCGCCAGGTGCATCGGTCACGATCTCACATTTGGCTTGAGTGCCAAAGGGAAATAGTTGGCAAGCACCTTCTCATCTCTTCCTCCGGCAGCTTGGACGACTATCGTGTAGATGCCCAGGAATTCTACCGGGTTGAGCTTTCCGTCATACTTCTCTGTTTGTTCAGGCTTGAAAGCTCGGCTCCACGGCCAGCGGACCTGTCGTTGCTCGCGAGTGAAGGCAGGACACCCGACCTCGTAAGGTAGGTATCCGCCAGCACAGGGCGCGGGGTTGCCAGTGTCTATGCCGTCGCGTCTGTCAAATTGACGGTGTGCGTCCCGGTGTCGTTCAATGGTGATACGCGCGTCCTCCTTCCGCCGGTCTTCCAGGACATGCCGCTGGCCTCGCTGGTCGCGTGACCTCGTCGGGCCCGTCAGTGCGCGGAGCTTGTTGCGGCTGCTCTTGTGTTTGCTATCGAGAAGGGGACTGCACCATTGGTGTGGCCCCCTCAAAACGACCGTCAGCCCCGACCGCCGTCGTTGTCCGTGGACGAAGGGACGGTCCTGCATGTTGGGATTTGCTGGCTTCGGCGAAGCCAATCAAACTCTGGATGGTGGCCATCCACTCGTCCATTTTGTCAGCTGCTGGTGGATAACTTAACAGCAGCTGAGCCCACGCCATTGCCTCCGTGGCTGTGTCCGACATGGGTAGAGAGGCGGACCGTGACGTTGCTCGATCGTCACGCCCTTGTCGTCGTGGCCTCCCGGCAATCAGCGCACCAGACAGCTCCCTTGCCGGGGGTCCCGGCTTTCGCCTTCTTGCCGGCGCTAAGATCACCAGAGCTTTCGACAACCAGTAATGCCTTTCCCTTGCGCTTCTTGTTGCGGTTTCGGTTCCTCCCTTCCGTCCAGGGGTATCGTCGTCGTCATCAGAGTCGACTTCGACACCCGCTTCCTCTCCGGGGAGTCGCCTTCCTTCTTCGGCTCGAGCACACTTGTCGGCCAACATGTATAGCTCGGTGACGGTCTTGGGGAGTTTGACATTCATCTTGGCCCGCATCCTCCTGTTGCGCATGTTCGAATAGAACGCGGCAATCACGGCTGCGGGGTGTATCTCAGGAATGTTGCGGTGCACTCTACTGAACCTCTGGATATATTTCTGGGCTGTCCCGGCTCCTGGTGGTCACCTGTGAAGGCGCCAACAAACTTGTTGCACAAGTCAGCCCATGACGAAATGGAATTCTTCGCCAGGTGCATCGGTCACGATCTCACATTTGGCTTGAGTGCCAACGGGAAATAGTTGGCGAGCGCTTTCTCATCTCTTACTCCGGCAGCTTGGACGGCTATCGTGTAGATGCCCAGTAATTCTACCGGGTTGAGCTTTCTGTCATACTTCTCTGTTTGTTCAGGCTTGAAAGCTCGGCTCGACGGCCAGCGGACGTGTTGCAGCTCGCGAGTGAAGGCAGGACACCCGACCTCGTAAGGTAGGTATCGGCCAGCACTGGGCGCGGGGTTGCCAGCATCTATGCCGTCGCGCTTGTCAGATTGACAGTGTGCTTCCCGACGTTGTTCAATGGTGATACGCGCGCCCTTCTTCCGTCGATCTTCCCGGACACGCCGCTGGTCTCGCTGGTCGCGTGGCGTCGTCGGGCCCGTCAGTGCGCGGAGCTTGTTGCGGCTGCCCTTGTGTTTGCTGTCGAGGAGGGGATTGCTTCGTTGGTGTGGCCCCCTCAACACGACCGTCAGTCCCGGCCGCCGTCGTCGTTCGTGGACGACGGGACGGTCCTGCCCGTGCACAAGTATGGGGTACTAAAGACCCAAACTTTAGTACACCGACAACCACCGTGCAACAAGCCTCCCGGGAGCCTAGACAGGTACATGCAATGCCAATAGCACCCCTAACAGGATATGCCAAAATCCACATTGATGGAGCTGTCCTAAGGAATCGAGGTGGTTCTTGTGGTGGAGTGTGCCGCGACGGTGCTGGGAACTACCTCGGCAGTTCTGCTATTGTTATCGATGGCGAGACCGACCCAGCGACGCTTGAAGTTATCGCTTGCAGAGAGGCTCTCGCCCTTGCGGAGGATCTTCTTCTTCATGATTTTATCATTTTGTCGGACTGCAAGCAAGTGGTGAACGACATGCGAAGGGGCAATCAGGGGCGATATTGCTTCATTATCGCAGAAATTAACTTCGAGCAATTAGTTTTTGTTGTAATTTTATCTTTGAAGGGCGAGCCATTAACGGCAAAATCCATAGTTTAGCTAAGTACTCTTTTAATCCTGGCTTGGGGTGCCATGTTTGGGTGGCCAATCCGCATGATCCGAACCCCATGTGGATTATCATCAATAAAGCTTAGTTTTTTCAAAAAAATAATAATAACTTGAGCGGCTGAAGAAGCGCCAACGCTCTCCACTGGCCCAGTCCCGAGTCTCTCCCCCAAGACCCCCCCTCAGCTCAGCTCCTCGAGATCTCCCAAGGGCCAAGGCGAGGAGCCAACAAACGCAAGGCCACCGCTGCCTCTGCGCCTCCGCAGTCGCCGTTCTGCGATCTCGTCCGCTGCCGCCGCCCTGAGAGATGGTGAAGGCGTTTTACGCGGTGGGGCTCTGGATCCGGGAGACCGGTCAGGCCCTCGACCGCCTCGGCTATTGCCTCCAGGGGAACTACTTCTTCCACGAGCAGAGTAAGCATAAACACCTTCCCTCGTCCGTAATAATCCTCCCTTTCGCCCCTCCCTCGTCAAGTTTTGCAGATACTTCGGGGATTTGGTCTTCTCTAGTGGTCCCAAATGAGCGAGCATTTCGGGATTGCCGCCTAGGGTTAGGGACTGTTCAGGAAATATTACGGTCATGTGTGCGCCATTAGGTTGGGGTTGCCCTAGGTTTCCGCATTCTTAGGTCATCTGCATTCATCGTTAATTCACACACTAATATGCGAATTTAAATCGACGTGTCTTTCTACGTGAGTTGCTCAGTTCACAGCGTGCTAAAATTAAGGAGGTGGACTGTTTTACGAAATATAGATCACTCTTTGGTAGAACTTACCTCACCCAATGATTTATACTAATTGCATATTAACTGGAAGTCCTGAATATAAATTGCTATCCGCAACATATATTATCGCTAGGTATTTGCGGTGATATTGGGATGCTATCCGGATAGCTGTAGTTCTGTTAACATTCTTGAGCTCTGTTCTGCCCCTTTATCGTTCTAGGCCTTCCTATTTGCCGGGTGAGCTGAAAGTCAAGGAATTTCTGTCCAAGATGCGGGTTGTGATTGGAATTTAATGATGTTTTTGATATTTTTTTTGTTTCAAATATATATCGCTATTGGAACCGTGACGTGACGTTGCTCGACTCCTGGTGGAACCAAGAGGAGCATCGTCACGCCCTTGTCGTCGTGCACCAGTCGTCGTGGCGGTCTGGCGTGGGTGAGGCTGAGCTCGTGGATCCGCGGCTCCGCCGAGCACTCCGTCTTGCTTTGGACGCGGCACGCGCCTAGCAGCCTCGCTCGTGACAGGCGTTGCCGGTGGATCGCGGCTTGTTTTGGATTGGCCGCCGCTGTTGCGATTGCGGCCACTGATGCGGTGGAAGGGTGGAGTCTGGATGTCCGTTCTGCCCGCAACACCAAGGCCAAGCTCGCCAGGACGTCGCTGCTGTGCTTCGTCTGCGGGGGACACGACGTTGGCGCCTCCTGCGGCGATCGCGGCGCCCGCATTTCGTGACGTCGCCGCGGCGCCGTTAGCAGTGTCCACAGCCGCAAGCGTCGTGGCCTTCGAAGTAGAAGGATGGGTGGCTGCGCCGGTCTTTTTCTTGGGAGCCATGAGGAAAAAAAACAACGACGAAGATCAGCGCGCTGCTCGTAATGTCAGGTTTGCGCGAACGATTCCCCCTACCTGGCGCGCCAAAGATGTCGGGGCAAGTTGCACTCGATCACCTATTGGTCATTGGCCCCATCGTGGTTCGGCGGGGAGATCGCGTTGCACAAAGAGCAGAAACTACGAGGCAACACGATGATGAGACTCGAGACGTTTACCCAGGTTCGGCCGTTGAGAAGTGTAAAACCCTACTCCTGCTTTGGCGGATTGATTCGGGGAAGACGGAGCTCGCACAGTGTTTTCCCCTAGCAAGGGTTGCCGTGGAGAGCTACTATGTGCGTACAAATCTTCTAGTGTCCGAATCCTCTGCTGGGTTGCCTTGGGCCTCCTTTTATAGCTCAAGGGGCGTCCACAGTGGCAAACAGACATGATTAGATAGCTAACAGTGCTATCGTACCTAACTCTGGCACTCAAGACAAAATGCCATAAATGCAACCTTAGGTGGCGTGCGGGGGTGCGTCCCCCGCAAACTCCTGCCACCGCTTAGCTGGCTGTTGCTTGGTGTCTTGACACGCCTCTGGACGGGTGTCAAGTGGTCGTAATCTATCTTCCGGCGCGTCGCCAGTGTCTAGCGAGGGCCACCTAGCCACTTGAGGGCCCTGACACCGCATCGACAAGCGACTAGCGTTGTGATGCGGTGGAGCGGTGGCCGATCGGCTCACGCCTGCCGGGGGATAGCTTGCCGGGTCTTCTGGAAGAGGAGTGCGCCCTGGTCCCCGGCAAGCCCCGGGGATGGCGTGTCTTGGGCCCGTCCTGGTCTTCTTGTGTAGGTCTTGCCGGCGTTTGGTTCCGGATACTTGCTTGGGTTGGTGGTTGCCTTCGAGGAGTTATGCTCTTAACGCCTGTGCATAAGTCAGGGGCACTGGGTACCCCATTACTAGTGCACCGACAACCCCCCTTGCTGGAGGCCTCCGAGCCGAATCCAGCAGCCATCCCGGACGCCCACCGGTCGCCAACGTAGCAGGGAAACACCGGGTCAGGGGAAGACCAGCAGGAGGAGAGCCATGAACGCATGCACCCCACCGTCCCCAACCACCACCAGCAGAGGCGACGCACGCCGGAGTTATGCCGCGCCGCCTGCCGCCACACAAAGCTCCCCCGGCTCGTGAGCGCTCTGCACAAGGAACGACGGCCTGCCGCCGCCGGATCCGCGTGGGCTTTGCCCGGCACGAGTTTTTTTTTTTTGGGGGGGGGGGGAGGAGGGAGTAGGTTGTGGGAGGTTCGGTCGGGGAGAGGGGGTCGCCGTCCTGGGGAGGACGACGCTGGCAAAACCTTGGGGAGTGCCCAGACGAATTGTTGGTCTGGCCGCAACGTTGCCGAACGTAGTGGTGGAGCTGCACGTGACGGCGACGTCGGCGGTTTTAGGGCGGATCCGGCGGAGCTGCGTGGCCGGCGGTGAGAGATGTTCTCGTGACCGGGAGGCTCACTGGTGTGCTCTTCGCAGCCTCTGTCAGCCATGGCTTTGAGGTTTTACATGATGTAAGCTAAATTTTTAAAAGTTCTAGAGCAGTTGATGATGGTTTCCTCCGATGAGTTGATGCTCACTAAGAGGCTCGAAGATAAATTTAATAGCTCCAGCTCTGTTATCATCATCATGGACCATTGTACTCCATTTATTGTTTGAGGTTTTACTCGCTCTGTTGCAAAATGTCGGGCGTGTTTTTATCGGTTTAAGACAAGACTTTGACCAATAGTTACTCCATAGGTATGCAATGTTATGTGATTTTTCTTGTACTCAAAATTCTTTTCTTATAATTTTGATTTTGTATAACACAACCACGTATTATAACATACGAATTGTTTGTCAAAGTCCCCTAGGTAGTTGGAGGTTCTGGTGCTGGAGCTTGCTTGTTACAGTTATCTCTTGTCGCGATTGACTATTGCCCCAACCAGGGATTACCATTTACATCTGTTTGGATTCAAATAGAAATAACACTGGTAGTTTGTTTTCAGAAGACTCTTCACCTCCTGAATCTACAATACTCTAGTAAGCAAGCAATTGTACCCTTAAATTATTAACTCTTTGAGTAAATTGCACAATAAACATAGCATCTAAGCTGTCCTTTCCCATAATAAAATACCTTTGGCAATCTAGTATTGGATCTGACTTGCTTACAGTCCCCACTCGCAGCCACCTCTCAAAATGCTGGCCGGCCGTGGTGGTATCTGATCTGTCTTGTGGAAGTAGTCTCCCTGTTGCATGGCAGACCCTAATATACGCTGTTCAATCTTAGTCTCTCAGGCTGTGCCAATCTCCCATGTCAACACTGTTGCCACCGTATCAGCCCAGAATCGTGCCTGTAGCTAGTTTTGTTCTGCTAGTAAGCCGTCCTATGCAGACAGTTTGTGTAGGTGTTGGCTGATTGCGGATGTATTTCTTAAGAGGTTATGTTTTCTACAAATGAGTTCGGTATACATGGTGAATTGTGCAAGTTGCTCCAGTACTGTAGCCCGCTGCTCCTGTGACACAAATATGACTGGACGCTTTTTGGTTCTGCACATTTCTTCCTAATTGATCTCATTATCATTGGATGTGCATATGTTACACTTTTTGGTTCTGCACATTTCTTCCTAATTGATCTCATTATCATTGGATGTGCGTATGTTGTGTCCACCCCTTGTATATCTGATGATGTTATTTTTGCTGTTTTGTGCTGGATTGTTTCTATATATTTGTAAGCTTCGTAATCCCATGTTAGCATTTTGATCACGCATCTACGCATGTCACATTTCAGTAAAAAAGGCATTGACATTTAAAGATCGGCTATCTTCTTTGAGCACTTAATCCCTGATCAAGCTCATGAATTTGTGTTTCCTCTTCATGTCACACTGTAGATGGGTAAAATTATCCATCTGTAAGTTTTTTCTTTATCTGCATATTACCTTTCTGTGGATGTGAAGTGGTAAATAACTCGGAGATATTTTTTGATCACCTGATCTTCTGTATCCTTATCTGCAGGATGCTGCTTATGTTCTGCACTGCATCAAATTATTATGGCCATGTTTTATGTTGACATGCATTATAATTGTTCGTGTTGTTGTGAGCAACTACACCTATAAAAGTGCTAACATGATTTTGTTTTGGACCTTTCTAGTTTCAAGGCATCGCACACTTATGAACATCTTTGACAAAGCCCCTCATGTTCACAAAGAGGCATTTGTCGCTCCAAGTGCATCCCTTATTGGTGATGTTGAAGTTGGGCCAGGGTCTTCAATTTGGTACGGATGCGTCTTACGAGGTTTGTGCTCAGTGTTCCAGTGAGCATCATTTTGATATTATTTGCTACATCAACGGGTGCTTCCAAACTGTGCCTGTATTCAGATTTGACTGTACCAAAATGTGTGCTAGTAATCACCCCCATCGTGTTGCGTTTCTTGTCCAATAGTCTTCTGGCTCTTATCTTATGCGATTTACTTTCTAATTCTGTTTCTATATTATTCTTGGTTATCATATCTTTTGTTATTTCTACATAAATAAATACATCATCCTAGACAAATAAGTTCTGTGGCTAAACATTTGAAGAGATGGACCCCATCGATATTAGTAACTAGATATTAGATAGAGGATTGATTCGTAGCTCTACTAGTGGGTGACCATGACGAGGAACATTCGATTAGAAAAAGAAAAGAAAAGAAAAGAAAAATCGCATGTCAAGATTTGTTTAGCTACTTCTTGATGCTTCCAATCTAGTGTAATATTTCTTTTCTTTTCTACCCTACCTACTGTTTTCTAGAGTCCTCTAGTTGTTAGTAGCCATGAGTAGAAGGATGTATCTTAAGTAATGTTTTCTGGAATGTTCTAGCCATATGTAGAAGTATGTGAAGGCTTCCCAAAACCCTATAAATAGAGGTTTGTAACCAAACTATGTACCCACTATCTATAATAGGACTTGTTGGACCAGATCTTGTGCTCTAGGAGTTTTGAATTGAACTCCTGCTGCCATATTGGCCTCCACTCGCCTCTAGAACGATATCTAGCGCAGCACGCTGAAGTAGTTCCTTCAGCACTCGTGCTGTATACATTCTAGCAGCAAGGTGGAGTTGCTCCTCCACAACTTTGTGTTGCTTCAAGTGGTATCAGAGCCCCGTTGATCCATACAAGTTCTTTTTGTCCCCTTTGAGAGCAAGCTGCAACAAGCATGGAGCAATTGGAGAAGAGGATGGATGCCGCAGAACAACAAATCAAAGAGCTGCGTGAAGATCTTAATCGGAGATTTGACCAGCTGGTTGAGATGATAAGAAAGGGTGTCCCCCCTGCTGCCAATGATGGAGATTCATCTATAGAAGATATTCAACAAAGGAGAGGTAATCTTGGAGCAAGACCGCCCCAACAACGTGCTGGTCAAAGTACTAAAAGAAGGCCAATTTATGTTGAAGGTTCTGAAGGTGAAGAATATGATGATACCCTTGAAGAAACCGATCTCTATGCATATGGGAGAGTACCCAACCCTACATATGCAAGGGATGCATACAAGGTGAAAGCTGAGATCCGAACTTTTAGTGGAGATGTTGATATTGAAGGGTGCCTTGATTTGTTATATGAAGTGGATACTTTCTTTGAAGTGATGGAGTTTCCGGAAGATCATAGAGTTCCTTTGGTCGCATACAAGCTGAAAGGAGTTGGTGCATGGTGGCACCGCGTTCAAGAAGAGCGCATGCTGAGAGGAGAACCTCGTGGGAGAACTTGACAACAAATGAAATGCCTTCTGAAAGGGAGATTTTTACCTGCTGATTGTGACCAGATCCTATTTATCCAATTCCAAAATTGTGCCCGGGGAAATAGGTCTGTTTTAGATTACACGGAAGAGTTTCTAAGGCTACAAGTGAGGTGCAACCTTGCCGAAAATGAAGATCAACAAGTTGCAAGGTACATCAATGGTCTCAATGATGCTATTCAAGATCGATTGATGATGCAACAAATCTGGTCCATTGATCAAGCACAAGCTCTAGCATTAAAGACCGAGAGGTTTGTGAGGACACGAAAGACGACTAAGGCTCCATATCTTCCATATCCTCATACCGAAGGCTCATCTAGGGATCACACTAATAGAGTGGAAGAAAAGACCGCTCCACCAAAGGTAAAACGACCCATCCCGAAGCAAACTAGTGGTAAGGGTAAGGCAAATGAAGGCCCAAAGTGCTATAAATGTGGTAAAGAGGGACACATATCCAGCGGTTGCCCACTAAGAAAATTTGTTAACACAACTATCCATGATGGTGAAGACGATGAGGAAGAATACGAATGTGAAGATGTAGAGGGACAAGAGGTTTGTCAAGAAGGTGAGGAGGTGGTATGTGTGATTCGGCGTCTTCTCTGTTCCACACCACAACCCGACGACACACAACGGAAGAAAATAGAGCAAATGCACGGTGAATGGTAAGGTATGCAAATTAGTGATTGATAGTTGCAACTGCGAGAATCTTATCTCCCAGAAGTTGGTGAACCATTTAAAGCTTCAAACCCATGACATCCAAATCCCTACACTATTGGATGGATCAAGAAAGGTGTGAATATGAAGATCACCAAGCAATGCAACCCGCCACTTTCTTTGGGCAAGCACTATCGTTCAAATGTGTTGTGTGACATAGTTGATATGGACACCAACCATGTTCTTCTTGTGAGACCTTGGCAATTTGATGTGGATACTACGCACAAGGGCAAAGAAAGTTCCTACTCTTTCATTTGGAACAAGAGAAGGATCATTATTCTACCAAATAAAATTGATGGTAATATCTCTAAGGAGGAGGGGAAAAGTATGTTAACTATCTCCCACACCTCTAATGAGTTTATGGAAGACATGAAGGAGGCAGATTTATGTGTTGCACTTATTGTAAAAGGAGAAGAGCACCCGACTGTTGAAATTTCAGGAAAGGTACGTGGCTTATTAGTAGAATTTCGTCACATACTTGGGGAGCCACAAGGCTGTCACCGATAAAAGGAATTCAATATAGTATTGACTTGATTCCGGGAGCAAGTCTCCCTAATCTTCCACACAGTCGAATGAGCCCAAAAGAGCATGATATATTGAAGCAGAGAGTGGAGGAATTGTTGCAAAAGGGGCACATTCGAGAAAGTATTAGCCCATGTCCTGTACCCCCTGCTCACGCCAAAGAAAGATGGATCTTGACACATGTGTACGGACATTAAAGTCGTTAAGAAGATCACCGTAAGGTATAGATTCCCTATTCCCCGCCTGGATGGTATGTTGGATTAGCTTAGTGCGGCAAGATTGTTCACAAAGCTAGATTTCATCAAATCCGTATCAGACCCCGGGATGAATGGAAAACCGCCTTGAAGAGAAAGGAAGGGTTGTTTGAATGGGTAGTCATGCCATTTGGACTCTCAAATGCACCAAGTACCTTTATGCACTTGATGAATCAAGTCCTTCGACAATTCTTATCCCACTTTGTTGTGGTCTATTTCGATGTCATCTTGATCTATAGCAAGCATAAGGATGAACACTTTGATCACATTCGGAAGGTGCTAGAAGTACCAAGGGAAAACGAGCTCTACGTCAACTTGAAGAAATGTGTTTTCCTGCAAACACAACTTATCCTAGGATTCATCATATCATGTGACGTTATGCGTGTTGATGATTCTAAGGTTGAAGCAATCCGAGAATGGCCAACTCCGAAGACCATTTATGAGGTAAGAAGTTTTTTTGGCCTTGCAACTTTCTATAGGCGATTTGTGAAGAATTTCAGCACTATCGTGGCACCAATTACCGAGTGCCTGAAGAAAGGAAAGTTCCAATGGACAGAAGTGGCTGAAGCTAGTTTCAATGAGATCAAGCAAAAACTCTCACAAGCTATTGACTTGTTGCTACCTGATTTCAACAAGACTTTTGAGTTGGAGTGTGATGCAAGTGGAGTAGGCATTGGAGCTGTTCTATATCAAGAAAGGAAGCCCGTTGCTTTCTTTAGTGAGAAGTTAAGCGAAGCTAGAAAGAAATGGAGTACTTATCAGCGAGAATTGTATGCCGTTTTCAGAGCTTTGAAAACTTGGGAAGCCTATTTGTTGCCTAAAGAATTTGTTGTTTACACTAAAGCATTTTAGAAATCAAAAACATGTTGATTGCATGCTAGCAAGATGGGCAACATATCTAGAGAGATTTAACTATCTCATTGTGCATAAATCTAGAACAACTAACCGAGTGGCCGATGCTTTGAATCATCGTGCATGCCTCTTGACTTCTTTTGAGGCTCAACTTTCATGTATGGATCAAATAAGGGAGTTTTATGAGGATGAGGAAGACTTTGGCCATATTTGGTAAAGCATGACTCTTTGTTGCAGGATGGCTATCTTTTCAAAAATGATCGTTTGTGCATCCCAAGGAGTTCTCTGCGTGACAAACTAATTAGAGAACTCCATTCAAGTGATCTTAGTGGCCATGTTGGGCGAGACAAGACTAACGCTAACTTGGAAGTTCGATACGTTTGGCCACAACTAAAGAGAGATGCTGGAAAGTTTGTTCAACGATGTCCCATATGTCGAACCCGCAAAGACCAAGTTCATAACACATGGTTATACCTGCCTTTGCCTATTCATGTTGCTCCATGGGAGGACATCTCTATCGACTTCGTCTTGGGCTTGCCAAGAACAAGACGAGGGAGTGTGCTGTGTTTGTGGTCGTGGACAGATTCTCTAAGATGGCTTATTTCATTCCCTGCCGCAAGATGACGAATGCTCATCATGTAGCAAACCTGTTCTTTCGAGAAGTGGTAAGATTTCATGGAGTTAGGTTCATCGTCTCAGACCGTGATAGCAAGTTTCTTGTTGCATTTTGGCTCACTTTATGGAAGCAATTCAACACCGAATTGAAATTTTCTAGCACTGCTCATCCACAAACATATGGACAAACGGAAGTGGTAAAACAGTTTTTGGTAATCTGATCCGTTGCATTTGTGAAGAAAGAAAAGGACAATGGGATTTGGCTTTATCTCTTGCAGCGTTCTCCTACAATAACTGATACGGGGCAAACCCGCGGGTGTCGATCTTTTCACAATTGGAGGGGAAAAAGGGAGAAACCAAAGAGAAAACCACAAACTCTCAAGAATGCCCGAATCAACATCCACTAGATCCACATAAAACACATGAGATACGTAGATCCAAAGTCAACAAAAGGACACAAGTAACGGATAGTCTTCCACTCCGGAGGAGGGGCCTTGATATCCCGTGGGATCTTCCCTAAAGAGGGGCCTTGGCATCCATAGGATCTTCTCACGTGGAGGTGTTCAACTCCAAGGGAGAAGGATATGGAAGGAGCAATGCTCAACTAGTCTATGAGCCAACACATTTCTAACCCTAATTTGGAGGTAGGAGAAGAGTACTTATAGTCTAGGTAAAAATAGAGGGCGAAGGGGTACATGGGCCTCGGGCCCGAGTGACTGCACGCAGGTAGGCCGGAAGTTTCGGGTCAGTCCGGAAGTTCTGGGCAGGTTTCGGGCGGGTCTCGGGCTTTCCATAGAGTTGGCACACTTCGTGACGGCTGGGCTGTGTCGAGGCCGGAAGTTTCGGGCAGGCCGAAGGTTTCGGGCCAGGTTGTGGGCGGGTTCCGGGCTAGCCGGAGAGTTGGCACGCCCGGGGTTGGTCTTGAGCAGCTGGACGGCCGGAGGTTCTGGCTGGCCTAGGGCTTCTTCTTGGCGCTTGCTTCCTCTTCATGTGGTTCTTCTCCTTGCGCTCCCGAGCTCCGGTTGTGGTCGAGGTACTTGATTATGCACATTGTCTCTGCTTGAGGTAGCGGCCATGTCTAATGGCAAGTTATGGGTAGCTCGATAAGGAGAGAATTCACCTCGGTTTCGATGGCGCGTGCGCGAGCTCTTGTCATAGGCCCACTTGGGGCTCGAGGTGTAGGCATTGTCGTTGAAGCGTGCCAATACCTTGAAAGGTCCATCGGCTTGAGGAAGTAACTTGGACTTATGCTCGACGGCGAAGCAATCGTTTTGTAGGTGTAGCCACACAAGATCATTGGTCTTGAACACCATAGGATGCTTGTTGATGTTGTGCTTGGCGGTGACACGTTCCAGTTGACTTTCGATCGTGCGTCTTGTATCTTCATGTATCTTCTTGATATACCTTGCCCTTGCACTTGCGTCCATGTTCACGCGCTCTTGGAGTGGTAGAGGAAGGATCTCGAATGGGGACAGAGGGTTGAAGCCTTAGACCACTTTGAATGGAGACTTGCCAGTGGTGAAGTGGCGTGCACGATTTAGGCGTACTTGGCGATACCTTGAGATTCTTCTTGATCAACACACGGATAAGCGTTGAGATCTTTCGGTTTGTCACCTTCGTTTGGTCCTCGGTTTGTGGATGGTAGGTCGATGAGAATAGGAGCTTGATTTCGAGCTTAGCGCATAGTGTCTTTCAAAAGTAGCTAAGGAACTTGACGTCGCGACATGTGAAGTCTCAAGATGTCCCTACCAAAGAGATTTGTAAAATGGGAAGCATCGTTTATCTTGTGACATGGAATGAATTGAGCCATCTTGGAGAAACGATCCACAACAAAAAACACGGAATCATGACCATTTTTAGTTCTTGACAAACCAAGCACAAATTCCATACTAATATCTTTTCAAGGTTGAAGAGGTATAGGTAGAGGCATGTAAAGACCATGGAATTGAGCTTTTGACTTAGCTTTGCGACATGTAGAGCATCGGTTGGTGAAGCGTGCAACGTCATGGAACATTTTTGGCCAAAAGAACTTCTTGGCGAGTGTGGCATATGTCTTGTCGCGTCCAAAATGACCCATGGGTCCTTCACTGTGAGCCTCGTGCAAAAGCAACAAACGAAGAAAAGACTCGGGTATACAAAGTTCGTTAGCACGCATAAGATAGTCTTCTTTCATTTAGTAATTTTTCCAACAAGGTTTAACATGGCACTTAGCATATGGAGTCGCAAATGATATATCATGCTTATATAAATCTTTGATATGCTCAAAACCAATGATATTCAATTGAAGTTGAGTAACTAGCATGCATTTGCCGGAAAGAGCATCCGCCACAACATTTTTTTACCCTTAATGTATTTGATGACATAAGGAAAAAACTCAATGAATTCACTCCATTTAGCATGCGCTTGGTGAACTTGGTTTGACCCTTAAGATACTTGAGTGTTTCATGATCGGTATGAATGACAAATTCATAAGGGCGGAGATAATGCTCCCAAATATACAATACTCTAACCAAAAGCATACAATTCTTTGTCATATATGGAGTAATTTAGTTGAGTTCCGGAAAGTTTCTCACTAAATTATGCAATTGGGCGTTTCACTTGCATTACACGCCACCTATGCTATTTACCACTAGCGTCATAATGCACTTCAAAAGTTTTATCAAAGTTGGGTAAGGCAAGCAATGGTGCACGAGTAAGCAAGTTTTTAATCTTGTGGAATGCGGTGTCTTGCGATGGTCCCCACACAAAGGGTGCATTCTTCTTGCTCAAAGCATGTAGAGGAGATGCACTGGTGATAAAATCCTTAACAAAACGACGGTAAAATCTAGCTAGTCCAAGGAAACTAGGCACTTGTTGCAAATTTGTAGGGGTGGGCCAAGTTATGATAGCGTCAATTTTAGTTTCATCAACTTGAGCACCCTCGGAAGATACCACAAAGCCTAGGAAAGCAACCTTGTCAACACCAGAAGTGTATTTTTCCATGTTTACATGAAGTTTTTCGTTCCTAATAACTTGCAATACTCTCCTAACATGTTTAGCATGCTCCTTTAGAGTTTTACTAAAAACAAGAATGTCATCAAAGTATACCACAACACAATATCCAATGAGACGACGTAAGACATAGTGCATGACTCGCATAAATGTACCCGGTGCTTGGGATAAACTGTCATGTGGGGCCAGCCCTATAGGTGTAAGGGCCCTGTGTGGGCCGGCCCTGCACCTCCCTAAAAATATGTCCTAGTTTAATTATAGTCTTTTTAGGTTAGGAGTCTAGGTATTAGTTGGAAAGGTTTAGTCCCGAAGAATGTTACCCTACCAACACCCAATTAGGGTAGGAGTCTGTAACCTGATCTTGTAATTAGGCTATATATAGCCAGCCCTTGGGATCAATAAAATCAAGCAGAGAATAATCTAAACCCTCACCCCAATGCGTCTGCGCTACGGCGTCCCTCCTCACCCCCTTCTCCAACAATAGGCCGGCGAGGGGTTCGCCCTCGCCCTCCTACCTCGCACGCCTACAACCTGCGTGGCAATCAGCCGGGCCGTGACAACTTGGTATTAGCTTCCTCGTCAATCTCGACGGCCATGTCCCCGCCGCCGCCGCCGCTTTCGCCACCGGTGCCCCTACCGCAAACCCTCGAAGAGCTCGCGACCAAACAACACGAGGATCATGAGGTCGTGGTCGCCACGCTGAACAACCTCTCTGAGAAGAACCACACCGTCCGGACGGAGCGCGCTGAGGACCGCGCCACCCTCCAATCCATCGCCGAAACGCTCAAAACTCTCCAGGGCTAGCTGGCGGACACGTCGCAGCAGCAGCGTGCGCAGAACCTAGCCCTCCTCCGGCTGGAAGGCAAGGGCACGTCTCAATTGGGTGGTCTCGGGCTCATGCGGCCCCCAGTGATTGCGCGGTGACCACGAGGGAGGTCAGCGAGCTCCCAGGTGCGGTTCTGCTCGACCGCATCCATCTCCAACTGCATCGCGGCGCGCCATGCCGCGTCTTTCTCGGCCTCTGCAAAAGACCGAGGTTCGCCGTCCTCACACGCGAGTTGTAGCTGTGCCTCCAGGTCGCGTGGCACCAGTCCCGGCACCGGCTGGTCGCCGAGTAGATTATCCATCGTACGATACCGTAGCGGTTCGCCGCTATGATACGCGTCGATGCGCTCCTCGTCGTGAGTGAGCGGGGAAGCGAACTTCATCGGGTTGTGCTCTGCGTGAGCTGGTGAAGACGAGCCCGGAGTGGAGACTGTCGGGGCTGGAGTATGCGGCGTCGCCGGTTGTGGTGCCGTCGGCGTAGCAGGCACCGGAGTCGATGTAGTTTTGGGGGCTGGGGTAGACGTGCTCGGCGAAGAGGAGCTGCTTGCTCCCCCAGCTTCCTTGAAGTGGACGTACTCGACAATGAAGTCGTCATACGTCGGCGTCGAGCCGTCGTCCACCGCCTTGTCCCATTTCCACCCTCGCCCTTCGTTGAACACGACGTCTCGCGCCGTGCGCACACGCTGTGTCTTTGGGTCGAGGATGCGGTAGGCCTTTGAGCCCTCCGCATAGCCGATGAAGACTCCCGGAGTACTCCTGTCGTCGAGCTTGCCGATGTGGCCGAGCTCTTTGGCGAACGCAAGGCAGCCAAAGACCCGCAAGTGAGAGACCGCCGGCTTCCGCCCATGCCAGGCCTCGTACGGCGTCCTGCCGTCGAGTGCCTTAGTAGGCGAGCGGTTGAGGATGTAGACGGCCGTTAGCACCGCCTCTCCCCAGAGAACAGCCGGCATCCCTCTCTGCTTGAGGAGAGCCCGAGCCATCCCCACAACCGTCTGGTTGCGCCGCTCGACGACGCCGTTTTGCTGCGGGCTGTACGGCGCGGAGTAGTGGCGCTGGATGCCCTCATCAGCGCAGTACGACGCGAATTCAGCCGCCGTGAATTCGCCACCGTTGTCAGTGCGCAACACGCGCAGTTTGCGGCCGCTCTCCGCCTCCACAGCAACCTGCGCACGCCTGATGGCGTCCGGCGCCTCTCCCTTACTGCCGAGGACCATCACCCACATGTAGCGAGAGAGGTCGTCGACGAGCAGCAGGAAGTAGCGTCGACCTCCTGGTGTGGCTGGCGTCACCGGGCCGCACAGATCTCCGTGCACGAGCTCCAGCCTCTCCTTGGCCCGAAAACTCGCCTGCTGCGGAAAGGGGAGTCGTCTCTGCTTCGTCAGCACACAGATGTCGCAGAACTGCTCCACATGGTCGAGGCATGGCAGGCCTCGCACCATCTCCTTGGCACTTAGACGCTTCAGGGCCTCAAAATGAAGGTGCCCAAAGCGCTCATGCCATTGCCACGCCTCGTCGTCCCGACGGACAGCGAGACAGACCGGTTGTGCCACCTGCACATCAAGGACGTAGAGTCGATTTTCACCTCTGGGTACCTTGGCGAGAAGGCGACGCTGGCGATCCCAGATGCGTAGGACCCCATGCTCAATCAGCACGCGTGAGCCGTTCTCATCCACCTGTCCCAAGCTGATGATGGAGTTCCTTAGCGCGGGGATGTAGTAGACACCGGTGAGCAGCCGGTGCTCTCCCGTCTTGGTGGTGAAGATGACGGAGCCGACGCCCTTAATTTCCACAGCTGAGGCATCCCCAAACTTGACGGAGCCTCGCGCGTCGGAGTCGAGCTCGGCGAAGAATTCCCTTCGACCGGTCATGTGGTGGGTGGCGCCGGTATCGAGGCACCACCCCGCAGTCTTGTCCTTCCCGGAGCCATCGCCGAGAAGAGCGTGTGCTTTTGGCTCGTCGAGGTGGAGGGGAGCCTTTGCGACTGGTGTCGCTGAAGGTAGCTCGATGCTTGCATGCGCCATGAACAGAGCCGTCTCCTCCTCCGCCGCCTGTGCGACGTGAGCCTGGCCTTGTCGCGGTTGGCGACACTCATTGGCCCAATGGCCAAGCCGGCCACAGTTGTGGCAGTTGTTGTCCTGTGCCGGCTTGGGCTTGCCAGCGACGCCGTCCTTGGCGCCTCCGCAGGCGTCACCTTCGGCACGTCCTTGTGCCTTGCCGCCCCTTCGCGCCTTGCGCTGCTTGCGGCCGCCCGTCGTGGAAGAAGGCTCCCCCTTCTTCTTGTCACCAAGGCTGGCATCCCACTGCTCCCGAGTTAGGAGCAGCTTCCCGCCGGTGGTGATGGGCCCCGAGGGAGGCTGTGGCTCGTCGGTGTCGACGACCTTGAGGCGACCTATCGCCTCCTCGATCGTCATTGTGGAGAGGTCCAGCAAAGACTCGATCGAGCGAGCCATCTGCTTGTACTTCTCGGGAATGCATCGGAAAAGCTTCTCGACAGCTCTCTCCTCGGTGTAGGTGGCATCGCCGAACTTCACCATCTTCTGCAGTAGAGTGTTGAGACGGAGAGCAAAATCATCAACGTCCTCACCTGGCTTGAAAGCCAGGCTCTCCCACTCCTTACGAAGTGCCTGCAGTGTGGACTTGCGAGCACGGTCGCTGCCGATGCGTGCCGCGGCGATGGCGTCCCAAGCCTCCTTGGCAGTCCGCTTGTTGGAAAGCGAGAACTGCATCTCGGGCGGGACTGCGGCGATGAGGGCGTCCAGCGCCCGTCGATCTTCTTGGTGGTCGACGTTGCTGTCCTGGACTGCCTCCCACAGCCGCCGCACCTGGAGCCTGATCTTCATGATCGCGGCCCACTCGACGTAGTTGGTTTTAGTGAGGGTAGGCCACCCAACACTGGGACCAACATCCCTGACCACAGTCCGGACCTCGTAGAGGCCGCGGTCCTGGTCGTTGCAGCCGCCGTCGCCGTGCGCACCTGCACCTGGAGCGCGGGCGTGCTCGGCTGCCCACTGCGCTGTCCGCTCTTGCGCCACTTTGGCACGGTCTGCGTCGGCACCGTCGTCCGCAGGCGCAGAGCCGTTGGAGCTGCCGGAGCCGACGCGGAGTGCCTTGGCACCCGCTGTAGCCTCACGTGCTGCCTCCGCTGCTGCTGCTGCTTCTACCTCCGCCCTGGCTGCTTCTACCTCCGCTCTGGCTGCTGCCAGCTCCGCTGCAGCAAGCCTTGACACCCTTGCTGCCGCAGCAGCTGCTGCTACAGCTGCTCGCTCACGCTCCTCTGCCACGGCGCGCTCGGCCTCCTGCCGGCGCCGTATGCTCGAGGTAGCCGTGTGCTGAGAGCGACCTGCAGACATGGCTCGCTGCAGGAGGGCTGTTGCGTGAAGAGGAGGCTGTTGCTGACGAGCTGCTGCTCGACAGTCCGGAGGGAGGGAGGTAACTAGGGGCAGTCGGAGCAGCAGCTGCTACCGGCTTAGGCTGCTCAGCTCCCGGTGAGAGAGGTGAGCAGGAAATGCTCAGGGTGCAAGATAACGAGGCTCTGATACCACTTGTTAGACCTTTCAGCCTGAGCATTGATAGTTGTGGATGACACTAGGAGAGTTGGGACAATTTTCGTTGGTTTATTTCTCACACAATGCCATTGCCAACCTGAGGGGTTGGGGATACATATTTATAGGCTGCTGGCCAGCCAAGCATATGCTAAGATGCTAGTCTAAGATGCTAGTCTAAGATGCTGCTAAGATGCTAGTCCAAGATGCTATCCTAACTGCCAGTCCTTGATGGTCAAGGATTCTATCCTAACAGCCACAAGGACCATGTGCTGCAGCCCCACAAAGGACTATGTGCTGCAGCCCCACAAAGACCATAGTACATAGACTTATCCATCAGAGGCGTCGTCCCACACAAGGGCCACGGCCAACTCGGCCGCCGCGCCTGCATTCACAATGCCTTCCATGTTGGGGTCCTGAAGAAGTACCATGGTCTGCCGTCGGAAGTTCCGCCGATGGTTCCACCTCTGTTTCAGGGTCGAGTACATCCAACCCCTGTCCAAGCATTGCGTGCTCGTATTGCTCGCGGTGTCCAGCAGGTGCTCTTTCAATGGGAGGGCCAGCCGGCGTCTGTTGCTTCATGGGAGGATGTCACAACCTTCCGCAACTGTTATCCAAGCTTGTTTCAAAATGGAGGGGGGATGTCATGTGGGGCCAGCCCTATAGGCGCAAGGGTCCTGCACCTGCCTAAAAATATGTCCTAGTTTAATTATAGTCTTTTTAGATTAGGAGTCTGGGTATTAGTTAGAAAGGTTTAGTCCCGAAGAAGGTTACCCTGCCAACACCCAATTAGAGTAGGAGTCTGTAACATGGTCTTGTAATTAGGCTATATATAGCCAGCCCCTAGGATCAATAAAATCAAGCAGAGAATAATCTAAACCCTCACCTTCCTTGCTCCTGCGCTACGGCGCGCCTCCTCACCCCCTTCTCCAACAATAGGCCGGCGAGGGGTTCGCCCTCGCCCTCCTACCTCGCACGCCTACAACCTGCACGGCAATCAGCCGGGCCGTGACATAAACCTATTGGCATAAGTAGCCATTCATAGAAACCAAACTTACTTTTGAACGCCGTTTTCCACTCATCACCCTCTTGCATGCGTATTTGGTAGTAACCACTTCTCAAATCAATTTTAAAAAATATAGTGGCACCAACAAGTTCATCTAGCATGTCATCGGATGTCAATATCTAACGCTTATAGCATTGATAGGACGACAATCCAAACACATGTATATAGCACCGTCTTTCTTAGGTACTAGTATCATCGGAACCGTGCAAGGACTTAAGCTCTCGCATACATGCCCTTTGTCTAAGAGTTTTTGCACTTGCCTTTGTATCTCCTTAGTTTCGTCGGGGTTGACGTGGTATGGTGCCTTGTTAGGAAGTGGTGTGCCGGGTATGAGGTCTATGCGGTGTTCGATCCCTCGTTTTGGTGGTAGTCTCGGAGGTAGCTCATCGGGAAAAACGTCTTGGAATCCCTGCAACAAACAAGACAAGACAAGAGGTAGATGTTGTGTAGTATTAGTTCGTATGACTTCATCTTTGCACACAAGTACAAAGTGAAGAACGCTCGATGGACTCTCACTCACATCCCTCAAGTCCTTTTTTGTGGCTAAAAGAACTAGATCTTTCATGTTCCTCATCGTGGAGTCACTCAAATTTGGCTTGTGGCGCTCACTCACTTTTAGGTGGATCGCTGTCTCAATTTTATCTCCGCGATGGGATGAGGTTTGCTTATCGGCGGTCACTTGACTTGGAGTCATTGGTCGAAGCACATATTGCTTGCCCTTCCTCTTGAAATTATAATGATTTGTCTGACTGTTGTGGATGCCGCCGCGGTCGAATTGCCAAGGTCTCCCAAACAGAAGATGACAAACGGACATGGGAACCACATCACACTCCAAAGTGTCTTCATATGCACCTATCTTGAAGGATACTTGCACGGTGTGGTCAACTTGGAGGGTTCAGGAATCACTAAGCCATTGGACCTTGTAGGGACGTGGATGCTTCGTCTTGACCAATTGCAGCTTGGAACAAAGGTTCTCACTTGCCAAATTGTGGCAACTTCTGCCGTAGATGATGACCTTGATGGATTTTCCTTGGATGCCTGCCTTGGTATGGAAGATGTGGCAACGTTGGTCCTCGTCTTGTTGTTGAAGAGTCAAAATCTTGGAAAGAACGAGAGCGGAGCTCGGATTGTTGTCACAATAGATTTGCGCATCTTCATCTTCATTGACTTGTCGATGCATGGTCACGTGTTCCAAAGCTTCCATCTCGTCGTCACTCATAGGGTCATAGGTGCCATTGTCTTGAAGGATCATTGTGTGTCTTGTTGGACATTCGAATGTCTTGTGGCCACGGCCTTGGCACGTGAAACACTTGATTGAACTTGATTTAGCGGTAGCATCCGGTGTTGGTGTAGAGGATGAAGCTCTTGGTTTGTAGTTACATATAGCAGGAAAGCGGCTTGACGAAGCCGTCTTGTCCTTGTAACTTGACTTGTCATCTTATCGTCGGAGTTCTCATAGTCGAAGGCGTCATAGTCGGAGAAGCTTGTGCACTTGAGCCATACATCTTGGAAGAGAACTTGGAGTACTTGTAGTCATCTTGCACTTGACGTTCCGCCTTGGATGCTTGATGCACTAGCTCGAGTAAGTTGGAGTAAGGTTGGAAAACCGCAATCTTCTTGACTTGGTAATTGAGACCATTCAAGAAGCACGCCATTGTTTGCTCATCATCTTCTTTAACATTGGCTCGGATCATGGTCATTTCCATCCCTTAGACAATCACTTGTTCCCACCAAATGAGAACGTAGTCTTGGAACTCAAGTGAAGCCATTGCAATCTTCTTTTCTTCTTCGAAGTTGTGTAGACGGAAGATCTTGTCAACCTTGAGTGCCCATAAGAGATAAGTCTTCCGGATCATTGCTTCCGGAAAACTTAGGCATGGTGAACTTGAGCTTGCCGAAGCTTTGTTCTTCATTGTGATTGTTTTGGCGATGCCCTTGTTTTGGAGGAGGTGCATCATTGTTGTTGTCGAGTTGATGTTGTTGTTGCCTTGGGGCTTCGTCATCATTGGGCTCGACGTGATGTGCTTGAGGGCGTTGGCGAGGTCCTCGCACCCGGTGTCGTTGTTCTTGGTGCTTGGCTTCCACTTGACGTTCACGCCAGAGTGCTTCATGTTTTTTGTGCGCTTGATGGTTGCCTTCTTGCAAAGCATTTGTTGCATCGAGGAGGGCATGTTGTGCTTCAAGCGCTTGTTCCTCACGTCGACGTTCTTCTTCACGTCGTTGTTGTAGGCGTCCTTGCTTCAAAGCTTTGTGTTCTTGTTGATGTCGTCGATCACGCTCGCGAAGTCGATCTTGCAATCCATTGCCATGGAAAGGGTTGTCTGATTCTTGGTGATGGCGACAGTCGTCACGGTGGTGATGTCGAGCTCGAGGTGGACTTGCGTCGGAAGAGTACTCGGAGAATTGGCGACTTGAGTGGCTCGTCTTGACGAAGTAGAGGTTGAGGATGCGTGGTTTACCATCAAAGCACGGATCTCGTCCATTTGGCTTGATAGCTTGTCGTCGAGGTAGTCCCTCGTGCGCACCTCAGATTCGCACAAGTCGGTGGCGAGTTGCTCAATGCGGTCATTCAAGACATCTTGTGCTTGGCGCATTCTTTTTTGGACACCGAAGAATTGTAGTTTGGTGACGTAGTTGTTCTCGTCATCGTCTTGCTCCTCAAAAGCTGGGTTCGACATGGTTGTCCTATCCAAAGCACTCAAGTAGATTTAAGTGGAAGAATGAGAAGACAATACCAATTACCGTTTTAAAAGTTGGAAATGGATCAAAGACCACTCAATGTGCAAATATGGAAATAGTAGAATTGGTACCGGAGATCGTCCTTCTCACACCTACACAAATAAGGCTTATGGAGTAGCTTGGTTAGGATGGTGGCACAAAAAGTCAAGCAATTCGTAGATAGAATCAATAATGTTGACAGAGATTCACAAATTCGCAAGTAAGACAAAATAGATCAATAGCAATGAGTATACACGGAAACACACACACGGAAAGAAAAATGGGGTTGTGCAACCAAAGAATGAGCACCAAATGTGGAGTCCACGGAAAACGCTCGTGTTGCACAACACTAGAGAGACGCTAGCACGATGCTCAAATGGGCATGATACGAACTTGTGCACGACCTATGTGAAACAAAAAGTGTTGTCTTCCTGGTTCCCGACTTTTGCTATGCTCGCTCAAGTGATCCAAGATGATCAAGTATGATATGCAATTTGGCAATGCCATTGCTTTTGCTCTAGCTTAAAAGCTTTGCTTCTCTTTCTTTTGGCGATGATATTTTGTATGTTCACTATGCGGGATGTGCACACCAAGATAGCAATTATGTATGCGGCTCTGTTTTCGAGTCGAACGACTAGTCACGACTAGTCGACGAGTCGTTACATGAAGGTCGACTCAACCTGTCAACTCGAACCATTGGATGAGTCGAGCGAGTCGATCGACTAGTGACGACTAGTCTCCACTAGTCACGGTTTTTGAGTCGAGCGACTCGGTCGATCTGTCATGGAAAAGGAGCCTGGTAGAGGAAACAGAGCAGTGAAGGAGGGGCGGTTCCAGGGAAGGAGGGAGAGGCAGAGGCGGGGAGGGAGGGGCGGAGGCAGAGAAGCCATGGAAGAGAAGCTGCAGCAAGGCCATTGCGGCTGTCGATGCGTGCCTGGAGGTTGGAAGGGAGCAGGTGAGAGAAAGAGATAGAAGAGAGTAGATGGATGGTGAAGATTAGAGAATATAGATGGTTCAGATTGAGCTAGGCAAGCTAGGGTTTCATTGGGCCTTACTGGGCCAATATTGCCTGCCCATCCCCCTCTCGAAACCTAGATCGAAAGTTCCACTCACCCTCCCCCGACCAAACCTTCTTCTGTAGCCGCCGCCGCCCCTGGCTTGCTGCTCGTCCCCTTCTCCCCTGGCTTGCTGCTCGTCTCCCTCTCCTCTGGTTGTTGCTGCCTGCTGCTCATCCCCTGGTTGTTGCTGCTGCTGGTCTGCTCCTCCCATCCCCTGGTGGACTGGTCTTGGCTGGTTGCTGTGGCTCCTCCCCTAGTTGCCGCCGGTTGCTGTTGGTTTGCTCCTACTGCTTAAACTCACGTCGACGCATCGCATGTCGACTCGTCGACCACGAGTCACGACTAGTCTAGAGTTGCCCCCCCCCCCCCCCCCCCCCCCCCGAGCGACTCATCGACTCAAAAACATTGGTATGCGGGTACTATTGTAACACAAAAGATGATACTAAGATATATGCACGCAATTGAAGCAATGCGAAGTGTGTATCACTAAAGTGCACAAGTAGCGTAGCCTGGCAATACTCAATGGCTAGTCTCGATAGGCAAGTAACGTAAATAGGCTTGGGGTAACAACGCAATGACAAGGGAATAAGTCAAGAGTGTCATCACGGTTACATCCTTGCTTACGGTCAAGTGTCAACGGAGAGTTGGTTGGTGGCGATGTCTGTGTGGAACCACTCCTAAATAGCCGAAACACCTTAGGAAGTTGCAAGCTCGCGATACAAAATCTCAAATGCAAAGGGTTGTGGAAGAAATGGAGGTGGCAAATGCGGAAGAAAATGGTGGAGAACAAAACGTAACACTCTGTTTCAGCCGGATGTTTTGGGATGGTCTGATGTTCTGGGGGCTGGAAAGCCCTTTGTTGGTAGCTTCACAAGGTCCACCACATGTGTTGGAACTTTAGTGTAGACAATGGAGAAAGGAGAAAGGACATGATTCAAATTGCCCAAAGCCCTATAAATAGAGGTCCTCACCTCTAGTTTGTAACCAGACTATGTGCCCACCATCTATAATAGAACTTGTTGTTCCTATCTAAGATCTTGGACTTGATCTTGTGCTCTAGGAGTTTTTGATTGAACTCCTGCTGCCATATTGGCATCCACTCGCCTCTAGAGCGATATCTAGTGCAACACGTTGAAATAGTTCCTTCAACACTTGTGTTGTACGCATTGTAGCAGCAAGGTGGAGTTGCTCCTCCACAACATTGTCCTGCGTCAGATCATGATTATGTCTTTCCATCTCCATGTTTTTTCTTTCACCAGATCTATTTGATCCATGTTGGATTTTTTCAGTGTAAAAATAATTAAAATTCCCAATTTCAAGATTTGTCGTTTGCTGAAAATTGCAAAAAAAGGAAAACTACAAGGAGGATACAACATGATGGCCTATGTGTCATTTGTAGAAAAACGCAGATGATCTATAGCCGTGTTGTATTGTAAGCAAGAATGACATTTGAAGAAAGAGGAAAGTGAGTGGCTCTCAGCTTACAATGAGGAGCAAGTAAAAAATGGGATCTTTCTTGTTCCTCGACTCCCTTGCAAAAGCAACGACGCATGCCAAATTTCAGGGGTTTGTTCATTGAATCAATAGTAGCAACACGTTTCTATCTGAGGAGGATAAATAGTGATGCCACTCTCGCTTCACTCGATTCCCCTAGCCCTAGACATGAACTGACGGACGGTGGCGCTACACCTCCGATGCGTGCTACCCTCTCCACCCCCTTGCCATTGCCCCAAACCAAGAGCACGATACCAAGAGCATGGTGGTGCTTCAATGTCGATGTCGTCCATGCGCTATGTTGAGCTGACACCTCTCATTGCTACTCACCCAGTACAATATGTGGAGGTCTAGTACACCATGGTGAGGTGCATGGCAGCCAATGCGAGTCTGAAGAGGACGTCGGTAGCCGCAAGTAGAACGACAGGGGGATGGAGCATAGTGGGCCAACAACAATGGATAGCGTGGGCTCGTGGGGGGTGCTTCCCGTCTACGATTGAGCATTTCAGCTTGGTATGGTAGGTTAGAGGAAGCTCTTGGAGGAAGGGACCAAGAGGAAACCCCTCTCCACAACAAATTGACAAATTGATTTGTGAGGCTGCGGCGGCGTCCTCGGCGAGATGGGTAAGAAGGCAAGCATGAGAGAATTGAGCTCATGGAGCTCGATTGGGAGTGATAGAAGTTCGGTGGCGAAGGGTGGCATGGTCGGGGTCACTACTTCCAGGATACTGTCGGTGCGCCATGGGTGGCACGCATGGTCGCATGTTGGAGCAAGCAGCGATGAGTGCAAAGCCTTGCCGCTTAGCGTCGGTTCTAGAGACTTGGTCGAGGCTAGGAAGGCTCTGAGGACCACGTGGATCGAGCACAGGGCTGCAACATCGATGCCGTAATGTCTCAGCAATCGAGGTGTTTGACGCACGCTCCTGAGCTTTGGAGGAGAGAAATGGCAGGGGGCGAGAGGAGGCCATGGAAGGTGTAGTTGCAAGTTCCAGGGGAGGCTGATCGGAAACATACATGGCGCAATGGGGTGTGCCAGCACCAGTCTCGCCACACCCAAATGGCTTGAGGGTCTTTTTCGGGGGTGCGAACGCAAGCAGCTGGTGCACCGGGATGGCGCTTAGGACAGATTTTACCAGGGCCAGGCGCCCGGTTTTTGACATAAGCCAGGCCTTCAAAGTTGGGAGCTGCGCGGCAATAGAGTCGACCACGGCCTGCAGCTGAGCGGCCGACGGGCAACGCGTAGACAGGGGGATGCCGAGGTAGGTGATAGGCAGTGACACCACCTGGCAACCGAGGTGCGCAATCGTCTCCATGGCCGTCTGGTCGCCGTGCAAGACTGTGGCGGAGCTCTTGGCGAAGTTCACCTGGAGGCCGGAGGCCTTGTCAAACAAGGCGAGGATCTCTTTGACCGCTGTGACGTCGCCAGTCGTGGCATGGCAGAAGATCATGACATCGTCGGCGTATAGTGAGATCGCCGGGATGTGTCGCCGTGGATGCAACGGCTGTAGCATGCCCGAGCTGTGGGCGCGTCGGAGGAGACGACCAAGCGTGTCGACGACAAGCACGAACAGCTGCGGGGACATGGAGTCACCCTGGCGGAGTCCCTGTCGGTGCCAAATGGGCGGTCCCGGCTCGCTGTTCATCATGATTCGCGTGCTGGAGGATGATAAGAGGATGGCGATCCACTCCAGGAAGCGGTTCCCAAATCCGTATTGACGCAAAACCTCGAAGTGGAATGGCCAAGATAGGGAATCAAAGGCACGTGTGAGGTCGAGCTTGACCTTCGGATCTCCCAGCTGATGCAGCATCTTGAGCGACTGCGTGATGAGGATGTAGTTGTCGTGCAAGCTCCGTCCTATGATGAAGGCATTTTGGTTGCGGCTGACCAGGCGGTCCAACTTGGCGCCAAGGCAAAGCGAGAGCATTTTGGTGAAGATTTTTGCCACAATGTGAATGAGGCAAATTGGCCTGTAGTCTCGCAGGCCATTGGCAGCGGCATGCTTCGGAAGCAAAGTCAGTAACGCTTGGTTGAGCTTGTAGAATCCCCTTCCACGCAATTCAAACAGTTGTTGGAACACATCGATTAAGTCCTGTCTGACAATGCCCCAGCAGGTGCGAAGGAATTTGGTTGTGAACCCGTCTGGTCCAGGCGCCTTGTGCGCGGGGAGGCGCTTGACAGCCTCCGAGATCTCCTCAGACTGAACGGTTTTTCGAGGTCGGCGATGTCGGTCGGCTCAATGAGGTGTGACTGGTCGAGGGAGTGCGCCCGGTCGGCGACAGTGCCCAGCAGGGCGTCGTAGTGCGAGAAGGCCGCCTGCGCCATCTTGGTATGGTCTGTGAGCACCCTGTCTTCCACAGTCAGGCTGAAGATATGATCCTTTTGCCGACGAAACGAGCATTGCCGGTGGAAGAAGCCCATGTTGGTGTCTCCGTCCTTGAGGTTGGCTATGCGGGAGCGTTGGCGGGCAATCGTGCGCTCCAAGGACGCAAGCCCAAGGTAAGTTACCTTGAGCTGCTTGCGCATCCAGTCCGTCGGGGGAGACAGGTTTCGCGATTCCTGGGCCTGGTCGAAGCGCGAGATGAGTTCGCGCGAGATCGCGAGCTTGGCCTTGATGTTGCCCGTGGATTTGGAGCTCCAACTCGTGAGCCTCGTCGCTGTCGCCTTGAGCCGTAGCATGAGACGGTGGAAGGGATCGACGTGGTAAGTGGAACTCCAGGCTGTGGTCATCGTATCATGGAACCCATCCATCCGAAGCCAGAACTCCTCAAAGTGGAATCGTCGATGCGCATTGGGCATGGACAAACAGTCGAGCAATAGCGGGGAATGGTCCGAAACGATGGATGCGAGGCACCGAAGGTGGCATCCGCCATGCACGTCTTCCCAATCCGAGGTGCATAGCACACGATCAAGGTGTACCAGAGTCGGTGGGGATTGCTCGTTCGACCACGTGTAACGCCGCCCGTTGAGATATCTCCTTAAGCGCGAGGTCGTTGGTGAGGCGACGGAATTTTCCCATCATGCGTCTGTTGTCGTTGCCGTTGTTCTTGTCCTAATCACGGAGGATGAGGTTGAAATCGCCACAAACCAGCCAAGGCTCCGGACAGACTGCCCTGATCTCACGAAGCTCCTGCAAGAATGCGACTTTGTCGGCGTCGTCTTGTGGTCCGTAGACCACCGTAAGCCACCACGACGTCCCGGTGGCCGTGGAAACCTTCGAGGTGAGCGCATTTGTGGTGAGCATTGGGTCCGTGATAGACACGACCCTGCTCCTCCACTCCAGGAGGATGCCGCCTCGCGTGCCATGGGCCGGTAAGTACGCATAGTCGTCGAACTCGTGGCCGAGTGCGTCGAGGACGACAGCCGAGTAGAACAACTCCATTTTCGTTTCTTGCATACTCGTGGCCACGCACGTTCCATACAACTATTTTTAGGCCGTGATCCATGAAGACGGGATCGACCGGCAGCTAAATCTAGACTAAGCTAATCCATGCACACGACGTCGACGTGTGCCGCGGCGGTCGCCGGAGACGCCATGCAGACTGGGATCTCGCGATCAACCAGTGCAGCGATGGCCTTGATGACCGTCAGGGGGAGGGGCGCAGCAAACATGTCGTCGTAGACCTTCATCTCTACAGCGGTGATCTTCTGATCGAGCCCGATTATCCCGAGCGCGTGCAGAACCTGAACTTGGGCGCGTCGCAGATCTCGCCCGCGGCGGGGGGTGAAGTTAAGAGGCCGGCGTGGCTTCTTCCTCGGTGCCGGCAGAGCGGCGCTCAACTATTTTGTCTCAGTGGCCAGGAATTCTCCGAGCGTCCAGGATTGGGACGTGGTACGCCCCCGGGATCGTCGCAGCGTAATAGGTGGCAAAGCAAAGCGGCTGGGCGTTGGGCCGCATGTGCTTTGGGCATTCACGGCCTGGGCTGTTGGCATTGACGGGTCTTCCGTTGATTTGGGCGGAGAGGGATGGGCTGCATGTCTTTGCAGAATTGTGACTTGGCCTCGTGTGCAAGGGCCGGGAGTTGTCGTGGCAGAAGCAGGCGGGAGCTCGGGTGTTTGGGCGGGAGAATTGGCGCCAAGGGGTGTTGCCTCCCCATCCAAAGCGTCCCGCGTGGGGGGCGGGTCCGTCGACCGGTGAGCAGTGTCCCGCCCCACGTTGGGATTGGGTGGGGATGTATCGCCACTTTGTCCCGGCAGGACCGTTGACACGACTGACACCTACCGTAGCGAGTCCGGCACATCGTTGGCCAAGTCCTGATCCCGACAACCCGAAGGGTCAGGCGAACCAGGATGTGGCCCCGTTGAATCGTCCTTGGGATCGTGGCCAGCTGCCTGATTCAAAATCCCAGACGGCTCCGGGCCAATTCCAGCCTGTGCGGGGCCGACACGTGCCCCGACCGCGCCTGTCTGGATGACCTCCACGGCCGCATCAGCGTTGTGTGTCTGGCCAACTGTCAAGTTTTGCTTTAGCTTTCCTCTGCCTTTTCTTCTTTTGGCATGGTGCCGCGGGTTGTGGGTCCCGTGCTGGTTGGGCCAGGGCAGCACGCCAGCCCTCGTCGGGATCGAGGGTGGTTGCACCGTTGCGCCGGCATTGGCAGGCCACGCCGGCGACGTGGCCAGTCCGTTCGCCCGTGCCTCCCTTGCTGCGCACCAGCCCAGCTCGTCCACTACCATGCCGTCTGAACGGCCGGAGGCAGGAGCTTCCGTGCGTCTGCGCTTGCGTCCGCGGCGGCGCGCGTGCCCAGGGCCGCGGCTAGGAGCTTGGCCATGATCCTCGTCGGCGCCATGGTCGGGGTCGACACGCGGCGGCGTGGTGGTGTCTGGGGCTCTGATGATGGTGGCGCGGGCGAGCGCGATGGAGACGGGGTATGTCAACGTCCTAATGGTAGGAGCGTCGGAACCCATGGGCTCAACCACCTCTAGGATGGCTGTGCGGCGGATACTGGCGGGGTCATGGGTGCGCCCCGATGGCCGGAAGACGGCGAGGTCGGCACGGGAGCGGGTTTGCGGGTGGAGGCGCTCAATCTAGCAACTCTGCCCCAGGATATGCTCGGCGGTGGATAGGTGCCATGCCTGGCAGGGACTCCATGCAGCTCGAGCTCCACACGGAACTCCAACTCGCCGGCGCTGGCGTGGGCCAATTTGCACCCCGGACGCAATGGAGAGGGAGAAGCGGGGTGACTTAATGAAGTGGTCGCCGGCCAGACGCGCCTTAGTGGTTAGCGAGGAGAAAAGAATCAGGAAGTCCTCAGGTAGGTGGCGGTGGATAGAGAAGTCGCCGTCGGCGCGGTCGAAGGAGTCCAGGAGCAGTTTGGCCACCTCGTCGGAATTGACAGGCAGACGGTTGCCGGTGATGGACGCCACCATCGCGCGGGACAGGACCAACTCTGCGTCCTCCATCTCGACGGTACACGACACGATGACCCGTACAGGCTCCGCCGAGCGTGCATCGGTCGTCGGCGCCGCCATCGCAGTGCGGGGTGCCTGCGGCGTGGGGGCAGCGACGGAGGGGTGCGGCACGGGCGCGGCCTGCCGCCGGGGGAGGGCCGCTGTGGCGTGGGCGGTGCCCTGTTGCCGGCGTCGTTCCGTGTCCCGGCGGAGAGGGCCGCAGGAATGGGAATCGTGGCCGGAGTGCAGGCATCGGCGACACCGGATGTCGCTCGTGCAGTCGCGCACGCGGTCGTTGGGGTCTAGACAGCGAAAGCAGAGCCCAGCGACTTCCTCAGGCAAGGGGCTCCGTCGTCGGAGCGGTGGTGGGCTGGGCGTGGTCTCCGGCCTTGGGCGACGGTGTCGCCGCGGTTGCTGGAAACCGCCTGTGTCCACGGCGTCACTGTGAGAGACACGGTGCACCTCCGAGCGGGGTCCGAGGCGGTGGATGGCCGGCAGCCTGGGGCGTGCCTTCGCAGGGCCGTGACGGGTGGGCGACACATGCCTCGACGGGGCCGGAGGGGGCGAGGGAGCCCGGGCGACGTCTCTGTACGAACGCACCGAGGACTCATTCTCCGAACTGAGCCAATGGTCGCCAAAGGACACGCGCTCGCCGGAGAGGGTCGCACAACGGTTGGCAGGTCAGCGCCGTGGGCCGCCATGGCTGGGGGGAGGGAAGCGGGGAGGGGAGGAGGGCTACCGGCGTGGGTCGACGGCGGCGAGGCTAGAAGGTTGGGCGTGGCAGGGGAGGGCTGGGGAGAGCGGAGCGGAGTGGCATCGGTAGAATGTGCCGTTCATAGTCCTCCCACTACTCCCCTGCATTTACAAGAAGGAAAGTAATATGCAATCAGCCCATAATTTGAGAAATGCAATATGCAAAGATTTTCTTTGAGCACAAGCTTTACCAGCGTTGAAATCTGTTTTGTCAATTGCTCTTATGGCAGCAACCTGCCAAACATGCCTTTCCTTCTTTTTGAACTTTGTCTTCTCTATGTTTCTTCACTATATTTTGCGCTTGATCATCATTATGATAAAAGGTCTCAGCAACTTCCATAAGCCCACTCATGATTTCTAAATCCGTAAAGATGGTTGGGTTTGTGTAACTGTAATATGGATTCAACATGTATGCTGCCACGTGCAATTCAGAATCAAGCCTCCCTACCATCTTGGTGTCCATGTCCGCAGGGATCACCTTATAGTCTTTCTCTGTATGTTCCACGGTATCCATGATGGCCTTTTTTGGCCTCTAGTAGTTCACCATAGATTGTGACCATGGATTGACCGTCTTTATCAGCCAACTGAAGCACCTTCACCAATGGCTCAAAAGCCTTGCATGGTACATACCCAAGTAGTAGTCAATACTCAGGACAACATTAAACAACTCCATACACAACATAAAAACAGCCACTAACTACAACATTAAACAACCCATACCTTGATGCAAAGAGACATTTTTCCAATAGTCCTTACTCATGATTGTGGCATGACTGAACTTTCCTTTGTTCTTGTGTGCTTGTATTCTTCCCAAGCATCACTACCAACCATTGCTTCTAATTCCTTCTTAGCAACCAAACATTGCAAAGTAAGAAATGTCGGAACAAATCTTGTCAATGCCGGTCTCACAATGTCTCTTTTTTTCTATAAGACCTCTCTCTCTCTCTCTCTCTCTCTCTCGCTCTCTCGCCTTGAGGCTTTGAGCAACCATGTTGTTGGAAGCATTATCCGTGACTAATTGTACAACATTTTTAGCACCTACAAAGCAATGAATGATACTAGCGCATGAGTGGAACAAAATTGATGAATGGAATGATGGAAGTAATTAAATAGTTGACGATTCATACCAAGGTTGGCGATGCATTCATCCACATAGTTGAAGATGTATTGACTCATTTGTGCATAAGCCGATGCCTCTTTTGATTCAAGAAAGGCAGTCCCCAATTTGCAATGCACACACAAGCTCATTATGCTCCTCCTTTTCTTGTCTGTCCATGCATTGGTCACGATCGAGCACCCAAATTCCACCTCGCCTCTTCATGTGGCTTCATCAAATCCTTAGTACTTTCCACCTCTTGCACCAACATCTTCTCTCCGATTATATGTTGGGAAGGTTGCTTCCAATTAGGACCAATCCGACCAACAGCCTCAGTGAATGCTTTGAAGTCATCATCGTTAATTGCGTTTAAAGGGATGTTTCCCTTGTACATCCATCTAGCCAAATGCTGCCCTACACTAACTTTTCTCCTGGTCAATAATGACAACAATATTCATTTGGAACTTGTTCGTTAACAATGCGATGGAAGGGTCAACTAGTTTCACATATTGATCGATAGGACCTGTCTTATTAGATCCACCTTTCCCAATTGTGCATGCTCCTTCTGTTGTCATTGTTCTCGACATGAACAATCTCTATTAACTTGAGCTCTTACTTCTTCCTCATGTTGAAGCTTGAGCTTCTTCTTAATGACTGCTGCCTCACAAGCTTCCTTACATCTTTTTCGCTTATCTTTGTTAGCCACCACGTTGACTTTTCACTAGTTCTACGTCTTTTTTTACTTGACCTTTCACTGGACCAACATGTTGCTTCGATCTGCTTATCCTTCCACCTATCTCCTTTCCACACAACCTGCACTTCACCATCTGCAGGTCATCAGGATCATACAAGACTCCAAACTCCCGCCTCATGTCATCTGACTTTCTTTTTAATGTTGGAGCACTTGCTGCAGTAGAAGCAACCGTAGATTGCTACAAAAATGAATGCTGCATACATATCAGTACACATAGAAATCTACAAGCATATATAAAATAAAAAGACATCTATATGTTGTTGTATATACATATCACACATACCAATCTACAGATCTACATTGCAAAGATATATGACTTGCACATCCATATACTCTCTCTGATCTAAAATAAGTGTCGCAGTTTTGAACTAACGAGGGAGTAGATTATAGAATAGCAACAGCAGCAGCAAGCCAGCAACATAGAGCATAAATCAGCAAGCTCATTTATATATAACCTGACAATATTGCCTGTACATGCAAGCAGAGCAGGGAGGAATAGCAACAACTCAACTTCAGCAGCAAACTAGCAGCACATCACAGTGATAGGAGGAGCAGCAAGATACTTTGCCGCTGGATGCCATCGACAGTGCAGCGGTGGAGGTGAAGGCGACCTTCAGTTCCTTTCGGAGGCAGCCGCAGTACCACAGCAGAGACAGCAGAGTCCAGGGTGAGTGGAGACAGTGCAGAGCCGCCGGCTACTTGGGTGGGGGCGGCGAGCTTGAGTTGCTGAAGGTCGGTGCTTGTTTTGGGGGGTGGGGTTGGGGGGTTGGGGGTTTGATCCGGTCGGGGCGAGTGTGTGCGCTGCTTGAGGGGACGAAGAACTGGCCGGCGGCTGTTTGAATTGTGAGCGGGAGAGGAGCGCACAACGAGCTGGAGCCGCAGTTTCCCCAACCCTAAGATGCAGGGCGCTTGCAGATGTGTGTGGGCTGAAAACTTTCGGCTTTAGTAGCCCAAATCAGCAGCCTAGTTAATCGCTGCGACCCGGATTATTCGGTCTGACGGCCCAATTAACTGACTGGGCGATAGATGTGGCGATAAGGGCAAAGTTTTCAGAATCGCGATTCTGAATCGGATCGGAGCTTCGTTGGTAGGATCGCGAGTCGTAGAATCATAACTACCAGGATCGTAGAAACTTAGATTCTATGAGCAAAATCGTAGAATCGGAGGGGATAGTTTGGATCGTAAGGTCTTAAGATTCTAGGACTTGAGTCACGATTCTGACAACGTTGGATAAGGGTGTTTTTGATTCGTTGACAATTGATTTTGGTAGCCAATTCCCCTGACTGAGGAAGTAGTTGATAAAGTTGCTATATGATCTGTTATCTTTCGAATCATTTTCCTTGTGCTGGTAGCTTAAAACACTAAGTTATTTACTAGAATGTCACCATAGACATCCACTAGTTAAATGGATGCGTGTGTGCATCTAACCAGCAGGGGGTGGTAGCACTACAATAATTTATGTTCACAGCTACTAGCAGAACAACTAAGAAATGTTCAGGAGGATGACAAATTGCAAATACTTTTTTAAACATGTACCAGTAAGATCTAACTAAGAATTGAAGACCATGAATAGGAATAACAGCAGTTCTAGTGCTCACTGCAAGAAGGTAATGGGCGGATAAACAAATAATCTCACATCCCACAATCGCAACATCTGAAAGATGGGGAGACACACCGAAGTGATGTTATGGAGAATAATATCTCCGCACCTTTGTAGGATACTTCAGTTCCTGTCCAGCATCTGTGGCTAGTCGAGCGATGCACTTGATACTCTGGTTTAAGTAACACCATTGCGTATCACATAGAAAAAATAAGAGCACTGACACACTATGCTGTCGGAGGCTGCAGACTGTTGTACCCTACACGCTAGAGCAGTACCTCCACATATAGGCATCAACCGTCATAACGTTGCAGAGATCAGCCTAAGCACTGTTGTTATCTTGAGGTGATAGAAGGTATCCATTAAAATGGGATTGGTGAGGGAGATTACTGCTCTCATTTCTCCTCACGGGGCCTCACAACTGAAAACTGATTAATGCCTTTTGTTCTTGCTCTTCGTTACAGGCAGTGTGCCTGCTGGAGAAGAATATGCTTTGACTGGCTGATGCAAGATACCCATAAAGACAGATTTTTACCATGAACCAAATCTTTTCATGGAATTTTGTTCTTGCGAAGAAAAGGATTTTTTACCGTGAACCAAATATTTTCATGGAATTTTGTTACAACAATAACAACAAAGCCTTTAGTCCCAAACAAGTTGGGGTAGGCTAGAGGTGAAACCCATAAGATCTTGCGCACATGAATAGCAAGCTTCCACGCACCCCTATCCATGGCTAGTTCTCTGGTGATACTCCAGTCCTTCAAATCTCTCTTAACGGACTTCTCTCATGTCAGATTCGGTCTACCGCGACCTATTCTGACATTATTAGCACGCTTTAGCCGTCCGCTATGCACCGGAGCTTCTGGAGGCCTGCGCTGAATATGCCCAAACCATCTTAGCCGATGTTGAGCAAGATTTTCATCAATCGGCGCTACCCCAACTCTATCTCGTATGTTATCAGTCCGGACTCGATCCTTCCTTGTGTGGCCACACATCCATCTCAACATGTGCATCTCCGCCACACCTAACTGCTGCACATGCTGTCTTTTAGTTGGCCAACACTCAGCGTCATACAACATTGTGGGTCGAACCGCCGTCCTATAGAACTAGCTTTTGTGTCACTCTTATCATAGAGAATGCCAGAAGCTTGGCGCCACTTCATCCATCCGGCTTTAATTTGATGGTTCACATCTTCATCGACATCCCCATCCTTCTACAACCTTGACCCCAAATATCGAAAGGTGTCCTTCCGAGGCACCACCTGTCCATCCAGGCTAACCTCCTCCCCTTCTCCCTCGCGCCTAGTAGTACTGAATGTTAGACCTTTAAGCCTGAGCATTGATAGTTGTGGATGACACTAGGAGAGTTGGTATAATTTTCGTTGGTTTATTTCTCACACAATGCCATGCCAACCTGAGGGGTTGGGGATACATATTTATAGGCTGCTAGCCAGCCAAGCATATGCTAAGATGCTAGTCTAAGATGCTGCTAAGATGCTAGTCTAACTGCCAGTCCTTGGTGCTCAAGGATTCTATCCTAACAGCCACAATGACCATGTGTTGCAGCCCCACAAAGACCCTAGTACAGAGACTTATCCATCATTCTCCCGCTAAGTCTTGTACGTCGTCTTGTGGGAGAGTCGAATCATCCCGATCCTGGAGCAGTGTTCGAGGAACTTGATCCTCCCAAGAGGCTTGGTGAGCAGATCTGCGAGCTGGTCCGTGGTGTTGATGTAGCTCGCCTCGATGCTCCCTTCATCCAAGCAGCTTACGATGAAGTGGTACCTCAGTCGAATGTGCTTGCTCCTTTCGTGGAAAACAGGGTTCTTTGCCAGGGCCAGGGCGGACTTGCTGTCCACCAGGAGCTGCACCGTTCTGGTGTCTCGGACGAGGAGATCACCAAGCAGTCGAGCGAGCCAGAGCGCCTGAGTGCAGGCGGTGGAGGCCGCTATGTACTCGGCCTCGCAGGTGGACAGAGCCACCACCTGCTGCTTGACCGACTGCCAGCTCACGGGGCACTTGCCGAGGAAGAAGAGGATCCCACTTGTGCTCTTGCTGGTGTCAATGTCGCCGGCGTGGTCGCTGTCGCTGTACCCGATGAAGTGTGCCGCCCCCGGACACCTAGGGTAGTGGAGGCCGTGGTCGAGGGTCCCTACCACGTCGCAGACGATCCTCTTCACTGCCTGCTGGTGCTCCGACGTCGGTCGCTCCATGAACCGACTGACATAGCCGACGGAGAATGCCAAGTCCGGCCGTGTGTGGGCGAGGTAGCGAAGGCTCCCCACAAGGGTGCCGACACTGCGTAGCGTCCACTTCCTCCGTCGTGCTGTCGTGGCTCAGCTTCAGCTTCTCCTCCATCGGAGTGAGAGCTGAGTGGCAGTCGGTGAGCCCAGCTAGCTCAACGATGCGCTTGGCGTAGGCGAACTGTGGAAGCGCGATCCCGGAGTGATCCTGGTGCACCTCGATCCCCAGATAAAAGGAGAGGAGCCCCAGATCACTCATCTGGAAGGTGGCCTTCATTGCCTCCTTGAAAGCCGCCACCTCTGCATCCTTGATGCCGGTGATCACCAAGTCGTCAACATAAACGCCCACCAGCAGGGCATTTCGTCCACTGCCCCGTCGGTAGACGGCCGCCTCATGCGGGCTTTGCTCGAAGCCCATCTTCTTTAGCGTGGAGTCCAGCTTGGCGTTCCACGCTCTAGGTGCCTGCTGTAGGCCATAGAGAGCCTTACGCAGGCGGAGTACCTTGCCCTCCTGGCCGGGGATCGCAAATCCCGGCGGCTGATACACATAGACTTCCTCCTTCCAAGTCGCCGTTGAGGAATGCCGACTTGACGTCCATGTGATGGACACGCCAGCCCTCCTGGGCAGCTAGCGCAAGAAGAAGTCGCACGGACTCCATCCGTGCCACAGGAGCGAAAGCGTCGTCGAAGTCGACTCCTTCCTGCTGCAAGAAGCCTTGGGCCACCAAGCGAGCCTTGTGCTTGATGATGGCGCCGGCTCCATCCCTCTTCAGCTTGAACACCCACTTAAGGGTGATTGCCCGGTGACCACGAGGGAGGTCAGCGAGCTCCCAGGTACGGTTCTGCTAGACCGCATTCATGTCCAACTGCATCGCGGCGCGCCATGCCGCGTCTCTCTCGGCCTCTGCAAAGGACCGAGGTTCTCCGTCCTCACACGCGAGTTGTAGCTGCGCCTCCAGGTCGCGTGGCACCAGTCCCGGCACCTGCTGGTCGCCGAGTAGGTTTTCCATCGTACGATGCCGCAGCGGTTCGCCGCCGTGATATGCGTCGATGCGCTCCTCGTCGTGAGGGAGCGGGGAGGCGAACTCCACCGGGCTGTGCTCGACGTGAGCTGGTGCTGATGAAGACGAGCTCGGAGGGGTGACTGTCGATGCTGGAGTATGCGGCGTCGCCGGCTGTGATGCCCTCGGCGTAGCACGCACTGGGGTCGATGGAGTTTTGGGAACTGAGGTAGACATGCTCGGCGAGGAGGAGCTGCTTGCTCCCCCCGCTTCCTTGAAGTGGACGTACTCGACAATGAAGTCGTCATACTTAGGCGTCGAGCCATCGTCCACCGCCTTGTCCCATGCCCACCCTCGCCCTTCGTTGAACACGACGTCTCGCGCCGTGCGCACGCGCTGTGTCTTTGGGTCGAGGATGCGGTAGGCCTTCGAGCCCTCCGCGTAGCCGATGAAAACTCCCGGAGTGCTCCTGTCGTCGAGCTTGCCGATGTGGCCGAGCTCCTTGGCGAAGGCAAGGCAGCCAAAGACCCGCAAGTGGGAGACCGTCGGCTTCCGCCCATGCCAGGCCTCGTACGGCGTCCTGCCGTCGAGTGCCTTAGTAGGCGAGCGGTTGAGGAGGTAGATGGCCGTCAGCACCGCCTCTCCCCAGAAAATAGCCGGCGTCCCTCTCTGCTTGAGGAGAGCCGAGCCATCCCCACAACCGTCTGGTTGCGTCGCTCGACGACGCCGTTCTGCTGTGGGCTGTACGGCGCGGAGTAGTGGCGCTGGATACCCTCATCAGCGCAGTACAACGCGAATTCAGCCGCTGTGAATTCGCCGCCGTTGTCGGTGCGCAACACGCGCAGTTTGCGGCCGCTCTCCGCCTCCGCAGCAACCTGCGCGCGCATGATGGCGTCCATCGCCTCTCCCTTGCTGCTGAGGACTATCGCCCACATGTAGCGAGAGAGGTCGTTGACGAGCAACAGGAAGTAGCGTCGACCTCCTGGTGTGGTTGGCGTCATCGGGCCGCATAGGTCCCCGTGCACGAGCTCCAGCTTCTCCTTGGCCCGGAAAACCGCCTGCTGGGAAAGGGGAGTCGCCTCTGCTTCGTCAGCACGTAGATGTCGCAGAATTGCTCCACATGGTCAAGGCACAGTAGGCCTCGCACCATCTCCTTGGCACTCAGACGCTTCAGGGCCTCGAAATGAAGATGCCCAAAGCGCTCATGCCATTGCCACGCCTCGTCGTCCCGACGAGCAGCGAGGCAGACAAGTTGTGCCACCTGCATGTCAAGGACGTAGAGTCGATTTTCACCTCTGGGTACCTTGGCGAGAAGGCGACGCTGGCGATCCCAGATGCGTAGGACCCCATGCTCGATCAGTATGCGCAAGCCGTTCTCATCCAGCTGCCCCAAGCTGATGATGGAGTTCCTTATCGCGGGGATGTAGTAGACACCAGTGAGCAGCCAGTGCTCTCCCGCCTTGGTGGTGAAGATGAAGGAGCCGATGCCCTTAATTTCCACGGCAGAGGCATCCCCAAACTTGACGGAGCCTCACGTGTCGGAGTCGAGCTCGGCGAAGAACTCCCTTCGACCGGTCATATGGTGGGTGGCGCCGGTATCGAGGCACCACCCTGAAGTCTTGTCCTTCCCGGAGCCATCACCGAGAAGAGCGTGCGCTTTGGGCTCGTCGAGGTGGAGGAGAGCCTTTGCGACTGGTGTCGCTGAAGGTAGCTCGATGCTTGCATGCGCCATGAACATAGCCGTCTCCTCCTCCTACGCCTGTGCAACGTGAGCTTGGTCTTGTTGTGGCTGTCGACACTCATTGGCCCAATGGCCAAGCCGACCACAGTTGTGGCAACTGTTGTCCTGTGCCGGCTTGGGCTTGCCAGCGGCGCCGTCCTTGGCGCCTCCGCGGGCGTCACCTTCGGCACGTCCTTGTGCCTTGCTAGCGGCGCCTTGCGCTGCTTGTCGTGCTTGCGTTCGCCCGTCGTGGAAGAAGGCTCCCCCTTCTTCCTGTCACCAAGGCTGGTATCCCACTGCTCCCGAGTTAGGAGCAGCTTCCCGCCGGTGGTGATGGGCCCCGAGGGAGGCTGTGGCTCATCGGTGTCGACGACCTTGAGGCGACCTATCGCCTCCTCGATCATCATCGTGGAGAGGTCCAGCAAAGACTCGATCGAGCGAGCCATCTGCTTGTGCTTCTCGGGAATGCACCAGAAAAGCTTCTCGACAACTCTCTCGGTGTAGGTGGCATCGCCGAACTTCACCATCTTCTGCAGCAGAATGTTGAGAGGAGAGCAAAGTCATCAACGTCCTCACCTGGCTTGAAGGCCATGCTCTTCCACTCCTTACGAAGTGCCTGTAGTGTGGACTTGCGAGCACGGTCGCTGCCGATGCGTGCCGCGGCGATGGCGTCCCAAGCCTCCTTGGCAGTCCGCTTGTTGGAAAGCGAGAACTGCATCTCGGGCGGGACTGCGGTGATGAGGGCGTCCAGCGCCCGTCGATCCTCTTGGTGGTCGACGTTGCTGTCCTGGACTGCCTCTCACAGGCGCCGCACCTGGAGCCTGATCTTCATGATCGCGGCCCACTCGACGTAGTTGGTTTTAGTGAGGGTAGGCCACCCAACACTGGGACCAACATTCCTGACCACAGTCCGGACCTCGTAGAGGCCGCGGTCCTGGTCGTTGCAGCCGCTGTCGTCGTGCGCACCTCCACCTGGAGCGCGGGCGTGCTCGGCTGCCCACTGCGCCGTCCGCTCTTGCGCCACTTTGGCGCGGTCTGCGTCGGCGCCGTCGTCCGCAGGCGCGGAGCCGTTGGAGCTGCCGGAGCCACCGCGGAGTGCCTTGGCATCCGTCGTAGCCTCACGAGTTGCCTCCGTTGCTGCTGCTGCTTCTACCTCCACCCTGGCTGCTTCTACCTCCGCTCTGGCTGCTGCCAGCTCCGCTGCAGTCAGCCTCGACACCCTTGCTGCTGCAGCAGCGGCTGCTGCAGCTGCTCGCTCACGCTCCTCTGCCACGGCGCGCTCGGCCTCCTGCCGGCGCCGTATGCTCGAGGTAGCCGTGTGCTGAGAGCGACCTGCAGACATGGCTCGCTGCAGGGGAGCTGTTGCGTGAAGAGGAGGCTGTTTCTGACGAGCTGCTGCTCGACAGTCCAGAGGGAGGGAGGTAACCAGGGGCAGTCGGAGCAGCTGTTGCTACCGGCTTAGGCTGCTCAGCTCCCGGTGAGAGGTGAGCAGGAAATGCTCAGGGTACAAGATAACGAGGATAACGAGGCTCTGATACCACTTGTTAGACCTTTCAGCCTGAGCATTGATAGTTGCGGATGACACTAGGAGAGTTGGGACAATTTTCGTTGGTTTATTTCTCACACAATCCCATGCCAACCTGAGGGGTTGGGGATACATATTTATAGGCTGCTAGCCAGCCAAGCATATGCTAATATGCTAGTCTAAGATGCTCCTAAGATGCTAGTCTAAGATGCTATCCTAACTGCCAGTCCTTGGTGGTCAAGGATTCTATGCTAACAGCCACAAGGACCATGTGCTGCAGCCCCACAAATACCCTAGTACAGAGACTTATCCCTCACTGAAACCACACTTCATGTACTCGGTTTTAGTTCTACTAAGTCTAAAACCTTCCAAGGTTTGTCTCCATAGCTCTAACTTCCCGTTGACCCCCGTCCGACTATCATCAACTTGCACCACATCATCCGCAAAGAGCATACACCATGGAATATCTCCTTATATATCCCTTGTGACCTCATCCATGATCAAGGCAAAAACATAAGGGCTCAAAGCCGACCCCTGGTGCAGTCCTATTTTAATCGGGAAGTCATCAGTGTCGCCATCACTTGTTCGAACATTTGTCACAACATTATCGTACATGTCCTTGATGAAGGTAATGCACTTTTGGGACTTTGTGTTTCTCCAAGGCCCACCACATGACATTCCGCGGTATCTTATCATAGTCCTTCTCCAAGTTAATGAACACCATATGCAGGTCCTTCTTTTGGTATCTCTCCATAAGTTGTCGTACCAAGAAATTGGCTTCCATGGTCGACCTCCCAGGCATGAAATCAAACTCATTTTTAGTCATGCTTGTCATTCTTCTTAAGCAGTGCTCAATGACTCTCTCCCATAGCTTCATTGTATGGCTCATCAGCTTAATTCCACAATAATTATTACAAATCTGAACACCCCCCTTGTTCTTGAAGATTGGTACTAATATACTCCACCTCCATTCTTCTGGCATCTTATTTGCCCGAAATATGAGGTTGAAAAGCTTGGTTAGCCATACCGTCATTATGTCTCCGAGGCCTCTCCATACCTCAATGGGGATACAATCGGGGCTCATCGCCTGCCTCCTTTCATCCTTTTTAAATCCTCTTTGACCCCCGACTCCTGGATTCACCACACATAACACCTGCTCGTATCATTGAAGGAGTCGGCCAGTTCAGTGGTAGAGCTCTTACTCTCCCCATGGAACAACTTGTCAAAGTACTCCCGTCATTTATGCTTAATCTCCTCGTTCTTCACAGGAGCTGATCTGCTCCACCCTTGATGCATTTGATTTGGTCAACATCCCTCGTCTTCCTCTCTCGGATCTTGGTCATCTTTTAGATGCCCCTTTCTCCTCCCCTCCTGTCTAACCGGTGGCAGAGGTCCTCACACGCTCGACCCCTTGCTTCACTCGCAGCTCGCTTAGCAACCTTCTTTGCCATCTTGTACTTTGCTATGTTGTCCGCACTCCTATCTAGGTATAGGCGTTTGAAACAATCTTTCTTCTCCTTAATTGCCTTCTGGACATCATCGTTCCACCACCAGGTATCTTTAGCTTCGCCTCTACTTCCCCTCGATACTCCAAGCTCCTCTGAGGCCACCCTATGAATGCAAGTCACCATCTTCATCCACATATTGCCTGCATCACCTCCTTCCTCCCAAGGGCCCTCCTTAATGACCCTCTCCTTGAACGCCCGAGCTACCTCTCCCTTGAGCTTCCATCACTTCGTTCTAGCGACTTTGTCACGCTAGACCCGAATCTGAAAGCGGAAGTCAGCAACCACAAGTTTATGCCGAGGGACAACACTCTTTCCAGGTATCACCTTACAATCTAGGCACACACGTCTCTCTTCTCTTCTTGAGAGTATGAGATCAATCTGACTAGAGTGCTGATCACTAGTAGAAGTCACTAGGTGTGATTCTCTCTTCTTAAAGAGGGTGTTAGCTACGATCATGTCGTAGACTAGCGCAAAGCTTAAGACATCTTCTCCTTCTTGATTCCTGATGCCATAGCCAAAGCCCTCATGCACCCCTTCGAAACCTGTGTTAGATGTGCCCACGTGGCCATTGAGATCTCCTTCTATGAAGAGCCTCTCGTCAGTCGGTACACTCCTTACCATGTCCTTCATGCCTTCCTAGAACCCCCTCTTGGAGTTCTCATTGTGGCCTACTTGTGGGGCATACGCGCTGATAACGTTGAGAACTAGGTCCCCAACTACCAGCTTGACCAGAATAATCCGGTCCCCAACGTCTACCACTCCACACTTGAGGCTCTTGTTGATCAAGATGCCTAGTCCATTTCTGCTTGCAGCTGTCCCAGTGTACCACAGCTTGAAGCTGGTACCCTCCACCTCCTTCGCCTTTCTGTCCCCTTCATTTGGTCTCTTGGCCACAAAGGATATCAGCACCTCTCCTCACCGCTGTATCAACTACCTCCCGAAGCTTACCTGCCAGAGACCCTACGTTCCAGCTACCTAAGCGGATCCTCCTAGGCGGCTAGCTTCCTTACCCTTCGCACTCGTCAAGTCAAGTGCAAATACCCTTGCTCATTTTCCACTACACCCGTGTGCCGATGTAGCGCACCACTAAGGATGCGATGACCCGATCCTTGCTCACTTGCCACCGTATCCAGATCATGATACGGCACGCCACCAAGGGGGTGACGACCCGGCCCTTGCCCATTTGACACCACACCCGGGTTCCGATGTGGCGCGTCGCTGGGAGGGTTACGCCCCGACGAAAATCTTTTGGGTTTCATCTCCTTAAGGCCTCGTTTGGCATCGGGGGATTTAGGAGGTTTCGAGAGGAAAATCCCTGAAAGGGTTAGAAACCCCACAGAACCTCGGGCGCTCATTTGGTAAGAGGGGTTTGCTTAGCTGAATCTCCTCCGTTCCCCTTCAATCCCTTCCTATCCATGTGTTTCAGGATCCTCCTCGAGGCACTGGTGGAAGCAAAGCCCCGAGGATTTGAGAGGATTGGGTGGAAGGAAGGGATTCACCAAATCCCCTCAAATCCCCTCCTCCCCAAACCTTCCCAATCCACTTCTACCAAACAAAGCCTAATAGTGGCTGAGTTTTATTTTTGGCTCGCCAAGCCTATCACAACCCTCCTCCTTTACCCGGGCTTGGGACCGGCTATGTTGAGACAACATAGGTGGAGTTTTCATGGAATTTTGTTCTCGCGAAGAAAATGTTTATAATAGTTCCTGTTGAAATGTATGTGGATTGCCTAACCCTTTCCATCAATTCAGACTTTTGGTTGCGTTGGCTAGTGCATGAAGCTTAACAGTTCCCAAATTTATTTATATCCTTATGTTTCTATTTGAACGTACTGTACTGTGACTTTTGGTTGCGTTGGCTAGTACCCTAATAAAGAACTAGACTGTACTGTGAGTTTGTGACTTCAGTTTTTAGTTATGCTTCCTACAAGTTCCTTAACATACTTGGTTTCAGGTGATGCAAATAACGTTCAAGTTGGATCTGGGACCAATATACAGGATAATTCCGTTGTGCATGTGGCAAAATCTAATTTAAGTGGGAAAGTCTTTCCAACCATCATTGGAGACAATGTTACAGTAGGTAAATATAGATATACCTTCTGGTTCTTGTTTTAACCTTTCATTTATTCCACAGCATTGCGATGTTCAATTGTTCATTACTGCTTAAAGTAAAGTCTAGTTCTTTATTGGGGTACTACTTTTCATCGGTATCCACAAATATTTCATTATTGGAGCCCTACTTCTATGGTTAAAGTAAACTGGAAACAAACATAACAGGTATCACTCTGCTACCTTGTTTTTATTCCAACACTAGTATCAATAATTTTGAAAACAGGTTTGAGCAATTGAGCTTTTGTGCAAAACCTTGGTAGAGTTAGCATGGCATAAATTTATCAGAGGATATGCACTGCAAATAAACATTTCTATTTGAAATTTACACTCTGATATTGGTAATGCCAAAACCAATCTGACATGAACCTGTTATCTGCTATCTAGGACCTCATTCTCATGTAAAAAGTTCACTGATATTCGGATAACATATATTCCAAACTTTGTTTCGCAGGACACAGTGCTGTATTACAAGGATGCACTGTTGAGGATGAAGCTTTTGTTGGTATGGGAGCAACCCTGTTAGATGGTGTTGTTGTGGAAAAGCATGGGATGGTTGCTGCTGGAGCCCTTGTAAGACAGAACACAAGGATCCCTTGTGGAGAGGTTGTGCTTTACTTCACCACTATTGTTTGGATTCTTATTTAGGTCATCTCAGACACTTTTGCTTTTCTGGTTTTAATTAACTAATGGTTCTTTACAATAAGGTATGTCTGAATCTGGATTGGCATGCGTCAAGAGAAGACCCCATTATCTTAGACACAAACCCTATTTGACGCTACTAGATATTGTTACATGCTTCATGATGCTTTTTTGGGGGGTAATTGCATTTCACAGTGACTTGATGTCATGCATTTATGCATGGATGAAACAAAAAAAAAATGCTGCATAACTCTTTTGATAATCTTATCTCAGTAAGTGCTCTCTTGTTGACTATCTTTGTTCAATTTAGGTATGGGGTGGAAACCCAGCAAAATTTCTGAGGAAGCTCACAGATGAAGAGATCGGTTTTATTGGGGAATCGTCTGCCAACTATTCCAACTTAGCCAGGGCACATGCTGTTGAGAGTGCTAAGCCCATGGAAAAGATTGATTTTGAGAAAGTTTTGCGCAAGAAATTTGCTCACCAGGTCTTGCTTAGTGTCACTCAAGAGGTTCCTCCAGAGCTGCCCCCCCCCCAGTCCTACTCCTGCCCAATAAGCTTTTCTTATAACCATCTTCAGTTTGGATTCTTATATCTCTATCTGTCCAGTGAGTTTGGCAGTTTATGTTGTAATTTTGGGTCGAGCAATGTTCTAAAAAGCTGACTATCTACTTCAGTTTCTGTATTCCATGGAACTAACAGAACTATTTCACACAAATTCACTGGCATGTTTTGCGTGCATAATTTACTCTAGCTGAAATTGCGAGATGCACTGGAGGCAGCACATGAACTGTTGGCTTGTAGTTAAATGATTAATGAATAAAAAGAATGATGACAGAAAATACTGAAAGATAAATTTTATTGTTGAATTGATTGGTGTTGGCTTGTCTGTGCTGATGTTTTTCTGAAACGCCATTCACCATGTTCGGTTTGGTATTGCAGTGACAATTAATATGTATCGGAGGGAGTACAAGTATCTGCGAAACTGTTTTTCATAGGTCTAGTAGGGTCGCGGTCCCTGGTAACGGTCATGATGCCTTGGAATAAGGTCTTTTTAAAGCTAGTACAATAGGATGAGGTAGGTGAGCGGTAAGATTTAAAATAATATATTTATATTAAGTTGGAAGAGAGAAGAAGCCGGTTGTAAACTAGTAGTTAGCTATGGCATGTGCTTCTAGACATGTTGCGAGAGAGGAATGTAGGTCTTATAGCATATGTGCAAGAAGTTGATGATTACAACCAGGACCTGGTACCACACTCGTTGTCACCTTGTAACTCCATTCCTAAAACTTTATTGGCCCTAACCCAAGCACGTAGTTTGTCAAAGATCCGATTAGTGAATTTGATGACTATCAAGATAACCCTCGTTGGACCGAACACTAATTTGTTGCGATGCTTCGAAAGGCTCCAACAAATGAGCATAATGACCAAGTCAAAGCCCTTGTCATAGGAATGGATGTATCTAGATGTATTTTAATTGTACATACATTCATATTTATATATTTGTGTGACAAGTAATTTTGAACGGAGGGAGTACTAGATGACGTGTCAACATCATACGGTATGTTGGCTACACATTAACCATGCCCATCTTTGATCCGACCCCCTCCCCCCACCCGAAGGCGACTCGGACGCACACCCTAGCCATTGTTGGCCAACCATCCTTCTTCGCCCCTCCTCCCTTGCCGTCGTCGGCAAGCTCCATCGGGCAAAGCCCGCTTGGGGTTGGCGGCGGCATGCCTTCCCTTTCCCACTCGTTTTGTTTGCTGCGTGGGGACAATCTTGCCATGCGGTGATTTGGGTAGTCGCGACGGGTGGTGGGGAGCTGGCTCGCGCCAGCCGCCGCGCCAATCAGGCGAAGTGACGTGTGTGTGCGCCTCGGGTGCGAGATGGGCGGTGGATCGGCCGGGTCCGGGAGTCGCTACTGCACCACATCTAGGGCGGACGGTCTGCGTGGCTAGAGCGGTGAACAGAGGCAAGTGAGGTGAGGCGCGTGAACAGAGGCAAGCGAGGTGGTTCACATGGCGCAGGAGGCGTCCCGACGCAATTCTATTAGTTCATGCGGGGCAAGGGCGGCTGCCACATCCGGAAAGGCGCATGTGCATGGTGCTCAGGCGTCGCTCCCTCGTGGATCGACGGCCTGTCGGTGGCAGGAGGCGCGCGAACGTCACCCCCAGTGCGAATCTGTTGGGTGGCGGCATGATGGCTCCGGTGGACTGGCCGGTGGCTTGGATCGGGAGCCCTTCGGGTGGGTGGTCGGTCTTGTGCTGCATCTAGTGTGTGTTTTGAGTTGCTCTACACGAGGAGGTGCCCGCGGTTGCTCCAGGACAGTCGGAGGCATGAGATCTGTAGGTGGCAGGACCCGGTCTGGTGGTGATTCGGGAGGCTTGACGTTGCTGCGAGTGTGAGGTCGAGATGGTGGTGGCTGGAGGGAGACGAATGGCGTCGGTGCTGCTGTTGCATCCTTCGCCAGGAGATGAATGGCCCGTAGGCGTTGCATCCTCGAGGAGACGAATGGCGTCGTGCTTGGTTGCATCCTTCTGATGGGGAGAGAATGGCGCTGCGCGGAGGTTGCATCCTCCGTCGAGCGGGGGAAGCGGATGCAAGGTTTGGAAGCACATTGAGTTTGTCGGGGAGGCTCCGGCCGTGGCTGGATGCATGGTGCACGACCCGATCTGGTCACTGCAGCCCCGTCGTCGGAAGGCTTGATGGTGGCCCTGCACAACGGTGGCATGCTCGCTGTGTGGGGAGTGCATGGACCAATGGAGGTACGGGTCGTCCTCGGCCTGCTGCGCGGGAGTGGATGCTCGAGTGAAAGCCTGGCCGGTGCTGACCCACCTATGGAGACGGGCCTGCTCGCGTCACTATCCTCGGTAGAGGTGTCATTGGGAATCTCACAACCAGTTCTTCCGGATCAAGTCCTTCGGGTGAAGGCCCAGATCATGTTGTAGGGTCTGGCGGTGGCATCCTCTTGAACGTCGTTCCCCTCTTTAGGGCACCGTCTTGAAGACTTTGATCCCTTTGGTGCTTCCTACGACTGGACGTGCACGGTGGTTGCTGTGGCAACGATGACAGCGTTGAGCAATATCGGAGGCGTGGCCTTGGTTCTGGTAGCGGGCTCTTCTTCTCCGACGTGTCCTGGGTGTGCCTCGACTGTGTGTTGCTGTGAAGTCGAAGCCGCGGTTGGGGGGGGTGGTATATGTAGGATCCAAAGTATGTCTAGAGGGGGGGGGTGATTTGACTACATGGCCAAATAAAACTTAGCCTTTTCCCAGTTTTAGTTGTGGGCCAGATTTAGCAGTTGTAATAAGTCAAGCACATCCTACACATGCATATCTAAGAGTATTACAACGGAAAGTAAAGACATGCAAATGTAAGTAGTGGGAAGGGATAGGAAGATCAAACACAAAGGTTGACACGGTGATTTTTGGTGTGGTTTCGATAGGTGGTGCTATCGTACGTCCACTTTAGTGGAGACTTCAACCCACGGAGGGTAACGAGTGCGAGAGTCCACGGAGGGCTCCACCCACAAGGGGTCCACGAAGAAGCGGCCTTGTCTATTCCACCATGGCTTACGTCCATGAAGGACTAGCCTCACTCGGGGTAGATCTTCATGAAGTAGGCGATCTCCTCTCCCTTATAAACTTCTTAGTTCGACTCCACAACACGAAGTAGGAGGCTCCCAAGCAACACCTAACCAATCTAGGAGGCACCACCCTCCAAAAGGTTATAGATGCAGTAGAACGATGAACTCCTTGCTCTTGTGCTTCAAAAGATAGTCTCCACAACACTCAATCACTCTCTTACAGATTTGGCATAGGTAGAAGAGATTGATTGGGTGGAAAGCAACTTGGGGAGGCTAGAGATCAAGTTTCTACTGGATGGATTGGAATATCTTGATCTCAACACATGAGTAGGTGGCTCTCTCTTAGAAAAATGTATATGGCAAATGTGTGTGTGCGTGTGTTCTTAGTGCTTCCTATGTGAATGAGAGGTGGTGGAGGGGTATACATAGACATCTCCAGAACTCGGAGACAACGACATGAATCTCGGTTGTACCGAGTTGCACTAAGTGTGGCAACTTTTGAATTCTCGGTGAGACCAATATAGGAATCTCTGTGGTACTGATATGGTGACCTAGGACATTTTCCAAATCTCGATGAGATTGATTTCAAAACTCGAAAATTTCGATTCTTGAAATCGAGAGACCAGAAAGCTGGTTAGTGATTTTCGGTGGCACCGAAGTGATAGTTGGTGGTACTTCGGTGCCACCGAGATTCTAGGGTTTGGCATAGGATGTGTCTTTGGAAAAATCGGTAGGGCCGAGTGGAAATTGTTGGTGGCACCGTTTTTAATGTTTAGGCTTTGGAGAGAGAATTTTTTGGAAGAATGACTGAATATTTTTGGTGGCTATCTCTAAGAACTTGAGCAACAAATTCATCATAGATAACTCATCCCCTTTTAATAGTATTGGCTTTCCTATGGATTCAAAAGTGATTTCTCACAAATATAAAATATAGAGTCTTCTTGCTTGAAGCTTGGCCAATTCTATTCCTTTCCTTGCGTCAAGGGGCTTCTTCTCACAGTCCTTTAGCCAATGCATCTTTGAACGTTTCTGAAATATACTTGGATAGAATCATTAGTTCAATGACACATATGTTGTAATTAATTAGCAAAACCACCTTAGGGAGCACGGTAATTGATGACAACATATAGATCAAAGCTTTGGCAAAAGATATAATCAATGATTAGCATTGTCGCTTTGAGAAGTATGTGAAAAGCAAGAGCTCCCCCTAAATTTGTGCATTATTTTGAATTTGCGTTTGAATGCAAATGTACAATCAATTAGGGTCGTGAGTCACTCTTCCCTGTCACATACATCTTGGTGGTGCGCATAAATGATATGAATGAATAGTAATGCACATAGCACCAAACAAATAAGTGAATGATCATCATATAGATATCGCATGGATATAACGTAGTAGCATCAACAATCAAAGCGTATGATCAAACACAACGAAGAATGTGGTTTAAGACATCCAAAAGACTAAATGTTTTTGAAAAACCAAAAGAGAGCACTAAAAGCAAGACTCTCTTGAGAAGCCCTAATGATCTATACACTTCTCCCCCTTCGGCAACAAGTTACCAAAAGGTTCAAAGGTCTAGAGCTAAGCGTCACTCTATGCTCGATCTCCTCCAATAGCAGTTGATGGAGTCGACAGGAGAGTGTCGGTGAAGGCTTCAGCGGATGTCCTCTGAGGTGGAGGTGCTGATAGTGGAGGTGCAGGAGCTGGTGGAGCTGAAGGATCTAAAGGCGCTGATGCTTGAGCTGATGAAGTTGGTCTAGCTTCCGGAACTGACATAGCTGCGATCCTAGTCCGAGTCCTGAACTGAGTAGTTGTAGGAAGAGACGTATCATCATCATCATTGCTGGAACGAGGTGTGTGGACTGCATCAACTTCATGCTTGAGCTGCTCAACTGTGGTAGCCAAGTCCGGTACTTTGAATCCAGGTCATGGAATTTAGTCTCCATGATCCTCGCAAGGCTCTTCTGGTTCAGTAAAATCTCAGAAATTTTCTTCTCCATCACTTGGATGGTGTTGACAAGAAATGACATATGCTCCTCTGTGGATCTCAGCTGTGGTGCCGGAGCTGCTTTGGTTGCCTCTGCCTCTGCTACCGCCTCTGCTTGCTCACGAGGTGTAGTTGAGCTGGGATGAATGGGGTCCATCACTACCTCGTTTCTTCGAACTATGGATGACGTGGCAGGCATTGATGATCAAGTTGTTATGCATGATTTCCAATCGTGGCATTCATGAGCATCTGAATGTACGGAGCATATCCACATGATCTCTTCTGATCAACAGCTGTCCTCATGAGTGTCTCTACTATCAGATCCACCATTCTAATCCTTGTGTGAGAATCAACGTGGTGCAACATATTGATGGAATACCCTCTGATCATGTTCTCATCTCTTGACTTGGGAATCACGGTGTACCTCATAATGGTGTTGGTAGTGGGTATCCGTGCTTGTAGAAAGTAGACGGAGCCAAACTTGTGAGTCCTCAAGTACTGGTGGGGCACTGGATTTTACATGTTAGCCATAGTGTTGTGATTCATTTTTGGCTCAGAGTACACATCCAAGTCACCCTCTTGGGATTTAGGAGCACGAATGATCGTAGCCCACTCCCCCACTGTTGATTCATACCCGTGACCTTTAGTCACCCATACAATCCTACCATGTGGATAAAATTGTGGAGTGGAGTAGAATTGCATGATCATCCCATCTATCCAGACAATCATCTTTTTGCCAAGAAAATCTTCAATGTCAATTGCCGTGAAGTTCTCTCTCACATGAGGGAAGAAATCCTCATGTTCCTTGATGTATTCCAAGTCTACATACCTCATGTCACTAACTGCAAGACTCTTGTCCAATAACACTGTCTCATAGAAATCTTGTTGCTCCTTAGTGTGAAAACGAGGATCAACAAGTGTTCTCCACTAACATCATTGGGATCTGCAGTTCTCCACCATCTCAGACCATGATCCCTTTCTTCTTCATATCCTCAGCGACTGGATGAGCATCATTGTGCAATGACAAATGAGCTCTCAACTTCTTCATCATAAAGATATTTTCTTCCTCCTTTGCAGCAACACCTTTGGATGCAGAGCCCTTGTTCTTCTTTGCTGCAGGTATATCCCTAGTAGTCTTATTGGGAGCTACTGGCTTCTTAGACTTAGGACCAGAAGGTTTTGTCTTGGATGCAAACCTGCTTGGCATAGCATTTGCCATAATCTTCTTCTGCTTGGAAGGACGTGGATTTGCAGTTTCCTCTTCCTCTTCTTCCTCGGCAGCTCCTGCTGGATCTTCATACATGGAAGTTGGCCTTCCAACAACATGCACAACTCTCTTGTTCCCTGGCTTGTTAGCCTACTTGGAAGAGGGGTTCTCAAGGGTGAGTTTCATCCCTTGTTGAGCTGTCCCTAGAGCTCTCATAGAATCAATCTTGGCATACTCCTTTCTCGCAATTTTCTTGATTGTGACTCTCTCCTTTTGCTTTTGGCGAATGCTTTCTTCTGGAATAAATCCTCATCAGAATTAAGTTTCCTCCTCGACCTGGTAGCTGCCTTGGCCATATCATAGGAGCTTGGAGTACGTGGGTCAGAAGTTGTCCTCTCAGGGCTAGTGCCTGAGTCCATTTCCACACTGGGCTCTCTCAAAACATTCTGGCTATCCTATGAACCTGACATGCTAACAAGCAACCAAGCAAAAAGCTTACCCCGTGAATATAAGTAGAAGAACAGGAGTGGATGAGCATCACAAAAGCAGAAGTTTTCAAAAAATTGAACTAAACAATCTTAAGTTTAACTTTCTGCAAAAATGGACTTCAGTTCCGCCGAGTCAAATATTTCGGAACCACCGAGACAGACAACCTCCTTAACAGAATTTTGGAACACTTCTTGGTTTCATCGAAAATAGTAACTCGGTTTCACCGAGATTGTTCTGAGCAGCCCAAAACTAAAATCGGTCAGATCGATTTTTCTCACTCGATGACACCGAGATTCTGTTTTGCGTACTGTTAACCCTAAAATTTCTTCGTTCTCTAATCTAATGGAATGTTCTTCTCGATAGGAACATTGCAATCATGGACCAAAGATGGAGTAAACCTATTTGCGCAAGATTTGGATTGAGGAGCACAAAGAGGGCCGAAACCTTACCCTAACTTTGTGAAGGTATAGTAACGATGATGAGAGCGGTTGAGATTCTGGTCAGCAGCGAGGACTCTTGCGACGAGGGCGCACATGAGATGAAGGCGATGTCCTAGGGACGAGGGCTTGGCAGCAAGGAGGTACGGAAGGTACAATTTGTGGAAGTATGTCAAACGTCGGGTCCGCATAATATATATACCCCCCGTCTGTCGGTGACACCGAGATGAAATTTTCGGTGCCACTGAGTTCCATAACTGTCTGGTGACAGTGAAACTTGGTGAGGCCGAAAATATTCTATGAGTGGTACCGAGATGGAAAAACCAGATCAACCCTAGGCACTGGTGGGACCGAGGTTTTGGAGTTGGTCACACCAAAATGAACTTGGGAGGTTTTAGAAGTCACCCCTTGTCAAGAGGATCTCTGAGTGCTCCTCACACAGAGTGTCCCTAAAGTGCTTGCTCAAATTTTGTGATGTAGCATGAAAATAATTTGAGACGAGAAAGCATAGATATCTAGAGAGGGGTACTTAGGCATTCTTATATATCCAATTGACCATATAAAAATAGAAAGCCAAATAACAACAATTGGATATCCTCGAATCAGCAGCATACAACACAACATCCCAGATGTTCATCCTGCCGCTGCCATCAGCACGTTCCATCAGAACATGCGGAACCGAAAGATGCGCAAAGAGCTGGCGATGAAAAAGATCAGGGATGTCGCCGAGCTCTATGCTCTAGCCGACAAGTGTGTGTGGGCTGAAGAAGGGCGAAGGTTTTCTGGCGAGGAGGCTGGCGCAAAGACCAACTCCGAAGAAGAGGGCACCGCTACCCCGAAAAAGAAAAGTCGACACAAGAAGCGCAAGAGCAAGGCCGTGTTTGCTCTCGAGGGATCCGTCAACACCAACACCGCCAAGAAGGCCAAGGCTGACGCCCCCGGCAAAGACATTGCCGGATGCGCTACCTGCCAGGCCTTGGTGGCTGCCGACAAGCCAGAGGGGTCCGACAAACAATACTGCAAGATCCATCGCACCAAGGGCCACGACCTTCAGAACTGCCAGCAAGTTGAGCAGCTGGCCGAGAAACAGAAAGCTGAATACGAGCGGCGGGACAATGAGAAAGCCGAGGAAGGTGCCGAGGGGTCCGGCAAGAAGCGCGACAGCCGCCGTTGCATGGCCAAGCAGAAGAAGGAGAAACCTTCCTGGGGCCACGACAAGGAAGAGTAGGAGGACGATGATGGTAGACAAGAGGACGACGGGTCTAGCTACCAGGAGTTCCAGAAGGCTACGGACATGATGTTCATTGACACGGGCGCCTGAAAAGGATCGAGATGGACCTAGAGGGGGGGGGGTGAATAGGTACAAATCCAAATTTTAATAATTACTTAGCAATTTTAGGCTAAAGTGCGGAATATGAGTGTAAGCCTAATAATTGCTATGACAAAGAGTAAGCTATTTGGAGTGAAGTAAGACAAGCGGTAAACAATAATCAAATACAAGTATGTAATAAGGATTAACACAAGTAGAGAGTTAGGGTTAGGAATAACCGAAACTCCGAGAGAGACAAGGATGTATCCCGATGTTCACTTCCTTGGAGGGAAGCTACGTCACCGTTAGAGGGGCGGATGTTACCACGAAGGCACACCAACGCCACGAAGGCTCACCCCATTCTCCCTTTGAGATAACTCCACGAAGGCGTTTCTCAACCACTAGTGGTAAGCCTTGAGGTGGCTTCCAAACCTTCACAAACTTTCCGGGGGATATCACAATGGTTTGATTCCTCTCCGAAGACTCCTACCGCCTAGGAGTCTCCAACCTCCAAGAGTAACAAGATCACGGGGATTGCTCAAAACTTGCTCAAATCACAAATCACTTTGGTGGGAAGGAGGAGAGGGATACGATCTATCTTTTGATTGGAACAACACTCAAAAGGACTCACAAATGCTCTTGGGATCTAGGATTTGGTGTAGACAAGAGTGAGTGAGAGGAAAGGTGTTCTTGGGTGTATTCTAGCTGTGTTGAACAACCTTTCACGAGGTGGGAGAAGAGTATATATAGTGGAGAGTGAAATCCAGCCGTTGGAGGTGCTTTAAGTCACACAGGGTCCGGACGTCCGACAGTTGCCGGAAGTCCGGGCGTCCGCGAGGGGTCGGACGTCCGACAGGGGTCGGTCGTCCGAGGCCTGTAGATACGACTGAACCTATTTTGAATATGTCAGTGATCGGACGTCCGACAGGGGTCGGTCGTCCGAGGCCTGTAGATATGACTGAACCTATGTTGAATTTATCAGCGACCGGGCGTCCGGAGAGGACCGGAAATCCGAGTTATACAACTCAACTTCTACTGGTGGTAGTTTCCGGATTTCCGACGGTGGTCGGACGTCCGGCGCTCGGACGTCCGGAGGGAGCCGGATTTCCGAGTTATAGAACACAAATTCTACTGGTGCAGGCTTCCGGATTTCCGGGGCTTGCCCGGACGTCCGGCCCTCGGATGTCCGGAGGGAGCCAGATTTCCGAGTTATATGCCTCACAAACTTCTGGTGACGGGCTGCGGATTTCCGAAGCCTACCGATCGTCCGGCCCTCGGACATTCGGAGGGAGCCGGATGTCCGAGGCAATAGACCTATTTTGAATTGAGAACAGAGTGGAGATTGTGTGGTGTTTGGTATGATAGTAAAGATGTGGTATGAGCAAGTTCATCGCAAAACCTGTGATCCCCTCTTAATAGTGCGGGATCCCTATACTCAATATCAGTAAACTCAAAAGACTAATCTACATCATCTCTTATTAATCCCGAGCCTTCTCGAAATACAAATCCCCAATCTTTTCAGACAACCTTTGGCACATAATTCTCAATCTACTAAAGTACTTGCCATCCTGAGATACACTCAACAAATAGGATTATTTCCTATGTATGTGTTGTCATTAACACCAAAAGACGATTAGGGGCATAGCATGCACTTTCAATCTCCCCCTTTTTGGTAGTTGATATCAACATATACATAGGTCTCAAAAAGATTTAACATACATTATAGTCTAGGAGATATTTAGTACGGAGCTCCCCCTTAAGATATGCATGATAAAAAAAAACGAAGCTCCAATGGATCAACATGTAAAGATAATAGATCATCATAGGAATAGTGAATCAAGACATAATAGTCTATGATGATATCATAGCAATCCATAGCAAGTCACAACCATTCATAAGTAGCCATACATGAGTTTATCCATTACATTAAATCTCCAAAGACTAAAAACTACGATACATTACCCCCCTTTGGCACCAAGTACCAAAAAGGGAGCCACCAACAGTACCAATCACGCTCAGAGCTCATCACCATCATCATCAGCATCATCAGCCAAACCACTGCCACTAGCCTCGTCAAGGAAATCAGACCACTCAGGACCAGAAGGGAAGCCAAAATCAGTAGGAGGAGCAGCAGGAGGGGCCTCATCATCACTCACATCAAGAGCGCCCGAGGCTCTCAGACGAGCCTTGAGAGCATTCTTGGAGGAGACTAAGCGGGAAACCACATCATGGGTTTGACCACACTGGAAGGAGACGGCCTTCATCAAAGCAGAATGTGCCTTGCCAAGGAATTTGGCAATGCGACCGAGAGGAGCGGAGCTAGATGAGGGGGTGGCGGCCCGTGCAGCAGTGCGGCGAGTGGATGTGGAGGAAGAAGGGGCTTTCTTGGGAGCATGGTCATCCGCCATGTGAGCGGGAATGACCCACGTGCGATGTATGTGAGTGACAGCCACAGAGAAATCAGCAACATGGTTAATAAGATCCTGGATGAAAGGAGCGTGAGGAAAGGCTCGCTTGTACTGAAAGCTAGCAAGCCGAATCTCATGCCATAGAAAATGGGGCACATTGATTTTTCCCTTGGGGTGCTCGAACAAGTGATACATGATGTCGATACAATAGCCACTGCAAGAACCCTTATCACCCATCTTGGGATAGATGGTGCGGATGAGACACTGAAAAATAATGAAGTAAGGTGAGCGCCAGATGGATACCTGGTTAAGGTCCTTCATGCGCTCATCCGCATCAAGCTCACGTAGTGGCTTGAGAAGATGCCCACAGACGTCAATAGACTTAGGCGCATGGTTAGGATCATCCCTATGTATTTTGAAACCGGAATTGGGGAAACCCAGTGCGGCAACAAATGTAGCATAAGAAGCTTTGAAGCGAACGCCAGAGGTGATCCAGCTGATAGTGTTGCCTGAGCCAAAATGGTATGTGGCATAGAACTGGTGAATGGCAGCATCATTAAAGTCGTAATGAAAGGCAAACGGGGCGGCAAGCCCCGATGCCTCAGTAAGCTCAATGGCACCCGGGTATTTCGCCAGGTGCATGCAAATATGATCAACATCAATAGAGTGATGGATAGATAACCCCTTAGGAACTATGACTGTGGCAAAGATGTCCGCCTGGACGTTGGTGCGGAAACGTGAGTCCGTAGAGTCACGTGCGACCTCGTATTGATCAATGTCGCAGTGGAAAGTGAGATATGAAGCTGCGCCAAGTGTGGTGAAATTTGTGATAGCACGACCTAACGTGGCAGGAGGTTCTAGTGAGATGCGGCGAGCTTCACCTGCGGGCTGGGAAGGAGGAGGTTGTGGCATGTAGGACGCCCTGCGAGTCTCGGGCTTTGGCTTGGACCTTCGAGCGACGTGCTCGACAAGAAGGTCCTCGGCGGCAAGCTCCTCCTCGAAGTCGGGGTCAGCACCATCAGACGACGAGGGAGACGGAGAACGCCGGGCAGTCCGTTTGAAGGGACAAAGTGGCTCATCCGAGTCCGACCCCGTGTTCATAGGGGCGCGAGAGGGTGAGCCGGCCACGGTCTTCCGAGCGGTGTGCTTGGTCTTGCCCATGGAGCTCAAACACCTACGCGGATGAAAAATCCCCAAATGAGGAACGAACATGGAGATACATGCAAGAGAGAGAGAGAGAAAAAAATCAAATCCAACGGGAAAGGAGACGGAGGAGCGACCTAAGGATGGATCCCGCGAAGAATACGGAGGAAGGAGTGGGGGATCCGCGGAGGAGATCGGCCCGATCTCGAGGTTGGCGGCGCAGGGCAGGAGCTCCTCGAGCTGGCGGCGGCGGCTGTGGGAAAAGGGGGCGCTGAGGGTTAGGGAAAGAGCCTAGCCCCGCGCCCAGCTATATATATAGGCCCCGAGGCGTCGGACGTCCGACAGGCGTCGGACGTCCGGAGGTTATTTTGGCGTCGGACGACCGACACTGGTCGGACGACCGGAGGGGATTTTGCTGCCGGACGTCCGAGGTCAGTCGGACGTCCGAGAAGGAGGAGGCAGAGACTGATTCTGTTTTTTTTGTTTTGATGATGAGATGATGACTTGCATGGTTTCGCACACAAAAAAATACGAACATGGTTTTCCTACAAGCATTACATGCATGAATTGATCTATGCGTACTTTGTAAGCTTAAAAACATAGAATTAAGACTGACTCCCCCTAAATACATGCCCACATCAAGACACAAACATAATGTGAGTGTGTGTATGTGTGCAAGATTTCAAGATATGTTGTCAAGCTCCAAGATACCAAGTTCACGCCTAAGTTGACAGAACCTAGCTACGCTAAGTGGCTTGGTGAAAATGTCGGCTAACTGCATGTCGGTACCCACATGGGTAATATCAATGTCACCCTTTTGCACATGGTCTCTCAAGAAAGGATACCTAATATCAATATGTTTCGTGCGAGGGTGATCAATGGGGTTCTCGGAGATCTTTATGGCACTTTCATTATCACAGAGAAGAGGAACGTGTCGATACGTGATACCATAATCCTTTAGTGTTTGCCTCATCCATAGCAGTTGGGTTGCACAGCTTGCGGCTGCAATATATTCGGCCTCGGCCGTGGAGAGAGAAACACAGTTCTGCTTCTTCGAGGACCAACTTACCAAGGAGCGTCCAAGAAACTGACATGCACCGGAAGTGGATTTCCGTCCCACTTTATCACCGGCCCAATCCGCATCGGAATACCCAATAAGATCAAACTTTGCATCCTTAGGGTACCATAAGCCTAACTTTGGGGTGTGAACAAGGTATCTAAGAATATGCTTAACCGCCGTGTGATGGCTTTCCATAGGGGAAGCTTGAAATCTAGCACATATTCCTACACTTAACATGATGTCCGGTCTAGATGCGCAAAGACAAAGCAGCGAACCAATCATGGAGCGGTAAGTAGACGTGTCAAAAGGAATACCGTTTGAGTCTTCATTTAGAACTACATCAGTAGCCATAGGTGTCTTCATTGGTTTAGCATTTGTCATATCAAATTTCTCAAGAATGTCCTTGAGGTACTTAGTTTGAGACAAGAAAACCCCTTCTTGAAATTGTTGTATTTGAAAACCAAGAAAGAACTTCAAGTCCGTGTTGAGTGACATCTCAAAGGTCTTGGTCATGGAGGCCGCAAACTTCTTGCACAAATGGATGTTAGGAGAACCAAAAATGATGTCATCTACATAGATTTGGCATAAGATCAAATCACCATTTTCCCTCTTAGTAAAAAGAGTGGGATCGATCACCCCCACCACAAAGCCATCATCGCGTAGGAACTTCTTAAGATGATCGTACCAAGCACGAGGTGCTTGTTTAAGACCATACAGAGCCTTGTGAAGTTTATATACATGGTCTTTGTGATGAGGGTCAAAAAACCCAGGTGGTTGTGATACATATACCTCTTCTTGTAGAGGACCGTTAAGAAAAGCACTTTTCACATCCATTTGATGCAAAGTAAAACCATTGAAAGCAGCATAGGCCAATAAAATGCGAATGGTCTCAAGACGAGCAACAGGGGCGATAGTTTCACCAAAGACCAAACCTTCAACTTGGGAGTACCCCTGTGCTACTAACCTTGCCTTGTTGCATAGGACAGTCCCGTTCTCATCTTCCTTGTTCTTGAAAATCCATTTAGTTCCAATGACATTATGTTCCTCAGTTAGTCATTCTACCAATGACCATACTTCGTTGCGTGTAAAACTGTTTAGCTCCTCTTGCATAGCAAGTAGCCAGTCATTGTCACACAATGCATCCTGAAACCTGTGTGGCATGGTACTAGAGACAAACGAAAAGTGAGCACAAAAGTTTGTTAATTGTTTACGAGTCACTCTACCTTCCGACACGCCTGTGAGGATTTGATCAATATCAACACGACCGGCCACACGTGGCATGATGTAGGTCAAGGTTTCACGAGGTTCGACTTCGTTTCCATCATCAACGTCCTGAACATATGGATCATTTATGTGCGGAGGAAGATATTCCTCTTCGCGTTGCACCTGTTGAGGTTCATCATCAAGCATACCCATACTTTGGTCTACCTCTTGAAGATCAACTTGTTCTTCAGTGTCATCAGGGTGAGAGACATGTTCTCCCACTTGATCCTCAACAACTGGCATGATGTGTGTGCTAATATCTTGTGGAGGTACGGGCAGTGAACTGTCTTGAGGATGAGAGATACTCTCATCATATTCATCATCATCATGGGGTCTTTGTTCCATGGGAAGAAGTGCACCTACACCCATGTTTAAGATATCTTGTAGGGAGTCTTCTTCACCTGCATCATCTAGATCAACTTGCTCCCCATGGGAGCGGTTAAATTCATCAAACATCACGTCACATGTTTCTATAACACATCCAGTGGATTTGTTGTAGACTCTATAGGCGTGAGAGTTTGACCCATAGCCAACAAAAATCCCTTCAGTTGTTTTGGATTGAAATTTTCCTAACCGTTCCCGTTTTTTGAGGATGAAGCATTTGCATCCAAACACACGAAAGTACTTAACATTGGGCTTGTTCCCAGTTAGGAGCTCATATGGAGTCTTCTCCAATATTGATCGGTGGAAGAGCCGGTTTGATGCATGACATGCTTTGTTGACGGCCTCAGCCCAAAAACTATGTGGTGACTTGTATTCATCTAACATGGACCTTGCCATTTCCACAAGTGTCCGGTTCTTCCTCTCTGCCACACCATTTTGTTGAGGGGTGTAAGGTGCGGAGTACTGATGTTCAATCCCCTCATCACTAAGAAATTCTTCTAGGGTGTAGTTCTTGAACTCAGAGTCATTATCACTTCTTACTGCCTTGATGTCCTTGTCAAACTTCCACTGGGCTTGTTTGGCAAAGTCAATGAAAGTGATCTTCTTCTCGTCCTTGGACTTGAGAAAGAACACCCATGTATATCTTGAGTAATCATCAACAATGACCAGGCCATACTTTTTCCCTCCAAGACTTGCCCATGAAGGAAGCCCAAACAGATCCACATGAAGGAGTTCTAACGGCCTCGAAGTGGATACAATGTTCTTGGGTGGATGTCTTGATTGATGTTGTTTCCCAGCTATGCATGCACTACACACACGATCTTTCTTAAAAGATACATTTGTTAGTCCAAGGATGTGATTGCCGTTTAAGAGATTTTGAAGATTTTTCATGCCAACATGGGCGAGCCGGCGATGCCACAGCCATCCCATGTCGGCCTTGGCCATTAGACAAGTTGTATGGAAAGTGCTCTCTTTCGAGAAATCAACCATGTAAAGGTTGCCATCCAACTCTCCAACAAAGGCCACTTCAAGAGTGTCTCTCTTAAAGACTTTCACATCCGTTAGTCCAAATAATGTGTCATAACCGACGGAAGCCAATTGGCGAACTGAAAGTAAATGATATTGAAGAGATTGGACAAGCATGACATTTGCAATAGACATGTCATTAGTGATTGCCACCTTGCCCAGCCCAATTACCTGCCCTTTCGACCCTCCACCAAATACAATGCTCATGTATGGTCGAATGTCTTGCATGAAGTCATAGATCAAGTTACTATCTCCGGTCATATGATTGGTGCATCCACTGTCGATCACCCATTTGGCTCCTCCGGAGAAAACAGCCTGTAACGAATTAAGACTTGGTTTGAGGTACCCATTTTGTCATGGGGCCTTTCACATTAGTTACAAGAGTCTTAGGGACCCAAATAGCATAGAATCGAAATGCATTACGGGGACCAACGAATTTAGCATAGACCTCTCCTTCCTTTGATTTGCGGAGTACATAGGATGGAGGCATGAATTCGGTTGTCTTGTTGTGAGTAGACGAACCCCTAGTGGCCGATCCACTCACAACCTTACCTTTCTCCGTGTGTCCCTCTCGTACAAATATTTCTTTAAGCGGAGTGGTACAATTGAGAGGAGATGCACTGTTCTTTGCAGTGCTTGCGTTGAACCCAAGCCCTTCCTTGGTGAAACCTCCATTGTGTCGACTTAAGATCTCATTGAGAGTCTTTTGTCCTTGTGCACATGTCATGAGACCTCTGTCTAGCTGTGCCTTTAACGAACAGTTTTCCTCAAGGATAGATGTCAGTTCACTACTAGAGTTAGTAGTGTAGGTATCAACATTGATAATAGGTGAGGAGTAGGCCTTAGCTAGAGTGTCAAGATAAGTGACCTTAAGTGCCTCAAATCTCTTTGTAAGAACAGTGAGTTTCTCTTCCTTGTCTTTGAGAGACAAGGATAGACGCTCACAGTCCTTAGAAAGGGAAGCATGAGAGTTCACAAGTCGGTCTTTATCATTTAGTAATTCTTTGCACACATATTCAGCCTTTTTCAAGGAGGCAAGATCGTTAGCATGTTTATCAAGGTTTTCACCTACTTTTGAACATAGTGCATCATTTTGTGCTTCCTCATACAGGACTTTCTGCTCAAGGAGTTCATTTCTCTCCTTCTCCTCAGTGACGAGGGTTTCGAGTTCCTTGATGGTATTGGTGTGCTTACTCACCATTTCCATAAGTATGCGAAACATAGCGATCTTCTTTCCTTTAAGAGAGCACATAAATTTGTTTATTTTAGCAAACATGGGATGATCTAAGTCATTATCCTCATAGTGGTCTTCCGCATCAAGATACTCATCAGAAGGAGTAGAAACTAGACTGAAGGAGTTTAACCGTGGAGTTACCTTAACCTTATCATGGGAGCTTTGGTCTTCCTCATCTCCCATGACAGTCTTTGCCATCAAACACTTGTGAGCGTTGCCCTTGTAGTCCTTCATATAGTTGTAGTGAACAACATCACCACTTCTGTTGACTAGCCTCAAGGTGCTTTGTGTATCTTGAGCTACTCCGGCAACTCCACCAACATCTTCTGGATCTGGTTCTTCTTGTGCAACCATTGCTCTTCCATCTGTCCTCTTGAACTTGGAGTTCATAGGGTTTGGCAACTTCTTCTTTACAAAGGTCTTTGGAAACCTTGGTTTGTCTTCTCTCTTCTCATAAGGGCAGTCATTGGAGAAGTGGTTGGTTTCCTCACAGTTATAGCATTTCCTTACCTTCTTCTTTGGGAATCTTCCCTTGAACTTTCCTGCACTGAACTTCTTTACAAAGAGAGCAATGTCCTCATAAGATGGGCTTTCATCAGAGTCAACATCATCACCATCTTCGCAGTCATCATCACCCTCTTCTTCTTCACTTTCTTCTTCGTCACACTCATGCTTGGCTTTCAAAGCAAGATTGATCTTTTATGTTGAAGTGCCATGCATGGCTAGGTGCTTTGCTGCATTTGCCTTTGACTCTTCAAATAATTGGAAGGTGGATATGATGTCATCCGGAGTCATTTCTTTGAACCCATGATGCTGCCTCATGTCCCATACCATTTGATGGTGATACGGAGCAAGAGCGTGAAGTAACTTGTCCACAAGAAATCTCTTGGTCAGATTGAAGCCATCTTGCGTTTTGTCACAGTCACATGACTCACTGTCTGCGGCGAGAGTCATGAGCCGTTCTAGTCGTTGCTTGGGAGATTCACCCTTTTCCATACAGAAATTCTGTAATTTCCCCTTGGCAATTTCATATTGAGCAAGCCAAAGAGTGGAGGTACCGGTCTTGGTCCTTATGATGCTGTCCCACAATTCCTTGACACTTGTGATGTGAACGTATGGTCTTCGTTGCTTGTCATTCATTCCTTTTCTTATGCACATGATCGCAGTGTCATTGAGATGCTTGTCATAAGTTTCTCTGGGCGTGAGGCATCTTGGATCTACAGGATTGTACCCATGCTCGAGGATGTCCAGCATCTCATCATTGGCGTACCTAAGATGATCCTGCATACCAACTCTCCACAAAGCAAAATCGGAATTGTCATCAAGCAAGGGAGGTTTTCCTCCAGGATTGTACTTAGGTTTCTCAATTTGAGATCTAGCATAAAGCCATGGAACACTGGTTTGGTTCCTCTCCGGAGGTGGTTGGCCAAATGAAGTACCGTGCACGTGGGGCCCTGAGGCCCTCTGGGACGTGGTTGTCCCCTTGGTTAGTGATGCTAGTCTCATTTGAATCATGGCCTCAAGAGAAGCATCATGCTCCTCTTTTTGCTTGGCAAGGGCCCGTTCCAGGTCCTCAGAGGTGAAAGACTTGACTTCCGAGGAAGTCCCATCCCTCTGCACCGGAGCTACCATAGCTGGATCCACGTCCATCTCGCTCTAGGGTGGTTAAGCCACACGAATAGAGCACGAGGCTCTGATACCAATTGAAAAGGATCGAGATGGACCTAGAGGGGGGGGGGTGAATAGGTACAAATCCAAATTTTAATAAGTACTTAGCAATTTTAGGCTAAAGTGCGGAATATGAGTGTAAGCCTAATAATTGCTATGACAAAGAGTAAGCTATTTGGAGTGAAGTAAGACAAGCGGTAAACGATAATCAAATACAAGTATGTAATAAGGATTAACACAAGTAGAGAGTTAGGGTTAGGAATAACTGAAACTCTGAGAGAGACAAGGATGTATCCCGATGTTCACTTCCTTGGAGGGAAGCTACGTCACCGTTAGAGGGGCGGATGTTACCACGAAGGCACACCAACGCCACGAAGGCTCACCCTATTCTCCCTTTGAGATAACTCCACGAAGGCGTTTCTCAACCACTAGTGGTAAGCCTTGAGGTGGCTTCCAAACCTTCACAAACTTTCCGGGGGATATCACAATGGTTTGATTCCTCTCCGAAGACTCCTACCGCCTAGGAGTCTCCTACCTCCAAGAGTAACAAGATCACGGGGATTGCTGAAAACTTGCTCAAATCACAAATCACTTTGGTGGGAAGGAGGAGAGGGAGACGATCTATCTTTTGATTGGAACAACACTCAAAAGGACTCACAAATGCTCTTGGGATCTAGGATTTGGTGTAGACAAGAGTGAGTGAGAGGAAAGGTGTTCTTGGGTGTATTCTAGCTGTGTTGAACAACCTTTCACGAGGTGGGAGAAGAGTATATATAGTGGAGAGTGAAATCCAGCCGTTGGAGGTGCTTTAAGTCACACAGGGTCCGGACGTCCGACAGTTGCCAGAAGTCCGGGCGTCCGCGAGGGGTCGGACGTCCGACAGGGGTCGGTCGTCCGAGGCCTGTAGATACGACTAAACCTATTTTGAATATGTCAGCGATCGGACGTCCGACAGGGGTCGGTCGTCCGAGGCCTTTAGATATGACTGAACCTATGTTGAATTTATCAGCGATCGGACGTCCGGAGTGGACCGGAAATCCGAGTTATACAGCTCAACTTCTACTGGTGGTAGTTTCCGGATTTCCGACGGTGGTCGGACGTCCGGCGCTCGGACGTCCGGAGGGAGCCGGATTTCCGAGTTATAGAACACAAATTCTACTGGTGCAGGCTTCCGGATTTCCGGGGCTTGGCCGGACGTCCGACCCTCGGATGTCCGGAGGGAGCCAGATTTCCGAGTTATATGCCTCACAAACTTCTGGTGACGGGCTGCGGATTTCCGAAGCCTGCCGGTTGTCCGGCCCTCGGACGTTCGGAGGGAGCCGGATGTCCGAGGCAATAGACCTGTTTTGAATTGAGAACAGAGTGGAGATTGTGTGGTGTTTGGTATGATAGTAAAGATGTGGTATGAGCAAGTTCATCGCAAAACCTGTGATCCCCTCTTAATAGTGCGGGATCCCTATACTCAATATGAGTAAACTCAAAAGACTAATCTACATCATCTCTTCTTAATCCCGAGCCTTCTCGAAATATAAATCCCCAATCTTTTCAGACAACCTTTGGCACATAATTCTCAATCTACTAAAGTACTTGCCATCCTGAGATACACTCAACAAATAGGATTAGTTTCCTATGTATGTGTTGTCATTAACACCAAAAGACGATTAGGGGCATAGCATGCACTTTCAGCGCCTCGCTGCATTCTTCCCACAACCGCCTTAGAAGGTGGTCGCGTGAAGCGAATGCGGCAGAGCCGTCTATCGATGCCCGCTAGCCGCTGAAGTGGTCCCACACGCCCATCATCTCTGACGCTGAGGATCGCGCTGATCGCACAAGTGCCGTCGGGTGCTTGCCGTTGTTGGTTTCGCCAACAATCTGCAACCTCAAGGTGATGAATATGTTGGTTGATGGTGGGGCCGACATGAACATGATCTCGCTGAAGTGATCAAGAGGCTACAGATTCCTAATGAAGATCTCGAAGAAACGGGCACATGTCAAGGGATCGATCTCGGGAAGATCCAGCCGAAAGGGAAGGTTACGCTGCCGGTAACATTTGGCTGCGACATGAAATACATGACAAAGAAGGCCGTCTTCGATGTTGCCGAGATTCCATTGGGATGCAATGGGATCCTTGGCCGCCCAATGCTGGACAAGTTTATGATGGCATCACACTATGCCTACAACACGTTGAAGATGCCCGAGCCAATGAGCGTCATCGTCATCAACTCCGACAAGAAGAACGCTCTCATCTACACCAACCAGCTCTATCAACAAGTGGTTACAGCGTGTGCCACCAAAGCATCATCTCCTGCCACCGGAGCTGGGGGGAAGAAGACCGACAAGAAGGCCTCCGGCACACCCTCCAACAAATGCACCTCCTTGGAGTGCTGCGTAGCCGTTGACGATGTGCCAGAGAGCTCCAACGCGAGGAGCAAGAAGTCCAAGGCTGCTTCGCTAGAGACGTAGAAGGTGCGTGCCAAGGAGGATGGCACGGGGGGAACTTTCACCATAAGTTCCACCCTCGACAGCAAATAGGAAAGCGCGCTCATTGCCTTCCTGTGGGGCGAATATCGATGTGTTTGCATGGCAACCATATGATATCCCTGGAGTTCCGAGGAAGGTAATTGAGCACCACCTTTCAGTTTGCCCTCATGCACGACCCGTCAAGCAGAAGGTCAAGAAGCAAGCTGTGGAGCGGCGAGAGTTCGTTACCGAGGAGATCAAGAAGTTAGAGGCGGCACGCTTGGCCAATCCAGTTGTAGTGCGCAAGGCGAATGGGAAGTGGAGGCTATGTATCGACTTTACACATGTCAATAAAGCCTGTCCTAAAGACCCTTTTCCCTTGCTGCGCATCGACCAGATTGTAGACTCCACTACCGGCTGTGATCTGCTATTGTTCCTTGATGCCTATTCATGATATCATCAGATCTTCATGGCCAAAGAAGACGAAGAATAGACTCCGTTTATCACCCCTTGTGGCAGGTACTGCTTTGTACGTATGTCCTTTGGGTTGAAGAATGTTGGTTCAACAATTGCCAGAGCAATCCCGCGCAAGATCAACTTGAAGCTCAATCCCGAGAAGTGCGTGTTGGGCGTCCCATCTGACAAGCTTCTCGGGTTCTTTGTGTCTCAGCGTGGGATTGAGGCAAACCCCGACAGGATCAAGTCCATCGAGTAGATAGAGGGACCCAAGCGCGTCAAGGATATGCGTCGCCTTGCCAGTTGCGTTGCTGCTCTGGGAAGTTTCATCTCCAAGTCTGCTGAGCCTGCCCTGCCCTTTTTCAGAATCTTGAAGAAGGCAGTCCCATGAAGTGGACCCCGGAAGTGGAGGCAACGCTGCAAGACTTGAAGAGGTACCTCTCCTCTGCGCCAACACTTGTCGCACCTAAGCCGCGAGAGCCGTTGCTGCTATACTTGGCGGCAACCAATCAAGTGGTTAATGTTGCGCTAGTGGCACAAAGATAAGACATCGAAGAGGAAGCGGCAGGGGTAGCACAACCAAGCACAGGACAACCAAGCGGCAAGCCAGGCCCGAGAGAGTCTGAGGCCAGCAAGGCTATGTCTGCTCCGCCAACTGAAGCAATGCAGAAGAAGAAGATGGTTCAGCGCCCAGTTTATTTTGTCAGCTCCCTTCTGCAGGGGGCTATATCAAGGTATTCTGGCATGCAGAAGTTGCTCTTCGACCTCCTCATTGCCTCGATGAAGCTGCTCCATTACTTCCAAGAACATGAGATCACCGTTGTCACCCACTTTCCGCTGCAATGGATTCTGCGGAACACAGAAGCAACCGACAGAATTGTGGAGTGGGTCATGGAGCTATCAATCTTTGATGTGAGGTTTGAAAGCACCGCTACCATCCAGAGCAGAACCTTGGCGGAGTTCATTGTAGAATGGACCCCGACGCCAGACGAAGAAATTCAAGAAATGACTCTCCCCGGCCAGGAAACGAATCAGGACTGGATCATGTACTTTGATGGAGCTTTCTCACTGCAAGGTGCTGGTGCCGGCGTACTGCTTGTCACACCCACCGAAGAGTACCTCAAGTACGTAATACAGATGCACTTTCCCTGGGAGAAGTCAACAAACAACACTCCCGAGTATGAAGGTCTGCTTGTCGGTCTCAATATTGCGGCAGACCTCGGAATTAAGAAGCTCATTGTGAGGGGCGATTCGCAGCTTGTTGTCCGGCAAGTTAACGAAGAATACTAGAGCCCGTTGATGGAAGCCTACGTAGATGAAGTGAGGAAGATGGAGGAACGCTTTGATGGTCTGCAAACAGAGCACGTCCCACGCGCTGAGAATACCATTGTCGACGACCTATCGAAGCGTGCTGCCCTCAAGTTACCTGTGGAACTAGGTACTTTTGTGCTCCGTCTGACTCAACCAACCGTAGCACCATCAGCAAGGCTAGACACGAGAAGGATGCTGAACTCTGACAAGTACTTTCCCGTAGAGCTGCGAGAAGCTGCCGACAAGAGTCCTACCGACAAGGAAGTTTCCATTGAGACAAACGCTCCCACAACAGAGGACATGCCTTTAGTCCTTGCCGTTGAGCCTCAGGCTCCGGCATGGGCATAGCACATCGTCCGGTTCCTCCAAACAGGGGAACTCCCCGAAGAGCAGGAACAAGCAGAAAAAGTAGCTCGTCAATCCAACATGTACCAGTGTGTGGATAACATCCTGTGCAAAAGGAGACCCAACGACGTGAAATTGAAGTGCATTCCTCGGGAAGAAGGACTGGAGCTGTTGGCAGAGATACATGGAGGCATATGTGGCTCCCACATAGGGTCAAGAGCTCTTGTCGGGAAGGCTTTCCGGCAAGGTTTCTTCTGGCCCACAGCCCTCCAGGATGCAACGACACTAGTAACCAAGTGTGAAGCGTGCCAGTTTCATTCAAAGAAAGCACATCAACCAGCCCAAGCTCTCCAAACGACCCCTTTCACCTGGCCATTTTTGGTCAGGGGGTTCGATATTCTTGGCCCCTTTCCCCGCGTTGCAGGGGGTTTGAGTACTTGTACGTTGCAGTCGACAAGTTCACAAAGTAGCCTGAGGTGGAACCAGTGAGGAAGGTGACAGCAGAGTCAGATGTCAAGTTCTTCAAAGGACTAGTTTGCTGCTTTAGTGTTCCAAACAGGATCGTCACGGGCAATGACACATAGTTCACAAGCCGCAGCTTCATGCAATACGTCCAAGACCTCTGCAGCAAGATCTGTTTTGCTTATGTTGCCCATCCAAGGAGCAATGGCCAAGCGGAAAGGACAAACGCTGAAGTGTTGCGAGGCCTCAGGACAAGAAATTTCGTCAAGCTGCGCAAGTGCGGAAGATGCTGGATGGATGAGGTGCCGACGATTCTCTTCCTGGGCATCCAGCGCGACGCGGAGCTGCATCAGGCGAGCCTCCTTTGTAGAAGCCTGCTTCGAGGCCTCCTCCTGCGCCTGCTCCACGTCAGATCGCTTCAGGAGGAGCTCGTCCCGCTCCTCGTTCAGCTGCACCCAGCTAAGTTGCAACTCTTGATGGGCTTCGGAGAACCAAGCCTGGGTCTCCTCGAAGCGCTTTGGAAGCTGGCCTCCGCTGCATCGACGATCGCTTGCCGGGAGTCTAGCTTCTCCTTTCGGGCCAGGTGGAGCGCCTGGAGTTGGCGAAAATTGTCGTCCACGACCTGGAGGAGCTGCTCTTCCTTGGACATGCGGCTGTCGGCTCCCGAGTCGTGAGCGACCTTGAGCCCGGCGGTAGTGGTGATCTCGCCATCAAAGGTTTCTCCTTCGACGGGCTCCCTGGTGCTGATTGCCCCCGGCATGCTGACGAATTGGTCCTGGCCAACTTTGAGGTACCTAGGTGGAGAGGGAAGCTTGGTGTTGGCGGTTGATCCTCCACATCAGCTCCCCCGACAACTGAGGGCCTAGTGGTTGGCGTAGCGCCTGGCGCTACTGCGGCAGGGTTGCCTTCAATACGGCCACTGGGCTCCTCGCCGGTCCTCTCTCCGGATTCCTTGGGAGCCTCTTCCTGTGCAGCCTTGGCGGCCTCCTCCTGGGAGCCTTGTCGGCCTCGACGGCAACACCCTTGACGATCTCCTCGATGACGAAGTCGACGTCCATGTCCTCCATCAGAGGTGGATCTGGAAGCCAGAAGAAGGAGAACAAGATAATAAAAAGATAGAATTTCAATAAGACAAAAAGATGGAGATAAAATAAAAAGCATTCTTGGGCAAGCGGCTTGCCTATGCCAGGTTGCCGGGAGCTGGTTGCTTCTTCCCACGCAATGTTGCTTTCCGGTGTAGGGCTGCCGGGCCCTACGCCTGCCGGATCATCCTCGGCAAAGATGGTCTCATCGACAGTAACACTTGCCGGGCATCCATCCCTAGGCGGCGTGGTCAATGGAGGTGATGCATCAGGATCAACCTCTGATGGCCCTTCTTGCCGCCGATCCTCTCGTGCAAGCCCGGTGATGCCAGTGGCGAAGATAACTGCCCCAGCACCCGCCAGAGGTAAGTGAGTAGTGGACCCACCCTGGGGGTGTGCTGGGGGCTACGTCGAGGGCTTCATCGTGGACTGATCTTCGGGCTGGCGGGGGGGGGGGGGGTAGCTTCCGACGCACTTGAGGCGCTTGCCGGGGGCCCCTCGCCCGTTCAGATCTTTGCCTTCTTCGAAGACTTCCACACCGATGGCTTCGGATCCCTGCAAAGACAAACCGGAGCAAGATCAGCAAATCAAAAAAGATCAACGAGGCATAAATTAAAGGATGAGACAGGGCCCTCACTCTTCTTCTTTTTCTTATGAACTGAAGGTAGAGAGGTTGAACTCGACCTCCGCCACAGTGCTCACGAGAGGAGGTGGAGGGGTAGCCCTGCGGCACTTGGCTGCGGCATGAGCGGAAGGCTATCGGGCTGGGGCGTCAGAGGTTGTTTTGCGGAGAACCCACTTCTTTCTCGTAGCTGGGGGCTCCTCGTGCGGCTCCTCGTCAGCTGTACCTTCGGCGGAAGGGCCCCCGGCAGCCGGGCCACTGCGCTCCCTGACAACCTCCTCCGGCCCGGCAAGCATTTCCTCCAGCACCATCCCGTCTTCACTAGACTGGCCCACGAAGCGAACGCTGTCGGCTGCCGCAACAAGAGCCGCCTCTTCGACCCTACTGGCGATATATGCCACTTCTTCGTGAAGGGTGGGGCGGTAGACGTGCGCCTCTTCCCGGATGGCGACCTCCGTCAGGTTGTCGAAGAAATGCCGCATCGGCTTCGTATCCGGTTCATCCCAAGTTGGGTCGAGGCCGTGGGAGTTGCACACTGGTATCATGGCGATGATCGAGCTCATGGCAGAGTTGTTGCACAAAGGGACTATCCCCGCCGCCAGCTTGAACTTCCCGTCGAACTTGAACATCTTCTGGTAGACGCCTGCGTGCTGCAGGAATGTCAGGTTGCCGTTCAGCCCGGGGCGCAGCCTCATGATGTCCGCCGGGTCCTTGTAGTCCCATGCTGGCCTCCCCTTGCTCTGTAGAGGGGCGATGCGCCGACGAAGGAAATCCGTGGCCACCATCTCGATCTTGAGCCCGACAGCCCTGAGAGGCAGGATCCTGGTGGTGGCGACTAAGAGCTTCCCGTCTTCAGGGTAGAGATTGCTCGAGTCATTGCCGTGCGTTATCTTGGCTGTCTGGGGCACGCAAAAAGCCTGGGGATCATCCTCCACAAGCCAGCACCACCTCCCGCGCCACTCCTCCCACTTCTCGCGATAGGTTCCATCTATGTCAGCCTCCTTGGTCACTGTCCTTGGGATCCAGGTGATGGAACCACAGAGGGCATCTCTCTTTTGGATTCGGGGGGGTGAAGTAGTGGCGGAAGAGGGCTACGTTGGGGGTGATACCGACAAAGTTCTCGCACAGATGCGCGAACACGGACATACATGTGACCACATTCGGCGTGAAATCTAAGAGACGGAGGTTTTATGTGTACATGATCTCTATGAAGAAGTCGGAGTAGGGAGGACAAAGGCCCCAGTAAAAATAATCTGTGAAGAAAGGGTATCCGTTTGGCTTAGCGCCGGCACAACCTGGACGCACGTGGGAAACAGGATGCGCCTTCGTCTTCCTCGCCCACATGAGCAGGTACCGATCCATCAGGGTCCCCACGTCCAGCCCTGGGGGAAGACGGCAACCTTCTTCCGCATCTTCGTCAGATCGCCCTCCGTGACGACACTTTTCCCGTTGCTTGGATTCGGCGCCATGGCAACATGGGGGGGGGGGGAGGCCGGATGAGGTGAGGGATTGGAGGCGGCGGAAAGGTGGAGGAGCTCTGCTTCGCGCTCAAAGGAGAGAGGCGATGACAGTTTCGAGACTGCACAGGAGCAAGCAGCAATGGGCAAGTGCCCCTGCGATTTCCCCTTTATGCAGGGACGCAGGGCCCCCCTTGGCAAGCCACAAATCGCCCATGCATGCGCGCACGCGTTCGGCCACTCCGCCCACATCCCCCACTTCGCGCATTCTACGCGTGTCGTGGGGAGGAAGGGGCGCAGTAATGGTAAAATCGCCACCCGTAGATCTTGGCCACGACTGCCCGCGCACTGTTTGGGCCTAGCCCAACAACGCCTCGCGCTCGTGTACGGCCTAGACCCCGGGGCTCCTGTCGGTGCACTAAAGTTTGGGCCTTTAGTGCCCCTTACTTGTGCATGGACAATTGCAGCCACCCCCGCGGCAAGGCTTGCCGGGAGACTGCAGAAGACCCCCACGAAGGCATCCAAGTCCAGAAGACTGAAGACCGAAGGCAGAGCCCCAGACAAGATCCTTGCTGGGGGAGGCTAGGGAAGCCCCGACAAGATCCTTGCCGGGGGACCTAGCGAACAACTGTCCCTTTTATCCTCAATATGTGTCGATCCTCCAGGATACGTGTCGAGCGACATCTGGAGGTGAACAGTGCTGATGGAACGCGTCCGTGTTCCATGTCTGGAACACCTGACGAAGCATTTGTTGCGTCTGCCATTAGATGCCGATAACATTGTACTTAGCCGTACGCCCCGTTGGTGCATTGTTTCACTGTGCACCCCGTGGGTGTCCTATGCTGCCACTGTTAGTGACCCCTTTGACCTATAAAAGGAGGCCCAGGGCATGCACTTAAGCAGTTAGTGATGCCGCAGCTATCCACAACCAAACTGGCATAACTTCCCATAGACAACCTCTAGGGTTTTAGAACCTCAATGCGCAGCAGTTGTGCATGTCATAACGCTCGTGTAGCTCGAACTCTAGAACACATCAAATATACACACAAAGCAGGAGTAGGGTATTACGCTTCCGAGTGGCCCGAACTTGGGTAAATCTCCCTCGCGCCTGACTGTTGGCTTTGCCCTTGGTGGAACCCTCTCCCGCCGCTGAACCGAAAGGGGTCCTCTCGATCCCATAGGTGTCTTGTGCATTCATTGCCCCGACATTGCTTCTTCCGATTTTCTCCTTTTTTTGCAAACCCTCCCAACTTTATTTGTTAGATATAATCGATACATCGTTTGTGAGGATCATCACAATTTCACGTACAGGTTCCTCAAACCACTCCGAAGTCAAAGAAAATCTAGCTAATCCTGCGAGCTCATGAGCTACTTTATTTGCTTCTCTATTACAATGTTCGAAGGTAGAAATAATGAAATTACATGCATAATGAAAACAATCATTGAAGATCGCCGCCGCCACTCCCGCCGATTGCCCTTTGTCCTGCATTATTTCAATCACCTCTTATTTGTCGGAGTTTATAATGAGGAGATTACATCCGCCATGTGCGATAGAGTTAGACCAAATTTGCGAGCTAATGCTCCCGCCGTTAAAACATCCACGCAATAGCCAATCTTCCCGCTTCCTCCAGCGATGGACCTGCCTTGGTCATCTCTTAGAACCACCCCCATTGTTCCCTTAAGAAAGTCATCATCAACAGATGCATCAACATTAAGCTTAACAAATCCCCTAGGGGGACATGACCAACGCCCCTTCCTTATAGACGCCTTTGTGGACGATGCATTAACGCAGTTTGACGTATGGGCTAGAACCCCCATTGAAATCTGTTGTGCATTTTGCACAATCTCCTTATGCACCACCTTTTGTCTTTCCCACCATAGATACCATGCACCGATAACAACCATTTCAAGCACATTGTGATGACCCAAAATACACAATTCTTGATCTGGCAGAAGCAACAAATATGCCAACACCTCTTCTCCAGCTCGATCGATCTTGCACGCTTATCAATAATGTCATATAATCCTAGCCTTTTCCACATCTCCTTGGCTTTACTACACAGGAAAAGCATGTGCTTTGTGTCTTCTAGGCCCTCTGAACAGACATGAAAAATGGGTGAAATCTTCATATGTCTGTTTGCAAGCATAACCCGACATGGAATTGTGCCATGAAGCGTACGCCATATGAAGATTTTAACTTTTAACGGAAAAAGTAAATGCCAGATATTACTCGAGATAGGCTTTGCTATGGTTCATCCTATCCCATTAGAATTTCTTTGCTTACTTCCATATTGGTGATCCCACTCCACTGAATAGGCACACCGAACTGATAACATGCCATTTTTCGTAAAGCTCCAAGCAATGAAGTGTGGCATATCATATTGTGGGAGTGCAATTGGAAGAATCTGTTGTACATCAATGGGCCGCATTATTTGTATAATGAGGTCTTCATCCCAACTATTTGAAGCAGGATCGATGAGGTCAACTACCTTAGACAATAGTTGTCCCCCCTTAGGCGTCACAATTATCCTTCTGACATAATTGGGAATCCAGGCATCATCCCACATAGTAATATTATGCCCATTCCCACAATCCAAATATAGCCATGTTTTAAAGATTCTGTAGCTGCCATGATACTTTGCCATGTAAAGGAAGAGCCTTTTTTCAATTTGGTGTTCAACAAATCACCATCTGGTTAGTATTTAGCTCTTAGAATAGTAGCACACAAAGATTCAGGCTTATCAATAAGCTGCCATGCCTGTTTGGCGAGTAATGCCAAGTTGAAACTGTGAATATCGCGAAAACCCATCCCACCTTGATTCTTAGGTAGGTACATTTTCCACCACGCCATCCAATGCATCCTCCTCTAGTTATCCTCGTCTCCCCACCAGAAATGCGCTATCGCATCAATGATTCCTTTACAACTTTTTTGTAATTTTAAAGACCTATATTGCATAGATAGGTATGGCTTCGAGAACAGCCTTGAGTAGGATCTCCTTTCCCCCAGCTCACAATAATTTTTTTCCTTCCAACCTCTAATCTTCTTCACAATTCGTTCAATTAGATATTGGAAACATTCTGTTTTATCTAATCCCACAATTGCTGGCAAACCCAAGTATTTCTCAGTAAGGGACTCAATGATTATATTTAATGTTATACACATTGGTTCTCTAGTATCAACCTTCGTACTTGGGCTAAAGAAAATACAGGATTCTTCAACACTTATCAACTATCCCAATGCCGCACATTATAAATCTAGCACTAGTTTCAAAGCTCCCGTGCTATGTTGATTGGCTTTCATGAGAATCAAAGAGTTGTTTACAAATAGAAGGTGATGGGGATGCTACCCCTAGTTATGCCAAAGGGGGAGATTAGCCGTCTCCAAGACATTTGGGGGTCGCCAGGCCTGCCAAGCCGGCTGACAATAATCGGCCCAATAGACCCACGAGCGCATGGCTGCGTGGCGGCAACCAGCCTACTGGGCCAATGCACACCCGACCGGTTGGCGATAGCCAGCCCACCTATACAATGCACCCCGGCCGACTGGCGAGATTCGGTCGGCCAGCTGGCCCGCCGCCAGTCGGCCTGCCGGCCCTGTCCCATCCGGCCATACCATTGAACGGAGACAAGACAAGACAGATGATTCAGATCCCCTCACGATAGTAGTACGCGCTGACATGCGGCATGGCCGCAACATGATGATGAAGGGACAACGAGGCTATAGGGCCCATGTCATCGCCCACGCTGACCAGACGAGGCGGACATGTAGCCACGCAGCCCCTTTTCCCGCGCCTTGACGACTCGGCGCATGAGCCGCTGATATGCACGGCCGACGGGCCCCGCGACAAGACACGACAGCCGGCGGGCCCCGCAGCCAGCCGAGAGGCTGGCAACCAGACCCCACCATCTGTCCAACCCATACTACTGTACCCCCTGGTTTCACTATAAAGCCTCATTTCTGCCCACTGAGAGAGACAGGCAGAGACAGGTTCACCGAGGCACACGCTTACTACAAACCCATTCCACGACACACGTAGGACACAACCGAGGTAGCGAGGCAGGTGACCGGTGCTCTGCCCCCTCCTCCCAAATAGCTCCATGAGCACCATCTGTATTGTGATTCTCATATAGTCACACATACATGACTAGGGGTTTGACCTCACCGGAAGGCCCCGAACCTAGGTATATCGGCGTCATGTGTGTTACGCATAAACCCGCTCCCAGACGTCGTCGGCGCCAATCGGCCCCAAACCATGAGTTAAGCCACCCACTGGCATCTGTCCAAGAAATACCACGACAGTTGGCGCCCACCATGGGGCCGTCAGCAACGACGGCCGGAGTAACGTTCCGGGCGGGACCCTTCACCGCTTCGGGTGAGCGTGTGACACACGGCTTGGTCGTGACAACACCCGCCGTGTGGAGGACCCAGACTTCCCCGTTGACGGCTCCATCATCCCATTCGGCTTGCATCACATCTACGTTGCAGTCGTTGCCGACTGCTACCCCGCCGAGGTACTTAGCTGTGACAAGTTGCCACCCTCCGGCGACAGCAACCGCTCTTGCAGCATTGACGACTTGTGCGAGCATGTGGAGGTGCTCACTGCCACCTCAGTAGGCGGCGCATCTGGGTACCGAACCCCGATCCTTGCAACGATGGATTCGCTCCGCACCCCCTTCCATCCGTGGCCGACCCCGCGGTCGCCACCCAAGATCTCGACGCCCACCGCCTGCAGCTACTCCGCGAGGCGGAAGCATTGGAGGCGACCCAATGCGAGTTTGAGGCCACTCGGCGCGAGTTCAACGTGGCCTACAGCCTCACACCGGCTGCGCCCGACCCCAGCCAGATAGCCTACGTGATGCCGTGGCGGTGCCGTCGGCCAGGAGCTGGCCGGCGGCCGCCCCATCTACGACACCCCCGTCAAGAACATGCGACCTGCGTAGGCTGCCATCAGCGAGCTGGAAGGGCTCAAGGGACCAACCCTCGAAGAGCAGCAGGAGCGCATTCGCTTCCTCATAGAGGCTGCGAATGCGCAATGGGTGGAGTCGTCCCGGGCCAAATCGGATCCCGTTCAAGGACCTACGACTACGCCGGCAAGCCATCAGTTATCGACAGCCGCGTGCGGGCGCTGGCTAGTCAGGGCGACCGCTAGTCGACGCGAAGCAGTCGGCGCGAGGAGCGCGACCGGTCGGCATCACCTCACGTGCCAGCGAGCGAGCGCATCGGCATACACCAGCTTGACGACCAGGATTCGCGTTTCCGCTTGGAGCATCTCGCCAAGTCCCGCGCCACCGAGGAGGAAGGTACTGCTGACCCGTCGTGCTTCGGGCCTCTCTCCAAGGGCTTCACCTTGTCCCGCGACACTCCCAAGTACAACGGCTCAACCAAGCCCGATGATTGGTTGACCAACTACACAACCGTCGTCGGCATCGCCTGTAGCAATAAGCACGTAGCAGTACGCTATGCACCCCTCATGCTGCTCGGCTCGACCCGGACCTGGCTTAAGAGCCTGCCGGCTGGCAGTATAAATGGTTGGCTGGACTTCCAGGAGGCGTTTGTGCGCAACTTCAGCGGCACGTACAAGCTCCCTCGACGGCCCCGACAGCTCGCCGTGTGCGTACAAGGCACATCCAAGCCACTCCACGACTACCTCACGCGGTGGACCGAGCTTCGCAACTCCTGTGAAGGCGTCCATGAAGTGCAGGTGATCTAGTACTTCATAGACGGCTGCCGAGACGACACCCTCCTCAAGCACAAGCTCATGTGCCGGGAACCCTCCACCCTCACACAACTGATGTCCGTCGTTGACCAGTACGCTGTGGCCGAGTCTTCCATGAAGCTCCCCGTGCTCGTCGACGCGGCCGACAAACCGATTGTGTCTAAGCCGGCTGCCGCCCCAGCAGCCGGCCGATCCGAGCCGAATTAGGGCGAGCGCAAGGCCGACCAGCCGGATGCTCGCGAGAGTACCCGACAGGTTGCGACCGTTGAGGATGGCCGCATGGCCGACGGCTAGGGCTCCAGCCGATGCCAGCACACCAACAAAGGTAAGCAACCATGGCAGGCCAAGTACACCTTCGAGGCCATGCTCGACGGGCCCTGCAAGTTCCACAACGGGGCCAAGCCGGCGACGCAAACAGCTTGGCGGTGCAGCTGGTTCACCAAGATCGCACGCGGCGAGGCCGTGCCGCCTGCGCTGCCGCCACCTCCGCCACCTCCCGCTCCGGAGGCCGGCGGGACCCGCGACGCGTATCCTCATCAGGATGCGACCTACGTCATCTTCACCAGCGATCATGACGATAAGCACAGCTAGCGCAAACGCGTGCTAGAGGTCAACGCTATCGTCCTGTCGGTCCCCCAGTACATGCACTGGTCGGGCAAGCCCATCACCTGGGGCCGCGAGGACCATCCGGGTGTGATGCCAATGCCATGTGGCTACGCGCTGATTCTAGATCCTACCTTCGTCTCCAGACGAAGCACGCGCCGCTTCACGTGGGTGCTCGTCGACGACTGTAGGAGCATCAACATCCTCTACCGCGACATGATGGAGAATCTTGGCATCCTGGAGTCTCCAGCCGACTCGGACGGTCTTCCACGACATCGTCCCTGACCACTCTTGCTCGCCGATTGGCAAGGTCTGGCTGGACGTGCTATTCGGTTTGTCGAAGAACTTCCGCTGCGAGCCGATCTGGTTCGAGGTCGTCAACCTCACTAGCTCCTACCAGGCCATCTTGGGCCAGCCTACCCTGGCCAAATTCGTGACGGTCCCGCACAAAGCCTACCTGAAGATGGAGCTGCCTGGCCCGCACGGAATCATCACCGTCACGGGCAACTACAAGAAGTCGAGCGAGTGCACTCTCGCCCGCTCCAAGCTGACTGAGTCGTTCGTCATGGCGACAGATCAATCGGCTCATGGCTCTCGCCCGTGAGCCGGCGGCCATGCCAGAGACCAAGCTAAAGTAGCGGGCTATGGAGGCCCAGTTCTAGCCGGCCACTGGCAAGGACACCAAGAAGATCCCTCTGGACCAGGCTGACCCCACCGAGAAGTGCGTCCTGGTGGCGGCCGGCCTCATCACCAAATAGGAAGGCGAGCTCGTCGACTTCCTCCGTGAGAATCGGGATATGTTTGCATGGTTCCCAAAGGACATGCCGGGTGTCCCGAGTAAGTTCGTCGAGCACTTTATCCACGTCCGAGCAGACGCAAAACCGGTCAGGCAACCCCTGCGCCGCTTCGCACAGGAGAAGCCGAAAACCATCGGAGAAGAAGTTGCCCGGCTGCTAGCAGCCAGCTTCATCATGGAAGTCATCCACCCGGACTAGTTGTCAAACCCTGTCCTGGTGCTGAAGAAGAACAAGACCTGGCACATGTGTATCGATTACACGAGCCTAATCAAGGTATGCCCGAAGGATCCGTTTGCTCTGCCCCATATCGATCAGGTGATCGACTCGACGATCGGTTGCGAGCTGTTATCCTTCTTGGACGTCTATTTAGGCTACCACCAGATCAAGCTAAATCCAGCCAACCGGCTGAAGACAACTTTCATTACACCCTTCGTGGCGTTTTTCTACATTACGATGTCGTTCGGGTTGAAAAATGCCGGCGCCACGTTCCAGCGCTGCATGTAGCGATGCCTCTAGAGGCAGCTTGGGCGCAACGTACACGTGTTCATTGACGATGTTGTGGTCAAGACCAAAGAAAGCTGCACCCTCGTGGACGATCTCAAGGAGATGTTCGCGAGTCTGCGCGAGTTCGAGATCTGGCTGAAACCAAAGAAGTGCGTGTTCGGCGTACCAGCCGGCCAGCTCCTAGGTTTCCTCGTTTATGTATGAGGAATCGAGGCGAACCCGGAGAAGATTCTGGCCATCAGTGAATGGCCCAACGGACTAACCTGGCAGGCGTCCAGAAGGTCGCTCGCTGCCTCGCCTCGCTCAGCTGCTTCATCAGCCGGCTAGGAGAGAAGGCCCTCCCACTCTACCGCCTGCTCAAGAAGGAAGACGGCTTCGTCTGGAGCGACGAAGCCGACGAGGCCCTACGCGACCTCAAGCGCGCACTCACCACCCCAGCGGTGTGAGCCGCACCGGCAGACACAGAGTCGATTCTGCTCTACATCACGGCGACTAGCTGCATCGTCAACATCGTCCTGGCCATCAAGCGCTCGGAGCCAGGCCGAGCCGAGCCGGTCGTGCGACTGGTCTACTACCTGAGCAAGGTGCTGTCCGCCTCCAAGCAAAACTACCGGCACTACCAGAAGATGTGCTATGGAGTGTTCCTCGCAGCCCAGAAGCTCAAGCCCTACTTCCAGGAACACCAGGTCACAGTGGTCCGCGCCGCTCCCCTCGGGGAGATCATGTGCAAGTGGGCTCTCTAGCTGGCCAACCATGACATCAGGTACGAGTCCTGCACCGTCCTCAAGTCGCAAGCCTCGACGGACTTTCTCGTCGACTGGGCAGAAACGGAGTACCTGGCGCCGCCTCCTGAATCCACCCATTGGCGCATGTACTTCGACGGCTCGAAGATGCGCACCGGCCTCGGAGCCGGCATCGTTATTTACACCCCAAGGGACACTCGCTGTAGTACATCCTGCAGATCCACTTCGCCGCGTCTAACAACGTGGCGGAGTACGAGGCGCTCACCCACGGGCTCCGACTTGCCAAGGAGACTGGCGTCCGAAGCATTCTCTGCTTCGGCGACTCCGACCTGGTGGTGGAGCAGGTCACTAGTGAATGGGATGCCAGGGACACAACCATGGCCAACTATCGCTTCCTGGTCCAACAGCTGACCGATGGCTTTGAGGGATGTGAGTTCCATCACATCCTTCGAGCCGACAACGAGGCTGCTGACACGCTTGCAAAGATCCGCTCCACTTGGAATCCCATCCCAGGAGGCGTGTCCCTGGAGCACCTGCGCAAGCCCTCCATCACGCCTTCTCCAGAGTCCGAGTCCATCTTCGTCCCGGCAGACCCGAGGGCTACGCCGCCGGTCCCGGGGGCTGCATCGCCGACCCCGGGGACTGCGGAAACCGACTTGGTGGCTGCAGGCACCCCGTCGGCTGCTCCAGCCGGCTCAGGGGCTGCCTACCCTCCCAGGGTCCCTACCACCCGACTCGAGGACTGCGGTAGATTGCCAGCCGTCTGCCGCCCCCTCCCCAACAGACTCACCCATGGCGGCCGTGCTAGCAGTGGTCACGCCCCCATCCTGGGCGCAACCCTTCCTCGAGTACCTCAAAAGTGGCTCTCTGCCAGCCAACGAGGTCGAGGCCCAACACATCCAAAGGCGTTCTGCCGCCTACACCATCATCAACAACGAGCTCGTCAAGCGCAGCATGTGTGGAGTTTTCCAGCGCCGCGTTGAGGCAGAAAAGGGCCGCGAGATCCTCCTCGACATCCATCAGGGTGAGTGTGGCCACCATGCCGCCTTGCACTCCCTGGTTGCCAAGGTGTTCCGCCACAAGTTCTACTGGCCGTGTGCTCTAAAGGATGCCATGGAGCTCGTCGACAAGTGCAACTGCTGCCGGCGCTTCAAGGCGCGCAGCCACCAGCCGGCTGCGGCTCTACAAACCACCCCCTCACATGGTCGTTTTCCGTGTGGGGTCTGGACATGGTGGGTCTGTTCAAAACCGCCTGGGGCGGTGTGACACATCTCTCGATGGCCGTTGACAAGTTCACGAAGTGGATTGAGGCCATGCCAATCAAGAAGCTGGACGGCCCGACGGCCGTCACGTTCATCAAGGACACCGCCATCCGCTTTGGCCTCCCCAACAACATCATCACTGACAACGACACCAATTTTGCCAAGGGCGCACTCGCCCGCTAGTGCAGTGAACAAGGCATTCGGCTGGACCTCGCGTCCGTGGCTCACATGCAGACAAACGGCCAGGCGGAGCGGGCAAACGACCTCATCCTGGCAGGCCTTAAGCCCAGGCTAGTTGAGCCGCTCAAGCGCTCGGCCGACGCCCCGGTTGAGGAACTGCCGGCTGTGCTATGGAGCGTGCGAACCACGCCCAATGGGTCGACCGGCTTCACCCCATTCTTCTTGATGTATCGGGCCGAGGCGATCATCCCCACAGACGTTGAGTTCAATTCACCTCGGGTCACCCTGTACACTGAGGCCGACGCCAAGGAGGCCAGAGAAGACGACATCGATGTCCTCAAGGAGGCACACGAGCTGGCGCTGTCAAGAACAACCATCTACCAGCAGGCCCTACGCCGCTACCATAGCCGGCGGATCAAGCCACTCTCATTTAGAGAGGGCGACCTGGTGCTCTGGTTGATCCAACGGACAACCGGCCAGCACAAGCTGTCCGCCCCATGGGAGGGCCCGTTCATCATCAGCAAGGCCTTGAGCAACAATGCCCACTATCTAGTCGATGTTCAAAAGGAAAGAAAGAACAAGAAGGATGCCTCCGGCTCCGAGACAGAGCGGCCATGGAAAGCAGAGCTCCTCCACCCATTTTATAGCTGAAAAGTGTATGTATGTATCCGCCCTACTTTCAATCAATGAACGGGCGGCACCCTTGCGCAAGATTCGGGGACTATCTTTTCCATCCTAGCTATGGTCCAAGTACTCCTTATTTTTCTGGCTTCCCCTGAGTCGGCCCAGCCGTTCGGGGACTGCCGGCTCACCCGACCCCACCCTAGTTTGATAAAGTACCATATCTCCTCCTCCTTGACAGCTTAACCCTAGCCGGCTGCAAACCAATACTTGGCTGTCCAGCCGGCAGGCGCACAGGCAAAGGTGGTGAAGTCTACGGAAAATATTGACAAGGGGCGGGCCAGGTCCGGCCGCACTGCCTAGCCCATTCAACAATCCAACTTGCAGAAATCGAAAGTACCAACACCTTGCCTGCAGCAACTCACTTCTTGCTCGGCCAGAGTCCGCAATCCGGCTGGCCGGCAGGAAAAAAAGGCAAAGGAACACGGCTCATGGGAAAAAAGGACCAAAGGCAAGGAAAGATAATGAACGAAAAAGGCAGACGAGAGCAAATTAAAATTAACAGCGTATCACTTAAACAAAGGATTGCGGCACATGCCAAGAGTACATTACAATAAAACATACACCCCAGTGGGTGGACTTGTTCATAACAAACTGCTAGTTCTAAGGAAAGTAGGAAACAAAGATAACATGCGGCGGCAGCAGCACCGCCTCCCAGACCCAGCCGGCGTGGCTATTTGGCTCGTCTAAGCATCGGGGGCCGGTCACGCGTTCTAGCTGGCTGCCGCGTTGCCATTCGATGGCACCTCCATGTCGCCCGCCGGCGGCACTCCACCATCGCTAGTCGGCGGCACCTCACCCTTGTCAGCAGTTGGCTTCGTCCCTTGGGTGGAAGATTCGGACGCACCCCCAGCATCCGCCTCGGTGTCTCCCTCATCGCCTTCGGGCTCCCCCGAGCTGGTCGCCACCTCTTCATCGCCGGCAACGATCGGAATGACGTAGTTATCCTCGGGGATGGGTATGCCGTCCTCGCCCAGCTCGGGGAAGTAGGTGTGCAGCACCACGTTACTCGCGAGCTTGTGGGCTCGGAAACCGATGTCCTCCTTGCGCCGTGCCAGGTCAGCCTGCGATGCGGCCCTCAAGGTGCTCAGCCGGTCCAGATTGATGCCAGAGTACCAAGAGACGGCGAATGTCAAGGTGATCCTCGCGCCGGCCCTTAGAGCCGACGCCCTCCACGCATAAAACCGGTCCGCGGCGTGCCCTTGCCACATCGTGACCTCGCCCTCAGGAACCCCTTCCGCCCGGTCGGGCCAAAGGGCACGAACAACACCTTGTCCTGCCTTCAGGAGCCGGTCCCAATGGGCCCGAAGATAGGCCACCCGAGCCTTGCACGCATGCGTCACCTCCTCCCCCGACAAGCCGGCGTCCTCGACCAGCTCGCGGCTGGCCTGGCGCTACTCTCACTGGCGCGCCTCCACGTCACGTTCCGCCCACACCTGCGTCTCTCGGAAGCGAGCTGGCCCACGGAAAGAAAATAAGAAAAATGGAGAGGCCGGCAAGATGAAATAAGAAAGGGTAATGGAGGTTACAAGAAAATATGTCATCCAAACCGTGAAGAAGGCCAAGCGCGTCGGCCACCTCCCGTTCTGCTCTCTCCTTGAGGTCCGCGGCATGCCCCTTCCCCAAGTGGAACGACCTCAACCCAAAGGGTTGCTGCTGCCTCGTTGCTGGTAGCCGACGCCTACTGCGCCACCTCCTTCGCCATCTTCTCCACCTGGAGCTCGTCAGCGCGCCGCCCCACCTCCGCCCTCAGCGTTGCCGTGGCCGCCCGTTCGGTGGTCAGGTCCTTCACCAGCCGGTCGCGCTCCTCGGCGATCTCATCGCACTTAGCCCGGACGTCGGAGAGCGACTGGCACAACTCCTCTACCTTAGTCGTGGGAATGGTCACGGATGCACGAAAATCAAATAAGAAGCCGGTTAGACTACAACAACTCAAAACTGATAAGATTTGGCCCGGCTGCCGCGAAGCCGCGCAACCGGCCACCTGAGGGACTACATTGAGTGGGTGCGCACACGCCCACCCACCAACACAAGCAAGCTTACCCTTGGCCGCCTCCATCCCGGCCGTACGAGTCGCGAGGTCCGTAAGAACCTTGATGTAGCAGTTCTTGGTGTAGCGACAAACGTCCACCATGTCCTGGAAGATCGCCTCGCGCTGCGCCTGCTCGGTTAGAAAGGGAAAGATTGAGAGAAGATAAGATTTGTCCCGGACGACACAAAGCCGCGCAGCCGGCCCGAATCTCGGGGACTACACCAAGTGGGTGTGCTGGTGCGCACCCACCACTGAGCAAACAAAAAGAAAAAAACTTGGGTGAAAGGCTTAGATGGAGAGCCTTCTCTAGCACCTGGAGCTTAGCCACCGCAGACTGTGCAAAGGCGCCCACCTAAGCCTTGTACAGGGCCATCAGGTCTGCCCCCGCGGCATCACCATGACCTGCTCGACGGCCAAGGAGCTCGTCCGGGTCGCGACCGGGGCGCTTTGTAGCTGCTCCCACGCGTTCGTCACTTGCCGGTGCCGTTGGCGCCCGATGCCGGTGCCGTCGGGGTCACATGCGTCATAGAAACGACGATGGCTCGGCCGTCGCCGCCGGGGGCATCGGCCTCGGCCCCGGCCCGTTGCCCTGGGTAGGACACCGGGTCGACCACATCTTGGGCAGCTGGCCCGCCAGCCGGCGGTGCCATCACCTCCAAAGGCGGCTCCAGGTGCGCCTCCACATGAGGTGGTGAAGCCCCCACAACAGGAGCCTCGGGGCTCACCGGTGCCACCACGCCGCTTGTCGCCTTTGCCGAGGGACCACTAGTGCCGGCAACCATAGTTGCCACGGCCTTAGCGTTCGTACGTTTCTCCCTCTCGAGCCGCGCCATCGCCGCTTTTTCCGCGACGAGTGACGCAACCTGCTCGGTCTCGAGGGCCGACGCTTCCGTCTCCGGTAAATGAATGGCATCGCCGTGAAACAGAAGAAAAAGGCACGAGCTCAAAACGCCACATGGTAGTAGAAGAAGAAAGAGAGGCACGAGCCTCAAAAGAAACCTTACCCAACGCCAAGGGGGACCTCGCGGGACCCTATTCTAAGCCTCCTCCGCACTAGCGGAGGGGTGCCAGCCGAAAGGACCACCGACCTGGTCTTCTTGGCAGACGGGGCTCCCGCAGAACCGTCGGCCAGCCGCTTATAGCGGTGGTGCTCTTTTGCCGTCTGGCGGCGTGCCAGCTGGGTGAAAGTCAGCCGGCCCCCAGCCGGAAGCTGTGTGCTCCTTCCACGACGCGGGGCCCAGGGTGGCCCCGTTATAGTCGGCGGCACCGTCTCCAACACCCGCAACTCATCATCATCATTCATCCAGTCCTTGACAGATTCTTTGGGGGGATGCCGCGACGTCCCCGCCCCGCCGGCTGCAACGCCGGCCAGCTCGCATGACTCATCGTCCTCGTCCTCCTCGTCCTCCCCGGCCTCCTCCTCGTTCGACCCTTCGGGGCCATTGGGGCCGTCCGCGTCAGACTCAAAGTCCTCCGCGTGAGACTCCTTTAGGTCCGGGTCGAAGTGCTCTGGGTTCGGGCCGTCCGGGGTGTTCTGCCAAACAAAGATCTGAGTGATGTCATGGCCATGCATAAAAATTATTAAAAAGAAAGGAAAAAGGGAACAATCCCAGTCAGCCGAGGACTTACTGCTGGTGCCTTGTTGCTGCGGTGGTACGACTCCATGCCGTAGTGCCACTCCTCCTCGTCGAGTTGGAAGTTCGTGATTTTATTCACCCGCGCCGTCACCTTATGCAGTGGTAGCTCAATCATCGACAACCGGCTCGGATCTTTGTGGCCGCTCATGTCGCACGTTCCGTGCGGCCTCGCCTACAACTGCAGCACTTGGCGAGCGACGAAGGGCGCTACCAGGTCCGGGGCCAACGGCCCCAACGAAGACACGAGCTGCTGCATCCCAGTTCACCATAGTGGATGGCTTTTCCGAGAAGGGCGGGAGATTGACCCAATCTTTCCCCAAGCCGATATTGCGGACATAGAAAAAGGTACGCCGCAACTTCTTGAAGGATTCCTTGAAGGACATCCTCGGAAGCAGCCGACCAGTCCGTCTGTACACCACCGCGCCGCCACAGGAGTATAACCCGAGGTTGTGCGTCTGGGTGAGGAAGTGGAAAAGGTGGCGAAAGAAGGAAGGGAAGGGCCAGAAGCCCAGATACGCTTTGCACCGCGTGGCGAAGATCAAAAGATACAAGACGAAGTTCGCACCAGATGATGCATCTGGGGCCCGTAAAGTTCATGGAACTGCCAGAGAAAGATGCTCCTCGGCAGCCCGAAGCCAACCAAGAAGTGCGTACCGAAGACGATGCATTCGCCGTGACGGTGCTCCGGCATGATCTCGTCCCCGGGCGCGCGAGCCACGACGAGCTCCTCGGACGGGAGCTTTCGCATCCATCGGAGGTGGTCGATGTGCGCCTCGGTGATGATGGACCCCTCCCACGAGCCGGAGGGAAGCCTCGGCATCTCGCCGGCCGTCGGTGACGAGCGGAACGAGAGAAGACCCGAGAGACGCCCCCAGCGGATCGACCGCGGGGATGCGCTCTGGGCGCAAGGAGGAAGGAATGAGGCGTAGAGCAATGACGTGAGGGAGGAAGTGCGGGAGTAAGGAGAAGCAATGGCGAACCGGCCTCCCCCTCCCCCTTTTAAAGCCCAGGGGAGACACGGGGACGTGGGATCGATTGCGCCCACAACTCCCCATTTCCCCACGATCCCCATGCATTAACCGCGCAAGGAACCCAAACCGACGGCTCACGGCCACACTAAATCCGTGCGTGGGTCAAGGCACGTCAGGCTGGGCCTATAGCGCATCCCATCCTACGGGTAGTGACGGGCCTGCCATCTGCCGCGGGCCTGCATGTGGCGTGCTCTAGCCAGCGCTAGAATCGAGGTGTCGTGGCGGAGCCCGAGGTGCCGCGGCCAGCTGGATTACGGCTGGCTGCGGCCTCGGTCGGCTACCGCCACATCCAAACATAAGACACCTTGCCGCCTACCGGCTCCAGCCGGCCGGCCCCAAACTAACTCCTGCGGGTGTAGGGGTAAAACCGCTGGACCCCTCGTCTGGAGGCCTTAGGACCCCAACAGTTTTGGGGGATACTGCTGGGGATGCTTTTCCTGGGTATGCCAAAGGCGGCGATTAGCTGTCTCCAAGACATTTGGGGGCCGGCTGGCGATAGCCGGCCCAATAGACCCACGAGCGCATGGCCGCGTGGCGGCAACCGGCCTACTCGGCTGACGCACACCTAGCCGGGTCACAATAGCCGACCACCTATATAACGCACCTCGGCCGACTAGCGAGATTCGACCGGCCGGCTGGCCCTCCGCTAGTCAGATGACCGGCCCCGTCCCATCCGGGCGTACCAGCGTAGAGAGACAAGACAAGACATATGATTCAGATCCCATCATGGCAGCAGTACGCGCTGATACGCGGCGTGGCCGCGACTTGATGATGAAGGTACAACGAGGCTATACGGCCCGTGTCATCGCCCACACTGACCAGGCGAGGCGGCCGTGTAGCCACGCTCCCCCTTTTCCTGCGCTCTACGGACTCCACGCGTTAGCCGCTGATATGCACGGCCGGCGGCCCCCCGCGACAAGACTCGACAGCGGGTGGGCCCCGCAGCCAGCCGAGCGGCTGGCAGCCGGACCCCACCTTCTGTCGTACCCATACTACTATACCCCCTGGCTATACTATAAAGCCTTATTTCGACCCACCGAGAGAGACATGCACAGACAGGTTCACCGAGGCACACGCTTACTACACACCCATTCCATGACACACATAGAGCACAACCGAGGTAACGAGGCAGGCAGCTAGTGTTCCTTCCCCCTCCTCCCAAACAGCTCCAGGAGCACCATTTGTATTGTGATTCTCATATAGCCAGACAGACTAGACTAGGGGTTTGACCTCACCGAAGGGCCCTGAACCTGGGTGTATCAGCGTCATGTGTGTTATGCCTAAACCCACTCCCAGACGCCATCGGCCCCAAACCACGAGTTAAGCTACCCCCTGGCATCTATCATGGAAATACCACGATAGAAGGTTTGTGATGGATGGGGCATCTCTACAGACCTTTACTCCTGAAATATTTGCATTTTCCTCTGCATGTGAGTAAAGAATTTAGCCCTCTGTCCAGAATAAGAATAGCTATGGTGATAGCGGGTCTCCCTTCCACAAACCGCTTGTAGGCTTGAATCTCTCACTTTCCTATTCTTTAATCCTTACTGTGTATTCGACAACAGACACACATTGCATAATAAACTTAACCAAATCTTGACGGAAGCCCAATCTAATTTCCTCCAAGAGAGTCCATTGAACTCTGTCGTAAGCTTTGTGCATATCGAGTGTTATGGGACATAAGCACTCTCCACCTTCTCTCTTATTATTGATAGTATGAAAACACTCGTAAGCCACCAAAATATTATCCATTAAGAGTCTACCAGACACGAAGGTACTCCGGGTTGGACTAATAATTTCTAGTAAAAAAACCTTTAAAGGAGAAGCCACCATTTTGCAATAATTTTATATACCACATGGCATAAACTGATCGGCCTAAATTGGGTCACCTTCATTGGATTATTGATCTTTGGAATCATCACAATCAGAGTGTCATTCTAGCCCGCAGCAATAGTGCATGTATTAATTGCTTGTAAAATCTCCTCAAACAGATCATCTCCTAACATATACCAAAACCTTTTCTAGAAAATAGCATGGAGGCCATCTCGTCCCAGAGCTTTCAAGTCCCCAATTTTGAATGTTGCCTTCCGAACTTCTTCAGCAATATACGGGTGACAAAGAGCGTTGTTCATTTTAGTCGACACCCTCATATGGACAAAGGACAATACTTCTTGATTCAGATGTTGCACTTCTGATGTGAAGAACTGAGAAAAAAATTAGTGATGCGATCCTTCAAATCTTTGCCTTCTTTCCACACCCCAAATCATCAAGTAATTTCTTAATTCTATGTATTTTTATTGCTGGCCATGGGTGCATTATGAAAAAAACAAAGTATTACGGTCCCCATGCATCAACCTCTTTGCCCGCCCTCTTCATAACCAACAAATTTCCTCCTGGTCCATCAGGTTCTCAATTAGCACAATAATTTTTTTGTGACAACAACGGGATTCCGTATTTAAAGGGCCATGTATCAATCTTCCTAGCTCTTTCTTAATTTATTAATTCTCTGCTTGGGCCCTTTGAGAGTTTCTTTATCCCAAGAATGCAGGTCAGCATGCAGAGCTCTCATTTGATTAGCAAGAGAGGGGCCAATACCTGCTAGCTTTGCTTTCTCCCAAGAAGCCTTGATAATTTAAGTTATTGTCTCTTTCTTTAACCACCTCGCTTTAGATTGTTTCAAATGCCCCTTTGTCCATCTGAAAATATTGGCATCCAAATAATACATGTCCAGGACCACCACATGATGGTCAAAATGAACATGTTCTTCGTTGATTACCTCTGCTCGAGGAATTTATTTGCCTAACCAATATTGCAGACTACGTGATCAAGACATTCCTGAATAACACCTCTACTACAAGTGAAAGTGTCACCGATATAACCTAGGTCCTCCAACCCACAATCCATGAGACATTCACGGAGCTCTCTCATCGTTCCATTTGGTCTCGTATTGCCGCCCTCTTTTCCCGAGGCAAATAAAATTTCATTAAGATCCCCCAAAAGCACCCATGGATGGTCGGCTTTACTATGAAAATTGCGTATATCATTCCAAGATAAATTGCATTTATTCCAATTCGGATAACCATAAAAACCTGTAAATATCCATTGTACAACCTCTTCATGCATAAACAAAATATCAATAAAGTGAGGCGATGCATAGTTCAACTCAATTTTATTCAATTTTTGGTAAAACAGAACATGACCACCGGCCCGACCATGACTTTCCACCATAAACATAGACTCAAAATTTAGAACATGACATAGCTCATCAGTTTTACATTTATTCAAATGAGATTCCGAAAGGAAAACTAAATCTGTCCTTATTCGCTCATGTAGATCCAAGAGCTCGCGAGATGCCGTGTGGGAGAGCATGCCACGATAGTTCCACGTTAAGATTTTTGTTTGGCCTAGCGGTCCTCCTCCTCGGAGGCCACCGATGCGCCATTTTCATCTTTCTTTTCACCAAAGGATTCTGCCCCTTGCTAAAAATAGGCTTCTTCTTTCTCCTCAGTCTCCTTTGCCACATGCTTCATTACTCCCTCCCTATCGTGCACTACTTTAACTCTACCCGTGCATACCCTCTTAGATGAAACAATTACATCTCCATATAACATGTGCTCGTAGATATCAAGGGATTTTTCAAAATAAAACTACACGCCACTTCCCGTTGGCCTACTTTCAAAATAGTGCCCCCTTTTTTACCGAGGACTCTCTTGCATGCGTTCTCAGAATTCTCTGCTTTCCCTCTCTTAGTCTCTTTCGTCTCCTTCTTCCTTGGGCGGCCCTGCACATTTTCCTTTCCAACAGTAAAGTGAAAACCTGTTGCATAGTTAGTGGTCTTATCATATGCTGCTGCAAATCTAGCAGCAACTGCACCGGAGAGGGCCTCAAACACTCCAAGTTGGAAGAGGAGCTGACCGACTTGGGTAGTAGCCGTGGCCACAGGATTGTGATCCTCCAATGGCTGCTCCCCTTGGCCAGACTGCCCAGGCTTGATTACCAGGGACGAAGAAGAAGCAGCAGTAGAGTTATGTGAGGGAGGAACCACCCCCAGGCGCTTCAGGTCCTCCTGACCGGGCATTAGGATGGACTCCACCATAGTTGCCAAACCCAGGCCCTCCTGGCCTAGGCTGGCAACAACAACTGGCACAATCGCGGCCTACAATTCCACATCACTCGCAATAGGTTGATCAGGCACCTTCATCGCTGTGGCCGTCAAGACTGGGTCTGTAGCTCCCTTGTCAGAAACCGTGTGACCATCGAGAGCCTTGGCAACCCTGATGACGTCCATAGCCTTGGCATTGTTGTTGGTGTCGATGCTAATATCACGACGTCTGTCGCCACAAGAGGAACTCCCAAAGTTAAGCCCCTTTCTGCTTGCTCCATAGCTCTTCAAGTAGGCTTCTACACTACGATTCTTAGGAAAACTAACAACTCTATTTTCACTTGGTACATTACAAAATCTCTCTGAAGTATGGCCTACAATTCCACATCACTCACAATACAGGGGTAGTTTTTCATTCCGAACAACATATTTGCATCTCTTTGACTACCCAAAGGAGTAAACTCTACTGTGCTCTTTAGAGGCTCATGCAGTAAAACTTCCACACACACACACACAAGTGTTTTTTGACTATGACATGGTTACTATGAGACACCTCTAACACTTCCCCTAGTTGGTCACCCAGGGTCCGACCCATACTCTCTGTCTTGAGCATGAATGTGAGAGATCTCGTACCGGGGCCCAAATGGCCATTGTCGGTGTTCTAGGAATGGGGGTACCCAGAATTGCTTGCCTGCTCCTAGGGTTGGCCCAATTCATCGACCAAAAACCAACAGGCCTGGCACCACTCAAGGCAAGGCCCTCGCGAGGGGCCAAGCCTCGCGAGGAGGAACATCATCAAGACCCGTAGGGGGCCTCCTCAGGACCTCTCTGGAGCGGCGGATATTCCGAGGCGAGACTCGGCCTCAGGAGTCTAGGATGTCACGAGGAAAGGACAGGCGAGCAGCAGACAACAGGATGGTACCGTTTCCCCTTTAGTGCAAAGGGCGCAAGGACGCACGCAGGTCTCCAAGGCATCTCCTAAAGGTTTCCATTCTGGTGCAACAAGGCCACCCCCGCCCGCTAGCAGGACGGACGTCATCCCTAGACCAGCCCTTGCTGCGCCTACAGACACTTTGCAGGCGAAGACTACTTTTGGATAGGCGGAGCATGTTCCCCTATCCCCCTTCAAAATTGGCCGTTGTGGGATCCCTTCCCGCCGAAATGATAAGGGAAAAGGACCGGGGCCGCCACTATATATAGAGAGTAGGTTGCTTCGTAGGGGGGAGGGGATCCATTCAGTCACCCACCGGCACCACACAAAGGCCACCCAGCCTCCGGAGGCTCCCGAGCACTGTACTAGTTCATCCTCCAACCTCCATGAGAGGCAATCCACCAAAGCAGGAGTAGGGTATTACGCTTCTCAGTGGCCCGAACCTGGGTAAACCACCATGTTCTGTGTCTTCCTCACCATCGAGTGTGTTCCTTGCCATCCCCGGCGAATAGAGAGTTAGGTGAGGTGAGCCCGAGAGAGTTCTTTGCGCACGCCCCTGAGTTCGAATCTTTAGGGTTTTGCGGAGCCCGAAATCCAACATTTAGCGCGCCGGGTATGGGGCGTGTCAATGTCTTCTCCGTGCTTCGCCTTCCCTAAGCTCCACTGCTCCGATGACCGGCGCCCAACAGGCTGCTTTGAGCCTCGTCAGGCTGGCTTCCAACCGTCACACCACAGCGGCTGAAAGCGCATGTAGCGACATTGTGGTAACAGGCGGATCGTACCAGATCGTCAACATTGCCTCCGCCGTCGCAACCACCCACGCCACCTAGGCGCATGGCGGCTGGGCGGCGCCCCCAACGTCCACGATGCCCCGCATCAACTTGGGGGACCTCGACGCGCATGATGCGTTGCAGATGGCGAGCGAGATGCTCCGCTATCGACCGATGCATGGATGAACCACATCACAGAGCTGATCGCCATCGCCCAGAAGGCCACCCGACCCCACTCTTCTTCAAGGCCACACGCGTCGGGCACCGGGGGCTCGCACCTCATGCCGGTCCCCGGGTCCGCAAGCGACAGGGCCCCTCTCGCGTTGGGAGAGGCCGAGAGGGACGCGTCGCATGCTGCCCTCCTCCTCCTCCTCAAGGTTCCGGTGGCCGACCTTGGGGCGCAACATGCCGGCAACCACCAGGGGCACAAAGAGAACGGCAGGATGTTCGATGCACATGCCAGCTCGCACCACCAAGACCAGGTCGGCCCCAAACAACCCGGAGCGGCCAGGCGGGAGTGCTCCCTGAGGCGCATCCAGCAGAAGGGAGAGGCGTCGGTGCGGGCGAACTACGGCAATGGAGACACGCCAGGGTACCAAGGGGGGAGTCCGCAGCGGGCAATGCCAGGACCATCCAATGGCAGCAACAGGAGCAAGCGACTTCGTGCGAAGGCCCATCGCGAGAAGATCCTCGAGCAACGCGACCAGGGGGATCCGCCCCCGCTGCAGAGAGGGACCGCCACCGTGGCACTGCTGTACGGCTTTGGAGGTCGATGGAACACATACATGGAGCCTTACGTACCAGATTATGTAATACCACCTGATCCTCCCATCGAGGAAGAGCGTCAGGCGTCCACCCCAGGCACCCATCCTCCTCAGGAGTAAGGAACACTCTGGGGGTCCCCCTTGAGCTGGCCCCTAGGGCCCCCACTAGCGAAGCACTGGGCCTAGGAGGCGCGTGCAGGGAGGCGCCCCCCAAGCCGTGGGGCATGACGCCAGCCGCCGCGCCCACGGAGGAAGTGCGAAGAACCGGATCCCCGGCCTCAGGAGGATGAGCCGGAGAAAGCGACGAGACACAAGTGGTGCTAGTCACCCGCGACGACTACGGCGCTGCTATGGGCGTCGAGGGCCGGGCCTCACGAGGCACCCCTCAGGCGCGAAGGTGCCATGCGAGGTAATTTTTTGGGTTCACCGCCCTAGGGAATGTCTGCTGACCGTAGGAACTTGAAGTGTTCAGGGCACACCTTTACGCATGCTTCCATAACTCCTACTACACCCATCCAACAATCTGACATCTTGCTTTACTTGCATCTTGGGGCGATCTGCCACCCCCACCGCTTGGGGGCCCCGACCGGCGCGGGTCGCCCCTTCGCGGGACCTGGGGAGGCCCCGCGGCTACCCAAGGCCACAATAAACAAGATGAAATGGGGGCCGCTTGAGCATCAGAAGGGGGCTCCTGAGAATCGAGCCTCACAGGCCTTACCGGTTATAAGGCCACCTGCCACCCATGTTGCCGTCCACGGACATTCGATCGTTATCACGAGTGGAATGGCTTGACCCTGTAGTTGCGTCCGTTCATTCGGTCGCAAGCAACAGCGGTTGGGAAATGTACAGGACTGGGTCTTGGCGATGTAGAGCCGCTCGAATGTCAAAGGGGGCTCCTGAGCATCGAGCCTCAGGAGCCTTACCAGTCACAAAGCCACTTGGCTACCCTGGTGCCATCCAGGCACATTCGGTCGGTATCAGGGGTGTCAGGAACTTGCCCCATGAGGCGCCTAATGATGGGTGGGAAATGTGCGGGACTGGGACGTGCTGATGTAGAGCAGTAGAAAAGCCCTCAATCAGTCTCAGGAGAAGGAGCGTGCAGGACCTGCAGCAACCCGTGGCATCTCTGCATCGTCCTTCTATCCTTCCGGAACCCACTTCATCCTGTGACACTCTCACGTAATAACGAGCCGAGGTTGTATACGACCAGGGCCCCCCGAGGACGCGGAGGGGTCAATCCCACGCCTAGTGGAAGCCCTACGCTCTGCGCAAGGAGGAAGACGGAGGTAATCAACACAATCCACCAATGACTTCCGGAATGAGGCGCCTATGCCTCGAGGGTAGGGACATTCGCGAGGCCAAAGCATCCTCGCGACCTCCTAGATACACCCCGATTGTGACACTCTCACGTAATAACGAGCCGAGGATGTATACGCCCAGGGCACCAGTTGAAGAGGAAGCTAATGATGGTGATCATGAAGCTTCAGATCAAGTTGCTATCGAACCTCGTAGGTCGACAAGGGCACGTACTGCTCCTGAGTGGTACGGGAATGCTGCCTTGTCTATCACGTTGTTAGATAAAAATGAGCCTGCAAATTATGGAGAAGCAATGGTGGGCCCATATTCCAACACATGGTTAGAGGCCATGAAATACGAGATAGGATCTAAGTATGAAAACAAAGTACGGACTTTGGAAGTATTACCTGAAGGCCGAAAGGCTATTCAGAACTAATGGATCTTTAAGAAGAAGACAGACGCACACAGTAATGTGACCATTTATAAAGCTTGACTTGTGGCAAAGGGCTTTTCACAAGTTCAAGGAGTTGACTACGATGAGACATTCTCACCAGTAGCGATGCTTAAGTTCGTCCGAATCATGTTAGCAATAGCTGCATTTTTCGATTATGAAATGTGGCACATGGATGTCAAAACAACGTTCCTTAATGAGTTTCTTAAGGAAGAGTTGTATATGATGCAACCGGAAATTGTTTTTGATCCAGAGAATGCTAACAAAGTATGCAAGCTCCGTCGATCCATATATGGACTGATGCAAGCATCTCGGAGTTGGAATCAATATTTTGATGAGGTGATGATAGCATTTGGGTTTATACAAGTTTTTGGAGAAGCTTGTATTTACAAGAAAGTGAGTGTGAGCTCTATAGGTTTCTAATATAATATGTGGATGACATATTGATGATTGGAAACAATATATAATTTTTGGGAAGCACGAAGGATTACATGAATAAGAGTTTTTCAATGAAGGACCTAGGAGAAGCTGCTTACATATTAGGCAGAGTGATATATAGAGATAGATCAAGGCGCGTAATAGGACTTTCACAAAGCACATACATTGACAAAGTTTTGAAGAAGTTCAAAATGGAACAGTCCAAGAAGGGGTTCTTGCCTGTGTTACAAGGTATAAAGTTGAGTAAGACTCAATGCCCAGTAACTGCAGAAGATAGGGAAACGATGAGCGCCGTCCCCTGTGCTTCAGCCATAGGGTCTATCATGTATGCAATGCTGTGCACGAGACAGGATTTCAGCCTTGCCATAAGTATGGCAGGTAGGTTTCAAAGTGATCCAGGAGTTTAGCACTGGACAACGATCAAGAATATTCTGAAGTACATGAAAAGCACTAAGGAAATGTTTCTCATTTATGGAGGTGATGAAGAGCTCGTCGTAAAGGGTTACGTCGATGCAAGTTTCGACACTGATCCGGATGACTCTAAGTAACAAACCTGATACATATTTATTCTTAATGGGGGTGTAATAAGCTGGTGCAGTTCCAAGCAAAACGTCGTAGCTGGTTCTACATGCGAAGCGGAGTACATAGCTGCCTCAGAGGCGGCTAAGGAGCATGTCTGGATGAAGCAGTTCATGACAGATCTTGGAGTTGTGCCGAGCACACTGGATCTAATAAATATATTCTGTGACAACACTGCTGCCATTGCTCTAGCCAAGGAACCAAGGTTTCACAAGAGGACTAGACACATAAAAGACGCTTCAATGCCATCCGCGAGTACATCAAGGAGGAGGACATACATATTTGCAAAGTGCACACATATCTGAATGTTGCAGACCCGCTAACTAAGCCTCTTCCACGAGCAAAACATGACCAATACCAGAACTGTATGGGTGTTAAATTTATTACATTGTAAATCACATAGAGATGTGATACTAGATTATTGACTCTAGTGCAAGTGGGAGACTATTGGAAATAGCCCTAGAGGCAATAATAAAATAGTTATTATTATATTACTTGTTTCAAGATAATTGTTTATTATCCATGCTATAATTGTATTGAAAACATAGATACATGTGTGGATACGTAGACAAAACACTGTCCCTTGTAAGCCTATAGTTGACTAGCTCGTTGACCAAAGATGGTTAAGGTTTCCTGGCCATAGACAAGTGTTGCCACTTGATAACAGGATCACGCCATTAGGAGAATGATGTGATGGACAAGACCGAAATTATAAACGAAGCATGTGATCGTGTTATTTTGTTGCTATTGTTTTCTGCATGTCAAGTATACATTCCTATGACCATGAGATCATGGTACTCAAAGACACCGGAGGAATGCCTTTTGTGTATTAAACGTTGCAACGTTATTGAGTGACTATAAAGGTGCTCTACAGGTATGTCCGAAGGTGTCCATTGAGTTAGCATGGATCAAGATTGGGATTTGTCACTCCGTATGACAGAGAGGTATCTCGGGGCCCACTCGGTAATACAATATCACAAACAAGCCTTGCAAGCAATGTGACTAAAGAGTTAGCCAGGGGATCTTGTATTACAGAACGAGTAAAAAGACTTGCCAGTAACGAGATTGAAATAGGTATGAGGATACCGACGATCATATCTTGGGCAAGTAACATACCGAAGGACAAATGGAATGATATACAAGATTAAATGAATCCTTGACATAGAGGTTCAACTGATAAGATCTTCGTGGAATATGTAGGATATGATGTGTGCATCTAGGTCCCGCTATTGGATATTGACCGGAGAGTGTCTCGATCATGTCTACATAGTTCTCGAACCCATAGGGCCGGCACACTTAAGGTTCCGTGATGTTTCGGTGTAGCTTAATTATTGATGTTGGTAACTGTCGAGGTTTTCTCTCGACAGATGTCCTAGTGAAAGGACTTAATGATGGAGCCATCGCACCTTGGTGGCGACTCAAAGGGGTTGAGCAGGAGCGGGACTCATATTTACCCAGGTTCGGTCCCTCGTGAGGAGGTAAAAGTCTACATCCTGCTTTGTGTTGTATTGATGATGTTTTGATTACAGGGAGGGCATAACTCGCCTGACCTAGCTCTTAATGATTTCTAACCTGCCTCTCCTCTCCAGGGACTCGCCTTTATATACAGGTCGAGCCCCTAGGGTTTACAAGAGTCCATGCCTTAATACAAACCATGATTCTTTCTATCTCTAAGTCGCCGTGCTTTCCAAGACTGGAAACCTCCTCGACGACTTATCCTCTATGTAGATTTCGAACCGCCATCCAGCTCCTGGGCCTTCTGGCCAAAGCCTGCTTCGCCAAAGGATGAGTCGCCCACTTAGTGACCCGGCCCAACTAGGGCGGTTCACACCGCAGGTAATATCCCCAACATTAGGACCCAGATTGACTTGAACCTATTCATGCCAATAAACTTTTATCCAGTTTAGGAGCGACTCATTCCACTCCTTTCATGCACCGTATGCTTAAGCCGCCATTCCTCATGAAAACACCTAAGCCGCCGAACCGTTTCCGATGACGTCACCTTATCCCTTTAATTTTGGAAAACGATGACGCAATCCCCAACGGATCCCGCGGCACAGATATCCTGAAAATCTTGGCGCCATAATTGCAAATCTTTAACTTGTCCTTTCGGTTCTCGCGCGAGGCGCCTCGATTCCAGCACCTGACCCATTAAATAGGCCTGGGAAGGGGAGCGAAATGAATCTTCACCTACCCATTTCGTCTGTTGCTTCTTCCTCGCGACCATGCGAAGAACTCCGCCGCCTTCCGAGGAGCTCCGTCGCCGCCCGAAGAAATCCGCCACCGGCCGTCGCACCCGACGCATCCCCGAACCAAACGAGGACGCCATCCTCGCCGCGGGTCCCCCACAACTGCTTCCGGACGCCATCAACAGGTTAGCACTTCGCCATTACAAACAGATCTCAACCCCTCAGCGTTCTTCATTTGCTGCTTCTTAGAACTCCTCGAACACCTCTTTTTGCATGCCAATTGATTTATAGCGGTAACAAGCAGGGTAGTACTGGTCGTATCCCCAAACAATCTACTCCAGTTTGAAGAACCAAGAGGGTTTCGGTCTACTCATCCTTGCCGTAGTTACTTTTAGCCATGGCCTGTTTCATCCTTCCTTCCGCTCAGTTTAGGTTTGTTCATAGATCAATATCTCTCTGCTTGCCGCGTAGAAACTTGTTTGTAGATCCACACCTCACCGCTTGTCGCGTATAAGTTTATTTGTAGATCCATACTTCACTGCTTATCATCGAATGCTCTCGGGTACCTCCTTTGGGTAACAAGAAAATCCTAAATCGCCCTCATGCCCAAACCTGGTCCCTTATTGGTGAGTTAATAAATTCTCTCAGCCACTCGACAATCGTTTTGGCGGGTTAACTTACCTATTACCTTTTCCTCTGTAGCTATGGGTACCGTCTTCAAGGCCGACTGGCTCCCGACCAAAGCTGACGACGCCTTCCTCGAGGATTGCGTAAAGACCGGGAACCTTGATACGAAGGAAGTCATCGGTTGGCGATCTGGACTAGGCGACGAAATTCCCAACCCGTCCGAAGGGGAAATAGTTGTTTGTGCTGAACACATCGAACGAGGGTTTAAGCCGCCAGGATCAAACTTTCTCAGAGATGCTATGGCCTTCATGAACGTCCGCCTCCAAGACCTGGGCCCCAACTCTATTAGCAACATGTGCCAATTCCAGGTATTCTGTGAAGCTTACCTACGAATGGAACCGTCGGTCAATTTGTTTTGGTACTTCTTCCACCTGAATCGCCAGACCGAGTTCTCCAATGGCCCTAGCTTAGAACTTGGAGGGGTTAACGTTCAACGATGCAGAGACAACCCATTCCCATCACTCGCGATGGCTAGCCACCCCAAAGGCTGGGGCGAGTCTTGGTTTTATTGCCGGTATACTTCTCCTCTGGGTGAAATCAAACTCCTAGGCTACAGGAAGGAGCGTTTTCCCACAAACTTCAAACTTCCTGACAAGCTCACCGAAGAAGAAGAATCGGATTTCATTCTAGTGCTATCCGAGTTACGATCTTTAACAAACAATGGTCTTACTGGAGTTGATCGGATCCTCTGCTTGGTGGAATGGCGCATCCTACCCTTGAGTCGCCGAGACGGCTTGATGTGCGAATCTGATGGTACTTTGAACCATCCCCAATGCTACTTCCACACAACACTCAAAGAGGAAGACATTGTGAGCATCATCAAAAAACAAACGGGCGAGCCTTTGGCCAAGTGTAGCCAAATAGGGCTTAAGCCATTTTGCAAAATTAACCTGGCTCCTAAGGTAAATAATTTGACCCGCCCTTGGTTCACTCTTTCCGACTTACTCAGATTCTGACTTGCGTAATGTCAATTCCATCTCAGAAAGGCGACCGATTCTGGTTATGAAGGCCGAAAAAGATTGCCCTGAAGCAAACCAAACCGCCTCCAAAAAGGAAGTCCAAGGATAAAAACAAAACCGCCGTTGCCGAATCATCTGATGTGGACAAATCCCAAGTCGGCGAAGCGTCTTCAGAGATAAAATTTTATCCTTTCTGTCTTGACGCCCTTTTACTCTAGTTTGTGCTTATATCTCTGCATTCCCATGTATAGAATGATGATAAGGAAAGCCAAGATGACGTCGTAGAGGTAATTTCCATTTCTTCCGACTCAACTTCTCCTTCGCCTAAGCCGGCCAGGCGAGTTTGTGGGAAAGTTCCCATGTCTCACCCGAATTCTTGTATGGACCCTAATTTCCTCTTGAAGAAGGCGCAACATACTTCTTTTCAGAAAACTCGAAGCCACTCAGGGGATTTGATGTCCGAGTTACTAGTAAAAACCCCTACCAAGAAACGGCAGAATGAGGTACCCTCTATCAATTTCTACCTTCGTTTCCTTTTGGATCACACTTGTAACTTGCTCACATTTTGAGATATTACTTTTGCAGACTTCTCCCCCTTCATCGGGCGACTCAGTGATGTCGGCCCTTCCGCCAATGATTTGCGTACAAGGGTAAGTCCTTATAATACTTATGTCTTTCCTGATGATAACGATGCTTGCTTTAAACATGCCCCTCTTTTTCTTAGAGCGCAAGCGAAGAAGAGGAAAACCGGCGGCTCAACTTCCACTCCTTCTGCTCCAAAGCTTAAAGAAAACCCAGCACCATCTCGTGCTGACCCGACAAAAGATATACCTGACGACCAAATTGACCTTCCAAGTTCTCCCAAGGAAGGCATGGAAACACTCAACCCGCCAAGTCCGTTGAAGGCGGCTGAAGATCCTGATGCTGTGGTCATTACTGGTACTGGCTTCTCTAAGCCGGCTTCGGCAATCTTATCGAAGAATGTACCAACATCGTCCCATCCTTCCACTAGACATGAGATCTCCAAGGCCGAACTTTCTCAATATGAAAAGCTTGAGTTTGATGAACTTTGCTCTGGCTTCACAAGTCGCCTGGAAACAAGTTATGAAATGGCGAAGAACCTACTACATATTATGAAGAATAAACATGAGGTACGCCTTAATGCATACCCTCCTCATTAGCCCCCAAGGGCTGGGTCATCTTTTGAAAGATGAGCCAGGTCTTTGATGTAGAAAAAACCTGCGACCAGTAACCCCCAAGGGCTGGGTCATCTTTTGAAAGATGAGCCGGGTCTTGATGTAGAAAAAATCTGCGACCTGTAACCCCCAAGGGCCGGGTCATCTTTTGAAAGATGAGCCGGGTCTTGCTTGTGGTATATTTTTGTATGTTTAAAAAAGTATACTTTAGCCCCCAAGTGTTAGGGATGTTGCTTGCAACAATTCTGAGACTTGTCGCTCCAAAATATGTTGACATGAATCTTTGGCCCAAGTCGAGTCGATGTTGGGCGACTTAAAGAAAAGTTCAGCCGACCAGCAAGACACGCGTGCTCAAGCAGAAGAAAAATACCAGGCGATCTTAGCTGATATGGAAAAGCTGAAAGCTGCCAACAAAAAATCTCAAGCTGATCAAGCCGCCGCGCTAAAGCGAGCTGAAACGGCTGAAACAAAACTGGGAGCCATGCAACAAGAGCTGGTCGGCTTAAAGAAACATATTTCCAGCATGACACAAGCCATCTTTGGTAAGAAGGAATCCCTGGTTTTGTATCTGTGAAAGTAAAGATTAGTGTGAAAAAACAAAGTACTAACCATTATTTTCTGTCCCACGCAGGACCGAGAGCCACCAACCTTCAAGACGACTGCATCTTTAGGTTAAAGGCGATTTACACACTGACTGAGCAGCTGTATATTGGGAGCATGCTCACCATGACGGCAGAGACGGGCACCAAGGAACCAATCACATAAATCAAAAATGCTTGGCTGCCTATCCACCCTTCCGCCTCAGATAGGTGAGCTAACCCGATCAGCCGCCGGGAAGGGGGCGCTGACTACCTTGAGTCGGTGTTTGGCGTATGCTCCAGAACTGAAGCCCGAAGAGGTAGCAGCAGGCTTGCCACAACTCAAGGATGACGAGTCAGAATTTACTCAATATGATTATCAGCGCGTCGTCAAGGAGTCACGCTGGGCGGCGACTCAGCTAGCAACAAGCTTGGATTTATCAAAGTACCAAGCCACTTATGATGACAAGAACAAGAAAGTAAACCCGCCTGCATTTGTGACAACCAGCCTAACTCCTCGTCGACCCAAGAACCCTTTTGATTTGGAGTCGGATCTCTCGGCATTTTTAAATGATGAAGACGAATTTGCCGCTCTGTCCACGCGTAATTGGGTACTGGGCAATTTACAATTTGAAGTCGGCCAGAGATCGAGTCAAGTTGACCCGGAGGCACCAGCAGAATAGGCCTTACTGATTTGGCCATCTCAGCCATGTAATAGGTCATTGTAGAAAACAATCCTTTGCTTATGTCTGTTGTGGAACTCTCCCGTGACCTTAGAAAAACCTTATGCCGCCCTTGGGGTGCCATGATGCTTGACCCGCAATGTCAGTAAAGATTTGATCACCAATCTGTTTGGCTAGCAAAAGCATATATCAAACCATCTCAATGAGTAATGGATGATGATAAATAATAACTGACTCAAGGTGTCTTGGCGAATCGTATGAAGAAACCCGGCTCAACGAGACACGACGAGTCTCATAAATCTGTGAAACCTTGTGGCAGTGCCAGGAAGGTGATAATAAGAATTTCGTCGGCTCATTCAAGTCGTGACAGGATAGGACGAGTTAGAAAAAGTCAAGTGCTACCCAAAAGGAGACTTTTTGTGTAAAAAAGCTCAAGTATTTAGACCGGCTGATCAGGCGCGAGTCAAGCTTCAGTGAAGCAGGTTCAATGAACCAATGGTTTCTCTATTTTCTATGTGGGGCGCTAGCCGGTACCATGCATGTTTTAACCAAGGTGACTTCAGTGTCCATATAGCGGATTGACTCGCCAAGAGTTCATGGGTCCATATGGCGATTTGGCCAACACACAGTCGAGTATAACCATTTATAGTGCGGTAATTTTTCGCTAGCCAAATGGGTAGTTAGGCTGATCTCAGTGAGAGGAAGCCCCCAAGTGACCTATGATTAGGGGAAAGACCGGTCATTGGATTGCAGAAGCGTATATGCTCTTACCACAAAATGACTTGGGAGCTGATAGCCCCCAAGTAAGCCGGCCTAATCCTCAGAATCATATAAGGCGCCCATGTTTGAATCGTGCGCTTGTAGCGACTTGATCCTCTTTGGCTTATCGATACCCAGTGTTGTAATAAGTGCAGCATGGCGACTTATGCTCTCTGGTATTGATAGCGTCCATGCTTGGGCAACTTGTCGAAGAACAATAAAGATCCATGCTTTCAAGAAGATGAAGTGGCAGGAAAACCCAAGATTCGTGGGTATCGACTTTATTGCTTTATATAAACGAAGGACTTACAATTTCCAAAAATGGGAGAGAAAGGAAAAGGGGAGCCAATAGCTCAAGTGTAGTAAGGCCGCAGATGGGCTATGTTCCAGGGGCGTGTTGACTCAGCCTCCATGGTGGGCCGATCAGGCCGAAGATCTACCAAATAGTATGACCCGTTGCGAAGATTTTTGCTAACGATGAACGGTCCTTCCCATGGTGGTGACAACTTATGCATACCAGTGCGATCTTGGATCAACCGGAGCACTAAGTCGCCCTCTTGAAAAGCTCGGCTCTTGACTCGGTGGCTATGATAACGTCGCAAGTCTTGCTGATAGATAGCTGATCGGAGGCAGCCAAATCGCGTGCTTCCTCCAAAGCATCCAAAGAATCCTGACGTGCCAACTCATTATCCTGCTCCACATAAGCAGCGACTCGGGGCGAGTCATGCCTAATGTCACTCGGAAGAACGGCTTCTGCTCCGTACACCAAGAAGAAAGGAGTAAAACCCGTAGAACGATTCGGGGTGGTTCGAATGCTCCATAATACCTAAGGCAACTCCTCAACCCAACACCCTGGGGTGCGTTCTAGAGGGACCATAAGTCGGGGTTTGATTCCCCGCAACACTTCCTGATTCGCCCGTTCTGCCTGCCCATTAGATTGTGGATGAGCAACCGCAGACACATCAAGCCGGATATGCTCCCGGTTGCAAAACTCCTGCATTGCCCCTTGTGATAAGTTGGTGCCGTTATCAGTGATAATGCTGTGTGGGTATCCAAACCGGAATATCAACTTTTTCAAGAATTTGACGGTAGTTTCCGCGTCACAGCTGCCAACAGGCTTTGCTTCGACCCACTTGGTGAATTTATCCACCGCCACCAGGAGATGAGTCTTTTTATTTGATGACATCTTAAAGGGACCAACCATATCTATCCCCCAGACCGCAAAAGGCCAAGTGATGGGAATCATCCTTAATTCTTGAGCCGGCACATGAACGTGTCGTCCAAAACGTTGACAACCATCACATCGATGAACTATCTCTTCTGCATCCGCATGAGCCGTTAACCAAAATAACCCATGCCAGAACGCCTTGGAAACTAGGGAACGTGACCCGGCATGATGCCCGCAATCTCCTGCATGGATTTCATTGAGAATTGTGCACCCTTCATCAGAAGAAACGCATCTTTGAAATACCCCAGAAGTACTTCGCTTGTATAACTCGCCGTTGATGACGACCATGGATTTGCTCTGACGAACGATTTGACGGGCCAACACCTGATCCGAAGGTAACTCGCCTCATGTGAGGTATGCCAAGTAAGGAAGAACCCAATCCGGCATAACGCGTAGAGCCGCCACAAACTGAGACTCAGGATCTGGTATCGCCAACTCCTCTTCTGAAGGCAACCTCACAGAAGGATTATGTAGAATATCCAGAAACACATTAGGAGGAACCGTCTTACGTTGCGAGCCGAGACGCGAGAGGGCATCAGCTGCTTCGTTGAGTCGCCGGTCGATATGATCGACTTGATAACCTTGGAAATGACCCACCACATCAGACACAACCCTTCTATAAGCCGCCATCAGGGGGTCCCGGGAATCCCATGTACCTGAAACTTGTTGTCCACCAGATTGGAATCGCCCAAGCACCTAACACGTGTGAGGTTCATCTCCTTGGCGAGTCGCAAACCATGAAGCAGGGCTTCATACTCCGCAGCGTTGTTGGTACACGGGAACATGAGTGAGAGAACAAAATAGAACTTGTCTCCCTAGGGTGAAATCAACACCACGCCAGCCCCCGAGCCTTCCAACTGCCTAGACCCATCAAAGTAAATGGTCCAGTACGTGAGATCAATCCTGTCTTCGGGAATCTGTAACTCGGTCCAATCATTGATGAAGTCGACCAATGCCTGGGACTTGATAGCGTGCGAGGCGTATACTGCATGTGGTGTGTCCCGAGCTCAATTGCCGATTTGGCGATTCGTCCCGTTGCTTCTCGGTTCTGGATGATGTCCCCAAGAGGGGCGGAGCTAACCACCGTGATAGGATGTTCTTGGAAATAATGTTTTAGCTTCCGACTCGCCATAAACACCCCATAAACCAACTTCCACCAATGTGGATAACGTTGTTTGGAGAGGGTTAGCACCTCGCTGATAAAATACACCGGGCGCTGTACCGGGTATTCCTTTCCTTCTTCCTTCCGTTCAACAGCCACTGCCACACTCACCGCTTTGGTATTCGCCGCGATGTACAAGAGCATAGGCTCCTTTTCAGTCGGGGCGGCCAGAACCGGCGGGTTGACCAGTTGCTGCTTCAGGGCTTCAAAAGCTTCATTGGCATCGTCCGTCCAAACAAACTGATCAGCTTTCTTAAGCAACTGATAGAGGGGAATGGCTTTCTCCCCCAGGCGGCTTATAAAACGACTCAAGGCCGCAATACGACCCGCCATGCGTTGAACTTGATTAATATTCGCTGGTTTCCCGAGCAAGGTGATTGCTTCGATTTTTTCCGGGTTGGCCCCAATGCCGCGTTCGGACACCAGAAAACCCAAAAGCTTTCCTGCAGGAACGCCAAAGACACATTTGGTGGGATTAAGCTTCATCTGATACACACGCAGATTGTCAAAGGTTTCCTTGAGATCCTCTAAGAGCGTCTCCTTCTTGCGATATTTAACCACGATGTCATCAACGTAAGCATGGACGTTGCGCCCGATTTGGCCGCGGAGACAGTTTTGAATACAACGCTCGTAAGTCGCCAGAGCGCTCTTGAGCCCAAACGGCATGGATACATAGCAAAATGCCCCAAACGGGGTTATGAAGGCTGTCTTCTCCTGATCTTCCACATCCATCTTGATTTGATGATATCCGGAGTAGGCGCCCAAGAAACACAAACGCTCGCATCCCGCAACCGAGTCAATGATTTGATCAATGCGGGGAAGGGCGAAAGGATCTTTTGGGCAAGCTCTGTTGAGGTCGGTGTAGTCGATACACATGCGGAAAGTGCCGTTCTTCTTGAGCACCAGGACCGGGTTAGCCAACCATTTGGGGTGGAAGACCTCAACGATGAATCCGGTGGCCAAAAGACGGGCGACTTCTTCTCCGATGGCCTAGCGTCACTCCTCATTAAACCTGCAAAGATATTGCTGAATCGGCTTTGCTTTAGGGTCAACATTAAGATGGTGCTCAGCGAATTCTCTCGGCACACCAGGCATGTCAGAAGGTTTCCATGCGAAGATGTCCCGATTCTCATGGATGAATTCAATGAGCGCGCTTTCCTATTTGGGATCTAGACCCGCCCCGATGGTGAACTGCTTGGATGAATCGCCACTAGTGAAGTCCACCATCCTAGTGTCATCCGTCGGCTTAAACTTGAGGAGCGGCTCAGCATCAGTTGTTGGCTTCTTGAGAGGCGACATATCCACCGGGTCAACATTGGCTTGGTGATACTTGAGCTCTTCCGCGACACAGTCAATTTCTGCGTAAGCCGCATCTCCTTCCTCACACTCCTTTGCTATTCTCCTATCACCATCAACTGTGATGGTTCCCTTAGGGCCATGCATCTTGAGTTTAAGGTAGATATAACAGGGGCGAGCCATGAACCGGGCGTAAGCCGGCCGCCCGAACAACGCATGATAAGGGCTCTTCAGCTTGACTACCTCAAATATAAGCGCCTCGCTCGTGTAATTGGATGCTGTACCAAAAGCCACATTAAGTTTGACCTGCCCAATTGGATATGACGATTTACCCGGGACGATACCATGGAATACCGTGGTTGATGGCATCAGGTCCTTCTCCATGAGGTTCATCCTTCGAAAGGTGTCAAAATATAGTATGTTGATGCTGCTGCCTCTATCCATAAGAACCTTTGAAAGGGTATATCCCCCGACTTGGGGGGCCACGACCAATGCCAAGTCGCCCGGGTTGTCGATTCTGGGCGGGTGGTCCTCCCTACTCCAAGAGATAGTCTGCACAGACCAATGGAGGTACCTGGGGAGCGCCGGCTCGGACACGCTATACGTCCTGTGCTTCACCTTCTTGTCTCGCTTACATGCACTGGTGGTGAACACATGGTATTGTCTGCTGTTTAATTGTTTGGGATTGCTGCGGAACCCACCATTATCATCTTGCCCCTGGGGAGCCCCCTGCGGGGGTGGCTGCTGAAACACTCAGGGCGGGTTATACCGCTGCTGGTTATGCATAGGGTACTGGCCACTGCTTGGTTGCGAGCCGCCCTGGGGCCCTGGTTAGGGAAAGCCGCCGAACAGGTTCTCGCATTGATTAGGCACACCGAACTGTTCCTGCCGTTGGCTCTGGTCACCGGCTTGGCCTTTTTTGAGTGCCTCCGCCCGAAATTCCTGCATTACAAGCAGTCCTCCCAAGAGTGGGTCGCTGGCCCTTCCGCCGTGGCGTGATGCGGGCAGGGGCCCTTAAGTATCTCGTTATAATTGCACGGCTTCTTGCCACTGTAACCCCTCTTCTTCTGGCGCTGGTTGCCATTGTTAGCATTGGTATTGTTGACGAAGTATGTGGGTCCTTCCTGCTGCCTTCTCTTGCCATTTCCACTGTGATTATGGTGGGCGCGTCCTTGAAAACAGGAGTGATTCTTGCATGAATCTCCTTTCCTTGGTGAGCTGGCCTTGCTACCGTCCTCTCCTGGATCTTTGGTATCGTCTGCTTCGGCATACCGAGTGAGGGTATCCATCAATTTGCCCATATCCTGGACCTTGCGCTTGCGTCGCCCTAGCTTCTGTACCAAGGGCTCATAGTGGCAATTTTGCTCCAGGATCAACACGGCCCGAGCTGCCGTGATGCCGTCCGACGAGTGGATGATTTCCGCAACCCGCCACGTCCAATGATGAGCCGACTCATCGGGTTGTTGAATGCAATGCTGTAAGTCGACGATCGTCATTGGGCGGTTGCAAGTTCCCCAAAAGTTTTTGATGAAACACTCCTTCAATTCAGCCCAAGTCTGGATGGAGTTGGGTGGCAGGTTATTCAACCAAGTGTGCCCCGTTCCTTCGAGCATCATTGTGAAGTACCTGGCGCAGACCGCTTCACTCACGTCGAGCATGTCCATCGCGAGTTCATAACTCTCAACCCACGATGCCGGCTCAAGATCCGGGGTGTAGTTGGGCACCTTCCTTGGTCCTTTAAAGTCCTTCGGCATTCGCTCGTTGTGCAGGGCAAGGGCCAAACACGGCACCCCGACGTGCCTGCCGCCTCCGCAGAGTGACACTGGGTGGGTTTGGATGTTGCCTTGATGATCGTGGCCCGTCGTACCAACAGTGTTGCGGGCAGGAGGGACCCGATGGTCGGGCGGGTTACCCTGAGGTAGGTGCCGCGGCCCGCTGGTTATGGCGGGTTGGTCCTCCGGCCGGCTTCTGGTGCGGCTCGCCTGGGGGTGGAGTGCAGCCGACCGAGGCTGTGTGAGAATTGCGCGTTCTGGAACACCGCTGTTTTCAACATCTCAATGGCGTTTCTTGCTTCTATTTCAGCCGGGGTGTTTCCATAAATTGGAAGGGACTCCAAGTGGCGAGTTGCGGCGAGCACGTTGTCCATGGGGTTGGAAAAGTGGCTCTGAGGCGTCTGGAAACGGGGAACGCGATCATCCGCCGGCTGAGGCAGTGGGTTTGGTGGCTCAGCCGGCCCTCCCCCTGGAATGGTTCCCACCCCGGGGGTGCGCGGAGTGTCGAAAAGGCGGGTAGGGTTCAGAGCAGGGTGTAAACGCCCCTGGTGCCTCCTCTAATGGACAGCATCGGACGCACGCTGCTGTCTTTCAAGTCGCCAGTTCTCAGTGTTCAAGCGGGCCGTCTCCGCGGTGATCTGAGCTTGCCGGGTCACAATCCTGGCAGTTTCTGCCTCTGCATCTCGCTGGGCCTTCGCCATCTCATCTTGCAGCTTTGCCAACTCGGCGTTTATTGTTCCCTGGTTTTCTGCCGTTACAGGGGTCGCCATGAGTCTTGTTATCTCCGCTGACAGGTCCACAAGGACCGCGGCTGGGCTTTCGGATGGTTCGCCAGCCTCGTTGTTGCCTGCAGGGTTTTGCTGGGACAGTGTTGCCCCCGCCATGTATACGTGACGACGGGTCCGGTCGAGGACTTCGGGATCCATCGCCAGCGACAGATCTCCGAGGCGGCCTTCACGCAGGGACTGGATTGAATCTGTGTCGCCCATGGATGACTCGTCGTGAGAGTTGACCGGTGTGGCCTCCCGATTCGCCGATCGCTCTGGCTCATCAGATCCTTGCGTTAAGCCAACGAAAACTGGGCTCGTCAGGCTTGGCGGCGCGACGGGACGGACGTACCTGGCTGGCTCGACGGTGTCGGTGAAGATGTCCGGCTCAGGCATGGGTGCTCCGACCATGCCGATGAAGATGTTGACTTTGCCGAAAGGGACACTGTAGCCGGATTCGATCGAATCGGCCTCGGGTCCCCACACCGAGTTGTCGATGTAGTACTTTCCGTGGCGGCTCCGGGTCATGAGCCCAGCCGCGTAGCTCCCTGACCCTGGTAGGGCTCCGTTCGAGAACTCAACTCCACCGTGCGTAAGCCCCACGGTGGGCGCCAACTGTCGAGGTTTTCTCACGGCAGATGTCCTAGTGAAAGGACTTAATGATAGAGCCATCACACGTTGGTTGCGACTCAAAGGGGTTGAGCGGGAGCGGGACTCAGATTTACCCAGGTTCGGCCCCTCGTGAGGAGGTGAAAGCCTACGTCCTGCTTTGTGTTGTATTGATGATGTTTCGATTACAGGGAGGGCATAACTCGCCTGACCTAGCTCTCAATGATTTCTAACCTGCCTCTCCTCTCCAGGGACTCGCCTTTATATACAGGTCGAGCCCCTAGGGTTTACAAGAGTCCATGCCTTAATACAAACCATGGTTCTTTCTATCTCTAAGTCGCCGTGCTTTCCAAGACTAGAAACCTCCTCGACGACTTATCCTTTATGTAGATTTTGAACCGCCATCCAGCTCTTGGGCCTTCTGGCCAAAGCCTGCTTCGCCAAAGGATGAGTCGCCCACTTAGTGACCCGGCCCAACTAGGGTGGGTCACACCGCAGGTAATATCCCCAATAGTAACCGAAGGTTGTTCGGAGTCCCGAATGATATCCGGGATGTCACGAGGGTTTCCGGAATTGTCTGAAGACGAAGATTGATATATATGAAGTATCCATTTGGCTACCGAAAGGTTTTCGGACATTACCGGTAAAGTACCGGGAATGACGAATGAGTTCCGGAGTTCTACCGGGAGGGGCCACTCACCCGGGAGAAGACCAAAAGGGGCCCAAGGGCGGCGCACCAGCCACTAGTGGGCTGCTGGGCAGCCCAAGAGGGCCTAGGTTGGCCGAAGTGGAAGAAAAGTCAAGGAGAGGGGCAATCCGAATTGGGCAAGGAAGGACTCCTCCTTCCAAGTGGAATAGAGGAGGAATCCTCCCTCCCCCCTCTTGCATCGGCCGAAACCCTAGGGTTTCCCTAGGGCACCGCCCCCTCTCTCCCTCCTATATATAGTGAAGGGGGGAGAGGCTTTTGGCACTCAAGCCAAAGTGCAGCCCTCTCCCCCTACACAACTTTGACACCTGTAGCTAGATTAGTCTGGCACGGCGAAGCCCCGCCGGAGTAAGCTCCATCACCATATCCGTCACACCGTCGTGCTGCCGGAGAATTCAGCTACCTCATCGCCCCTCTTGCTGGATCAAGAAGGTGGAGATCTTCACCAAGTTGTACGTGTGCTGAACGTGGAGGTGCCTTCCGTTCGACACTAGATTGGGACGAAGTTCTTGGGATGGATCGTGATCAGATCGCGAAGACGTTCGACTACATCAACCGCGTATCTTAACGCTTCCCGGTTAGCGATCTACAAGGGTATGTCGATCCGATCTCCCCTCTCGTAGATGATCATCACCATGATAGGTCTTCCGTGTGCATAGGAAGTTTTTTGTTTTCCATGCAACGTTCCCCAACATCACAATATATCAAAAATTCTTTGTGAATCTCGGGGGTGGATAGAATCGGGGCCGTTGTCAATTTCTTCTTGAGCTCCTGGAAGCTCTCTTCCCACTTCGGCCTCCATTCAAACTACTTGTCCTTCTTCAAGAGCTGCATCATAGGTTGGGCGATGCTTTAGAACCCTTCAATGAACTTGCAGTAGTATCTCGCGGGTCCGAGGAAGCTTGTCACTTCCTTCACATTGGTCAGAGGCTGCCAGTTCGTCACGGGTTCAATCTTGGCTGGATAGACCGACAATCCTTGTGGTGTCATCACATGACCCAAAAATCCAACTTCATGCAGCTAGAATTCACACTTGCGGAATTTGGCATAAAGTTGGTGCTCTCGAAGCTTTTCTAGGACCATCGTCAAGTGTTGCTCATGTTCTTCTTCAGACTTGGAGAAGACGCGTATGTTGTGATGAAGACAATGATTTTTTTTCCAAATATTCCATGAAGACTTTGTTTATGAGGTACATGAAGTAGGCTGGGGCAATGGTTAACCCAATGACATGACTGTTCACTCGTACAGGCCATACCTCGTTACAAATGGCGTCTTTGGAATATCTTTGGGTCTGATCTTCAGTTGGTTGTACCCATACCTGAGGTCGATCTTGCAGAATACTTGCGCACCATTTAACTGATCGAACATGTCTTCAATCTTGGGGAGTGGATACTTGTTCCTTAACGTGACCTCATTGAGAGAATGGTAATCAATACATAGTCTGATAGTTCCGTCCCTCTTGGACACAAATAGAATAGGCGATCCCCAAGGAGAGGCACTAGGGTGAATAAATCCTTTACTGAGCTGCTCATCGATTTGTCTCTTCAACTCAGTCAATTCTTCGGACCCCATTCTGTAGGGCTTCTTATAGATGGGCCTTGCTCCGGGCAATGAACTCGATGTCTCGGTCAGGAGGCATCCCAGGAAGTTCATCAGGAAAGACATCAGGGTACTCACATACCACTAGCACTTGGTCCAACTCAATTCTCGAGAGGCAATTAACCGAGGGGCTTGAGTGGAGGTGAGGTTGGGAATATACTTAACTTCAACTCCCTGGATATTGGTCATGATAACAGTCCTCTTGGCACGGTCCAACAAGCCTTGGTGCTTGGTCAACCAATCCATGCCAAGGATCACATCCAAGCCTTGCGACTTGAGGATGATAAGATGTGCGAGGAAATCTACCCCATTGATATTAATCGCAACTCCTTTACATCCTATCTTAGACCATAATACTGCACCCGGGATCTGTACCATCACCAGACTACCCAAAGGTGTGGGGTCCATACCACTCTTTTGTGCAAACATGTTAGTAACAAAGAATGAGAAGCGCCACAATCAAACAGAACTATTGTTGGGGTTGAGTTGACAAGGAACTTACCCAGTATAACATCTGGGTGTTCCTGGGCTTCCTCGGCGGTGACGTGGTTCACATGAGATTTGCCATAGTTGGGATGGTTGCGGGGAGCGGGATCCTTGGGTGGCGCTCCATGGCCTTGTCCTTGATTGGGTGCACTCGGGCGCGGTGCATCGAGCTTCTTGTTAGGGCACATCATCAAGAAGTGCCCAGGTTGACCGCAACCAAAACACGTGACTTGACCTGAGTTGGTGTTGTTGGCACCACTTATGTTGGGATTGTTGTATGCCGGCTGGGATTAGCATACTGCTGAGGATGGTAGCTCGGACGAGGCGCATGGGGCTTGACTTGCTAAGGCTGATAAGTTGGTTTTCCTGGGGCCGTCTGCCAGGGGCGAGGCTTCTGGTTGCTGGAACTGCCCTTGTTGATCATATTGCGCTTCCGAGTGTCCTCCATGGCACGCCACTTGTCTTTAAGGATAAGAGCCTTGTTCACCAGCTCGAAGAAGGTGAGACAGTCACAGACAATGAGTTCATACTGCAGGGCTTGCTGGATCCCTTCCATGAAGCGTTCTATCTTGGCTGCCTGAGTGCTGACGTCTTCAGGTGCATACCTTGATAGAAGGTTCAACTTTTGCATGTACTCCTTGACAGAGACACTTCCTTGCTTCAGTGCTCGAACCTCCCATTTCTTGATAGCCATAATCCTGGAAGGGATGTGAGCGGTGGGGAATCCTTGCTAGAAATCAGCCTAGGTGATCACACGGTCGCCTTGCATGACCTTGAACCCATCCCACCAAGCTCTGGCGGTACCTCTCAGGCAGTTAGAGGCATAAAGATCCTTCTCGCGATCCTCACTGTAGTAGACCAATGCAAGGAGGTCCTCGATGGTGCGGATCCAGTCATCAGCATTCAAAGGCTCATCAGTCTTAGTGAAGCTTGGCAGTAAATTCCTCATGAATTCCGACAGAGTGGAGCGGCCATTGTCGTTCCTTCCCTGCTGCTCGTTGTTCACAACGGTCTGGGCCAACTGTTGCATAGCAGCAGCGTTGGCTTGGCGCTCCTCCTGGAGAACTTGGAGAAATTGAGCTATGGTCCTGTTCTCTGGTGGAGGTTGTGGCGGGGGAATGTCGCCTTGTGGACGCTCCTCGTGACCTCTAGCTTGAGCAGACCCACAGACCTCCGGCTGCTGGCTAACATTGCTGGTGCTAGGGTTGCCAAAAGTGTTGGTGCGAGTCACAGTCACCATCCTGTTTGGAGCAACCGAGTCAAACAATTGATATAGGAAAGATGAGGTAACAAGAGAAATGCGCGCCTAAGGGGGGGTTGGTAAAGTGCATGTGTGACTATTAACGGTCGAAAAGACCCAACACATACCATCAAAAATAAGATATCCTATGTAGTAACTCACATGCTGCCTAATATAAAAGCGCGACTTGCATCAAAACACAAATAGTAAGAGAAACAACACGAACACATGGTTTCATATGAACCATTAGACGGACTCGACTTCGCATGCCTTATCCTACCCTAGGGGGTTCTCGGATTCAAGTGGTGGAGTGCTTAGTCTCATACTCACATTCCTCTGGGTCTTCCTCCTGATCATTGCCTATACAGGCATCGTCTCTTGTTGAGGGGGTCAAAGGATGAAGAGGTTCATCCCGACGACGCTTCACCGATGGAACAATGAAGATCCCACAGTACTCCTTCACGCTCATCCAATGACGTCGTTTGGGTGCATCTATGGCTGGGGGTAGTCCTCCTCTCTATGCTATAGCTGGTCATCCCTTGGGGGCTCCATCCTTCTTGATCTTGTTTGGCTTTCCCTTGGCTAGTCGGATTAGCTCACGAGTGCAGTGAAGTTCCTCGTGGAGCCTCATAGACTCCTTAATCAGGATGTGAGCTACACTGTTGGCGGTGAGGCTGAAGTAGGTCTAGAATCGAAGTGGTGTTCCATCCTTCGGGGATGGGGTCAACATCCAGCTCTCGTCAATATCACCCTTCCGAAACGGAAAGTGGCAAGTATCCGTCTCATTAGCCATCTCTGGAACGATGTCTCGAAGGTGGACGAGTGCCTTCCATGCAGCTGTCTCAACTTCTAGCGCCAAGGTCACCATCCGTGGTCCTTTAAAGAACCAACTCGTCGAGGATTCATTTGCCTTCATGACCACATCAACGTGGTACTCCTTCGTGATGGCATCAACCCAGTGCTCGTGGTAGAGGAATATGGGTGATCGGTGGAACTCACACTTCTCCACACTGTCCTCAAGGAGTAGGGGAAAGCCGTATGCTAGGAGGTTTCCGGGTACAACGGCCATCTACAAGATTTAAAGGGAGGGTGTTAGTAATGCTTTTTGAATTATAGTGGAAGAGGTACCAAGTGTAGAAACTCCTAAGTACAGACATTAGGTATAGTTTGGGAAAGGTGTTCATCCTCTCTGACGTCCATGCGATCTAAGGCTTCCTACAGTCAGGATGGCTTTGATACCAGCTCTATGGGGACCCCGACTTATACGTCATCGTCTCCGGACGCACGTGTACAATGATCCCAGAGATCCATGCTCACTGAACTCACAAAAGCTGAATAACAAGAGACTTACATCCATACATACCGTCTGATACAAATAGAGACCATTAAGGTCAAGTCTTACATAGATAGGGCCTCAAAGGCCAGCACACCAGACATAAACAGGAGCGGAAATCTTGATCGAAAGCATGAATCCAAGCCATCTCCTTAAACCTACATGCATTCTAACTAGGAAGCCTCCTAGTTCGTGTGTTCGTCTTCAAAGAACTCCCCTCCATATTCCTGCTCTTCCACGCCTAGCAAATTAAATAACTAGTGACAAGCCAATGAGTACTTTGAATGTACTCGCAAACAGCCCATGATGCAGAACAAGGCAATAATAGTGCATTATATAGCACTAAGTAGGTAAGTTTGCGAGAAGCTAATTTTTGAGTGCAATGACATGTTCAATCTAGTAAAAGTATGCATCAACTCGTCATAGGTATCCATATGAACAAGATTTAAATATCATCATAAGCCGGGGTTGAACTTCCCATGTTCAATTTTTATACCAAGTCATCTGACTTATTTCAAGTATCATCTATCTCATATAATCATATTTTCCACACACTCATACACATGCTTAGTTTATGCGGAAACAACTGGACATAGTTTTAGAAGGATTTCCCGATTGTCCATGACAGTGGACACGACTATTTGAATAGTTTTACACTCTCCAGACGTTGTGCGTTGTACCCACAAGACTCACGGAGGTTCCGCATCATCCACGACTCGCGGTACATAACGTACCCAAGGTAAGCACCCGAACGATGCCTTTCCCTGGCGATACTAAACAAAGAGTCCACTCGATTGGTACCCAGCCCTCATCGTACGAGCCTCGCTCTAGATTGTACCATCCATGAAGGGTCAAATTGTTGCCCGATGCATGTGAAAACAGCTCATGGTCCCCCTACCTGGCACGACCCCGTCACGAGAGTGACCATGCCACTCCCGCCACTAGTAATGCGGGATCTCTGCTAGCATCGACCATAGTAATCAACAAAGCCCCGTCCCATAAGGGGTATCGTGGTCGCACATGTAAGGTTGGGATGGTCAACAATTCTTAAATCTAACCCCGTTTCCGAAACCACACACACGAAACTTTTCTCGGTAACCCACTTCTTTTCCAAGTGGTCACTCATCTCATCACCATCTCCCTTAGGCATTAGTGTCACCCGACGGGGTTTTCAAAAAGCCTTCGATATCATTTCTTTCATTGTCACCATACATAGTTCCGTCCCATTTGCATAGCATCTACTAGCATCCTAACTACTTCCCACCCGCACAACCCTCATAGGTGGTAGGTTCATGCTCTTGTCCAAGTATCAACGACGGGTTTATCGGAGACAACCCGCCAAGGTGGTCACCGACTCATCATGAATCAAATGCAACAAAAATATAGTGCTATATGGCATGCAAAATAAACGGTTTCTTAGACATGGTCAAAGGGCTGCTTGCCTTGCTCAACAAAGTCTCCGAGGTCTTCAAAATATTCTGGTCCAAGTCTTTCGTCAGTAACGCAATCTATCATCGCAATATTAATGGCAAAAATAAGAACACCACAAAAAAGGAAAAATAATTTCTTCAGAAAAATGTCATCCTATTTTTGTAAAATACTAGGGTCATTGTAGGTGTTGTAAAAATAGCTAGGTTTTCTTTTAAAACTAGGTTTGAAAATAAAACTGGGTGTAAAAATTCCTATAAAAATTACACAAGTGATGTTATTAAATATTGCACAATATTATAATAATTGTGGTGACAGAATAAATGGATTTGGATGTATTTTGTCTTTTATGGAATGTTTGCAAAACAGAAGAAATGGAAAAATAAAAATAAAAGGAGGGGGCTTGAGCGTATGGCGAGAGGCGCGAGCAACTCGGCTGGCCCAAAGAAATCAGCCCACACGGGAGAGGGCCTACCAGCGAGTCGTGCCTACCAGCGAGAGAGAGAAGAGGGGCGAGAGGCTGACGTGCGGGTCCCACCCTGCGGTCGTCTTCTACGTCCCAACAAGGGCGAGGGGAAGCTCACCGACGATCATTTCGGTGACGACGAGAGGAGCTAGCGGCGGGAATGGACCCTGGATGGAGCCACCGTTCTGTTGGAGGTCGAAGGGAGGCCGGAGGTTGAATGGACCCTGGCTTGCCGGCGATGATCACCCGTGGCGGAGGAGCTTCGGGAGGGAGTCGTCGGAGTTGATTCCTGTAGAAAATCGACACAAAAAGGGAGGGGAAGGCATCAACAACGAACTACGGTTCCAAAGGGAGAGAGAGATAGGCTGGAGCAGCACCCCACTGTGAGAATCAATGATGGCCGAAGCGGCGGTGCCGAGCTCGATTCCGAGGACAGAGAGAGGGAAGTGGAGAGGGAGTAAAGCAGGGGGCGATTGGGGCCGTGAAAGAGCAGAGGGGAAGGATAGAGACACACACGACCTTTATATAGGAGTGGTCGGGGTGCCCGTGGTTGAGGCCAGAGGGCACAGGAGCTCGAGGAGAGGCATGACCTACGTCTAGGGGAGGGTAGCGAGAGAGAGAGGGGAGGTGCGCGCGTGCGAGGCCGCTGGTTGGTTGAATCGAGCGGTGCTCGTGCATGCCGGGGATGGCCATTGGGGAGAGAGAGGAGAGGGGGACAAGGGTTTTACGTGTCCTAGATGACTACACCTCGACTGGTGCGAGGGGAGGCCTCAACGAGGTCAAAATCGGACAGGAGAGCAAGATCAAACCTCGGATGCTCTCAGGCGTGCTCTAGAGCACGATTTTGGCCGACATCATTATGATGCTAACGCTCTGTGCTGTGGCCATCTCTGTCCAAAAGTTGTGGGAGGGAGTAAACAAAGGGAAAAGCAGCAGGGGCAATCTCGAGGCCATGAGAGAGAGATGAGTGGAGAGAGAGGTGAGATCTTGTTGTCCAGAAGGGGGAATGGGGTTTTTACCCCACCAATAATTGAGCTGTGGCCGGGGGAAAGTTACTAGGGGTTGAAGGATCACCAGAAGTAGGTGTGGTAAGAATTTGAGGTGAAGGAGATGAGAAATGGTGGTGAAAGCAGCAACTTTACGAAACAACCACAAGGTGTTTGATGATTGTTTAGGCAAGTTACCCTTACCCAATTGATGTGCAAGTTAACAGGATTGAATTGTGGTAAAAACCAAGTGTGTTCACCAAGTTTCAGCTCAACTGAGCAAGGTTGGCAATGCAAACATGTAAATACCCAAAAACAAACAGAATCAAACTTTTGTTGACTTTGGTGACCAATTCAATGGCCACAAATGCATAACTTGGTGTAGCATCCTTATTGGGGGTCTATATGACCTTTGTAAAATTTGGGATCAATTCGATAAACATGGCAATGTAAAGTTGCTCAAGTTTGGTTCTGGACAAGGAGGGTTTTGGGGTATATAGGTGAACCAGATAACTTGGATTGAGGTGAAAATTTGCAGAGTCACCACATATACCATGTGTGACTTGCTAGAAGTTTCCTGGAATTTATTGAGAATATTATCTTTGGAAATATTTCAAAAGCTTGAAATAGGTAGAAAGGTTCTGGAAGGGTTTTGTCCAATATTTTGAACATGACCACGTGTTGATATTCATATGTATGAAAAATATATGTCCTCTCGGTTTCCCTAAATTTTCACAAGTATTTCTAAAGCAAGAAAATAATTTTTCCCACAAAAGATCATTTCTGGCCTCAGAAAAAGGTATTTAAGTAAAATGGGATAATATCTTTGAAAATAATTATTTCGTGGTTTTAGGAAGTCTTTTTTATAATAGAATCCAAATAAAATCTTTGGGGTGAAATATCCCTCCTAAATTAAGGACTTGTAGTGGAAATCCTAGTTCATGGGTTTTGAAACTTTAAAATAAATAAATGCCGTTTTGTTGGGATAACATCTTTATAAAAGTAGTTTCTGGTCCTATACACATGGCGTGTCATTGGGCAAGGGTTTGGGGTCAAGGAGAGAAGTTTTAGTGAGAAGAATAACTTTCGTAACTTAGAGCACAATCAATCACACAAGCATGTTGCAATGAGAACAACCATCAAAAGCACTCAAAAAAGTTTAATTCGTTCCAAATTTTGCAAAAACATAGTGTGGGAAAGTGGTACAAAAACAGGGTATGACACCTGCGGATCCTGGTAACGCTACTCGTGCTAAGTGTCTATTTCATTTCATCGTGATGACTATGCTTTTGCTGTGTTGCGCTTACCAGTGAGTACTTATTCTGCTATAAGCTGTTCGTGATTGAGAAATTTCCTCACCAACAAATTCCTTAGTGACAAATTCATAAAAATCGCCTATTTACCCCCCTCTAGTCGACATAACGCACTTTCAATTGGTATGAGAGCAAGCTAATCCCTTGTTCTATGTGATTTTGCTTTAACCACCTGGAGTTTTAGTTATGTCGACCGCAGGTTTGATCAAGGTCACTTTGGGCTGTCCTACCTTTCAAGGGACAGACTACCCATACTGGTAGAACAAGATACACATGCATCTTGAAGCAATTCACAACGATCTTTGGTTTGTTTCGCCTCAGGTGTTCCCACTATGTCTGAAACTATCAATGCTGCTGATGTGAAGAGATTCAAGCAACTCGACTCTCAAGCGAAGAATATCATCTGTGGCCATCTGAGCAAAGGTGAGTATGGCAGATTGAGTGCTTTTGGAACTTCCATGCTCATCTACGATAGGCTGTCCAAGGTCAACGAAGGAGTATCTACTCAATCTGACTCTCAAGTTGATGTTCTTCGCAATCTCTTCAACCGCTTCAAAAGACTTCGTAATGAAAATTGCGAGCAAACATTCGATCGCCTCACTGATATATCCAATGAGCTACAGGCTCTTGGGGCCAATGACATCACCGACCATGAGGTCGTGAAGAAGTTCCTGAGATATCTTGATTCTTCATTTGATACACTGGTTCTGATGACTCAAGAGCGTAGAGACTACAAGGTACTAGATCCTGCTGATATTCTTCACACTCAATACTCATGAATTCCAACAAGCTAAGAAGAGATATATCTATGGACCAAGCTATGGAAGATCTCGTGCACTGAAGGAAAAGGTTGTTTCCTCATCTAAAGAAGAAGAATATAATTGTAGTCTTGGTGATCCTAAAGAACTTGGTCAGGAACTTGCTATGCTTGCGAGGAAATTCCAAGAGTTCTCCAGACGCGGCCAGTTTGGAAAATCTTCAAGAAAAGATGTGAGGAAATCAGAATCTTCATCTGAGGACTACAAGAAAAGAACCTACCATAAATGCAAGAAGTTTGTTCACTACATTGCTGATTGTCTTCGCTGGGTAAAGGAATCAATGATGAAGAAGTACAAGTATTACACTTGCGATGACTCGAAGAAAAAGAAGAGATCTTAAAAATCCTCATCATCAAAGCCCACATCGCACAAGAAGAACAGTTTCACGAAGGCTCGGGCTATCATTGGCAAGGAAATGGATTCAGAGGAAAAATATGAGGAATGTGATGAAGAGGAAAGATCTGAGGAGGAGTCAGAGTCTGGTGGGTCAAGCCTAGCTCTTGCTACCACATTTGTCAGCAGGTCCATCTTCGACCTCGAAGAAAATGAAAGCGTCAACAACACGAAGGACTGCGACGACGACTTTGCTCCCACCTATTGCTTCATGGAAAAAGGTTCCAAGGTACCTAAACACACTTCCTCTTCTAACTCAAGTGACTATGTACCTGATGACTATCAAAAACCTAGATACTACAAGCTTGCTAGTATAAGAACTAAGCAACAAAATGCTCTTGAAAAGCTTCAGAAACTGCTAGACAAAAGCGATGACGTGTTGACCAAGGAAATGGATCGGACTCAAACCCTGGCTGATGATGTTCAGAGTCTTCAGTCTAAGTTTGATAGTCTTAAAGAACGTCATGACACTCTCTTGGGTGATCATGAAAAGCTTTCTTATGAATTTCTTCCAAGAAAGCAAGATCTTGAGAAACTAAGGGCGTCTGATGATGATCTTCAAAGTGAAAATGATTATTTGCTTACTCAACATATAAGTACCGCTCAGGAAGAATTCATTCCACCATGCATGAAATGCATAAAACTTGAATCTACTAATTCTTCACCTGAAAGTTCAAATGCTTCTATTGCTACAAATTCTTCAATTGTATCTATGTTCACAAATTCCTCACTTGGGAAAACCACAAATGTAACTCAGTACAATGCAGGGTTGAAGGAATTGTATGTGAAAGGCATATACGACAGCCTCAAAGGGCATCAAACACTTTGTGATGTGCTCAGAAAGCAAATTCTGAACAGAAACCCTAGGAAAGAAGGTATTGCATTTGAGAGGAAATTGAATTCTGATGTATCATACTGGAAACTTGAGCAGTATCCCAAAACCTCATGGGTTGCTGCAAAAGGACTTCCTGTTGGTCCATCTATATTATTAGGCTTTGCATGTGAAACTTCAATATTCCTCTAATGAGTCATTTGACTCCAACTATAAACTATTCTAAAATCAAAATGGTGAAATATTTGCTAGATATGTCGGAACTAACTGCAGGAATGGACCACCCTTGAGGAAAATCTGTGTTCCCAGAAGCAGCTTGGAAAGTCTTCACGTGAATGTCCTCATGACACTAGCCGTGAAGAACATGAACCCCAGATCAAATTCCTCAAGTGGACCAAAGTCTTCACGAGGATCAAATTCCTCATATGGTCAAAATTCTTCCCATACTCGTGCTTATGCTTCTGATATGCAGGGAAACTACAAGGGTCATGAATATGTGCACTATTCCTCAAACCATTATGTTCATAAGTCCTCGAAGAATTTCTACGCATATGCATTCGAGTACACTAAGCCCCTTCTATGAAATGAAGTGCATTAGCTTCAATGCCAACATTCTCATATGGTGCTTGCAGGATGATGAAATCTTTACCACCCCTTCAAATGTGGGTGGTGAAGAAATTAAACTAATCATTTATGCATGTCAGGTCTCTAGATGAACTTGATCATGTGAAGAATTTGCTGGAGACGTGAGGAAATGCTTGAAAGGATGCAAGCTAATCATGATGAAATGATTATCATTTGACACGTCCTCATTTTATCTTAACTATACTCTATGTGATAAAATTCAAGTCTCATGAATTTGATATCATATTCTTCACTGTGAAGGCAATGAGATGGTAAGTAGTACTAATTCATCTGTAGGATGACAAGCCCAAAACCAATAAGTGGGTTCTGATAGTGGATGTACAACTCACATGACTAGTGACAAGAGTCTATTGAGGAACATTCCATTAACTCCATCACCATTGAAGCATATGACCTACGCACACAAAGGAAAAACAAGGTATTGGGTCTTGGTAAGGTGGCTATATCCAAGGACCGGCACATGGACAAAGTCATGCTTGTCGAATCCCTTGTGTTTAACCTCATGTCTGTCTCAATGCATTGTGATCTTGATATGATTGTCATCTTTGGCAAATATCGTTGTGTAGTCATCACGGAATATGAGAAATCCAAAGTATTCAAAGGCTCTAGGAGAGCAGTCTTGTACATTGTTGATTTCTCTACAGGTCCACATCCGGCCAGGTGTCTACTTACAAAAACCTCAGAGGGATGGCTATGGCATCAACGACTTGGTCATCCAAGCATGAGGAATCTGCACACTCTTGCAAAGAAGAAGCACGCCATAGGCATCGAGGGTGTCAAATTCCTCAAGGATCATCGATGCGGGGCTTGTGAGTCTGGAAAGATGACCAGATCCAAGCACCCCTCGAAGACTATCATGACCACAACTTGTACTTTTGAATTGCTTCACATGAACCTCTTTGGACCTACTCATTATGCTACTCTAACCAATGTGTCATTGTTGATGATTATCCACGTTACACTTGGGTGCATATTATGTGTTACAAAACTAAAGTGGAGGAAGTGTTCAAACGATTTTCCTCAAGGGCCTCTATGAAATTCGGTCTTAAGATCATGCACATTAGCAGTGACAATGGGACAGAGTTCGAAAACACATGACTTGATGAACTTGGTATTACTCATGAGTTGTGTGCCTCTTATACTCCACAACAGAATGGCATCGTGGAGCACAAGAATAGGACTCTTGTTGAGATGGCTTGCACTATACTTGAAGAATATTAGACTCCTCGCTGCTTCTAGCCTGAGACAATCAACACCGCGTGTCATATCATCAACAGCCACAAATTCCTGAAGAAGACTTCATATTAACTCCTCATTGGCAAGAAACCCGATGTAAGTTATTTCAAGGTCTTTGGTGCAAGGTGCTGGATTAGAGATCCTCACCACAATTACAAGTTTGCACCAAAAGCACATGAGGGTTTTTATGCTTGGTTACGGATAGGACTCGCATATCTACAAAATCTTCAACAACTATCTCAACAAAGTTGTTGAAACTGTAGATGTGTGGTTCGATGAAACTAACGCCTCACAAAGAGAGCACCTGCCTCCTGTGCTAGATGAAATGCGCCTAGAGGAATCCATTAGGTTCAAGGTTACTGAAGATATCATTCCCATTGAAGAGCACTGCCTGTTGAATAAGTCATCCCAAACAACGAAGGAATTTGGGCTGGTGCACCTAAGGAAATTGCTCCTGGTCAAATTCATCAACCCGAATAAATTCTTCAACCTGCGCATCCAAGGATTGCAAATGAAGTGCAAATTGACAAAATCCTCGATGACATCAATTCACCAGGTCCCCTTACTCACTCAAAACCTTCACATTCAATTAACTTTTGTGGGCTCTCTTCCTTTGTGTCTATTAGAGAACCCTCAAAGGTTAATGAAGCTTTCATGGAGCCTGAGTGGAGCAATGCAAGAAGAACTTCATCAATTCAAGATTAACAATGTGTGGGAACTTGTCAAGTGGCGTGATCCTTGCAAGCATAATATCATGAGTACGAATTGGATCTACCAAAACAAGCAAGACAAAGATGGTCAGGTAGTGAGGAACAAGGCACGACTTGTAGCACAAGGCTACACACATGTTCAAAGAGTTGACTTGGATGAAACTTTTGCACCTGTTGCTAGACTTGAAGCTATTCGTATATTGCTTTCTTATGCTAACCATCACAATATCACCTTATATAAAATGGATGTCAAAAGTGCATTCCTCAATGGTAAGCTTGAGGAAGAAGTATATGTTGCTCATCCCCAAGGTTTTGAAGACCCAAAGCATCCTCACAAAGTCTTCAGACTCAACAAGGCTCTCTAGGGCCTTAAGCAAGCCCCTCGGGCATGGTATGACACATGGAAGGACTTCCTCATGAAGAAAGGCTTCAAACCCAGTTCACTTGATCCAACTGTTTCCACAAAATCCTATGACAATGAACTATTTGTGTGCCAAATATATGTAGACGATATTATCTTTGGTTGTACTGACAAACGTTTCAGTGACGAATTGGCCTACATGATGGGTCTAGAATATCAAATGTCCATGATGGGGAGTTTAAATTCTTCCTATGACTTCAAATTCGTCAACAACACAATGTCATCTTCATTTCTCAAGAGAAATACCTCAAGGATGTCATGAAAAATTCGGCATGCAACACTGCAAAGGCGTCAAAATTCCAATGCCTACCACTGACCACCTGTGCACTGATGAAAGGGTAAATATTTCCATAATAAGGTATATTGCTACATGATTGGCTCTTTATTCTACCTATGTGCATCTATGCCAGATATTATGCTTAGTGTTTGCATGCGTGCCCGTTTCCAAGCAACACCGAAGGAATCATACCATAAGGCTCTGAAGCATATTTTTTGATATCTAGCTCACACGCCAACGCTTGGATTATGGTACCCCAAGGGCTCAAATATTCATCTTGTTGGATATTCTGACTGTGATTATACTGGTGACCGTGTTGATCGCAAGTCAACATCAGGCACCTGCCATTTCCTCGGACAATCCTTAGTTTGTTTGTCCTCGAAGAAACATAACTGCCTGTCACTTTCCACTGGTGAAGCTAAGTATATTGCTACTGGTTTGTGTTGTGCACAAGTACTACGTATGAAGCAAACTCTCAAGGAGCACGACATCATTATGAAGAATGTGCCACTCTACTATGACAATGAGAGTGCAATCAATATTGCAAAAAATCCAGTACAACACTTGAAGACCAAGCACATCCAAATTCGTCATCATTTTCGTCGTTATCATATACTCAAGGTCAACATCTTCCTCGACCACGTGAAAACTGAAGAATGAGTGGCAGATATCTTCACTAAGCCCTTGTATAAAAAGAGATTTTGCAAGTTGCGATGTGAGCTAAATATCTTAGAATCTTCGAATGTTCTATGAAAGGACACATATCCTAACACTTATGCAAAATTGATGACTTAGATGTGCAACACATGAAGTAATGATTTTTCTTCTATCGATGAAGAATAACATGCTAAGTGTGAATAAATTAATGAAGAATTTGATTCTGAGTACCCTACGGCAATTGTATGCTGTGTGTGAAATCATCATTCTTATACGGTGGGTTCACCACCAATTAAAGTTGTAATTCTTCAAGGTTAATTTTTTTGCTAATCCTTCAAATGTTCAAATTCTTCAAAAGTTCAAATTCCTCAAGATTTCAAATTCATCAAAAATTTCAAATTCTACAAATTTTCAACATGTGTTCTTCATTGACTATATACTTATTTGTGTGCTTTCAAAGACCTCAACAACATTCACTTATTGCTAAGTCTTCATGTTGGTTTTTCTTCTAAGTAAATGTGATCGGACCTGTTCCCCTCTATGCTAATCTCAACCCAGTCTATTCTCAAATTCTTCATACACATTCTATTTGAAACCCGTTCAAAGTATTCACTGAGTCCTTGTCATCTAAAGAATTTGCAAACAAAATCTTCAAACAGTTCTTATCAAGATTTTCGACTGTTGCCGCTCAAACCGTTCCCACTACCCATGTCTCGATAACCACAATGTCCCACTAACTCCACTGCTTAAAACGTGGGTGACACATGTCGAGCGGAGAGGAAGAGTCAGGGGCAGTTTGGTCTAAAATCTTCGTGCGGGACAGTTTTCACGTGGGCCATAAATACTCCTTTCACTCCCCTTATTTACTCTCTTCTTCTCAACATTTCTCATCCCTCGAAGCCCAGACCTATCGTCGCTGCTAGAAATCATCATCGCCCGTTAGGACGAGCTTCACTTCCTCGACCTCCTCATCGCCGTACTCACGTCGGCCGCGGACATCCTCCCTCTGTCGCCGTCGTAGCTGTCTTCAACCACCAAGTTAGGGCGCTGAAGATCTAACCTGACGAGCCTATCCCCCAGTTCCTCGTGTTTGTCATGTTTTTCAACAACAGTAATTAAAATATAATTTGACTACCCTTGTAGATGTTTTTGTTTCCATAAAATCTTCAAGAAGTGTTTATTCCACAACAAATTCATCATATGAACACTTCGTATGCTTAGATCACTTGATAAATTTCACGAAGTTACACTATTCTTCAAAAGATTCCTCAATTGTGTGAATTTTTGGATCCGCACAACTATGGAACCTAAGTTAAGAACACTTAGCGGTATACTTCAAAACATTATTGGTCAAATTCCTCAACTTGAGTTATTTTTGAAAATCTTCTGTGAATGCACATGACCTCTTCAAATTCTTCGCACCTATACTCTATTCACACGTACAAAATGTGTGCTAATGAATCTATAGGTTCTCATCAATTTAACTCATTTGCAACATTTCTTGAAGAAAATTTGCGCACATCCTCAGAGTCCTCAAAAGTTCAAATTCCTCAAGTGAAGAAAATGGGTGAAGGAAAGAAACAATAAAAAGGGGGAAAGAAGCCCGAGACCAACACATCTTTTGAAATCCTTGAAGAAATCTATGATGAATACTGCATGCCAGATGAAGAAATATATGGGAAGGAAACAAATAAAAACGCAAGACACACATATAGAAAATTAAAAGGAGATGGGCAACAAAATGGAGGGAGTACAAATATGTGACTCCCATGTACATGAATAAATTCACATTGAAACCTCCGGGGCCAAGACCTCCTCTTGCTGATGGACAAGTCGCTGATCCCACTTGTTTTGTCACTGGTGAGGATTTTCCTGCCGAATTGGCTAAGCATCAGGAAAAACTGCAAAAGACTTCAAAGGATGTCGTGAGGAGATTCAATTTGGAGACTGCTGCTGCAGCAGCTACTGCCATCTCTTGTGCTGCTGAAGCATCTGGCACATATACAGTTATGAAGCGAGCTTCGGTGAAGAAATCGGCTGTGAAGACAAAGTCTTCAACTTCACATTCCTCACAGCAGATTCCTCAACCACCTCCAACTATGGTTGCAATGTCCTGAGCGACTACCACAAAGTCCTCAATGCCAGTACAACTAGAAAAAATTCAGCGCACAATGGGTACTACAATTCCGTTAGGACCCTCTACTTCTGGCTCTGCACACACTTCTTCAGGTGCAATCATGAAGAAAAAGATGACCGCTCTGCGAGGAAAAAGACCAAGCCCTAACAAGGTTGTCTTCAACATTCCCTCTAGATGTGAGGAAGAAGACGACAATGACGAATAATTAGCTCAAATCATCTGAACCAAACAAGAGAGGGCTTCTCAAGCTAAAGGCACAAATATTCCTCTCATGCTGGATCCCAAGGTGGTGTTAGACTTCATCAACCTACGGTACCAAAATCCTCACACACCGATTGACGATTTGCAGCTTCCACTTGGGCCAAGCCATGTGCTGCATTCATTGCTCAAGAAAAATGGAAAGTTGAGAAGGTTAAAAGGGCCAGAAAGGAACACCATCAGAAGGATATATTTATGAACAACAACATACTCTCCTTGAGCCCTCACCAGCTTGTTTCCACCCATAGTGAGATCAAAAACCTCAGTGAAGAATACAATCACTATCATGCCGACTGGAAAGGTGCAAAGGTCAGATTCGTCAACATGGCGACCAAAGCCATCACGGATCACAACACTAGGGTTGCAGCTCCAGCGCAACAAAAAGTTCCTCATGCCATCTCCTCCACACAACCGCATGAAGAAACTGTCATGGCTGAAGAAATTCAAGCGCCTGAAGACTTTGCACCTAACAACCTGCGAGGCTAGGTTAAGAAACTGTTGCGCCTCAAGAAAACGCTCTTGCAAGAATGAGTGCATCAACAGTGCTTCAAGAATGTGCTCCAACAACAAAATCTTGAAAGGTGAAGAAACTGACACTTCCTTCTGCATCACAAGTGAAGAAAACTAAGGGTGCTGAAAAGGAAGCCGCTAAGAAATGGAAGGCGTCGACGAGCACAGATTCCTAAAAAGCCAAATATTTGAGGACTTTTTCAAGTTCCTAAAGTGCGCCAATTTATGATACTCCAATTAGCATGGTACACTCTTACGATATGGTGCCATTTGGTGTCAAACATGTCATCCCAGAAGAGGGTGAAGAAATTGAAGATAATAGATATGCTGCTTCCAGACTGCAGATCGGTGAAGGAATTGAAGTGGAACCAAATACTTCAATTCCTCAAGCATCATCACCTCCGCCTCAGCAGAGAACAGAGGCGAGCATTGAAGAAATGTATGAAGACATGGGCATTGGCTGCCAAACACCATTCATCTACGATGATTATTGGGAAGACTCCCATCCCAACTCACTGTTCGCCACTCCACTTCCTCAAAATCCTCAATCCCCTGTTGTCACTGAAGAAATTCATACTGGGTTTGAGGACAAGCACACTCCAATGAAATCTATCCCTGAGGAAGAAACAACTGCATCATTTGAAGAAACTATGAAACAAACCGCCACTTAGGATATTGCTGCATGGGTCATTGGTGAATGTTCAAAGCATAATCCTCTATCACGAAACTTGTGATCTCGTCGGATTCCTTAGAGGAAACCTCAACTTTGAAGAGACCCAAAGTTTCACCGGAATCCCTATACGCAAGATATATCGCTAAGGTAAGACAAATCTAGAAGGACCTCCAAACGTGTCGACGACCCCGATAAGAGCCGAGCATCTCAGTCTCAGGACACGTCGGATAAGCTACGCGCACGGTGCCTGATAGAAATCACTCAAGTTGCCCTGAATTGGCCCCGCACAGTGCTCTAGTTTGGACCAACACTCATGAGGAGCACTCGCCCGGGTTGTTCATTAATTCCTCGGGGTAGCTATTCCCTATGCAAATTATTATTATGTGATTACAGATTAAAACCAATGTTGGGTCCTGCCGGACAAGCCTTAACACTATACGATTTATCAAGGGGGTCCCCATAACAACCCCGAACGTGTTAGGAGAGATCAGTTATGGAATCCAACACCGGTAACCGAAACTAAGGCGGCAACAACGGAACAAATCACCCGGCAAAAGTCTAGGCCTTCCGTTATTTACCAAGTATATAGGTTCATTAATTAAATAACAGTTTAACCATAATGATATCACAATACTCATGTTATGACATGAGACAGCTGGCACCTGCAACTAGCAAAGCTACTCATTAGAGGTTGAGCAAGCCTACTTAGCCAAACAACATTTGCTAGGAGAGGGAAGTGTTTGGGGTTCATGGCAAAGACAAGTGGCATTTATATCAAGTGGTAGGCAGCGAGCATGTAACGAAGGGAACGTGATTCTAAGCATAACAAACCTAGATACGGTGTCAAGGTCACAGTCATCTTGCCTGAGATGTCTTCAGCTTGGAACTACTCTTGATGTTCCTGCACATACTCTCCAGAATCCACGTACTCGCTCTCCGTTCCCGATGCTACCCAAGATAAGATAACAGCCAATGAACACTGATACGTCTCCAACGTATCTATAATTTTTGATGGTTTCACGCTGTTATCTTGTCTTCTTTGTATGTTTTATGTATCTTTTTATATCTTTTTTGGGACGAACTTATTGATTGAGTGCCAAGTGCGAGTTCCTGTCTTTCCGTGTTTTTGACTCTTTTCAGATCTGATTTTCGAACGGAGTCCAAACGGAAGAAAAACCCCGAAATGATTTTTTCCCGAACGGGAGAAGTCCAGGGGGCTTTTGGGCCAAGCCAGGTGGGCTCGAGGGCGCCCACAAGCTCCCACTCCACCACCAGGGGGAGGTAGCGGTGGGCAGGCTTGTGGCCTCCCTGGCCGCCCCCCTGACTAAGGTCTTGCGCCTATATATTCCCAAATATTCCGCAAAAAATCAGGGGAGCCTCGAAAATACTTTTTCGCCGCCACAAGCTTCCGTTTCCGCGAGATCTCATCTGGAGACCCTTCTCGGCGCCCTGCCGGAGGGGACTTTGGAGTTGGAGGGCTTCTTCATCATCATCATCGCCCCTCCAATGACTCGTGAGTAGTTCACTTCGGACCTACGGGTCCGTAGTTAGTAGCTAGATGGCTTCTTCTCTCTCTTGGATCTTCAATACAAAGTTCTCCATGATCTTCATGGAGATCTATCCGATGTAATCTTCTTTGGCGGTGTGTTTGTCGAGATCCGATGAATTGTGGACTTGTGATCAGATTATCTATGATATATATTTGAGTCTTTGCTGATTTCCTATATGCATGATTTGATATCCTTGTAAGTCTCTCCGAGTCTTGCGTTTTGTTTGGCCAACTAGATCTATGATTTTTGCAATGGGAGAAGTGCTTGGTTTTGGGTTCTGCCATGTGGTGACCTTTCCCAGTGACAGTAGGGGCAGCAAGGCACACATCAAGCAATTGCCATCAAGGGTAAAAAGATGGGGTTTTTATCATTGGTTTGAGATTATCCCTCTACATCATGTCATCTTGCTTAAGGCGTTACTATGTTCTTATGGACTTAATACACTAGATGCCTGCTGGATAGCGGTCGACGTGTGGAGTAATAGTAGTAGATGCAGAAAATATCGGTCTACTTGTTTCGGACGTGATGCCTATAGAAATAATCATTGCATAGATATCATCATGACTCTGCACAGTTCTATCAATTGATCGACAGTAATTTGTTCACCCACCGTCTACTTGCTTTCATGAGAGAACCCACTAGTAAACACTACGGCCCCCGGGTCTATTCACATCCATCGTTTACATCTCCGCTTTTACTTTGCTTTGTTACTTTTTTCTTTTAGTTCTCACTTGGTAAACAATTTATAAGGGATTGACAACCCCTTCATAGCGTTGGGTGCAAGCTTTTGTGTTTGTGCAGGATCTTGAGATACTCTTTCGCCGGATTGATACCTTGGTTCTCAAACTGAGGGAAATACTTATCGTCGCTATGCTACATCACCCTTTCCGCTTAGAGGGAACACCAACGCAAGGCTCCAAGGCCACGCGGGAAAGCCTTTGCATACTTACCTAGGAAGTCCCTTAAGGCGTAGCCGTAGCTGAAGGATTCCTGGTGTCGTCCACAAAACTACTTCCTGGCACCGTTGCCGGGGATCTTTTTGAGGTAGTAGAAGTATTTCTGGCGCCGTTGCAAGGGATACATAGCATCCATCAAACACCGGCAAAACATAATGCAACAAGCAATATGATGCATGTGTGAAGAAGGAAGCATGCATCACTATACTAGTCACGTTCATATGCATTAGTTGAGTTAACTGAATTCTGGACAGAACCTCATATTAAGTTATCTTGACATGCATGAATATGGCATGAAAATTTGCATCACGAGAAATCGATGCAAAAAACATATAAAGAACGTAGAGAACGGAGTCACAGATCAACCGGAACCTACAGAACAAGTTATGGAGACCTACGGTTCAAATCAGCCACAAACACACTCCAATGGCACTCCCGTGGTGTACCCAGGTTGCCACATGTTCAAGCATCAAATAATAAGTGGGGTGGTGCATGGGAACACACCACACCATCAACAATGCCCCCACAAACTTCAAATCAACACAAACATGCAATCTGTTTTCACCAGCAACATAGCAGTTTGTCTACAATATTTAAAGTAGCTACAACCATCTAAAAGAGTCAAACAAGATATGAGGCACAAGCCATCCAAGAGCTCTACAACCCTGAACAAGAAGCTAATGGAAAGGAGTCACCCTTGAGCAGATCTTTAGACCCTAACTTAGACAAAATATCACAAATTCTGGGACTTAGTGAAAATCACAAATTTTCACCAGCTGCTTATCGTCTGAAGCATTTTGGCATCCTCCAAAATGATATCTACAGGAAGTGTATAAGCATGAAATTTAACAGGGAGCTAAACAAACATAAAAGCTCACAAACTTTAGTTTGTTGCATGGGCTGATTCCCAACACATGAGCTAATTCATCCAAGACAATAGGGGAAGAAAATAACATAAGATTCCGAGACTTAGTGAAAATCACAAGGTTTCACAAATGTGTCAGTTTCAGCCAAGTGTCAACTTTGACAAGGCACAATAGGTGCATACAAATTCCTAAGAACAAAACAAAGACCCCATGCTGTAGAGGGGTTCACCCACTACCATTACATAAAGGATTCATCCTCAAAGGGTCAAGGCACCACCTAATACAAAGCACTAAACATGGTATCATGACAGAAAATAACAGTTTTATGCAGTTGCTCTAAAGTGAAATCTGATTGCACCAATGGATTCCTGGGATGATTCTACCCCAAAATCATATATCATACATGGGTACTTGCATGTAACATCAAGGCACAAAGCTAGCTCGAAAATAACACATAGAATCCTATAACTACAAATGCCTATCATCACATGTAAAACTAGCACATATTGCATCATCTACACCTACACATGCACACACACAATCACTATTCAAAGCAACACCACTTGCATAGTGGAAAGTATGAGGGCTTAGGCCCTCATGCACAAGTGCATATGCACCCATGCACACACATACACCTACATGAGCACACACGCACACACACACATGCGCTCACACACACACTCAAGTGCATACACTCACACATACACTACATGACTAGGTGCAACATGAGGGGTTAGGCTCTCTTGCACATGTGTACACACATACACTCATGTGCACACGCACACTCTCAAGTGCATAGCTTCACACTCAAGTGCACACACCACACTCTCATACACATGCACGTGCACTCATGTGCACACACATACACTCAGACGCACTCTAGGCCTCCATAGAAATAAACACACCCCCGGTTGTTTTAAAATAAGCAAAACAACAATATGCAACAAAAGAAAAGAAAAAGAAAAATACAACAAAGGAAAACAAAAGGGGAGGCCCTGGGGATCGAACCCACAACCCCTGGCACCCTACACATATATGCACCATTGCGCTACCGCGGTGTAGCTGCACTATCAGAGGGGTAAATCCTCTTAGGCAGTCTCTGCCACCCATTCAACAGCAAAAGAAAACCCCATATTAAAAGGGGGGCGCTGGGTCTCGAACCCCAGACCTGCCCGATGCACGCGGGAACAAAGCCAGCTAAGCTTGTGTGGTACTACTGTCCCAAAGGGGGCATCCAAGAATAGAAAACACGCTACAATGGGGGACACTTGCTCTGCTGAGCAGAGAGGCGCCGGCGGCGGAGCTCACCAGAGCGTGGCAACCTATTTAGAACAGCAACCTCTTTGCGGGGATTCTACCCCAGGCTAAACTACGGCGACGTGAACGGTGCCTCGGCCACGATGCAGAGGGGCGATGCCCATGCACGCGCAAGCCACAGCAGCTACGGCTGCAGCTATGACGCCGGAGCTTCACGCAAAGAAGCGCTCTGCCATCAGCCACAACCACCATAAACACGAGGAGAAGGAGGGGGAAAGGGAAGGCTCGCTCACCCACAGCACGAGGCAGCATAGCCGGAGCAGAGGAAGTCATCTGTCGAAGCAGAGGACGCCGGAGGAGGGAAGTCATCGACGCCCAGGAGGGCGTTGGATGGGCTCTCTCCGCGAACTAAGCACGGAATGGAACCCCACGACCTTCCGCTTGCACCTGGACCAGTCGCGGAGGAGGCGTTGGCTTTGATCTACCGGCGACGACCTTACCAGGAGCCGGTCATGGCATCGGAGTTGATCGGGGGTGCCCCCGACGGCGCCAAAGGGTGAGAGGAGGGAAGAAATGGGAACCCTAGGTCAGGGAGGAGCGCCGGTTGCTTATATGGCCTCGGGGGGTGAGCTTAGGTCCACAAGATCGAGGGTAGGAGGAGATCGGCGGCTGCCGTTCGGTCGTACAACGTGAAGTAGCAAGGAGGAAGAAGGTCGCGCCACGGGCCGACGCTCGCGACAGGAATAGGCGAGGCCCAGGTAGGGAAGAGGGAGCGAGCCCACGTGGTTTCTTTCCGGAGCTAGCTAAACCTATAAGAAAAAGGTTTTTTTCTTTTAAACTAAACATCACATCAAATCAAAATACCCAGAGCAACACAAGGTTTTGAAAATAAAAATAATAACACTTGGGGCATGAGGGAATTATGCCCTATTTAAATAAAATACAAATCTGATTTTTAGAACAAGTAAACTATATTCAAAACATGATTTAAAATGATGTTTTGTTAATAAAAACCCCATATGACTTAAGCTTAAAAACCACAAGACAATACCCCCTCAATCACAAGTTAATACTCTGAATGTTTAACATTTTTAAAACAGGTTCTAGCAAGGTTTGACACACAAGTTTAGAAATATCAAAAGGGGCTTTGCCTTGTTTGAAAAGCATCGTTTGAGAAGCATTGTTTTAAACCAATGGTTTGAAAACACCACAACATCACATGTCTACAAGCAAGCTATCAAAAAGATGGTACAACTAGCAACACCAGAGTGAAAGCAAAACAAATGAAATGGATGATGTCATGATGCAAAGATGATGACATGAAATGATCCACATGAAATGATGACTTTATAATATTCAAAACATGGTTCTAGAAAAGGAAATGATCCCAATATGGCAAGGATTACATCTGGGGCATCACAAACTCTCCCACACTACGAGGAGATCTCGACCCGAGATCTAGGACTGAAAGAACTCTGGAAATTCGAAAGGAGGTGATCCTCGCGCTCCCAAGTGGCCTCTTTATCGGAATGATGTGACCACTGCACCTTGAGAAACTTGATTGACTTATTGCGGGTCTTGCGTTCAGTCGTCTCAAGAACTGCAACTGGATGCTCACGGTAGGATAGGTCGGGTTGAAGGTCGATATCCAGAAGATCAACTGTGCGCTCGGGAATCTTGAAACATCTCCGGAGCTGAGAGACATGGAACACGTCATGCACATTTGCGAAGTTTGAAGGGAGCTCTAATTGATATGCAAGGTCGCCTCTCTTGCCAACAATTCTGAAAGGCCCAACAAAACAAGGAGCAAGCTTCCCTTTGATGCCAAAACGTTTAGTGCCCTTCATAGGAGACACTTTAAGATAGACCAAGTCATCGAGCTGATAAGCCATGTCACGATGCTTGCTATCGTAGTAGCTCTTCTGACGGGACTGCGCTGCTTTGAGATTATCCCGAATGACACGACACATTTCTTTTGCTTCTTCAATCATGTCATTCCCAAGAGTCTGACTCTCACCAGTCTCTGACCAATTGAGCAGGGTAAGGCACTTCTTCCCATAGAGAATCTCGAACGAAGCTTTTCCTGAACTTGCCTGATAGCTGTTGTTATATGAGAACTCAGCAAAAGGTAGGCAGTCTTCCCACTTCATGCCAAAGGAAATGACACAGGCTCTTAGCATATCCTCGAGGACCTGATTGACTCTCTCAACTTGCCCAGTAGTCTGAGGATGAAAGGTTGTGCTTAATCGAATCTTAGTACCCATCGCAGAGTGAAATGAGTCCCAGAACTTGGAAGTAAAGATGCTTCCTCGATCCGAAGAAATCAGTATTGGAACACCATGCAATGAGACTACCCTTGATGTATACAGCTCTGCAAGCTGAGCTGCCGAGATAGACTCCTTGACTGGAAGGAAATGAGTGACTTTGCTCAACTTGTCGATGACGACGAAGATGGCATCGTTACCCTTCTTGGACTTCGGAAACCCGATGAGGAAATCCATCTAAATATGGTCGAACTTCCACTCAGGAATGGGCAATGGATGCAAAAGACCCGCTGGACGTTGATGCTCTGCTTTCACCCTTAGACATACATCACATTCATTTACGAACTGAGCAATCTCACGATTCATGCGAGTCCACTAGAAGGTCTGTTTCAAACCCTGATACATCTTGGAACTTCCTAGATATATCGAGAGAAGAGAGTTATGAGCTTCTTCCATGATAACCTTTATGAGATCCCCTTTCGGAACGACAAGACGATCCTCAAAGAATAATGTATCTCTGGCATCAACACTGAAGCACTTATATTTCGGAACTCCCTTTGCCAAGCGAATCTTAACTTTCTTCACCATTGCATCAAGAAGTTGAGCTTGTTGAACTTGGTCTTCCAAGGTAGGAGAAATCTGAAGATTAGCAAGAAATCCCTGAGGTACTAACTCAAGGTTGAGCTTTCTCAAAGATTCACAAAGGTCAGGCTGGAAAGGCTTCAGAATGAGATTGTTGCTGTAAGCATTCCTGCTCAAAGCATCTGTCGCGACATTAGCTTTGCCTGGAGTGTACTCAACGCTCACATTAAAATCTTGGAGCATTTCCACCCAACGAGTTTGCCGAAGATTGAGGTTAGGCCGGGTGAAGATGTACTTGAGACTCTTGTGATCGGTGAACACTTCAACCTTTCTCTCCAACAAGAGGTGTCTCCAAGTCATCAGAGCATGTACCACTGCCGCCAACTCAAGATCATGAGTGGGGTAATTCTTCTCACTTGGCTTCAACTGCCTGGAGGTATAAGCTAACACTTTCTTGTCTTGCGTCAACATTGCACCAAGTCCTTGAAGAGTGGCATCACAGAACACTTGATAAGGTTTGGATTCATCAGGAGGAACCAAGACTGGAGTAGAAGTGAGCTTCTCTTTGAGTGTGTTGAAGGACAACTGACACTCTGGAGACCAGACATACTTCACATCCTTCTGAAGAAGACTTGAGAGAGTCTTAGCAAACTTGGAGAAATTCTCAACGAATCTTCTGCAATAGCTTGCAAGCCCGAGAAAGCTTCGAAGCTGCTTCACATTTTGCGGAGGTTCCACTCAAAAATGGCCTGCACCTTCGACGTATCAACTTTGATACCCTCGGCAGAGATGATGTGCCCAAGGTAGACAACTTCCTTCAACCAGAACTCACATTTGGAAAACTTAGCATATAACTTACGCTCTCTTAGCTTATCAAGCACAAGCCTGAGATGTTCTTCATGCTCTTCCTCAGTTTCAGAAAAGACCAAAATATCATCCAGATACAACAAGACGAATTCATTTTTGAATGGGGAGAAGATATAATTCATCATCCGACAAAATGTCGGTGGAGCATTGGCCAGACCGAAAGACATCACCGTGTACTCATACGAGCCAAAGCTTGTTCTGAAAGCAGTCTTTTGAATGTCCTCTTCGCGAATGCGAATCTGATGATAACCCATCCTGAGATCAAGCTTCGAGAAGATTTAGCCCCTTCCAATTGCTCAAACAAATCATTAATGTTAGGAAGTGGATACTTGTTTTCGATCGTCTTCTTATTCAATGGACGGTAATCGACACAGAGTCATTTCGTACCATCCTTCTTCTTGACGAAAAGAACTCCACAGCCCCAAGGAGATGAGCTTGGTCTGATCAGACCGAGACGCTCTTGCTCATCAAGTTGTTTCTTCACCTCCTTCAGCTCTTCTGGGCCTAGTTTGTACGGCCGTTTACACACATGCTTAGTACCCGGTTCAAGCTCAATTACGAACTCAACTGCTCGGTGCGGAGGCATTCCTGGTAGTTCTTCTGGAAAAACATCTTCATACTCGCAAACCACTTGGACTTGCAAAATTGGAGAGATCTCACCCTTCTCATTCAAGGCAAACAGACGGACCGTGTCATCACGCGATGCAAAGATAATCATGTCCTCCGAAGAATGAGTTAGCTTCACTTCTTTAGCTTCACAATCAATAGACGCCTTGTTCATAGCCAACCAATCCATCCCAATGATCAAATCAATATCAGAGTTGCCAAGGACAATAGGAGAAACCAAAAAGGCATAATCACCCATCTTGACAGAGACATCCGGAATTACCACATTAGAACTCATCAACATGCCGGGGAAACCACACAGAAAGGTTTGTCCAAAGTTTTAGAAAATAAATCATGCTTCCATGCAAATGGTCTAGACATGAATGAATGAGAAGCACTAGAATCAAATAAAACCTTTGTAGGAATATCATTAACTTAGAGATTATCCATAATCACGTCTGAGGAGTTCTGTGCTTCCGCTGCATTCACCATATTGACTCTTGTAGACCTGGTGTTGAACTTCACTATAGCATTGCTTGGAGGCTTCCTTGGAGGAGGGGGCGAAAGACGCAGCTGAGAGGTGCACTTGTTGGCATAGTGACCTTTCTGCCCACACTTGTGACAAGTAACAACTGTCGGCTGACGGAACTGCACCTGAGGATTCCCTTGCTTATGCTGCTGAAACCTCTGCTGGAAAGCTGGGTTGGGTGGGTTGGAAGAACCACGACCACCCGATTGCTTGAACTGCTGAGTCTGCCGAGGAGGAGGAGGAGGAGACACCAAGTATTTCTGCTGCTTCTGGACCACCTGAGTTGAGGGCGACGAACTGGACTCTGTGAAATGCATCCACGAATTCTCCACCCTGAGCAAAGCTGCCTCTGCCCTAAGGGCCAAGTTATAGAACTTATCAAACTCATCGGGATCGTGCAAGGCAAGGGCCAGCTGCAAGTTCTCTCTCAGACCACCTTTGAACTGATAGATCTTGCTCTTCTGATTTGGAATGTCCTGCAACGCATATCGAGCCAGCTCATGGAACTCGACGATGTACTTGTACACAGAGGAACCACTTTGCTTCAAGCGTCTGAACTTCTCACGCATCTCTTCCACAAAGCTAGACGGGATATAGTGAGACCTGAAATCTTTGGAGAACTCATCCGAACTGATCATTCTGCCACCCCTGGAGTCGTTCAAGTGCTGCCACCAAACTGCTGCCTGCCCCTTGAGAAGAAACATTGCAAACTTGACGAAGTCCTCTTTACTGAAATTGCTGCACTCAAAGTGTTTGATCATGTCCCGAATCCAATCCTCAGCGTCAAACGGCTGGTCGCAAGACGTGAAAGACTTTAGCTGGTTCGCCAGGAATTGATTCAGACATGCAAACTGATTACCACCATGGTTGAATTGCCCTGCTGCTGATTGGTCCTCTCTTGCAACAGCTGGATTGACATCCGGGTGTTAGCATTTGTTGCAGCCATCTCCGCTTGCCAAGCCTCTGCAGGAAGAAGCGACAGCGGAGGAGGAGGCGGAGGAGGTGGTGGCAGAGCATCAGTAACCTCGCGACCCGGATTCTGGCGAGTTGGTGGAGCCATCCTAAAGACGGACAACACATTAGACCAGAGAATAACATTCAAGGTAAGCTCAATCAAAAGGCAGGAATATCTGAACAAGAATATTTAGCAATTGCAGTCGAACAAAATAGTAAGAATGCTTCCTCAAACTGACTGTTGACAAAATCTGATTAAAGACCACTTGCAAGCCAAGTATGAGCTAGAACTATTCGGAACAAACGTATGATAGAGAATCCATCCGATATCTTAGGGTTTAGGGTTAGGCCACCGCCCATTTAAGAACAGATCTACTCTTTGTTCGAAGCTCCAACACTGCCATGTTCTTGATGTTCTTTGCGAGCATTCGTCGCCTGTCCTTGATTAATTAACACAAACGTCTACAAGACAACCAATGATTTGTATACCTTCATTTATCCGCTCCTACTTGCGAATTCGGAGTAATATTTTGTCAAGCGGAGGACATCGCCTTGCCCTGGTAGTAAATCGCGGCATCCAGCCATTTTTCTCATGTTTTTTCACCTGTCCAGTAGATCCATAATTTTCCTACTGATTGCAAAAAGCTGTTTGTAGTCGCAAAAAGCTGTTTGGTATCAAATACAACAAAGGAAAACAAAAGGGGAGGCCCTGGGGATCGAACCCACAACCCCTGGCACCCTACACATATATGCACCATTGCGCTACCGCGGTGTAGCTGCACTATCAGAGGGGTAAATCCTCTTAGGCAGTCTCTGCCACCCATTCAACAGCAAAAGAAAACCCCATATTAAAAGGGGGGCGCTGGGTCTCGAACCCCAGACCTGCCCGATGCACGCGGGAACAAAGCCAGCTAAGCTTGTGTGGTACTACTGTCCCAAAGGGGGCATCCAAGAATAGAAAACACGCTACAATGGGGGACACTTGCTCTGCTGAGCAGAGAGGCGCCGGCGGCGGAGCTCACCAGAGCGTGGCAGCCTATTTAGAACAGCAACCTCTTTGCGGGGATTCTACCCCAGGCTAAACTACGGCGACGTGAACGGTGCCTCGGCCACGATGCAGAGGGGCGATGCCCATGCACGCGCAAGCCACAGCAGCTACGGCTGCAGCTATGACGCCGGAGCTTCACGCAAAGAAGCGCTCTGCCATCAGCCACAACCACCATAAACACGAGGAGAAGGAGGGGGAAAGGGAAGGCTCGCTCACCCACAGCACGAGGCAGCATAGCCGGAGCAGAGGAAGTCATCTGTCGAAGCAGAGGACGCCGGAGGAGGGAAGTCATCGACGCCCAGGAGGGCGTTGGATGGGCTCTCTCCGCGAACTAAGCACGGAATGGAACCCCACGACCTTCCGCTTGCACCTGGACCAGTCGCGGAGGAGGCGTTGGCTTTGATCTACCGGCGACGACCTTACCAGGAGCCGGTCATGGCATCGGAGTTGATCGGGGGTGCCCCCGACGGCGCCAAAGGGTGAGAGGAGGGAAGAAATGGGAACCCTAGGTCAGGGAGGAGCGCCGGTTGCTTATATGGCCTCGGGGGGTGAGCTTAGGTCCACAAGATCGAGGGTAGGAGGAGATCGGCGGCTGCCGTTCGGTCGTACAACGTGAAGTAGCAAGGAGGAAGAAGGTCGCGCCACGGGCCGACGCTCGCGACAGGAATAGGCGAGGCCCAGGTAGGGAAGAGGGAGCCATCCCACCTGGTTTCTTTCCGGAGCTAGCTAAACCTATAAGAAAAAGGTTTTTTTCTTTTAAACTAAACATCACATCAAATCAAAATACCCAGAGCAACACAAGGTTTTGAAAATAAAAATAATAACACTTGGGGCATGAGGGAATTATGCCCTATTTAAATAAAATACAAATCTGATTTTTAGAACAAGTAAACTATATTCAAAACAGGATTTAAAATGTTGTTTTGTTAATAAAAACCCCATATGACTTAAGCTTAAAAACCACAAGACAATACCCCCTCAATCACAAGTTAATAATCTGAATGTATAACATTTTTGAAACAGGTTCTAGCAAGGTTTGACACAAGAGTTTAGAAATATCAAAAGGGGCTTTGTCTTGTTTGAAAAGCATAGTTTGAGAATTATTGTCTTAAACAAATGATTTGAAAACACCACAACATCACATGTCTACAAGAAAGCTATCAAACAAGATGGAACAACTAGCAACACCAGAGTGAAAGCAAAACAAATGAAATGGATGATGGCATGATGCAAAGATGATGACATGAAATGATGACTTTATAATATTCAAAACATGGTTCCACAAAAGGAGAGGATCCCAATATGGCAAGGATTAGATCTGGGGCATCACAAACGCTTTGCTTGGAACTGCACCAGCTTACCGCACCCCTCTTATGAATAAACACGTATCCGGCTTGAGACTTAGAGTCATCCGGATCAGTGTCAAAGCTTGCATCGATGTAACCCTTTACGACGAGCTCTTCGTCACCTCCATAAACTAGAAACATTTCCTTAGTCCATTTTAGGTACTTCAGAATATTCTTGACCGCCGCCCAGTGTTCCACTCCTGGATCACTTTAAAACCTGCCTGCCATACTTATGGCCAGGCTGACATCCGGTCTTGTGCACAACATTGCATACATGATAGACCCTATGGCTGAAGCATAGGGGATGACACTCATCTTTCCTCTGTCTTTTGCAGTAAATGGACATTTAGTCTTACTCAACTTTATACCTTGTAACACTGGCAAGAACCCCTTCTTGGATTGTTCCATTTTGAACTTCTTCAAAACTTTATCAAGGTATGTGCTTTGTGAAAGAACTATTAGGCGCCTTGATCTTTCTCTATAGATCTTTATGGCCAATATGTAAGCAGCTTCTCCTAGGTCCTTCATTGAAAAACTTTTATTCAAGTAATCCTTTATGTTTTCCAAAAACTCTACATTGTTTCCAATCAGCAATATGTCATACACATATAATATTAGAAACGCTACAGAGCTCCCACTCACTTGTATAAACTGTTGGAATTATGCCCTAGAGGCAATGATGAATGTAGTTATTATTATAATTCCTGTATCAAGATAATCGTTTATTATCCATGCTATAATTGTATTGAATGAAGACTCATTTACATGTGTGGATACAGAGAAAAAACACCGTCCCTAGCAAGCCTCTAGTTGGCTAGCCAGTTGATCAAAGATAGTCAGTGTCTTCTGATTATGAACAAGGTGTTGTTGCTTGATAACTGGATCACGTCATTAGGAGAATCACGTGATGGACTAGACCCAAACTAATAGACGTAGCATGTTGATCGTGTCATTTTGTTGCTACTGTTTTCTGCGTGTCAAGTATTTATTCCTATGACCATGAGATCATATAACTCACTGACACCGTAGGAATGCTTTGTGTGTATCAAACGTCACAACGTAACTGGGTGACTATAAAGATGCTCTACAGGTATCTCCGAAGGTGTTAGTTGAGTTAGTATGGATCAAGACTGGGATTTGTCACTCCGTGTGACGGAGAGGTATCTCGGGGCCCACTCGGTAATACAACATCACACACAAGCCTTGCAATCAATGTAACTTAGTGTAAGTTGCGGGATCTTGTATTACGGAACGAGTAAAGAGACTTGCCGGTAAACGAGATTGAAATAGGTATACGGATACTGACGATCGAATCTCAGGCAAGTAACATACCGAAGGACAAAGGGAATGACATACGGGATTATATGAATCCTTGGCACTGAGGTTCAAACGATAAGATCTTCGTAGAATATGTAGGATCCAATATGGGCATCCAGGTCCCGCTTTTGGATATTGACCGAGGAGTCTCTCGGGTCATGTCTACATAGTTCTCGAACCCGCAGGGTCTGCACACTTAAGGTTCGACGTTGTTTTATGCGTATTTGAGTTATATGGTTGGTTACTGAATGCTGTTCGGAGTCCCGGATGAGATCACGGACGTCACGAGGGTTTCCGGAATGGTCCGGAAATGAAGATTGATATATAGGATGACCTCATTTGATTACCGGAAGGTTTTCGGAGTTACCGGGAATCTACCGGGAATGACGAATGGGTTCCGGGAGTTCACCGGGGGGGGGGGGCAACCCACCCCGGGGAAGCCCATAGGCCATAAGGGTGGCGCACCAGCCCTTAGTGGGCTGGTGGGACAGCCCAAAAGGGCCCTATGCGCCATAGAGATAAAAATGAAAGAGAAAGAAAAAAAAGGGAGGTGGGAAGGAAGGGAAGGACTCCCACCCACCAAACCAAGTCCAACTCGGTTTGGGGGGGGAGCCTTCCCCCCTTGGCTCGGCCGACCCCCTTGGGGCTTCTTGAGCCCCAAGGCAAGGTCCCATCCCTCCCACCTATATATACGGAGGTTTTAGGGCTGATTTGAGATGACTTTTCCACGGCAGCCCGACCACATACCTCCACGGTTTTTCCTCTAGATCGCGTTTCTGCGGAGCTCGGGCGGAGCCCTGCTGAGACAAGGTCATCACCAACCTCCGGAGCGCCGTCACGCTGCCGGAGAACTCTTCTACCTCTCCGTCTCTCTTGCTGGATCAAGAAGGCCGAGATCATCGTCGAGCTGTACGTGTGCTGAACGCGGAGGTGCCGTCCGTTCGGTACTAGATCGTGGGACTGATCGCGGGATTGTTCGCGGGGCGGATCGAGGGACGTGAGGACGTTCCACTTCATCAACCGCATTCCCTAACGCTTCTGCTGTACGGTCTACAAGGGTACGTAGATCACTCATCCCCTCTCGTGGATGGGCATCACCATGATAGGTCTTCGAGCGCGTAGGAAAATTTTTGTTTCCCATGCGACGTTCCCCAACAGTGGTATCAGAGCTAGGTTCATTCGTAGATGTCTTCTCGAGTAGAACACAAAAAGTTTTGTGGGCGGTGATGTGCGTTTTGCTGCCCTCCTTAGTCTTTTCTTGATTCCGCGGTATTGTTGGATTGAAGCGGCTTGGACCGACATTACTCGTACGCTTACGAGAGACTGGTTTCATCGTTACGAGTAGCTCCGTTGCTCAAAGATGACTGGCAAGTGTCGGTTTCTCCAACTTTAGTTGAATCGGATTTGACCGAGGAGGTCCTTGGATGAGGTTAAATAGCAACTCATATATCTCCGTTGTGGTGTTTGCTTAAGTAAGATGCGATCCTACTAGATACCCATGGTCACCACGTAAAACATGCAACAACAAAATTAGAGGATGTCTAACTTGTTTTTGCAGGGTATGCTTGTGATGTGATATGGCCAACGATGTGATGTGATATATTGGATGTATGAGATGATCATGTTGTAATAGAAATATCGACTTGCACGTCGATGGTACGGCAACCGGCAGGAGCCATAGGGTTGTCTTTATACTAACGTTTGTGCTTGCAGATGCGCTTACTATTTTGCTAGGATGTAGCTTTAGTAGTAATAGCATGAGTAGCACGACAACCCCGATGGCAACACGTTGATGGAGATCATGGCGTGGCGCCGGTGACAAGAAGATCGTGCCGGTGCTTTGGTGATGAAGATCAAGAAGCACGTGATGATGGCCATATCATGTCACTTATGAATTGCATGTGATGTTAATCCTTTTATGCACCTTATTTTGCTTAGAACGACGGTAGCATTATGAGGTGATCTCTCACTAAAATTTCAAGACGAAATTGTGTTCTCCCCGACTGTGCACCGTTGCTACAGTTCGTCCTTTCAAGACACCACGTGATGATCGTGTGTGATAGACTCAACGTTCACATACAACGGGTGCAAAACAGTTGCGCACGCGGAACACTCGGGTTAAGCTTGACGAGCCTAGCATGTGCAGACATGGCCTCGGAACACATGAGACTGAAAGGTCGATCATGAATCATATAGATGATATGATTAGCATAAGGATGCTTACCACTGAAACTATACTCAACTCACGTGATGATCGGACTTGAGCTAGTGTAAGTGGATCATGAACCACTCAAATGACTAGAGAGATGTACTTTTTGAGTGGGAGTTTAGCAAATAATTCGATTAAGTTAAACTCTAATTATCTTGAACATAGTCTAAAGTCCACTTTGAATATATTTGTGTTGTAGATCATGGCTCACGCGACAGTCATCCTGAATTTTAATACGTTCCTAGAGAAAGCTAAGTTGAAAGATGATGAAAGCAACTTTGTAGACTCGGCTCGTAATCTTAAGCTAATCTTACAAGCTGGGAAGAAGGATTATGTCCTTAATGCTGCGTTAGGGGATGAACCACCCGCTACGGCTGATCAGGATGTTAAGAACGCTTGGTTAGCACGTAAGGAGGACTACTCAATAGTTCAATGTGCAGTCTTGTATGGCTTAGAACCGAGACTTCAACGTCGCTTTGAGCGTCATGGAGCATTTGAGATGTTCCAGGAGTTGAAGTTTATCTTTCAGAAGAACGTCGGATCGAGAGGTATGAGACCTCCGATAAATTCTATGCTTGCAAGATGGAGGAAAACTCATCTGTCAGTGAACATGTGCTCAAAATGTCTGGGTACTCAAACCGTCTAGCTGAGCTAGGGATTGAACTCCCGCAAGAAGCTATCATTGACAGAATCCTTCAATCACTGCCGCCAAGCTATAAAGGCTTTGGGTTGAACTACAACATGCAAGGGATGAACAAGTCTCCCGACGAGTTGTTTGCGATGCTGAAAGTCGCAGAGTCTGAACTCCATAAAGAGCATCAAGTGTTGATGGTGAATAAGACCACTAGTTTCAAGAGAAACGGCAAAGGCAAGAAGGGCAATTCTAAGAAGAGCGGCAAGCCTGTTGCCAATCCGACGAAGAAACCCAAAGCTGGACCTAAGCCTGAAACAGAGTGTTACTATTGCAAGGGTATGGGTCGTTGAACACGCAATTGCCCCAAGTATCTGGCAGATAAGAAGGCGGCCAAAGAAAAATCAGGTATATTTGATATACATGTTATTGATGTGTACTTAACCGGCTCTCGTAGTAGTGCCTGGGTATTTGATACCGGTTCTGTTGCTCATATTTGCAACTCGAAACAGGAACTGCGGAATAGACGAAGGCTGGCGAAAGATGAAGTGACGATGCGCGTAGGAAATGGTTCCAAGGTTGATGCAATCGCCGTCGGCACGGTGTCACTTTAGTTACCGTCAGGATTAGTGATGAACTTAAATCATTGTTATTTAGTGCCTCCGTTGAGCATGAACATTATATCTGGATCTTGTTTATTGCGAGACGGTTACTCTTTTAAGTCAGAGAATAATGGTTGTTCTATTTCTATGAGTAACATCTTTTATGGTCATGCACCGAATGTGAGAGGATTGTTCATATTGAATCTTGATAGCGATACGCATATACATAACATTGAGACCAAAAGAGTTAGAGTTAACAATGATAGCGCCATATTTTTGTGGCACTGCCGCTTAGGTCATATTGGTGTAAAGCGCATGAAGAAACTCCATGCTGATGGACTTTTGGAGTCACATGACTTTGATTCACTTGACACGTGCGAACCATGCCTCATGGGCAAGATGACTAAGACTCCGTTCTCCGGAACAATGGAGCGTGCAAGTGACTTGTTGGAAATCATACATACCGATGTGTGTGGTCTGATGAGCGTGGAGGCACGCGGCGGATATCGTTATTTTCTCACCTTCGCTGACGATTTAAGTAGATATGGTTATGTCTACTTGATGAAGAACAAGTATGAAACATTTGAAAAGTTCAAGCAATTTCAGAGTGAAGTGGAAAATCATCGTAACAAGAAGATCAAGTTCCTACGGTCTGATCGTGGGGGTGAATATCTGAGTTTCGAGTTTGGTACTCACTTAAGACAATGTGGAATTGTTTCGCAGTTAACACCGCCTGGAACACCACAGTGTAATGGTGTGTCCGAACGTCGTAATCGTACTCTATTAGAGATGGTGCGATCTATGATGTCTCTTACTGATTTGCCGTTATCATTTTGGGGTTATGCATTAGAAACAGCTGCATTCACTTTAAATAGGGCACGATCAAAATCCGTTGAGACGACACCATACGAACTGTTGTATGACAAAAGGCCAAAGTTGTCGTTTCTTAAAGTTTGGGGATGTGATGCTTATGTCAAAAAGCTTCAGCCTGAAAAGCTGGAACCCAAAGCGGAAAAATGCGTCTTCATAGGTTACCCAAAAGAGACAGTTGGGTACACCTTCTATCTCAAATCCGAGGGCAAAGTGTTTGTTGCTAAAAACGGAGCTTTTCTCGAGAAGGAGTTTCTCTCGAGAGAATTGAGTGGGAGGAAGATAGAACTTGACGAGGTTGTCGAACCTCTCATCTCTCTGGATGGTGGCGCAGGGCAAGGGGAAACCTCTGTCGTTGCGACGCCGGTTGAGGAGGAAGTTAATGATGATGATCATGAAACTCCAGATCAAGTTTCTGTCGAACCACGCAGGTCGACGAGACCACGTGCTGCTCCAGAGTGGTACGGAAATCCCGTCTTATCAATCATGTTGTTAGACAACAATGAACCTGCAAATTATGAAGAAGCAATGGTGGGCCCAAATTCCAACAAATGGCTAGAAGCCATGAAGTCCGAGATAGGATCCATGTATGAGAACAAAGTGTGGACTTTGGAGGTACTACCTGAGGGCCGCAAGGCTATTCAGAACAAATGGATCTTTAAGAGGAAGACGGACGCTGACGGCAATGTGACCGTTTATAAAGCTCGACTTGTGGCAAAGGGTTTTTCACAAGTTCAAGGAGTTGACTACGATGAGACTTTCTCACCCGTAGCGATGCTTAAGTCCGTCAGAATCATGTTAGCAATAGCTGCATTTTTCGATTATGAGATCTGGCAGATGGATGTCAAAACTCCGTTCCTTAACGGTTTCCTTAAGGAAGAATTGTATATGATACAACCCGAAGGTTTTGTCGATCCTAAGAATGCTAACAAGGTGTGCAAGCTCCAGCGATCCATTTATGGACTGGTGCAAGCATCTTGGAGTTGGAACAGATGCTTTGATGAGGTGATCAAAGCATTTGGGTTTGTACAAGTGGTTGGAGAATCTTGTATTTACAAGAAAGTGAGTGGGAGCTCTGTGGCGTTTCTAATATTATATGTGGATGACATATTACTGATTGGAAACAACGTAGAGTTTTTGGAGAGCATAAAAGGTTACTTGAATAAAAGTTTCTCTATGAAGGACCTAGGAGAAGCTGCTTACATTCTAGGCATTAAGATCTATAGGGATAGATCAAAACGCCTGATAGGACTTTCACAAAGCACATACCTTGATAAAGTTTTGAAGAGGTTCAAAATGGAACAGTCCAAGAAAGGGTTCTTGCCAGTTTTACAAGGTACGAGATTGAGTAAGACTCAGTGCCCAGCAACTGATGAAGATAGAGAGCATATGCGCTCCGTCGCCTATGCTTCAGCCATAGGTTCTATTATGTATGCAATGCTGTGCACTAGACTGGATGTTAGCCTGGCCATAAGTATGGCAGGTAGGTTCCAGAGTAATCCAGGAGTGGATCACTGGACAGCGTTCAAGAATATCCTGAAGTACCTGAAAAGGACTAAGGAGATGTTTCTCGTGTATGGAGGTGACGAAGAGCTCGCCGTAAAAGTTTACGTCGATGCAAGCTTCGACACAGATCTGGACGACTCTAAGTCGCAAACCGGATACGTATTTATTCTTAATGGGGGTGCGGTAAGCTGGTGCAGTTCCAAGCAAAGCGTCGTAGCAGATTCTACATGTGAAGCGGAGTACATGGATGCCTCGGAGGCGGCCAAGGAGGGTGTCTGGATGAAGCAGTTCATGATGGATCTTGTAGTGGTGCCAAGCGTACTGAATCCAATAACCTTGTTCTGTGACAACACGGGTGCCATTGCCTTAGCAAAGGAACCGCGGTTTCACAAGAAGACCAGACACATCAAACGACGCTTCAACCTCATCCGCGACTACGTCGAGGGAGAGGACGTGAATATATGCAAAGTGCACACGGATCTGAATGTAGCAGACCCGCTGACTAAGCCTCTTCCACGGCCAAAGCATGATCAACACCAGAACTGTATGGGTGTTAGATTTATTACAATGTAATTCACATGATGATGTGAGGGCTAGATTATTGACTCTAGTGCAAGTGGGAGACTGTTGGAATTATGCCTTAGAGGCAATGATAAATATAGTTATTATTGTAATTCCTGTATCAAGATAATCGTTTATTATCCATGCTATAATTGTATTGAATGAAGACTCATTTACATGTGTGGATACATAGACAAAATACCGTCCCTAGCAAGCCTCTAGTTGGCTAGCCAGTTGATCAAAGATAGTCAGTGTCTTCTGATTATGAACAAGGTGTTGTTGCTTGATAACTGGATCACGTCATTAGGAAAATCACGTGATGGACTAGACCCAAACTAATAGACGTAGCATGTTGATCGTGTCATTTTGTTGCTACTGTTTTCTCCGTGTCAAGTATTTATTCCTATGACCATGAGATCATATAACTCACTGACACTGGAGGAATGCTTTGTGTGTATCAAACGTCGCAACGTAACTCGGTGACTATAAAGATGCTCTACAGGTATCTCCGAAGGTGTTAGTTGAGTTAGTATGGATCAAGACTGGGATTTGTCACTCCGTGTGACGGAGAGGTATCTCGGGGCCCACTCGGTAATACAACATCACACACAAGCCTTGCAAGCAATGTAACTTATTGTAAGTTGTGGGATCTTGTATTACGGAACGAGTAAAGAGACTTGCCGGTAAACGAGATTGAAATAGGCATACGGATACTGACGATCGAATCTCAGGCAAGTAACATACCGAAGGACAAAGGGAATGACATACGGGATTATATGAATCCTTGGCACGGAGGTTCAAACGATAAGATCTTCGTAGAATATGTAGGATCCAATATGGGCATCCTGGTCCCGCTATTGGATATTGACCGAGGAGTCTCTCGGGTCATGTCTACATAGTTCTCGAACCCACAGGGTCTGCACACTTAAGGTTCGACGTTGTTTTATGCATATTTGAGTTATATGGTTGGTTACCGAATGTTGTTCAGAGTCCCGGATGATATCGCGGACGTCACGAGGGTTTCCGGAATGGTCCGTAAACGAAGATTGATATATAGGATGACCTCATTTGATTGCTGAAAGGTTTTCGGAGTTACGGGGAATGTACCGGGAATGATGAATGGGTTCCGGGAGTTCACCGGGGGGGGGGGGGGGCAACCCACCCCGGGGAAGCCCATAGGCCATAAGGGTGGCGCACCAGCCCTTAGTGGGCTGGTGGGACAGCCCAAAAGGGCCCTATGCGCCATAGAGATAAAAATCAAAGAGAAAGAAAAAAAAGGGAGGTGGGAAGGAAGGGAAGGGCTCCCACCCACCAAACCAACTCCAACTCGGTTTGGGGGGGGAGCCTTCCCCCCTTGGCTCGGCCGACCCCCTTGGGGCTTCTTGAGCCCCAAGGCAAGGTCCCCTCCCTCCCACCTATATATACGGAGGTTTTAGGGCTGATTTGAGACGACTTTTCCACGGCAGCCCGACCACATACCTCCACGGTTTTTCCTCTAGATCGCGTTTCTGCGGAGCTCGGGCGGAGCCCTGCTGAGACAAGGTCATCACCAACCTCCGGAGCACCGTCACGCTGCCGGAGAACTCTTCTACCTCTCCGTCTCTCTTGCTGGATCAAGAAAGCCGAGATCATCGTCGAGCTGTACGTGTGCTGAACGCGGAGGTGCCGTCCGTTCGGTACTAGATCGTGGGACTGATCGCCGGATTGTTCGCGGGGCGGATCGAGGGACGTGAGGACGTTCCACTACATCAACCGCGTTCTCTAACGCTTCTGCTGTACGGTCTACAAGGGTATGTAGATCACTCATCCCCTCTCATAGATGGGCATCACCATGATAGGTCTTCGTGCGCGTAGGAAATTTTTTGTTTCCCATGCGACGTTCCCCAACATAAACCCAAATGCTTGATCACCTCATCAAAGCATTGATTCCAACTCCGAGATGCTTGCACCAGCCCATAAATGGATCGCTCGAGCTTGCATACTTTGTCAGCATTCTCTGGATCGACAAAACCTTTGGGTTGCATCATATACAACTCTTCCTTAAGAAACCCATTAAGTAACGCCGTTTTGACATCCATCTACCAGATTTCATAATCGAAAAATGCAGCTATTGCTAACATGATTCGGACGAACTTAAGCATCGCTATGGGTGAGAATGTCTCATCGTAGTCAACTCCATGAACTGGTGAAAACCCCTTTGCTACAAGCCGAGCTTTATAAACGATCACATTACCGTCTGCGTCCGTCTTCTTCTTAAAGATCCATTTGTTCTGAACAACCTTTCGACCTTCAGTTAATACTTCCAAAGTCCATACTTTGTTTTCATACATAGATCCTATCTCGGATTTCATGGCCTCTAACCATCTGTAGGAATCTGGGCCCACCATTGCTTCTCCATAATTCGAAGGCTCATTGTTGTCCAACAACATGATTGACAAGACATGATTCTCGTACATCTCAGGAGAAGTACGTGCTCTTGTCGACCTGCAAGGTCGGACAATAAATTGATCTGAAGCTTCGTAATCACCATCATTAGCTTCCTCTTCATCTGGTGTTGCCTCGACAGAAATTTCTTTCTGCCCTGCGCCACCATCTTGTTGAAGCAAAGGTTCCATAACCTCATCAAATTCTATCTTCCTCCCACTCAATTCTTTCGAGAGAAACTCTTTCTCAAGAAAAGTTTCGTTCTTAGCGACAAACACTTTGCCCTCAGACCTGAGATAAAAGTTATACCCAAGTGTCTCTTTTGGGTAACCTATGAAGACACACTTTTCCGCTTTGGGTTCCAGCTTTTCAGGCTGAAGCTTTTTGACATAAGAATCACACTCCCAAACATTAAGAAACGACAACTTTGGCTTCTTGCCATACCATAGCTCAAAGTGATGGTGCCCTATTTAAAGTGAATGCAGCTGTCTCCAATGCATAGCCCCAAAATGATAATGGCAAATCGGTAAGAGACATCATAGAACGCACTATATCTAATAAAGTACGATTACAACGTTCGGACACACCATTACGATGTGGTGTTCCAGGCGGTGTCAATTGTGAAACAATTACCCGTTGTCTTAAGTGAGCTCCAAACTCGTAACTCAGATATTCACCTCCTCGATCAGATTGTAGGAACTTGATCTTCTAGCTATGATGAGTTTCAACTTCACTCTGAAATTGTTTGAACTTTTCAAACGTTTCAGACTTGTGATTCATCAAGTAGATATAGCCATACCTACTCAAATCGTCAGTGAAGGTGAGAAAATAAGGATATCCGCCACGCGCATGTATGCTCATTGGTCCACAGACATCAGTATGTATGATCTCCAACAAGTCACTTGCACGCTCCATCGTTCCAGAGAATGGAGTCTTAGTCATCTTGCCCATGAAACATGGTTCGGATGTGTCAACTGATTCAAAATCAAGTGACTCCAAAAGTCCATCAGCATGGAGTTTCTTTATGCGCTTAACACCAATATGACCTAAGCGGCAATGCCACAAGAAAGTGGCGCTATCATTGCTAACTCTACATCTTTTGGTATCAATGTTATGGACATGAGTGTCATCACAATCGAGATTCAATACGAACAAACCCCTCACATTGGGTGCATGACCATAAAAGATATTACTCATATAAATAGAACAACCATTATTCTCTGACTTAAATGAGTAATTGTCTCGTAATAAACAAGATCTAGATATAATGTTCATGCTTAACGCATGCACTAAATAACAATTATTTAAGTTGATCACTAATCTCGGTGGTAACTGAAGTGAGATTGTGCCGACGGCGATCGCATCAACCTTGGAACTATTTCCCACGCGCATCGTCACTTCATCCTTCGCCAGCCTTCATTTAGTCCACAGTTCCTGTTTCGAGTTGCAAATGTGAGAAACATAACTGGTATCAAATACCCAGGCACTACTACGGGAGCTCGTGAGGTACACATCAATAACATGTATATCAAATATACCTTGTTTCGTGTTGTCCGCCTTCTTATCGGCCAGATACTTGGGGCAGTTGCGCTTCCAGTGACCAGTCCCCTTGCAATAATAGCACTCAGTTTCCGGCTTAGGTACAGCCTTGGGTTTCTACATCGGAGGGGCAATAGCTTTGCCACTCTTCTTGGAGTTTCCCTTCTTGCCTTTGTCGTTTCTCTTGAAAGTAGTGGTCTAATTGACCATCAATTCTTGATGTTCTTTCTAGATTTGTGACTCAGCGACTTTCAGCATCGCAAACAACTCACCGGGTGACTTATTCATCCCTTGCATGTTATAGTTCAACACGAATCTCTTATAGCCAGGTGGCAATGACTGAAGAATTCTGTCAGTGATAGCTTATTGCGGGAGTTCAATCCCCAACTCAGCTAGATGGTTATAGTACCAAGACATTCCGAGCACGTGTTACGTGAGAGATGAATTTTACACAATTTTGCAAGCATAGAACTTATCGGAGGTCTCATACCTCTCGATCCGGGCATTCTTCTCAAAGATAAAGTTCAACTCCTGGAATATCTCATATGCTCCATGACGTTCAAAACGTCTTTGAAGTCCCGGTTCTAAGCCATACAAAACTGCACATTGAACTAGTGAGTAGTCATCTTTACGCGCTTGCCAAGCGTTCAAAACATCTTGGATCGCCGTAGCGGGTGGTGCATCACCTAGCGCAACATCAGGCACATATTGTTTTTGGCTAGCCTGGAGGATAAGCCTCAGATTTCGAGCACAATCAACAAAGTTGCTTCCATGATATTTCAGCTTAGCTTTCTCTAGGAACGTATTAAAATTTAGGGTTGCCACTACGCAAGCCATTGATATACAACATAAAATTTTGCAAAGATTACTTGGACTACGTTCAAGACAATTGAGTTTAGCTAATCATATTACTAATAAACGCCCACTCAAATAGACATCCCTCCAGTCATTCGAGTGTCGCATGATCAAAATTCACTAACTCAAGTCCGATTATCACGTGAGTTGAGTATAGTTTCAGTGGTTGTCGGCGTTCTGGGAATGGGGGTACCCATACTTGGCTGAGTGTGGCCCAGGACTGGCCCACTTCATCAAGCAAACACAACCGGGCACGACACCGCTCAAGGCAAGGCCCTCGCGAGGGTCCAAGCCTCTCGAGGAAGAACGACATCAAGACCCGCAAGGGACCTCCTCAGGACCCCCTGGAGCGGGGGATATTCTGAGGCGAGGCTCGGCCTCAAGAGTCAAGGATGACGTAGGGAAAGACAGGCGAGCAGCAGATAGCAGGGCGATGCAGTTTCCCATTAAGTACAAAGGGGTCAAGGACGTACTAGGGCTCCCAAGGCGTCCTCCAAAGTTTCCTTTCTGGTGCAACAAGACAGTCGCGACCCGCCAGCAGGACACACGTCATCGCTGGACCCGTCCCTGCAGCACGGACAGCTACTTTGCAGGTGAAGACCTTCTTTGGGCAGGGGAGCATGTTCCCCTGTTCCCCTTCAAAATTGGCCGTTGTGGGATCCCTTCCCGCCGACACGATAAGGGAAGAGGGCCGGGGCCGCCACTATATATAGAGGATAGGTTGCTCCGTAGAGAAGGGAGATCCATTCATTTCACCCACCTACGCCATGCAAAGGCCATCCAGCCTCTGGAGGATCCCGAACGCTGTACTAGTTCATCCACCAACCTCCACGTGAGGCAATCCACCAAAGCAGGAGTAGGGTATTACGCTTCTCAGCGGCCCGAACCTGGGTAAACTGCCGTGTTGTGTGTCTTCCTCACCATCGAGTGAGTTCTTTGCCATCCCCATTGAGTAGCAAGTTAGGTGAGGCGAGCCCACGAGGGATCTTCGTACACGCCCCTGAGTTCGAATCTTTAGGGTTTTGCGGAGCCCGAAAGTCGATAGTGGTGAACATCTCCATGTTGATCATATCAAATATATGATTCATGCTCGAGCTTTCGGTATCTTGTGTTCCCAGACCATGTACGTACATGCTAGGCTCTTCAAGTTTAACATGAGTGCTCCACATGTGCAACTGTTTTGCACCCGTTGTATATGAACGTTGAGTCTATCACACCCGATCATCACGTGGTGTCTCGAAACGACGAACTGTCGCAAGGGTGCATAGTCAGGGAGAACACAATTTTATCTTGAAATTATAGTGAGGGATCACCTTATAATGCTACCGCCGTTCTAAGAAAAATAAGGTGCATAAAAATATTAACATCAAATGTAAATCATAAGTGACATGATATGTCCATGAACTTGTGCTTCTTGATCTCCATCACCAAAGCACCGACATGATCTCCATCGTCACCAGCGCCACACCATGATCTCCATTATTGTGCTACCATCGAGGTTGCCATGCGATCTATGTTGTTACTACTAAAGCTACTGCCTAGCGATATAGCAAGAGCATCTGCAAGCGCAAAATAAATTGAAAGACAACCCTATGGCTCCTACCGGTTGTCATAGCATCAAAGTGCAAGTCGATATTTAACTATTACAACAAGATCTCTCATACATCCAATATATCATATCATGTCTTTGGCCATATCACATCACAAGCATACCCTGCAAAAACAAGTTAAACGTCCTCTAGTTTGTTGTTGCACGTTTTACGTGGCTGCTATGGGTATCTAGTATGACCACATCTTACTTACGCAAAGCCACAACGGTGATATGCAAATTTCTATTTAATCTTCTCCAAGGACCGCCACGGTCAAATCCGATTCAACTAAAGTTGAAGAAACAAACACCCGCTGGTCATCTTTATGCAACAAGTGGCATGTTAGTCGATGAAACCGGTCTCTCGTAAGCGTACGAGTAAAGTTGGTCCGGGCCGCTTCAATCCAACAATGCCGTTGAATCAAGAAAATACTAAGGAGGGCACCAAATTGAACATCAACACACACAAACTCTTTTGCGTTCTACTCGAGATATCATCTATGCATGAACCTACCTCTGATACCATTGTTTGGAAACGTTGCATGGATAAGAAATTTTTTCCTATGCACACGAAGGCCTAACATGGTGATGATCATCTGCAAGAGGGAGATCGGATCCACATACCCTTGTAGATCGCTAAGCGGGAAGCATTCAGAAATGCTGTTGATGTAGTGGAACGTCTTCGCGATCCAAATTACCGCCGTCCCACGATCCGTCCCGATCTAGCGCCGAACGGACGATACCTCCGTGTTCAGCACACGTACAACTCGATGACGATCTCCGCCTTCTTGATCCAACAAAAGAGATGAAGATGTAGCTGAATTCTTTGGCAGCACGACGATGTGGCGGTGAAGATGGTGGAGCTACTCCGGCAGGGCTTCGCCGTGCCATACCGATCTAGCTAGGAGGTGTCACGAAGTAGTGCAGGGAGAGAGGGCTGCACAAAGGCTTTTGGGTGCAAAAACCCTCCCCAACCTCCACTATATATAGGAGGAACCAAGGGGAGGGTGGCTTGCCTCCTACTCCAAGGAGGAGGCTTCGGCCGAGGCAAGGAGGGAGGAGTCCTCCTCCAATTCGGTTTGGTGGAGGACTCCTTCCTATCTTGTCCACCTCCTTCCTTTTTTTAGCTTTTCCTATTTATTTTTGCCTTGGCCAAAATAGGGTTATTGGGCTGGCCTCACCAGCCCACTAAGGGCTGGTGCGCCACCCATGGGCCTATTAGGTCCTCTCCCGGGTGGGTGGCCCCTCCCTGTAAAACCCCATAACCCATTCGTCACTCCCGGTACTTTACCGGTAATGCCGGATACATTTCCGGAAGCCAAATGCAACAATCCTATATATAAATCTCCGTTTCCGGACCATTCCAGAGACACTCGTGACGTCTGGGATCTCATCCGGGACTCTGAACAACATTCGGTTACCAGCATCAATAATTCAACTATATCAAAATGTCACCGAACCTTAAGTGTGCAGACCCTGCCGATTCCAGAACTATGTAGACATGACCGAGACACTCTCCGGTCAATATCCAATAGAGGGACCCGGACATCCATATTGGATCTTACGTATTCTACGAAGATCTTATCAGTTGAACCTCTATGTCAAGGATTCACACAATCTCGTATATCATTCCATTTGTCTTTCGGTATGTTACTTGCCCGAGATTCGATCGTCCGTATCGCCATACCTATTTCAATCTCGTTACCGACAAGTCTCTTTACTTGTTTCATTATACAAGATCCCGTGGCTAACTCTTTACTGACATTGTTTGGAAGGCTTGTTTGTGATGTTGTATTACCGAGTGGGCCCCGAGATACCTCTCCATCACATGGAGTGACCAATCCCAGTCTTGATCCATGCTAAGTCAACTGAAACCTTCGGGGATGCCTGTAGAGCACCTTTATAGCCACCCAGTAACGTTTCAACATTTGATACACACAAGGCATTCCCCCGGTGTTAGTGAGTTACATGATCTCATGGCCATAGGAATGTATACTTGAGATGCATAAAACAATAGGAACAAAATGACACGATCATATGCTATGTTTATTGTTTGGGTCTTGTCCATCACATCATTCTCCCAATGATGTGATCCCGTCATCAGGTGACCACACTTGTCTATGGCTAGGAAACCTTAACCATCCTTGACCAACAGGCTAGTCAACTAGAGTCTCACTAGGGATATTGTTTTGTCTATATATTCACACATGCATTTATGTTTCCATTCAATACAATTATAGCATGGATAATAAACGATTATCTTGAAACCGTAAATATAATAATAACTATTTTATTATTGCCTCTAGGGCATATTTCCAACAGGCCCCGCAATGACAAACAACCCCGACAACACTAGCGCTCCTACTCCACCAACAAGTTAAAATTCTTCAGGGGCATTAGTCCTCAGTTTCATCCCTTCTCTTCACTTGATGAGAAAGGGGAGAAATATGAGTTAGTATTCAATCGGGTCTACCTTATGGGCTATATGTTTTGTTAAGTTGCAACTGTCATTCTTTTGAAGTGTTTGGTTGTATGAGTTTTAAACTTATGCCCGGTGGTGGTCTAACAGTTTTGAACCATTTTCTTCACATGCTTATTCCTCACGTTTATTAATGCATGCATGCTGAAATTCGTCACACACCACTTCCAATCATGCATATCAATTTCCTCATGATATATGTCAAATGTGTGCACAGATTACAAGATATAGGGGGAGATCTCCATGGTATAAACCTACAATGTGCATTTGCAGTCCAAAGAAAATTCCTCAAATATGCAAATATTGAGGGGGGTTTCTCTATATGTTCCAATCAAATTCCTCAAACTCTGTACTTACACTTCATATATTTCTCCACATTGAAAACTTAACCTATTTGTCATCAATCAACAAAAAGGGGGAGATTGTAAGTGCATCTACTGCTCCTTAGTGATTTTGGTGTATTGAAGACTTATAGGTTAAGAGAACAATGTGTTTGTGAGTGTACATAGGCTTTATAAGTTGCTAAGGAGTTTGAGTTATTCGAAGAATATCGACCTGTAAAAATGAATGTCTTCGGCTGAAGACTTTGATAATTCCTCGAAGACTTTGAAAGAGAGGAAATTGGTGTTTCCTTGAAGATAGTGATGCAAGGACTATGAAGCATCAAGACTTTTGTTTTCATACTTTCACTTCCTTTCTTTTGAGTCATAGGACCACCGTACTGTTAAAGGGGGTCGAGGTAAAACTAAGGAAAAGTTTCCAAGTGATGCTCATCTCGAAGCCTACACATACCCAATCCTTCGAGTGAAGCCTTTGGAAATGTTTTATAGTTTAGTCCATTTCTTTAGTGGCAGAGACAAAGATCTTTTGGTATCTGAGGAAATTGCTGTAACTGAGGAGTTAGGTTTTCACCAGTGTGAATTACCTACAAGTAAGGAATATGAGAGACATGAGGACTTTCATAGCTTGAAAGTTCTCACCGTTGTTGTGCCGCGCACCGGCTGTCCTCAAACCTTATCCACATAACAGTCATATCATTGGGGCATTTATGTCAAATCATGTTGGGATTGCTCTGAGGCTATAAATAGCCGCCCCCATAACCACTAGCTGGTTGGCTGCTCCGCGAGAGAAACTGACACTTGTCATTTGAGACCAACCCATTCTTCGAAGACTTTGAGAGAAAATCATGAGTGACGAAAAACCTCAAACACCCAAACCAAAAACCAAAACCCAAAGTGATTGAGCATCACCGAAGATATTGTTTGTGTGTGGAACCGACACTTGTTACCTTTGAAGATTGTGCATCTTCCATACGGTCAGGCGTCACTGTTCTAGAGCATCCAGCAGAATATTGTGAATTGTCGGGTGACCAAGTTTGTGAGGGTTTGGAAGTCTACCATGAAGATTTACCACCAATGTTGGGCAAGGACTGTGTGTCCTTAGCTCAGGGAGAATACGGTAAGGACTTAGTGTCTAGGGACTATGTGTCCTTTGGTTTAAATACCAAGCCGCTCCAAACCAGACATATGACTGTAAAAACAGTTGGAACTAGGTCAATAAATCATTGTCTTCATCGGTACCTCGTTCTATTTCCTCAACCCTTATATTTTCTCATTATGTGTTGATTTAATTGGTCGTTACTGTTTGAAGAAATTTAGTGAAGACTTTCACAATGTCCCCATTTCAAATTCTTCACTTCACTTGTTCTTTACCCGCGGATCCTGAACATGCTACTCGCGCTAAGTGTCTATTCCTTTTCACCATGCTGACTATGATTTTGCTGTGTTGCGCTTACACCTGAGTACTTATTCCACTGCAAGCTATTTGTGATTGAGAAATTTCCTCACTCGCAAATTCCTCAGTGTTAAATTCATAAAAATAGCCTATTCACCCCCTCTAGTCGATATAACACACTTTCAGGACCACACACCCCTTCTCCCCAGGCGTATGCCCACACTAGGTCAAGCACCAGTTCAACGTGGGGCTGTATCGCCAGTCTCTCAGCTGGCTCCGGTTTTAAGACTCATTTGCGAGGGCGATGGAGGATGGCGATCCCTTGGGCATGTGGCTGTAGGCGGCCGACTCTGCAACAATCCCTCCTGGATGGTGGTGAAGATTTCCCCGGTCGGGTTCATGTCCTTGACCCAGGGGTGGAAGTCGTTCGCTTGCTCCCACGACCTAAAGTGCGAGCAGGTCCTGTAGTTCAGGTACGACATAGCTGCAACACTCTTTGTGAAGTTCTTGGGGGTCGCAGGATACCGCGCGGAGTGCTCCGCGGAGAGTGAGAGCGGAAGCGGCTCCGACTCTTCCAGCCCGAACAGAAGTGTTGGGAGCCCCCCTAAACATCAAGAATGAAGGAGAGGATCACGACTAGGCGCGATCGGCGCCTGGGGCGGACCGCTAAGGATGATTCCTTCCTTTTGCCCCTAGGCAATAAATGTAGCCAGATGGGGTGTGAAAATACCTTGTATTGCATTATACATCTAAGTACTTAATGTTTTATGCATTTTCGTTTTCCTCCCAAGGCTTTTCTTTTGCTTTTACGTTGCCTTTGTGCCCTTTATCGCTGGGCCCAACCCTCGAGGCGAGCTACGACCATTGCTGGTATGCCTAGAGCATGCGCTTAGCAAGGCCAGATGTTGTAGGGGTCTTAGGGATGGTGGGAGTCCCTAAGGTGCGATGCTCAGCCCCCCCTTGATGCACAGGTGGCTCGTGCCAAGGAAATCAGGACACATAAAGAGGGAAATGAGAGGAAGAAAAATGGAGGGGCACTTTATACTTAGCTCTTTTGAGACATGCCACTTGGAGCGTGTCCTTCGTGTGGCGCGACTCGCGAGGCATGGTCCCTCATGAAGCCTTCTCCCCGCGGGGCGCCGGTCGCAAGGCCTCCCGAGGGGGGGGGGCTTCTGAAGCCTTTGTCATCTCGCACGAGGGAAATTGATAAACTTTCATAGGTGATGCTGCAATGCACACTCGTGAGGCGACCTCTGGGTGTTACGCAAGGAGATAAGATCACCAAGGACTTGGTGAAGTGACATGCACGGGAGTAGGCCCACGAGCCGAAGGTCAGTCACTTGGGTTTTGCAGTGCTGCTGGGACTGACCTGAGCACAGGCACCATGCCTAGCCCCCGCTCGCGTGAAACACACGGGGGAGATCGTGAGCACGCCTCACAACAGAAAGATACATGCTGTTGTGCTCGACACATATCAACTTGAGGTTTTGATGGCCGGTAGGCCCCTCATGTAAGTACGCCACTAGCATGGAGTATGGGGCATCCGCCAGCATTGAGCATGCAACATCTGCCAATGCTGAGCATGTGGCTTCCATGAGAGTGGGAGGGAGCTCCCGCATGTCGAAGGCAGCGCTGGTAGAGAGAGCTTCGGAGCATGTACAACTCCTTACGTAAGTAGGCCGCCATCACTGAGCATGGGGCTTCCACGAGAGTGGGAAGGAGCTCTCATGTGCCGGAGGCAATGCAGGTAGAGAGAGCCCCAGAGCATGTGCAACTCATCAAGTAAGCAGGCCGTGAGCGCTAAGCATGGGGCATCCATTAGCGCTTGCTACAGCAACAAAAGGCCTTCCCCGGCAACGCCAGGAATTCTTCTTGCTACTTCTCTTGTTTTCATCGGTTTTTCCCTTGAAGAGGAAAGGGTGATGCAGCACATGAGCAGTAAGTATTTCCCTCAGTTTGAGAACCAAGGTATCAATCTAGTAGGAGGGTCTTGTCAAGTCCAGAGTACGTGCGCAAACACAAACAAGCTGGCACCCAACGCTTCAAAGGGGTTGTCAGTCCCTTCAAGATTGTTTGCAAAGTGAGATCGGAAGGTGGAAAGTGCAACGAAGTAAAAAGTGTAAGGCTGAAAATATGGTGTGGAATAGACCCGGGGGCCATAGTATTCACTAGAGGCTTCTCTCAAAATAGCAAATATCACGATGGGTAAACAAATTACTGTCGAGCAATTGATAGAACCGCGCAAAGTCATGACGACATCTAAGGCAATGATCATACATATAGTCATCACGTCCGAGACAAGTAGACCGATACTTTCTGCATCTACTACTATTACTCCACACATCGACCGCTATCTAGAATGCATCTAGTGTATTGAGTTCATGACGAACAGAGTAACGCTTTAATCAAGATGACATGATGTAGAGGGATAATCTCAAACCAATGATGAAAACCCCATCTTTTTACCCTTCATGGCAACAACACGATGCGTGCCTCGATACCCCTTCTGTCACTGGATGAGGTCACTGCACGGTATGAACCCAAAACGAAGCAGTTCTCCCAGTGCAAGAATCATAGATCTAGTTGGCCAAACAAAACCCACAACTCGAAGAGAATTACAAGGATATGAATCATGCATAAGAGAGATCAGAAGAAACTCAAATAAGATTCATAGATAATCTGATCATAAATCCACAATTCATCGGATCTCAACAAACACACCGCAAAAGAAGATTACATCGGATAGATCTCCATGAAGATCATGGAGAACTTTGTATTGAAGATCCAAGAAAGAGAAGAAGCCATCTAATTACTAGCTATGGACCCGTAGGTCTATGGTGAACTACTCACGCATCATCGGAGAGGTCATGGTGTTGATGAAGAAGCTCTCCGTATCCGAATCCCCCCTACGGCAGGGCACCAGAATGTGCCCAGATGGGATCTTGTGGAGACAGAAGCTTGCGGCAGCGGAAAAGTACTTTCGATGATCTCCTGATTTTTTGTGGAATTTTTGGGGATATAGAGGCGCAAAACCTAGGCCAAAGGACGTCCAGGGGGCCCACAAGCCTGTGGGCCACGGTCTCCCCCCTGTCCGTGGGGTGGGGGCTTGTGGGGCCCCTAGGGTTCCCCTGCCTTGGCTCTCAAGTCTCCTGATCTTCTTCCATTACGGAAAAAAAATCTTTTTGGGGATTTTATTCCGTTTGGACTCCGTTTCAAAATCTCCTCTGAAAGGGGTCAAAAACATGGAAAAAACAGGAACTGGCACTTGGCACTGAGTTAATAAGTTAGTCCCAAAAAATATATATAAGGCATGCAAAACATCCAAAGTTTGACAAGATAATAACATGAAACCATAAAAAATTATAGATACGTTGGAGATGTATCAAGCATCAACCAAGCTTAACTCCTGCTCGTCCTCGAGTAGGGAAGTGATAAAGAATGAATTTTTGATGTGGAATGCTACCTAGCATAGTTTTCCTTTGCAACTTCTTTCACATGACATGAATGTTCAGATCCATAATATTCGAAACAATAGTTTGCTATTGACATGAAAACAATAATACTTCAAGCAAACTAGCAAGGTAATCATGAACTTTCAAAATAACAAGGCAAAGGAAAGTTGTCCCTACAAAATCATATAGTCTGGCTATGCTCCATCATCCTCACACAACGAATGTTAATCATGCACCACCCCAGTATTGGCCAAGTAATTGTTTTCGCACTCTTACTTTCTCAAACTTTTTATAAGTATGATGCAATACATGAGCGTGAGCCATGGATATAGCACTATAAGTGGAATAGAGTCTGGTGGTGGTTGTGAGACAAAAAAGGAGGAGATGGTCACGTTGACTCGGCGTATCAAAGGGCTATGGAGATGCCCATTAATAGATATTAATGTGAATGAGTAGGGATTGCCATACAAGAGATGCACTAGAGCTATAAGTATGCGAAAGCTCAAAAGGAGAACTAGTGGGTGTGCATCCAACTTGCTTGCTCACGAAGACCTAGGGCAATTTGAGGAAGCCCATCATTGGAATATACAAACCAAGTTATATAATGAAGATTCCCACTAACATAAGGTAGTGACAAAGCAAGAAGCTCTCAATCATGAAGAACATGGTGCTATTATGAAGCACAAGTGTGGAAAAAGATAGTAGCATTATCCCTTCTCTCTTTTTCTCTCTTCTCTTTTTTATCATTTGGGATCTTAGGCCTCTTTTTTTTCTCTTTTTTATTTTATCTTTGGGCTCTTTGGCCTCTTTTTTTCCTCACATGGGACAATGCTCTAATAATGATGATCAGCACACTTTTATTTACTCACAACTCAAAGCTCACAATGATAATGACTCTATAGGAAATGCCTCCGGCAGTGTACAGGGATGTGCAACGATCTAGCATGGCGTATGACGTTGGAAACATCTCGCTAGCTTTCTTACGATCATGCAATGGAAATATGAGAGTGACGGCACAAGTCATGAGACGGAACGGTGGGAGTTGCATGGCAATATATCTTGGAATGTCTATGAAAATGCCATAGTAGGTAGGTATGGTGGTTGTTTTGAGGAAGGAATATGGTGGGTTTGTGTACCGGCGAGAATTGGGCCGCACTAGAGAGGCTAGCAATGGTGGAAGGTGAAAGTGCATCTATACCATGGACTCACATTAGTCATGAAGAACTCACATACTTGTTGCGAAAGTTTTTATTAGTAATCGAAATAGAGTGCTCAACGCATACTCCGACGGGAAGGATTGGTAGGTGTTAACCATCGCGCGATCCCGACCTTAACACAAAGGATGACAATCAATAGATCAATTATGCTCCGACTTCCTAACATAGCGGTTCACCATACGTGCATGCTACGGGAATCACTAACTTCAACACAAGGATTTCTAGATTCACAACACCCTACTAACATAGCTCTTAATATTACCAAATCCATGTCTCAAAACTAATTGAGAGGAATCAAGACTTCTCTTTCTACTCAATGCACATGAAGATGGAGGTTTTTGCATCCTCTTTGGCTACTTATCACATTTGGGACTACTTTCATAGCATTAGCCAACTACCAAATCATGCACCGCTGTGCTCTAAAAGATATAAGTGAAGCACATAGAGCAAAAGGTCTAGCTCAAAAGATATAAGTGAAGCGCTATGAGCAAAAGTGTCTAGCTCAAAAGATATAAGTGAAGCACTATGAGCATTCTAGCAGAATCACGATGAGTGCATGTCTCTCTATCTTAAAAAGGTGTGCAGCAAGGATGATTGTGACACAACAAAAAGAAAAGACTCCTAAGATACAAGACGCTCCAAGCAAAACACATATCATGTGGTGAATAAAAATATAGCTCCAAGTAATGTTACCGATGGATTGAAGACGAAAGAGGGGATGCCCCGGGGCTTTTTGGTGTCCTTGAATTTGGCTTGGGATGCCTTGGGCATCCTCAAGCTTGATCTCTTTCCACTCCTTATCTCATCGTCCATGAGAACATCATCCAAAACTTGAAAACTTCACAACACAAAACTTAAACAGAAACTCGTGATAACATTAGCACAAGAAAACAAACTACCACTTCTTTTGCTACTGTAGAAAACTTGAATTATATCTATATTGGTGTTGGGATACTGTATTCTCACTTTTCCATGGCTAGTACCCCCAGATACTAACCATAGTTTCATCAAAACAAGCAACCAACTCAACAAAAACAGAATCTGTCAAAAACAGACCGGTCTGTAGCAATCTGTATACTTTGTATACTTCTTGTACCTCAAAAAATATGAAACATTACGAATGCCTGGGAAAAGGCATATAAAGCAGAATAAAAAATAATCAACTCAAAATCTCTTTCTGAATAAAAATGAAAAATCATCTCGTGAGCGAAATGTTTCTGTCTTTTTCCAGCAGGATCAAACAACCATTACCAAGACTAGTCATAAAGGTTTTGCTTGGCTCAAACACAAAAAAACACAATCCCAACAGAGTTATGATGGTGTGGACGCAACAAAACAGAAAGAAAAAGATAAATTCATTGGGTTACCTCCCAACAAGCGCTATTGTTTAACACCCTTAGCTAGGCATAAAAGCGATAGAATCACGTATCATCGTCTTTGGTGCTCAAACCATAAGTGGCCCTCATCATGGATTCATAAGGCAATCTTATTTTCTTTCTAGGAAAGTGTTCCATGCCCTTCCTTGAAGGAAATTGAAATCTAATATTCCCTTCCTTCGTATCGATGATAGCATCGATAGTCTTTAGGAAAGGTCTACCAAGAATAATAGGGCATGTAGGATTGCAATCAATGTCAAGCACAATGAAATCCACGGGTACATAGTTCCTATTTGCAATAATAAGAACATCATTGATCCTTCCCATGGGTTTCTTGAGAGTAGAATCAGGAAGATGCAAATTAAGAGAACACTCTTCAATCTTATTAAAACCTAGAACATCACATAAAGACTTTGGAATCGCAGAAACACTAGCACCCAAATCACACAAAGCATTGCATTCATAGTGTTTGATTTTGATTTTGATGGTAGGTTCGCATTCATCATGAAGCTTTCTAGGGATAGAGACTTCCAATTCAAGTTTCTCTTTAAGAGATTTTATCATAGCTTCGACGATATGATCGGTAAAGGCCTTATTTTGGCTATGAGCGTGTGGAGAGTTTAACATGGATTGCATCAAAGAAATGCATTCAATCAAGGAGCAACTATCGTAATTGAATTCCTTGAAATCCACGGTAGTAATTTCATTACTACTCAAAGTTTTAACATCTTCTACTTCACTTTCAATGCTTTTATCATCAAGATAGATGGACTTTGAATCATTGGGGCACTTTTCAACCAAAGTGGATTCATATCCAGCCCCATAATCATTAGGTTTGACACAAGAAAACAAAGATTCAATGGGAGTCACACCAAGCACTTTAAGATCTTCGTGATTCTCATCACGAGAACACTTCTTTTTAAGCCATTCATGTCTAGCACGAATTTGGGCGGTTCTTTCTTGGCTCTCAATCATGGAAACACGCATAGCTTTCAAAGTTTCATCCATGTTGATTTTGGGAGGAGCACATCTAACTTTCAAAGCATCAACATCACTAGACATTCTATCAACGCTCTTAGCCAAATCGTCAATTTTGAGTAGATTTTCCTCTATGGACGCATTGAAAATCTTTTGAGAGTTGATGAACTCTTTGATATTACTATCTAGATTAGAGGTTAATCAATTGTAATTTCCATGAGTATTGTTGTAGGAGTTGCCAAAATTATTAGATGAGTTACTAGGAAAAGGCCTAGGAACATAGTTTCCTCTAAAAGAATTGTTGTTGCCAAAGTTATTCCTACCAACAAAATTAGCGTCCAAGCTAGCGTTGCTACTCTCAATCAAAGAAGACAAGGGCAATCACTAGGATCCAAAGGAGCACTTCTACTAGCAACAAAATTCATTAACTCGTCCATCTTAGCACTCAACAAGTTAATTTCTTCTATAGCGTGTACCTTCTTACTAGTACGTGACCTTTCAGTGTGCCACTTAGAGTAGTTCGTCATGATGTTTTCTAAGAGCTTTGTGGCTTCCCCTAACGTGATTTCCATGAACGTTCCACCTGAGGCGGAGTCCAAGATATTTCTAGAAGTGAAATTCAAGCCAACGTAAAAGATTTGAATAATCATCCAAAGACTCAAGCCATGAGCGGGACAATTTCTAATCATTAATTTCATTCTCTCCCAAGATTGTGCAACATGTTCATGATCAAGTTGCTTGAAATTCATGATATCATTACAAAGAGAGATGATCTTAGCCGGCGGAATATACTTGGATATATAAGCATCTTTGAACTTATCCAAAGAATCGATACTATTTTCGGCAAAGAAGAAAACCAAGTTTTTGCGCGATCTCGCAATGAGAAAGGAAAAATCTTCAATTTAATCACGTCATTATCCACATCTTTCTTGTTTTGCATATCGCAAAGCTCAATGAAGGCCGGAGAATTGCTCTTTCATAACAAGATTCAGCAAAGCGGCATTGATTTCGTATGACTCCGCACTAGTGGCGGGAGCAATCGGAGTACTAATAAAATCATTATTATTAGTATTCGAGAAGTCACAAAGTTTGCTGTTTTCATTCATGGTGACTTCGGCAAGAAAGCAAGCACACAAGTGAGCAAAGAGCAGGCGGGAAAAAGGCAAACGAAAAAGGCAAATTGGTGAAGTGGGGGAGAGGAAAACGGGAGGCAACTGGCAAACAAAGTAAATGCAAGAGATGAGTTTGCGACACCTACTTGGATGCGTTCTTGACTTGATCTTCCTCCCCGGCAACGGCGCCATAAATTGGCACGTTCATGGGAGGCTATTCTTAACTTGATTTTCAACGGCAACGACGCCAGAAATTCTTGTGCTACGGCAACAAAAGTCTTCCCCCGGCAATGCTAGGAATTCTTCTTGCTACTTCTCTTGTTTGCGTCGGTTTTTCCCTTGAAGAGGAAAGGGTGATGCAGCAGAGGAGCAGTAAGTATTTCCCTCAGTTTGAGAACCAAGGTATCGATCCAGTAGGAGGGTCTCGTCAAGTCCAGAGTACCTGCGCAAACACAAACAAGCTTGCGCCCAACACTTCAAAGGGGTTGTCAATCCCTTCAAGATTGTTTGCAAAGTGAGATCTGAAGGCGGAAAGTGCAACGAAGTAAAAAGTGTAAGCCTGAAAATATGGTGTGGAGTAGACCCGGAGGCCATAGTATTCACTAGAGGCTTCTCTCAAAATAGCAAATATCACGGTGGGTGAACAAATTACTGTCGAGCAACTGATAGAACCGCGCAAAGTCATGACGACATCTAAGACAATGATCATACATATAGGCATCACGTCCGAGACAAGGAGACCGATACTTTGTGCATCTACTACTATTACTCCACACATCGACCGCTATCTAGCATGCATCTAGCGTATTGAGTTCATGACGAACAGAGTAACACTTTAAGCAAGATGACATGATGTAGAGGGATAATCTCAAACCAATGATGAAAACCCCATCTTTTTACCCTTCATGGCAACAACATGATGCGTGCCTCGCTACCCCTTCTGTCACTGGGTGAGGCCACCGCACGGTATGAACCCAAAACCAAGCACTTCTCCCATTGCAAGAATCATAGATCTAGTTGGCCAAAAAAACCCACAACTCGAAGAGAATTACAAGGATATGAAATCATGCATAAGAGAGATCAGAAGAAACTCAAATAAGATTCACACATAATTTGATCATAAATCCACAATTCATCGGATCTCGACAAACACACCGCAAAAGAAGATTACATCGGATAGATCTCCATGAAGATCATGGAGAACTTTGTATTGAAGATCCAAGAGAGAGAAGAAGCCATCTAGTTAGTAGCTATGGACCCGTAGGTCTATGTTGAACTACTCACGCATCATCGGAGAGGTCATGGTGTTGATGAAGAAGCTCTTCATATCCGAATCCCCCCTCCGGCAGGGCACCAGAACGTGCCCCAGATGGGATCTTGCGGAGACAGAAGCTTGCGGCGGCGGAAAAGTACTTTCGATGCTCTCCTGATTTTTTATGGAATTTTTGGGGATATATAGGCGCAAAACCTAGGGCAAAGGATGTACAGGGGGCCCACAAGCGTGTGGGCCGCGACCTCCCCCTGGCCGTGGGGTGGGGGCTTGTGGGGCCCCTGGGGTCCCCTGCCTTGGCTCTCAAGTCTCCTGATTTTCTTTCGTTACGGAAAAAATCTTTTCGGGGATTTTATTCCGTTTGGACTCCGTTTCAAAATCTCCTCTGAAAGGGGTAAAAAACATGGAAAAAACAGGAACTGGCACTTGGCACTGAGTTAATAAGTTAGTCCCAATAAATATATAAATGGCATGCAAAACATGCAAAGTTTGACAAGATAATAGCATGAAACTATAAAAAATTATAGATACGTTGGAGATGTATCATTGCTCAATGTGAGGCTTCCATGAGAGTGGGAAGGAGATCTCACGTGGGGAAGGCAACACGGGTAGAGAGAGCCCCGGAGTGTGTACAACTCCTCATGCATGTAGGCCGCCAACACTGAGCATGGTGCTTCCACGAGAGTGGGAAGGACCTCTCACGTGTCGGAGGCAACACGTGTAGGGAGAGCTACGGAGCGTGTACATATCCTCGGGTAATAGGCCGCCAAAAGTGAACATGGGGCATCTGCCAGCGCTGAACATGGGGCTTCCACGAGAGTGGGAAGGAGCTCTCACATGCCGGAGGCAGCACGGGTAGAGAGAGCCCTGCAGCATGTATATCTCCTCAAGTAAGTAGGCCGCTAGTGTTGAGCATGGGTCATCCGCCCACGCTGAGCATGGGGCTTCCATGAGAGTGGGAAGGAGCTCTCACGTGTCGGAGGTAGCATGGGTAGAGAGAGCCCCGGAGTGTGTATGACTCCTCAAGTAAATAAGCTCCTAGTGTTGATCATGTGGCGTTCGCTAGCACTGAGCATGAGGCTTCCACGAGAGTCGGAAGGAGCTCTCACGTGCAGCACGGGTAGAGAGCCCTGAAGCGTTTACAACTCCTCAAGTAAGTAGGTCACCAGCACTTAGCATGGGGCTTCAACAAGAGGGGTAAGGAGCTCTCACTTGTTGGAGGAAGTGTTGGTAGAGATATTTCTCGAGCGTGTACAACTTCATGCCGCTTGTATTCATGGGGCATGGATAGAACTTACAATTATGTTGGCTTTTCCATGGGTGGTGCTAGGGGGACATCCTCATGAGGCGCCACATGGATGATGATCGGAGGTGCCCCTGAAAGCTTTAGGAGCTGCTCCTCGAAGATGCCGGGGTTCTGGGGCTCATGGCGAGATGTGCTCTTAGCGATTTCGTCCACCTCACCGTTGTCGCCGCAAGGGATGTGCTGGAGCTCTATGGCCATGAAGCGATTCTCGATATTGCACACCTCCTCTAGGTAGGCTACCATGTGCTCATCATACGGCTTGTACATTTTGTTGGAGAAGTTGACGAGGAGCTACGAGTCCCCCTTGATGATGATATGCCTGATTTCAATCGCGATTGTGGCCTTGAGCCCAGCGATGAGTCCCTCATACTCGGCGATGTTTTGGAGACCTTGTCGGTGTGGCCAAAGCAGAGCTGTAGTGCGTAGTAGAGCTAGTCGCTTGTGGGCGTAGTAAGAACCACACTAGCCCCCGCATCCTGGCACACAAAGGCCATGTCCAAGTGTATGCTCCAGCCCCCGAAGGTGGCCTCCTCGGGCAAGAGTGACTCCTCATGACACTAGTGCTAGTGCGGATCATTACACTCTTCCACCAAGTAAGCCAAGGCGCCCTTGATGGTTGTGGTGGCGAGAAACACTAGCTCGAAGGTCTATGACTCGATGTTCCATTCAACAACGTGGCCGGTTGCGTTCGGGCTCACAGGACCTTCTCCAACGAATAGGAGGAGATCACTCTGACTGGGTGACCCTAGAAGTAGTGGCACAACTTCCTGGAGGCTAGGAGGAGCGCCACAAGGATCTTCTGCTGCATGGGGTATCACTCGCGTGGGTCTCGCAACACCGTGGTGACAAAGTAGACAGGGTACTTGACGAGGTACGTGACCATGGTGTCCAAGTTGTGTTCAATAGGGAGCTTAGGCAACGGCACCATAGGGGCTTCTGGAGGCACGATTCCAAGGGCCTCCTGAGGAGGTGCAGAGGCCTCCCGAGGAGGGCCCTCTGCAGGCCGACAGGGCCTTGAGGGGCTCAAGTGATGCCTCCACAGGGATGACATCTGCATGCACGGACTCCACATGTTTATTTTTGGCGTAGACTCGCTCCTCCCGCTCCACCACAAGGGATCTACTAACCATTCGGGAAGGGGCCTTCAGGAATAGCAGCATGAGCTTGCGAGGGCGTGCGTCTTATCCTTTTCATCGCAACATATGGTGAGGGCGCCGCCTCATCCCAGCATGTTGATGAGGCCATAGGTGTGGTGGGTCACAACCATGAACTTGGAGAATGCAGGGTAGCCCAAGATGGTGTTGTAAGACATGCCTATGTGAGCGATATCAAAGATGATGAACTCCGTATGATAGTTCTTGCGAGCCCCTAAGGTGGCGGGGAGGCGCACTTTACCTAGGGACAGGGTGAAGCCGCAGGTGACGCCCAAGAAGGACCTGGTGGGCTCCAGACGCTCATAGGGTACCTAAAGCATCTCAAAAGTCTCCACCGAGAGCGCATTCAGGCCTGCGCCATCTTCAATGAGCATCCTGGTGATGGCCACATCACTAATGGTCGGAGTACCAAATAGAGGGACAACACCCACAACCCTTGTGGACTTGGGGCTGATCGCTCGCGTCAGAGGTGACGGGAGACTCACACCACTTCACGCCGTGAGGGCAACATTTGCCTCGTGCGAGAAGCGCTTGAGGTGGTGGCTGGATGGAGGGGCCTGGGACCCTCCTAGGATAGAAGCCACCCCGTGGGGCCCTTGGGAGCCCTCACTGGTGGCAACACCCCAGGTCGGAGCCGCGCGGATCCTAGACCCAACTGCTGCAATGCCGTGGGGACACGAGGATGATTCGACGACGGTCGCCGACGCCGTTTGGCCTGGGCGAACAGTGGGACAGCTACGAGGCGCATGCCATGCGGTGCCATCCCATTGTGTTGCGGCCCCGAGGAGGATGAGAAGTGGTGCATCTGGGTCGCTAAACGCGTTGTGATGGAGTGGACGAGGAGGGAGGGGGCGTTTGGCCATCGCATGCGGCGGTGCCGAGCTCGGTGACGCACTTGAGCCGGGCGTCACGGGCGTCCGTGTCAGGGGAACAACGCAGCAGCCCCTGCGCTATAAGCAGTGCAGCGTGCAAAGTGGGAGAGCTGTGACTCATGAGTGAGGAGGCAGCAGCGAAGCGGCCAACCACCTGCTTGGCCACGAACGGGTAGATGGAGGAGCCCGTGTGCTCTCCAACACGGTTGGTGGCGGCGCAAGGGAGCCGCCCAGGGACACCATGGGCGGTGTGCGCCGAGTGGACCCGTGCGGCATCTCGGCGTGTGAAACATTGTCGGCGAGCGGCGTCATCATCCATGCCGATGTTGATGTCGAGGTCAAAGGTGCAAATACAGCAAGTCCCCCTACCTGGAATGCTAAATGTCAGAATCTGGGATATGCGTCCAAGAAACTCTCTCAAGATCTCGGGTTGGAACTCTAGGGGGCTTTGCTTGGCAACCTATGACCTGACAACAACTAAGCCAAGGCCACAGTGAGCTCACTCACTCAAACCAGGAACGATGGGGATGCACGAGCTACCCAAGTTCGAGCCACCATGCGATGTAATACCTTACTCCTTCCTGTGTTGTATTGCGGTGTAATGGAGAGCATGTGGCTTGAGGTATAGAAGGTGTGGCGGAGGATGGATCGGCCCCTACATAAAAATGGCCCTGCCCCTTTGTAGTGCCTTTGTCCTGTTCCCTAAAAATATGAGCAGGAAAGGTTGGCACAGGGCAACAATTCAAAGGGAACAAGCGCCCATGCTTATCCTGACTAAAGGCGGTCTTCCCCCGATAAAGTGGTCAACGTGAGGCGCTGGTGGGCTCGGCGATGCCATCCATCCTCGCGTGTTTCGGCCAAGTGGGACCTGTGGTACGACGACCCGTTTGCTGCTGGCCTAGGGGACGTCCCATGGGCCGACACAAAGGGGGCTGCCATGTCCCTGCTGCTCTAGAGGGAACCGCCTCATGAGGGACGTACCTCGCGAAGCCCCCTTGTTGCCGAAGCAACTCCTCTCGGGGATTTCAAGCGCCAGGGCATCCCGCGAGGCCCCTACCATAAGGCGTCCTCGCGAGGCTCGGCGTAGGACGCCAACTGTAGGTTGTTGCACCATCACGTGGGTGACATGTCCGCTGGAAGGAAGGTTAGAGGTGTCGTGACAGCGGGCATGGATAGGGGGATTTCCCCTTTGGTGAGGCAACACCAACCGCTCCTCCCATGGCCGGTTGCAAAAGCTTGGCAATTTGGTAACAGAGAATCAGGACGGATCAACATTGCAAAACGGAGGTCATCGATGAGCCCACGACTGCGTCCCGAAGGCTACTTTATCAAGCGAATACCACCTTTTGTCAGGATAGACTGGATTCTTGTCCACCTTCAAATTGCCACATTGTGGCTATATCTTCCCACTCATGTTTTTGAGGAAGAGGAGCGAGGCATTACAAGAAGGGCAGGATGACATCTTTGTAAGGGGATCAACCCATTCTCTCCCCCAACCTCCGTGTACGAGAGCCTCAAGCTCTCCCTTTTCCAAGAAAGCAAAACACAAGCACGAGTAGGGTTTTACGCAATGGTGGCCCGAACCTGGATAGCTCGCGTGTCCTGACATTTCCGGCGAGGAGGAGAGAGCTCGTCATCCAAGTTTGATGTGTTTGGCATTGTGTTGCAGGTCACAATCCAAGCCTCCTAGTGTTCGAACCTTTTTTTAGGAGAAGTTCTTGGACGCACATCTCTAGGATGAAAAGTATGTCTAGAGGGGGGGTGATTAGACTACGTGACAAGATATTTTTTTGCCTTTTCTTAGTTCTACTTGACAAACACCTACGACAGTTATAGTAAGTCAAACACACCCTACACATGCAATTCTAATAGTATAGAAGCTGAAAATAAAACATGCAAGTGTAAACTAGAGGAGTAAGGTAGGGAGAGAAAACACATGAGGTTGACACAATGATTTTTGGCATGGTTCCGATAGGTGGCGCTATCGTACGTCCGTTTTAGTGGAGACTTCAACCCACGGAGGGTAACGGCTGCGAGAATCCACGGAGGGCTTCACCCACGGAGGGTCCACAAAGAAGCGAACTTCTCTATTCCACCACGGCTTCCGTCCATCGAGGACTAGCCTTACTCACGGTAGATCTTCACGAAGCAGGTGATCTCCTTGCCCTTACAAACATCTTGGTTCAACTCCACAACACGAAGTAGGAGGCTCCCAAGCGACACCTAACCAATCTAGGAGGTACCACCCTCCATAAGGTAATAGTTGTGGTAGATCAATGAACTCCTTGCTTTTGTGCTTCTAAAGATAGTATCCTCAACACAAATCACTCTCTCACAAAATATCCATGGGTAGGAGAGTTTGATTTGGTGGAAAGCAGTTTGGAAAGGCTAGAGATCAACTTTCAAATTATAGGATTGGTATATCTTGATCTCAACACATGAGTAGGTGGCTCTCTCTTAGAAAATGGATCTGGCAGTGAAGTGTGTGTTCTGAGGGCTTCTCCGACGAATGAGAGGTGGGTGAAGGGGTATATTGATACGTCTCCGTCGTATCTATAATTTTTGATTGTTTCATGCCAATATTCTACAACTTTCATATAATTTTGGCAACTTTTTATACTATTTTTGGGACTAACATATTGATCCAGTGCCCAGTGCCAGTTCCTATTTGTTGCATGTTTTTTGTTTCTCAAAATATCCATACCAAACGAAGTCCAAACGTAATAAAAACTTACCGCGATTTTTGGGAATATTTATGATTTTTTGGAAGAAGAATCAACGCAAGGCGATGCACGGAGTGCCCACAAGCACTGTCGCCGCGTCTAGGGGGTGGTCCCGCGACAGCCAGGCTTGTGGCCACTCCTTAAGGCTATTGGTGCCCTTCTTTTGCCGCAAGAAAGATAATATCCGGAAGAAAATCGTGTTAAAATTTCATCCCAATCGGAGTTACGGATCTCCTGTAATTTAAGAAATGGTGAAACGCAGAATCTGGGAGCGCAAAAACAGAAGGACACAAAGAGAGAGATCCAATCTCGGAGGGGAAACCCTTCTCCCATCTAGGGAGGAGGTCAAGGAAGAAGGAGGGGGGCTCTCTCCCCCTCTCTCCCGGCGGCACCGGAACGCCGCCCGGGACATCATTGTGTGACGGCGATCTACACCAACACCTCCGTCATCTTCACCAACATCTCCATCATCTTCCCCCATCCATATTCAGCGGTTCACTCTCCCGCAACCCGCTGTACCCTCTACTTGAACATGGTGCTTTATGCTACTTTTTATTATCCAGTGATGTGTTTGTGTCCTATGATGTCTGAGTAGCTTATCGTTGTCCTATCGGTGATTGATGAATTGCTATGATTTGTTTAATTTGCTTGTGGTTATGTTGTTGTCCTTTCATGCCCATCATATGATCGCGCGTGTGGATCACACCATAGGGTTAGTTGTATGTTGATAGGACTATGTATTGGCAGGCTAGAGTGACAGAAGCTTCAAACCTAGCATAGAAATTGATGCATATGGGATTGAAGGGGGACCAATATATATTATTGCTATGGTTGGGTTTTACCTTAATGAACGTTAGTAGTTGCGGATGCTTGCTAATAGTTCCAATCATAAGTGCATAGGATTCCAAGTAAGGGATGACATGCTAGAAGAGGCCTCTCCGACATGATACTTGCTATCGATCTAGTAACGTAGTCAACTACTTAGGGACAATTCCGAAACTCCTAACACCACTTTTCCACACTCATTAGACACTCATAGTTGTTTCTTTAGCTAACCAGCCCCTAGTTTTGTTTACGTGTTCTTTACTTTCTTGCAAGCCTTTCCTATCACTCCTACAAAGTACTTCTAGTTTCATACTTGTTCTAGGTAAAGCAAATGTAAAGTGTGCGTAGAGTTGTACCGGTGGTCAATAGAACTTGAGGGAATATTTGTCCTACCTTTAGCTCCTCGTTGGGTTCGACACTCTTACTTATCGAGAAAGGATACAATTGATCCCCTATACTTGTGGGTTATCATATATATAGGCAGCAGCCAAAATCCAACTGTTACACACAAAAGCGCAAACTCGAGGACACTGAAGTTGACAACTTGGTGGTACTGATGAGCACTAAAGGTGTGAAGTTTTGTATCTCGGTGAGACCGATATATGAAACTCCGTGGCACCTAAAAGGTGACTAAAGGTCGAATTACCAAACTCGGTGGCACCGATACTCAAACTCGGAAATTCTGATTTCGTGTATCTTGGCAACAGAATGTTGGTCACACTGAACTTGGTAGCACCGACTTGGTTTCGGTTGCACAGATTTGATGGGGATGTCTAGGGTTTCTATCTGAGGTCAAACTCGGTGGATCTGATATGGGAAAGTTGGTGACACCGAATTTGTGAATGTCGATCTTGACAGAGTGGATATGTCGGAAAAATGACTGAGTGTTTTGGTAGCTAACTTCTAGCATTTGAGCAATCAGTTCATTTTACTACCTCACCCCCTTTTAATAGTATTGGATTTTCTATGCACTCAAAAGTGATTTCTCACAAATATAAAATGAAGAGCCTTCTAGCTTGAAGCTTGAGCCAATTTTATTCCTTTCTTGCATATAGAGGCATCTCCATATAAACCTTAAGCCATAGCATCTTTTGAAATTTTTCTGAAATATACTTGGAAAACATATTAGTCCAATGATGTATATGTTGGGGAACGTCGCATGGGAAACAAAATTTTTCCTACGCGCACGAAAACCTATCATGGTGATGTCCATCTACGAGAGGGGATGAGTGATCTACGTACCCTTGTAGATCGTACAGCAGAAGCGTTAGAGAACGCGGTTGATGTAGTGGAACGTCCTCACGTCCCTCGATCCGCCCCGCGAACAATCCCGCGATCAGTCCCACGATCTAGTACCGAACGGACGGCACCTCCGCGTTCAGCACACGTACAGCTCGACGATGATCTCGGCCTTCCTGATCCAGCAAGAGAGACGGAGAGGTAGAAGACTTCTCCGGCAGCGTGACGGCGCTCCGGAGGTTGGTGATGATCTTGTCTCAGCAGGGCTCCGCCCGAGCTCCGCAGAAACACGATCTAGAGGAAAAACTATGGAGGTATGTGGTCGGGCAGCCGTGAGAAAGTCGTCTCAAATCTGCCCTAAAAGCCCCATATATATAGGAGGAGGGAGGGGGACCTTGCCTTGGGGTCCAAGGGACTCCCAAGGGGTCGGCCGAGCCAAGGGGGGGAGGACACCCCCCCCAAACCGAGTTGGACTTGGTTTGGTGGGAGGAGTCCCCCTCCCTTCCCACTTCTTCCCTCCTTTTTTTTCTTTTCCTTTGATTTTCTTATCTTGGCGCATAGGCCTCCTTGGGGTTGTCTCACCAGCCCACTAAGGGCTGGTGTGTCCCCCAAAAGCCTATGGGCTTCCCCGGAGTGGGTTGCCCCCTTCCGGTGAACTCTCGGAACCCATTCGTCATTCCCGGTACATTCCCGGTAACTCCGAAAACCTTCCGGTAATCAAATGAGGTCATCCTATATATCAATCTTCGTTTCCGGACCATTCCGGAAACCCTCGTGACGTCCGTGATCTCATCCGGGACTCCGATCAACATTCAGTAACCAACCATATAACTCAAATACGCATAAAACAACGTCAAACCTTAAGTGTGCAGACCCTGCGGGTTCGAGAACTATGTAGACATGACCCGAGAGACTCTTCGGTCAATATCCAACAGCGGGACCTGGATGCCCATATTGGATCCTACATATTCTACGAAGATCCTTATCGTTTGAACCTCAGTGCCAAGGATTCGTATAATCCCGTATGTCATTCCCTTTGTCCTTCGGTATGTTACTTGCCCGAGATTCGATCGTCGGTATCCGCATACCTATTTCAATCTCATTTACCGGCAATTCTCTTTACTCGTTCCGTAATACAAGATCCCGTAACTTACACTAAGTCACATTGCTTGCAAGGCTTGTGTGTGATGTTGTATTACCGAGTGGGCCCCGAGATACCTCTCCGTCACACGGAGTGACAAATCCCAGTCTTGATCCATACTAACTCAACTAACACCTTCGGAGATACCTGTAGAGCATCTTTATAGTCACCCAGTTACGTTGCGACGTTTGATACACACAAAGTATTCCTCCGGTGTCAGTGAGTTACATGATCTCATGGTCATAGTAATAAATACTTGACACGCAGAAAACAGTAGCAACAAAATGGCACGATCAACATGCTACGTCTATTAGTTTGGGTCTAGTCCATCACGTGACTCTCCTAATGACGTGATCCAGTTATCAAGCAACAACACTTTGTTCATAATCAGAAGACACTGACTATCATCGATCAACTGGCTAGCCAACTAGAGGCATGCTAGGGACGGTGTTTTGTCTATGTATCCACACATGTAAAAGAGTCTTCATTCAATACAATTATAGCATGGATAATAAACCATTATCTTGATACAGGAATTATAATAATAACTATACATTTATTATTGCCTCTAGGGCATAATTCCAAGAGTCTCCCACTTGCACTAGAGTCAATAATCTAGCCCTCACATCACCATGTGAATTACATTGTAATAAATCTAACACCCATACAGTTCTGGTGTCGATCATGTTTTGGCCGTGGAAGAGGTTTAGTCAGCGGGTCTGCTACATTCAGATCCGTGTGCACTTTGCATATATTTACGTCCTCCTCCTCGACGTAGTCGCGGACGAGGTTGAAGTGTCGTTTGATGTGTCTGGTCTTCTTGTGAAACCTTGGTTCCTTTGCTAAGGCAATGGCACCAGTGTTGTCAGAGAACAAGGTTATTGGATCCAGTGCACTTGGCACTACTCCAAGATCCGTCATGAACTGCTTCATCCAGACACCCTCCTTAGCCGCCTCCGAGGCAGCCATGTACTCCGCTTCACATGTAGAATCTGCTACGACGCTTTGCTTGGAACTGCATCAGCTTACTGCACCCCCATTAAGAATAAATACGTATCCGGTTTGCGACTTAGAGTCGTCCGGATCTGTGTCAAAGCTTGCATTGATGTAACCTTTTACGGCGAGCTCTTCGTCACCTCCATACACGAGAAACATCTCCTTAGTCCTTTTCAGGTACTTCAGGATATTCTTGACCGCCGTCCAGTGATCCACTCCTGGATTACTCTGGAACCTACCTGCCATTCTTATGGCCAGGCTAACATCCGGTCTAGTGCACAGCATCGCATACATGATAGAGCCTATGGCTGAAGCATAGGGGACGGAGCGCATATGCTCTCTATCTTCATCAGTTGCTGGGCACTGAGTCTTACTCAATCTCGTACCTTGTAACACTGGCAAGAACCCTTTCTTGGACTGTTCCATTTTGAACCTCTTCAAAACTTTATCAAGGTATGTGCTTTGTGAAAGTCCTATCAGGCGTTTTGATCTATCCCTATAGATCTTAATGCCTAGAATGTAAGCAACTTCTCCTAGGTCCTTCATTGAGAAACTTTTATTCAAGTAACCTTTTATGCTCTCCAAAAGCTCTACGTTGTTTCCAATCAGTAATATGTCATCCACATATAATATTAGAAACGCCACAGAGCTCCCACTCACTTTCTTGTAAATACAAGATTCTCCAACCACTTGTATAAACCCAAATGCTTTGATCACCTCATCAAAGCGCTTGTTCCAACTCCGAGATGCTTGCACCAGTCCATAAATGGATCGCTGGAGCTTGCACACCTTGTCAGCATTTTTAGGATCGACAAAACCTTCGGGTTGCATCATATACAACTCTTCCTTAAGGAAACTGTTAAGGAACGCCGTTTTGATATCCATCTGCCAGATTTCATAATCGAAAAATGCAGCTATTGCTAACATGATTCTGACGGACTTAAGCATCGCTACGGGTGAGAAGGTCTCATCGTAGTCAACTCCTGGAACTTGTGAAAAACCCTTTGCCACAAGTCGAGCTTTATAAACGGTCACATTACCGTCAGCGTCCGTCTTCTTCTTAAAGATCCATTTGTTCTGAATAGCCTTGCGGCCTTCAGGTAATATCTCCAAAGTCCACACTTTGTTCTCATACATGGATCCTATCTCAGATTTCATGGCTTCTAGCCATTTGTTGGAATCTGGGCCCACCATTGCTTCTTCATAATTTGCAGGTTCATTGTTGTCTAACAACATGATTGACAAGACGGGATTACCGTACCACTCTGGAGCAGCGCGTGATCTCGTCGACCTGCGTGGTTCAACAGAAACTTGAACTGGAGTTTCATGATCATCATCATTAACTTCCTCCTCAACCGGCGTCGCAACGACAGAGGTTTCCCCTTGCCCTGCGCCACCATCCAGAGGGATGAGAGGTTCGACAACCTCGTCAAGTTCTATCTTCCTCCCACTCAATTCTCTCGAGAGAAACTCCTCCTCGAGAAAAGTTCCGTTTTTAGCCACAAACACTTTGCCCTCAGATTTGAGATAGAAGGTGTACCCAACTGTCTCCTTTGGGTAACCTATGAAGACGCACTTTTCCGCTCTGGGTTCCAGCTTTTCAGGCTGAAGCTTTTTGACATAAGCATCACATCCCCAAACTTTAAGAAACGACAACTTTGGTCTTTTGCCATACCACAGTTCGTATGGTGTCGTCTCAACGGATTTTGATGGTGCCCTATTTAAAGTGAATGCAGCTGTTTCTAATGCATAACCCCAAAATGATAACGGCAAATCAGTAAGAGACATCATAGATCGCACCATCTCTAACAAAGTACGATTACGACGTTCGGACACACCATTACGCTGTGGTGTTCCAGGCGGTGTTAACTGCGAAACAATTCCACATTGTCTTAAGTGAGCACCAAACTCGAAACTCAGATATTCACCCCCACGATCAGACCGTAGGAACATGATCTTCTTGTTACGATGATTTTCTACTTCACTCTGAAATTGCTTGAACTTTTCAAATGTTTCAGACTTGTGCTTCATCAAGTAGACATAACCATATCTACTTAAATCGTCAGTGAAGGTGAGAAAATAACGATATCCGCCGCGTGCCTCCACGCTCATCGGACCACACACATCGGTATGTATGATTTCCAACAAGTCACTTGCACGCTCCATTGTTCCGGAGAACGGAGTTTTAGCATCTTGCCCATGAGGCATGGTTCGCACGTGTCAAGTGAATCAAAGTCAAGTGACTCCAAAAGTCCATCAGCATGGAGTTTCTTCATGCGCTTTACACCAATATGACCCAAGCGGCAGTGCCACAAAAACATGGCGCTATCATTGTCTACTCTAACTCTTTTGGTCTCAATGTTATGTATATGTGTATCGCTATCGAGATTCAATATGAACAATCCTCTCACATTCGGTGCATGACCATAAAAGATATTACTCATAGAAATAGAACAACCATTATTCTCAGACTTAAAAGAGTAACCGTCTCGCAATAAACAAGATCCAGATATAATGTTCATGCTCAACGCAGGCACTAAATAACAATGATTTAAGTTCATCACTAATCCCGATGGTAGTTGAAGTGACACGGTGCCGACGGCGATTGCATCAACCTTGGAACCGTTTCCTACGCGCATCGTCACTTCGTCTTTCGCCAGCCTTCGTCTATTCCGCAGTTCCTGCTTCGAGTTGCAAATGTGAGCAACAGAACCGGTATCGAATACCCAGGCACTACTACGAGAGCCGGTTAAGTACACATCAATAACATGTATATCAAATATACCTGATTTTTCTTTGCCCGCCTTCTTATCTGCCAGATACTTGGGGCAATTGCGCTTCCAGTGACCCATACCCTTGCAATAGAAGCACTCTGTTTCAGGCTTAGGTCCAGCCTTGGGTTTCTTCGGTGGATTGGCAACAGGCTTGCCGCTCTTCTTCGAATTGCCCTTCTTGCCTTTGCCGTTTCTCTTGAAACTAGTGGTCTTGCTCACCATCAACACTTGATGCTCTTTACGGAGTTCAGACTCTGCGACTTTCAGCATCGCAAACAACTCGCCGGGAGACTTGTTCATCCCTTGCATGTTGTAGTTCAGCACAAAGCCTTTATAGCTTGGCGGCAGTGATTGGAGGATTCTGTCAGTGATAGCTTCTTGCGGGAGTTCAATCCCCAGGTCAGCTAGACGGTTTGAGTACCCAGACATTTTGAGCACATGTTCACTGACAGACGAGTTTTCCTCCATCTTGCAAGCATAGAATTTATCGGAGGTCTCATACCTCTCGATCCGGGCATTCTTCTGAAAGATAAACTTCAACTCCTGGAACATCTCAAATGCTCCATGACGCTCAAAGCGATGTTGAAGTCCCGGCTCTAAGCCATACAAGACTGCACATTGAACTATTGAGTAGTCCTCCTTACTTGCTAACCAAGCGTTCTTAACATCCTGATCAGCCGTAGCGGGTGGTTCATCTCCTAGCACAGCATTAAGGACATAATCCTTCTTTCCAGCTTGTAAGATTAGCTTAAGATTACGAGCCCAGTCTACAAAGTTGCTTCCATCATCTTTCAACTTAGCTTTCTCTAGGAACGTATTAAAATTCAGGATGACACTTGCGTGAGCCATGATCTACAACACAAATATATTCAAAGTGGACTTAGACTATGTTCAAGATAATTAGAGTTCAACTTAATCAGATTATATGCTAAACTCCCACTCAAAAAGTACATCTCTCTAGTCATTTGAGTGGTTCATGATCCACTTACACTATCCCAAGTCCGATCATCACGTGAGTCGAGAGTAGTTTCAGTGGTAAGCATCCCTATGCTAATCATATCAACTATATGATTCATGATCGACCTTTCGGTCTCATGTGTTCCGAGGCCATGTCTACACATGCTAGGCTCGTCAAGCTTAACCCGAGTGTTCCGCGTGCGCAACTGTTTTGCACCCGTTGTATGTGAACGTTGAGTCTATCACACCCGATCATCACGTGGTGTCTCGAAACGATGAACTGTAGCAACGGTGCACAGTCGGGGAGAACACAATTTCGTCTTGAAATTTTAGTGAGAGATCACCTCATAATGCTACCGTCGTTCTAAGCAAAATAAGGTGCATAAAAGGATTAACATCACATGCAATTCATAAGTGACATGATATGCCATCATCACGTGCTTCTTGATCTCCATCACCAAAGCACCGGCACGATCTTCTTGTCACCGGCGCCACACCATGATCATCCATCAACGTGTTGCCATCGGGGTTGTCGTGCTACTTATGCTATTACTACTAAAGCTACATCCTAGCAAAATAGTAAACGCATCTGCAAGCACAAATATGTTAGTATAAAGACAACCCTATGGCTCCTGCCGGTTGCCGTACCATCGACGTGCAAGTCGATATTTCTATTACAACATGATCATCTCATACATCCAATATATCACATCACATCATTGGCCATATCACATCACAATCATACCCTGCAAAAACAAGTTAGACGTCCTCTAATTTTGTTGTTGCAAGTTTTACGTGGTGACCAAGGGTATCTAATAGGATCGCATCTTACTTACGCAAACACCACAACGGAGATATATGAGTTGCTATTTAACCTCATCCAAGGACCTCCTCGGTCAAATCCGATTCAACTAAAGTTGGAGAAACCGTCACTTGCCAGTCATCTTTGAGCAAAGGGGGTTACTCGTAACGATGAAACCAGTCTCTCGTAAGCGTACGAGTAATGTCGGTCCAAGCCGCTTCAATCCAACAATACCGCGGAATCAAGAAAAGACTAAGGAGGGCAGCAAAACGCACATCACCGCCCACAAAACCTTTTGAGTTCTACTCGAGAAGACATCTACGCATGAACCTAGCTCATGATGCCACTGTTGGGGAACGTCGCATGGGAAACAAAAATTTTCCTACGCGCACGAAAACCTATCATGGTGATGTCCATCTATGAGAGGGGATGAGTGATCTACGTACCCTTGTAGATCGTACAGCAGAAGCGTTAGAGAACGCGGTTGATGTAGTGGAACGTCCTCACGTCCCTCGATCCGCCCCGCGAACAATCCCGCGATCAGTCCCACGATCTAGTACCGAACGGACGGCACCTCCGCGTTCAGTACACGTACAGCTCGACGATGATCTCGGCCTTCTTGATCCAGCAAGAGAGACGGAGAGGTAGAAGATTTCTCCGGCAGCGTGACGGCGCTCTGGAGGTTGGTGATGATCTTGTCTTAGCAGGGCTCCGCCCGAGCTCCGCAGAAACACGATCTAGAGGAAAAACTATGGAGGTATGTGGTCGGGCAGCCGTGAGAAAGTCGTCTCAAATCTGCCCTAAAAGCCCCATATATATAGGAGGAGGGAGGGGGACCTTGCCTTGGGGTCCAAGGGACTCCCAAGGGGTCGGCCGAGCCAAGGGGGGGAGGAGTCCCCCCCAAACCGAGTTGGACTTGGTTTGGTGGGAGGAGTCCCCCTCCCTTCCCACTTCTTCCCTCCTTTTTTTTTCTTTTCCTTTGATTTTCTTATCTTGGCGCATAGGCCTCCTTGGGGCTTTCTCACCAGCCCACTAAGGGCTGGTGTGTCCCCCAAAAGCCTATGGGCTTCCCCGGAGTGGGTTGCCCCCTTCCGGTGTACTCCCGGAACCCATTCGTCATTCCCGGTACATTCCCGGTAACTCCGAAAACCTTCCGGTAATCAAATGAGGTCATCCTATATATCAATCTTCGTTTCCGGACCATTCCGGAAACCCTCGTGACGTCCGTGATCTCATCCGGGACTCCGAACAACATTCGGTAACCAACCATATAACTCAAATACGCATAAAACAACGTCAAACCTTAAGTGTGCAGACCCTGCGGGTTCGAGAACTATGTAGACATGACCCGAGAGACTCCTTGGTCAATATCCAACAGCGGGACCTGGATGCCCATATTGGATCCTACATATTCTACGAAGATCCTTATCGTTTGAACCTCAGTGCCAAGGATTCGTATAATCCCGTATGTCATTCCCTTTGTCCTTCGGTATGTTACTTGCCCGAGATTCGATCGTCGGTATCCGCATACCTATTTCAATCTCGTTTACCGGCAAGTCTCTTTACTCGTTCCGTAATACAAGATCCCGTAACTTACACTAAGTCACATTGCTTGCAAGGCTTGTGTGTGATGTTGTATTACCGAGTGGGCCCCGAGATACCTCTCCGTCACACGGAGTGACAAATCCCAGTCTTGATCCATACTAACTCAACTAACACCTTCGGAGATACCTGTAGAGCATCTTTATAGTCACCAAGTTACGTTGCGACGTTTGATACACACAAAGTATTCCTCCGGTGTCAGTGAGTTATATGATCTCATGGTCATAGGAATAAATACTTGACACGCAGAAAACAGTAGCAACAAAATGACACGATCAACATGCTACGTCTATTAGTTTGGGTCTAGTCCATCACGTGACTCTCCTAATGACGTGATCCAGTTATCAAGCAACAACACTTTGTTCATAATCAGAAGACACTGACTATCATCGATCAACTGGCTAGCCAACTAGAGGCATGCTAGGGACGGTGTTTTGTCTATGTATCCACACATGTAAAAGAGTCTTCATTCAATACAATTATAGCATGGATAATAAACCATTATCTTGATACAGGAATTATAATAATAACTATACATTTATTATTGCCTCTAGGGCATAATTCCAACAGTATATGTTGTGAACAATTATCAAAACCACCCTAGGGAGCAATTGTGCTTTAAACATCCTCCTCCTCCAACATTTGGAGTGCCAGGTAGGGGGACTTGCCATCTTTGCGCCTTCAACCTCGACTCCAGTATCGACATAGACGAAGTTCCTGTCGCCGAGAGCGTACCATGCATCGAGCTTCCACCACCCTTGGCGCTTTGGGGTGGCGTTCCCAGGCCGCCACACAGCCTGTTAAGGAGCGTGTGGCCTCCTCCGTACACCCTTCTGTAAATGAGCAAGCACGTGACCAATCCACCGCTGTCTCCTTGCTCGCATGCCGCGATCCTCTAGCGCCATGCTCCGCGTTGCCCACGGCATAGGAGCTTCTGCACTATTTCCCCGACAATGACGGCTACCAGGCATAGCTCAGGCGCATCACCGGGCTCGTCGACACCGCGCACACCGCCCAACGCCACCACAATCAAGCACCTTCCCACTCAATGCTCCCTCTGCTGCCGTAGGCTGACCAAGCTGGACACAAAGCTGGGTCTCCTCCTCCTCGAGGGCGCATGGCAGAGCAACACCATGGGTCGATGGCATAGGCGACCAATGGAGAGAGCTGCCAGATCAAGCACCGCATGCCTCAGGACGTGCGTGCCGGCCACGAGAGGGCACACAACCGCCAGGATTGTGTTCCTGAGGATGTCGTCGCCGCTCGACACCAGAACCGCGCGACCCACAGCGGAGGTGTCTCCACCACCAGAGGCTACCTAGCCCACACTCCCGAGCTCTGCTGCATGGTGTGGCCTGACAAGTTCAAGCCAGATCTCCCTCCATGCTATGATGGCAGTACCAACCCCACTGAGTTCCGGCTGCTGTACTCCATCAGCATCCAGGCCGTGAGGGATGACGAGTGAGTCATGACGAACTGGATGTGCATGGCCCTCGAGGATGAAGCGCTCGCGTGGCTCTTGAACCTTCCTGAGGCATCCATCTCTTCATGGGATGACCTGCGCAAGGAGTTCATTGCTAAATTCGTGGGCATGAGTGATCACCCCATCACACTCAACGACCTACGGGCCATGCGCCAGTTCCTTGACGAGTCCCTCCCTAAGTTCATAGAGCACTTATGCTATGTGCGCAACTGGATCCCAAGGTCCCACTACGCTGCGGTCATCTCTGCCTTCACCAAGGGCATCATCGGGTGTCACACCTTGTATGTCAGGGATATGACCCTGCAATATGACCCACCGTTTGAGCTGGGTTAGACTATGGTAGACTCTTTGCATATATGCGCAATGGGCCATAAAAATCTCAGAAGGACGAAAAGAAGACTTACTGATTGAGCCGCCTGCCGGCCCAATACCTGAAAATGGCGACTCAAGGCCTACAAGGTTAAAGACGCCAGAAGCTTTCATAACTTGGGAAACAAGATGAAGTAGAATTGTAATAGGCCGCGGACATTTCTTTGACCTGGACTCTGTTGTAAACTCGGGGGCCTCTACCTATATATAAAGGAGAGCCCTCGAGCCAGAGGGATCAAGAAAGAAACTCTCGAGAGCTAGGCTAGCTATTTCACATCCTTGTAATTGAGATCTCCATCAACATAGACACCAAAGCATGACGTAGGCTTTTACGTCCATCGGACGGGCCGAACCTGAGTAAATCTGTCTCTACTTTCCGATCAACCTCTTTCAGTCGCCACACAGTGACGATGGCATCACTATGAAGTCCTTTCATGAGGACATATATCATGAAAAAACAGAATAGTTGCTGCCTACCATGGGGCATCGCAATGTGGAGTTGAGTTCTCGGCAGGAGCTCTTCTAGGGTTCGGGAGCTACGCGGTTGGTCTGATAACCAAGAGCCGTTGAGGCAAGCTCAACATTGAAAAATCAGGCTGGGGCCCCGGGGCCGGATCAATCGAGTTAGTGTATCGGGTTCCCTTCGGCAAGATCCACGTCTTCATCGGCAAAATCGGCGCACCAGTACTTGATGACGAGTTGATGTATATACTTCTCGCCCCTCGTTGGTTATCCCAAGTGGAAGGTGGAGATGTAGTCAGCAGCAAAATTTTCTTACATGAAGACTGTAAGGTTTATCGAACCAGGAGGACTCCTAGGCTCAACAAGTAGGTGTCTTCCACCCTGGCGCTAGCAGAAGACATGGACCATCACAGACAACAAATAACTTTGCTCCCAACAACTATAGAGAGGTTGTCAATCTCTCCGGCCTTGTAGTTTGCAAAGGATCAAAACATAAGCGGGAAGGTAATAGTGATTGCAACAAAAAAGTAAATGAAAGCGGCAAATGATGGAGGTGTAAACAATGAGGGTGATATGAACCGGAGTCACAAGATGTTCACTGGTGATGTCTCTCTCCCAAAAGACGATAAACAACTATGCTAGGGTAAACAAATCACAGTTGGGCAATTGACATAATTATGATCGCACCACAATGCTAATTATGCTCCTTGATAGTTAGAGGTTCAATAGTAATGGGCAGTACGCCAAGACTAGTAGACCGTTTGTTCATCAGCACCTACTTACTAATCATCCACCTTGAGATATCTATCCAGAACATCTCTCCGGTATTAAGTTGCGAGCCCCACCCAAAGTGTAAACTCAAAGCAACGGACAACTGCATTAACGAACTATGTGTAAGGTAAACAATCCTTGCAACCGTGGTCACAAGAACCATTGTTTTCTCCCTGATGGCAACAAGCACATCCCCTAGTCTCATGTTTCTGTCACTCAAGCTGGACATCGAGGGGCCCGAACCCACAATCATGCATAATGCTCCCTCATGGAGTTACAATCTACTACTTGGACAAAGCAATAAAAAGCAAAGGAGAACATGCATGAATCACTAAGGAACATAATATAAAAGGATAATCAAATATATAACTCATAACAATCTGAACATAATCTCATAATCCATCGGATCCCAACAAACCGAGCATAACAAAAGCAAGAGAATTACATAGATGCCTTAATCATGTAGGGCAGCTCACAAGGACTAACCATGGAAGCACAAGATTGGAGAAAAGACATCACATAGCTACTGGTCATGGACTCATGGTCCAAGGAGGACTACTCACGGCACTTACGGGAAGCGTCCATGGTGGTGGAGAATCTCCCGGAGGTCAATCCTCCCTCCAGCAGGGTGCCGGGAAGAGGTCTCCTGACGCCCCCGATCTTGGAAATGCCGCGACGGTGGAACGATGGAGAAATTCGTGAGTCCAGAAAGTCTGGGAGGGTTTCCTCATGGAGCTCTAAATATAGGCCAAAGGAGGGCACCGGAGGAGGTGGGACCCACCCAGGCGACCTCCTGGCACGGCTTAGGGCTTGGCCATGCCAGCAGGCCGCCTGGGAGGCCCGTGGCCCCCTGTGGCCCTCTTTCGGTGATCCGGAAGCTTTTGTTTCGCTGATTATATATATATTTTTTCTGGAATTTTTCGAGCTTCGAAAAATTGGGTAAAAGCCCCTGCAAAATAGACATCAGTAGATGGAAACTGGCGTTGGGTGCATTGAGTTAGTAGGTTAGTCCAAATATGTGTAAAATGATATAAAAGTGTAGCAAAACATATAACAGTGTCACCCAAAAGATAATGTAACAAGCAAAAATTATAGATACGTTTGGGACGTATCAACATCCCCAAGCTTAATTTCTGCTCGTCCTCGAGTAGATAAATGATAACACAATACTTTATGTCATGACATGCTAACACACATATAAGAATTTGAAAGTAAAGCAAGTGATATATGCAATTCAAGTCAAGATAATAACAAGCAAGAGTCTATATCTAGTATTGAATTTAGCAAAGTAAGAACATAAAGGTGCAAGAGCTCTCGTTGTCCGTGACTCGAATGTCTCCAAATGGTGTTTGCGTGCAAGAAGTGGGAGATGGTTTCAGAGATGAAAAAATATATTTTTAATTGAGAACTCAATCTACTATACCTCACACTTAGTCTCCTTCATAATCTTATTTTGACTCATCCCCAGACCACTTGTCAGGCACAAGTCAAAATGATCCTTTCCCTTTCGATTTTGAGCACTCATGCAATGGATGAGCGTAAGCAAGATAGGTTGGCACTTATGATGGCAAATAGAATAATGATGGGGAAGGAAGAAAAAAAGGGTGTGAAAGGCTCACATCAATGAGGACAACCATACGCGAGAGAAAGCCAAATGATAGGTATGATGCGAGGAGTAGGGATTTCCATGTAACGGATGCACATATGAGCTAAGGTAATCTCTCCAATGAAACTAGTGGGGGTGCATCCAACTTGTTTGCTCATGAAGACCTAGAGCTCATTTGAGGAGGCTCATCATTGGAATATGCAAACCAAGTTCTATAGTGTAAGAGTCCCCACATAGTTATGCATGAATGATAATCTTCATGTAGTGCCAATATAGCAATGGAGTACTAGTGTGGATCTTTCAAAAGGAATACTAGTGTTGCCCCTTCTCTCTTTTTATTTCTTTATTTATTTTTATTTTTCCCTTTTTGTGTGGCCTCTTTGGCTCTTTTTTTTATCTCTCTTTTATCCTCTTTGGGATCTTTTGTTTTGTCCACTTTGGGATCTTTTCCTCACTTAAGGGAAACACTCTTTGTTTTACATGAATAAAAAGAAAAATCATCACACTTTATAAGGAGTACTCAACATAAATACAAGTGAAAACTATCATGATGTATGCAAATGTGTGCCTATGCCAGTGTAGCAGGATATGCAATGATACTAGTGCGTCATGTAGCAGTAATGAGGGCAAGGCCCAACTAGCATGCAGCTCTACGATCAAGTAAAAGCATGTATGACATGAATATCATGTCATGAGATGGTGGATGTTGCATGACAATGTATCTCGGAAAGGCTATGGAAATGACTTAATAGGTCGGTATGGTGGCTGTTTTGAGAAAAGATATAATGAGGCTTATGTATAACAGAGCGTTCATGTCATGGGTTTGGATGCACCGGTGGAGTTTGCACCAACTCTCAATGTGAGAAAGGGCAATGCACGGTACCGAAGAGGCTAGCAAAATTATGGATGGTGGAAGTGCCAACAATCTAATACTAACATTAGTCCGAAGAACTCAGACACTTATTATGAGTAACTCTCTATCTAGTTAGGAAATTCACAAAGGGACAAGTACCCCGAGGAGGAGTGTTTGGGGGTTTGGATTTCCTTGCGCATCCTCGACTCATGGTAATGTGAGGGTACTCTATATATTCCAACCCCTCGAGAGGTTAGCGATCAATATAGTAGCTAGAGTTCTCAACTAATTTTTAGTTTTTGAAGAACACACGGATTTCCCAAAATACGACACCTATCACTAACAGGCTCAAGCTCTTGGCACCAATAGTCCAAACATTACTCAAATTAATACCTCAAAACTATTGCAAATTACTACTATACTTAAATATCAACCTCAATTACCTACTCATGCAAGACACACAACTCAGTGCAACGAGCAAACTCTCTAAAAAAGATAAGCATGATAACTAAAGAGAGTTCCAAAATCAACCTAAATAATAGAACTTAATAATATAAGAATGAAAACTAAGAGCTAAGCATGACAGTAGCTACAAAAAGATGAAGAACACACATAAAAGATAAGCATGAAAACTATGTTGTGTTCTAGAGTGGAATGGAGAGTGTATCTCTCCCAAACAAGGTAGGGTAGGTTCCGACTTGTTACGAACAACAAGAAAAACTAAAACAAACTAAAAGGCAAATAGCGAGACGCTGGAAGCATAGCACATAACTTATGAAGTGATAAAAATATAGCATGGAAATGGACGAACTAATGATTGTTGATAGAGAAGGGGATGCACGGGGGCATCCCCAAGCTTAAACACTTGAGTCTCCTTGAATATTTCTTGGGGTGCATGGGGGCATCCCCAAGGTTGAGCGCTTGACACTCCTTTAACTTCTTTCATCATCTCTCCCATCATATACTTGAAAACTCCCTTCATATGAAACTCATCATAGCTGATTAGAGTGGTTAGTTCCCTTAATAAAATAATTCAATAACTGCTGGAAATAAAGATTTTCATGAAAAGATACTGCTTCTTATGAATTCCAAGGGGTTTTTGCAAATAAAAACTAAGCTTAGGATTTGCAAAACAATGATAACGCAAAACATGGCTGAATCTATGAAAAATAGAACAACAGGTAGTAAATAATTCATTCGGGGCACTTCTGCAACTCAAATCAAATAACTCAGGATAGATGCGAGAAAGGTAATTATAAAGAGCATGCTGTCAAAACAATTCAAATCAAAAAGATGATCTTGTGATTTTTGGCAAAGTTTTCCGTCAAGCAGACATAATCTGTTTCTGGACAGCAAGTCACAACTTTTGAACTTTCTTGCAATCGGAGGCTATAACTTGGCACGAAGCTTAAAAATAAAGATACAATGATGTTGGTACAATAGCAACAAGCATCAAGACCACTAAAACTGAAAGTAAAAACTCAAAGTAAAGATAACAAGGGTTGTCTCCCTGGAGCTCTTTCTTTATAGCCATAAAGATATGATTAAGATTTTAATGATGCTCTCGTAGGAATAAGAGTTGTAGAACAAAAGAGAGCATCAAGAAACAAACACGAAACACATTTAAGTGTAACATGCTTCCTATGCATAAGAATATTGCAATAGAATAATTCACTGAAGCACAAAGCAATAAGCATAGGAATGCAAAACAACTACAGCTTCAAAACCTTCAACATAAAGAGAGGGAACTTGATATTATCGAAATATCTGTAATCATAAGTTCCCTTCTCATAATAATTTTCAGTGGGATCATGAATAAACTCAACAATAAAAGTATCACATAAAGCATTGTTACCATGATCCACATGGACTTCATGAAGAGGATAAAACTTGGAGTAAAAGAGAGACTGAATCTCTTCCCAATCCCGTCGGCGAGAATCATCTAGTAGCCTATACCATCCCAATGATTTCCTTTCAGTGACAAGGCAATTAATTTACTCATGACTCTATCTCTTGTCAAACCTGAAATCTTAAACAACTCACAATGTTCTGTAAGTTTCAACAAATGAATACTAGGATTGACCGTTCCATCTTCCGCATAACAATCATTCCTAATTATTTCAATTATCCCAAGTGGTATTTTGAATGGGATACATTCAGTAGGTGGAGGAGAATTCTCTACTACGGGTGGTAAAGTGACCTTCCCCAAGCAGCGAACTAAGAGTCCAGTTTTCCATAAGCCTAACTAGTCATGCCAATCATGAAAAGCAGACTAACAAGACTAAAAAGCAAAGGTAAAAGATAGCGTGCAACACCCCTATCTTGAAGAGTGGAGTCCCCGACAACGGTGCCTGAAATTCGCTTAAAGACAAGTTGATGTATATACTTCTCGCCCCTCGTTGGTTACCCCAAGTGGAAGGTGGAGATGTAGTCAGCAGCAAATTTCCCTTACACGGAGAATGTAAGGTTTATCGAACCTGGAGGACTCGTAGGCTCAACAAGTAGGTGTCTTCCACTCTGGCACTAGCAGAAGACGTGGACCTGCACACACAACAAATAACTTTTCTCCCAACGAGTACATAGAGGTTGTCAATCTCTCCGTCCTCGTAGTTTGCAAAGGATAAAAACACAAGCGGGGAGGTAATAATGATTGCATCGGAAAAGTAAATGAAAGCGGTAAATGATGGAGGTGTAAACAATGAGGGTGATATGGACCGGAGTCACATGATGTTCACTAGTGATGTCTCTCTCCCAAAAGACGATAAAAAACTATGTTAGGGTAAACAAATCATAGTTGGTCAATTGACAGTATTATGATCGCACCGCAATGCTAATTATGCTCCTTGATAGTTAGAGGTTCAATAGTAATGGTCAGTACGCCAAGACAAGTAGACCCATTTATTCATCAGCATCTACTTACTAATCAACCACCTTGAGATATCTATCTAGAACATCTCTCCGGTATTAAGTTGCGAGCCCCACCCAAAGTGTAAACTCAAAGCAATGGACAACTGCGTTAACGAACTATGCGTAAGGTAAACAATCCTTGCAACCGTGGTCACAAGCACCGTTATTTTCTCCCTGGTGGCAATGAGCACATCCCCTAGTCTAATATTTCTGTCACTCAAGCTAGACAGTGAGGGGACTGAACCCACAATCATGCATACCGCACCCTCTTGGAGTTACGATCTACTACTTGGCCAAAGCAATAAAAAGCAACAGAGAACATGCATGAATCGCTAAGGAACATAATATAAAAGGATAATCTAATATATAACTCATAACAATCTGAACATAATCTCATAATCCATCGGATCCCAACAAATCGAGCATATCAAAAGCAAGAGAATTACATAGATGCCTTGAGCATGTAGGGCAGCTCACAAGGACTAACCATTGAAGCAAAAGATTGGAGAGAAGAAATCACATAGCTACTGGTCATGGACTCATGGTCCAAGGTGTACTACTCACGGCACGCCCGGGAACCGTCCATGGCGGTGGAGAAACTCCCGGAGGTCAATCCTCCCTCCGGAAGGGTGTCGGGAACGGGTCTTCTGACACGGCACCAGAACGACGGAGAAATTCGCGATTCCAAAAAGTCTACGAGGGTTTCCTCACGGAACTCTAAATATAGGCCAAAGGAGGGCGCCCGAGGAGGTGGGACCCACCCAGGCGACCTCTTGGCGCAGCCGAGGGCCTGACCGCGCCAGCAGGCCGCCTGGGAGGACCCTAGCCTCCCTATGACCGTCCTTCGGTGATCCCGAAGTTTCAGTTTCGCTGATTTTTGATATATGTTTTCTGGATTTTTTCAGGCTTCGGAAATTTGGGTAAAAGCCCTGCAAAATAGACAACGGCTCACATAAACTGGCACTGGGTGAAGTGAGTTAGTAGGTTAGTCCAAATATGTGTGAAATGATACAAAAGTGTAGCAAAACACATAACAATGTCACCCAAAAGATCATGAAACAAGCAGAAATTATAGATACGTTTGGGACGTATCAGTACTCGAGTCGGACACCTTCACTGATATCGTCAAGTCGGTTCGTTACACCCAACCCAGCTCACATCAAGGCGGCCGACGTCATGCTTTTGTTTGATTCACTAAAGGAATCAGCCTCCCGGAGGAGTCAACGAGTGATGAGGATACCCTCATCAACACCGATGGCAAGTCGTCGATGGGAGACAACGAATCAATCTGTCATCTCTATGATGGGGGACTTGGGGCCTTCCAGGAGATAGAAGCCGCCATGGAATCTTGTGATCCGCCCCGACAGGTCACCATCTACATGGCAGGCACCACCATGGCTCCAGGCCCGTCGGAGGAAGAAGCCGCCGCCGGTGCGAGTGGATCACGCAAAATACCGGCTCAAGTCGTGAATGACTTAATGGCTGAGATGACCAAGATCTTGGAGGGTCCTGCTAGTGCGGAGAACCAGGAGGAGCACAACACGGAACTAGTGAAGCTCCGCGGAGATGGTCAAGGTGCAAAAAGAGATCAATGTCGTAAATGCCCGGATGGTGGAGTTGCAGGCTCATATCTGTGATGAGTCAGAGCACTTGAGAGCATATGCTTAGCAGCTAGGTATTCAACAAGACGCTTTTGAGGTAGTTCACCACAGGAGGCACTTGTCCCAGTTGCCGCCAAACATGACACCGGCTCACTTGTTTGCTATCCCGCACACACCAGGCATCGTGCAAAATCCACTGCGGAAGCAGGAGGAGACGGCTCAGCCTCTGCCGGCTCAGTCGTCACCACAACGTTTTCGTACGCCACGAGGTCACTTCTCAAACCCTGTTGACAATATGCTGGTGGCAACATGTAATTTGGAGGTGATCCCTATTCATGAAAATTCCTTGGTTGAGATCGAAGCTAGGAACGCCTTTGAGATGCTAAAGACATCAGTGGTCCAACAAGCGCAATACTCGTACAGTCGATATCGGATGCACTCTACACCGTATGCCAGCTGCCATGAAAAATCTCCACCTATTTCCAGCAGCGGGCATCGACAACAGCCCCAGGTTTCCCCAACCTGTCCAAGATTACAAAACGCTCAAAATCTCGTTGATGCAGCGAGAGCCGCCCGACAGGCGGAGGCAGAAGCAATGACAAGACACACGGCTCAACTGCGTGTAGCCGAGTCCCAGTGAGTGACACAAGGGACGATAATTAGCACTAGAACAATTCGCATCCCTTGTCTCTCTTTGGCTCTTTGCAATGGGCCTATGCCTAGGGACTTCATGGGACCTCGTAAGGTACCAAAGTATACAACAGATCTCGAGCTGGTAGCATGGATTGGAAGTTACGAACTAGCCATGGATATGCTCGATGGAAGCAATGCAGTATGCACAAAGTATGTGACGATGATGTTGGAAGGACATGCTCGAACTTGGCTGAAAAACCTTCCACCCAACTCCATTAACACATGGGTTGAGCTGAAGAAACGGTTCAACAAGAATTTTCAAGGGACATGCAAACGCCCGATGACAATTGTGGATCTTCAACACTGTGTCCAGCGCACAGGCGAGTCGTCCCATCATTGGATTCGCCGGGTAGCAAAAGTCATCCGCACGTCAGATAACATTATGACCTCGCAAGCCGTCTTGATCTTGGAGAAAAATTGTCACTTCCAGCCGCTAGTCGTGAAACTGGGTCTCCTAAATCATACTCCCTCCGTTCCTAAATATAGGGTGTATAGTTTTTGGCACGGAAATTAAAAAACACACGTGGAGGGAAAATTTCACAAGTATTTGATGAGATTACACCTGACTAATTGGCATCAAAAAATAGAGGAGCTTGCCTGATATAAGGAAATGTAATCAAATCCCTAAAATAAATATCCACACGAGTGATGCAACGCACTACACCTTATATTTTGGATTTTTTCTCAAAAAACTATACACCTTATATCAAGGAACGGAGGGAGTAAGACTCAAGATATGGGCAATTTAATGGATGTTTTTAGAAGGTATGCTGAGTCAGATGACATGAGGGATCCCCGCTCGGACGACGAGAAAGCTGGCAAGAACAAGAAAGTCGAAGTTGGAAAGGGTAAACAAAAAAGTGGAAACCCTGGAGGCCAGAATAACAAACAGAAGCAGCCTGAGGCGGGTCAGAATTTCTGGCCAATACCAATACCGGGTTCAAGAACCAACGCGAGAATAATCGCTCTTGAGGAGCTTACAATGGGAATAAGCCACCCAGTTATGAGGAAGCACTCAAGGGGCCTTGCCCAAAGCATAGTACACACGACAAGCCGTCTACTTACTCATAGGAGAATTCTTATATTATGCAGGATTTCTGAAATCAAGACTTCCAAAGTCACCTGGGGGCTAATGAAGGAGGACTTCTGGGTCAGTATGGTCAAGGAGGCTCCCAGGGAAGCCCGCTTGGTGGGTTCTCAGTATCAGGCTTCAATGAACCACGCGGCTCGCGATCAGATTATCAGCACCAAGGAAACACTAGCAATGGGCAGCATTCTAATCACGACATTTAGAAGCATAACAATCAATCCGAGTTTCAGAGCAACCCTAACCAGCTGAATAATGGTCAATACCAAATTTTCACCACCAAGGCTTGCAAAGAGGTCAAGAAATGCAAGAAGAGAGCCATCAATATGATTGAGCCAGCGGTCCCGAGGTATATCAACTAGTCTGAGCAACCAATTATCTAGAGGAGAGAGGATCACCCTCCTTGGGTTGATAACTCCGGAGATCTAGCTTTGGTCGTAGCGCCTCAGGTTGGTGGTTATACCCTGACAAAGGTCCTCATGGATGGAGGAAGCACCATCAAAATATTATATCATGACACTTTCCAAAGGATGAGCCTGCATGATAACAGTGTGCAAACTTCTGCCACAATCTTTCATGGAATTATTCCTCGAAAGTCAGATACCCGGTAGGGAAAATTAAGCTTAATGTTGCTTTTGGGGATGAGCATAACTGTAGATGTGAACCCTTAATGTTTGAGGTGGTGAACATCAAAATCCCTTATCACGTTCTCTTCGTGAGGCTGGCTTATGCTTGTTTGATGGCTCGCCCTTGTTACATCTACCTCAAACTTAAGATGCCGGGTCCCAAAGGCGCCATAACGGTTGGAGGCAGCTGGAAGGTAGCCCAGGAATGTGAGGAAGGAGATGCAACTTATGCTGAGTAAGCATGTGCTGCCGAAAAGTTAAAGTTCCTCACGGCTGATGTTGACCCGCCTAATATGGGTCCCTCCCAAGAAAGCCAACACTTGAGTAAGTCAACCCGGCCAATCCTTTGGCCTTATTATACTAGAGCTACCAGCTTATTATTTGTGTATCGACCCCCAAAATGTTGGTCCATACTTCTATAATATTTCGAATCTAATAAAGCTCATTTTTAGACCATAAACTGAGCATGAGCCTTTCTTATTTGAAAACATGTTACTTGGGGGCTTATAGCTCAAAACAATCGTGAGGTTATCAAATTATGATCAATGGAATTAAGTTAGCTTATCTGTACCACAAATTGTTTTGCTGTAATAGCATTGTCTTCTACAATCGTATGTCGAGATTTTCCATGATCATAGGTCACTTGGGAGCTTCCGACTCATCGACTTTAGCTTTCTCACCCTCTTGATCTAGCAAAGACGCCACAAATGGTTAAACCTACCTATATGCTTGATGCGACTCCTTTCAGGTGAACCCATGCACTCTTGACTAATCAATCCAATATGGAACCTGAACTGGCAAGGTTAAAACATTAGTTTAGGTCACATGTGATCCGTCATACTAAATAAAGGATAAACCATGGGTTTCATACCCGCTTCATTGAAGCTGGACTTGAGCCTCGAAAGCCGGTCTCTTTTTACCGTGTCTCACTTAGACGGCCTATGAGTTATGCTTTATTATTTTTGGCATGATATTACATCCTAACCTTTTAGGGACAAGTACTATTTTTTGCCGGTTCATCATGAACGAACGGGTTATAAAAATTCGGGTCATACTATGACCAGTCCAAAATTGTACATCTTCTACCACAATATTGTGAGAAATTTAACTCAAAAGGCGGGCCTCGCAATTCAAGCTTGTTTGCCAGCTTAAAGTCCTACTTCTTTCTACCGTGTCTCATTGAGCCGGCCAATTAGTTATCCTTGATTTTCTGTAGGGTATCACGTCTTAACCTTTCATGTACAAGTACCATCCACCGGCACAACATGAATGATCGGGTTATAAAACTGCAATCATATCATCACGAGTTTAAAACATATGATTTCACAAACGATATTGTGGAAGAATTCAATAGAATCTACAAACTAGTCTCTCTGACAAACTGACACACCCTGTTTTCACCTCACTTTTTCTTTCTTTCAAAATTTGGTTTGAATTAAAACTTTTTAAGTGAATGCTATGAGTGCCTTGATTGTCATTGTTGTATGTGTGCTTGTGAGTAGATCTCTCAAAACATTTTTTATAAAATAATATTTCCATAAAAATCATTTTAATTATTTTGGTAAACCAAAACCTTGCTTTGGGGTTTGGACTACAAGTCCCTGAATTCAAGGGAGTGCCTTCACCCAAAGATTGTATTTTGATTATAATATTAATATAACTCTTGAAAACCAAAAAATAATTATTTTTAAAGTCATTTTCCTATTTTATTTATATGTCCTTTTCTAAGGCAATAAATGGTATTTCCGAGTGAAAAAATATTTTTCTACCTTACAAAATCTGAGAAAATTTGGGAATACTCAGAGGACATATATTTTCCATACATAAGAGTTTCAACCCTAGTCCTCTTCAAACTATTTGAGAAAACCTTTGAAAACCAATTCTGTCTGTTTTGACCTTTTGAAATATTTCCTCCCTAGAAAATTCCAGCATGTCCACATGCTATATTTGGTGATCGTGCCAAGTGTCACCTCCATCCAAGTTGATTTGAATTACCAAATAATTCAGAAACCCTTTCAGTCTAGAATCAAGTTGGAGCAACTCTACATTGCCAACTTTGTCCATTTGGTCTCAAACTTGGCAGGAGTGATCAATACCCCAAATAAGGATATCATGCCAATATTTGGATTTTTGGGAATTGATGTACTCACATTTTCTCACAAGAATGCAGATCTGCCCATTTGTGGGTATTTTCAAGTTTACATTGTCAAACTTGTCCAACGGAGCTCAAATTTGGTAGAGCCTCCTAATTAGATCCAAAACCAAATCCTGTTAACTCTCAATGCATTTGGAGGACGTTAACTTCCCCAAACATGCATCAAATACCTTTTGCCAGATTTCAAAAACAACATCTAGCACCTACCACACTTACTCCCTTCGCTCCAAATTCATGTCATAGATTGCGTGTGCCCCTCGAGAACTGCAGACGAGAGGCCGAGCACTGGTTCAATGAGAGGGAGCCAAAATGCCCATTTTAGCTCCTGAATCAAGACTGGCAGCAACACTTTACCTCTCTCCCCTTGGCCATCTTGATTCTTCTCGGTTCCTAGCATCCAAGGAGCATCCACACCATCTCCGAGACACCCAGGGACGTCCTAGTCGCGCCAGAGCGCGCCAGCATGTCGTGGCATGCCAAAGCTGCGCTCTCGACACGCTATAGGGTGCACCGGAACCCAAGGGGACAAGCGTCGGCCAGTTCTTGCCTCCACCCAATGCCCCTCTTTGACCTAACTGACGACCGAGTCCAGGGCAGCATCGGGCCCCTCTTCTTCCCCTCTCCTCTGCCCCTGGCGACGCGTGCCCACACGCGGCCGAAGCGGCAAAGAAGAACCCCGCCACCTCAAGCACCACGAGACTGCCCCCGCTCCTCCTGAAGATGCTGCGTGATCCTAAACCGTGTACGCAATACCACGGTTTTGCTCCCGTGCTCTCTCTCCCTCTCATGCCGCCGTAGCAAAAACACTGGCGCACCACCATTCTTTGACCTGTCGCCCACGTATTTAAAGGCTCCCCCGCTTCCCCCGCACCAACAGAACCTCCCTCTCCTCTCCAATCGACCACCCCTAGCACCCCCTGAGCTAAGAGAGCCCCGGTACTCGAGATCGACCGAGGCGCCGCTGCCTCAGGGCTTCGTCGATCTCGGTCTACAGGCACGCTCCCGAGCTTCTTTCTCTACCCTGTGACCGCAAAGGTCTCCCGAGCCTTCTACACCACTCCCACGTCCTTCTCCTTGCTCGGAGCACCATTCCCATCACCTTCCTGAAAGGTCTCCGTCGCGGTTTCGTCGTCGCCGGCAACTCAGGCCGCCTCCGTCGACCCTTCGACCCCCATCTGGTAGGCGGAAGTGCCACGAGTCCATTCCCGTGCTCACGTGATCTCGAGAACCCCAGAGCTGGTGCCAGTGAGCCGCCCCTCTCCTTTTTCTAGAGTTAGAAGACGACCCCGACAGGAGGACCCCACCTGTTGGCGGCCTCTCTCTCCACCTCTCTCCTCTCTGTCGTTGGTCGCACGGGCCCGCGCGGCACGTTCGACCTGATGGCGTGCGCGTGCTGGGATGGCTGGCCGATTAGCCAACTGGGACGGCCCAGCTGCTGGCCGAGCCAGGCAGTCGTCAGCTAGTCCCTTTTCCTTTATTTTTATTTCTAGTTTTTAAAATTAAATCCACACAATTAATTTCTTATCCAAACTTAAATATTTTCCGCCATAATTCTTGTAAAATTATGAAGTATTCAACAGTATTGTTTGAGGAATTTTTAAGAAAACTTTTATGCACAGGCTAATTTAAAACCTAGTTTATGTATTTTTAATTCCTATTAAAAAGACTTTAAAAGACTTTTTCATTCCAAAACCAGAAAGAAATATTTTGATAAATAGTAATAGAATTTTACAGAATAGGGTAAAGGACTTGGACCCGAAGACCTTGAAAACCCCAGATACCTAGCTGATCAAGGCAAGCAGTACTTTGACCATGTCTGAGAAAATATTTCATGAATGCCATGATTATTACTTTACTCTGATGCATATGATCATGATTAATTGGTAAACCTTTTGTATAGTGTTACCGATAGCTCCTCTGGAGCACTTGCATATGAGGATGACCTTACCAGCTATGAGCATCACACTGATGAAATGTTAACAAGTAGATAGTAGTGCTACGCATAGGATGAGCATATGCATGGTGATGGTAACACAAAGGTGACATCAAAGGTTTTTCGAAAACCCAGTCGGGTGCCACTAATGCCCGAGGGTGATGGTGATGAGTGAAATGACCACTTGAGAAAGAAGTGGTGTACCGGAAAGGTTTTGTGTGAGTGGTTTCGGAAATGGGATTAGATTTAAGATCTGTCGACCATCCCAACCTTACATGTATGACCATGATACCCATTTATGGGATGGGGATGTGTTGATTACCCTGGTCATGGTAGCAAAGAGCCCATATTACTAGTGGCGGGAGTGATATGGTCATTCTCATGACAGGGTCATGCCAGGTAGGGCAACTATGGCGTTTTTATGTGTTCCGGGCATATCGTTGGTCCCTGCATTGGTGCTCGTAAGACGTACATCATGTGGGCTGGGTACCAATAGAGTGGACTATTTTTCAAGTGTTGTCAAGGGAAAGTCATTGATCGGGTACTTACCTCACGTATGTTATATACCGCGAGTCGTGGATGACACGGAAGTTTCCCGATCTCGTGGGTACAACGCGCAACCTTTCTAGAGTGTATAACTATTCGAATAGTCGTGTGCACGGTCAAGGACAATTGGGTGGTGCTGCTTAAACTATGTACGGTCGTTTTCTCATAAACCAAGTGTGTGTGTGTATAAAGGTGTTACATGAGGAAGTGATTACTTAGGTCAAGTCTGGTGACTTGACATGGAGGGTGAACATGAGGTGTTCAGCCCTCGGAATATTTATGTTGATATCTGTAACCTGTTCTTATGGTTACTATTTATGTAATGATGCATGACCATCTAAATACTTGACCATGTTTATACATTTATAAAACCTGCTTTCGGCAAAGGCTATTTTATACTTCATATTACACTCAATTGCATAATCCGCATCATGGGCTGTTTGCGGGTACATTCAAAGTACTCATTGGCTTGCCACTTGTTATTTTATTGACCACACATGGAGGAACTAGGATATGGAGAAGAATTCATCGTCGGAGATGAACACGCGAACTAGGATGCTTCCTAGTCAGAATGCCTGTTGGTTAAGGCTGATGGCACGGGTTCACGTTTACTACCAAGATTTCCGCTAGTAGCTGAGTTGGTGTGATTGGCCTTCAGGGCCCCTGTCTATGTAAGACTTGACCATAATGGTCATTATTTGCATCAAACGTTAATCATGGATGCAAGACTCTTGTTATTCAGTATCTGTGTGATCGATGAGCATTGATCTCTGGGATCACTGTACATGTTCATTATGTGATATCGACTCGTAAGTCGGGGTCCACACGGAGTTGGTATTAGACCCATACTGACTGTAGGAAGTCTTAGGTAGCATGGACTTTAGCCAGGACGAATGGCACACTCAATCCTTACACTTGGGGTTTTATTCACCCTTACAACCTTTCTATACCATTCAAAACTTTCTGACACCTCTTGTGAAACCCTGTAGATGGTCGTCGTACCCGAGACACTCATGGAAACTGGCTTTCCCCTACTTCACGGGGATAGCCTGGAGAAGTGTAAAGTACGCTGAATGCCCGTTTACCTCTACCACGAGCACTGGGTCAATCCCTTCATAAAAGAATTCCACGTGGACTTGATTATGAAGGAAAATGACTCTCCAACTAGTTGGTTCTTTGAAGGGCCACAGATGGAGACTCTGCTATTGGTAGTTGAGACGGCAACACGAGAAACGCTCATTTACATCCGCGACTTCCTTCCACAGATGTCCGTTGAGCCGGCTACCCACCACCTGCCTTTTGTTAAGGATGAGGCTGAGGAGAGTCGGATGCTAAACCCATCCCAAGAGGAAGGGATGCAACTCAGGTTTCAGACCTACTTCAGCCTCTGTGCCGACAACCTAGTTCACAACCTGATTAAGGAGTCAGTGATGCTTTGCCAAGAAATCCATCATGTGTAAGAGATACTCCGCCAAGAAAAGATGAAGACAAGCAAGATCAAGAAAGAAGGAGCACTCGGAGGACAGCCTCTTGTCGCATTTAGAGGAGGAATACCAGCGCATAAGGTCACCCCTGTTTAGTGTCGCCGCATGACTGTCGAGGAGTATACAGAGCTCCTCACCGCTTCTCTGACGAAGCGCTGTCGTGATGGACTTCTTCCTTACCCCCACACCCTTGATAGGAGGTGATGCCCGCACAAATGATGACGACGAGGAAGACCTCGAGGAGCGCGAGTATGATACCGAGCAATCCGCCACTTAGGATGGACGTCTTTGGGCAAGCTAGGAGTTCCCATGCGAAGTCGAGTCCGTGTAATGGTTCACATGAAACCATGTATGCTTGTAGTGTGTGTTTTCTGTTTGTGTCTTGATGCTAGCCTTGCTTTTGCCCTAGGCAATATGTAAGCAACAACATCGCTTATCTTAATTAAATGTATTTGCATAGGGTTCTTCGACCCTTCTTGTTTGACGCACTTGCACCATACCAAAACCCCCTTGTGTAGGCACGTTTCTCCTTTATGCTCGCCTCTCGACCATTTTGGGATATTGAACTGACTACTCCAAATAGGATGGTGATTGCTAACTGCACCAGTACCTTCGGCCACCCTAGCAATAGTGAATCTAGCCAGCAGCCAGGAGCCGATGGGTCTGCACAAACTGGAGTTCACCAGGAGCAGCCGCAAGGCGACATTCCCCCACCACCGATCCTCCGGAGAACCTGACCGTGGCTCAGTTCCTGCAGGCTCTCCGGGAGGAACGCCAAGCCAACAATGCTGCTATCTAGCAGATAGCTCAGGCCTTAGTGAACAATCGGTTGCAGGGCGGAAATGGCAATGGTCGCTCCACTCTGCTGGAGTTCATGAGGACTACACCTCCATATTCACTGAGACAACTGAGCCCGTGGATGCCGATGACTGGATCCGCACCATTGAAGATCTCCTCGTGCTGGTTAAGTGCACCGACGACCATGAAAAGGTTCTCCATGCTCTCACCGTGTCAGAGGCACTGTTAGGATTTGGTGGGCATCGTGGGACGGATTCCAAATCATGCAAGGCGCGCAGGTTATCACTTGGGCTGTCTTCAAGGATAGGTTCCATGCTGCTCACATTCCCCCGGGAATGATGACATCAAGAAGCGGGAGTTTCGTGCACTGAAGCAAGGCACGTAACAGTCAAGGAGTACCTGCAAAATTTTAAGCTCTTCTCAAGGTATGCGCCTGATGATGTCAGCACTGATGCCACCAAGGTGGAACGCTTCATGGAAGGGCTTCAGAAGTCGCTGCAATATCAACTTGTTGTCCGTGACTGCCGGACCTTCTGTGATCTGGTGAATAAGGCTCTCATGCTTGAATACAAGCGCCCTGCTATGGATGATACTCGCAAACGCAAGCTGATGGGTAATGGTGGTTCCAGTAACCAGAAGGCTAGTTTGTGGCAGATAGCCCCGACAAGGCCTACCTATCATCAACACCAGTACAAGACTCCTGCACCTCGCCCAAGCTTTCAACCTAAGCAGTATGTCAACCCCAAGCCGACGTACAACCCGCCCAACAATAGTGGGGGCAAGCCCAACAACCCTGGGCAGATCACTTGCTTTGGGTGTGGTTAGCATAGACACTACACCACGCAATGCCCCAACAAGAAGCCCGATGCACCACGCCCCAATGCACCGAATCAAGGACAAGGTCATGGAGCACCAAAAAGGAATCAAGCTTCCCACAACCAGTATTACCACAACAGTGGACGCATGAACCACATCTCCGCAGAGGAAGCCCAGAAAGACCGAACAACATACTGGGTACGTTCCTCGTCAACTCCACTCCAGCAACAATATTGTTTGATTGTGGTGCTTCACATTGTTTTGTCACCCAAAAGTTTTCTATGAAGAGTGGTTTGAAACCTACATTTGTTAATGGTCAAATGGTAGCACAAACCCCGGGTGCAGTATTGAGGACCAACATAGGATGTAGGGGAGTTGGCATCAACATTAATGAAGTAGACTTCATAGAAGATCTCATCGTTCTTAAGACGCAAGGCTTGGACGTGAACCTTGGCATGGACTAGTTGGCCAAGCACCAAAGCATACTAGAATGCACAAATTGGGCCATCGCCATGACTATTTACCAATGAATCAAAGTCAAATATGTTCCTGAGCCTACCTCCGCTCAAGTCCCTCAGGTTAACTGCCTTTCGAGAAATGAGGTGGATCAAGTGTGAGTGGTATGTGAATATCCGGACGTATTTCCCGATGAACTGTGTGGGATGCCTCCTGACCGAGACATCGAGTTCATCATTAAGCTCATGCCCATATCAAGGCCTATCTATAGGAAGACCTATAGGATGTGATCCGAGGAATTGGCAGAGTTGAAGAAGCAACTAACCAAGCAGTTCAGGAAGGGATTCATTCGTCCTAGTGCCTCTCCTTGGGGATCACCTGTTCTATTCATGTCCAAGAAGGATGGGACTATTAGGCTCTGCGTTGATTATCGTTCGCTCAATGAAGTCACAATAAAGAACAAGTATCCACTCCCCAAGATTCAGGACCTATTCAACTAGTTAAATAGTGCCAAGGTATTCTCCAAGATCGATTTCAGATCTAGGTACTACCAACTAAAGATTCGGCCCGAAGACATACCCAAGATAGCATTTGTGACTAGGTATGCCAGTACGAGTGCGCAATCCTTTTATTTGGGTTAACCAATGCACCAACCTACTTCATGTACCTCATGAACAAAGTCTTCATGGAATACTTGGACAAGTTTGTTGTCGTCTTCATCGACAACATACTCATCTTCTCCAAGTCTTAAGAAGAGCATGAGAAACACTTGAGGATGGTGTTGGAAAAACTTTGAGAGCATCAACTATATGCCAAATTCAGCAAGTGTGAATTTTGGCTACGCGAAGTTGGATTCTTGGGTCATAACATGACGGTAGATGGACTGGCAGTCAATCCCGCCAAGATTACTATGGTAACAAACTCGGAGTCTCTAATCAATGTGAAGGAAGTCAAAAGCTTCCTCGAACTCGCGAGATATTACCGCAAGTTCATGGAAGGATTCTCTCGCATCGCCCGACCAATGATTCATCTCCTGAAGAAAGGCAAAAAGATTGAATGGACGTAGGAGTGTGAAGAAAGCTTCCGGGAACTGAAGAAGAGGTTAACCACCGCCCCAGTACTGGCCACTCCAGATATCAACAAGGAGTTCGTGATATACTATAATGCAACAAGAATCGGGCTCGGTGGCATTTTGATGCAAGACGGCGGGGTCATGGCTTATCTATCACGAAAACTGTGCCCTCATGAAGAGAACTAGACCACTCACAACCTTGAGTTGGCGGCCGTAGTTCATGCCTTGAAGACATGGCGGCATTACCTTTTGGGGAAGTGATGCGAAATATACACCGAGCACAAGAGTCTGAAGTATATTTTTACCCATAAGGAATTGAATATGAGGAAGCGAAGATGGTTGGAGTTGATTAAAGACTATGACCTCACCATTTAATACCATCCTAGTAAGGCCAATGTGGTATCAGACGCCTTGAGCCGAAAAGCTTGCACCTTGAATGCTATGATCAAGGAAAGGCTACCCGCTCTATATGAGGAGTTGAAAAGCTTCCGGTTGGAGCTAGTTGAACAAGGATTCCAGGCGAACCTCGAAGCAAAACCCACGCTGGTGGACGACATTAAAGAGGCCCAAAAGGGACACGAGGGCATCGAAGGCATTAACAGGAAGATCAAGGAAGGCAAGGTACCCGGATTCTCAGTGGATGAACATGGAGTTGTGTGTTTTGGGAATCACATATGCATAGCCAACAAGGCTGAACTCAAGAACCTAATCCTGCAAGAAGCCCACAACACTCCATACTCAATTCACCCTCGTGGGACCAGGATGTATCAAGACCTCAGAGAAAGATTCTGGTGCCATGGCATGAAGAGGGAAATAGCTTCATATGTCGCCAAGTGCGACGTATGCCAATGAGTCAAAGCTGAGCACCAGCAATCTGCTCGGCTGCTACAACCTCTCCAGGTGCCTGAATGGAAGTGGGTTAAAGTCGGTATGGACTTCATCACTGGTCTGCCTAAGTTAGGCAAGGGACACGACTCCATATGGGTCATTGTAGACCATCTGACCAAGGTGGCCCACTTCATCCGTGTCAGCACCACGTACGATGGTAGGTAGTTGGCCAATCTGTACATCCATCATATTGTGAGTCTTCATGGGGTTCCCAAAGAGATTTTGTCCGACGAGGCACGCAATTCACCTCAAGATTCTGGAAGAAGTTCCAAGAAGCTTTGGGAACCAAACTCTCCTTCAGCACCGCCTTCCACCCGCGGACCAACGGGCAGAGGGAATGCGTAAATCAGACACCTGAGGATATGCTCCGCGCTTGTGTCTTGGCACACGGAACCAAATGGGAAGACTGTCTGCCTTTTGCTGAGTTCTCTTACAACAACATCTATAAGTCCAGTCTCTAGATGGCCCCATTTGAGGTGTTGTACAGACGTAAGTGCCTACTCCCCTCAACTGGTCCGAGACTGGTGAAGGATTGATTTTCAGGCCAGACATCCTCCGTGAAGCCGAGGAAAAGGTGCAACTCGTCAGGGAGCACCTAAAGGTTGGCAAGTCGCGACAAAAGAGCTATGCGTATTCACATTACCGAGAAGTGGAGATCCACTCTAGAGATCAAGTGTACCTCCGTACCATGCCTCTCAAGGGAACCAAGCATTTCCATGTCAAAGAAAAGCCTGCTCCAAGGTACATTGGACCTTTTAAGATCACCGCGAGGCATGAAGAAGTTGCTTACCAGTTGGAGCTACCTATAGAACTTTCCGGTGTGCACAAGATCTTCGACGTGTCAAACTCCGGAAGTTCCCTCAATCGTCAAGCCATCCTGATCTTTATAAGGACATCGATCATCAAGTGATTGACCTTCAGCCCGAGCTCACTTATCGCGAGAGGCCAATCCGCATTCTCGATGAAGCCTAGTGTTGTACCCAAAGCCGTACAATCAAGAACTTCAAGGTCCAGTGGAGCAACCACACCAAGGCAGAAGCAACATGGGAGCGTGAAGACAACCTTAGATCCGAGTTTTCGTACCTTTTTAGCACCTAGCTTAGAAATCTCGGGGACGAGATTCTTGTAAGGGGGATAGGTGTGTCACACCGTGTTTTCACCTCACTTTGTCTTTCTTTCAAAATTTGGTTTAAATTAAAACTTTTAAGTGAATGCTATGAGTGCCTTGATTGTCATTTTTGTAGGTGTGCTTGTGAGTAGATCTCTAAAAACTGTTTTTATAAAATATTATTTCCATGAAAATCCTTTTAGTTATTTTGGTAAACCAAAACCTTGCTTTGGGGTTTGCACTACAAGTCTCTGAATTCAAGGGATTGCCTTCACCCAAAGATTGTATTTTGATTCTAATATTAATGTAGCTCTTCAAAACCATAAAATGATTATTTTTAAACTCATTTTCCTATTTTATTTATATGTCCTTTTCTAAGGCCACAAATGACATTTCTGGGTGAAAAATTATTTTTCTACCTCAGAAAAATCTGAGAAAATTTGGGAATACTTGCTCGACATATATTTTCCACACATAAGAGTTTCAACCCAAGTCCCGTTCAAAACATTTGAGCAAACCTTTGAAAACCAATTCTGACTGGTTTGACCTTTTGAAATATTTCCAAAGGAAATATGTTCAATAAATTCCCAGAAAACTCTAGCATGTCCCACATGCTATATTTGGTGATCATGCCAAGTTTCAACTCCATCCAAGGTGATTTGATTCACCAAAAAATTGAGAAACCCTTTTTGTCCAGAATCAAGTTGGAGCAACTCTACATTGCCAAGTTTGTCCATTTGGTCTCAAACGTTGCAGGACTGCTAAATATGCCAAATAAGGATATCATGCCAAGATTTGGATTGGTGGGAATTGATTTACTCACATCTTCTCACGAGAATGCAGATCTGCCCATCTGTGGGTATTTTCAAGTTTACATTGTCAAACTTGTCCAATGGAGCTCAAATTTAGTAGAGCCTCCTAATTATGTCCAAAACCAAATCTTGTTAACTCTCAATGCATTTGGAGGACGTTAACTTCCACAAACATGCATCAAACACCTTCTGCCAAATTTGAAAAACATCATCTAGCACCCACCACACTTACTCCCTTTGCTCCAAACTCATGTCACAGATTGCGTGTGCCCATCCACAACTGCAGATGGGAGGACCAACATTGGTTCAATGAGAGGGTGCCAAAATGTCCATTTTATCTCTTGTATCAAGATTGACAGCAATATTTTACGTCTCTCCCCTTGGTCAGCTTGATTCTTCTCGGTTCCTAGCATCCAAGGAGCATCTACCCCATCTCCCAGACACCCCAGGAACGTCCAAGACGCACCAGAGCGCGCCAGCATGTCGTGGCATGCCAAAGCTGCGTTCTAGATGCGCTACAGGGCGCACCCGAGCCCAAGGGGACCAGTGCTGGCCAGTTCTCGCCTCCACCCGTTGCCCCTCTTTGACCACACCGACGACCGTGTCTAGGGCAGCGTCGGGCCCCTCTTCTTCCCCTTTCCCCTGTCCCCGGCGATGCGTGCTCGCACATGGCCGAAGTGGCCAGAAGAACCCCCACCACCTCAATGCGCCAAGAGACTGCCCCCGCTCCTCCTGAAGAAGCTGCGTGGTCTTAAACCGTGTCCACAATACCACGGTTTCGCTCCCGTGCTCTCTCTCCCTCTCGTGCCGCCGCAGCAAAACCACCGGCGCACCACCGTTTGGTGACTCGTCGCCCACCTATTCAAAGGTTCCCCCACACTCCCCTGCACCACCATAACCTCCCTCTCCTCTTCAATCGACCACCCTGAGCACCCCCTGAGCTAAGAGAGCCCCAATACACGAGATCGACCGAGGCGCTGCCGTGTCCGGGCTTCGTCGATCTCGGGCTACACGGACGCTCCCGAGCTCCTTTCACCCCGTGATGGCCTCCCGAGACTTCTCGACAACTCCATCGTCCTTCTCCTCGCTCGGAGCATCGTTCCCAGCTCCTTCCCGAAAGGTCTCCACCGCGGCTTCGTCGTCGCCGGCGACTCAGGCTATCTCCGTCGACCACTCGACCCCCATCTCGGAGGGGGAAGTGCCACGAGTTCATTCCCGTGCTCACCTGGCCTCGAGAACCCCGAAGCTGCCGCCGGAGAGCCGCCCTTCTCCTCTCTCTTGAGGTAGAAGACGACTCTGAAAGGAGGACCCCACCTGTCCCCGGCCTCTCTCTCCCCCTCTCTCTCTCGTCTCTATCGCTGGCCGCAGGGGCCCGCGCGTCAAGTTTGAACCTGACGGCGCGCGCGCCTCGGCTGGCTTTTATGGTTTTCAAAAGCCACAACATTAATTTCTTATCTAAAATTTAATATGTTTCCACCATAGTTCTTGTAAAATTATGAAGTATTTAACAGTATTGTTAGTTTAATTCTTATGAAAACTTTTATGCACAGGTTTATTTTAAAACCTAGTTCAAGTATTTTTAACTCGTGTTACAAAGACTTTAAAAATACCTTTTCATTCCGAAACCAGAAACAAATATTTTGATAAATAATAATAGGATTTTACAGAATGGGGTAACATTTTTTATGTGAGTTTGTACTATGTTTTTGATTGTGGTCCTTATTATTATTATTGCTATTACGACGATAGATCACAGGTTTGACGAACGACTTGGACCCGAAGACCTCGAAGACACCGGATACCTAGCTGATCAAGGCAAGTAGCCCTTTGACCATGTCCGAGAAAATATTTCATGCATGCCATGATTATTACTTTACTCTGATGCATATGATCATGATTAATAGGAAAACCTTCGATATGATGTTAATGATAGCTCCTCTAGAGCACTTGCATATGAGCATGACCTTACCATCTATAAGGGTCACGTCGATGAAATGTTGACAAGTAGATTGTACTACTACACATAGGATGAGCATATGCATGGTGATGGTAACACGAACGTGGTATCAAAGGTTTTTCGAAAATCCCGTTGGGTGCCAGTAACGCCCGAGGGCGATGGTGATGAGCTGGATGACCACATGAGAAAGAAGTGGTGTACCAGAAAGGTTTGGCGTGGGTGATTTCGGAAATGGGATTATATTTAAGATTTGTCGACTATCCCAACCTTACATGTGCGACCGTGATACCCCTTTATGGGACGGGGTTACGTTGATTACCCTGGTCATGCTAGCAAAGAGCCCGCATTACTAGTGGCGGGAGTGATATGGTCACTCTCATGACGGGGACGTTCCATGTAGGGTGACTATGCTGTTTTTACGTGTTCCGGGCACACCGTTGGTCCCCGCATGGATGATACAGTCTAGAGTTGGCGCTCGTAATATGTACATCATGTGGGCTGGGTACCAATAGAGTGGACTCTTTGTTTAGTGTTGTTGGGGGAAAGGCATTGATCTGGTACTTACCTCGGGTATCTTATATACCGTGAATCGTGGATCACACGGAAGTTTCCCGGATCTCGTGGGTACAACGCGCAACCTTTGTAGAGTGTAAAACTATTCGAATAGCCGTGTGCACGGTCAGGGATAGTTGGGTGCTGCTGCTTGAACTACGTACAATAATTTTCGCATAAACCAATTGTATGAAGGTGTTACATGAGAAAGTGATTACTTGGGTCAAGTCTGGTGACTGGACATGTATCTGTAACCTGTTCTTATCATTACTATTTACATAATGATGCATGACCATCTAAATACTTGACCATTTTTATGCATTTACAAAACGTGCTTTCCGCAAAGGCTCCATTATACTTCATATTACACTCAATTGCATAATCCGCATCATGGACTGTTTGCGAGTACATTCAAAGTACTTATTGGCTTGCCCCTGGTTATTTTATTCACCAGGCATGGAGGAAGCAGAATATGGAGAAGAATTCATCGTCGGAGACAGACACGCGAACTAGGACGCTTCCTAGTCAGAATGCCTGCTCGTTACGGCTATGGCACGGGTTCACGTTTACTACAAATATTTCCGCTAGTAGTTGAGTTGATGTAATGGTCATTATTTGTATCAAACGTTAATCATGGATGTAAGACTCTTGTTATCCAGTATCTATGTGTTCAGTGAGCATTGATCTCTGGGATCACTCTACACGTTCATTCAGTGATCTCGACTCGTAAGTCAGGGTCCCCACAAACTTGCTTTTGCCTATTTCCAAATTCAATCAAATATCCGGAGCCATGAAAAGACAATCATTTCGGTAAAAGGATCAAAATGATAGAATATCATGACAAGTTTTACCACAACAAGCTAAAGTGCAAACCAACAAGCACAATGGCACGACCGAACATCTCAGAGTTTCTACTACCCCTATTACAAACTCACACTAGGAGTTGTTAAATATTCAAGATTTTTGGTCTGCTTGGGGGCTAGTTCTTTGTTGGGCGAGTTATTTTGGATCAGCCTTCAATCTTCGTCGCCGCCTGATTCAGCAACTGATTCCTCCGGCTCATCATCATCAATGTCCTGCTAACCCTTTTGAAGCCACCGGATTGACCTCAACAACTCAAAATTTGAAGTTCCTTCAACCGAAGCAGATGCATCTACTTTAGGAGCAGTTTTTCTCTTGTAACGAGGAGGGACTAGCTCAAAGGGTTCATATTTAGGCATTGGGATGTGTTCATTGTCAATGGAATACACAACATAATACTAGGACGTGTCAACTTGCTTTGCTAAAAGAATGGTCGATGGTCGGGTCTCTTTCATTACACCAGCAAAATCTTCACGAGTAAATTTTGAGCCGTCCAACTTGTATTCTGGAAATCCATTTTTCACAGCCGCCACATCGAGTTCAGGTAAATATGCTTTAGCATGAGCGAGACCTAAATTTGCCCCGCCGCGAGCTGCCCAGTTCCGGGTTTCAGAGATCCATTGAAGCATAGTGGAGAGTTGCTTTAGCATATCCTTGATTGTCCGGGGCGAATATTTCAAGTTTTTGATAGCCATAATGGAGTAAACAGACCAGGTGTAGTTGTTCCACATATGTGAATATTGCTTTCAGTTTCATAATGGGCAACTGCACCAGTGACTGATGTGTTTCGGCCTACACATGAAAGACAAACACAACTTTGAGTCGCCCTTTTTCATATCAATCTGAGAAGCTCAAAGGAATAAGTGTCACAAAAGTCTTACCAAAGATGGCAGTGAGCATCTCATTAGTTGCTTCAACACAATGGCATTATTTTCTTTGAAGGGCAATTTTTTCTCCTTCAAAAAATTTCACGGCTTGCTCAAAGTGGTCCTGCGCCTGACAAGCCGAATTTTGAAAATAAGTCACCGTCGATTCGGCCTGAGCCCTCAGCATCATATCTTCCTTCAAACGTTTCTAAAGGTGTGTGACCACAGATTCAGCATCTCCTACTTACTTGTGACGGATGCACAAAGTTGTGAAAAATTGTGCTTATGACCCAACTAAAAGCAAATATGCTCCCTTGGTGGTTTTGATAATTTATCACAACATACATTGTCTCCTGGACTAACACTTTTACCTAATATATTTCAGGAATTGTCCATAGAGAGCATTGGCTAAAGGATTATGTGGAGATGCCCCTTGATGCAAGAAAGGAATAAGATTGGCCCAAGCTTGAAGCTAGAATACTCTTCATTTTATATTTGTGAGAAATCACTTTTGAGTCCATAGGAAAGCCAATACTATTAAAAGGGCGTGAGGTATTAAAATGAACTGGTTGCTCAAGTGCTTAGAGATAGCCACCAAAAATAATCAGTCATTTTTTCACATAACCATTCTGTCCAAAGCCTCATACACAAAATCGGTGCCACCAACTTTCTCAATTCGGCCCTACCAATTTTCATCCTAGACAAAACCATATACAAAGCCACCAAATCGGTGCAACCGAAACCTGTCGGTGCTGGCGAGTTGAGGTGACCAACTTTCTGTTGCCTCGGTACACAAAACCAGAATTTCCGAGTTTGGGTATCGGTGTCATCGTGTTGTGTCATCTAACCGTTTGCACCATTTCGGTGCCACCGAGTTGTGTATATCGGTGCCACCGAGATTCAAAAGTTGGTGCCTTTAGTGCAAGTCAGTACCACTGAGTTCATGACATCGGTGTCACAGATTTGGTCACTTTAGGTTTAACGGTTGGATTTTGGGGACTGTCTATATATACTCCTCCACCATCCCTCATTCGAGAAAGAAGCACTTAGAACACACACTTCATTGCCAGATCCATTTTTTCTGAGAGAGAGCCACCTACTCGCGTGTTGAGATCAAGATATTCCAATCCAATCATTTGAAACTTGATATCTAGCCTCCCCAAGCTGCTTTCAACCATATCAATCTTTCCTACCCATGCGTATTCTGTGAGAGAGTGATTGTGTGTTGAGGAGACTATCTTTAGAAGCACAAGAGCAAGGAGTTAATCGTTCTACCACATCTATTACCTTTTGGAGGGTGGTGCCTCCTAGATTAGTTAGGTGTCACTTGGGAGCCTGCTACTTCATGTTGTGGAGTTGAACCAAGATGTTTGTAAGGGCAAGGAGATCACCTACTTCGTGAAGATATACTGTGAGTGACGCTACTCCTTCGTGGGCGGAAGCATGGTGGAACAGAGACGACCGCTTCTTTGTGGACCCCTTGTGGGTGGAGCCCTTTATGGACTCTCGCAACCATTACCCTCCATGGGTTGAAGTCTCCACTAACATGGATGTACGATAGCTCCACCTATCAGAACCATGCCAAAAATCGTCGTGTGAACCTCTTTGCGTTTGATATCCTAAACTCTATTCCTTATTACATGTGCAAAGTCTTTACTTTTCTGCTTCTATATATGTTGACTAACATGTGTAGGGTGTACTAGAATTGTTAGAATTGCTAAAATGTGCCAACCATAAAATTGGGAAAAGGCTAGGATGTTAATCTTGTCAAGTAGTCTATTCACCCCCCGTCTAGACACACCTTCTATCGATCCCACAATTGGTATCAGTGCAAGGTCTCCAAAACCTTGGTTTAATCACCACTGGAGGAATATGAATGTGACTAGTTCCGAGATTTTTAGTTGTAGAGTGCCTATTCTCGATGGGGAGTATTTTAGACAATGGAAAGATGGAATGCTTGATATTTGATGAGTTCCATTTGCACAAGTATATTGAATATCCTTATGCGCCTCCCATTGATCCCATACATCCTTCTCATGGTGATGAAATTGATATGCTTAGTAATCTTAACACTGTTAATCTAATGGTTAGAAGACTACCAAGAAATGTGCTTGATCACATGCAAAACTTTGAGTGTGCTCATACTTTGTGAAAAACATTGAGGAAATATATCCAAATTATTCTTTAAAAAATCTTGATATCATTGTCCACAAATGCATTGCCTTTCACAAAATAAAGCCAAGTGATGCTAATTTTGATAAATGTCTATTTGATCTTCATGACCTCATGCATGCTAAAGGAGATGTCATTACTATTAACAATATCGTTGTTGAAGCCATTCACATGCATAAATATGACCATTGTCATAGTCAAAATTCTGATGGAACTCTTGTTTCTTTTAATGAGGGAACTTCATCCGTTGATGATTATGTGGAGCATGGCTACTACGATGAAAATGAGGAATTTGACATTGAGTATGAGAAGACCATGAGGAACCTCAGTATTATGGCGAACCTTAGAGACTACATGGACGGTGGAAAGAAGTGGGTTCTCGATAGTGGATGCACATATCACATGACCAGAGATAAAGACATGTTCCCTGAGATTACACCAAACTATGGATCTCGAAGGTGTGTGACCTTTGAAGATAACTCCAAGGGTAAGGTACTTGGTCTTGGTAAGGTGGCCGTATCTCATGTTAGTTCCATTCAAAATGTCATGCTTGTTGAATCCCTTGGCTACAATATTCTTTCCGTATCTAGACTTGCAGACTTTGGATTCGATGTGCTATTTAAGAAAGTTAACTGTCGAGTATTTCATAGCGACAACCATAACATTGTCTTCACTGGTTTTCATAGAGGTGATCTATACATTTTCGATTTCTCTAAGAAAACCAAACCCCGTACATGTCTTATTCCTAAATCTTCTAAAGGTTGGTTATGTCATAGAAGGTTAGGACAAGTTGGCATGCGTAATCTTGACAAATTTATCAAAGGTGATCATATTCTTGGCGTTAAAGATGTTATATTTGACAAAGATAGACTTTTGTAGTGCCTGTCAAGCAGGAAAGCAACTAGTGGAAGTCATCCCATGAAGAACATCATGACTCCAAGAAGACCACTCGAGATGCTTCACATGGATATTTTTGGTCCCAATGCCTACAAGAGCCTCGGTGGAAGTTCTTATGGTCTAGTCATTGTTTATGATTTTTCCAGATTTACATGGGTATTCTTTCTTGATGATAAATCGCAGGTACAAAAGATATTAAAGAACTTCGCTCAGAGAGCCCAAAAACAGTTTGAGGTGAAGATCAAGAAGGTTTGGAGCGACAACGGAATGGAGTTCAATAACACGAATGTGGATACCTTTCTTGACGACGAGGGTATCTCACATGAGTTCTCGACGATGTACACGCCTCAACAAAATGGAGTTGTTGAGAGGAAGAACCGAACTCTCGTAGAGATGGCCAGAATGATGCTTGACAAATACAACACTCCAAGACACTTTTTGGCAGAAGCCGTGGAAACAGCTTCACATGCCATAAACTGACTCTACCTACACAAGCTTCTTGGTAAAAGACCATACGAGCTACTCACCGGTAACAAACCCCAAGTTGGATACTTTCGAATATTCGGCTGCAAGTGCTATATTCTTGATAAGCATCATCGCTCTCAATTTTCTCCTAAATCTTATGAAGGTTTTCTACTCTGTTATGGATCGAACTCTCACACTTACCGTGTCTACAACAACTTCACTCAAAAAGTTGAAGAGACAGTAGATGTGAAGTTTGATGAGACTAATGGTCTGCAAGTCAAACAATTGCCAAATGGTGAAGGAGAGTACTTCATCAACTCAAGTGGAAGCTCCGACTTCGCGTCAAGGCGAACCACAAATCGACATGGAAGCATCCTGATACGTCTCGAACGTATCTATAAATTTTGATTGTTCCATGCTATTATATTGTCTGTTTTGGATGTTTTATATGCATTAATATGCTATTTTATATCATTTTTGGGACTAACCTATTAACCTAGAGCCTAGTGTCAGATTCTAATTTTCCATGTTTTTGAGTATTGTAGATAAGGAATATTAAATGGAGTCCAAACGGAATAAAATCTCCGGAATGATTTCTCTTGGACCATAAGAAACCTGCCAGACTTGGAGAAGGGGACAGGAGACCTGCCGGGAGACAACAAGCCTAGGGGGGCGCCCCTGGCTTGTGGGCCCCCTGTAGGCCTCCTAACCCTAATCTTCGTTCTATAAATTCCCAAATATCCCGCCAATACCAGAACGACACCAAAAAATACTTTTCCGCCGCCGGGAGCCTCTGTTCCCATGAGATCCAATATGCCGGAGGGGGAATCAATCACGGAGGGCATCTACATCAAATCCATTACCCCTCTGATGATGCGTGAGTACTTCACCACAGACCTACAGATCCATAGCTAGTAGCTAGATGGCTTATGCTCTCTCTTTGTTCTTTAATACCATGTTCTTCAAGATCTTCATGGAGATCTATCCGACGTAATACTATTTTGCGGTGTGCTTGTCGAGATCCGATGAATTGTTGGATTATGTTCAGATTATCTATGAATATTATTTGAATATTCCTTGAATTCTTATATGCATGATTTCATATCTTAGCAAGTCTCTTCGAGTTATTGGTTTGGTTTGGCCAACTAGATTGGTAATTCTTGCAATGGGAGAAGTTCTTAGTTTTGGGTTCAATCTTGCGGTGTCCTCACTCAGTGACAAAGTAGGGGTAGCGAGACACGTATTGCATTGTTGCCATCGAGGATAAAAATATGGGGTTTTCATCATATTGCTTGATTTTATCCCTCTACATCATGTCATCTTACCTAATGTGTTACTCTGTTCTTCATGAACTTAATACTCTAGATGGAGGCAGGAGTCAGTCGATGTGTGGAGTAATAGTAGTAGATGTAGAATCGTTTTGGTCTACTTGACACGACGTGATGCCTATATGCATAATCATTGCCTTGGATATCTTCATAATTATTCGCTTTTCTATCAGTTGCTTGACAGTAATTTGTTCACCCACCATATAATTTTCCTTCATGAGAGAAGCCTCTAGTGAAATCTATGTCCCCAGGGTATATTTTCCATATTATACTTTCAGATCTAAAAAACAAAAATACCAAAAATATATTGCTTCCATTTATTTACTTTTGTTTTACTTTTCGTTCTGGAAATATTTTATATCTATCTCTATCAGATCTCATCCTTGCAAATAACCGTGAAGGGATTGACAACCCCTTTTTAGCGTTGGGTGCAAGTGTTTGATTGTTTGTGTAGGTGCTAAGATTGTGGCCTTGATTGTTCCTCCTACTCGATTGATACCTTGGTTCTCAACAAAATGCGGGAAATACATATATACTTTGTTGCATCACCCTTTCCTCTTCAAGGGAAAACCAACGCAAGCTCAAGAAGTAGGAAGAAGGATTTCGGGCACCGTTGCCGGGGAGGATACATAGCAAGATCAAGCCTACCAAGTACCCATCACAAACTCATCTCTTGCATTTACTTTATTTGCCTTTTGCCTCTCATTTTCCTCTCTCCCACTTCTAAAATGATTTTCAGAAAATAGCAAAAATATTTGCCTTTTTATTCTCCCTTTTTTTCGTTTGCCTGTCTCCTTCCGGATCTCTTACTTGTTTCTATGACTAGCATTACCACTTCCATTTTGTCACTAGATTTTGAAGTTCTATACTTCAAATAAAAACAAAGGGAATTTGAAAGATGCCTCGTATAGGCTAATGGAATCTTATCGTATCTCCAACCTAAAAGGAGATGCAAAGGTTTTGTTTAGATTTTTTTACATTGGATTGGCTTTACATCATAGAGAACAAATAGATTTCGCCTCAAAAGGTAATTTTATAGAATTAAATACGAACTCTGCTTACAAAGTTTTGGAGGGGATTTTGGGAGTTCCTCCACAAAAAAGGGGTTTAATTTCTCAGAAGAGGGATTTCAAATTCTCGACAAATTGACTCACTTACATAAGCACTTAGTCGAGTTACAACAATATCACGAACCCCTTAAACATATTAGTGGAAACCTCAACCGTTTGAATAATTGATTACCCTTTGCAATAAGCATTTGGATATTTCGGACAATAAATTGGTTCCTTCCCCTACAAACACGGGGATCAGGAAAGAGCCCCCGGGATTTGACAAGACCCTCAGAAAAATTGTCAGTACCAAAGACGACAATACCTAGATCTATTGCATTATGCCTAGCTACGAGCGTTAAACAATAGCGCTTGTTCGGAGGAAACCCAAGTTTATTTCCATGCTTTTGTTTTTTCTTCTATTTTTGAGTGCAACACATATTATTACCTGTGTAATAATTGTGTTTCTTGTTTAAATTAGTGTTTGAGCCAAGTAAGACCTTTGGGATGGTCTACGGTGTTTGCAAGTTGATTTTGCTAAAAAACACAAACTTTCGCTCTCAGTCCAGGAATTTTGTAAATTCACTGGACGTGCTTTTGATATGCAATTTTTAAACAATATTGATATACAAATTTCCCTGATTTTCCTATTCGTCCGAACTTTTGGAGTTACGGAAGTATTCGAAGTCTATAGATTGCTACAGACTAATCTGTTTTTGAGAGATTCTGTTTTCTTTGTGTTGTTTGCTTATTTTGATGAATCTATGGGTTGTATCGGGGGGTATGAACCATGGAGAAGTTGGAATATAGTAAATATTTTACCAATGTAAATAAAGAATGGGTTCACAACATGTCGGTGCACTAAAGAATGGTCCTTTAGCGCCCATGACTTGTGCACGAATAGTAGTTGCCATGCCCGCGGCAAGCCGTGCCTGGGATGAATGGAAGGAGAGGCGAAGCACTGAAAAGATTGACAATTGTTTTAAGTGCTTGCCAAGTTTCATCAGGGAACGACATTCATGGAAGTCATGGCAAAAACAATCTATTTTGGAGTGTTGATTGTTTCTGTTGCCACGACTTCCACGAATGTCGTTCACTAATGAAACTTGGCAAGGACTTAAAACATTTTTCATTCTTTGCCACCAATTTTTTTAGATTTTTAGATTTTTTTAGATTTTACTATTCGTGGTGGTATCATAAGAGCTAAAACTCGGATGGGCGCTTTCCAACACCTTTGTCATGAGTGTAAATGACACCGACACATAGGTGATGTTTTTTCCAAAATTTTGGTATAATATTTGCATTTTTATGATTTAGTATGAATTAGTTATGAAGTTTTCAAACTGACGGTCAAATGGTCAAAGGGAAAAAGCATAAGAGGAGAGAAGTGACTTGGACAGAACCGGTGACATTTGGAAATTAGGAGTAAAACAGCCGAGTGGGACACAACTAGGGGCATAAATCTAATTATCCCTTAATAATATGATTGTTGGGTGGATAAGATCTGTGTGAGGTGGCGTGTGGTGCGGCAACGTTCAGAACTTTGAACGGTGAAAGTCCTCATGTCTCTCATATTCCTCACTCCGAGGCTTTGGTAGATGTAGGTCTAGGTTGAGCATCATGAGGCATTTGTTCCATAGTTTTACGCCGACCCCCTTTAACAGTACGGTGTTCCAATGACTCAACTGTAAAGAAAATGAAACATAAAGAGTAATTCTTCAAGCTTCAAAGTCTTCAAAATGTTTTCTTGAGGACACATTGAGTTCCTCATCTTTAATATCTTCATGAGGAATATAAATTTCTTCACAATTTCTTTGCGATCAAAATCTTCTAGGAATGACCAAAGTTTTCACCTGAAGACATACATGTTTAGGGGTCTATTTTCATTTAATAAATCAAACTCCTCAGCGACTTATAGAGCTTGTGTACACTCATAAAGATATCTGTCTTTTAACCTATAAGTCTTCAAACCACCGGAATCACTAAGGGGCACTAGATGCACTTCCAATCTCCCCCTATTTGGTGGTTGATGACAAGTAGGTTAAGTTCTCAATAGGGATAATAATATGAAATGCAAGTACCGAGTTTGAGGAATTTGAAATCAAGATACACAGAGACTCCCCCTGAAGATGTGCATGTTTTGAGGAATTTGCTTTGAACAACAGATGCACAATGATGATCTATATCATGGAGAAATCCCCATGTATCTTGCAATTAATTCATGCATTTGACATATAGTATGAGGAATTAGAGATGCGTGATGGAAAAGGGTGTTTGACGAATTTCAGCATGCCTGCATTAATTGAGGAATAAGCATGCAAGAAAAAACGTTCAAAGGTGTCAGAACACCATCGGGCTTAAGTTACAAATCATTACATCGAAAACTTCAAAAGAACCAAGGGTTTGTAACTTAATAAAGTTTATAAGCCCATAAATAAATCCCGCTTGAAGACTAATTCTCAGATTTCTCCCCCTTTGTCATCAAGTGACGAAAAGGGACGAGACTGATGACTAACGCCTATGAAGAATTTCACTTCTGTGTCGAGGAAGAGGCGCGAGCAGTCTTCGAGTCAGACTTCCTAGTTGGGCCTGTTACAGTATCCCCGGGTTCTTCGTCTAAACTGGCAGTGCGGAATGAAGAAATTGAGCTGTCCAGCAAGTCAGGAACTAGAATAGACTTGAATTTATTCTTAGGTGGCCATGACCAGTTAAAGTCGTGAGAGAATTTCAATTCTTGAAGTTCCTCAATGGTCTTCAGGTGAGACAGTCTGGCCCAAGTGCAATCAAATACCTCATGAATATAATAGTGATTTTTCTTCACAACATTTTGAGTCTCGTTGAGGGTTTTCACAATGGAGCCAAACTGGCATTTTACTCACTTGTGATTGTAACCGACTTTTTGGTGAAGGGTGAGGAGAAGCTCTTTGTTAGTCATCACCCTTGGGGCAGTTGGGCTTGAAGGTTCTTGAGTGGCAGTGTCATCATATGAGGAATAAGAGTCAGCCTTGCGAAATCGACCATCCAGGGGCCGATTTCCTTCGTCAATCATTGACGTACCTTTTCCTTCAACGGGCTTAGAAGATTTCTTGATGACTTTGATAGGCGGCAGATAGCCGAGGTGATTCTGAAAGTCAGCTTGGTAGTTGATGGTGGATCTGTTACTGATGAATCTCATGATCGAAGGCGCATAAATCTTCAACTCAAATGGTGACAAAGCATTATCGGCCAAAGTCCTCAAGAAAAAATCGTGAAGGTTCACTGGGATACCATGAATGACATTGAACGGAATATTTTTTTTGACCAACTACTGTAGGGTAATCACCCCACAACATTTTCTTTCATTCCAAACTATAAGGGGTTTATGTACATGGAAGGATTAGAATATACAAATGGGAGCGGGATGTAGATGTACAAACCTCATGGAGGTAAGAAGGAAATCCACTTAAGGAGATCTTCCTTAAATCTAAGCTTAATTCTATAAGTTAAAAGGGAAATATCATGAATGAAGTTAGACTTCCATCTGTTGAATCTGGGACGCTCATTGTTGAAAATCCTTGCATTTCTGATGGTCCAAATATTCCAACACGCAGTAAAAATAACTTTAGAGAAAAAAGGACGTTGAAAATATTTCCTGGCTATCAAACAAGTGTCCCACATGGAGTTGCCTTGCCATGTAATCTGAAGATAGTTCCAAACCCTGGTCTTGAACATGCAGTTGAAGAAGAGATGATCTCTATCCTCCTTGACTCTTGCAAGACATAGAACACATAAGTTTGAATCAGAAACATTCCAATGGTGTCTCTCAAGCATATCTTGAGTGTTCAGTCTGTCCATAATGAGAATCCAGGCAAACATTTTGATTTTCGTGGTACAACAACTTTTCCAAACACAACCGAGGAGGGGATTGGGGATAATGGGTTGATGGACATGTAAGTAGTATTTCTTAGCAAAGTAAACCTTACTTTCTCTACTCGAAAGCCAGACATCTTTGCATGAATGTTCCGTGTGAAGTTTTTGTAGAATGCAGGTAACTGTTTGCAACTCCTGGAAGGCTCTGTCAGAAAGTGGCAAGTGAAACAGGCTAGTCATGCAGTTTGTCTCAAAAGCTTGGAATACCTCCTCAGCACTGCAGAACGTATCAATAGCAAAAGAGAACAGTCTTTGGAACCGATGTGCTAGGGGCAAGGTTGAGTCCCCTGGTGCCCAGGAATTAGACCAAAAGAGAAAAGTATCTCCTCTGTTTGGTTGTATGTAGGTGACAACTCTGAAATTGTCCATCCTCTTGCAGATATCTTTCCACCAAAACGATCCACACAGAGATGTTCCCTATGGAACTGTGTTGTGGTAGTAAGTGTAACATCTTCTTCATGATGCCTAAAACATCTTCTTCCTTGTCATGCCCTTTGATAGGTGCAGTGGAATATGACAATATTCTGTAAACAGTTCTGGGCTCATACTTCAAAATTTTCACCAGGAATCTAGTTCTTGGAGGTTGGCCCGGAGCCTAAGGTTTCATGAGGACTTTCATAAGCTTATTTGCCAGTTCCCTTTCATCATACATTCTATTTTCATCCTCTCAAGGAATTGAGATTGGAAGAGCTCGAAGCAATTCTATGGTTGGAGCTTTGTAGTGAGTGTGCTGTGTCACCCAATCCAAGACCCAAGTGTTGATATCTTTGGGGTCACCTGAGATATGCAGTGTGGCATAGAACAGAAGAATAATGCAGTATTCCAGTTACCGATATCTGTGCAAAACGGCAGTAGCCCTGCTTCGTAAAGAACATTCAGTACTAGGGTTAAGCAAGGAATTTCCTCCATGTCAAAATGAGGAATGTGGGCGTGAAGAAATATCTTCCTTCTTCCACAGAGCACATAAGCATAGTAGTTAAGTTGATTTCTGGTCCAGAACTTTTTGTGCCTGATATGAAGCCTATCGTAAGGGTTTTCTCCAGTGAAGAAATGATGTTCATCATAGAAGTCTTCCTTCAGAAACTTTGGCCTCTTTGAGAAGGGCTGATGAGGATTTGGTTGAAGATTATGTTGTTGATCATCTTGAAGATTTCTGGCCACCACAATTGCAGTTTCAGGATTTACCACTACAATTGCAGTTTCATCAGCAGTATTTCTATCCTGAGATGAGGTATTTTCATCAGGAGCTTGTTATTTGGCTTGAGGAATTTGCTGTTTTGAGTGAGCAGATGCAGTTTCTTCAGCTGATGCAGCTAAATCTTGATCTGGTGCTGATTTCACATGTGAGCTCTTTTCTTGAGAGCCAGTTCGAGAAATTTTAGTGGCTTTAGGAGTTTGAGGAATTTGAGCTGATATTGGCGAGTTTGGGTGTGCTGCTGCCAATGTCTTCCCCACCCTCCTTTTGTTCAGCAGCCATTTCTCGGTTTTGTGGAGGAGGTGCTGATACTTGAGGAATTTGATCTCCTTGAATTTCCTCATCTATTTGTGTAGATGCAACAGAGCGATTATCATCCATTTCCTCATCCTGTTCTGGAATGTTGTGCTCTTCACCAAATGGAATAATCATATATGATGGTGCAACATTGAGGGGAGTTGCATCCACTGGAGCTGATGATGTAGCAGGCAGAGTCTTTACGTGTTTTGCCTCTGAAGACTTTGTAGGTTTTGAAGCCTTTCTCTTCTTGGCCTCCTTCTCAGCAGCTTTTTTTTCTTCACGTCTGATGTAGATGGAAGAGTCACTTTCTTCACTTTTGAAGACTTTGGTGAAGGAGCATTTTCATCAGGCACTACTTTAGCAGTGTTAGGCGTGGCAAATTATTCAGCTGTAATATTCTGAGTAATTTCATCAACAGCTGGTTCTTCATCTTCATCAGCTAGTTGCACATTATAGCTTGGCTAAGGATTTGTTGGTTGCTTTCGAGCAGCAACCCTGCTGTTGCATTCCTCAATTGCATGAGTCGCAGCTTGGACAAACCTCACTTTGACACCTTTGCGGTCTGCATGAAGACTAGTGTATTTGTCAGTGAGGGTTTTCAACTCTTCCTGAGTTGAAACAAGTTTCTCACGCGATAGGTTAAGGATGTTTTGTGTCAAGTACTTCTCCTTTTTAACCTTCGCAACCCGAGCATGTTTGGCTTACTGATCCTTCCATTTCGCTTCATTGATGAATGAAGTGACCATGTGACTGAGTCCAGGTGGAAGTTTCAAGTCATCAATTGTTATGTTTGGATCCTTATACCAAAGGTCGGTGAAATTCAACAGAACTTTCGGATCCAGTACGAGAGGAATGGTGTTGCGAGTAGCTTGTGCAACCATTTCTTGCTTGTTTCTCATGATGGCTTGAAGAGTATCATCATCATTTTCTTCACATCCTTGTGATGCAAAAGGAATGTTGACAATCTTTCCTGGGCTTGGCCTTGTACCTCTACTAGTAGTCGTCTTTGTCTTCAATAGAGCAGGTGAATACTTTGGAGCTGAGCCTGAGACAGATGGTACAGAGGAACTTGGATGTTCTGTTTGATGGTTACTGAGTTGTGACTACGGAGCACGTGAAGACTTTGCTGCAGTTGAGGATTTGGTAGTTGTTGCTACTTTTTGAGGAATTTGCTTTGTTGAGGGTTTTCGCTTGAGACCTGGTTTCTTCAACAAAACTTTCTTCTCAGGTTTTTATGTAGGAGAAGCCTCAGCAGCAGAAGAAGTGACACCAGTTGCTGCAGCAGCAGAATCCTCATTAAACTTTGAGACAACAACTTTTTCCTTTTTTGAAGCTTATACAAGTACTTGTCTTTTTCATGAGGATAGTCCTCAATGGTAGCTACGCTTGAAGGATGTGCTTCTTGTTGGTCTCCCTGTGGCAATCCTTTTAAAGGAGGTTTGAGGGCAAACTTCTTGGCATATTTTGGAGTGACATATCTGTATTCCTTCCACTCCTTTGCCCATCTACGTTCAATCCTTTCAAGCCTTATCTTGAATTTAGCGATGGTTTCTTTTCCATGTATTTCTTCATCTCGCATGCAGTACTCAGCATATATCTCCTCACGGATCTCAAAGACAATGTTCTGTTCCAGCTTCTTGCCACGCTTCTGTTTTCTATCTTGCTGCATTTTCTTCAGTTGAGGTTTTTGCTGAGGAATTTGTATTCTTGAGGACTCTGATAATATAGGTAATGTTTCTTCAAGAAATGCTGCAAATGAATTAAGTTGATGAGAACCTAGTTATTCGTCAGCTGAGATTTTGTACATGTGAATAGAGTATAGGTGCGAAAAAATTGCAGAGGTCATATGCGTTCTCAGATTTGAGGAAATTGAAAATTTTCGTAAGTTGAGGAATTTGAGCAGTGTGTTGAGGAATTTGACTAAGCATTCTGGTCTTGGGTTCCAGAGTTGTGCAGATTTGAAAATTTAGACTATTGAGGAATCTCGTGAAGAATTGAAGGACTTAGTGAAATTCATCAAGTGTTCTAGACATGGGTGTGCACATCTGAGAGATTCTTTGAGGAAAAACTTATTTCACGAATTCAAAGATAATAAATGGATCAATCAGGATGGTAAAATAGAGTTTTAATTACCCTGCATGAACAACACGATGAACTGGGGAGGTAAGAATGGAAGTTCTTCGGCTGAGATCTTTAGTGCCCTAACTCGGCGACTGAAGACAGCTACGGCGGCGGCGGAGGAAGATGTTCCATAGTCGGCGTGAGTCCGACAACGGCGAGGTCGAGGCATTGAAGTTGTTCCTCACCGGCGACGAGGATGCTAGCGGCGGTGCTAGGTTTTGAACTCGAGCAGAGGAGTCGAGAGGGAGGAAGAGTTTTTGACTAAGGCGGGGGGGGGGGGTAAGGGACTATTTATATCTCGGGTGAAAACAGTCTGAAGCAAAAACTTCGGACGGAACTGCCCTTGCCCCTTCGTCTCCGCACGACACGTGCTACCCGCGATTGAAGCGGTGGAGATCATGGTTATCCTAATGTGAGTAGTGGGTGCGGTTACTGTGGTAACATATATAATTTTTTTGAATTTCTGAGGATTTTTTTGGAAAGTCCTCAGCTGACAAGGACTCGGTGAGGATTTTGAACGAGTGTCAAATAGAACGCATATGAAGAATTGAGAATAGACTGGGTTGATCTTAGCATAGAGGGGAGTCAGGTCCGATCACATTCACTTAGAAGAAATACCAAATTGAAGACTTAGCAATAAGTGAATGCTGTTGAGGACATTGAAAGCTCATAATAATATATATATAGTCAATGAAGATCATCACCGAATTTTTTTAAGAATTTGAAAATTTGAAGACTTTGAAAATTTTGAGGAATTTGTGTCAAGTCTCATATTTAAGAATTTCCACATTGAAGAATTTCCAACTTGAAGAATTTCAAAGTTTGGTGGTGGCATGGCCCACCGTATAAGAATGATGATTTCAGGCGCCGCGTACAATTGCCGTGGGGCCCTAAGAACCAAATTCTTCACTAATTTCTTCGCACTTAGAGTGATATTCTTTATTGATTGAAGAAAATCGTTACTTTGTGTGTTGCACATCTAAGTCATCAATTTTGCATGTTTACGATGTGTGCATGTTTTAGGATGTGTGCATGTTTACGAAACATTTGAAGATTCTAGGATATTTAGCTCACCCCGCAACATGCAAAACCCTCTCTCATCCAAGGGCTTTGTGAAGATATCTGCTAGCTGGTCGTCAGTCTTCACATGGTCGATGATGATATTGCCATTAAATACATGATCACGAAGAAAATGATGAGGAATCTGGATGTGCTTGGTCTTTGACTGTTGTACTAGGTTGTAGGCGATCTTGATTGCACTGTCATTGTCGATTAGAGGGGCACACTCTTCATGTTGATGTCGTAGTCTCCGAGGGTTTTCTTCATCCATAGAAGTGGAGCACAGCAAGATCCAGCAACAATGTATTCAGCTTCAGCAGTGGAGAGTTATACACAGTTCTGGTTTTCTGAGGACCAGCAGACTAAGAATCTTCCGAGGGAATGACATGTGCCAGATGTTGACTTGCGATCCACACGGTCACCAGCATAATCAGAATCAGAATATCCAACGAGGTGAATATTTGAGCCCTCGGGGTACCATAATCCTAGTGTTGGTGTGTGAGCTAGATATCGAAGAATATGTTTCACAGCCTTATGGTCTGATTCCTTCGGTTTTGGTTGGAAACATGCACACATGCAAACACTAAGGATAATATCTGGCCTAGATGCACATAGGTACAAAAGAGACAATCATAGAATGATATACCTGCTGATCGAAATCCATACCATTTTCGTCACTTCAGAGGTGGCCGTTGGTAGGCATAGGAATCTTGACACCTTTGCATTCATACATGCCGAATTTCCTGTGAATATCCTTGAGGTATTTCTCTTGAGATATGAATATGCCATTGCGTTTTTGGCGAATTTGCCGACCTAAGAAGAAATTCAGCTCCCCCATCATGGACATTCGATATTCTTCACCCATCATGTATGCAAATTCATCACTGTAACGTTTGTCAGTACAACCAAAAATAATGTCGTCGACATATATTTGGCACAAGAATAGTTCATTGTCATAATATTTAGTGAATTGAGTAGGATAAAGTTAACCGGGTTTGAAGCCTTTCTTCATGAGGAATTCCCTCAATGTATCATACCACGCCCGAGGGGCTTGCTTGAGGCCATAGAGTCCATTTTTGAGTCTGAAGCCTTTGTCAGGGTGCTTCGGGTCATCAAAACCTCAGGGCTGAGCAACATATACTTCTTCCTCAAGCTTACCATTGAGGAATGCAATTTTCACATCCATTTGATATAGAGTAATATTGTGATGGTTAGCATAAGCAAGTAATATGTGAATAGCTTCAAGTCTAGCAACAGATGCAAGATTTTTCATCAAAGTCAATTCCTTCAACCTGTGTGTAGCCTTGGGCTACAAGCCGTGCCTTGTTCCTCACAACCTGACCAGCCTTGGGCAACAATTTCTTCAAGTCTAGCAATATATGCAAAAGTTTCGGTAGATCCACTTGGTGCCAATGATATTGTGCTTGCGAGGACCTGGTCTTTTGACGAGTTCCCACACATCATTTAGCTTTAACTGAAGAAGTTCATCTTGCATGGCTTGAATCCACTCAGGTTCCATGAAAGCTTCAACAACTTTTGAGGGTTCTGTGATAGACACTAAAGAGGAATGCCCACAAAAGTTAACTAAATGTGATGCTTTTGAGCGAGTGAGAGGACCTGGTGCATTGATGTCATCGAGGATTTTGTCGAGTTCTACTTCATTTGCAATCGAGCTGGTTGAAGACTTCGGTTGGGCTTAAGAATTTGATTTGTCACATTTTCCTCATGTGCACCAACATGAATTTCATCAGTGTTGGGGACGACTTCTTCAACAAGGGGTTGTTCCTCAGTAGGAATGATATCTTCAGTAGCCTTGTGCTTATTAACTTCCTCATGAGTCAATTTATCTGGCACAGGAGGCAGTTTCTCTCTTTGCAAGCCATTAGTTTCATCGAACCACACATCTATAGTTTCAACAACCTTGTTGTGATAGGTGTTGAAGACTCTTTAGGTGTGCGAGTCCTTTCCGTAACCAAGCATAAAACCCTCATGTGCTTTAGGTGCAAACTTTGAGCTATGGTGAGGATCTCGAATCCAACTTCTTGCACCGAAGACTCTGAAATAATTTACATTGGGTTTCTTGTCAGTGAGGAGTTCATATGAGGTTTTCTTGAGGAATTTGTGAAGATATACCCTGTTGATGTTCTAGCAAGCAGTGTTGATTGCTTCAGGCCAAAAATGTCAAGGAATCTGATATTGTTCAAGCATAGTCCATGAGAAAGTCGGAGGATTCAACCTGAGAAAACGGGTGAGATTGTCGGCCTGGGGTGGATGATGTTTGTTGTTATTGTTCTGGTTCTGAATGATCAACTACATTAGGGTATTCTGCTGTTCGATCAAGTGAGTGAGTTCCGGCAGGAAGTTGGAGGCAGGGTAACGTCTCGGAGGCATCTCGTGTTTTTATAGTGATGGGATTAGCATAGAACAAGGGTCTAAAGAGAAAATACACTACCCATATGAAATGCAACAAACAATTATCACACCACACATTTATTCGTTAATCATCTCAAAAGGTTCAAACACGTGGATACAAGTTTTTAATAACCTAAACATCAGCCTAAACGTCTAACGGTAAGATAAATTGGTGGACTTATCTATATGTCCTCCTTAGAAATGCATGGTGGTGGGTCTATCAGTAGAGCTTGCTTCGTAGTCCTCCTTGTTGCTGGTCAAGGGGGTTACGTCTCCTTCAGGGTGAACATTTTCGCCCATGTCCAATTCTTCCTCCAGATATGCGACACGAGCCGTCAACTTCTCGATCCTCTCCAGGAAGTCCTTCACCTCCAGTTCGTGATCATAGTGGTCTTCTCGGGCTTCTTCTTCGAGGTCGAGTTCGCGGAGCATCAGTTGCTTGATCTTCTTTGTGTCCTCGCTTATACGAAGCTCCACAATCTCGATGTGTATCTCCAAGGTCTGGGCATAGGACAGGAGAACGTCTTTACTCTTGGTCTTGATGTTTTCTCCATTTGCTCCTCTTTGGGAGACCGTGAATAAGTCGGGTGAAATGGGACAGCCTCTATACAACTCCTTGATAAGTTCGAGTCCACAGTGAACCGCCATGCCCCTTCCGAGAATCCAGCTGGGTGCGATGAACCTGAAGTCCACAGGTTCTCTTTGCGGCTCGAAAGTTCTCCCGGGGACGTGCACCTCAATACTGTAGCGTGCATCTGCCGTGTAAGACATGGTAGGTTTTTCGGTGATGGTTGGCAGAGCAATCCTTAAGTCCTTGGTGATATGCATCAGCTCCTTTCCGAAATGCATTGTTGCGTCGGGCTGGTAAAACTCCGTGACCTTAACTGGGATGAAGGTGGCCATCTAAAAAAATATTGGAAGATCGGAGAGAAGTCATAAATGAGCAGAAGATAAATATAGAAGATTAATAGATATAAGAAAGTAGTTTTCTTCATAAGTTTTTCCAATCCTACAGGTTACGTCCTACGGTCAGCGTGTGCTGTGATACCATATATGTAGCGACCCGACCTGAAAACGGCCAAGTCTCTAGTGTTTCTGTACAATCCCAAGATCATGTTGGTACACACACAATACATCAATGTATATATCGACAGTTCAATCACACAACTTTATTAATCGGATCTCATATCGAGTACTTTATTACAATAAATATTACAATAAAGTGGCTGAAGGCCAACTCATGAGATAACTAAATGAAGACTAGCGGAAGCTTCAAAAGTAGTTGAATCCATACGACTCCAGGGCATATCACCGAGCGTAGATCGTGACATGACTCCTGGTCAGAAAAGTACTCTACAACATGACACTTTGCAGTCGTGTAGGTCAGCATATTGAATATGCCGGCAAGTCACAAAAGAGAGAGGTGAAAAAAATATCTCCTACAAGAAGAGAGGGGCTAAAAGCAAAACTTTACTCCAACAACCATATCTCATACCCAAGTTATCAATAATAACGACATCATTAATATTATTTATGTTGATAATTCCAGATAATTTCAGTACCTTCGGCTCAATTTGCCCTTGACCGTGGACACGGATAATCGATTAGGTTTGAGTACTCTGCAGAGTTTTGCACACATTCCTCACAAGATTTGATCGCCTCCGTTGGGGTCCTCGCACTTGAGGGTGTTTGAGAACCGGATGATCAAAACATGGACTTCCAACGGGTTCCTCTGAGCCACTGTCGGTGCCCATCCAATCCTACCATTCTTCTACATCTCGTAGCACCGCCCGTCCAGAGTCACCATGTTGTCTAACCAAGCTAGAGCCCATAATGACTTGTGGCTGTGCAGGTAAGCCTTGGGTCTTGAAGCATCCATCCAGCTCTTTGAGCCTAGGTGAATCTTTTCGCAAGATATCATGGCACTTCCCCATGCATCCTGGGTCGTCCACTCCTTTCCCCAGCGAGCCTATCAAAACCGTCCTTAACCCAGATGTGTGTTGCATGACGAGGCCTTGAAAAGTCTTGAAATCTTCCGGTCTTGATTATTAAATTCTCACATCACTCATGATAAACACTCATCCAAAACCCCGTCTACTAAAGGCATAGCGAAAATAAAATTATCGTCCCGGGCCAAGATTGAAGGGTGATGGGTCCCTACCACATGATACTACATCAAGATCCAAATTTCCAGGTACCTACTTTGCATGCAATGGGTGGAGAAAGTTGAACTACAATGCATATAAAACCATAGGTAAAATATGTTCAATGTGACTTGCTGACAATTGTCGAACTCGAGCGCTTCTAGATAACAAGCTTCATACTCTGGATGATCTAACGAAACAAAATTTCACACAATAAGCATCACAACAGCAGGTAAACAAAATAAAGGAACCAACAAAAAGTAGCTAGAACATTAGAGAACAAAATTGTCCTACAAGAACTAAAACATAATCTATTTTGTTGAAAACCCCAAGATAAAATATCCTAACAATTCTGAAATTAAACCTACTGACATATAAGATCACTAGTGATCAGTAGTGAAAAGAATCAACTCAAAAACTATTTTAAACTCCCGGTATTCACAAAACAAGGTATAAATCAAATCTGTTTAAACTCAAAATTTACAAATTCAAACATGGTGAAATTTTATATCTACAGAAACTATATAAAATTTGTGATCCAATGCAAAATGAATCACCTAATTTTAAGTTATTGAATAAAAGTTAAAGCTAAAACAAGACGGAAAGTTTCTGGGTTTTTTAATAATAGCAGCAGAATAACATTGCTAGCTAGTGAACATGGGTGCTACGTTGTGTGCTGTGAGTGGCTGAGAGGTGTGTGCGATTTAGCCTAACTAGTGGACGGCCGCAAAATGAAGAAAAACCATTCGGCTAAAATTAACTGAACAGGAAACCGCGGTTTTCTTCTAACTAAACCGAAGGGTTATGAGGTTCTAATCTCTACAGTTCTAATAGGATCCGACGGATGATAATAAAGAGGATGGGCTCACTGTGGCCGTGGCACTCCAGTGAGACTCGAGGCGGCGGCCAAAGGTGGTGGGGGTGGCGGGGGTGCTTCGGCGATTGGACGAGGCGGCGGAGGGGCTCAAACGGCGGAGGAACTCCGGGGGCTTCCCTTGGTGGCGGCGGACGGGGCTTGGGGCGACGGGAGGATAGGCAGTAGCCTGGGGATCTTCAGCTCCTGGACAGGAAGTCTGGCGAGGCGGCGGGTTCGCTGTGGCGAGGGTTTCGTCAGGGTTTCGTGGGGAACGGAGAGAGGAGGATGAGGGCTTCTTATATAGGGGCTCGGGAGGGGCTGGGATGGCATGAGCAAGGAGATCGGGTTGGATCCCGTTCCTCCGGTGCGGAAACTTCTTGTACGTGCAGGGAAGGAAAGAGCTATACTTGAGGCAGAAGAAGTAGAAGAGATACGGTCCAGATTTCCTATGGGGCCATGAGCTAGTTTTCCTATTAAAACGTACTATTACCTTTTGTTCAAAATTAGGAAAGAAAACCTACGCTAGGGAATATATCCCACTCCGAAAATATTGATATAATATATCAAAATGATCAGAAAAAAATTCCCACAACATGCACATTTGCTTTTGCCCAAAAGAAAAACTTTAAAAAATATATTTTTCAAAAACAATAAAAACCAATTTTTTTCTTCTAAATTTTTTGGCACAATTTTTCTTCTGAGTTTTTGGGGTGTCATGTTACCTCTTCTCTTGTGAGTGAAAAATCTTGTGCCAAAAATAAATGCAAATCAAATACCGAAAGAAAATTCAAATGCCACCATCATTCAAATAAAATGCATAGATGCTTAGATACAATTGTAAAACATTCCAAATTAAAAAATTGGGATGTTACAAACCTACCCACCTTAAGATGAATCTCACCCTCGAGATTCGTGTTGGCTAGAAAATATGTGCGGGTGGTCTCGACGAAGATCTTCTTCCCGTTCCCACGTTGGTTCTTCCTCGGTGTGATGACACCACAAAATCTTGCAAAACTTGATGATCTTGCTGCGAGTAACTCTGTTGGCAGTCTCAAGAATCCTGACGGGCTTCTCCTCATAAGTCAGATCACTCTCAAGCTGTATGGCCTCTAGGGGCACTGTCTCTCTCAAGGGAATATCAGCCATTTCAGCGTGGCATTTCTTCAACTGCAAAACGTGGAAAACATCATAAACTTCGGACAATCCTTCCGGCAATTCCAACTTGTATGCAACTTCCCCCCTACGCTCAAGAATTTTTAGGAGCCAATGAATCGGGGTGCCAACTTTCCTTTTACACCAAATCTCTTGATTCGTCGAAGTGGGGACACATGAAGGTATGTTCGGTCTCCCACTTCGTATGTTACTTCCTTGCGTTTGCTATCAGCATAACTTTTTTGTCTGGATTGAGCTATCTTGAGTCGGTCACGAATCAGCTTGACCTTCTCTTCAGAATCTCGGATAAGGTCGGGACCGAAAAGTTTCTAGTCTCCAACACCATCCCACATCAAAGGCGTTCTGCAGCTCCTTCCATATAATGCTTTGAAAGGGGGGCATCTTCAGACTTGTCTGATAGCTATTGATGTATGAGAACTTGGCGTAAGGCAAATTGTCGCCCCAGCTAGACCCATAGTCTAGTGCACAGGCTCTCAACATGTCCTCCAGAATCTAATTGACTCTCTCGGTATGTCCAGCGGTCTGGGGGTGAAAAGCTGTACTGAACTCCAATCTCGTTCCCAAGGTTTCGTGTAATTGATGCCAAAACTTTGACGTGAATTGGGTTCCTCTATCGGACACGATACTCTTCGGAACTCCATGAAGACATACGATCATGGTCATATATATCTTGGCCAGCTTAGCACTCATGTAGGTAGTCTTCACGGGAATGAAGTGAGCTACCTTGGTCAAACGATCGACCACTACCCAGATAGAATCATAACCTCAACGGGTCCTGGGTAATCGTGTGATGAAGTCCATACCAAGCTTCTCCCTTTTCCACTCGGGTATCGGCAAAGGTTGAAGTAATCCTGCTGTCTTCTGATGTTCGGCCTTTACTCACTGACAAACATGGCATATTGCTACATACTCGGCAATATCCTTCTTCATTCTTGTACACCAGAAACTTTCCTTTAAGTCCAGATACATCTTTGTGTTGCCCGAGTGTATCGAGTACGGCGAATCGCGGGCTTCCTCAAGTATCAACTTCCTGAGTTCAGGATCATTCGGCACATAGATATGGTCCTCAAACGATATAGTCCCGTGTTCATCCTCACGAAAACCTTTAGCCTTCCCGTCATTCATTCTTTGCTTTATCTCAGCTATCTCCTTGTCTGACTTCTGTGCTTCACGGATTTTTTCGATCAAGGTGGACTGAGTCTCCATCGTGGCTACATATCCTCTTGGAACTATCTCCAACTTGAGCTCTCTAAGGTCGTCGGCCAACTCCTGGGTAATCCTCCCGCTATGAGTGTCTTCACATAACTCTTACGGCTCAAGGCATCTGCTACAACATTTGCCTTCCCTGGGTGATAATGCAATCTCATGTCATAGTCCTTGATCAACTCTACTTATCTCCTCTATCTAAGGTTCAACTCTTAATGCGTGAAAATATATTTCAGGCTCTTGTGATAAGTGTAAATATCACAACTATTTCCGATAAGGAAATGTCTCCAGGTCTTGACTGCGTGCACTATGGTTGCTAACTCCAAATCATGTGTGGCATAGTTCATCTCATGAGTTCGGAGCTGTCTGGATGCATAGGCTACAACTTTTCCTTCTTTCATGAGTACTCCTCCAAGTCCTTGACGTGATGCGTTACAATACACGTGGAAGTCCTTCCGAATGTTCGAAAATTTCAGCACCAGGGCTGTAACCAATCGTTTCTTCAACTCTTGGAAACTGGCTTCACATTCTTTGGTCCAAATATACTTGGAATCCTTCTTCAACAACACTGTCATGGGCTTGGCAGTCTTCGAGAAGTTCTCGATCAACCTCCGGCAATATCCGGCAAGTCCGAGAAAACTGCGGATCTCCTTAACTGAGGTGGGTGCTATCCATTCGGTGACTGCTGCAACCTTGGCGGGATCCACTCCTATTCCGTCTCCTGAAATAATGTGTCCGAGGAATCCGACTTCCTTCAACCAAAATTCACATTTGCTGAACTTCGCATATAACTGATGCTCTCGCAGCTTCTCCAAAACTAAACGCAAGTGTTCCTTGTGTTCTTCCTCGTTCTTGGAGAATATCAGTATGTCATCGATGAACACCACGACAAACTTGTCTAGATATTCCATAAATACCTTGTTCATCATAGTCATAAAATATGCATGAGCATTAGTCAAACCAAATGACATGACTGTGTACTCATATGGACCATACCTTGTGGTGAAGGCTATCTTGGGTATATCCTGTTCACGAATTTTCAACTGATGATACCCTGATCGAAGATCGATCTTGGAGAACACTCGGGCTCCAACTAACTGGTCAAACAAATCGTTGATCGTCGGCAAGGGATACTTGTTCTTTATGGTCGCCTTGTTCAATGCACGATAATCGACTACCATTCTCAAGGATTTATCCTTCTTCTCAACCAAGAGAACTGGAGCTCCCCAAGGTGATGAACTTGGGCGAATATACCCTTTGTCTAGTAACTCCTTGATCTGCTTGTTCATTTGTTCTAAATCATTTGCTGGCATCCGATATGGTCTCTTGGATATTGGGGCTGTCCCTGGAAATAACTCGATCAGAAATTCAATCTCTCTATCCGGTGGCATGCCTGGCAGTTCCTCCAGGAATTCATCTGGAAAGTCTTCTACGATTGGCACTTCCTCCTAAACAACTCCCGTGAGAGAATTTACCCGTTTACTCTGTGGTGGGTGTTGGGAAACGTACTTAATCCGCTTTCGCTCTGGGGTGGTGAGCTAAATAGACTTAAGGGCACAATCAATGTTTCCTTCATACTTGGTCAACCAATCCATGCCTAGGATTACATCCAATCCCTGTGACTCTAATACGATGAGGTCAGTGGGAAATTTATGGTTTCCGATGTTGAGGCTCAGTGCATGGCATCCTATCCCGGCTGTCATCATGCCCTTTGGGGAACTGACCTTAATGGGTTGACTAAGAGTTCTAGTCGGTAAACTATAATTTTCCACAACTACCCTTGAACTGAATGGATGTGTTGCACCAGAATCAAAAAGTACTAGTACTGGACGTGAATTTAGCAAAAACTTACCAACCACCATATCGGGGTGATCATAGACCTCTTCAGCATCGATGTGGTTCAACTTAGCTCGGGGAAAGGATTGGGCTTCTTTGCTGCTGAGTTGCCATTTTTGTTTCCATTTCCCAGCTTGTTCTGGGGACATTCATTGGCATAGTGTTCTGTCTTCTGGCACTTGAAGCAGGTGATATAGTTCAGATACTTCTGAGTTGGAGCGGGATGGTGCTGAGTGCCATTACCTCCATTGCCATTCTTGAAGTTGCCGCCGTTCGATTGTTCCCATTTCCTCCATGGTTGTGGCCTCCATGGTTATGCACTGGATGGTTATGGTGGGTGTGTCCGCCAAACTTATCGGATCCTGTTCCGGTATTCCCTGAATAGGGGGGTGTAACGGGGCTTCTACTGAGATTCGGAGTTGAACTTCCCATTTCCATACTTCCTTTTGCGGTTCTCAATTTGTTGTTGTTTCCCCTCCAAGATGAGGGCCTTATCTTACCGACTCCTGGTAGTCGTTGAAGTTGGCCACGGTCAGCTGAGTGCTCAACTCATCGTTGAGTCCTTCCATGAACTTCTCCTGCTTGGCCGCATCATCGGCCACATCTCCAGGTGCATATCAGGCGAGCATGCTGAATTCATCAACATACTGAGCCACAGAGCGATTTCCCTAGTGTAAGTTGCGAAACTCATGATTTTTCAGACTCATGGCTCCAGCTGAGACATGAGCGATGCGGAAGGCTTGCTTGAACTGCTCCCAAGTCACACCAGCAATGGGGTACGTTGTGGTGTAGTTCTCCCATCATGCAGCTACGGGGCCTTCAAGTTGATGTGCGGCAAAGCGCACATTCTCAGCTTCAGTACATCCAGTAGTGATTAGTTCCCTCTCCATCTTGCATAGCCAATCATCTGCAACAATGGGCTCAACACTGTTGGAGAAAGTCGGAGGACTCAACCTCAGAAAACGGGTGCGATTGTCGGCCTAGGGTGGATGATGGTTGTTGTTATTGTTCTCGTTCTGAACGATCAACTGCATCAAGGTATTCTGCTGTTGGATCAACTGAGTGAGTTCCGACAGGAAGTTTGAGGCAGGGTCATGTCTCGGAGGCATGTGGTGTTTTTAGAGGGATGGGATTAGCATAGAACAATGGTCTAAAGAGAAAATACACTACCCATATGAAATGCAACAAACAATTATCACACCACACATTTATTCATTAATCATCTCAAAAGGTTCAAAGACGTGGATACAAGTTTGCGATAACCTAAACATCGGCCTAAACGTTTAACGATAAGATAAATTGGTGGACTTGTCTATGTGTCCTCCTCAAAAATGCATGGTGGTGGGTCCGTCGGTAGGGCTTGCTTCGTAGTCCTCCTCGTTGCTGATCAAGGGGGCTACGTCTCCTTCAGGGTGAAGATTTTCTCCCATGTCCAATTCTTCCACCAGATATGTGACGCGAGCCTTCAACGTGAAGATCCTCTCCAGGAAGTCCTTCACCTCTAGTTCGTGCTCGTAGTGGGACTCTCGGACTTCTTCTTTGAGGTCGAGTTTGCGGAGTATCAGTTTCTTGATCTTCTTTGTGATATTGCTTACACGAAGCTCCAGAGTCCCGATGTGTGTCTCCAGGGTCTGGGCATAGGACAGTAGAGCGTCTTTAGTCTTGGTCTTGATGATTTCTCCATATGCTCCTCTCCGGGAGACCGTGAATAAGTCGGGTGAAATGGGACAGCCTCTGTACACCTCCTTGATACGTTCGACTGCACAGTGAACCGCCAGGCCCCTTCCAAGGATCCAGCTGGGTGCGATGAACTTGAAGTCCATAGGTTTTGTGCGCGGCTCGAAATTTCTTTCGGGGACGTGCACCTCAATCCTGTAGCGTGCATTTCCCGGGTAAGACATGGTAGGTTTTCCGGTGATGGTTGGCAGAGCAATCCTTAAGTTCTTGGTGATCTGTATCCGCTCCTTCCCGAAAGGAATTGTTGCGTCAGGCTGGCAAAACTCCGTGACCTTAACTAGGATGAAGGTGGCCATCTAAGAAATATTGGAAGATCGGAGAGAAGTCATAAATGAGCAGAAGAGAAATATAGAAGATTTATAGATATAAGAAAATAGTTTTATTTATAAGGCTTTTCCAATCCTAGAGGTTACGTCCTACGGTCAGCGTGTGCTCTCATACCATATCAGTAGCGACCCGACCTGAAAATGGCCAAGTCTGTGGTGTTTCCATACAATCCCGAGATCATGCTGGTACACACACAGTACATCAATGTATATATCGAGAGTTCAATCACACAACTTTATTAATCGGATCTCATATCGATTACTTTATTACAATAAAGATTACAATAAAGAGGCTGAAGGCCAACTCATGAGATAACTAAATGAAGACTAGCGGAAGCTTCAATAGTAGTTGAGTCCATTTGACTCCACGGCATATGACCGAGCGTAGATCGTGACCTCACTCATGGTCGGAGAAGTACTCTCCAACATGACACGTTGCATCCGTGTAGGTCAGCATATTGAATATGCCGGCAAGTCACAAAAGAGAGAGGTGAAAAAAATGTCATCTATGCTATATGCATATATGGTAGGTGGGGCTGTAAGTTTTTAACGGAAAGTAAAAAAAATCTCCTACAACAAGAGAGGGGCTAAAAGAATTTTTTTACTACATTGTTGGTTGTTAATGAGATGGTTCCACCATCCATATCTCATACCAAAGTTATCAATAATATCCACATCATTAATATTATTTGTGTTGAGAATTCCAGATAATTTCGGTACCTTTGGCTCAAGTTGTCCATGGCCGTGGAAACAGCTAATCGATTAGGTTTGAGTACTCTGCAGAGTTTTGCACATGTTCCCCACAAGATTTGATCGCCTCCATTGGAGTCCTCACACTTCCGGGTGTTTGAGAACTGGATGATCAAAACATGTTCTTCCAACGGGTTCCTCTGAGCCACTGTCTGTGCCCATCCAATCCTAACGTTCTTCTACATCTCGTAGCACCGCCCGTCCAGAGTCACCACGTTGTCTAACCAAGCGAGAGCCTATAATGATTTGTGGCTGTGCAGGTAAGCCTTGGGTCTTGAAGCATCCATCCATCTCTTTGAGCCTGGGTGAATCTTTCCGCAAGATGTCATGGCACTTCCCCATGCATCCTGGGTCGTCCACTAGTTTTCCCAGGGAGCCCATGGGAACCGTCCTTCACCCAGATGTGTGTTGCATGAAGAGGCCTTGAAAAGTCTTGAAATCTTCCGGTCTTGATTAGTAAATTCTCACAACACTCGTGATAAACACTCATCCAAAACCCCGTCTACTAAAAGCATAGGAAAAATAAAATTATCATCTCGGGCCAAGTAACAAGGGTGATGGGTGCGTACCACATTATACTACATCAAGATCCAAATTTCCAAGTACCTACTTTGCATGGAATGGGTGGATAAAGTTGAACTACAATTTATATAAAACCATAGGTAAAATATGATCAACATGACTTGCCTTGCTGACGATTATTGAACTCGAGCGCTTCTAGATAACAAGCTTCGCACTCCAAATGATCTAACGAAACAATAATTTCACACAATAAGCATCACAACAGCAAGTAAACAAAATAAAGCAACAAACAAAAGGTAGCTAGAATATAAGAGAGCAAAATTGTCCTACAAGAACTAAAACAGAATCTGTTTTGTTGAAAATGCCAAGATAAAATATCCTAACCATTCTGAAATTAAACCTACTGATATACAAGATCACTAGTGATCAGTAGCGAAAAGAATCAACTCAAAAACTATTTTAAACTCCCGGCATGCACAAAACAAGGTATAAATCAAATCTGTTTAAACTCAAAATTTAAAAATTCAAACATGGTGAAATATTATATCTACAAAAACTACATAAAATTTGTTATCTAATGCAAAACAAATCACCTAATTTGGATTTATTGAATAAAAATTAAAGCTAAAACAAGACGAAAAGTTGCTGGTTTTTTTAATAATAGCAGCAGAAATAAGATTGCTAGCTAGTGAACATGGGTTCTACGTGGCGTGTTGTGAGTTGCTGATAGGTGTGTGCGATTTAGCCTAACTAGCGAATGGCCGCAATATAAAGAAAAACCAATCGGCTAAAATTAACTTAATAGAAAACCACATTTTTCTTCTAACTAAACCGAAGGCGTATGAGGTTCTAATCTATACAGTTGTAATAGGATCTGACGGATGATAATAAAGAGGATAAGCTCACCATGGCTGTGGCACTCCGGCAAGGCTCGAGGAGTCGGCCTAAGGTGGTGGGGGCGGCGGGGGTGCTCCGGTGATTGGATGAGGCTGCGGAGGGGCTCAAACGGTAGAGGAGCTCCGGGGGCTTCCCTTGGTGGCAGCTGACGGGGCTTGGGGCGACGGGAGGAGAGGCAATAGCCTAGGGAGCTTCGGCTCTTGGACAGGAAGTCCGGCGAGGCGGCGGCGGCGCTATGGCGAGGGTTTCATCGGGGTTTTGTGGGGAACAAAGAGAGGAGGACGAGGGCTTCTTATATAGGGGTAGGGAGGGGCTGGGATGGCATGAGCTAGGAGATCGGGTCGGATCCCGTTCCTCCGGTGACAAAACTTCGTGTACGTGGAGGGAAGGAAAGAGCTATACGTGAGGAGGAAGAAGAAGAGATACTGACCAGATTTCCTATGGGCCCATGAGCTAGTTTTCCTATTAAAACGTACTATTACCTTTTATTCAAAATTAGGAAAGAAAACCTACATTAGGAAATAAATCCTACTATGAAAATATTGATATAATATATAAAAATGATCAGAAAAAAATCCCACTACATGGACATTTTCTTTTGCCCAAAGGAAAAAATTTATAAAAAAATATTTTTTTAAAATCAATATAAACCAAAAAATTTCTTCTAAAAATTTTGGCACAATTTTTCTTCTAACTTTTTGGGGTGTCATATTACCTCTTCTCTTTCTTCCTTGGCAAGATAATTGTCGTGCATTTTTTGTGAGTAAAAAATCTTGTGCAAAAATAAATGCAAATCGAATACCGAAAGAAAATTCAAATGCCACCATCATTCAAATAAAATGCATAGATGCATAGCTACAATTGTAAAGCATTCCAAATTAAAAATTTGGGATGTTACAGAGTAATACCAAGTTCATCAAGTTAATCATCAAGACCAGTATTTTTGAACTCTGTCCCATTATCACTCCTGATGTGTTTGATCTTGACGCCGAAGATCGTCAAGACCCTTGAGGAAAATCGTTTGAAGACCTCCTACACTTTAGTTTTATTCAAAATGATGTGTACCCAAGTATACCAAGAATAGTCATCAACGATGAAAAAGCCATATAAAGATGTTGCATTGGTTAGAGTAGCATAATGAGTAGATCCAAACAGATCCATGTGAAGTAATTCAAACGGACGAGTAGTGGTCATGATAGTCTTCGAGGGGTGTTTGGATCTGGTCATTTTTCCAGACTCACAAGCACCGCAGAGATGGTCCTTGAGGAATTTTACCAATTTGATACCAATGACGTGCTTCTTCTTCGCCAGAGTAGGCAAATTCCTCATGCCAACATGACCAAGTCGTCGATGCCATAGCCAGCCTTCTGAGGTTTTTGCTAGTAAACATGTGGCTGGTTGAGGACCTGTGGAAAAAATCAACAATATACAAACCTCCTCTCCTAAAGCCTTCGAAGACTTTGGATTTGTCAGGTTCCTTGATGACAACGCATCTATATTTTTGAAAGATGGCAATCATATCAAGATGACAAAGCATTAAGACTGACATGAGGTTAAATCCAAGGGATTAGACAAGCATGACTTTGTCCATGTGCCGATCCTTAGAGATAGCCACTTTACCAAGTCCCAATACCTTGCTTTTACCTTTATCAGCATAAGTGATTTGCTTTAGTGGTGATGGAGTCAGTGGTATATTCATCAATACGCGTTTATCGCCAGTCATGTGATTTGTGAAACCACTGTTAAGAAACCACTCTCTGTTCTTGGGTATGTCATCCTGTAGATGAATTAGTATAGCTTACCATCTCATATGCTTCAAACTTGAAGAATATGATATTACTTCCATTAGATAAGAAATTGATCACAAATAATAAATTTGAGGACGTGTGAAATGTTAGTTCATTTCATCATGTTTTAGCTTGCATCCAATCAAGCAATTTCCTCAGGTCTCCAGCAACTTTATTAGATGATGACTTTCATCTCGAGACCCGACCTGCAGAAGTGATTAGTTTTTTTTCTTCATGACCCATATCTGAAGGGGTGGCAAAGATTTCAACATCCTGTGAGCACCATATGAGAATGGAGGCATTGAAGCTAATGCACTTCTTTTCACAGAAAGGGGGTTAGAGTACTCAAATGAATAGACAGAGAAATTGTTTGAGGACTTATGAACATAATGATTTGAGGAATAATGCTCATATTCATGTCCCTTGTAGTTTCCCTGCATATTAGAAGCATTAGTGCAGGTACGTGCATAATTTTGACCATTTGAGGAATTCAATCCTCATGAAGACTTTGGACCACCTGAGGAATTTGATCTGAGGTTCTAGTTCTTCACTTGTGGTGTCATGGGGACATTCACCTGAAGATTTTCCAAGCAACTTTTGGGGACCCAGATTTCCCTCAGGGGTGGTCCATTCCTGCAGTTTGTTCCAACATATAGAGTAAATACTTCACCATATTGATTTTTGAACATTTTATAGTTGGAGTCAAATGACTCATTAGAGGAATAGGACATTTCACATGCAAAGCCTCTTAGAGTGGATGGATCAACTGGAGGGCCTTTAGTAGCAACCCATTAGGTTTTGGGGTACTGCTCAGGTTTCCAGTATGATCCATCAACATTCAATTTCCTCTCAAAGGAAATGCCCTCTTTCCTAGGGTTCCTATTCAGAATCTTCTTTTTGAGCACGTCGCAAAGGATTTTATGCCCTTTGAGAAGTTTGTATATGCCTGTCACATACAATTCCTTAAATCCTGCATTTTCGTCAGTAGCATTTGTGGTTTCTTGAAGTGAAGAATTTGATACCACAGGAACAGTTAAAGAATTTGTAGCGATAGAAGCATTTGATGATTCTGGTGAAGAATTAGTATTTTCACGCTTGATGCATTTCATACATGGTGGAATGAATTCAACCTGAGTGGTACTGATCTGTTGAGCAAGCAATGAGTCATTTTCCATTTGAAGATCATCATGGGACATTCTTAACTTCTCAAGATCAAGCTTCCTTTGCAGAAAATCATAGGAAAGTTTCTCATGATCAGCCAAGAGTGTGCCATAACGATCTTGAAGACTATTAATCTAGACTGAAGACTTTTAACATCTTCGGTGAGGACTTGAGTACGATTCATTTCATCATTCAACAGGTCATCGCTTTTGTCTAGCAGTTTCTAAAGCTTTTCAATGGCACTTTGTTGCTTAGTGGCAATGTTCGCAAGTTTATAGTAACTGGGTTTTTGATAATCATCCGGTTCATAGTCACTAGAATCAAAGGAGGAAGTGTGGTTTGGTACCTTTGAACCTTTTTCCATGAAGCGATAGGTTGAGCGAAGTCATCAGCATATTTATCAGTGTAGATGGTGTGGTCATTTTCTTCAAGGTTGAGGATTGACTTGCTGACGAATGTGGTTCCAAGTTCAAGACTTGCCACATCAGACTCTAACTCCACTTCAGAACCTTCCTCATCATCACATTCCTCAGATTCTTCCTCAGAAGCTATTTCCTTCCCAATGAGTGCCCGAGCCTTTCTGAAACTGGTCTTCTTGTGTGATGAGGACTTTGAAGATGAGGATTTTTAAGATTTCTTCTTTTTCTTTGAGTCATCAGAACTTTCATCCTTGTATTTCTTCTTCCTTGATTCTTTCACTAAGCGAGGATAATCAGCAATGTAGTGACTACATTTCTTGCATCTGTCGCACGTTCTTTTCTTGTAGTCCTGAGATGAAGATACCGATTTCCTCATATCTTTTCTTGCACATTTTCCGAACTGGCCATGTTTTGTGAACTTCTAGAATTTCCTCACGAGCATTGCAAGTTCCTGTCCAAGTTCTTCAGGATCACCAAGACTGCAATCCGAGTCTTTTTCTTCAGATGAGGATACATCCTTAGCCTTCAGCGCACAAGGTCTTGAGTATCTTGGTCCATACAAATCTCTCTCTTCTTCTTGTTGGAATTCATGAGCATTGTGTCTCTCAAGTATATCAGCATGATCAAGCATCTTGTAGTCCCTTCATTCTTGTATCATCAGAACGAGTGTCTCAAATGATGGATCAAGAGATCGTAGCAGTTTCTTGACAACTTCATGGTTAGTGATGTCTCTAGCTCCCAGTGCTTGCAATTCATTTGAGATGTCAGTGAGGCGATCAAGGGTATCTTGGCAGCTTTCATTGTCAAGCCTCTTGAAGCGGTTGAAGAGATTGCGAAGAACATCGACACGAGAGTCACGCTATGTTGAGACTCCCTATCACAGATAAGCTTCGATGTGCCCAATGCACTAACTTTGCCATACTGACCTTTGCTCACGTGGCCACAGATGATATTCTTCGCTTGCGAGTCAAGTTGATTGAACATCTTCACATCAGCGGCAGAGATAGTAGCAATGATGGAGGGAATACAATTTTCCAGAATATACTAGAGATCATTGTCAATTGCTTAAAGATGCACTTCCATCTTGGTCTTCCAGTAGGGGAAGTCCTTTCTTTCGAAGGTAGGACATCCTGCAGTAACCTTGATCATACCTGCGGTCGACATAACTAAAACTCCAGGGAGTTAAACTAAAATCACACCGAACAAGGGAGTACCTTGCTTTGATACCAACTAAAAGTGCGTTATATCGACTAGAGTGGGGTAAATAGGTGATTTTTACAATTTAATCACTGGGGAAATTCCAAGTGAGGAAAGTCCTCAGTCATGAACTGAGTGCAGCGGAAAATAGTACATGATGAGATGTGCAAAAACGTCTATGGCAAAGTACTCAACGTGATTTCAGAGATTAGGTTTGCATAGTTCACAAGTAGAGGATAATCAGGTGAAGATTAACTCAGGTGAAGAATCTGAGGTTGAGGAAATTTAGAGAAAGTCTTTAGACAAATTCTTCAAATAGTACAGATGAGAGTCTTCAACATACAATTCAGGAAATGAGAGAGTTGATGAAATAGAACCAGTAGCTTGATGAAGACAGTTGTTGATGACCCAGTTCCAACTTATGTGACAGTTGTACTTCTAGTTTGGAGCGGCTTGGTATTGAAACCAAAGGACACACAGTCCCTACCGTAATCTCCTTGAGCTAATGAAACACGGTCCTCCCCCAACACTCGTGGTAAGACTTCTGGGCACATTTCCAAACCCTCACACACTCGGTCACCCGGCGATACACAATTGACTGCTGGATGCTCTAGACCATGACGCCTAGCCGTCTGGAGGATGCACAATCCTCAAAGGTAACAAGTGTTGGTTCCACACAGGAATAACTTCTACAGTGATGCTCAATCACTTGGGTTTTTGTTTGGGTTTGGTGTTTGGGGTATTTCCTCACTTGATGATTTTCTCTTGAAGACTCTGAGGAATTTGGGTTGCTCTAAATGACTAGTGTCAGTTTCTCTCAGAGCATCCAACCAGCTAGTGGTTGTGGGGGTGGCTATTTATAGCCTTAGATCATCCTGACATGATTTGACATAAATGCCCTTTAATAATATGACCGTTGGGTTGATAAGATCTGTGACAGGTGGCGCATGGCACGACAACGGTCGAAACTTTCAACTGTGACATTCCCCATGTCTCTCATATTCCTAACTCTGAGGTTTTGATAGATGTATTTTTGGGTTGAGCATCATGAGGAAATTCATTCCATAGTTGTACCTCGGCCCCCTTTAACAATATGGTGTTCCTATGACTCAAGTGTAAAAATAATAAAACAGAAAGAGTAAATCTTCAATCTTCAAAGTCTTCAGATTGTTTTCTTCAGGATGCACCGAATTCCTCATCTTCAATATCTTCATGAGGAATAGCAATTTCTTCGCAATTTCTTCGCGATCAAAATCTTCAAGTTATGACCAAAGTCTTCGCCCGAAGACATACATTTTTAGGGGTCGATTTTCATCGAACTCCTCAGCAAGTTATAGAGCGTGTGTACACTCACAAACATATCAGTCTCTTAACTTATAAGTCTTCAAACCACCAAAATCACTAAGGGGCACTAGATGCACTTACACATCCCCTCTTTCATCTTCAATCCATTGATAAATTTACTTGAGGCTGTATTTTTATTCACGACATGATATGTGTTTTGCTTGGAACGTCTTGTATGATATGAGTGTTTACTTTTTAGTTTGCCACAATCATCCTTGCTGCACACATCTTTTTAAAGAGACATACTGAATCGTAAATTTATTAGAATAATCTGTGTGCTTCACTTATATCTTTTGAGCTAGGCAATGTTGCTCTAATGCTTCACTTATATCTTTTAGAGCACGGTGGTGTTTTATTTTACAAAAAATATGAAACTCTTGTATCTCACTTATATTATTTTGAGAGTATTTAGACAGCATGTTAATTAGTTTTGGTTATGAATTTAGTCCTAATATAATGGGCATCCAAGAGGGATATAATAAAAACTCTCATATTAAGTGCATTGATTATGATGAGAAGTTTGATTCCTTGCATATAGTTTTGAGATATGAAGATGGTAAGATGAGAGTCATGCTAGTAAGTAATTGTGAATTGGATGAAATACTTGTGTTAAAGTTTGTGATTCTCTTAGCATGCACGTATGGTGAACCATTATGTGATGAAGTCAGATCATGGTTTGTTTAATGATTGTCAACGTTTGTTTGGAGGTCGGGATCGCGCGATGGTTAACTAATACCAACCCTTCCCCTAGGAGCATCCGTCTAATACTTTGCTTCGACAGCTAATAATCTTTTGCAATAAGTATGTGAGTTCTTTATGAGTAATGTTGAGTTCATGGATTATACGCACTCTCACCCTTCCAACTTTGCTAGCCTCTCTAGTACCGCACAACTTTCACCAGTACATTAAACCCAACTTCGTTAAAACAACCACCATATCCTTTCCTCAAAATAGCCACCATATCTACCTATTATGGCATTTTCATAGATATTCTGAGATATATTGCCATGTAACACCACCGTCCCGTTTTTCATAACACGCACCATCACTTCCATATTGCTTATAGAGTCATATTTTGTTCTAGACATCGAGTCGTAATCTTTGAGTTGTAAGTAAATAAAAGTGTGATGATTTGCATTATTTGAGCATTGTCCCGTGTGAGAAAAGGATGATGGAATCTATGATTCCCTCACAAGTTGGGATGAGTCTCCGAACTTTACAAAAAATAAAAGAGGCCATCGAAGCCCATAAAAAATAAAAGAGGCCAAAGATGCCCACCAAAAAAGGGAAAAAAGAAAAAAAATTAGAGAAAGAGAGAAGGGACAATGCTACTATATTTTTCCACACTTGTGCTTCAAAGTAGCACCATGTTCTTCATAGAGGCTCTCCCATTTTGTCACTTTCATATAACTAGTGGAATTTCATCTTTTGCACAACCACTTAGTTTTCTTTTTGAGCTTTTGTACACTTATAGCTCTAGCGCATTTGTTGCGTGGCAATCCCTAGTCACTCACATTGATGTCTATTGATGGGCATCTCCATAGACCGTTGATATGCCTAGTTGATGTCTATTGATGGGCATCTCCATCAACTATCTTGTCCTTTTTTCTCTCGCAACCTCCACCATATCCTATTTCACCTATATTGTTATATCCATGGCTCACGCTCATGTATTGCGTGAGAGTTGAAAAGGTCTGAGAACATAAAAAGTGTGAAACAATTTATTTGACTTTCATCGGGGTTGTGCATGATTTATATACTTTGTGTGGGGAAGATGGAGCATAGCCAGGCCATATGATTTTTTAGGAGTAACTTTCTAAGGCCATGTTATTTCGAGAGGACGCAATTGTCTTGTTAGTATGCTTGAAGTATTATTGTTTTTATGTCAATATTAGACTTTTGTTTTGAACCTTATGGATCTGAATATTCATGCCACAATAAATAATATTACGTGGATAAATACGTTAGGTAGCATTCCACATTAAAAATTCTATTTTTATCATTTACCTACTCGAGGACGAGCAGGAATTAAGATTGGGGTTGCTTGATACGTCTCCAACGTATCTATAATTTTTGATTGTTCAATGCTATTATATTACCTGTTTTGGATGTTTTATATGCATTAATATGCTATTTTATATTATTTTTGGGACTAACCTATTAACATAGATCCTAGTGCTAGTTTCTATTTTTTCCATGTTTTTGAGTATTGCAGATAAGGAATATTAAACGAAGTCCAAATGGAATAAAATCTCCGGAATGATTTTTCTTGGACTAGAAGAAATCTTCAGAGAAGGGGGCAGGGGACCTGCCAGGAGACGACAAGCCTGCAGGGCTCACCCCTGGCTTGTGGACGCCCTGCAGGCCTCCTAACCCTAATCTTCGTCCTATGAATTCCCAAATATTCCACCAATACCAGAACGACACCAAAAAATACTTTTCCGCCGCTGGGAGCTTCTGTTCCCGTGAGATCCAATATGGGAGCCTTTTCCGGTAATCTGCCAGAGGGGGAATCGATTATAGAGGGCATCTACATCAACTCCATTGCCCCTCCAATGATGCGTGAGTAGTTCACCACAGACCTACGAGTCCATAACTAGTAGCTAGATGGCTTCTTCTCTCTGTTTGTTCTTCAATACCATGTTCTTCATGATCTTCATGGAGATCTATCTGATGTAATACTCCTTTGTGGTGTGTTTGTCGAGATTCGATGAATTTTGGGTTTATATTCAGATTATCTATGAATATTATTTGAATCTTCTCTGAATTCTTATATGCATGATTTCATACCTTAGCAAGTCTCTTCGAGTTATTGCTTTGGTTTGGCCAACTAGATTGGTAATTCTCGCAATGGTAGAAGTGCTTAGTTTTGGGTTCAATCTTGCGGTGTCGTCACCCAGTGACAAAGTAGGGGTAGCGAGGCACGTATTCCATTGTTGCCATCGAGGATAAAAAGATGCGGTTTTCATCATATTGCCCGAGTATATCCATCTACATCATGTCATCTTACATAATGCGTTACTCTGTTATTCATGAACTTAATACTCTAGATGTAGGCAGGAGTCGGTCGATGTGTGGAGTAATAGTAGTAAATGCGTTATCGTTTCGGTCTACTTGACACGGACGTGATGCCTATATGCATAATCATTGACTTGGATGTCTTCATAATTATTCTCGTTTCAATCAATTGCTTGAGAGTAATTTATTCACCCATCGTATTATTTTCCTTCATGAGAGAAGCCTCTGGTCAAACCTATGGCCCCGGGTCTATTTTCCATATTATACTTTGTGGGCACCCCGACTTATGAGTCGAGATCGCCGAATGAACGTGCTTAGTGATGCCAGAGATCAATGCTCACCGAACACACAGATATTGAATACAAGAGTCTTACATCCATACATTCCGTTTGATACAATTAGCTACCTGATCGGCCAAGTCTTACATATATAGGGCCTTGAGGGCCAACACACCAAACAGGACCAATAGCGGAAATATTGGTCGAAAGCGTGAACCCATGCCATCAGTCTTAACCTACATCCATTCTGACTGGGAAGCGTCCTAGCTCACATGAACGTCACCAAGGTGCTCTTCACCATGTAATGTTCTCTCATACCTGGTCAATGAAATAACCAGTGGCAAGCCAATGTGTACTTTGAATGTACTCGCAAACAGCCCATGATATGGATAATGCAGTTGGTATGATAACAAGTAATATGCAGTATTGGTAGATAGCAGCTTAACTGAAAATAAACATGATCGTGGGCGGATATGGATATGCATCATAAGCAAGGCGGTATTTAAAAAAACAGGTTACAGATATCAACATATCTGTTGTGGGTTGAACACCACGGGTTCACCCGATATGCCAAGTCACCAAATTTGGTCATATCAACTCTTTCATACAACTTCTTGAACACACACACACTTGGTTTATGTGGAAATGACTGTACATAGTTTAAGCAGGATTACCCAACTGTCCTCGACCGTGGACATGGCTATTCGAATAGTTTTACACTCTGCAGAGGTTGTACGCTGTACCCACGAGATCCGGGAAACTTTCGTCTCATCCACGACTTGCGGTATATAACATAACGAGGTAAGTACCCAATCAATGCCTTTCCCCTGATGATACTAGACAAAGAGATCCACTTGATTGGTACCCAACCCAGATGATGGACGTCTTACAAGCTACGACTCTGGACTGTATCATCCATGCGGGGACCAAGGTGTGCCCGGAACACGTAAAAATGGCGTAGTCATCCTACCTGGCACGACCCCGTCACGAGAGTGACCACACATCACTCCGACCACTAGTAATGTGGCTCTTTGCTAGCAGTGACCAGAGTAATCGACAAAGTCATGTCCCATAAAGGGGTAACATGGTCGCACAGGTAAGGTTGGGATGGTGGCACATTATAAATCTAATCCCATTTCCGAAACCACTCACACCAAAGCACACCTGGTGCACCACTTCTCCAAAAGTGGCCACCTAACTCATCATCACCCTTGGGCATTAGTGGTACCCGACGGGGTTTCCATAAACCTTTGATATTTACCACGATCATGCTCATGTTTCTACTAGCTTATCTCTACTTGTCAACATGATATTAGCATGACCCTCATAGGTGGTAGGATCATGCTCAAAATGCAAGTGCTCTGGAGAGGCCATCGGCAACATCACTTCAATGATTTACCGAATATTCATGATCATATGCAAAGGGAGTATTTGCTTTACTAGCATGCAATATAACATATCCTCAGAGATGGTCAAAGGGCTGCTTGCCTTTCATCTCATAGTTCTCGTGGTCTTCGAGGTCTTCCGATCCAACTCCGAGAACTCCGTCTACTCGTCAGCTATTATCAGAAACAATCATAGTCACGCACACAGCAAGCAGAACAAAAGTGTTGTATAAAATAGAAGTTTTATTTTTCTTGGACCACTCTGGTCATAAGAAAAATACCTGAAGCCTGCTATAGGAGGTTTGGACCAACATGGATTTCTGAATGGGTGAAAGGAGGAATAGGTGGTCCTTGAAGAAGGCTACAGAAAATATCATGATAAAAATGAGTGGAGGCACTCATTTAATAGAGCATAATTTTAGAAATATTTAATAAGTTGTTTTACTGGATTTGGAGTTGGCATGAATATTCTAGGGATTTTCCAATAATTGATAAATAGCAAAAAGGAAGCTATTTATTTATTGCAGCAGAAATATGCCCTGCAAAAATGTTGACCAAAGCTTCAAAAATAGGATAGGATATTAGAAGACTCTGGAATTTGGAATCACTCCATTTGGAGTTGATTTGAGTGCTATAGGAATTTTGAAAGGGGAGCTAGAAGTATTTGAGTCTTCTTTTGAGTAATGACATAACACATAATTTTTTGGAAAAATGTGCAAAATACATCTTTGGATAGGTCTTGATTTTAGGGATCTGCAGAAATTTGAATCATTAGATTTGGATTTCAAATGAATCTCCAATGGAATTTACAAGTTTTTGATAAAAGGAAATAATGGAAAGAGGGTAAACCAGAGGCTATATTAAGCCAATGGCGCTTGAGAGGGACTGGGCTGGCCTAGTGGCTCAGCCTAGCACGCGAAAGGGCCACGTCGAAGGTGCCTTTTGTGGAGTGCGTCTTCCACACTCGAAGGCATCCACGGCCGATGCCGCATCCACTTAACCCAATTGGCGGGCCCAGCAGGACGGTCCAGACGCTGAGCAGTGGGGTAGCCGGCCCCACTGGCAGGTTCATCTCCTTCCTCGCGCTGCAGGGAGGAGGAGCAAAGGGAGGGGGTATCCGTGCTAGCCCCGGTGCCTCCGACCATCCCCAGCCGAGGCAAGCGCACCGGCGGGCTCGGGGGGTCGCGCCGCCGCCATTCCCAAGCACGACGCCCGCACGGAGGGCTTTAAGGGGAGCCGACGAAGGTGGGTGCGGGTATTCGGCACTAGGAACGAAGGGAAGGAGCTGGAGGTGATGAGGAGGCTTTGCGTCGGCTAGGAAGGACTCCCTGGGAGGCTAGAGGCGAGGGGGGAGCTGGCTAGCTCAGGCTCAGGCGGAGGCCGTCGAGGGAGCTTTAGCCATGGCTGAGCAGGAGGAGGAGGGAAGTTTGGGAGAGAAGGGGAGGTGCTCAAGAGGTTGCTGGGAGGGAGGAGAAGCTAAGCGGGACCAAAAGAGGCTCGAGCAAGAGGAGATAAGAGGGAGGGAGAGAGAGAGAGCTCAGGAGCTCTCTAGAGCTTCCTATGCATGGATGCCACGCACCCCAGACGGAGCTTGGAGGCTAGCCGATGATGGGGAGTGCTTGGAACGGTCAAAAGAAGATGCTGAGACATGGAATGGCTGCCTGATTCGAGATGTGGGGCAAGGTTATGGTGCAGAGCACCAATTTTGCATGCCAGCATGTTGGTCACCATAGCCACCTTGCCTACACCAACATCTTGACCAGTTAAAGGTGTCTGGGATGTGGGGCATGTTATCTGGAGGGTGAGTGAGGCGTTTGGCCTCTAGTCGAGTTAGTTTGAATGGTCTTTGACTGAGGTTAAGTTTGTAACAACAAACTTAGAGCTAATAAAAGTGGGTCTCAGATGGAGAGTCCTAGGGAAAAACAATGTCTGGGAGAGTTAGCTCTACAAGGACTACAACACTGCCAAGTTTGAGCTCAAGAAGAGGAGGGTAGCTACAAAGCTACATTTCAGCCAGAAATCTAGTTGTAGATGTGTTGCTCATTTTCTCCACCTGAGCATGCCATATGTTGTATTGAAATGATTCCTTGGGATGATAGGGACCCTCTAGAAAGAGGTGGGGGCTTGGATTAAGCAAAAGTGGGGCAAGAGGGGTAAAAATGGTGATTCAGGGGTAAAAATGAGAAGTAGTTTCATGGAGTCTCTCTCCAATAATTGACCAGAGGCCATGTCAAAGCTACTGGAGGTAAAATTTAACCATATAAAGTTGTGGTAGAAATTTGAGATCAAGGGTAAATGTGGAAGGGGTCAAGGAGCCAATTTGGTGAGTGCACACAAGGTGTTTGATGAGCGTCAGAGCTACCAGATGGACTTCAATTGATATGAAACTTAACAGTAGCAAATAATAGATGAAAATAAGCTTGGACACCAAATTTGGGATTTGTAGGAGAAGGTTTCCAATGTACACTTGGAAAACCATGAAATGGGCAGAAATGGCCTTCTGCTTACAAAGCTATTCAAATCAATTCCCACAAATCCAATATTTTGTGTGGGGCATTATTTGAGCATTAAGGGATTCCCAAAACGTTTGGGGTCAATTGGAGAAACTTTATAATGTAAAGTTTCCCAAAGTGAAAAATCAACAAAGAGGGTTGTGACAGGCTTGGGACAAGTTCTTCTATTCTCCATTATGCACCACTTGGTGTGGATTCATTATTGGAGTATTAGAACATGTACACCAAATTTGAGCACAATTGGAGACACTTGACAATGTAGAGTTGCTCAAATTTGGATCTGGACAGATAGGGCTTTAGAATAATTAGGGGAGTCAAATCAACTTGGATTGATATGAAACTTGGCAAGATCATCACATATATCATACGTGACATGCTAGAATTTTTCAGGAAATAATGGAGAATATTTCTTATGGAAATATTCCAAAAGCTTGAAATAGGCACGAAGGGTTTTGAAGGGATTGCCCAATATTTTGAACACGGCCATGTGTTGAAACTCATATATATGAAATATATATGTCCACTGAGTTTCCCTATAATTTCTCAAATATATGAAAGCAATAAAAATAAGTTTCCTTCATAAGAGACTATTTCTGGCCTTACAGAAGGGCATTTAAATAAAATAGTAAAATAACTTTTAAAATAATAATACTGTGGTTTTGGGAATCCATTTTGATAATTGGTTTTAAATAAAATAGTTGGTGCAAAATAAATTCCCTAATTTGAGGACTTGTAGTACAAAACCCATCTGAGGGGTTTTGAAATCTTAATTCAAAGAAATGCTTTTTGGTGAAAATAATATTTGGTAAAAATAGTTTTTGGCCTAAACACATGGCATGATCATTAGGAAGGAGTTTTCGCTAAGGAGGTGAGTGTGGAGAGTAACAGGAATTATTGAGAATCAAACACAAGCATTCAAGCAAGCAAGCAAGAAATAGTCACTTCAAGCATCACAAGCATTCACAAATTTTTAATTGGTCCTAATTTTTGAGAAAAGTCAAATTAGTCAAGAGAGTTAAAAACATGTTATTACACACCTTAATCCCTTAATAAAATCTCGTCCCCGAGATTTCTAGGCTAGGGGGCGGAGAGATACAAAATATTGAGTCAGAGGTAGTCTTCATGTCCCCATGTTGCTGTTGAGGGTCTTGAGCTGCTTGATCATACAACTTCGAATGCTCTGCACGTCATTGCCTATCGCGAGAGGGTTCTGGCAATAAGTTAGGCTTAACCGAGGGTCGAGGGCTTGGTGCACCATGTCCGTGCAAGGTTCTGGCTTGCAAGTGCATCCCAAAGTCGGAATATGTGGGAAGATAACGTGTCTGGGTTCTGGTCCTGGGGCTGCTCAAGTTGGTTAGTGACATCTAGATGTATCGTGTTATAACTCACGGTCAAGGTCTTCACGTATCTCCCTGCTGACAGGGAAGTTCTTGACTCCCTTAAGGCACGCTAGGTATGGTCGCACGTGGTCTTCATCCTCGAGGGTGTTGAAGTGGTATTCGAAGGATAATAGTGAAAGGGTCTGGGTTGGGTCTTTCCAATGAGTCTAAGCTCGGAGACTCAGAGTCCCGAACAGTTCCTACCATCTCGAAGGGTTCGCGAGGGGGTTCTGGATGAGCTAGCTACCCAAGAGTATAGGTCAGTCATCCATTCCCAAGGTTGTGGCTTGGCTAGCGGGTGAATCACCTTTAGCAGGTTGTCACCATGACCCAATTAAGACTCTCGTCCTTGATTTGGACCAAGAAGGGGCCGTCTGATTTCTCTCGCTGCCCAAGGCTTCATCGACTTGAATCGTCGAGGCTTCTTGGCATTGTTGATGTAGTTGGTGTGGTATCGGTGATCGACTTGTATTGCTTCTTCTTCATTGTCGTGGTTTCCCAACCATGGCGGTTCTTCGTCTTGTCTTGGGTAGGATAGACTTCCGCTGTCTTGAGGTTGCTTCGAGAAGCCCACCTTCTCGAGATAATACCTTACTCTCGAGGGGCATAGCGATCGGCGTTCCTGGGGTCCGTCTAACAGGACTAAGGTGTTCATCCTCTTATCGGGCTAATAAGTATGTCATCCGTGAGGGTAACAACATATTTTCCCCAAGCATGACATAAGCAAAGTGCTCATGAGACAAGTGAGGAGAACGCGGACTTGCTATGGGTGGTCGCTGGCCGAGGGGTTTGTGGTCGAACATGACCTAGCCCATGTTCGTCATAGACACGATGGGTGGCGGTCGGGCGGAGTATTGGCCATATTCCAACGACTTAGAGTCGTTTCTTATGGTCGTAATCCGACCACCTTATGGCTTGGTGAAGCTTTAGGGCCTCAAGGAACTTAGGATGTGAGTGAACATTTATCATCTTATCTCTAAGCACATTCCTTAGATGCCAATAGTCTGACCTCTTACTCTGGACAAAATCACCCTATTTCATCAAAAATACCATCTCCCATAAGTCAACTCCACACCGCTTATGCTAGTCAACTCCGAGGTTGAGGGAAGGACTAAACCCAAACACCACAAGTATCATACAACATACATTCCACATGTGTACCTATGCGGGAACCTCGGGGAAGCATACAAGCTGCCAAGCTTGAACTAGGATGCTACAAATCCAAATGTCCAGCTAGATTATCCAATGGACAGGGTACTGCATTTTTATATTAAGGAAACACATAGTATTCCAATCCAAGATCTCGTTTCCTTCCTAAGAATCCGATCAAGTGGTCCATCAATCCGGTCGATCATCACTCGGCCCTTAATTCCCACAATTCCATTATTTATGGGGTTCTACAGGATCACTTAGAGTCCTCATAATTCACATGTTACTGCAAGGATTATGTCATAGTATATCCACAAACTTCCAATATCATAGCCACCTAATCTCCAAGGCTATGCTTACACAGGTTCGTAAGTTATTCCTACAATTCCAATTACTTCTATTCATTATCCACCGAGAAACATGCTATCATGATCGAGATCATCAGGCTAAATCCAATTTACTCCGAACCATGTGGTCTCTGTCATCATCTATACTCTATTGAGATTATCTATTTAAATCCAAAACTCAAGTCCAATAAGAACTCTTACTCGTTACTCCAAGTCATTATGGTAAAATCATCAAATCACGTCAACAACTTGATAAAGTCAATTATACCACCAAGAATTATTTCTCGCGATCATAATCGTCCCAGTGAATCCGAACTTACTCCAAGAACATTTAGGTTATGCTACTATATCATGTTGTTCCACGAAATTCACCTACCTTTATAAGGGTCTTACGATCCACCAAGATAGTCTAGTTATATCCTCCAGAAAACTATCATCATCACAACAACCTTAGTCTAATACTCTCATATCCGAGAAAGGTCCTTTTTATGGCATCGGTGTGATGGTGATAAACTTAAGAATGAAGGATACTCGTTCACCGTGATCACTTGTTACATAAAGAACCCGGTGGTAACCGGGGTTTATCGGGAATCGACGGGTGTTCAGGCAAGTCCGTGTATTAGGAACGTGGCCAGAAAATTTGAGTCGGAAAGGCTTGTGGTGGTTAGTGTGGTCTAGAGAGGGTTTCCGATCTTGAGAGAAAAGCATAACTCCTACGGGTTGCTTGTGTTTAAGCATGGCATAGTCAATGTCTTCAGTTTCAGCTGCCCGTCGAAGTAGATCCCTGGTGCATCTTGTCTTGCTGGTCTACAATTTTCGAGAGGGGTGAGAGAAAGTGAGAGCATCACAGAGGAGAGTGCCTAAGGGTTCTATAGTGCAAGTGCAATTAAACAAGTGTTGGAAAAGTCAACTCAAACATCAAGGAGAGGCAGGTGATTTATCCGCATGCTTGTTGCCTAGAGAAAAAGTGCGACTTATATCAAAGCACAAACAACAAAAACAAGAAACACACAACATGGTTCCATCCGAACAAATTCACGGACTCGACTTCGCATAAGGGATTTATGACTCATCCTACCCTACAGTTCTCGAACTCGACAGTTGTGCTTGCTTCGTGTCCCGAAGAGGAGCTTGTTAAGTCTTTTGGGCTTCTGAGGGTGTTGCTACATCCCTTGTTGTTGCTCACCGAAACGACTTCAGTTGAGTTCAAAGAATTCTTGATGGCTTCTCGTGTAGTCAGTTGCTCACGAAGGTGGTTCTTCATGGTTGTCGTTGACAGGATCTTCTGTTGTCTTCATTATCTTGCCATTGTCTTCTTGCCTTTCAAGGCGTCGGGAGTTCTAAGTGGACGACCTTCATGCAATGATGTCAGCAAGGCATGATAGAGTTCCGACCCGTCACTCATGTTGATCGCGATAACGACACCTAGAGCGGGGGACGAAGATAACCATTTTCCAGCTCACTAGGGTGAGGCGGACCAAATGGCAAGGTTCTCATCCACCGGTGGTGGTCGACACAACCTTAATGTTGACAGGGTCGCTCTATTAGCGATGCAGGTCATGGCCTTGCATATATTACGTCCTACTAATCGTAGGTGAAGGTGGCATTACCCCGGATCAGTGTCGAGGGTGTCGCCATCTTCTGGGTCCCGATGTCCTTGTTCCTCATGGAGGTACTTCTGTTTGTGTCGTCTGGTCGTAGCTTGTCATCCTTGTCCTTCAGTACATGGGTGATTGTTTGGAAAGGTTGCTTCCTTCCAAGTTTCCCGCGAGGATCTCAAGCAATCCCGTGCTCGGAGGGCATAAGGGTGCTAGCGACCATTTGCAAGTTTTGAAAAAGTTGACGAGGAGAAGCAAAAACCTTGCTTCCTATGAAAATTTAGGAGAGGTGAGAAATATACAAGTTTTTAAGCACCTTTGAAAGGTCTAGAAAGCAGTTTTCTCCTAACTAACGTCTGTGCTAACTAAGGGCTTCCTACAGTCAGGATGGCTCTGGTACCAGCTCTATGGGCACCCCGACTTACGAGTCGAGATCACCGAATGAACGTGCTTAGTGATCCCAGAGATCAATGCTCACTGAACACACAGATACTGAATACAAGAGTCTTACATCCATAATTCTGTTTCATACAATAAGTGACATTATCGGCTAAGTCTTACATATATAGGGCCTTGAGGGCCAACACACCAAACTGGATCAATAGTGGAAATATTGGTCGAAAGCGTGAACCCAGGCCATCAGCTCTAGCCTACAGCCATTCTGACTAGGAAGCGTCCTAGCTCGCAGGAACGTCACCAAGGTGCTATTCACCATGTCATGTTCTCTCATACCTGGTCAATGAAATAACAAGTGGCAAGCCAATGAGTACTTTGAATGTACTCGCAAACGTCCCATGATATGGATAATGCAGTTGGTATGATAACAAGTATTATGCAGTATTGGTAGATAGCAACTTAACTAAAAAATAAACATGATCGTAGACGGATATGGATATGCATCATAAGCTAGATGGTATTTAAAAGAACTGGTTACATATATCAATATAGCTACTTGGGCTGAACACCCCGGGTTCACCCGATATGCCATGTCACAAAACTTGATCATATCAACTCTTTCATACAACTTCTTGAACACACACACATACTTGGTTTATGCGGAAAAGACTGGACGTAGTTTATGCAGGATTACCCAATTGTCATTGATCATGGACACGGCTATTCGAATAGTTTTACACTCTGCAGAGATTGTACGTTGTACCCCCGAGATCCGGGAAACTTCCGTGTCATCAGAGACTCGGGTATATAACATACCCGAGGTAAGTACTAGATCAATGCCTTTCCCCTGATAATACTAGACAAAGAGATCCACTCGATTGGTACCCAGCCCAAATGATGTACGTTTTACGAGCACCGACTCTGGACAGTATCATCCATGCGGGGACCAACGGTGTGCCCGGAACAAGTAAAAACGACATAGTCGTCCTACCTGGAACGACCCCGTCACGAGAGTGACCAGACATCACTCCCCCCACTAGTAATATGGCTCTCTGCTAGCACCGACCAGAGTAATCAACAAAGCCCCGTCCCATAAAGGGGTAACATGGTTGCACATGTAAGGTTGGGATGGTCGACACATCATAAATCTAATCCCATTTCCGAAACCACTCCACCAAAGCACACCTGGTGCACCACTTCTGCAAAAGTGGCCACCTAACTCATTATCACCCTCGGGCATTAGTGGCACCCGACGGGGTTTTCATAAACCTTTGATATTTACCACCATCATGCCCATGTTTCTACTATGCTTAGCTCTACTTGTCAACACGATATTAGCGTGACCCTCATAGGTGGTAGGATCATGCTCAAAATTCAAGTGCTCCGGAGGATCCACTAGTAACATCACCTCAATGATTTACCGAATATTTATGTTCATATGCAGCGGGAGTATTTGCTTTACTAGCATGCAATATAACATATGCTCAGACATGGTCAAAGGGCTGCTTGCCTTTGCTCTCATAGTTCACGGGGTCTTCGAGGTCTTCCGATCCGACTCCGAGAACTCCGTCTACTCGTCAACTATTGTCGAAAACAATCAAAGTCAGCCACACAGCAAGCAGAACAAAAATGCTATATAAAATAGAAGTTTTATTTTTCTTGGACCACTCTATTCATAAGAAAAATACTTGAAGCTTGCTATATGAGGTATGGACCAACAAGGATTTTTGAATGGGTGAAAGGAGGAATAGGTGGTCCTTAAAAAATTCCATAGAAAATATTATGATAAAAATGAGTGGAGTTACTCATTTAACACAGCATAATTTTCGAAATATTTAGGAAGTTGTTTAATAGATTTGGAGTTGGGATGAATATTCTAGGGATTTTCCAACACTGGATAAATAGCAAAAATGAAGCTATTTATTTATTGTAGCAGAAATATGCCATACAAAAATGTTGAGCAAGGCTTCAAAAATAGGATAGTATATTAGAAGACTGGAATTTGAAATCACTCCATTTGGATTTGATTTGAGTGCTATAGGAATTTTGAAACGGGAGCTAGAAGTATTTGAATCTGCTTTTGAATAATGACATAAGAGAGAAGTTCCTTGGAAAACTATGCAAAGCACATCTTTGGATAGGTCTTGATTTTAGGGATCTACAGAAATTTGAATCATTAGATTTGGATTTCAAATGAATTTCCAATGGAATTTTGAAGTTTTCAATAAAAGGAAATAATGAAAAGAGGGTAAACCAGAGGCCATATTGCACCAATGGCGCTAGAGAGGGACTGGGCTGGCCCAGTGGCTTGGCCTGGCACGCAGAAGGGCAACGTCGAAGGTGCCTTTGTTGGAGTGTGCCTTCCGCACTCGAAGGCGCCCACAGCCGATGCCGCATCCACTTAACCCGACCGGCAGGCCCAACAGGCCGGTCCAGAGGCTGACCGGTGGGGTAGCCGGCCCCACTAGCAGGTTCATCTCCTTCCTTGCGCTGGCAGGGAGGAGCAGCGGAGGGAGGGGGTAGTTGCGCTGGCCCCGGTGCCTCCGGCCATCCACAGCTGAGGAGAGCACACCGGCTTGCTCGGGGGGCCGCGCCGCCCCCATTCCCAAGCACGACGCCCGCAGGGAGGGCTACAAGGGGAGCCGACGACGGTGGCTGAGTAGGAGGAGGAGGGGAGTTTGGTAGATAAGAGGGGTGCTTAGGAGGTTGCTGGGAGGGAGGAGAAGCTGAGTGGGAGCCAGAGAGGCTCGGGGGAGAGGAGATAAGAGGGGGAGAGGAAGAGAGAGCTCGTGAGCTCTCTGGAGCTTCCTGTGCATGTATGCTACACACCCCAGACGGAGCTTGGAGGCTAGCTGATGATGGGGAGTGCTTGGAACGGTCAAAAGAAGATGCTAAGACATTCTGAGATATGGAGTGGTTGCCTGATTCGAGCTGTGAGGCAAGGTTAATGTGCAGAGCACCAGTTTTGCATGTCAGGGTGGTGGTCACCATGGCCACCTGTGCCTACACCAGGAACTTGAGCATTCAAAGGTGTTTGGGATGTGGGGCATGTTATGTGGATGGGTGAGTGAGGAGTTTGGTCTCTAGTGGAGTTAGTTTGAATGGTCTTTTACTGAGGTTAAGTTTGTAACAACAAACATACAGCTAATAAAAGTGGGTCTCAAATGGAGAGTCCTGGGGAAAAAAAGTATGGCAGTGCTAGCTATGCAAGGACTACAACACTGCCAAGTATGAGCTCAAGAAGAGGAGGGTAGCTAGTACCTGTTGTACAAAGCTACATTTCAGCCAGAAATCTAGTTCTAGATGTGTTGCTCATTTTCTCCACATGAGCATGCCATATATTGGTCTGAAATGATTCCATGGGATGCTAGGGACCCTCTGGAAAGAGGTGGGGGCTTGGATTAAGCAGAAGTGGGGCAAGAGGTATAAAAATGGTGATCCAAGGGTAAAAATGAAAAGTAGTTACATGGAGTATCTCTCCAATAATTGTCCAGAGGCCATGGAAAAGCTAATGGAGATAAAATGTAACTATATCAAGCTGTTGTAGAAATTTGAGATCAAGGTTAAATGTGGAAGGGGTCCAGGAGCCAATTTGGTGAGTGCACACAAGGTGTTTGATGAGTTTCAGAGCTACCAGATGGACTTCAATTGATATGAAACTTAACAGTAGCAAATAATAGATGAAAATAAGCTTGGACACCAAATTTGGGATTTGGAGGAGAAGGTTTCCAATGTAGACTTGGAAAACCCATGAAATGGGCTGAAATGGCCTTCTTCTTACAAAGCTTTTCAAATCAATTCCCACAAATCCATTATTTGGCGTGGGGGCATTATTTGAGCATTAAGGTATGCTCAAAAGGTTTGGGGTCAATTGGAGAAATTTTATAATGTAAAGTTTCCCAAAGTCAGAAATCAATAGACAGAGGGTTTTGAGAGGATTGGGACAAGTTCTTCTATTCTCCATGATGCACCACTTGGTGTGGATTCATTATTGGAGTATTAGAACATGTACACCAAATTTGAGCACAGTTGGAGACACTTGACAATGCAGAGTTTCTCAAATTTGGATCTGGATAGATAGGGTTTTAGCATAATTAGGGGAGTAAAATCACTTGGATTGAGATGAAACTTGGCAAGATCATCACATATATCATATGTGACATGCTAGAAGTTTTAAGGAAATAATGGAGAATATTTTTTATGGAAATATTCGAAAAGCTTGAAATAGACAGGGAGGATTTTGAAGGGGTTTACCCAATATTTTGAACATGACCATGTGTTGAACATCATATATATGAAATATATATGTCCATTGAGTTTCCCTAAATTTTATCAAATATTTTGAAAGCAATAAAAATAACTTTCCTTCATAAGAGACCATTTCTAGCCTTATAGAAGGGTATTTAATTAAAATAGTAAAATAAATTTTAAAATAATGATATTTGGTTTTGGGAAGCCATTTTGATAATGGGTTTTAAATAAATTAATTTGTGCAAAATAAATTCCCTAATTTGAGGACTTGTAGTACAAATCCCATCTTAGGGGTTTTGAAAGCCTAATTCAAATAAATGCGTTTTGGTGAAAATAATATTTCATAAAAATAGATTTTGGCCCTAACCACATGGCATGATCATTAGGGAGGAGTTTTGGCTAAGGAGGTGAGTCTAGAGAGTAACAGGAATTATTGTGAATCAAACAGAAGCATTCAAGCAAAACAAGCAAGCAATAGTCACTTCAAGCATCACAAGCATTCACAAACAATTTAATTGGTCCTAATTTTTGAGAAAAGTCAAATCAGTCAGGAGATTTAAAAACAGGGTGCTACAACTTTGAGATATATAAACCAAAAATACCAAAAATACATTATTCCCATTTATTTAATTTTGTTTTACTTTTCATTCTAGCAATATTTTATATCTATCTCTATCAGATCTCATCCTTGCAAATAACCGTGAAGGGATTGACAACCCCTTTTTAGCGTTGGGTGCAAGTCTTTGATTGTTTGTGTAGGTGCTAAGAATGGGGCCTTGCTTGTTTCTCCTACTGGATTGATACCTTGGTTCTCAATAAACTGAGGGCAATACTTATCTGCTTTGCTGCATCACCCTTTCCTCTTCAAGGGAAAACCAACACAAGCTCAAGAAGTAGCACATCCACAAGCAGTACACGACATGATGAAGAAGAGGAAGAAGTACATCATGATGATCCACCTCAACCTTCCTCACCACCACCTCAAGGAGATGATGACATCAACGACAACGAGCAAGAATATGATGATGAATAAGCTTCACCATCCAACAAGAAGAAGCTATCACGATTTCGAGCAAGAGTGGACAGAGATCGTCCACTGAATCAAATATACATTGACATAAAAACTCGGAGAATCACTCGCTCTAAATCTCATTTAGCTAAATTTTGTGAACATTATTCTTTCATCTCTAGCATTGACACTTTGAAGGTTGAAGAAGCCCTGCAAGAACCGGATTGGGTGAATGCCATGCACGAAGAGCTACACAACTTTGAGAGGAACCAAGTGTGGACACTTGTTGAAAAGCCCGAAGGAGAGCAAAACATCATTAGTACAAGATTGGTGTTTTGGAACAAGCAAGATGAAGATGGACAAGTTGTATGCAACAAGGCGCATCTCGTAGCCCAAGGATACATGCAAGTCGAAGGTATGGACTACGGTGAGACTTATGCACCCGTTGCTAGACTTGAAGCCATTCACATTCTTCTTGCTTATGCCAATCCCCATGATATTACTCCTTACCAAATGGATCTCAAAATTTCTTTTATAAATGGTGAAATTGAGGACGAAGTTTATGTTAAACAACCTCCCGGCTTTGTGAACCCTAAGAAACCTAATCATGTTTACAAACTTCGTAAAGCTTTATATGGTCTTAAACAAGCCCCTAGAGCTTGGTACAAATTCCTAACGAAGTTTCTCATTGAAAAGGGTTTTAATATTGTAAAATTGATGTAACATTATTCACTAAAAGAGTTAATGGAGAACTATTTGAATGCCAAATTCATGTGGACGATACTGTATTTGGTTCTACTAACCCACATTTTAGTGTGAAGTATGGAAGGTTGATGCCAGAGATGTTTGATATGTCTATGATGTGTGAGCTGAAATTCTTCCTTGGATTGCAAATCAAACAATCGAGAGAAGGTACGTTTATCTCTCAAACTAAGTACACCAAGGACTTAATCAGGAAGTTCAACATGCAAGAATGCAAAGATATGAGAACCCCCATGCCTACTAGAGGACATGTTGACCTCACTAAGGAGGACAAACAAGTTGATCAAAAGTTTTATCGATCAATGATTGGATCATTGCTATATTTATTGGCCTCTCGTCCTGACATCATGTTGAGTGTTTTCATGTGTTCCCGATATCAAGAGGCATCTAAATAGTGTCATCTATTGGCTTTGAAAAGAATAGTGAGATACCTCACACATACACCAAACTTGGACATATGGTATCCCAAGGGACCTTATTTTGGCTATTCTAACTCGTACTATGCCAGAGACAAGGTTGATAGAAAATCCACCTCTGGTACATGTCAATTTCTTAGGAGATCTCTTGTGTCTTGGTCATCCAAGAAACAAAACTCAGTATGTTTATCTACTGTCGAAGCTGGATACATTGCCGCCGGATCATGCTGTGCAGAATTACTATGGATGACTCAAACTCTTAAGGAATATGGCATTCATTTTAGAAAAGTTCCATTGTTATGTGACAATGAAAGTGCAATTAAAATTGCCTATAATCTTGTGCAACATTGTCGAACTAAACATATCCAAGTGGAACACCATTTCTTTCGTGATCATGTTGATAAAAATATATATAGATCTCAAGCATGTTCGTACTGACAAACAATGAATTGATATATTTAGCAAACCACTTGATGAGGAAGTGTTTTGTCATTTGAGCAGTGAGTTGAACATCATAGATGCTTAAAACATGAGCTAGGCTCACTCGGGCATGCAAGGGCATGAGCTTGATTTTCTATTCCATGATGCTATTGATATGCTATCTCATATCTTGGAAAACTATGATCCCTTGTATTTCATCTAATCTTTTGTAGGTACTTGGAAGAACTAAATACCACAAGATTTCAATCAACTCTCATCTAAAGAAATCTTGACATGGCCAAGTATCAATAACCCCTTCTTTGGATATGAAGGAAGAAGACAACCAAAATCATATCCTTGACTATCATTTGATGAATTATTTCACTCTTGTCATTTGGATATATTATGGTTTTCCTTGCATGACTAACCATTGTAGGTGAAAAGTAAACCAAAACAACAAGGATTGCTCCTAACTCAAAATGATCTTCATCAACTTTGAGCATCCACAACAAGTTCACCTACGTGCCACGTCATCAACATCATTTGAAGGTATGTACTTGTATCCTAGATAAAGCTTTACACCAGTTCATGAGGTAAAGCAACTCAAGTGATATGAAGTCATTTAAATGCTTAGTCGAAAAATGGTAACCCCATTTTGTGCTTAACGATGAGTATGACCTATGATCAAAAATTCTTGCTTGACTCCTCGAGTCAAAGACTCCAATATAGGCGACCTAGTCACCGCCCAACATCTAGATGGATATTCCTGTATGGTTCATGTTTTTAATGTTTGATTTCCTGGAACCATTAACATTTATCTATATATGTTTAATTTTTTTAAATATTCTTAATGTGTTATCCTGTTCTGTCTCAATTGGAATTTGTTACAATTAGTAACACTTCAATTGGAATTATCTCAATTGGCATCTATTCAGGAGTTGATCCACAATGCAAATTGGATTCACCGGATTGGAACAATCATTCCCACTGATTTCTTCGAGACGCCTTATTTCACATACTCGGTTCTACCGAATCACAATGCCTCGGTGACTCTGAAAATTATCTATACCTATCTTTCTTTCTCGAAATTCTCTGAATTTTTGCCTAAGGGAGAGAAATATTTTCCGTGATCCCATGCTTATAAGCTCCTGAAATTAATTGAACTCTTCATATTTTCAAAGGAGGAGATAATCTGTTTCCAAAACCTTTCAAAAGAAAAAAATTCACAAGAGGGAGAAACATCTAGGATCCCTAACAAATAGGGGGAGATCTTTCTAGGAACTCTTATCCATTAAAGGGGGAGAACATTCAATGAACCCTTACCTATACATAAGGGGGAGATGAATGAATGAAATCATATCCACATCTAAGGGAGATAAATATTTCAAGGAACCCTTATAAGAAAGAGATGAATCCATGATCCCTTTCCCTCAATGATCCCTTACCCTCTGACCCTTTAGGAAATTAATGCCAAAGGGGGAGAAATACCAAAGCTTCCAATAAGCTTACACAAAAGGGGAGAAATTTTTACATAAGGGAAAAATATCGAACCCTACATACTCAGGGGGAACAACACCGTTAAGAGGAGAGAGAGTTACAATTGATACAATTGGTCTTGCTACTTACTATTGATATTTTCCGGATTGAACTTGCCTCACCCTATCTACTCCCAATATATTTGGATGTTTTGATTTGGGGGAGAAAAAAATCATATATTCATTCCTAAGGGGAGTAAGTTCCAAATATTCTTGGAGACATATCTATTATCAAATCATATTTGCTCATCTGTTGTCCATATCTTGGTATTCTTGAAGCTCTTTGCATCTTTACAATAGTATACTCTTGTGTTATCTAACAAAAGTTTTCTCAAGTGTACTCCTACTTATAAGATACTCAAGATCCTCAAGGTAAGTATATGCACCATATCCTTGTTCGTGATGATCTCTTGTTTATTGCACATATTTTTTCAAGAGGGAGTCTTGAACATGGAAGCTCTTCATTCACATATGTTTGATGCATATAGCCAGGATGTTCATGACTTGTCTTGTGCTTTCTACCATGCGTGTGCCCATGCATTCCAAAGCAACTATCCTTTTTAAATGGGACTGCACACACTTAGGGGGAGCTTGTACTAGTCATGTATGTTCCGAGGCTGTCGCATTATAATGCCTATCTTTATTTGAATCTTTGGTTGTATGTTGTCATCAATTACCAAAAAGGGGAGACTGAAAGCACACGTGCTCCCTTGGTGGTTTTGATAATTCATGACAACATACATTGTCTCTTGGACTAACACTTTTACCTAGTATATTTTAGGAATAGTCCATAGAGAGCATTGGCTAAAGGATTATGTGGAGATGCCCTTTGATGCAAGAAAGAAATAAGATTGGCCCAAGGATCAATCTAGAAGACTCTTCATTTTATATTTGTGAGATATCACTTTTGAGTCCATAGGAAAGCCAATACTATTAAAAGGGGGTGAGGTGGTTGTTCAAGTGCTCAGAGATAGCCACCAAAATAACTCAGTCATTTTCCCACATAACCATTCGGTCCAAAGCCTCATACACAAAATTGGTGCCACCAACTTTCTCAATTCGGCCCTACCAATTTTCATCCCAGACAGAACCCTAGCCAATGCCACGAAACCGGTGCAACAGAAACCATGTCGGTGCTGCCTAGTTGAGGTGACCAACTTTCTGTTATCTTGGTACACAAATCGAAATTTCTGAGTTTGGGTATCGGTTTCACCGAGTTGTGTCATCTGACTGTTAGCCACCTGTTGGTGCCACCAAGTTGTGTATATCAGTTCCAACGAGATTCAAAACTTGCTGCTTTTAGTGCAAGTCAGTACCACCCGAGTTCATGACTTCGGTGTCACCGAGTTGGTCACTTTAGGTGTAACCATTGGATTTTGGAGACTGCCTATATATTCCCCTCCACCATTTCTCATTCGAGAGAGAAGCACTCAGAACACACACTTCATTGCCAGATCCATTTTTCCGAGAGAGAGCCACCTACTCATGTGTTGAGATCAAGATATTCCAATCCAGTCATTTGAAACTTGATCTCTAGCCTCCCCAAGCGGCTTTCCACCATATCAATCTCTCCTATCCATGCATGTTCCGCGAGAGAGTGATTGTGTGTTGAGGAGACTACCTTTAGAAGCACAAGAGCAAGTAGTTCATTGTTCTACCACATATATTACCTTTTGGAGGGTGGTGCCTCCTAGATTGGTTAGGTGTCGCTTGCGAGCCTCCTACTTCGTGTTGTGGAGTTGAACCAAGATGTTTGTAAGGGCAAGGAGATTGCCTACTTTGTGAAGATATACCATGAGTGAGGATAGTCCTTCGTGGGAGGAAGTCGTGGTGGAATAGACAAGTCCGCTTCTTCGTGGACCCCTTGTGTGTGGAGCCCTCCGTGGACTCTCGCATCCGTTACCCTTCGTGGGTTAAAGTCTCCACTAACATGGACGTATGACAGCGCCACCTATCGGAGCCATGCCAAAAATCGCCGTTTCAACCTCTTTGCGTTTGAGCTCCTAAACTCTACTCGTTAGTACATGTGCAAAGTCTTTACTTTTCCTCTGCCATATATAGTGACTAGCATGTGTAGGGTGTACTAGACTTGTTAGAATTGCTAAAATCTGCCAACCATAAAATTGGGAAAAGGCTAGGATTTCAATCTTGTCAAGTAGTCAGTTTACCCCCCTCTAGACACACCTTCTATTGATCCCACACCGCCTTAAGAGCGGCTTATTATAAGCAATAAGAAGGTCACGATCATGAAATACTTTTTTGAAAGTCCCCCGCATATTGCATGCAATATACTCGGCACTTGGGGGCTAATGCATGTTAGTTCTTCTCAAAAGGATATGAAGAAAAAGAGGAAGCCCGCATCATTGCACAGAATAAGCCGGCCCTTGGGGGCTACAGTCTGAATCATCATAAAAAATGTACCATTAGAAAATTCCATCCCAAAAAAGTACTGACTCGTTATCATCATAACGACTCCGTCCTTGGGGGCTACAGACGCAAGTTCACATTTTGCTAGTTTGAAAAGCACCATCTTATCATAATTATAATAACTCGGCCCTTGGGACTGGGGACAATATATAAAGATAGAATAGGTAAGCAGCAGTTGTTACCTCATATTTCTCCTTGAGAGCATAAATCTTATTGGCTTCAGTTTCCCGGCTTTCAGACAGCGAGGTCCAGTATTTCTAGTAGATTTCTTCTACAATAAGCAGAGACATATTCGGGAGCTCCAATTGGGTTTTCCCTTTTTTCAATATCACTGTTTCTTCCTTGGCTACAATCTTAACGAGAGAGGTGGAAACAACAGGAGCTTGAAACTTTTCTTTGACAAAAACAACATCCGGAGCACTATGGTCAGCCGGTGGAATAGGATCATTCACATGAGTCGCCGGACTCAAGTGATGAGCCAAACTTGGTGGATGAGCAGGAGGAACAATTGAAATGTCTATGATGTCTATCAGAGTATTTATTGAAACCAGCTCATCCGATTTAGGCATTTCAACAATGGTTTCCGGCTAGGTTGCACTATCTAGATTTTTTACTTTCAGGAAGGTCAGTCTCGATGGCTACTCTTTCCAATTGGGAGTTCAAAATATCTTGGTTTTTAGTACATGTCCCTGTAACGTGACTATACAAAGCATCTTTCACCCTACACAAATCAGAAATCAAATATTATGCTAAGGAAGGCAAACATATGCATTCAGGTCATGGTCAGAAACGTACCTGCGATTGATATTAAAGTTGGGAACTAGCGTCGTATATGAGGCGCCCGAAGATGGAGGAGATTCCTCATAAATGAGTTGGAAGGACTAAGAGATTGTTTAAAGAAATCATCCTTAAGATAAGGAAAATTGGGAACTAAATGAGAAATTGGATTTGACATTTTAACCATCCGGACGGCTTGCCTTGTCCTTCTTGCAACAAATGTTTCTGACGAACTAGAAGAAATTGGAATTACCTCAATGTTGTCGGCTTGGCTGGCTTCAAAGTCGGTCTGAGAAGAAGGTGTGGAAGTGAGTTCGGTAAACAAATGACCAAGTGATTCGAGTTCTAGCTCAGATGGTTCTCCTGAATTTGAGTCGGGAGTCAGGTCATCATGGGCCGGATCATTTCCCTGACCCGTGGAAAGAACAAGGATCTGAGGTGTGACTTTGCAAAAGTTAGAATCCACTCGCAAATAAAAGACCATGGTAAGGATGGCATGGAAAAATAAACAAATGAACATGATACACTTGATGGGAAAGTATTAGTACCGATGGCACGGGATTTAGCAGATAAAATGGACGTAAACTAGTAACGCTGCACCTTTCCTTTGAGTCAGAGAAAAACTTGTTTGTCTCTTTATTAAGAGCATCATCGGATAAATCTTGTGTGGAGAAGTGTTGAGCATCAGATGAATCGCCAGACTAGTTGCACATCAAGACAGTCCTCGCATTGACAGGTTGGATGCGCCATTTAGCCACCAATGGGTGAGGTCCATCCCTGTTCGACCATCAGGAACCAAGGTTCTCAATTTTGTATGAATAGGAGCCACCATATCCCTCTCTTCATCTTTTGGCCAACCCGGGAGTTCTACGTTGTTGTCGATCCTCTCCAATTTGTAACCCGACAACATATTTTCTTCTGCAGGGGCAATATTTCTGCAATAGAACCAGGTCTTGTTCCATCCCTTCGGATGACTCGCCAATATAGAATGAGGGGACAAAGTAGCGGTAACAAGTGATGGTGTAGTGAGGTGAAACGTAGCAAGTGAAAAGTAACAAGTAACAAGTAGTAGCAACGGTGCAGCAAAGTGGCCCAATCCCTTTTGTAGCAAGGGACAAGCCTGAACAAAGTCTTATAGGAGGAAAAATGCTCCCGAGGACACACGGGAATTTCTGTCATGCTAGTTTCATCATGTTCATGTGATTCGCGTTCGTTACTTTGATAGTTTGATATGTGGGTGGAACGGCGCTTGGGTACTGCCCTTACTTGGACAAGCATCCCACTTATGATTAACCCCTCTCGCAAGCATCCGCAACTATGAAAGAAGAATTAAGACAACGTCTAACCATAGCATTAAAATAGTGGATCCAAATCAGCCCCTTACGAAGCAACGCATAGACTGGGGTTTAAGCTTGTGTCACTCTAGCAACCCATCATGTACTTACTACTCCCCAATGCCTTCCTCTACGCCCAAAGATGGTGAAGTGTTATGTAGTCGACGTTCACATAACACCACTAGAGGAAAAGACAACATACATCATATCAAAATACCGAACGAATACCAAATTCACATGAGTATTATTAGCATGACTTATCCCATGTCCTGAGGAACAAAAGTAACTACTCACAAAGCATAATCATAATCATGATCAGAGGTGTAATGAGTAGCATCAAGGATCTGAACATAAACTCTTCCACCAAGTAATCCAACTAGAATCAACTGCAAAGAGTAATCAACACTACTAGCAACCTTACAAGTACCAATCGGAGTCGCGAGACGGAGATTGGTTACAAGAGATGAACTAGGGTTTGGAGAGGAGATGGTGCTGATGAAGATGTTGATGGAGATGACTCCCCTCCGATGAGAGGAGTGTTGGTGAGGACGGTGGCGACGATTTCCCCCTCCAGGAGGGAAGTTTCCCCGGCAGGATCGTCCTGTCGGAGCTCTGGATTGGTTCTTCTCAAGTTCCGCCTCGTGGTGGCGGAGACTCCACGAAAAAGCTCCAGCCTGATTTTTTCCTGGACGAAACCCTTCATATAGCAAAAGAGGGGGGCCACTGGGCCGCCAGGGTGCCCACAAGCCCTGTAGCCGCCGCCAGGGGGGTAGGTGGCAGCTACCAGGCTTGTGGGCCCCTGGTAGCTCCCCTATGGCACTTCTTTTGCCCAGTATTTTTTATATATTCCCAAAAAAATCCACGTTGATTTTTAGGGCATTTGGAGTTGCGTAGAATAGAGGAATTAGACTTACTCCTTTTTCAGTCCAGAATTCCAGCTGCCGGTATTCTCCCTATTCAAATAAACCTTGCAAAATAAGAGAGAAAAGGCATAAGATGGTACCACAAAGTAATATAACAGTCCAAAAAGCGATAAATATCAACATGAAAGCATGATGCAAAATGGACGTATCAACTCCCCCAAGCTTAGACCTTGCTTGTCCTCAAACGAAAACCAAGATACATAGACATGTCCACATGTTTAAGGATGAAGGTGTCGATAAAACATAATACGGACATGAGGGCATCATGATCACACATAGAACAACAATACATCATAAAGATTTTTATGGGAAAGTAACAATTCCTTCACAAAGCAAAGTATGAAGTAAAAACCTTACCGAGAAGTAGCCAACAACAGTCCATAGTCATTGAAGCAGTTGCAATTTATCATAACATCAGAAAGAGTCAACTAAGAGCTTGTACAACAAACCCACATACTCAATCATCTCTTTTGTTTTCCACAATTGTTACAACTCACGTGGTACTCATGGTATCAAAGTTTTAGCTGGACACAGATAAAGATAGGGGCTTATAGGTTTGCCTCCCAACCATTTACCTCAAGGGGAAAGTAAACAATAATAAATCATAAGTACTCATCTCGAAGTTGATATATGAATATAGATCTTTCCCTAGATTGTGACGGTAGCCAAGACAAAGGCAAAATAAGGAATTGGTGAAGATCACCATGACTCTTTCAAGGGCAAAAAGTAAAGGTACAAGATAGGCCCTTCGCAGAGGGAAGCAGAGGTTGTCATGCGCTTTAGAGGTTTGGATGCGTGTCCTCTTAGTGTGGAGGAACGTCACTTTATATTGCCTCCTGTGATAAAGAACTTTATTATGCAGTTTGTCGCTTTTATGTCTTCCTCATCACAGGTTCGTACAAAGCTTATTTTCCACACACTAATAGATCATACATATTAGAGAGCAATTTTTATTGCTTGCACCGATGACAACTTACTTGAGAGATCTTATTCAATCCATAGGTAGGTATTGTGGACTCTCATGGCAAAACTGGGTTGAAGGTTTATGGATGCACAAGTAGTATCTCTACTTGGTGCGAGAGATTGGACTAAAATGAGGTGGGAGCAATCGTCACATGCTAAGGGATCTCTAGACATATAACATTGTTTGGAACCAAGCAAACACAATTCATTATGTTTTCTTCCTTGTCCAACATCTACTTCTAAGCATGTAATAGTTTGGTGAGTGCTCACAATTATAGAAAGTGTCTAAGATGATATATTTATATGTGAACCTCTCTTTCTTTATTACTTCTTATTAATTGCAACAATGACTGGGGTCTACGTTGGTCTATTCTCAACAAGTTTCAATCATCATACTTGTTATATGTGAAGCTATCACTTTCCATAAGATCATCTCATGATCTTTCATGCTATTGCTCTTTTAATACTTTTGATCACGGCACAAAACAAAACCCTTGACTAAGATACTCTTTATTATATATAGCTCGCAAGCTCGAATACATCGGGGGGAGACGCAAAGCAAAAGACTCAAACTAAACACTAAATACTTATTCCACTAAGAGAAGAAATAAAAACTGAAAAGGAAAGAACTAAAACAAAGGTAAAAGCAGAAGATATAAAGGTGATACGATACCAAGGCAACTCCCCCAAGCTTGGCAAAAGCCAAGGGGATTGCCCATACAATGCTTAGTTGTCTTCCATTGGTGGTGATGGTGGTGGTGTTGTTGAAGTAGTGTGATCCTCCGTCTTCCAAGGCATAGGTGCTCCATCATGGGAGGATGAACGAGTCGCCGGAATCCTCAAATCTACAGCCAACCGTACTGATTTAAATCTATACTCATACTCACAGTTTTGGTTCTGCCGGTCATAGATCTGGCCCTGAAGTTGATCAACCCTGTCATAGAGCCTGGAGAGGTGCTTCCCAATGTTAATGGCATCCATCTTGTGATTGTTGGTGAACTCCGTGATCATCATGTGGTTGGCGTTGAGTCCACGCTCCACCATCCCTTGGCACTTGAAGACTTGTTGCTCCATTGCTTCGAGCCTCGTTTCCACGCTTCCGGTCTTCTTAGGCCCCTCAACATCACGTATGTGCAACATCCCCTCACTCATCTTGATAGATTGAGGGTGTTTCAGCACTTCCGTGAGGTAGGGATTGATGACCTTCTCGAAGATATTGTCCTTAGGAGCTTTTGGGGAAGTCATGACGATCTAGATCTGCGACAGAAACAGGCTCGAAACAAAAACAGAGGAAAACTGCACGATACGGATATCAAAACCCTCGGGCGTATATATAATGATTTTTTCGGGACCAAAAGGAGTGCTCCGCAAGAAAACGGAGTCCGGGAGGCACACGAGGTGCCCACAAGCCCTCTAGCCGCCGCCAGGGGGGGCAAGTGGCGGCTACCAAGCTTATGGCCGCCTCGTGCGCTCTCCGGACTGCTTTTTATTTTTCTAATTTTCCATAAATTCCAAAACGGAGAAAAATTCCTATTGAAAAGTTTCTGAGTCCAATTACTTACCGGAACACATACCTCTTAGTTTTCAGGGTCTGAAACAGGCTGATAAACATCCCTTATTTACTCCTCTGGAGTTATGATATTGATGATATTGGTCTCGACATTTATGGGAGTACCAGAGATATAATGCTTGATTCTTTGCCCATTTACCACTTTAGGAAAATTACCTTCCTTGTTATTGATTTTGATGGCACTGGAATGATATACTTCCTCAACAACGTAAGGACCTTCCCATTTAGAGAGAAGCTTGCCTGCGAAGAATCTTAAGCGAGAATTGTATAGCAGGACATAATCACCTACATTGAACTCTCGTTTTTGTATTCTTTTATCATGCCAACTCTTAACCTTTTCCTTGAACAACTTGGCATTCTCATATGCCTGGGACCTCCATTCATCTAATGAGCTGATATCACACAACCGCTTCTCACCGGCAAGTTTGAAATCGAAGTTGAGCTCTTTGATTGCCCAATAAGCTTTGTGTTCCAGCTTAAGAGGTAAATGACAGGCCTTACCGTAAACCATTTTATAGGGCGACATGCCCATGGGATTCTTATAAGCAGTCCTATAAGCCCATAGTGCATCGTCAAGTTTGCTAGACCAATTCTTTCAAGATCTATTGACAGTCTTTTGTAAGATCAATTTGATCTCCCTATAACTCAACTCCACTTGACCACTAGACTAAGGATGATAAGGAGATGCAACTCTATGGTTGACATCATACTTAGCAAGCATCTTGAGGAAAACACCATGAATGAAGTGTGAACCGCCATCAGTCATCAAATATCTAGGGACTCCAAATCTTGGGAAAATGACTTCTTTAAGAATCTTAATAGAGGTGTGATGATCAACATTTCTAGTGGGGATAGCTTCTACCCACTTAGTGACATAATCAACAGCGACTAAGATGTGACTATACCCATTGTAACTCAGGAAGGGTCCCATATAATCAAAGTCCAAGACATCAAACGGTTCAATGACAAGTGAATAGTTCATAGGCATTTCCTGACGCTTACTGATGTTCCCTATTCTTTGGCATTCGTCACAAGACAAGACAAACTTACGGGCATCCTTGAAGAGAGTGGGCCAATAGAAACCTGATTGCAATACCTTATAAGCAGTTCTATATCCAACATGGTGTCCTCCGTAGCCTTCGGAATGACACTTCTGCAAAATATGTCCATGTTCATGTTCAGGCACACAACGTCTAATAACACCATCTACTCCTTCCTTATAAAGGTGAGGATCATCCCAAAAGTAGTGTCTCAAGTCAAAGAAGAATTTCTTCTTTTGCTGGTAGGTGAAACCGGGTGGTATGTATTTGGCTACGATATAGTTTGCGTAATCAGCATACCACGGTGCACTATGTGAAGTGCGGATGACATTAATTGCTCATCAGGAAAGCTGTCATCAAATAGGTCGTGGGTCATCAAGGACATTCTCTAGCCTGGACAAGTTATCTGCTACAGGGTTATCAGCACCCTTTCGGTCAACAACGTGCAAATCACATTCCTATAGCAGGAGAACCCATCTGATTAGCCTAGGCTTAGCGTTCTTCTTCTCCATAAGGTACTTAATAGTAGCATGATCAGAGTGAATAGTGACTTTGGAGTCAACTATATAAGATCTGAACTTTTCACATGCAAACACGACTGCTAAAAACTCCTTTTCCGTAGTGGCATAGTTTATTTGGGCACTGTCTAGAGTTTTACTAGTTTAGTGAATAACATTCAACTTCTTGTCAACTCTTTGTCCTAGAACAGCACCAACAACATAATCACTACCATCGCACATGATTTCAAAGGGCAAGTTCCAATCAGGTGGTTGAACAATAGGTGCGGTTATCAGGGCCTTCTTAAGTATTTCGAAAGCTTCCTCACAATCCTCATCAAAAACAAAAGGAACATTCTTCTGCAAGAGGTTGGTAAGAGGCCTAGAAATCTTAGAGAAGTCTTTAATGAACCTTCTATAGAAACCAACATGACCTAGGAAACTTCGTATACCTCTGATATCTGTGCGGCAAGGCATTTTCTCAATTGCATCAACCTTAGCCTTATCAACTTCAATGCCTTTCTCAGAGATTTTGTGTCCTAACACGATGCCTTCATTAACCATGAAGTGGCACTTCTCCCAGTTCAAGACAAGGTTGGTATCTTTGCATCTCTGTAAGACTCGATGAAGGTTGCTGAGGCAATCTCAAAGGAAGAACCGTAAACGGAGAAATCATCCATGAAAACCTCAACAATCTATTCCAAAAGTGAGAGAATATAGCCATCATACATCTTTGAAAGGTGGCAGGTGCATTGCACAACCCAAAAGGCATACGTCTATAAGCAAAGGTACCGAAGGGGCAGGTGAAAATGGTTTTCTCCTGATCAGAGTGTGCAACAGGTATTTGCGAGAAACCTGAATAATCGTCTAGAAAGCAGAAGTGTGTGTGTTTAGATAGCCTTTCTAGAATTTGGTCGATAAACGACAAAGGATAATGGTCTTTCCTGGTTGCCTTTTTCAGTTTCCGGAAGTCTATCACCATCCTATAGCCAGTAATAATACTTTGTGGGATTAGTTCATTCTTATCATTATGAACGACGGTGATACCTCCCTTCTTAGGTACGCAATGTACTGGACTTACCCAATCACTATGAGCAACAGGATAAATGATTCCTGCTTCGAGAAGCTTTAATAGTTCTTTTCTCACGACCTCTTTCATCTTAGGATTTAATCTCCTTTGATGATCAACAACTGGTTTAGAATCCGGATCAGTTTTAATCTTGTGCTGACATAGAGTGGGACTAATACCCTTAAGATCATCAAGAGTATATCCAATAGCCTCACGGTGCTTCCTCAAAGTTTTCAATAACTTCTTCTCTTCGTGATCCCAGAGGTGAGCACTAATAATAACAGGATATATCTCCTTCTCATCAAGGTAGGACTACTTAAGAGTATCTGGTAACTGTTTTAGCTCGAACACAGGATCACCCTTTGGTGGGGGAGGATCCCCAAGCAGTTCAACAGGCAGATTATTCTTGAGAATAGGATATTGTTCTAAGACAATTTGATCTATCTCATTTCTTTCATCCATATGCATATCATTTTCATGCTCAAGCAGATATTTCTCTAAAGGATCCATAGGAGCTACGACAATAGAGGCAATATCAATGATTTCATCCCTACCAGACGACTCTTTTGCATTGGGTTGTCTTCCAAACTTGGAGAAGTTAAATTCATGAGACACACCCTTGAAACTAACAGTGACAGTCTGTTTAATGCAATCAATATGAGCATTGACAGTGTTGAGAAAGGGTCTACCAAATATGATGGGACAAAAGCTATCTTGTGCAGTAGCAAGGACGAGGAAATCGGTAGGTTACTTCGTCTTACCACACAAGACTTCTACATCTCGCACAATTCCCACAGGGCAGATAGTGTCTCTATTAGCTAGCTTGATAGTGACATCAATGGGTTCTAACTCAGTAGGTGCGATCTCATCTTTGATTTCATCATAAAGGGACCGGGGTATTGCACTAAGACTAGCACCCATATCACATAAACCATGATAAAAATGATCTCCTATCTTGACAGAAACAACGGGAAGGCCAACTACAAGTCCGTATTTGTCTTTCGCGTGAGGTTTAGCAATTCTAGCGGAGTCCTCACAGAATTTGATAACATGCCCGTCTATGTCTTCGGCTAAGAGATCCTTGATAATAGCAACACTAGGTTCAACTCTAATTTCCTCAGGTGGTGCGTGTGGTCTAATGTAACCCCTACGTATCACAGTTGGTGCTTTAGAATAATCCTTTTTCCTAGCAGGGTAAGGTGGTTTCTCAATGTAGGCACAAGGAACAATAGGATCACTAAAGGCAATGACTTTCTCTTCAACTAGATTGGGTTTAAGTATGTTGACTTCTACAGGAGGATGATACTTAAACCACTTCTCTTTGGGAAGATCAACATGAGCAGCAAAAGATTCACATAGAGAAGCTACTATCTCAGAGTCAAGTCCATACTTAGCGCTCAAATCTCTAGAAGTTTTTGTTTCAACAAAAGATTTAACGCAATCAAACTAGAAATTCATACCTGACTCCTTACCTTCTTCAAGCTCCCAATCTTCAGAGTTAGGTTTGAATCTTTCCTATAAATTCCACTTGTGGTCAATATCCTTCTTCATAAAAGAACCGGTACAAGAAGTGTCAAGCATGGTATGATCTTCTTGAGAAAGCCGAGCATAAAAGTTTTGAGTGATAATTTCTCTCGAGAGCTCATGATTGGGGCATGAATATAGCATTGATTTAAGCCTCCCCAAGCTTGAGCTATGATTTCCCTTTCACGAGGCCAAAAGTTATAAATATAATTCCGATCACGATGTACTAAATGCATAGGATAAAACTTTTGATGAAATTCCAAATTCAACCGATTGCAGTCCCATGATCCAGTATCATCACATAGCCTATACCATGTCAATGCCTTATCCTTCAAAGATAAAGGAAAGACTTTCTTAGTTACCTCATGCTCGGGCAAACCTGCAAGTTAAATAAACCACAAACTTCATCTACATAGATTAGATGCAAGTCTGGATGTGAAGATCCATCTCCTGTAAAAGGATTAGCCAGTAGTTTCTCAAGCATACCCGAAGGAATTTCATAGAAGATATTTTCAGTAGGTACCTCAGGTTGAGGAGCAACTCCTCGTCCCCCCGTTCATGGTGAAGATACCCCGAAAAAATTCCTCAAAGGAACAGTTTCCATAGTGACAAGTGACAATAAATTTCAGCACAGTATATAAATGTTTCCTTACCAAATTCCACTTACCAAAGGCGCTTCGCTCCCCGGCAACGGCGCCAGAAAAGAGTCTTGATGACCCACAAGTATAGGGGATCAATCGTAGTCCTTTCAATAAGTAAGAGTGTCCAACCCAAGGAGGAGCAGAAGGCTCTGATAAACAGTTTTCAGTAAGGTAATAACTGCAAGCACTAAAAGTAGCGGTAATAAGTGATGGTGTAGTGACGTGAAACGTAGCAAGTGAAAAGTAACAAGTAACAAGTAGTACCAACGGTGCAGCAAAGTGGCCCAATCCCTTTTGTAGCAAGGGACAAGCCTGAACAAAGTCTTATAGGAGGAAAAACGCTCCCGAGGACACGCGGGAATTTCTGTCATGCTAGTTTCATCATGTTCATGTGATTCACGTTCGTTACTTTGATAGTTTGATATGTGGGTGGACCGGCGCTTGGGTACTGCCCTTACTTGGACAAGCATCCCACTTATGATTAACCCCTCTCGCAAGCATCCGCAACTACGAAAGAATAGTTAAGACAATGTCTAACCATAGAATTAAACTAGTGGATCCAAATCAGCCCCTTATGAAGCAACACATAGACTGGGGTTTAAGCTTCTGTCACTCTAGCAACCCATCATCCACTTACTACTCCTCAATGCCTTCCTCTAGGCCCAAAGATGGTGAAGTGTTATGTAGTCGACGTTCACATAACACCACTAGAGGAAAAGAGAACATAGAACATATCAAAATACCGAACGAATACCAAATTCACATGACTATTATCAGCATGACTTATCCCATGTCCTCAGGAACAAAACTAACTACTCACAAAGCATAATCATAATCATGATCAAAGGTGTAATGAGTACCATCAAGGATCTGAACATAAACTCTTCCACCAAGTAATCCAACTAGCATCAACTACAAAGAGTAATCAACACTACTAGCAACCTTACAAGTACCAATCGGAGTCGTGAGACTGAGATTGGTTACAAGAGATGAACTAGGGTTTGGAGAGGAGATGGTGCTGATGAAGATGTTGATGGAGATGACTCCCCTTCGACGAGAGAAGTGTTGGTCATGACGATGGCGACGATTTCCCCCTCCAGGAGGGAAGTTTCCCCGGCAGGATCGTCCTGCCGGAGCTCTAGATTGGTTCTGCTCAAGTTCCGCCTCGTGGCGGCGGAGAATCCACGAAAAAGCTTCACCCTGATTTTTTTCCTGGACGAAACCCTTCATATAGCAGAACAGGGGGGCAGTGGGCCGCCAGGGTGCCCACAAGCCCTGTTCCCGCCGCCAGGGGGTAGGTTGTGGCTACCAGGCTCGTCCACCCCTGGTAGCTCCCCTCTGGCACTTCTTTCGCCCAGTATTTTGTATATATTCCGAAAAAATTCCACGTTGATTTTCAGGGCATTTGGAGTTGCGCAGAATAGAGGACTCAGACTTGCTCCTTTTTCAGTCCAGAATTCCAGCTGCCGGTATTCTCCCTCTTCAAATAAACCTTGCAAAATAAGAGAGAAAAGGCATAAGTATGGTACCACAATGTAATATAACAGTCCAAAAAGCGATAAATATCAACATGAAAGCATGATGCAAAATGGACGTATCAGGCACTTCTTTAGGAGCTCACCAGTTTATCTCCTTTCGAGCAGGCAAGAGTCCTTGACACACAAGGTTTTCCAAAGTAAGTTTGGACTCTTGGGACCTGGCCTAGTTACTATCCTTGGAGTCCTTGGGGGCCATTAGGAGGTATGAAACAACTACAAGGATGATAAAAGAAAATAAGGTGATGCATGATACTAGCAGCTGACTCATCATTATTTTAAGGTGTGTTTAAGTCGCCAAAACTACTACAGAACAATGTTCAAAGCCGACTAATGGTATAGCAAGGTGTTTAAGCTGGCAACAACAAGTAAAGGATTTTGACAAGTAAACTCCATGGAAGACTTAGCAGAAATTCTTCACAAACAGGTTGTAATAAGAAACATCTCTTGCGATGGATCTAAATAAAGTGAAAAAGTAGAGATACGTGTTTAACACCGGAGGTATGACCGAAGTTCAAGACGTTTGCACATGGTTTTCTAAAAGGAGGTTCATGTCAAATCTATGTGGAGAAGATGTCGAGTGTAGGCCGTAGGAAACCTATGAATGCACAAGGGATGAGAAGCTTATGAATTTGTAGAGAGTTTCTTCAGAGAACTTGATGAACACATTATGAACAATGGTAGATCCTCGTAATGAATTTACAAATCTTAGTGAGGAGGAATGTGTACCCAATTTGTTGAAGGATAAAGGTGTTGACTGTGTGCACCATGACGAATACGAGGAAGATCGAGTAACACATGCAACGCAGTTAGGAAGGTCCGGACATATTGTTTGGAGTTGTGGTGTGCGAAGTAATGGGGAAGAACATGGACAAGAAGAAGAAAGGATAATACACTGTAGAGGTTTGCCCCGCCTATTTTTAAGGTAAGGGGAGTTTGAAACGAAATGTTTGCAGGAAATCAGTGGCTAACTTTACGCCTAGATTTTTGCACCAGTACGGATTTAGTGCTGCTTTTTGAAAAGATTTGCTATTATGACCTAGACGAAAGTGGTCAGCACGAGCAAATCATACGTATATATACTAAAAATACACTAAGCCTAAAGGAAGGAGAAATGACCCATCATAGTCTCGACCTGGATTCGAGTTTTTTACTTCATGGATAAAGGGCGAAAGATTGTCGGGTCATAATTTGACCAAGGAAGCTTGACATGAACAAGTTCAAATCAACCCGGGGACTAATGTCAGCGATATGACCCCACGATATAACCCGCCGTTTGTGATAGGTTAGACTATGGGTGACTCTTGGCGTATATGTTCAATGGACTGTAAAAAGGATAGAAGGACAGAAAGAAGACTTACCGAGTGAGCTGATTGGCGGCCCAATATGTGAAGATGGCGACTCGAGACCTACAAGGTTAAAGATGCCACAAGCTTTCCTAACTTGTAAAACAAGATGAAGTAGAATAGGTCACATGCATTTATTTTTCCCGGACTCTGTAGTAAACTTCGGGACTCTACCTATATATAAAGGAGAGTCCACGAGCCAAAGGGGTCAAGCAAGAAACTCTCAAGAGGTAGGTTAGGTATTTCGCATCCTTGTAATCAAGAACTCCACCAATATAGACACCAAAGAAGGATGTAGGCTTTTACCTCCACCGGAGGGCCCCAACTTGGGTAAATCCGTCTCTCATTCCCGATCCAACTCTTTGAGTCGCCACAAAACAATGATGGCCTCAACACTAAGTCCTTTCACGAGGACATGTGCCGTGATAAAACCACGACACTATGTTTGTACCACTTTTCCACATCATGTTTTATAAAAGTTAGAGCCAATTAAAACTTTTTGCATGCTTGTGATGGTTGATCTGGTTGCTACTCGCTTATGTGTTCGATTGTGATATGAACCACCAAAAAATATTTTCCTCTCAAGAACTCATCTCCTTGATCCCAAAGCTTTCCCCAATGATCATGCCATGTGTATAGGACAAGAACCTATTTTTGTAAATTATTATTTCAACTAGAAGGCATTTATTTATTTTAAGCCTTCAAAAACTCTTGAGTTGAGATTTGCACTACAATTCCTCAATTTAGAGAGATGCTTTACCCGAAAGATTTTAATTGGATCCTACTATCAAATAGATTTCCCAAAACTATAAAATAGTTATTTTAAAAGTTATTTTCCCATTTTATATAAATACTTCTTTTTGAGGCCACAGATGGTATTTCATAGGAATTTTTTTTGATTGCATCTAAAATATTTGACAAAATTTATAGAAACTCAGTGGACATATAGTTTCATATATAAGAGTTTCAACACATGGTCATGTTCAAAATATTAGACAAATCCCCTCAAAACCCTTTATACCAATTTCAAGCGTTCGAAATATTTCCATAGGGAATATTCTCAATAAATTCCAGGAACATTCCAGCAAGTCACGCATGTGGTATGTGGTGATCTTGCCAAGTTTCATCTCGATCGAACTAAATTTGGTCCACCAAAATATTCCAAAACCCCCTTTGTCCACAACCAAACTTGAGCAACTTTACATTGCCATGTTTATCCAGTTAGTCTCAAACTTTGCATGAGTGATCTTGACCCCAAATAAGGATGCTATACCAAGTTTTGCATTTATATGAATAGATTAGCCTAGCTTAGCCTCATGGAATCTAATCCTGCCCATTTCTAAGGTTTTCAAGTTTGCATTACCAACTTTGCTCAAGTGAGCTCAAATTTGGCGATCCCTCTTGTTTTTACCTACAATCCAGTCCTGTTAAGTATCAAAGTAATTGGTAAAGTTTCCTTGCTCAAAAAAACATCAAACACCTTCCAGTACATCGGTAAAAGCTGCACTTTTACCCCTTCCACTATTCTCCTCCACTCCAAGTTTCTACCACAACTGCTCAGCGACCCCAAGCACCCCGAGGAGCCACCACGACATCTAGGTGCATGGTTGCAGGGGTGAAAACACATATTTCCCTGTCTAGGCAACATCTTTTTCCCCTCTCTCTCAGTTCTCTCTCCCCCCTAGCTAGTGTCTGAAGCATCCAACCCCCCATGCACCTTTCTTTAATCCCCCTATTGCAAAAGGGCACTAGTGGTCGCGCCCGAGTGCATTAGTGGCATCATCATGCTGACCATACGCATGCACTGGAGCACGCTACAAGAAAACCGCGACACTCCAGAGGTTTGACCTCGCGCGCCTGCCCTCCTCAAGCCCCTCCCGCTCGCGAGGAGCAGCGCCCCGACATCCGCAAGACGCCAGAGCAACGGCCCCCTCCTTTTTGCCCCTCCTACTGCCCTCCCCCGCGTGAGCGCGTTGCCGGCCGAGCTCCCCAATCGGTGAGCTTACACGTGTGGCGCCACAGGGCCTTCCCCTTTGTCCTCTCCCACATGACGCCTCCCTGCAGACCCACTCATCTCGCCCCCACCTCACATTCAAGCCACCACACTCTTAGTGCTCGATCCTGAGCTCCCCCGCATAACCGTCACCCTATCCCCATCGCGCGGCTACAAAGAGGTCTCCTCGAGTCCCTCTCGCCCCTTTGGACCCTCTCTCCCAATCGAGCCATAAATCCACACCCTCCTCCCCTTGAGCCTCCTGTGCTCGGGGTCGACTAACGCTCTGCCTCATCGGGCCATCATCCATCCCAGGGTACAGCCACTCCCCACCCATTTATTGTTCCTTTGTCTATCTCGTGCCATTATAATGATTTCCTTTCTCTCCCTCGTACGTTTTGGAATCAGGAATGATGACTCCAACGACCTCCCGAAGCTCCTCGATCGCGGGACCTCATCGCCGACAACTCGCCTCACTCCAGCGGCTCCCTCGACCACTACCTGAATGGTAACTCCCTCCTTGTTCAATTCTCTCCATCAGCTTCCTTCGCCGTGCCTCCCTCCTCCGTCGGTGAGCACCACCCCCTCTCTGCTAGAGGTTGATGACAACCTCCAACAAGGGGACCCAACCCGTCAGCCTCCACCTCGCCCCGCGCCTCCCTCCTCTATCACTGGCCGTTGGTCCCTCTGTGAAGTTTAAACCTGACGGTGCGTGCTTGGCCAGCTCATCTGGGCGTGCCTAGCCGACTGTGCCTCGCTCGGCTGCTTCGTTCTGGCCCACTTGCACAATGGCTTTTTCCTTTTCTTTTTGACCTTATTTCCAAAAATTCTCGTGTCTAAAATATTAATCCAAATTCAGTGTTCCAAATTTCTAAAGATTTGTAATATTACAACCTATTTGAATATGCAACTTGTATACTTTTAGTAATAGATTTTAGGAATTGTTTTATTTTAGAACCTAGTTTAAAGAATTTTTACCTTCGCTTAAAATATTTTTAACAACTTTTAACACTTCAAAAATAAAATATAGTAATTTTCACTTTAGCTATACTCACCCTAGTATTTTACAAAAATAGGTTGATTTTTTTTAGTGTTTTATTTTTCCTTTTTTTGCACTGGTCTTATTATTTCCGTTATATTTGCAATGATAGATTTCATTGCCGACGAAGGGGTTGGACGAGAAGACTTTGAAGACCCCGCAGACTTTGTTGAGAAAGGCAAGCAACCCTTTGACCATGTTCAAGAACCATTTGTTTGCATGCCATGTAGCACTCTATCTTGTTGCATTTGATTCATGTTTAATCGTTCACCACCTTGGTGGGTTGTCTCCGAAAAACTCCTTGTTGATACTTGCACTTGGGCATGACCCTACCTTCTTGTGAGGGTTGTGTAGGTGGGAAGTAGTTACGAAGAAAAGTAGTTGCCACGCAAATGGGATGGGAGTATGCATGGAGTCAGGAAGAGAAGTGATTTCAAAGTGTTTCCAAAAAACCCGTTAGGTGCCACCAATGTCCGAGGGAGATGGTGTGAGCTAGGTAGCCACTTGTGAAAGAAGTGGTGTGCCACACAAGTGAGTGTGTGGTTTTTGGAAACAGATTGGTCTAAGTTGCGACCGTTACTCTAGCCTTACATGTGCAACCACGATACCCGTTTATGGATGGGGGTTTGTTGATTACTTTGGTCGATGCTAGCAAAGAGCCTGCATTACTAGTGGTGGGAGTGGTGTGGTCACTCTCTAAACGGGGTCGTGCCAAGAAGGGCGGCCATGGGTTGTTTTCATAGACACTGGGCACACCGTTGCATGCCCTCATGGATGTTACAATCTTGAGAGAGCCTCATATGATGTACATCATGAGGGATGTGACCAATGAGTGGACTCTTTGTTTAGTGTCGCCAAGGAAAAGGCATTCTTCTGGTGCTTACCACGAGTATGTAATATACCGCGAGTCGTGGATGACACGGAAGTTCCCCAAGTCTCATGGGTACAACACACAAACCTTTAGAGTGTAAAACTATTTGAATAGCCCTGCCCAAGGTTATGGAAAATTGGATGACCGCTCTTGAGCTATTTCCATGTTTTACCAAATAGTGTGCATGTGTGAGAAAGTTACCTGTTGATGCATGATTTTATAAGCTAATTTATCATGACATTGCACTCAAAATAAGCTTTTCGCAAATTACCTACTTAGTGCTATGTCCTACATTGTTATTTCCTCGTTCCACAACATGGGTTGCTTGCGAGTATATTCAAAGTACTCATTGGCTTGCCAGTGGTTATTTAATTGGCCAGGCATGGAAGCTTAGGAATATGGAGAAGAGTTTGTTGGTGACGAACATGCGTACTAGGATGCTTCCCAGTCAAAATGTTTGTAGGTTAAGGCAGATGGCATGGGTTCACGTTTTTGTTCAAGATTTCCGCTTCTAGTTATGTTTGGTGTGTCGTCCTTCGAGGCCCTATCTATGTAAGACTTGACCATAATGGTCTCTATTTGTATCACACGGTATGTATGGATGTAAGACTCTTGTATTTCAGCTTCTATGTGTTCAGTGACCATTGGTCTCTAGGATCACTGTACACGTGCATTCGGTGATCACAACTTATGAGTCGAGGTCCGCACAGAGCTAGTATCAGAGTCATCCTGACTGTAGGAAGCCTTATTTAGGGTGATCATGTAAAAACCCCTTTCCCAAAGCTATACCTACATCTATACTTAGTAGTTTCTTCACATCTTGTCGGGGCTCAGGGAACGGGGGTACCCAGGCCCGCCTGCCTGCAGCCCACGGCCCGGTGCATGATGTGGGCCCGGGGATGCGCCCCGCCAAGGCCCAGGAGTCCAACACTTGCGAGGACTCCTCCTCGCGAACTGTTGATCATTGAAGGTGGCCTGGTGTTAGAGCATATTTATTCATATGTGGTTTTTGTACTTGATGATAATCCCTATGGTTTAATGGTTGCATTAAGTTATATTCAAAGGATTTGTCCATATGAACTTCTTGAAGTCCATCTGTTAGTTTCAAGGAGTTTATATGATGACCAAGGAGGCATTCAAGGTTTTATCCAAATATTAGTCATAAAGACACAAGGTTGATCAAGACTAAGTCAAAAAGTGAATCAAGTTGATCAACACACAAAGCGTACAAAATGTACCGAGAGGGATTAAGTGATCCCATGGTATGGTAAAATTGGCCATTACACTTTGTGTACTTGTGAGAGTTCTATGTGTGCTTAGGTGTGTTTCCATGGGCTTGTGTCAAGAGGAAGATCTCATTCAACCCATGGAGGATTGCATTGTGCAAGTTCAAGTGGATCATCATGATGAAATCATATTTGAAGCTTGCCGTCCATTTTGAAGACAATGGACTTGTGAAGATGTGCTGAAGAGTGGCTCACCCATAGTGAGTATGGGGGACCAATCAACCAGTCTTCATCAAGACAACGCAATCAAGAAAGGTTGTCCATCTTGAGGGAGTCAAGATCATCATCATCTAGCTCAAGTGGACTATGTTGAAGGTATAGGGTTGCCCTCGATAGGTTTTCTATTGTACCAGTCTCACGATGGTAGTTGGGAGACTAGGTTATAGGAAAGGTTGTCGCACTATCAAGGGGGCTCTCAAGTGAGTAACTTGATTGTATCGTTCGTTGATATCTCAAACCATTTGCATCCTTGCATCATCTTTCTTGGTTCTTGTTTGGTAGTTCTCTTTGTGAGTCGTACACCTTATGGTCATCTTCATGACAAGCTCAAGTTCATCGAAAACAGATTCCATATGCATGTTCTATGATGTTTTAGATGTTGGAGTTTGCTAATGGTAGAGGTTTCACATTCATAGAGGTTTCACATCGCTTTTTGGATAATACTTGTCATGTGCTATCCAACAAGCTTGAGTTTGCTCAATTTGGAGCTCCTACGCGAAAGTTATGGCAGTTTTAGTGCGAGAGCTATTTCTCTTTAAACAAGCGGAAGTACTGCTCGGGATAGAGCGGTAGTACCGCTTGGGCGGTACTGCCGCTCTCTACTTCCAGCCCCACTTCCGCTTACGTTTTTCATTTGTTGCATTCTGTTTCGAGTGGATTTTTGAGCAGCAGTTCTTGCTGGTAGTACCCTCTGGCATCACTACCGCTTCGAGGTTTCTGCCGTTTTGCTCATTTTCCATGAAACCACCGCTTCAGCGGTAGTACCGCTCACCCCAACGGTAGTACCGCTTGTGCATGACTAGTGCACATAACGGTTGGATTTGGGGAGCACTAGAAAAGGAGGTCTTCTTCCCCATTGCTCCCTAACTCTTGAGCTTGTATTTGCCCCCATTATTGACCTTCTTTGAACTTGCTAACTCTCAATCCCTCCAATATTGTTTCTAGTTCTTGAGGGAAAAGAGAGAGGATACATAGATCCACATTTCCACCAATTAGTCTGTCCTCATTATGAGGGGAACCCCTTGTATCAAGATCGTGGAGTGTTTCGTGTTCTTCTTTGTTCTTCCTCTCATTTTTCTTCCATAACATTTGTTATTGTGGAGGGATTTGCGAGAGAAGGACTTCGGCACTCTGTATGCCCTTGGCATTGCATTTGGTGCATAGATTTGAGTTCTCCACGGTGATACATGGAAGTGAAGTTTGAGAAGGTTATTACTCTTGGGTGATTGATACCTTAGAGCTTGTTCTTCTTGGGTGCTTTGGTGTCCTAGAAGCCTTGTGGTGCCTTGGAGCTCAATCATTATGGTTTAAAGCTCCGGGCAAGCGTTGGGGTCTCCGATTAGGTTGTGAAGATCGCCCCGAGAAATTTGTACGGGTACCGGTTACCGCCCCCAAGGGTTGCCATTTGTACGGGTTCGGTGACCACCCTCAAGGGTCCCTTAGTGGAATAATGACATCTGGCATTGTGCGAGCGAGTGATGAGATTACGGTGGCCTTAGTGTGTAATGCCCCAAGAGTGTAACTTGCCTTACTTGGAACCTTCTGTATGTGGGTCCACCTTGTCATTGCAATGAGAGCATATTGCAGGTGTTATTTCATGTGTCACCTTGTCATGTTTCCTTTTTGCATGCATGCATCTATTTCTTTCCATGCCTTTGTGCTTGTTGCCTTGTGATCATATGTATGGGGTGTGTTGTGATGTGATGATGACATGTGATGATGTGGATGTAGTTTGATAGTAGGAAGAACTATGTGGTTTGCAATAGGTTTCAAAACAACTCCCTCTCTACTTATTTCAAGCCAAGATTCTTTTGCTCCTTCTCTATCTCAAAAATGCCCATGTTTTAGTATGTATTGTGGTGGTTCTGAGGATGTGAATTTGCTGGTTTGAAACTATAGTCTAAAGGTGCAAATATTCCCAAAACAGATCTAATAAATGCTGTTTTGTAAATATTTAATTGCTCCAAATATTTCTTTTCTATTTTATTTAAATGGGTCATAATTCCCTTATGACTAGGGGTATTTTGATTTATTTTTAACTCCAACAGATTTGCCTTTGTTTTAATTCTTTCCCCTGTTTGTTTTAAATTAGAAAAACCCCGAGAGGTTTTATTTCCTTCTACCTGGCGCCAACTAGTGGGCCTCCTCCCACTAGCAGGCCCAGCTTCCTCCCTCTCGCGCTGGCAGCCCACCTCCTTTCTCCTGTAGACGTCGTTTCCCTTTCCTCCTCCTTCTCCAGGCTTCTTGAGAGAGACAGAGAGAGCGCGGCAGCACCAGACGTCGTCACGGACGTCGAGGCGCGCGTTCCTCGCCTCCTCCTCCTCCATATAACCCCCCTTGGCGTCCGTCCAGCCTAGGGTTCCTCCCCTTGCGCCGCCACCTCTTTCCCATCTCCTCCTCCCTCTTTGTCAACGGCTTCAGGTAGGGGGATCGAGCTCATCCGCCATGGCCGCAAGCTAAGGAGGTCCTCGCCGTCGCGCCCGTACACCTGTGTCCTCTCCGACACCTCGACGAGCACACGGGATCTCCAAGAGACCCATTCCCGCAGCTAGGACGACGAGATCGGCCGTGCTACCACTACTTCGACGACGGCGGCCTTCCTCCCCGACGTTCTTCCCCGAGCAGCTTCTTCCCCTTCTTCCTCTACATCCTCTCCGGCCGACACGACCACCTCGTCTAGTGGGTCAGCCCGAACCTCTTTCCCTTCCTCGGAGACAGATCTTGCGCCTAGGAGCCCGTAGCGTGCCGTGCTCTTCTCCCTGTCGTCGGCACCGTCGTGCATCATCGCGCCGTTGCTGTAGGCCCTCCCGAGTAGGAGTAGTTAGGGAAATGGAACCGTGGGAGCCTATGCTTCCTTCCATCGACTAGCCATAGCCCAATTTAGCGTGTAACGCTGGCGAGGTCCTTCCCATATTCTGGCCACCGTCGGGTAGAGGATAGGCATGAGGGGGTTACTCAAAAGAGTTTACTCCCCTTCTCTCTTAAGATACGAAGCAGTAGTAGAGTGGTAGGGGCGTTTTGCTGAAGTGGCAGGTCGGGGGTTCGAATCCCCTCGGCACACCCTTTTGGTTTTGTGATTTATTTGGCACAATAGCTTTAGTAACACTTTAACCTGCTTGTCATCCCTGTTGTGTCGAGCTAGTGGACAGTAGCAGAGTGGCTTGCCTGTGTGTTGTAGACCAGGGGGTCTAGGGTTCGATCCGTCCCCATTCCTTCTATTTTTTTGTTGCATTTCTTTTCTGTTTTTGCATTGTTTTCTTGCATAGCTGTTGTGGTGTGCTAGATCTCCATGTGAGGTATTTTGTTGCCTCCCAAGCAGCAGGTTGACCTTGTTCTTGATGTTAGAGAGCATGAGTAGATACATCATGTGTAGAAATGCATATGTAGGTTTCAGTGCAAGTATATTGTGAGCTAGATGCCATGTATGTGTGGGTGTGTTTAGTTGTGTGTGTTGCACTAGGCTAGTGATATGCATGTGAGTGTGTTTCTCGTGTGCTTGGTGTTGAGCTCATGCACTAGTGAGTGCAAGTGTGATGTATGTGTGTGTGGGGGTTTTCCCCCACATACTTTGTGTGTGTGTGTGTAGGTGCACATGTATGTGAGTGTGATATTGTGTGTGCTTGTGTGTGTGTGCCACACACATGCCCAAGGCATGATGGGCCTTGATGAGCACATGAGCTAGCTAGAATGTATGGATGTGTAGGAATGCATGTTATGAAGTGTATGTATGTGAGTGATGTATGCTTGAGGATGTGTGTGTGAATGGTGATGTGCTATGGCACAGATACATGAGGTCAAAACCCTCATGTCACCATTGGAGTGTTGATAGTGTGCATATGGATGTGTAGGTAATGTTCTAGTGAGAAGCACATGTGATGATGCACTATTCACCTCATGTGATTCCATGTATATTCCCTTCTTAGCTTTGTGCTCAATTGTTCTATGCAAGTGGCTATGTATTATATATGTTTTTGGGGTTAGAATCATCCCAGGAATCCAATGGTTGGTTCAGATTCCAGTTTGGAACACTTTCTCGGAATGTCATATTTCTGTTTTGATCAATGTTTGGAGCTTGGTTCCATGAGATGTGGTGAGCACAAGAGGTTGATTCCTTGTTGTGGCAGTAGAGGGTGAACCCCTCTATAGCATGTTGGTTTTGTTTCATGCTTAGGAATACATATGTGCAAGTGGTGCTTATTCAAAGTAGGCATGTGGCTGAAAATTCCAGTTTAGCGAAAATCTGTGATTTTTCACAAAGTGTGAGAATCCGCTTATATTTTCTTCTCCTGTTGTTGCGCTTGTAGAAGTCTATGTGTTGGGAATCAGCCCTGGCTATCGACTGGAAATTTGTAGCTTTTGTGTTTGTCTAGCTCTCTGTCAATTTTCATTCCATTTGGAATCCTGTAGATATTGTTTTGGGTGCTGTCAAAATGCTTCCGAGGATAAACATCTAGTGAGAATCTGGAATTTTCACTTAGTCCCTGAAAAATGATATTTTTGGCCAAGTTAGCAGCTGTAGAACTTTCTATGTGAAACTCCTTCGTATTATCTTTTTCCTCATGCTTGTAGAGATTTTGAATGGCTGTAGGTGCCTTGCATGTAGCCCTCAAACTGCTATGATGTTGTTTATGGCAAATTGTATAGTTTTGATGTTTTGATGCTTGTGAGTGCATAGTTCATGGTGGTGATGATATTCCTTGCACCACCCCATCCGTACTTGGTTGTTTTGTGATCTGGCAACCTGGGAATACTAGAAGTATGCCATTGGAGTGAGTTGTGATGGATTTGACACGTAGTTGATCCGTAGCTCCGTTTGTAACGTTCTTTATATGTTTTTGCATCGTTTTCACGTGACGCATATGTTCATGTCATCCTAATGCATGTAAAGATGTATTAGAGTGCAGTTCTGTTCAGGAACTTGTATTTTCTTCTCATGCTTGTGCTAGTGACTAGAATAGAGATGCATGTTCATTTTCATCTCATGCATCATGTGCTTGTTGCATCTTGTTGTGCTGTTGTTCATTGGATGCTATTTTTACGTTGGGTAGCACCGGGATCGGAGAACGAGTATGTGGATCCGGGAGAGTACGTGCAGGACGAACAAGAGCAGTTCCAAGCTGAGGACATCACAGGCAAGATGATATGACCTTGATTCCATCTCTAGACTTGTTATGCTAGATTCACGTTTCCTTCGTCTTATGCTCGCTGCCTACCAGTGAAATAACTACCTCATGATATGAACATGACACCCAAACACTTATCCCTTCCTAGCAAATATTGAATGGCTAAGTAGGCTTGCTCAGCTACTAATGTTAGCGTTGGTAGTTGCAGGTGCCTTGTCTCATGTGATAACATGAGTTTGATATCATTATCATAAATCTGTTATTTAATTGATGCACATATACTTGGTAAATAACGGAAGCCTAGCCTTTTTCCAGGTGTTTTGTTCCATTATTGCCGCCATAGTTTCCGGCTACCGGTGTTTGATTCCATAACTGATCGCTCCTAACAGGTTCGGGGTTGTTATGGGGACCCCCTTGCTGAATCGTGTATTGTTATGACTTGCCGGTAGGACCCAACACTGGTTTAATCTGCTAATCACTTAATAATAATCTGCATAGGGAATAGCTACTCCGAGGAATTAATCAACAACCCGGGCCAGTGCACCTCATGAGTGTTGGTCCAACCCAGAGCAGCTTATTACGGTCCCCGGGGCAACTCGGTGTTTTCGCGTGGTAACCATCGCTCATCCGTCGTGTCTTGAGACTGAGATACGCGGCTCTTATCGGGGTCGTCGACACAACAGGAGGTCCTGCTAGTCTTGTCTTACCTTAGCGATATATCTTGCGTATAGGAACCCCGGTGAAGCTTTGGTTCTCCCCAGAGTTGAGGTTTTCCTCTAAGGAATCCGACGAGATCACGAGTTTCGTGATAGAGGATTACTTTGCGGCCCATGACCGTTTGTGATGGACTAGTTGGAGCACCCCTGCAGGGTATAATCTTTCGGAAAGCCATGCCCGCAGTTATGTGGCAACTTGGAATATTTGTTAACATCGGGTTCTCGATAACTTGAACCTAACATAATAAAATTGCCAACTGTGTGCGTAACCGTGACTGTCCCCTTCGAAGACCTCTCTTCGATCGAGAACATGGTGGGGTTATGATTGACGTAAGTAGGTGTTCAGAATCACTTAGTGATCAACTAAACATCGACCGTTAGTATAGACCACCTCCAATACTTGTTCTACGTAAGTTAGCCACTATAAAGCTTAGGATGCTGCAAACCTAAACACTGAACCTTCCTTACCTAATAACTTGACTAGTTCTGGCACCGAGGTCATAGATTGCTGAGTCCCCGTGGCTCACAGATTACTTCAACACCCCAAAAGGTACAGGTACGCCGGACACAGGTGATCCCGATGACACGCAGCTGGCATGGCAGTACGATGAGGAGATCGACCGCTTGTACATGAACTATCCAGAAGACTCAGGCGTGGTCGTGATCGTGGGCAAGAAGGCAGGGTAGCATAGCCATTTCTCATGTCATGTAGTCCATAGCGGAACTACCTTGTTTGAATAAATGCGTGATGTAAACTCTGATATTATGTATGAGATGGCAGTTGAATCCCTAATTGCCATTCTATTGTTATGTAGGTGCTATGTTACCGTGCTTGCGAAACGCTTAGATGCGCTTCTTTCCAATTCGGGGCCTCGTTCCCTAAATCGGAAAGGATCGCATCTTAGTCATTACATAGTGGCATCTTTGCGAGCATTGTGCCTCCACACTGCTCCAAACGGATATTAGCATCCGCAAGGGTGTGAACTTTGGGATACATTGTCGTCTCACCGTTCCTTGATTATCTCTTACCCGAGCCTTTTACTTATGCACTTTACTTTGTGATAGCCATATTGTTTCTTGTTATATATCTTGCTATCACTTAGTTGGTTATCTTGCTTAGCATATGTTATTGGTGCACATAGGTGAGCCTAGTTGTTTTAGGATTTGTGCTCGACTAATTAAATGTTAGTTTTATTCCGCATTTGTTCAAGCCTAAACCGTAATTATTTTAAAGAGCCTATTCACCCCCTCTAGGCGACATCCACGTCCTTCAACAGGGGACCTACGGAGTCCCCGTCGAGGTCGTTCCCCCGAGGCCCGCATCAAGAAGCCGCCTCATGATGATCCTCCCCACGGGGTGGACTTACCCAGGGTGGCCTGCCTGGGTCGCATGGCCCAATCTCCTCACGTGCGTGACGTGAGCGAAGCTGCATGGTGCCAGGGTCGGTTCCAACAGGCACAAACAGAGAAGCTTTACCCTTTGTTGTTAAGGGAGCCGAGCTAGCCCATGGATTCCCAGCGAAACCCCAAAGTTTCCTGATTGGTGAAGACGTCCAAGGTTGCGGGATCAGCAGGACGGAGGTCACCCCCGAGCCCACCAACGTGTCATGGCGAAGGGATTTTACATGCGAAGACCACCTTTGTCAAGGCAGGCCGCAGTCATGCCCCCTTTTCAAAATAGCCATTGTGGCGATCCTTCCCGCCAAGTGTGTTTTCCGGCGAAGAGGACCAAGCCCAATATAAAAAAGAGGCCGTGCCTCCGCAGCAGAGGAGATCCATCATCGTCTCCACTAGGGCAAGAACACACCTTTGTACTCGTCTTCCACCTCAAGAAATACAAATAATCTGGAGTGGGTTTTACATCGCAAGGTGGCCTGAACCTAGGTAAACTACTCGTGTGTTCTTGCGCGCTTTCCTTAGCTCGAGCCGTCGAAGAGTCGAAGTGAAGTTGAGAGGTAGAACAAGGTAGGAGAGGGAGCTCACCCTATAGTTGGAACATTTCTGGGTCTGCGGAGCTCCGATTCCGACAATTCTTACCTCTTCCACTCTACTTCAATGTAATTACTCAGCCCCTCCCCTTAATCCTTGTTGATTGCTGTCGTACCCGAAGACCTCCTAACATCGGACTTTACCCTACTTGTCGAGGATAGCCTCGAGAAGTGCCAGTTCCATCGAACACCTGTTTTCCTCTACCACAAGCACTAGGTCGATGCCACCACGAAGCAGTACCACGTTGATGTGGTCGTGAAGGCAAACGACTACCTCGCGAGTTGGTTCTTTGAAGGTCCACATATGGAGACTCAAGTGTTAGTAGTTGAGACACTTGCGCGGAATGCACTCATCCACCTTTGAGACATCATCCCAAAGATGGCTGACGAGCCGGCTACTCACGAATTTCCTTTCGGAGAAGATGATTTTGTCAAGAGTTGGACGTTGATTCCGTCCCCGGAGGATGGAACACCACCCAGATTCCAAACCTATTTCAGCTTCTTCGCCGACAGTCTGGCGCACAACCTGATTAAGTAGTTTGTGAAGCTCCGTAAGGAACTTTACCACACCCGTGAGCTAATCCGACAAGCCAACACGAAGCCAGACAAGATCAAGAAGGATGGAGCCCCCGAAGGACGACCAGCTATGGCTTACAGAGGAGGAGTACCCCCAACTAGAGATGCACCCCCACGTCATCATCATATGAGTGCGAAGGTGTATCATGTGCTTTTCAGCGATCCACCGATGAAGCGTGTCGGGATTTACCTCCTCGTCCTCTGCTCCCCTCGACAGGAGAAAATTCCCATACGGAGGATGACCTGGAGGAAGACCAAGAGGAGTGTGAGTACAAGACCGAGCACTCCACTACTTGAGTCCGCGAACCCTTGGGGTAGTATAAGTCATGTATCCCTCTTGCAAAGTCGATTATGTGTAATGGTTCACATGAAACCATGTGTGCTTGTTGTTTGTTTTATTATTTGTGTTTCAATTCAAGTCGCACTTTTGCCTTAGGCAACATGTAAGCGACGACACTGCCTATCTTATCTTAATGTTATGTGTTGGGTCTTTCGACCTTTGATTGTCACACTTGCACTATGCCAACCCCCTTAGGCGCGTTTTCCTCTTGTTGTTATTTTCTTCGTCTATTCCAGTTGTTTGACTTGGCTTCTCCAAATAGGATGGTGACAGCTACACGCACCAATACTTTTGGCAACCACAGCGTTGGCAACTCTAGCCAGCAGCCGGAGGCCGGTGGCTCTACTCAAGGTGGAGGTCACCATTAGCAGCCACAAGGCAACCTTCCCCAGCCACCACCTCCACCAAAGAACATGGCCATAGTTCAGTTTCTCCAATTCTCCGGGAGGAACGCCAAGCCAACACTGCCGCTATCCAGCAGATGTATCAAGTTCTTGTGAACAACCGGCTACAAGTGTCACATCCCTGACACCTTAAGCAAGTTAGTCTTGTGCTCATGTCTTCTTTGCATTGCATCTAAGAAATTTTCAACAAGAACAAAGAAAGAGGTGGAGGAAAAACTCAAACCCTAGCCACTTCTTTAAATAAAGGAAATCTCAAACTAGTTAAAATCAGTGAACCCAAAATGGCATCAAGAAAAGTTCAAACTTTCTGATAAATCATGAAAGTAAATGAGCAATGAAGAAAACCATTTTCTTGACACTTTAAGCATTTTAAATAAATGCAAAAAGCTACAGGTTTCAAGTTTTAAATTCGAAATCAGAAACTTTAAACTTTCAAAAATATTGAAAACTTTGAGAATGGTTGGAAATATTCCAACAAATATTCTGCTGTGTTTAAAATAGTTTTTACAAACTATTTGGGAGTTAGAATAAATGGTAAAACAATGAAATAGCAAAAACAGAAACAAAACAGAAAAGAAAATGGGAAAAACTTACCTGACGCTCACCTGGCCCGGCCCATCTCCTTCCTGTCGTCTTCCTCCCCCGCCAGTGGGCAGCAGGAGGTGGCCGCCGCGTACTCCGGCGCGGCCACGCACCTGTGCGCCTGCCTGGCCGCCGCCTCGCGCTGGCAAGCTCGGGGATAAGCTCCCCGAGCCCGTGGCTAGGCATTCCTAGCGCCAGTTACCCCTCCTCCCGGATCTCTCCTCCCTCCTTCTGTCGCCATTGGAGCCCGAGCAGAGCTCGAGCTCGCCGTCGTTCTAGCCTCCCCTCTTTCCTTCTGAGCCGCGCATTAGCTCCGCCGCAACCCCCTGAAGCTCCCTAGCCACGAGCCCGACGCCCAGATGCAGTGAAACGACGAGAAGCAGTCGTCTTCTTCCTCGGGTCACCGAAGATCGTCGCCGGCGTTCTCCCTCTCCAGGCCGTCCCCGAGCAAACTAGCGCCACCACTGCACTCCTTGTGAGCTTGTGCGTCTTTCCCCTAAGATCTCCCCATCGATCCCCTTCCCTAGGCCTAGTTCCACCGGAGCCCGACCAGATCCGCCGCTGCAGCTCGTCGCCGGTAACCCTCCGGTGATCAGCTCGTCCTTCTGAGGGCACCAGCAGCTTCAGGCCGTCGCGTAGATGTCATAGGAGCTAAGTCCCGTGCGCAACTCCCTCTGTATCGATGACCTCGATGACGCCCGAACCTTGGCCGCCGCCAAGCTCGTCGCCGACGTCATCTCCGGCCAGATCAGCCCCGGCTAAGTGCAGAAATGGAACCGCGGGAGAAGTGTCATTCTTCTAGTGCTCTTCGTGCAGCGTTTGGCCCTCTGTGTGCCGTTTCCGAGCCCCCCCGACATTCTGGTGCTCGCCGGAGGCTCCCCGCCGGCGAGGACGACCTCGTCGCCGGTGGATCTCAGCTGGCCTGAGCCACTGACGGGTGGGGCCAGCCTCTGGATAGTTTAGAGATAATAAAAATAAATCAGATAAATTAATAAGACACTGACATGTGGGTCGAGTGAGTTTAATTAACTAAATAAGATTAATCCTAATCTAAAATTGACCAGAGACACTGACCAGTGGGTCCCACTGGTCAGGTTTGACTTTCAACGGCCAGATGGACCTGCTGATGTCATGCTGATGCAGTAAAAGTATTTTCCAGTATAAGAATAATTCCAGAAATGTTTAAAACTTCAGAAATTCATAGAAGTTTAATCTCTAACTCCAATGAAAATAATTTATATATGGAAAAGCATCAGAAAAATTCAAGGAATCCGAATATACTATTTTCAATCATGTTTGGAAAAGTTACAGAACCCAAACATGTAGATTAATGAATAAGTCAATTCTTATAAATACTTTATAAAAGGAATATGGAAAGTATTTAAATTTCTTTTTGTTTTACATGATCAAACATTATTCTAATAAAAAACCAGAAACTTAACATGACATCCCATGCATGTTAACATCAAGTTGATCTGAGCATCAGGTCGAATCAATTAAATCGGTATCCGAGAATACCTCATTTGAGGTGATATTTGAATTTAATTCAAATCAACTTCAAACCTAATACATGTTGATTATATTAGTTTATCACCTTGCATTCTCATGCCATGCTCATGCATCATCTTGATTGCATATGCTTGATAGTGATTGTTGTAATTTCCTTCGGTAGGCTCCGCTCCCCCGGATTCCACCGAATATCCATCTGACGGATATTGTCCCTCCTCTAAGCAATAAGGCAAGCAACCCTTTTGATCATCCCGATAAATCCCATGTTCTTGCTCCTGCACTTACTTATTGCATTAGGATCAAATGCTTCAAATGCTTTTGCCACGTTAGTTGAACCCACTTCCCTTGCATGACCTAACATTGTCACGGTAAATAGCCGAAACTTGCAACCTAGCATACCTGGTAGTTGCTTGAGCCATGATGTGTCTTATCCTGCTATGCATGCTATGCTTAGAGTTGTGTATGGTCTGTCATATGGAAGATGAACAGAATTGTGAGAATGTGTTCGGTAAGCAAAGGTTGTGTGTTGAACCTGATTTTGTAAAGGTACCGGTGAAAGGCTGTGTAGGAGTACATGGCGGGTTGTTTCATTGGAACCGTCCTTAAGAACTGAGTTCCGTGTATGTAATCCAAGACTAGATACTACCACATGCTGGGCCCTGAAATATGACCCCGCTCGACCTATTAATCGCTTAGTACTCGGTCCAGGAGTTGCAAGTAGTTTCTGGTGTTTATAGTCGTGCTGGAGGCCGTGCATAGTGCTGACCTGAGAGGTGAGCTATGATGCGGTAGGTAGTGGCACGGTGTACCAAGTGGCACCCGGATGGTGGGCTTGGGAACCCTGCGCACATCGTTTGAGGCCGTGGCGGAAACCTCGGCCGGACATCCGTACGGGTTACTCTCACATAGGCGATAAACCTGGACTAGGTACTAGTGTGGTTAACGGTCGTGGCCGACTCCCTCGCTAGGCTTCTGCTTGAAGGTTGCCGAGGTGAATGACGTGCACATGGCGATAAGTGGCGAGAGCGTGTGTGACGAAGTACACCCCTGCAGGGTTATGATCTATTCGAATAGCCGCGTCCGCGGATATGGACTACTTGGAGACATATGTTGTTCATAGATAACTTAAATGGCTACTCATAAAGTTGTCAAGATAAGCGTGAGTGTCGTGGACGGCATTTCCGTATGGAGACGGGATGATTCCACGATGGTGTATTGTTGTGGTGTTAGTGGACTCGTGTGCGAGAAATCAAGTTGCCAAAATTATTTAAAAATGCAAGTTGTCTAGCCACGAGTCAAATGCTGGCTTTCCGCATGAAACCCCACCATACCTTGTTGATACATTGCAGGAGTAGTTAGTTATCCTAAAGTCTTGCTGAGTACCTTCGTACTCATGTTTGCTTAATAATTGTTGCAGAGGTTGCTAACGACCCTAATGGAGGGTTCTTCGTAGACATCGACGACGACGAGTAGCTGGTGTCCCAGCTACGATCCGACCCTACGTTGGGTCTGTAGTATAGTCAGGCCGTGTGCCTTCTAGTTGCACCTGTCTGTACTCATACAGTTTTAAACTATTCCGCTGGCTTGTAACTGAATGAATGCTATTATGGGTCGTGAGACCCTTAATGTGTAATATTATGTGTGTGGCTCTTCCGAGCCTCTTAAATAAAGTTTGTATGTTTATGGTTATGTTGTGATGCCATCGATGTATCTATACATATCGGTATGCCATCGTACGTGTGTCGTACTTGATATGTATGGGGTTCGATTACCTAGTCGTGAACTTTAGTAGCACTCCTTACAAGGAACTGCCCCTTTGTGATCCAAGGAGCCATGGTAGTTCGCTACTGCTCCGGACACATTGGTTGACCGGCATGTGTCCTTCTGAGCTGTTGTGTCTGTCCCCTTTGGGGAAATGTCACGCGATGTAATGGAGTCCTTGTAGCTTGATACGACTCGTCTACACTCGCTGGTGACCGACACCTGCTTTGTTGGGTCATGTATGCATGTCCTTGTGCGGTACTGCCACTTTGGTTTGTGACTAGAATTGTCGATCCGGGTTCTTTGACATTGGAATGCTAGCGACACTATTGCATACGTGAGTCAAAAGAAGCAAACGGTCTCGGCTAAGGTAAGGCTGCAGCCGTGGAGTTAACCGTGCGTGAGACCGCAAAGGGATGCGATGTGTTACAGGCTGGATTCCTATGACTTAGGATCGGGGTCCCGACAACAAGGCGGGAACCGCAATTGCCGTTCCACTCTGTCGGAGTTCATGAAGAGTTTTCCCTCAACCTTCACTGAGACAATTGAACCTTTGGATGCTGATCACTCGATCAACACCATCCAGGACCTGCTTGCACTGGTCAACTGCAATGAGGATCATGAGAAGGTTCTGTATGCCTTCATTGCCTCGGAGGTACCACCTGAGCTTGGTTCGATGAATTCAAGGTCATGCAAGGCGAGCATGGGATCACCTCGGCTGATTTCAAGCAAGGATTTCACACTCGCTACATCCCTTCTAGGAAGTGGCTCTGTCAAGGAGTACCTCCAGAAGTTCAACGTCTTTTCAAGATATGCGCGTGATGATATGAGCACTAAGGCATCCAAGATAGAACGGATTATGGAAGAAATTCAGTAATCACTACAGTATCAACTTGTTGGCTGTGACTGCGAGACTTTCTTCAAGCTGGTGAACAAGGCCCTCACGCTTGAAGGCAAGTGTCGTGCCATGGAAGACACGCGTAAACGCAACATGATCAACAATGGTAGTTCCAACAACCAGAAGACTTGCCCCTGGCAACTAGCCCGAGCAAAGCCAAGCTATCACCTTAGCAGGCGAGGACTCGTGCACCTCGTTCGAGCTACAAGCCTCAGTAGTATGCCAACCCTAGGCCAGTGTACAACAACCCTAATAAGAACACTGGTGGCAGGACCAACAACTTCAGGGAGGTCACATGCTTTGGGTGTGCTGATTCTGGACACATCTCGAAGGAGTGCCCAACATGAAGCCTGATGCACAACGCCCCAATGCGCCAAACCCAGGACAAGGGCATGGAGCGCCACCAGGAACCAAGCTCCCCACAACCTACCCAACAATGGCAAAGGTCGTGCGAATCACGTCACCGTTGAAGAAACCCAGGAAGAACCGGTTGTCATACTAGGTATGTTCCTTGTCAACTAAACCCCAGCAACTGTTCTATTTGATTGTGGTGCTTCACATTCTTTGGTTACCCAAAAGTTTGCACTAGAGATTGATATGAAGCCTACACCTTTGGGTAGTCATATGATGGTATAAACCCCGGGTGTAAAGGAGTTTGGATTAACATGAAAGGGGGTAGACTTCTTAGCAAATCTCATCATTATGAAGTCACAAGGCTTGGATGTGATCCTTGGCATGGATTGGTTAACCAAGCACCAAGGCCTATTTGGAATATGCCAAGAGGACCGTTACCATGACCAATAGCCAAGGAATCAAAGTCAAGTATGTTCCCAACCCTACCTCCACTCAAGCTCCTCAAGTTAATTGTATTTGAATACCTAGTGGTATGTGAATACACATATGTCTTTCCTGATGAGCTACCCGGAATGCCTCCAGATCATGACATTGAGTTCATTATTGAGCTAATTTTTGGAGCAGGACCCATCTATAAGAAGCCTTATGGAATTGGATCCTAAGAGTTGGTTAACTAAAGAAGAAATGACTCAGCAGCTGAGAAAGGATTTAGTCGCCCTAGTTCCCCTGCTTGTGAATCACCTGTTTTATTTGTGTGAAAGTGGGACGGAACTATATGACTTTTTGTCGATTACCGTTTTCTCAATGCATACACAATAAAGAACAAGTACTCACTCCCCAAGATTGAAGACATGTTCGACCAACTAAATGGTCCCAAGGTGTTCTCCAAGATTGATCTTAGGTGTGGGTATCACTAGTTGAAGATCAGATCACAGGATATTCCGATGACGACATTTGTCACCAGGTATGGCCTCTATGAATATACATTTATGTCGTTTGGATTAACCAATTCCCTAGCCTACTTCATGTACCTCATGAACAAAGTCTTCATGGAGTATATGGACAAGTTTTTCATTGTCTTCATCGACAACATACTCATCTTCTCCAAGTCCAAAGAAGAACATGAGCAACACTTGAGGATGGTCCTAGATAAGCTTCGACAGCACTAGCTTTATGGAAAATTCAGCAAATGTGAATTCTGGCTGCATGAAGTTGGATTCTTTGGTCACAAGTTGACAGAAGATGGATTGTCAGTGGATCCTACCAAGATTCAAGCCATGACAGAGTGGCAATCTCCGACCAATGTGAAGGTAGTCACAAGCTTCCTCGGACTCTTGGGATACTACCGCAAGTTCGTGGAAGGTTTATCAAACATCGCCCGACCAATGACTCAACTCTTGAATAAGGACAAGAAGTTCTAATGGATGCTGAAGTACGAGGAAAGTTTCCAGGAGCTCAAGAAGAGATTGACAACGGCCTGAGTTTTGGCCACTCCCTATATTCACAAGGAGTTTGTGATATATTATGATGCATCGAGGACCGTGCTTGGTGGTGTTCTGATGCAGGAAGGTAGAGTCGTAGCACATGTCTCCACATAGCTACACCCTCATGAAGAGAGCTACGCCACTCATGATCTTGAGTTGGCAGCAGTGGTTCATGCCTTGGAGACATGGAGACATTACCTTCTGGGAAAGCGATGTGAGATATAGACAGACAACAAGAGTTTGAAGTATATTTTCACTCAAAAGGAGTTGAAGTGAGGCAGTGAAAATGGTTGGACTTGATCAAGGATTATAACCTTAGTGTTCAATACCACCCTGGGGAGGCCAATGTGGTAGCTGATGCCTTGAGTATATTGGCTTGTTCCTTGAATGCTATGATGAAGGAAAGGCTACCTGCCTTGTATGAGGAACTTGAAAGCTTCGGGTTGGAGCTAGTCGCACCAGGATTTCTAGCCAACCACGGGGGGAAGCTTACATTGATGGATGATATCAAGGAACCCAAGAAAGGATACAAGAACATCGAAGGCATCCAGAAGAAGATCAAGAATGGCAAGGCCCCAGGATTGTCAATGGATGAACAAGGAGTTGTATGGCTTGGGATTGGCATTTGCATACCCAACGAAGTTGATCTCAAGAACGTGATCTTGCAAGAAGCACATGACACTCCATATTCCATCCATCGTGTTGGAACCAAGATGTACCAAGACCTTAAGGTAAGATTCTGGTGGAATGGCATTAAGAGAGAGATAGCTTCTTATGTCGCTAAGTGTGGCATATGATAGAGGGTAAAATCTTAGCACCAGTGACCCACTGGACTGCTACAACCTCTCAAAGTGCCTGAGTTGAAGTGGGACAAGGTCGGGATGGATTTCATCACCGGTCTGCCCAGATCAAGCAAGGGACATGATTCCATTTGGGTCATTGTCGATCACCTGACCAAGGTGGCCCACTTCATCCCCAAGAAGACAACCTACACTGGGAACTAGCTGGCCAACCGCTACATCAACCGGATTGTAAGCATCCATGGAGTCCCTAAAGAAATCATGTTAGATCGAGTTACCCAGTTTACCTCGACATTTTGGAAAAAATTCAAGAAGCTTTGGGAACCGACTATCCTTCAGTGCGCTTTTCACCCTCAGATAGGTGGACAAATGGAACGAGTAAATAAAATACTCGAGGACATGCTCCGTGCATGTGTTTTGGCATATGGAGCAAAGTAGGAAGATTGTTTGCCCTTTCCTGAGTTCTCCTACAACAACAACTATCAGTCCAGCCTTCAGATGTCACCATTTGAGGTGTTGTATGGGCACAAGTGCCGCACTCCCCTCAACTGGTTAGAAATCAAAGAAGGGCTGGTCTTTGGGCCGGATGTTCTTCATGAATCATAGGAACAAGTTAAACTCGTCAAAGAACTTCTAGATACCGCCAAGTCAAGATAGAAGAGCTATATTGACTCACATCGCCGAGGCATGGGTTTCCATGTTGGGGACTATGACTATCTTCGAGTCACGCCTCTCAAGGGAAACAAGCGCTTCCACGACAAGGGAAAACTAGCGCCGAGGTACATCAACCCATTCAAGATCACCGATAGGCGAGGAGAAGTTGCTTACCAGCTAAAACAACCTTTCGAGCCCTCGGATGTGCACAATATTTTCCACGTGTCACAACTCCGGAAGTGCCTCCAAGTCCCCAACCGCCCTGATCTCTACAAGCACATTGATCAACAAGCCATCGACCTTCACCCTGACTTCACTTTTCATGAGAGGCGAGTCTGCATCCTGGATGAAGTCGAGCGTTGCACTAGAAGCCGCACCATCATGTACTTCAAGGTCCAGTGGAGCAACCACACTAAAGCATAAGCAACATGGGAGCATGAAGAATACCTTAGATCAGAGTTCTCATATCTTTTTACTACCTAGCCTAGGAATATCGGGGACGAGATTCTTGTAAGGGGGTAGGTCTATCACACGTTGTATTTGTACTACTTTGACACATTGTTTTTTTATAAAAAATAAAGCCAATTAAAACTTTTTTGCATGCTTGTGATGGTTGATCTGGTTGCTACTTGCTTGTGTGTTTGATTGTGATTTGAACCGCCAACATTATTTTCTTCTCAAGAACTCATCTCCTAGACCCCAAACCTTTGCCCAATGATCATGCCATGTGTATAGGACAAAGAATTATTTTTTTGTAATTATTATTTCAAATAAAAGGCATTTATTTATTTTAAGCTTTCAAAAACCCATGAGTTGTGATTTGCACTACAAGTCGTCAATTTACGAGAGATGCTTACCCCAAATATTTTAATTGGATCCTATTATCAAAAATATTCCCCAAACCATAAAGTATTTTTTCTAAATTTATTTTTGTATTTTATTTAAATACTTATTTTTAGGCCAAAAATGGTATTTTACAGAAAAAATATTTTAGTACTTTAAAAATATTTGATAAAATTTAGGGGAACTCAGTGAACATATATTTTCCACATATAAGAGTTTCAACACATGGTGATGTTCAAAATATTGGAAAAACCCCTCAAAATCCTTTCTGCCTATGTCATGCTTTTGAAACATTTCCGTAGGAAATATTCTCAATAAATTCCAGGAATGTTTTAGTGAGTCACACATGCTATATGTGTTGTGCTTGCCAAGTTTCATACCAATACAAGTTGATTTTCCCCACCAAAATATTCCAAAACCCTCTCTGTCCACAACCAAACTTGAGCAACTTTACATTGCCAAGTTTATCCATTTAGTGTCAAACTTTGTAGGAGTGATCTAGACCCCAAATAAGGATGCTACACCAAGTTGTGCATTTGTGGGAATAGATTAGCCTACCTTAGCCTTCAGAAATCGTATCCTGTCCATTTTTAAGGTTTTTGAAGTTTGCATTGCCAAATTTGCTCAAAGGAGCTCAAATTTGGTGGCCCCTCTTGTTTTTAACTACCATCCACTCCTGTTATGTTTCACAGTAATCGGGTAAAGTTTCCTTGCTCAAAACAGAATCAAACACCTTCTGGTAGTTTGATAAAAGCTATACTTTTACCCCTTCCACTATTCTCCTGCACTCAAAGTTTCTACCACAATTGCCCAAAGTCCCCAAGCACCCCCAAGAGCCACACCACCGTCTAGGTGCATGGTTGCTGGGGTGAAAACCCCCATTTCCCCCTCTGGACAGCATCATTTTCCCCTCTTTTTCACTTCTCTCTCTCCCCCTCGCAAGTGTCTGAAGCATCCAATGCCCCTCCACGTCGGAATCGGGGCTCCACAAACCCAGAAAGATTCAAACTCTGGGGATGTGCTCGCTCTCCTACCCTGTTCTACATCTCAACTTCACTGCAACTCTCAGATGACTCAAGCTTAGGAAGGCGAACAAGAACATACGAGTAGTTTACCCAGGTTCAGGCCACCACCTTGCGGTGTACAACCCTACTCCTGCTTGTGTGGATTGCTTGATGTGGAAGACGAGTACAAAGGGGGGTTCTTGCCCTAGCGGAGACGATCTATCCCTGCTAGAGAGGCTAGGCCAACCTTTTATACTAGCCTTGGTCCTCTTCCCCCTGAAAACACACTTGGCGGGAAGGGTCGCCACAACGGCCATTTTGAAAGGGGACAAGACTGCAACCCGCCCTAAGAAAGGTGTTCTCCTATGCTAAAGCCCTTCGCTATGACGCACAGGTGGGTTCGGGGGTGACCTCCGTACTGCCGAGCTCCCAGCCTTGGACCCCTTACACCAATTGGGAAACCTTTCGGGGTTGCTTTGAGAACCTGCGGGCTGGCTCGGCTCCCTGAACACCAAACGAGAACGCTTCTCTGTCCAGGCGTGCTGGCACGGATCCTGGCGCCGTACAGCGTGGCTCACGTCACTCACATCACCCCGACATACCGCCCTTTGTAAGTCCGCCCCGCATGTCGTGGTTTCATCACGACAGATGTCCTCATTAAAGGACTTAATGATGAGGCCATCGCAACAATGTGGAGACTCAAAGGTGTTGACCGGGAATGAAAGACAGATGTACCCAGGTTCGGCCCCTCTAATAGTGGTAAAAGTATACGTCCTTCTTTGTGTATATTGATATGGAAATCAATTACAAGGGTGTGGATTCGCCTGACCGAGCTCTCGATTGATTGTAACTTAAGTCTACCAGCACTTGAGACTCGCCTTTATATACAAGTCGAGGTCCTAGGTTTACAAGAGTCGGGGTCATGTTATGATCCGTGATCCAGTATGTCTCTAACCCGCCTTGCTCCTTAAGCAAGGAAACTCGTGATGATCCTTCTCCTCCATGGGAGAATGCCAACCATCTTCATGTCTTGGGCCACCACCGGCTCTTGTTGGTAACCGCCTTGTGTCTTCTGATTAACAGTTGAGGGCCCATCCTGAACTTAAGCAAGAGCCGCCACCATCTTAACCCGGCCTTTTAGGGCGGGTCATATGGCGGGATAATATCCCAAACATTAGGCCCGAGATTGACTTGAATCTATTCAAATCAATAAACCTTACTTGCAATCTTTGGCGTCTCATATGCAACCCCAATCTTTGTTTTCCAAAACAAGAATGCCGGCTTCAAATGTCCTCTTGAGATTATATTATGTTTTTAATGACATCAACCACCGTGAGATCTTAGGGATCTTAATGATGTCATTCCGACGGCTAATTTAACTTATCCGTTTAGCCCGACAATCGAGGCGCCATCAAATCCGAAATTTATTGCACTTCCTAGTTTCTCGCGTGTGTCGTTTCCATTCCAATCACGAGTCTTTAAATACTCGTGAGGGTGTCCCTCTTCATTTTTTACATCTCTTCTCTACTTCTTCTTCGTTTTCCTCTAGCTCGCACCTTCATTAGGCTGCCGCCGTGCGACTTCCATCCTCGAGCGATCTAATGCAGGGACACCACGCCACGCGTCTTTGCTTCCGCCTTGTGGAACTTCCCCACCACCATTAGCTCCGTCAAGTTAGTCCTTTCCTATTCCAAGATCTTCCTGTTAATCCACTGTAGCTCAGAAAGGTTTGTCGGAGTTCATCCTGTGTTCGTCGCCATTGTAGATATGCTTAGTTCTTCGGTGAAACTTCCTCCAGTGATAGATTGCGGTAGATATAGGGATCTGATTCTCGTATAATCCTTTCATAGATGCATTGTGAGACCCATATGATAACTAGCTATTTCTGCTCCATATTTTACTGTCATCTACAACTACTTAAGTTTCTTTTTAGTGAACCATTGGTAGATTCGTATTTCCACACACTTTGGTAGAAAACTGTTTGTCCAACACTCAGTGGAATCTGAAATCATGGTTCCTCCGTAAGTCATTTTCTCCTTCGTACCGGCTTCTTTGATATATTTGTAACTCGCCATCTCGGTGAACCGGTTTTGCATTAAGGCGACTCAAACATTGCAAACTACCTTATTATTTTTCCTTTAACCCCTTACTTCTTTAAACAAGTTCATTCATCGAGATAACCGCCAACATATTCATGCAGCCCATTTCCTTCCGGAATCTATCAGTATGTCGAAACCATAGAAATGTGATTGGCGGACATAAGAAATTGGTAATACCGCTCTACAGTGATGCGTATTAGTTGGAGTCTTGTTTTCTAAGGAAGTGATCGTATGGAGAGGCTCCGCTGGAGAAGTATGACCTCAACCCGCCAAAGGAGAGGTTGTGGTCTTCACTAATCATCTTGAACGAGGCTTTTCTCCGCCAGGCTCAAAATTCTTTCGAGACGCCCTGCATTTCTACAACCTTCACCCTCAAGATCTGGGCCCCAACCAGTTAGCAACTTATGTCAGTTTCAAGTTTTCAGCGAAGCATACTTGGATATAGAACCGAATGTTCCCTTATTTATGGAATTCTTATATTTAAACCACCAAACAGAATGGGATGATGGTCCCAGCTTAGAACTTGGCGGAATTACAATCCAGAGGCGGTGTGACAGTGGTTTTCCTGCCGTCACCCTACCCAGTCACCCCAAGGGCTGGGGAAAAACTTTGTTCTACTGTAATAATACTGCACCCGTAGATGAAAATCCTCTTCTAGGGTTTAGAGAAGAACACCTTCCAATGGATTTCCAACTTCTCGGCTCACTGAACTCAAAAGAACAAGGCGCCCATACTTTTGTCTGGTAGAAACTTAGAGCATTGAATGCCAAGGGCTTGACGAGAATTGAATTGATCCGATGCTGGGTGGAGTGGCGCATTATGCCCTTAAGACGCTAGGATGGATTGATGCGCAAGTATGATGGCGACTTAAGCAATGCACAACACTTCAAAACTATAATGCTTGACCCTGAGGAAGTCAATAACATTGTGAAGAAACTATGTGGCGAGCCTAAAGATGTATGTTCAAAGACTGGTTTGAAGCCATTCTGTATCTAGAATCCGGCTCCTGAGGTAGATACCTTTAGTAATAACTCATCTTACTTGTTATTTCCTTTATTCCTTAAAGAACCTACTTTTTATATAGGGTCGTAGAAAAACTCGCCCTTCTAGAAGCGAAGACCAGCGAAGCCGCCCGTCAAAAAGGTCAAAACCGCCCCAAAGAAGAAAATGAAGAACAAAACATATATGGGTGAGTCAACTGTTGTGGGCGATATTTAGAACATTGAAGAGCTATCTGAGGTAAATGTTCGGTCTATCCCCTTATTTTGACGCATGCCGTTCTGACCATTCATTTCAATCTCAGGAAGATGACTTTGAGAGTGATGCTGAGGATGCTGAGGTAATTTCAATCTCTTCTGACTCAAGTATTTCCTTGGGAAGACATCCAAGGCGGGATTGTAGGAAGGTTCCTATGACTCATCCGGATGCTTATTTGGATCCTAACTTCTTTTTGAAGATGGCTCTATATACTCCAAAACGCCACACCCGTAGCTCCTTAGGTAATCTAATGGCGGGTCTGCCCGAGAAAGCCTCCGGTCGTAAACGCCACACTGAGGTGCCTCTTCTTTCCTCATCAAATGAATTTTGTTTGCTGATTGCTCAAACTCACAAAATTTTCACCTTAATAGGTGTCCCCTCCTTCATGAGGCGACTCGTCATCTTCAAAATTTCCACCACTTGTGCGTCTCCCATGGTACATCCTTATTTGTCTATCCAACACTTGCTTCAGTACTTATATAGTTCATTATATATACCCCAACCTTTTGTCTTTTAGGGCTCAAGCAAAGAAAAGGAAAACCGGTGGGTCAGTACCAAATAGTGAAGCAACTGAAGTGGGGGAACTAGATGTTTCTATTCCTGAAGCTCCAGTTGAACCAGCCGACACTCATACCGAGCCTCCTAGAGGGAATGTTATGGAGAATTTTCCTGACGTTCAAGTTGACCCGGCACAAGTTGACAATACAGCCATGGAGGCGAGTCAGGGAAAAAATATCAACCCGCCAAGCCCTTTGAAGACAACCAAAGATGTTATGCTCGAAGAAGATACTGTTTTCATTATTGGGACATGTCACACTACGCCTGTGTTCAATGTGATGGCTAAGCATAATGCCAAGGGTGTCCCAACCGAAATTGAAAAAGGGAAAGATAAACTTGAGCTTCCCAATGATTAGAAACTAAACTTTGAAGAACTGCATGCAGGATATTTGAACCGTCTCTCCATAAGTCGGGACATGAAAGCCAGCCTGTTAAGTATGATGAAAAAGAGATACGAGGTACGCCGTTGTGTAATAAATTATCCCATATATCCCCTTGTAGCCCCAAGGGCCGGGTCATCTTCTTGAAGATGAGTCGGGTCTTGTAAATAACTTGAAAACTTCAACATATAGCCCTCAAGGGTCGGGTCATCTTCTTGAAGATGAGTTGGGTCTTGTAAATAACTTGAAAACTTCAAGTTGTAGCCCCCAAGGGTCGGGTCATCTTCTTGAAGATGAGTCGGGTCTTGTAAATAATTTGAAAACTTCCACCTGTAGCCCCCAAGGGTCGGGTCATCTTCTTGAAGATGAGCCGGGTCTTGTATGTAACTTGAAAACTTCAACCTGTAGCCCCCGAGGGCCGGTCATCTTCTTAAAGATGCGCAAGGTCTTGTAAATAACTTGAAAACTTCAACTTGTAGCCCCCAAGGGCCGGGTCATCTTCTTGAATATGAGGAGGGTCTTGTGAATAACTTGAAAACTTCAACCTGTAGCCCCAAGGGCCGGGACATCTTCTTGAAGATGTGTCGGGTCTTGTAAATAACTTGAAAACTTCAACTTGTTGCCCCCAAGGGCCGGGTCATCTTCTTGAAGATGAGTCGGGTCTTGTAAATAACTTGAAAACTAACATGCATTACCCCCCAAGTGTCAAGTATATTGCTTGCAATTTGCTTGAGACTTGCGACCAAACGATTAGTCCATACACGTGGCTTAGTTTCGAGTTAATTTCTCCATCTTGCTTGATTTTATATGAATATGTAGGCTAGGCTGACTCGTACTTTTGTGGAATGAAGAAAAATTTAGCACAACAAGAAGACGCGAGGGCTGCGATTGAGGAAAAACTTGGAGTCTCTTTGGCAGAACTTGAAAAGATCAAGGCTGAATAAATATTATACACAGAGTCGGCCAAAGCTGACAAAGCCTCCTTGTTGAAACATGCTGAAAACACCGAGGGCCAGCTGAAACTGGTTACGGAACAATTGACTGGTCTACGACGACATATCTCCAAGATGACCAGTGATGTCTTTGGTGAGCATTTTGTACATTGTCCATTGCAACCATTGTAAAGAACACAAACCGCCAAGCGACTTATATCTCATATTTTTCCTTGGAGACCCTCGATCCGCCAATCTTCAAGATGACTGTGTGCTAAAGCTGAAAGCGCTATATACCCTGACGGAGCAACTCTATGCTGGCGGTTTATTCACCATCAAGGCTCTGCGGGGTGATAGAGACCCAGTAAAGTTCATCTGTGATATAAGGAAACGGCTCTCAAACATACCCAAGCATATAGAAGAAATGAAGAAATCAGATGCACGGAAAGGGCTAATCACTGCTATGAGTCGGTCTTTGGCTTATGCTCTTGAACTCAAGCCGGAAGAAAGAGCAGGCGGATTTCCTGAGTATAATGATGATGGCTCAGAATTCAATCAGGAAGACTACGCCCTGTGCGTTAGGGAGGTCCGTCCTGCGGCGAGCTGGCTTGTCGATGGTCTTGACCTAACAAAGTATTAGGCGGCTTATAATGATAACCATAAGTGTGTGCCACCTCCCACTTTTGCACCAATGCATCTTACTCCTCAGCGTCATAAGCACCTTTTTGCCTGTGATGCTGATTCGTCGACCATCTTGACAAAGGAAGCTGAATTCTATGCCTTAATCAATTGCACCTGGGATATGGAAAACTTCCAGATCCAAGACCAAGAAAGCTCGGCATAGAGTAACCCGGAGGCGGCTTAACCAACGCGAGGGCGACTTCCAAAACTTTAACCTGGAGAAAAAAGCTGAACCCGGAGGAAACTTGCCACCAGGTTACTGTGGAAAGAAAACTTTGTCCTTTTTTATCAATGTTATATTTTTAGGTGTAAAAAACTACTATAATTGCACTATATGGATGCCCAAACTTTCTCGCATTACCTTTTAATACAAGTCGCCTTTTTGAGCTGTCATTGTGTTGCAAATTTTTTTTTCCCCTCTTTGCAAAAAGGACTTTAGAGCCACCAAGCTTTGCATGAGTCAGTAAGACTATTGAATCTCCTCCTGAAAAAGATAACATTGTATAGGTTTACAAATAAGTCGGCTCAGTGAGTGATGGAGGGTAGACGGGCTTGCAAGGCTCTAGTCGTACCCTAAGAGGTTTTTGCAAAAACCTTTATGTTTTTAGACTCGTGGATCAGGCTCAAGTCAAGCTTTAGTGAAGGAGGTTCAATGAACCCATGGTTTGTCTCTATTCCATATGTTGGCTCTCCGTGACACCTCAATGTTTTAACCTTGGTAAGTTCAGGGTCCAGAATGGATTGACTCGCCAAGACTACACGGGGCCAATAAGGGGAGTCGCTTCGAACATACAATCTAGTATAACCATTGTAATGTGTTAATTTTGCACTGGCCAAGAGGATATTAAGGCGGAACTCTATGAGTTAGAAGCCCCCAAGTAACCTATGATCAAGGAAAAAATGAGCATAGGATTGCAGAAGACAATGCTATTACTGCTAAACAACCTGGGGACTAGTAGCCCCCAAGTAAGCCGGTTTTTATCTTTCATGATCATAAATTGGCGCCTATGTTTGAACGATGCATCATGGCCATTGGTCCTCTTTGGCTTATTAGTATCTAGATTTGAACGATCGAAACAGGGCGGCTCGTCCATGTTTGAATGACTTCCTTGGCGGTGACTCATCCTTTGCGGCGGCTTATGTAAACAATAAAGACTCATGCTCAAGATATAGGATGAAACGACAAAGAACTCAAATTTTGTGGGCGCCGGCTTTATTGTTGTGATATAGATAGTACAAAAAGACTAAACTACGTACGTGAATAAGGAGCCTATGGCTCTAAGTGTAGTAAGGCCGAAGGTGAGCAATGTTCCATTGGCGGGACGTCTCTTCCTCCGAGGTTGGCTTATCTGGGCGAAGACCGATCAAGTAGTAGGAGTCATTATGACGGCTTTTGCAAACGATGAAAGGTCCTTCCCATGGAGGTGGTAGCTTGTGCATGTTTGTGTGATCTTGAATCAGTCGAAGCACTAAATCGCGCTCCTGGAAGATCTGTCTCCTGACCCGTCGACTGTGATAGCGACACATGTCTTGTTGGTAGGTAGCCGCTCGTGCTGTAGCCAAATCACGCTCTTCCCCTAGAGCATCCAAGGAATCCCTTGCGACTCTTGGAGAATCGTGCCTTATATCACTTGGAAGAACCGCCTCGACCCCATAGACGAAGAAAAATGGAGTGTAACTAGTGGATCTGTTTGGTGTGTGATACGTCTCCAACGTATCTATAATTTTTTATGGTTTCATGCTATTATCTTGTCAAACTTTGGATGTTTTCGATGCCTTTAATACATTTTCTTGGACTAACTTATTAACTCAGTGCCAAGTGCTAGTTCCTGTTTTTTTTCATGTTTTTGACCCCTTTCAGAGGAGGATTTTGAATGGAGTCCAAACGGAATGAAACTTCCAAAAAGATTTTTTCCGGAATAGAAAAAGATCGGGGAGTCGGAGAATCAGGGCAGGGGGCCACCAGGGACCCCACAAGCCCTCATGGCGCGGCCAGGGGGGCCCGTGGCACCGTGTCTTGTAGGCTCCCTGAGGCTCCATTGCCCTAGGTTTTGCGCCTATATATTCCCTAAAAATCCAAAAACAAATCAGGAGATCATCGAAGGTACTTTTCCGCCGCCGCAAGCTTCTGTCTCCGCAAGATCCCATCCGGGGCACGTTCTGGTGCCCTGCCGGAGGGGGATTCGGATACGGAGGGCTTCTTCATCAACACCATGACCTCTCCGAGGATGCGTGAGTAGTTCACCATAGACCTACGGGTTCATAGCTGGTAACTAGATGACTTCTTCTCTCTCTTGGATCTTCAATACAAAGTTCTCCATGATCTTCATGGAGATCTATCCGAAGTAATCTACTTTTTTGTTGTATTTTTCCAGATCCGATGAACTCTGGATTTATGATCAGATTATCTATGAATCTTATTTGAGTTTCTTCTGATCTCTCTTATGCATGATTTCATATCCTGGTAATTCTCTTCGAGTTGTGGGTTTTGTTTGGCCAACTAGATCTATAATTCTTACAATGGGAGAAGTGCTTGGTTTTGGGTTCATACTGTGCGGTGACCTCACCAAGTGACAGAAAGGGTAGCGAGGCACGCATCGTGTTGTTGCCATGAAGGGTAAAAAGATGGGGTTTTCATCATTGGTTCGAGTTTATCCCTCTACATCATGTCATCTTGCTTAAGGCGTTACTCTGTTCGTCATGAACTCAATACACTAGATGCATGCTGGATAGCGGTCGATGTGTCGAGTAATAGTAGTAGATACAGAAAGTATTGGTCTACTTGTCTCGGACGTGATGCCTATATGTATGATCATTGCCTTAGATATCGTCATGAATTTTGCGTGGTTCTATCAATTGTTCGACAGTAATTTGTTCACCCACCGTGATATTTGCTATTTTGAGAGAAGCCTCTAGTGAACACTATGGCCCCCGGGTCTACTCCACACCATATTTTCAGCCTTACTCTTTTTACTTTGTTGCACTTTCCGCCTTCAGATCTCACTTTGCATTCAATTTTGAAGGGATTGACAACCCCTTTAAAGCGTTGGGTGCAAGCTCTTTTGTGTTTGCGCAGGTACTCTGGACTTGACGAGATTCTCCTACTGGATTGATACCTTGGTTCTCAAACTGAGGGAAATACTTACTCCTCCTGTGTTGCATCACCCTTTCCTCTTCAAGGGAAAAACCAGCGCAAGCAAGTCTCCGTCAACGTTTCAATTTCTGGCGCTGTTGTTTGAGAAGTAGCAGAAGGATTTCTGTCGCTGTTGCCGGGGAGGATCAAGTCAAGAACTCAACCAAGTAGGTGCCGCAAACTCATCTCTTGCATTTACTTTGTTTGTCAGTTGCCTCTCTTTTCCTCTCCCCCACTTCACAATTTGCCTTTTTCGTTTGCCTTTTTCCGTTTGCCTTTTTGTTCGCCCTTTTTCTCGCTTGCTCTTTGTTCGCTCGTGTGCTTGCTTGCTTGATGAAGTCACCATGAATGAAAACACCAAACTTTGTGACTTCTCAATTACTAATAATAATGATTTTATTAGTACTCCGATTGCTCTCGCCACTAGTGCGGAGTCATACGAAATCAATGCCGCTTTGCTGAATCTTGTTATGAAAGTGCAATTCTCCGGCCTTCCTATTGAAGATGTGTAAGTGCATGTAGTGCCCCTTAGTGATTTTGGTGGTTTGAAGACTTATATGTTAAGAATCTAATGTGTTTGTAAGTGTACACAGGATCTATAAGTCATTGAGGAGTTTGAGATATTTGAAGAATATCGACCCCTGAAAATATATGTCTTCAGTTGAAGAAATTGATCTGAAGCTGAAGAAAGGAATCGCAAGGAATCTGCGATGAAATTGATATTCCTCATGAAGATACTGATATTGAGAAGTCTGGTGGTTCCTGAAGAAAACCATTCTGAAGAATTTGAAGCATGAAGATTTACACTTTCTGTTTTACTTTCTTCGCATTTGAGTAATAGGAACACCGTACTATTAAAGGGGGTCGAGGTTACACTATGGAATGAATTTCCTCATGATGCTCAACCCAAGCCTAATCCTACCAAAAGCCTCAAGTGAGGAATATGAGTGACATGAGGACTCTCATAGTTGAGGGTTCTGACCGTTTCGATAACCACGCCAAGTCACTGGTCTTATCCACTCCAACGGTCATATTATTTAAGGGCATTAGTGTCAAATCATGTCGGGATGCTCCCAGGCTATAAATATCCACTCCCCACAACCACTAGCTGGTTGGCTGCTCTGTTAGAAACTGACACTTGTCATAAGAGCAACCCAAATTCCTCAAAGTCTTCAAGAGTAATTCATAAGTGAGGAAATACACCACCCACCGAAATCACAAACCAAACCTAGTGATTGAGCATCACTGAAGAAGTTGTTCCTGTGTGGGACTGAAGCCTTTTACCTTTGAGGACTGTGCATCCTCCAGACGGTTCAGCGTCATGGTCTAGAGCAATCCAGCAGTCAATTGTGGATCGCCGGGTGACCAAGTTTGTGAGGGTTTGGAAGTCTGCCCTGAAGACTTACCACGAGTGTTGGGCGAGGACTGTGTGTCCTTAGCTCAAGGAGAATACGGTAGGGACTGTGTGTCCTGGGACTGGGTGTCCTTTGGTTTCAATACCAAGCCGCTCCGAACCAGATGTACGACTGTCACAGTAGTTGGAACTGGGTCATCAACGACTGTCTTCACTAAGAAACGGGTCCTAATTCCTCAACTCTTTACTTTCCCTGTATTATGTGTTGATGACTTTCACTGTGACTGTTTGAAGAATTTGCTGAAGACTTTTTCTCTAAATTTCCTCAACCCCGAATTCTTCACATTAGTTAATCCTCATCTGTATTCTGCGTGCCTGCTTACTGTGCAATCTGTTTGCACATTCTTCACTCTGAAATACTGCGGTTGTGAACGTTTGCACGTCTGATCCTTTACTGTCTCCGCTGTAAGTTAGTCATCAGTGAGGAATTTCCTCAAAAGGAATTTCCTCAGTGATGAAATTCTAAAAATCTCCTACTCACCCCCCTCTAGTCGATATAACGCACTTTCAATTGGTATCAGAGCAAGGTACTCCCTTGTTCTGTGTGATTTTGGTTTAACCACCTGGAGTTTTAGTTATGTCGACTGCAGGCATGTTTAAGGTGACTGCAGCATGTCCTACCTACGAAGGAAAGAACTTTCCCTTCTGGAAGAACAAAATGCAAATGCATCTACAAGCTATTGATAATGATCTCTGGTATATTGTGGAAAATGGCGTCCCCATCATCTCTTCCAGTGTCACTGCGGCTGATGTGAACAAATTCAAGCAACTCGATTCTCAAGCGAAGAACATCATCTGTGGTCATCTGAGCCCTGGCAAGTTTGGAAGAGTAAGTGCTTTGGGCTCTGCAACACTGATCTGGGAGAGACTGTGCAAGGTAAATGAAGGAGTATCAACCCAGAGTGACTCTCGTGTTGATATTCTTCGCAATCTCTTCAATCGCTTCAAGAGACATGACAATGAAAGCTGCCAAGACACCTTTGATCGCCTCACTGACATATCAAATGAACTCCAAGCACTGGGAGCTCGAGACATCACTGATCACGAAGTTGTGAAGAAACTGCTGAGATCTTTGGATTCTTCATTTGATACTTTAGTTCTGATGATTCAAGAAAGACCAGACTACAAGATGTTGGATCCAGCTGATATACTTGAAAGGCTAAATACTCATGAATTCCAGCTAGAAGAAAAGAGACATCTATATGGACAAAGCTATTCCAGACCACGTGCACTGAAGGCTAGAGCAATTTCCTCATCTGAAGAAGAAGACACAGATGACAACATTTGTGACCATGAAGAATTTGGACAGGAGCTTGCAATGCTCGTGAGGAAATTCCAGAGATTTACACGACGTGGTCAGTTCGGTAAATCTTCAAGAAGAGACATGAGGAAATCAGAATCTTCATCTGAGGACTACAAGAAACGAACCTGTCACAAGTGCAAGAAATCAGGTCATTACATTGCTGATTGTCCCCGTTGGGGAAAGGAATCAAAGAAGAAGAAATAGAAGGATGACAGTTCTGATGACTCGAAGAAGAAGAAGAAATCTTCAAAATCCTCATCTTCAAAGCCCTCATCACACAAGAAGACTAGTTTCAGAAAGGCTCGGGTACTTATTGGCAAGGAAATGGACTCCAATGCAGAATCAGAGCAATGTGATGAAGAAGAGGGTTCAGGAGAAGACTCAGAATCTGGACAGGCTAGTCTTGCACTAGCAACCACTTTCGTCAGCAAGTCAATCTTCAATCTTGAAGAAAATGATTGCACCATCCATACTGATGACTATGCTGATGACTTCGCTCCAACCTATTGCTTCATGGCAAAAGGTTCAAAGGTATCAAATAATGCCTCCTCCTCTGATTCAAGTGACTGTGAACCTAATGATTATAAGAAACCCAGTTACAGTAAACTTGCTATCATTGCCACTAAACAACAAACTGCTGTGGAAAAGCTTCAGAAACTGCTAGACAAAAGTGATGATCTGTTGAATGATGAAATGAACCTTACCCAAATCCTCACTGATGACATGAAAAGTCTTCAGTCTAGATTTGATAATCTTAAGGATCATTATGATACACTCCTCACTGATCATGAGAAGCTTTCCTATGAATTTCTTCGAAGGAAGCTTGATCTTGAGAAGCTGAGGATGTCTCATGATGATCTTCGTATGGAAAATGATTCATTACTAGCTCAACAGATCAACGCTAGTCAAGTTGAATTTATTCCTCCATGTCTTAAATGCATTGAACGTGAAACTGCTAATTCCTCACTAGAATCATCAAATGCTACCTTTGCTACAAATTCTTCAACTGCACCTGTTGTGTCTATTTCCTCACTTGAGGAAAACACAAATGTTACTGATGAAAATGCAGGGTTGAAGGATTGTACGTGACAGGAATGTACAAAAGCCTCAAAGGACATCAAACCCTTTGTGATGTGCTTAAAAAGCAGATCTTGAACAGGAACCCGAGGAAAGAAGGAATTGCCTTTGAGAGGAAATTAAATGCTGATGGATCTTATTGGAAACCTGAGCAGTATACCAAAACCTCATGGGTTGCTGCTACTGGGCCTCCTTTTGATCCATCTAATCTAACTGGTTTTTCATGTGAATTATCCTATTCCTCGGATGAGTCATTTGTTCCCAACTATTAACTGTTCAAAAATCAATCTGGTGAAGTATTTGCTCGATATGTTGGAACTGACTGCAGGAATGGCCCTCCTCTGAGGAAAATCTGGGTTCCCAAAAGCTGTCTTGAAAATCTTTAGGTGAATGTCCTCATGACACCACCACCGAAGAATCTGAACCCCACATCAAATTCCTCAGGAGGACCAAAGTCTTCAAGAGGATCAAAATCCTCAACTTGTCAAAACTATGCTCGTACCCGTGCTTATGCTTCTAACATGCAGGGAAACTACAAGGAATATGAATATGAGCGTTACTCCTCAAATCATTATGTTCATAAATCCTCAAACCAGTTCTCTGCATATTCATATGAGTACTTTAATCCCCCTAGTGTTAAGAGAAGTGCATTGAATTCAATGCCACCTTTCTCATATGGTGCTCGCAGGGTGATGAACGCTTTGCCACCCCTTCAGATGTCGGTGGTGAAGAAATCGAAGTAATCACTTCTGCAGGTCAGGTCTCCAGATGAAAATCATCATCTGAAGAATTTGCTGGAGACCTGAGGAAATGCTTGATAGGATGCAAGCTAATGATTGATGAAATAGAAATATTTCACACGTCCTTACATTTCTGTTATGATGAAATTACTGATCTGATGAAATTAGTATCATATTCTTCAAATATGAAGCATATGAGATGGTAAGTCGTACTAATTCATCTGTAGGATGACAAACCCAAGAATACTGAGTGGGTTCTTGATAGTGGCTGCACACATCACATGACTGGTGATAAAAGCTTACTGATGAATATGGCACTAACTCCATCACCTCTGAAGCAAATCACATATGCTGACAAAGGTAAATGCAAGGTATTGGGACTTGACAAAGTAGCTATTTCCAAGGATAGGCATATGGACAAAGTAATTCTTGTTGAATCCCTTGGTTTTAACCTTATGTCAGTCTCGATGCTTTGTGATCTTGATATGATTGTTATCTTTGGTAGATATAGATGTGTAGTCATCATGGAATCTGACAGATCCAAAGTCTTCGAAGGTGTAAGAAGAGGGGATTTGTACATTGTTGATTTCTCTACAGGTCCTCAACCAGCCACTTGCTTACTAGCAAAAACCTCAGAAGGATGACTGTGGCACCGAAGACTAGGTCATGCAGGCATGAGGAATTTGCATGTCATCGGCATCGAATCAGTCAAATTCCTCAAGGATCATCTCTGCGGTGCTTGTGAATCTGGGAAAATGACCAGATCCAAGCATCCCTCTAAAACCATCATGACCACTGCACGTCCATTCGAATTGCTTCATATGGATTTATTTGGACCTACTCACTATGCCACACTAACCAATGCAGCATCTTTATATGGCTTCGTCATAGTTGATGATTATTCTAGATACACTTGGGTGCATATCCTAGTGTATAAAACTGAAGTGCAGGAAATCTTCAAACGATTTTTTTCAAGGGCCTCGACGAACTATCGCATCAAGATCAAACACATCAGGAGTGATAATGGAACCGAGTTAAAAACACTGGTCTTGATGATTATCTTGATGAACTTGGTATTACTCACGAATTGTCTGCTCCTTATACTCCTCAGCAGAATGGTGTCGTCGAAAGGAAGAACATGACTCTGGTTGAAATGGAAAGAACTATGCTTGAAGAATATCAGACTCCTCGTCGCTTTTGGCCTGAAGCAATCAACACTGCATGCCATATCATCAACAGGGTATCTCTTCAACAACTATCACAACAAAGTTGTTGAGACTGTAGATGTGCAGTTCGATGAAACTAATGGCTCGCAAAGAGAGCAATTGCCTTCTGATCCAGATAAGTTGTCCCCTAAGGAAGCAATAAAGCGTAAGCCTACTGAAGACATTGTCCCCACTGAGGAAATTGGTGAAGAAACGATCCCCATCACTGATAAAAACCAAGAAGATGCTCCTGAGGAAATTGCAGCAGCACCACTTCCTCAGCCCAGACAAAATCCTCAACCAGCTCATCCGAGGATTGCAAAGGAAGTAGAACTTGACAAAATCCTCAACGACATCAACGCGCCAGGTCCTCTCACTCGCTCAAAAGCTTCACACTTAGTTAAGTTTTGTGGACACTTTTCCTTTGTATCCATCACAGAACCCTCAAAAGTTGCTGAGGCTTTTCTGGAACCGGAGTGGATCCAAGCTATGCAAGACGAACTTCTTCAATTTAAACTGAATGACGTATGGGAGCTCGTCAAACGACCAGATCCTCGCAAGCACAACATCATTGGAACTAAGTGGATTTTTCGAAACAAGCAAGATGAGGACGGTCAAGTGGTGAGGAACAAGGCACGAGTTGTAGCCTAAGGCTACACCCAGGTTGAAGGAATAGATTTCGATGAAACTTTTGCACCTGTTGCTCGACTTGAAGCTATTCGTATATTACTTGCTTATGATAATCATCATAACATCACCTTATATCAAATGGATGTGAAAAGTGCATTCCTCAATGGTAAGCTTGAGGAAGAAGTATATGTTGCTCAGCCTCCAGGTTTTGAGGATCCAATGAATCCAGACAAAGTCTTCAGACTCAAAAAGGCTCTGTATGGCCTCAAGCAAGCCCCTCAGGCATGGTATGATACATTGAAGGAATTCCTCATGAAGAAAGGCTTCAAACGTGGTTCACTCGATCCAACTCTTTTCAAAAAATCCTATGATAATGAGCTGTTTGTATGTGAAATATATGTTGATGATATCATATTTGGCTGTACTGACAAAAGATACAGTGATGAATTTGCCTACCTGATGAGTGAAGAATATCAGATGTCCATGATGGGGGAGCTGAAATTCTTCTTAGGTCTTCAAATTCGTCAACAAAGCAATGGAATCTTCATATCAGAGGAGAAATATCTCAAGGATGTTCTGAGGAAATTCGACATGCACGAATGCAAAGGTGCCAAGACTCCGATGCCTACCAACGGCCACCTCGACACTGATGAAAATGGTAAAGATTTCGATCAGCAGGTATACCATTCTATGATTGGCTCCTTATTGTATCTGTGTGCATCTAGGCCAGATATAATGCTTAGTGTTTGCATGTGTGCACGTTTTCAAGCAAAACCGAAGGAATCACACCATAAGGCTGTGAAACATATTCTTCGATACTTAGCTCACACACCAACACTAGGATTATGGTATCCCAAGGGCTCTAATCTTCATCTGGTAGGGTATTCTGATTCAGACTATGCTGGTGACCGTGTGGATCGCAAGTCAACTTCTGGCACATGCCATTTCCTCGGAAGATCACTAGTTTGTTGGTCCTCAAAGAAGCAGAACTGCGTATCACTCTCCACTGCCGAAGCTGAGTACATTGCTGCTGGTTCTTGTTGTGCTCAATTGCTATGGATGAAACAAACCCTCAAGGACTACGACATCAACATGAAGAATGTACCTCTCTACTGTGACAATGAGAGTGCCATCAAGATTGGATACAACCCAGTACAACACTCGAAGACCAAGCACATCCAGATTCGTCATCATTTTCTTCGGGACCATGTCCTCAAGGGCAATATCCTCATCGACCATGTGAAGACTGATGATCAACTGGCAGATATCTTCACTAAGCCCTTGGATGAGAAAAGGTTTTGCAAGTTGCGGTGTGAGCTAAATATCTTAGAGTCTTCAAATGTTTTGTAAAAACATGCACACATCCTAACACTTATGCAAAGTTGATGACTTAGATCTGCAACACCTGATGAAACGATTTTCTTCAACTGATGAAGAATGTCACTCTGAATGTGAAGAAATTAACGAAGAAATTGATTCTCAGGGCCCTACGACAATTGTGCGCGGCGTCTGTAATCAACATTCTTATATGGTGGGTCACGCCACCGCCCAATGTGAAATTCCTCAAGTTGATTTTCTTCAAATGGTCAATTTCCTCACAATGCGTTTTTCTTCAAAACAGATGTTCTTCATTGTGATGATTTATTACAAAAATCCTCAAAAAGACTTGATGACTTTCATTTGACTAGATAGACTGTGATTTCTAGTCCTCAACAACATTCACTTATTGCTATTCCTTCAAGTTGATGTTTCTGCTAAGTGAATGTGATCGGACCCTACTTTCCCTCTATGCTATACTCATCGAGTCTATTCAATTCTTCATATGCGTTCTACTTGAAACGTTGTTCAAAATCCTCACTGCATCCTTGTCAGCTGATGATTTTGTAACAAAAATCCTCAAATCTTCAAAAATTGTTTCTTTAAAGACATAGTAACTGAACCCCCACTTCCCACGATCGGATAACCACGACCTCCGCTATCTCCACCGCATCGTACGGGAGCTACACGTGTCCTGCGGAGACGTAGAGGCAGGGGCTATTTGGTCCGACATTCTCGCGCCAACAGTAACTTTTGGCTATAAATATGTCCTTATCCCCCTCGGCATCCTCTTCTTCGTCTCATCGCTCTCCTGCCATAGCACACTCCACCGAACCCTAGCGTCACTGCTGGTAGTCTCGTCGCCGGTGAGGAAGAGCTTCACTGCCTCGACTTCTCCGTCGCCGGAACCATGCTAGAGTCGGACCATCTTCGTCTGCCGCCGCCGTAGACGTCCTCTGTCGCCGAGTTAGGGTGCATTGGACACTCGAACGAAGAGCCTCTCCAACACACAACTTTCTGTGTTCTTCGTGCGCACCTTCCAGGGTAAATATATCCCATTTTTACAACAAGATTAGATCTAAAATTTTACATCTTCTATGTGAAATCTGTTATTCCTCAAGATACGATGCACACTTGATTCCTCAAACACTACCTATCACCACAATCATTGATGAACTATGCAAAGCATCTAAGATTTTCACGAGATTCCTCAATTGTGCGAATTTTCGGATCTGTACAACTCTGGAACCCAAGAACAGTATGCTTAGGCAAATTCCTCAACCACTAGTTATATTCCTCAAACTATCAAACTTTTTCATTTTCTTCAAATCTGAGAACCCATATGACCTCTCCAAATTCCTCGCAACTATAATCTGTTCACAGGTACACACATGTCGGCTGATGAATCTCTATGTTCTCATCACATTAACTCATTTGCAGCGTTTCTGGAAGAAACTCTTCAAGGCTCATCAGAATCCTCAAGAGTTCAAAATCATCAGCAAAATCCTCAACTGAGGAAAATGGAGGAAGACAGAAAACAGAAGGGAGGAAAGAAACTTGAGCAAAACACAGCTGCTGATATCCGTGAGGACATTTAGTTGGACTGTTGTACGCCTGATGAAAATGAGACAATGGCCAAGAGAAAGATACAGCTGCAAAAGATTGAACACCGATGGGCGAAGGAAAGGAAGGAGTACAGGTTTGTGACTCCCAAATATGCGAAAAATTCGCTTTGAAGCCTCCTGGCAGAAGGGCCCCACTTGAGGATCATCAAGTAGCACAACCCTCAAGCCTCATGACAATTGATGACTATCCAGATGAGAAAGAAAAGCATCTGGCCAAGCTCAAGAAGCAGGCAGAAGCTCCAGAGAGAAAATTTAATGAATCCTCGGCTGCTGCCTCCGGTGTTGCTAATTCCTCAGCTGCAGAAACCTCAGGCTCAGAAAAACCTCAAATGCAGTCTGTGCCGTCAAAGCCAACGGCTCCCAAGCCTCAAGAGAAGTCTGCTCAGGCTTCTGTCACAAAACCCTCAGCACCAAAACCCTTAGTACCAATCTCCTCAGCATCAAAATCCTCAGCCCCACCTCCAAAGCCTGAAGAGAGACCAGTACAGAAGCATGTCATGAAGCCTACGACCGCCAGCTCAAGCTCCTCACTCCGAGCTCCAACCAGCTCAGAGACAAAGTCTTCAACACCTCCTGTGAAGAATTTGGCAACTGCTGAACGTGCACCTCTGCCCCGCCCCAGCAAAATCATCACAGTCCCGTCTGCATCAGAGGGAAGTGATGAATATGATGATGAAACCCTGCAAGCCATCATCAGAAACAAGCAAGAAAGAGTAGCTCAAGCATCAGGCAGTGCTATTCCTCTGTCCATGGACCCCAAGGTCCTCCTTGACTACATCAATATCTGGTATGAGGACCCAAACACTCCTATTGATGATTTTAAGCTTCCCCCTGGCATCGGCCACATGGTGGCCACCTTCATAAATGAAGCCAAGTGGAAAGAACAGCAGGCCAGGCAGGCAAAGGTTGCAAAGATCAAAAAGGAGAAATTCCTCAGGCAGAATCTCCTCAAACTGACTCCTGATGCACTGGTGACAACACAAGCAGAGCTGCAGAAATTGACTGACAAGTACGCCAAGCTGTCAGATCGCAAAAGCCTCAAGAGGAATTTCATCAAGCTGGCCACTAGTGTTGTTGATGACTACAATAAGAGAACCACACCCCGAGCACCAACTCCTCATCCCTTGGTTGAGGAGCCAGCAGATGAATCTCCTCAGGAGGAGGAAACTCCTCAGGCTGAGGAAGTACACCAAGAGAGCCGTGTTGATGAACCGGCCATTGAAGAAATCATCACGAAAACTCCAACTGATGAAATTGCTGCTGCTGATGAGACTGCTCCTGATCCAGCTGCTTCATCACAGCAGGCTGATGACTCTGTTCCAGCTGGTTCCTCAATACCAGCTGAAGAAACTGAAGAGAGAACACCTTCACCAAAAGCTTCAAAGGTGAAGAAGATAATTCCGTCTGCATCAGACGTGACGAAAACAAGGGCTGCTGAAAAGGAAGCCAAGAAGAGAAAAGCCTCCTCAGCAGTAGAAGAAACAGAGGCAAAGCGCCTCAAAGAAATTGAAGAAACTGCTCCTCTGGACCCGGTGCCTCTCAATGTCGCCCATTCCTATGAGATGGTCGTCATTGATGACCCAACTACGAAGGAAGATGAGGAAATGAAGGATGTCGCCCCTGAGGAACACACTGATGAGGAAATTCAGATTGACGACAGTCCTCAACCTCTTATTCCTCAGATAGAAACTGCCCAAGCATCAGCTGCACCAGCTACTGAAACTGCTTCTGCCACAAAGCCAGCTGAGGAAAAACAAGCTGAAAATCCTCATACTAACGAAATTCAACACTCTGAGAAGACTCCTCAAGATGAGGAACAGGCTGACCCAACTCCTCCAACTGAGAAAGAAGCAGAAATTCCTCAGCCTGATGCTCTGCCAGAGCAAGCATCATCTCCTCAGCATGAAGTACCAACTGCTGAAATTCCTCACCCTGAGGAAAATGCTGAAGAAAATGTACCCGCCCAAGACAATGCATTCATTGTGCTCAACCAAGAGACTGCTATTGTTTTCTTCTCCCCTATTCCTCAGCAAAATCTTCAGCCAGTTCAGCGTCAACCATTCTCCAAGTGTCCAAAGTTTCAGAAAGAAAATTTCTTTGAAGAACGCATGTACTTCATCGGAGAGAACCCTTATGACAAGCCTCAAATGAGGCATCTGATGTTTTGGACAAGGACTCAGATGAACTACTATGCCTCTGTGCTCTGTGGACGCAACAAGATATTCCAGCACAGGCATATTCCTCATGTTGAGCTTGAAGCAATACCTTGCCTGGAGCCAGTCCTCATTGTACTCCACGATGCAGGTTTGCTCCCAATGTGCTCACACATATCAGACTGGAACAACGAGCTTATTCTTCAGTTCCATGCCACTCTTCACATTTCTGGCAACGCTGAAGACATCAACACTTGGGTGTTTGACTGGATGTCACAAAACACTCACTACAAGGCTCCTGCTTCTGAACTCCTCAGAGACTGCCCGTACCAATTCCCTCAGATGGGGCTGTGAAGCTTTATGGTGAGCGTGAGCTGCCAAATGGAATGATGGAAGTCCTCATGAAGCCTTTGGCTGCAGGCAAATCCTCAAGAACAACCTTCCTCGTCCACGAGCTCAAGTACACACACCGGTCTGTCTAAAGAATCCTCCGCAGTGTGCTCGCGCCGATCAAAGTCCATGACGATGAAGAAGATGTTGTAGGCCTCATGAAGAATATCCTCTTCAACATCATTCACGGTATTCCTATCAATATCCATGATTTCTTCTTGAGGACTTTGTCCGACAATGCCATGTGCCCCTTTGATCACAAGATATATGCCCCGTGGATTATGAGATTCATCAGGACATGGACAGCCATCAACTGCCACGCTGATTTCCAAAACCACATGGGTTATATGCCTCCTATCCGGGTCAACAAGAAGACTTTCGAGCCCATTGAAGGAAAAGGAAAATCTGTGATTGAAGAAGGCAGCAGGCCCCTTGATGGCCAGTTCAAAGAGCCAGAAGCATATTCTTCATGGGATGATACTGAGACTCGTCCAGCAAGCCCCGTTCCTCCTCGCGTGCTGAATACTAGAGAGCTCCTCCTGAGTCTTCACCAGATGGTGGATCGCAACCACAAATGGGTCAAACAGTTTGGTGCCATTGTGAAAACCCTCACTGAAACACAAAACTCTGTGAAGATTAACCATCACTATCTGCATGAAGTTTTCGATCGCACCTGGGCTACCTTGCACATCTGAAGACTCAGACTGAGCTTGAAGAAATGGACTTTGAGCGAGACTTTGACTGTTCGTGGCCTCCCTAGAAGAAGTTCAGGCTCATTCCAGTGCCAGACCTTGAAGGTAGCTCCTTTTCTTCATTCCGCACTGCTGAATCTGATGAAGAACAGCTCGACACTTCAACCGGCCCAAGGAAGAAGACTACTCCCAAGAAGCATCACGGCTCTTCCTCGACCGCCAAGAAATGAAGTCTTCACGGCCGTTAGTCTTCAGTTTGTCCCTTTTTGTCACTTGATGACAAAGGGGGAGAAACTCGAGAGTTAGTCTTCAAACGGGATATTTTTGGGGCCTGTAAACTATATTTAAGTTACAAACTCTTCGCTCTTCTGAAGTTTTTATGTAATGAGTTGTATCTTAAGCCCGATGGTACTCTGACGCCTTTGAACGTTTTTCTTCGCATGCTTATTCCTCAAGTTTTAATACACGCATGCTGGAATTCGTCATATACCATTTGCCATCATGCATCTTCATTTTCTTCATATGATATGTTATATGTATGCATGATTTACAAGACTCAGGGGGAGATCTCCATGATATAAATCATCAATGTGCATTTGCTGTGAAAAGCAAAATCCTCAAAGTATGCACATCTTCAGGGGGAATCTCTCTGAATCTTGTTTTAAAATTCCTCAAATGAGTATTTACACTTCAAATTTTTGATCCCTGTTGAAGACTTAACCTAATTGTCATCAACCACCAAAAAGGGGGATATTGTAAGTGCATCTAGTGCCCCTTAGTGATTTTGGTGGTTTGAAGACTTATAGGTTAAGTATCTAATGTGTTTGTAAGTGTACACAGGATCTATAAGTCATTGAGGAGTTTGAGATATTTGAAGAATATCGACCCCTAAAAATATATGTCTTCAGTTGAAGAAATTTATCTGAAGCTGAAGATATGAATCGCGAGGAATCTGCGATGAAATTGATATTCCTCATGAAGATACTGATATTGAGAAGTTCGGTGGTTCCTGAAGAAATTCATTCTGAAGAATTTGAAGCATGAAGATTTACACTTTCTGTTTTACTTTCTTCGCATTTGAGTAATAGGAACACCGTACTGTTAAAGGGGGTCGAGGTTACACTATGGAATGAATTTCCTCATGATGCTCAACCCAAGCCTAATCCTACCAAAAGCCTCAAGTGAGGAATATAGGTGACATGAGGACTCTCACAGTTGAGGGTTCTGACCGTTTCGATAACCACGCCAAGTCACTGGTCTTATCCACTCCAACGGTCATATTACTTAAGGGCATTAGTGTCAAATCATGTCGGGATGCTCCCAGGCTACAAATAGCCACTCCCCACAACCACTAGCTGGTTGGCTGCTCCGTTAGAAACTAACACTTGTCATAAGAGCAACCCAAATTCCTCAGAGTCTTCGAGAGTAATTCATTAGTGAGGAAATACACCACCCACCGAAACCACAAACCAAACCTAGTGATTGAGCATCACTCAAGAAGTTGTTCCTGTGTGGGACTGAAGCCTTTTATCTTTGAGGACTATGCATCCTCCAGACGGTTAGGCGTCATGGTCTAGAGCAATCCAGCAGTCAATTGTGGATCGGCGGGTGACCAAGTTTGTGAGGGTTTGGAAGTCTGCCCTGAAGACTTACCACGAGTGTTGGGCGAGGACTGTGTGTCCTTAGCTCAAGGAGAATACGGTAGGGACTGTGTGTCCCGGGACTGGGTGTCCTTTGGTTTCGAACGAGATGTTCGACTGTCACAGTAGTTGGAACTGGGTCATCAACGACTGTCTTCACTAAGAAACGGGTTCTAATTCCTCAACTCTTTACTTTCCCTGTATTATGTGTTGATGACTTTCACTGTGACTGTTTGAAGAATTTGCTGAAGACTTTTTCTCTAAATTTCCTCAACCCCAAATTCTTCACATTAGTTAATCCTCGGTGATGAAATTCTAAAAATATCATATTCACCCCCCCTCTAGTCGATATAACGCACTTTCAAGATGCCGCATCCCATCTCAATACCTTCATTGAGCTTTGCAATATGCAAAAGAAGAGAGATGTGGATAATGATGTGATTAAATTGAAGCTTTTTTCCTTTCTCGTTGCGAGATCGCGCAAAAACTTGGTTTTATTCTTTGCCCAAAAATAGTATCGATTCTTAGGATAAGTCCAAAGATGCTTATATATCCAAGTATTTTCTGCCGGCTAAGATCTTCTCTCTCCGTAATGATATCATGAATTTCAAGCAACTTGATCATGAACGTGTTGCACAATCTTGGGAGAGAATGAAATTGATGATTAAAAATTGTCCCGCTCATGGCTTGAGTCTTTGGATGATTATACAAATCTTTTACGCTGGCTTGAATTTCGCTTCTAGAAATATCTTGGACTCCGCCTCAGGTGGAACGTTCATGGAAATCGTGTTAGGGGAAGACACAAAGCTGCTAGACAACATCATGACGAACTAGTCTCAGTGGCACACTGAAAGGTCACCTACTAGTAAGAAGGTACATGCTATAGAAGAAATTAACTCGTTGAGTGCTAAGATGGATGAGTTAATGAACTTGGTTGCTACTAGAAGTGCTCCTTTAGATCCTATTGATATGCCCTTGTCTTCTTTGATTGAGAGTAGCAACGCTAGCTTGAACGTTAATTTTGTTGGTAGGAATAACTTTGGCAAGAACAATGCTTTTAGAGGAAACTATGTTCCTAGGCCTTTTCCTAGTAACTCCTCTAATAACTTTGGCAACTCCTACAATAATACTCATGGAAATTACAATAGATTACCCTCTCATCTAGAGAGTAATATCAAAGAGTTCATCAACTCTCAAAAGATTTTCAATGCATCCATAGAGGAAAAGCTACTCAAAATTGACGATTTGGCTAAAAGCGTTGATAGAATGTCTAGTGATGTTGATGCTTTGAAAGTTATATGTGCTCCTCCCAAGATCAATATGGATGAAACTTTGAAAGCTATGCGTGTTTCCAAGATTGAGAGCAAAGAAAGAACAGCCCAAATTCGTGCTAGACATGAATGGCTTAAAAAGGCGTGTTCTCGTGATAAGAATCACGAAGATCTTAAAGTGCTTGGTGTGACTCCCATTGAATCTTTGTTTTCTTGTTTCAAACCTAATGATTATGGGGCTGGATATGAATCCACTTTGGTTGAAAAGTGCCCAAATGATTCGGAGTCCATCTATCTTGATGCTAAAAGCATTAAAAGTAGAGTGTAAGATATTAAAACTTTGAGTAGTAATGAAATTACTACTATGGATTTCAAGGAATTCAATTATGATAGTTTCTCCTTGATTGAATACATTTCCTTGATGCAATCCATCTTAAACTCTCCACACGCTTATAGCCAAAACAAGGCCATTACCGATCATATCATCGAAGCTATGATAAAATCTCTTGAAGAGAAACATGAATTGGAAGTCTCTATCCCTAGAAATGTTCATGATGAGTGGGAACCTACCATCAAAATAAAAATCAAAAACTATGAATGCAATGCTTTGTGTGATTTGGGTGCTAGTGTTTCCGCGACTCCAAAGTCTTTATGTGATGTTCTGGGTTTTAATGAGATTGAAGAGTGTTCTGTTAATTTGCATCTTGCTGATTCTACTGTCAAGAAACCCATGGGAAGGATCAATGATGTTCTTATTATTGCAAATAGGAACTATGTACCCGTGGATTTCATTGTGCTTGACATTGATTGCAATCCTACATGCCCTATTATTCTTGGTAGACCTTTCCTAAGGACTATCGGTGCTATCATCGATATGAAGGAAGGGAATATTAGATTTCAATTTCCTTTAAGGAAGGGCATGGAACACTTCCCTAGAAAGAAAATAAGATTGCCTTATGAATCCATGATGAGGGCCACTTATGGTTTGAGCACAAAGGACGACGATACGTGATTCTATCGCTTTTATGCCTAGCTAAGGGCGTTAAACAATAGCGCTTGTTGGGAGGCAACCCAATGAATTTGTCTTTTTCTTTTTGTTTTGTTGCGTCCGCACCATCATAATTCTGTTGTGATTGTGTTTTTGTGTTTGAGCCAAGCAAAACCTTTATGACTAGTCTCGGTGATGGTTGTTTGATCCTGCTGGAAAAAGACAGAAACTTTTTGCTCACGAGATGATTTTTCATTTTTATTCAGAAAGAGCTTTTGAGTTAATTCTTTTTCCTGCTGGTTGATATGCCTTTGGTCCAAGCAGTTGTAATTTTTCAGAATTTGTGAGGTACCAGAAGTATACAAAGTATACAGATTGCTACAGAATGGTCTGTTTTTGACAGATTCTGTTTTTGTTGAGTTGGTTGCTTGTTTTGATGAAACTATGGTTAGTATCGGGGGGTACTAGCCATGGAAAAGTGAGAATACAGTAGCCCAACACCAATATAGATAGAATTCAAGTTTGCTACAGTACCAAAAGAGGTGGTAGTTCGTTTTCTCGTGCTAATGATATCACGAGTTTCTATTTAAGTTTTGTGTTGTGAAGTTTTCAAGTTTTCGGTGATGTTCTCATGGAGGATGAGATAAAGAGTGGAAAGAGCTCAAGCTTCGGGATGCCCAAGGCATCCCAAGCCAAATTCAAGGACACCAAAAAGCCTAAGCTTGGGGATGCCCCGGGGAGGTATTCCCTCTTTCGTCTTCAATCCATCGGTAACATTACTTGGAGCTATAATTTTATTCACCACATGATATGTGTTTTTCTTGGAGTGTCTTGTATCATAGGATTCTTTTATTTTTGTTGTGTCACAGTCATCCTGGTTGTACACCTTTTTGAGAGAGAGAGACATGCACTTATCGTGATTTTGCTAGAATTCTCATAGTGCTTCACTTATATCTTTTGAGCTAGATACTTTTGCTCTATGTGCTTCACTTATATCTTTTAGAGCACGGCGGTGCGTGACTTGGTAGTTGGATTATGCTATGAAAGTAGTCCCAAAGGTGATAGGTACCCAAAGAGGATACAAAAACCTCCATCTTCATGTGCATTGAGTAGAAATAGAAGTCTTGATTCCTCTCAATTAGTTTTGAGACGTCGATTCGGTAATATTAAGAGCTATGTTAGTAGGGTGTTTGGAATCTAGAAATACTTTTGTTGAAGTTAGTGATTCTCGTAGCATGCACGTATGGTGAACCGCTATGTTAGGAAGTCGGAGCATAATTGATCTATTGATTGTCATCCTTTGTGTTGAGGTCAAGATCACGCGATGGTTAACACCTACCACCCCTTCCCCTAGGAGTATGCGTTTAGCACTTTGTTTCGATTACTAATAAAAATTTTCGCAACAAGTATGTGAGTTCTTCATGACTAATGTGAGTCCATGGTATAGATGCACTTTCACCTTTCACCATTGTTAGCCTCTCTAGTGCCGCGCAATTCTCGCCGTATTAAGGCGGAACTCTATGAGTTAGAAGCCCCCAAGTAACCTATGATCAAAAGAAAAATGAGCATAGGATTGTAGAAGACAATGCTATTACTACTAAACAACCTGGGGACTAGTAGCCCCCAAGTAAGCCGGGTTTTATCTTTCATGATCATAAATTGGCGCCTATGTTTGAACGATGCATCATGGCCATTGGTCCTCTTTGGCTTATTAGTATCTAGATTTGAACGATCGCAACAGGGTAGCTCGTCCATATTTGAATGACTTCCTTGGCGGTGACTCATCCTTTGCGGCGGCTTATGTAAACAATAAGGACTCATGCTCAATATATAGGCTGAAACGGCAAAGACCTCGAATTTCATGGGCACTGGCTTTATTGTTGTGATATAGATAGTACAAAAAGACTAAACTATGTACATGAATAAAGATCCTATGGCTCTATGTGTAGTAAGGCCGATGGTGAGCAATGTTCCATGGGAGGGACGTCTCTTCCTCCGAGGTTGGCTTATCTGGGCGAAGACCGATCAAGTAGTAGGAGTCATTATGAATGCTTTTGCTAACGATGAAAGGTCCTTCCCATGGAGGTGATAGCTTGTGCATGTCTGTGTGATCTTCAATCAGTCGAAGCACTAAATCACCCTCCTAGAATATCCGTCTCCTGACCCGTCGACTGTGATAGCGACACATGTCTTGTTGGTAGGTAGCCGCTCGTGCTGTAGCCAAATCACGCTCTTCCTCTAGAGCATCCAAGGAATCCCGACGCGCTTGATAATTATCTGCTTCAACGTATGCGGCGACTCTTGGAGAATCGTGCCTTATATCACTTGGAAGAACCGCCTCGACCCCATAGACGAAGAAAAAGGGAGTGTAACCAGTGGATCTATTTGGTGTGTGATACGTCTCCAACGTATCTATAATTTTTGATGGTTTCATGCTATTATCTTGTCAAACTTTGGATGTTTTGCATGCCTTTTTTATATTTTCTGGGACTAACTTATTAACTCAGTGCCAAGTGCCAGTTCCTGTTTTTTCCATGTTTTTGACCCCTTTCAGTGGAGGATTTTGAACGGAGTCCAAACGGAATGAAACTGCCAAAAAGATTTTTTCCAGAACAGAAAAAGATCGGGGAGCTGGAGAATCAGGGCAGGGGGGCACTAGGGACCCCACTAGCCCTCATGGCGCGGCCAGGGGGGCCGCGGCCCCCTGGCTTGTGGGATCCTTGAGGCTCCGTTGCCCTAGGTTTTGCACCTCAAGCAAAAAATCAGGAGATCATCGAATGTACTTTTCCGGCGCCGCAAGCTTTTGTCTCCGCAAGGTCTCATCTGGGGCACGTTCTGGTGCCCTGCCGGAGGGGGTATTCGGCTACGTAGGGCTTCTTCATCAACACCATGACCTCTCCGATGATGCGTGAGTAGTTCACCATAGACCTACGGGTCCATAGCTAGTAACTAGATGGCTTCTTCTCTCTCTTGGATCTTCAATACAAAATTCTCCATGATCTTCATGGAGATCTATCCGATGTAATCTTCTTTTGCGGTGTGTTTGTCGAGATCCGATGAATTGTGGATTTATGATCAGATTATCTATGAATCTTATTTCAGTTTCTTCTGATCTCTCTTATGCATGATTTCATATCCTTGTAATTCTCTTTGAGTTTTTTCTGGCCAACTAGATCTATGATTCTTGCGATGGGAGAAGTGCTTGGTTTTGGGTTCATACCGTGCGGTGACCTCACCCAGTGACAGAAGGGATAGCGAGGCACGCATCGTGTTGTTGCCATCAAGGGTAAAAAGATGGGGTTTTCATCATTGGTTTGAGTTTATCCCTCTACATCATGTCATCTTGCTTAAGGCGTTACTCTGTTCGTCATGAACTCAATACACTAGATGCATGCTGGATAGAAGTCAATGTGTGGAGTAATAGTAGTAGATGCAGAAAGTATTAGTCTACTTGTCTCGGATGTGATGCCTATATGTATGGTCACTGCCTTAGATATCGTCATGACTTTGCGCGGTTCTATCAATTGCTCGATAGTAATTTGTTCACCAACCGTGATATTTTCTATTTTGAGAGAAGCCTCTAGTGAACACTATGGCTCCCGGGTCTACACCACACCATATTTTCAGCCTTACTCTTTTTACTTCATTGCACTTTCTGCCTTCAGATCTCACTTTGCAATCAATCTTGATGGGATTGACAACCCCTTTAAAGCGTTGGGTGCAAGCTCTTTTATGTTTGCGCAGGTACACTGGACTTGATGAGATTCTCCTACTGGATTGATACCTTGGTTCTCAAACTGAGGAAAATACTTACTACTCCTGTGTTGCATCACCCTTTCCTCTTCAAGGGAAAAACCAACGCAAGCAAGTCTCCGTCAACGTGTTAATTTCTAGCGCTCTTGTTTGAGAAGTAGTTGTGTGGTCCTGGTGCTCCAAAGTACCGAGGGAGTTCTTTGACCCAACAACCCGGAGTGTGCTGCAAAGGAAACATGAGTCGGGGCTTGATCCCATGCAAGATCTCCTGGTTAGCTCGCTTAGCTTGGCCATTGGACTATAGATGAGCCACCGCGGATACGTCAAGCCGGATGTGCTCCCAGTGACAAAACTCCTTCATTGCGCCTTTAGAAAAATTGGTACCATTATCAGTAATGATGTTGTGTGGATAACCAAAATGAAAAATCAGCTTCTTGAGGAACTTGATTGTTGTCTCTGCCTCACAATTGCTGACCGGCTCTGTTTCAACCCAGTTGGTAAACTTGTCAACCGCCACCAACAAATGAGTCTTTTTCGGAAGACATCTTGAATGGGCTGACGATATCAAGCCCCCAGACCGTAGAAGGCCATGTGATTGGGATCATGCGCAATTACTGAGCCCATACGTGCACTTTGTAGCCAAAATTCTGACACCCATCACACCGGCGCACTATATCTTGTGCATCGGCATGAGACGTCAACCAGTTGAACCCATGGCGAAAAGCCTTTGACACTAAGGACCATGACCCGGCGTGATGCCCACAGTCGCCAACATGTATCTCATTGAGAATATCTCGTCCTTCCTCTGGGGAAACACAATGTTGAAAAACCCCACATGTGCTCCATTTGTCTAACTCGCCCTTATGGATAACCATGGACTTAAACCGTCGTACGATCTGTCGAGCAAAAATTTCATCAACTGGCAACTTACCTCGGGCCAGATAAGCCATGTAAGCAACTGTTCAGTCAGGAATCGCATGGAGAGCCGCCACCAGTTGTGATTCCGGGTCAGGAACTACTATGTCTTCTTCCGAAAACAACTTCACAGAAGGTTTATGCAAGACATCCAGGAACACATTGGGGGAACATGCCTGCGTTGTGATCCAAGTCGTGATAAGGCATCAGTCGCCTCATTCTGTTGACGATCAATATGATCAAGCTGGTAGCCATTAAAATGACCTGCCACCTTGGTTACCGCACACCTATAACCCATCATCAGTGGGTCTATGGAGTCCCAAGTTCGAGATACTCGTTGAGCTACCAAATATGAATCGCCCAAGCATCTGACCTGATTGAGGTTCATTTCCTTAGCTATCCTAAGCCCATGGAGCAACGTCTCATACTCAGCCACACTATTGGTGCAAGGAAACATGAGATGCAAAACATAGCAGAATGTGTGGCCTCATGGGGAATATAACACCACTCCAGCTCTGTCACATCCCTAACCCTTAAGCAAGATAGCATTGTGCTCATGTCTTCTTTGCATTTGCATCTAAGAAGTTTCAATAAAAGCAACAAAGTGGCAAAGGAAAAACTCAAAACCCTAGTCACCATTTCAATTAAAGGAAATCTCAAACTAGTTCAAAATCAATGAACCCAAAATGGCCTCAACAAATGTTCAAACTTTCTGATAAATCATGAAAGTAGATGAGCATTGGAGAAAACTATTTTCTTGACACCTTAAGCTTTTTGAATAAATGAAAAAGGCTACTGGTTTCAAATTTTAAATTTGAAATCAGAAACTATAAATTTCCAAAAATGTTGAAAAGCTTGGAAATGGTTGGGGATATTATAACAAATATTTCAGGAGGTCTAAAATAGTTTTTACTTTTTGTTTTGGAGCTGAATTAATTAGCAAAACAATAATTAGCAAAACAGAAAAACAAAAACAGAAAAAAATGGAAAAAAACCTTACCTATCGCCTAAGCCTGGCCCGGCCCATCCCTGGCTCGTCCCCTCCCTCGCGCCAGTAGGCAGCAGGAGGTGGCCGCCGCCCCCTCCGGCACGGCCACGCACCTGCGTGCCTGCCTGACCGCCGCCTCGCGCTGGCGACGACGGGGATAAGCTCCCCAGAGCCTCCCCTATCCATTCCCCGCCTCGGTTCTCTTCCTCCTTCCGGATCTCCTCCTCCTCCTTCCTGCCGCCATTAGAGCCGAGCTCGAGCTCGAGCTGCCCGTGCCCCTGGCCATAGGATTCCCTCCCAGAGCACGCCATTAGCTCCGCCTCGTCGCCCTGGTCATCTCTGCAGAAGCCGAAGCTTCCTCGAGCCTTGCAACGCCCGCAACGCCGTCGTCTTCCACCTCCGGCCGCCGGACCTCTCCCGTCGATTCGCTTCCTCCGGCGCATCCCCGAGCCCCTCTTCAGCGCCATAGGAACCGTCATGAGCTCGTCGTCGTTTTCCCTCTCGCCCCACGCTCTCCCGTAGATCGTATCCTAGTTCCCCACCAAGGCCGAGAGCTTCTCGCCGCCGGCCATGTCGCTGTCATCGCTATGATGACCGATCCACGCGCCCGAGCTAGGATTCGAGCTCCTGGAGCCTCCAGGAGCGTGTCGAGCCCTCCAGGAGCGTGTCGAGCCCTCCAGCTGCCCTCCCCGTGCCCTAGAACCGGCCCTCATAGAAGGCAGAGCTTCGGCCGCCGCTCCGGCTCGTCGCCGACGCCTCTTCCGGCGACCCTAGCCTCCCAGATGGTCCTGCCAGATCGGCCACTTCGCGAGCATGTTGTAGCTGCAAACCGCGTGCGTTTTGGTGCTGTGCAGGGCCGTCTAGGTCGCCTCCGGCGAGCCCTCCGCCGCGGGCCTGGTCGCCGGCGACCACCCTCCGGTGGGGGTCGACGTGGCAAGCTAACCCAGCAGCTTAGTGACCTAATCACTCGCTGACAAGTGGGCCCAAGGCCAAGTCAAACCTCAGTTAGGGCTGGTCAGCGCGAGATTAGTCCCAGAGAGGCTGACCAGTGGGGCCCCCCTGTCAGGTTTGACCTGAACAGGTCGGCTGACCTGCTGACGTCAGTCTGATGCAATAATTAAAATTTCTAGTATAAAACTAATTCAGGAAATTGCTAAAAATTGTAAAAATCATAGAAATTAATCTGTAACTCCAATGAAAATAATTTATATATGAAAAAGTATCAGAAAAATTCAAGGATTCTGATTATGCTATTTTCAACTATGTTTGAAAAGGTTACAGAACCCTAAATTGTGGAATAAGGAATAATTCAATTCTTATAATTACTCTTTAAGTGGAATTTGGAAAATTATTCAAATTTCATTATGATTACAATGATCACACACTGTCCTAGTTACAAATCAGTACCATAACATGACATTTCATGCATGCTAACATCAAGTTGATCTGAGCATCAGGTCGAATCAATTACAACGGTATCCGAGAATACCCCGTTTGAATTGCTATTCGAATGTGATTCAAATCAACTCTAAACCTAATACATGTTGAAAATAATAACTTATCACCTTGCATTCTCATGCCATGCTCATGCATCATTTTGATCGCATATGATTGTTATTGAATGTTGCCATTCATTTCGGTAGGCTTCGCAACCCCGGACTCCATCGAATATCCGTCTGACGGATATCGTTCCTCCTCTGAGCAACAAGGCAAGCAACCCTTTTGATCATCCCGATAACTCCTATGTTCTTGCTCCTGCACCTATTTATTGCATTAGGATCAAATGCTTCAACTGCTTTTGCCACGATAGTTGAACCCACTTCCTTTGCATGACTTAACCTTGTCACAGTAAATAGCCGAACCTTGCAACCTAGCATACCTGGTAGTTGCCTGAGCTATGATGTGCCTTATCCTGCTATGCATGCTATGCTTAGAGTTGTGTATGGTCTGTCATCTGGGAGATGAACAGAAATGTGGAATGTGTTCGGTGAGCAAAGGTTGTGTGTTGAACTTGATTTGGTAAAGGTACCGGTGAAAGGCTGTGTAGGAGTACATGGCGGGTTGTTTCATTGGAACCGTCCATAGGAACTGAGTTCCGTGTATGTAATCCAAGACTAGATACTACCACATGCTGGGCCCTGAAATATGACCCCGCTCGGCCTATTAATCGCGTAGTACTCGGTCCAGGAGTTGCAAGTAGTTTCTGGTGTTTATAGAAATGCTGGAGGCCGTGCATGGTGCTGACCTGAGAGGTGGACCGTGATGCGGTAGGCAGTGGCATGGTGTACCAAGTGGCACCCGGATGGTGGGCTTGGGAACCCTGCACACATCGTTTGAGGCCGTGGCGGAAACCTCGGCCGGACTTCCGTACGGGTTACTCTCAGATAGGCGATAAACCTGGACTAGGTACTAGTGTGGTTAACGGTCGTGGCCGACTCCCTCGCTGGGCTTCCGCTTGAAGGTTGCCGAGGTGCATGACATGCACATGGCGATAAGTGGTGAAAGCGTGTGTGACGAAGTACACCCCTGCAGGGTTATGATCTATTCGAATAGCCGCGTCCGCGGATATGGACTACTTGGAGACATATGTTGTTCATAGATAACTTCAATGGCTACTCATAAAATTGTCAAGATAAGCGTGAGTGTCGTGGACGGCATTTCCGTATGGAGACGGAATGATTCCACGACAGTGTATTGTTGTGGTGTCAGTGGACTCGTGTGCGAGAAATCTAGTTGTCAAAACTAATTTCAAAATGCAAGTTGTCTAGCCACGAGTCAAATGCTGGCTTTTCCCCATGAAACCCCACAATACCTTTTGATACCTTGCATGAGTTGTTAGTTCTCCTAAAGTCTTGCTGAGTACCTTCGTACTCATGTTTTCTTAATAAATGTTGTAGAGGTTGCTAATGACCCTAATGTAGGGTTCTTCGTAGACATCGACGACGACGAGTAGCTAGTGTCCCAGCTACGATCTGGCCCTACGTCGGCTCTGTAGTATAGTCAGGCCATGTGCCTTCTAGTTGCCCTGTCTTTACTGAGACAGTTTATAACTCTTCCGCTGGCTTGTAATCGAATGACTGCTATCATGGGTCGTGAGACCCTTGATGTGTAATATTATGTGTGTGGCTCTTCCGAGCCTCTTAAATAACGTTTGTATGTTTATGGTTATGTTGTGATGCCATCGATGTATCTATATATATCGGTATGCCATGCGTACGTGTGTCGTACTTGATATGTATGGGGTTCGGTTACCTAGTCGTGAACTTTAGTAGCACTCCTTACAAGGAAATGCCCCTTTGTGATCCAACGAGCCTTGGTAGTTCGCTACTGCTCCGGACACATTGGTTGACCGGCATGTGTCCTTCTTAGATGCTATGTCTGTCCCCTTTGGAGAAATGTCACGCGATGTAATGGAGTCCTTGTAGCTTGCTACGACTCGTCTACATTCGCTGATGACCGACACCTGCTTTGTTGGGTCATGTATGCCTGTCCTTGTGCGGTACTGCCACTTTGGTTTATGACTAGACATGTCGATCCGGGTTCTTTGACATTGGATTGCTAGCACACTATCGCATACGTGAGTCAAAAGACGCAAACGGTCCCGGCTAAGGTAAGGCTGCAGCCGTGGAGTTAACCGTGCGTGAGACCACAAAGCGATGCGATGTGTTACAGGCTGGATTCCTATGGCTTAGGATCGGGGTCCCGACAAACTCCTGATCCCTCCAACTGCCTAGAACCATCAAAGTGAATAGTCCAGTATGTGTTATGAGGCCGATCTTCCAGAATCTACAATTCAGTCCAACCGTTGATGAAATCCACCAGAGCTTCTGACTTGACGGCCGTAAGAGGCATATACTTCACATGGTGTGGACCAAGCTCAATATCCCATTTAGCAATCCGCCCAGTGGCTTCACGGTTCTGTATAATGTCCCCAATTGGCACCGAACTTACCATGGTGATTGGATGCTCCTGGAAGTAATACTTCAATTTCCGGCTTGCCATAAAAATCCCAAAGACCAGCTTCTGCCAATGTTGGTATTGTTGTTTGGACAAGGTCAATACCTCACTAAAAAAATATACTCGCCGATGAACTGTATATTCGTTGCCTTCTTCCTTGCGTTCAACAACCACCGCCACACTTACTGCTTTAGAGTTAGCAGCAATGTACACGAGCATTGATTCCTTATCAGTCGGGGCAGCTAACATGGGCGGCTCAGCAAGTTTCTTTTTAAGGGCTTAAAAAGCATCATTGGCTGCATCGGTCCAAACAAAATGATTTGTTTTCTTGAGAAACTGATAAAGGGGGATAGCCTTCTCACCAAGGCGACTTATGAAATGACTCAGTGCTGCAATTCGACCCGCCATGCGTTGGACCTGGTTAATGTTAGCCGGCTTAGCAAGCAAGGTTATCGCATTGATTTTGTCCGGGATAGCTTCCATGCCATGTTCTAACACCAGGAAACCCAACAACTTGCCTACAGGAACCCCAAAAACATAGTTGGTCGGGTTAAGCTTCATCTGATATGCTCGAAGGATGTCAAATGTGTCCTTGAGATCACCTAAAAGCGTATCCTTCTTCCGTGATTTCATCATGATATCATCGATGTAAGCATGAACATTACACCCAATCTGACTATGCAAACAGTTCTGAATACAACCTTGATAACTCGCCCCCGCACTCTTAAACCTGAAGGGCATAGAAACATAGCAGAAAGCACCAAAAGGAGTTATAAAGGCTATCTTCTCCTGATCCTCCTTAGCCATCTTAATATGGCGATAACCAGAGTATGTATCCAGAAAGCACAAATGCTTGCAACCCGCCCTAGAGTCAATGATTTGATCAATACGGGAAAGGGCAAAGGGATCATTCGGTCGTGCTTTGTTGAGGTCTGTATAATCAATGCACATGCGAAAAGTGTCATTCTTCTTGAGAAGTAAGACCAGGTTAGCCAGCCGTTCTATGATGAACCCAGCGGCAAAGAGTCGGGCGACTTCTTCCCCAATTGCTTTATGCCTCTCCGTGTTGAAACGATGGAGGTACTGTCGAACCGGCTTCGTCTTGGGATCTACATTGAGGTGGTGCTTAGCGAATTCTCTCGGTACTCCCCGCATGTCGGAAGGTTTCCATGCAAAGATGTCCCGATTCTCATGGAGGAATTTGATGAGAGCGCCTTCCTATTTGGGATCCAAACAATCAAGAAAGGTAGTCCATCTCGAGGAAGCCAAGATCATCATCATCTAGCTCAAGAAGACTAGGTGCAAGGTATAGGTTGCCCTTATAGGTTTTTCTATTGTAGGGTAGCTTGCCATACTGTCAAGGGGGCTCTCAAGTGAGTAGCTTGATCATATCATTCGTTGAGATCTCAAACCATTTGCATCCTTGCATCATAGCTTGGTTCTTGTGTGGTGTTTCTCCTTGTGAGTTTTCGAGCTTATGGTCATCTTTGTGACAAGCTCAAGTTCATCAAAAACGGAGGCCATATGCATCTTCGATGATGTTTTCAATGTCGAAAGTTTTTGTCGGTTCTTCATTCATAGAGGTCTCACATCTCTATATAATTGGCATTCTCGTAGCTGCATGTTCTCTGTTGGATAGCTCTTGTCCTCACGAATTCAACAAGCTTGAGTTATCTCGATTCGGAGTTCGTATGCAAAAGTTATGGCAGTTTCAGTATCCAGCGGTAGTACCGCTCATGGAGCGGTAGTAGTTTTTTACTACTGCTCCCTTGGACGTTCTGGCAGCGGTAGTACTGCTCCGTCCGGGTTGTGAGTGGGGGTAACGGTTGGCTCGTGTTCTACTTCCCCATATAAAAAGGAGGTCTACTTCCCCATTGGACCGGATCTATCCATTGAGCTCGTGTTCTTCCCCCATTGTTGACCTTCTTAGAGCTTGCTAACTCTCAATCTCTCCAATGATTCTTGCTAGTTCTTGAGGGAAACGAGAGAGGAGATCTAGATCCACATCTCCACCAATCACTTTCTCCTCTATGTGAGGGGAACCCCTTAGATCTTGATCTTGGAGTTCTTTGTGAGCTCCTTGTTCTTCCTCTCATATTTCTCCATAATTTTTGTTGTTGTGGTGAGATTTGAGTATGAGGGACTTGACCACTTCGTGGCTTTCGCCGCGAACCATGCTACCACTGGTCCTGCTCTCATGACCTCCCGCTTCTTCGAGGACTTGGGCTTGGTGCTCCCTCTGGTGGCCCGAGAAACGAACGAGGGGGCGAGACCAACGTCTAGCCGGGCTCGGTAGCGCCGAGCAGCCTCGTGAAGACCGCCTTCCCCTTCTTCCTCCACAACATTTAAGCTGGGCTGGTCCCGCCGTTCTCCGATTTCTTCTATGCCATTTTTTCCCATTATCCGATCCAATCCCTACACCTTCAGCCCAACTCCATCCTCCTCCTCGCCATCTTCGCCTTTTACTGTGATGCCTTCGTGCGTGTCAGGCCCTCCATGGCACTCTTCCGCCACTTCTTCAGCTTGTGGTTCACCACCCAGGGCCAGTGCTCCACATGCATCTCCTTTGTTGATGCCGCATGTGCAGGCAGCCACCTGAAAGACGGGAAGAAGGTGGAAGGCTACCGGCACCATCGGGTCTTCATGGACGCGCGTCGAGAGAGCCCGCTCCTCGCGACTCCCTTGGGTCCACCTGAGCTATCCTCCAGGTGGAGCCACAAGAAGCTGACTGACCCGAGGGCGTGGCCTGTTTTGGAGCGGATGGCCTCCCTTGCAGAGGCCCGCCTGATGGGGGTGATGATCATCAAGGAGTTCTTGGGGCATTGCATCGCGCCGCTTCACGTGCACTCGCGCCCCTTTTGGGTGTTCACCGATGGGAGGGACCCAATGCGCCTACACGTCAGCAGCTTGACGGATGATGAGATGGACAGAAACTTGGGGGCTCTCCAAGGCCCCAACCCCGAGGACCTTCCGTAGGCTATGCTACCATTGTATGCGTGTGACGACATGGAGGGACCGGTCGTGATGATGCACATCTTCGACGAGTGGGGGCTCATCGGGTCGCACAAGGGCTCCCCACCGCGGTGTCGTCCTCGGGCGATGACGGCAGTGACCAGGACTCGGAGGCAATGGAAGGGGAGGAGGACGCCATCCGGATTCCACCGCGCAACCTCCTTCCGTCCTTGCGCAACCTCGGGGATGACGTTGCAGCGGATGAGCAGTGCGAGGCGATTCCCCCCAAGCCCGTGGCCTCAAGAGAAGGAGTAGGGTCAGGCCCTGTTACAGTCGATGTGCCAAGGACGGGAGCCTGTGATGATGGTCTGGTGCCTCTCTCAGTGACGGGTGTACCTCTCCGGGGGGCCCTAAGGCCCGATGAGAGGAGGGAGGCTAGGGCGAGCATGTCGGGGACCGCGTCGCGAAGGTGTCGAGGGAACGTCGCCCGCCTACGAGAAGAAGAGGAAGTGAGCCATAGGGGACGAGTAAGTACCTTATCCCATCCTCATGATGTTCACCCGCGATCGATTTACTCAGGCATGCCCTTCTTCGACGCAAGTGCCCTATCGACGCTGAGGAGAAGAAGAAGAAGGTCGTCATTGGGGCGAAGGTGACACAAGTCTCAAAGGCGCCGTCGTCCCTTGGTTGGGGTCTCAGCAGGCGTGAAGGATGCTAGGGCCGGCCAAGCGCCACTCCAAGCATCCCTTCATGCAGCGAGGGGCGTGAACGTCGAATTCGCGATGGCCGAGCCGCCAGCGCGACCAGCCAAGGCCGCGGTGATCCAGCCCTCGATGCCAACAGTCGAGGCCGCGACCACCCCCGGGGCCCTGGAGGTTGATGCGACAGCATCCATGAGTGCACCATGGATGCCAGATGTGGGGGAGAACCCAAACCCCCCTGTGCCTCAAGAGGAGAGCATAGGGACCGCTCTGGTCACCGTAGCGGGTAGCACCGGGACGGGGGCACTGATACGTCTCCAACGTATCTATAAGTTTTTATGGTTCCATGCTATTATCTTGTCAACTTTGGATGTTTTATATGCATAAATATGCTATTTTATATCTTTTTTGGGACTAACCTATTAACTCAGTGCCAAGTGACGGTTTCTGTTTTTTCGTGTTTTTGGCCCATTTTCAGACGGAGTCCAAATGGAATGAAACTTTACGATGATTTTTTTGGACCAAAAGAGACCCCCGAAGCTTTGGCAGAAGGCCAGATGGGCCACGAGGGGTTCACAAGCCTTCACGCCGCCACCACCCCCCCCCCCCGCCCCCCGTGGTGGCGCGCAGGCTTGTGACTTCCTCGTGGGCCCAACTGACGCAATTCCACCGCCATAAATTCCTATAAATTCAGAAACCCCAGAAAGAAACCTAGATCGGGAGTTCGGCCGCCGCAAGCCTCTATAGCCACCAAAAACGAATCTGGAGCCCGTTCCAGCACCCTGCTGGAGGGGGAATCCATTTCCAGTGGCCATCTTCATCATCCCGGCGATCTCCATGACGAGGAGGGAGTAGTTCTCCCTCGGGCCTGAGGGTATGTACCAGGAGCTATGTGTTTGATCTCTCTCTCTCGTGTTCTTGAGATGTCTTGATCTCGATGTACCATGGGCTTTGCTACTATAGTTGGATCTTATGATGTTCTTCCCCGTCTCCGTCTTGTAATGAATTGAGTTTCCCCTTTGGAGTTATCTTATCGGATTGAGTCTTTGAGAACACTAGATGTATGTCTTGCACGTGTCTATCTGCTGTGATCAACTTGCGGGTTTGTGACAATTGGGAACCTATGCATATGGGTTGGCACACGTGGATTCATGTGAGTACTTGATGTATGTTTTGGTGATCAACTTGCGGGTTCGTGACATTGTGAACCTATTCAGAGGTGTTGGCACACGTTTTGACTCTCTGGTAGAAACTTTGGGGCACTCTTTGAAGTTCTATGTGTTGGTTGAATAGATGATTCTGAGATTGTGTGAGGCATATCGTATAATCATGCCCATGGATGCTTGAGGTGACAATGGAGTATCTAGGTGACATTAGTGTCTTGGTTGATATGTATCTTAAGGTGTTATTCTAGTACGAACTCTATGATAGATCGATCAGAAAGACTAACTTTGTGGTGGTTTCGTACCCGACAATAATCTCTTCGTTTGTTCCCCGCTATTAGTGACTTTGGAGTGACTCTTTGTTGCATGTTGAGGGCTAGTTATATGATCCAATTATGTTATCATTGTTGAGAGAACTTCACTAGTGAAAGTATGAACCCTAGGCCTTGTTTCTACGCATTACAATACCATTCGTGCTCACTTTTACCATTTGTTACCTTGCTGTTTTTGTAATTTCAGATTACAAAAACCTATATCTACCATCCATATTGCACTTGTATCACCATCTCTTCGCCGAACTAGTGCACCTAAACAACTTACCATTGTATTAGGTGTGTTGGGGATACAAGAGACTCTTAGTTATTTGGTTGCAGGGTTGCTTGAGAGAGACCATCTTCATCCTACGCCTCCCGCGGATTGATAAACCTTAGGTCACCCACTTGAGGGAAAATTGCTACTGTCCTACAAACCTCTGCACTTGGAGGCCCAGCAACGTCTACAAGGAGAAGGTTGCGTAGTAGACATCAGGCACCTCGGAAGGCCCTTGCCCTAGTGGGTCACGACGCGTTTCTCACGCATGGGGCCTTGACCAATGCCCTAGACGTGCTCGCCTAGCTCAAGGTGGATTACCGGGAACCTGAGGTTGAATGCGGGGTGGCGCCAACTTGAGGCCTCCACCAAGCAGGCCCAAGGCAAGGCCGAGGCCGTTTATGTGGAGGGCCGGCGGGAGGACGTCGAGGCGAAGGCTGCGCATGCAATTGCTTTTGCCAAAAAGGAGGCGCTCGGGAAGCAGTGCTACGAAGAAGCAAAGGCTAGCTTGAAGGCGCTTCACGAGGCCATCAAGTCCTGCGAGGTGAAGCTTGCACAGCGTGACTCCGAGCTAGCGAAGGTGGCGGCCAATCAGGCTGCGGAGCGCGGGTGCCTAGAGGCGCTATAGCGCAAGGCCGAGCCCAAGACGCCAACGTGAAGTCTCCGAGGCCAACATCAGCTGGCCGCCCGGAAGGAGGATATCCAGGCTGCTACCGAAGCGAACGCGGCAACATACCGTGTCGTGCTCACCTCTTTGGAATTCAGGTCCCGCCAGGCCCGAAGATTCATTTGCAAGCTAGAGCTCGAGTCTAGCTTCGTCCCTCAGGACGCCAGCTACACTGAGTTTTTGTCCGAGCTTGTGAATAAGATCGAGGGCATGCCCAAGAAGGTGGACGACATCCTGGAGGAGGAGCGCCACGACCTTTTTTTCCATGGCGGCAACCCATCTCTTCAAAAATCTCCTCCTTCGTGATCCCCCTTAGAGTTTGAGGAGGTGATTGGCCCCATGCTCGAGTAATCCCGTGGCGACTTGGCAACCGTTGTGGAGGGCCACATGAACAAGCTATTGGGGGAGTTCTTCTACAATTATGGTGAGGAGCCCGACGAGGAGCCCCTTGTCCCTGTCGTGAAATATATTACTCCACCCTGGAGGAAGCGTGAGACGACAACTTTATTGTATGAAACAATTTGAATTACGTAATAACTATTTGTTATCCATAATTCTTTTCCCACGCTTGGTTGCCTTTGTGATGTACGTTGGCAGGGCCTAGCCCTGTGCGTATCTCAGCTCCCACTAGAGCACGAGGAGATGAGAGGCTACAGGACTAGTGAAGGTTCCTGAGACGCGATCCTCAGGATCCCCATTATGGCGCAAGCGACTCGCTTGAGAGCCTTTGCATTCACTATCGGGAGCTTTCACGCCATGCGTTGGCAGGGTCCAGCCCTGTGCGTATCTCAATCGCCACTGGAATGCCAGGGGGTGAGAGGCTACATGACCAGTGAAGGTTCCTGAGATGCGATTCTTAGGATCCCCCCATGACGCGCAAGAAGCTCCCTCGAGGGCCTTAATACTCACAGTTGGGAGCCTTGCGCTCTGAGTCGGCAGGGCTCAACCTTGCGCGTATATGAACCGCTAGTAGAATCCCACGGGGCAAGAGGCTACACGACTAGTGAAGGTTCTTGAGACGCGATGCTCAGGATTCCCCCTTGACGCACGAGCAGCTTGCATTCCGAGACAAGAGCCTTTATACTCTGCACCGGTAGAGCCCAGCCCTACGCATTTCTCAACCGCCACTTGAACGCTAGGGGTGTGAGGCTACAACACGAGTGAAGGTTCAAGAGAGGCGATGCTTAGGATCCCCCATTGATGCGCAATCAGCTCTCATACGGACGAATTGGTCAGAGCGTCATGCGCCCTCCTTCTTATGCTTGGGTGTCACGCGGGGAAGTAGTCTCCAAGGACCCGAGGAGGTGACGTGCATGGGGGTAAGCCCGTGGTACAAAGCTTGATCGCTTGGATTTGTCAGCATTGCATGGACTAACCCGAGCACACGCACCGTGTCCTAGCCCCCATCCATGCGAGGTACAAGGGCAAGCTGGCAAGCGTGGAGCTCTGACGATCGTCCCAAGCGCGATGCATGGATCTTCCACTTGGGCGTGGGTATAGTCACGATTTGACACTAATTCCACCAGCACGGAGCATGAGGACTTCTACTTGGGCATGGGCGGGAGCCCTCAACCGAGACCACGACGCGGCTCGTCGTTGGCTTCCACTCATTATTACGTGAAAGTGTCACGAGCAGTGATTACAAAGGTGTCGGATAACCCAGGCACAACGCTTAGGAGCTCCTAGTCTCAGTCTTCACGCAGGTTGCGCCTCATCCTTTGCACATCAATGCGCTTAGAGGACCTATGACACGGGGCCGATACAAGGCGGGTGATCGTCGCGAGGCCACTACAAAAAGATGTTTAGCACCAAGGACCCCAGGAGGTGATGTATAAGGGGGTAATCCCTTCAGACACAGCTCAATAACTCAGATTTAGCGATATTGTAGGGACGAACCCGAGCACAGACATCGTGCCAGGTTCCTTCATGGAATGACCAAGCGAAAATCACCCGCTGCATAGCGCCTGAGGCAATGAAGAGCCAAACCAGCAATGATGTATTTCAAATGAACAATATAAGTTTTGAAGGGAAATATCAGGGTTTACCACACAACCAAAAAGCAAGAATTCTACGCGGGTCCTCACTCTTGAGGATAACGCTGCCTAAAGAGTGCCCTCGAACTCGAATGAAACAAAACTTCACCTGGTGATTGTGTTGTCTATGAGCTCCACCTGGCTTGACGAAGCGCATCCCGAAGGCCGGTCCCTCATGGGTCAGCTGCCTCCGGTAGTCCTGAGGGCTCGCATGGTCCCGGTGTCATGCGAGGTGCCAGTGCAAGCCATGCCAACCTTTGCAAGGTAGCACCGGTGTTCTCCGGGAAGGAGGGCATGGGAACATGGTCGTCGGCGTCTCCTCGGCCTAGTCCCATGCACGTGGACCAGAAGGATCTTTGAAAGGCAATCCCATTGAGGCCCGCCGCGTTAGTGCACTTGCGCATCTCAATGGTCCTCTCGGGAGTGATGATCCTGCTCATGAAGCGCTCCAGGACATGCTCACCTTGCATGGTGCACGCCTCTTGTCGATCTCCTAGGGGATGAACTCTTATGCCCCTAGCGCCCCGTGTCGTGGGAATGACCCTGACAATAGTACCTAGGGGTACGAACGACGGGGAGAAGTCTAACTAGGTGTAATGGATACACTCCGATGTAAGAGTTTAGGCCTCACTCGGAAGTGGTAACAAGCCTACATCTTGACCCCTGAGGCTGCTGTTTTCTTATGGGGTATGGAAGATTACAAGGTGCCGAACCCTTGAGCTGGAGCCTAGGAGTGGCTTATATAGTACATGCCACAACTGACTAAGCTTCATTAAAAGGTGAGTTAATGCTAAAAAATAGTGAAGTTACTAGAAACAGCTTGTATAACTCTCGACATTAATGGTAACATGTGTCTTCACTTCACTTCATGTGATGGGTTAAGTCCTTAGCCATTGCACCCTCTTCGGTGCCTTCGCCTTGTTGTGGTCCGAGTGCCATGATGCATCCGATTGATACTAGGTGATCCGAGTGACTCCAGGCTGGCCGAGTGACGGTATGTTGTATCGAGTGAGATCGAGACTACACTAGTGACTTTAAGGACACTAATGTCTTTAAGGGGTCCTAGGTAGGCCTTGGTAAGCAGGTCCATAGGCCTACCCCTAATGTACAACCCCATTAGTAGCCCCAAAATCGGTTGAGGTTTTGCAGACCGAGTGAATGACTTCCTTAGACATCTTCGACATTTTGGAGATGCTTGGGTTGTAGCTCGGGGCTGTGTCATTCGGACTCTCGACAAACCTCCACGGATTCAAGAGTGACGGATTCCGATAGCTTGGTCATACAAGTATGCCCGCAGTCGGTACTGATCGACTATCTTTCGAGAGGAAAGATTCCACGAGTTGGGCGAACAAGAGCTCGGAACTCTGTGTGCCCAATCGGCGAGTTGGGACCGAACCCCACTCGGATTGAGGTAAGGATGATCAGGTCTTCTTCACTGGTTACCCAAATGATCGGGCCCCGTAGGGGGATGAGCGAAAAGGACATTCGGCTTACCTAGTCACAGACCGTGGATACAGAATCCATTTAGTATATGAGCCATGACTGTTTTTTCATAGCTTTTGAATAGAGGGAGCGCACGCGCGGGCGGCGGTTCTGGCAGAGACGCATGTAGTGGATGTAGTGGGGGTGATGCCTCAATTTTCGTGCATGTGATGTCGCTGTCATGCTACAGTGCCCGCCATCCTCGGATACTGCAGATCTTCCTCGGACGGGTAATGTACTCGATGGCCAATCTCCCTGTTGGGTATTTAAGGCGTGAGGTGGAAGTAAGAGGAGATTGCACCTCAGAATCACATCCTTTGCATCTTCGCTTCCTCCTTTTGCCACCAAAAAAAAGAACCGCATGCTGAGCCCTTAGATTCCCAGCCCCGACCTCTCCGCCGCCCAGCATGGTGAAGGGAGCGACGACGAAGGCTGAGTGTGCCAAGAAAGTGTCGTGTGGATCTTTCTCAAGCGCCGGAGCGCTTCCGCGGGCATGGATCCCGGGCGATTGGATGTCATCCCGAGTCTCCTAGGTGCGGCTGCTGG